>NC_092049.1:26237801-28637801 GCF_003086295.3 Arachis hypogaea
TCCTGCAGCTTTTTAAACTAAGTAAAAATTTTGGTAAAACGTACTCCGACGCGCACGCATGGCTGACGCGCACGCGCTACTCATGATTTTTACTCTCTCACGCGTGCTGATGAGCGGATAATTTATACGCTTTTTGACATTGTTTTTAGTATGTTTTTAGTAGAATCTAGTACTTTTAGGGATGTTTTCATTAGTTTTTATGTTAAATTCACATTTCTGGACTTTACTATGAGTTTGTGTGTTTTTCTGTGATTTCAGGTATTTTCTGGCTGAAATTGAGGGACTTGAGCAGAAATCAGATTCAGAGGTTGAAGAAGGACTGCTGATGCTGTTGGATTCTGACCTCCCTACACTCAAAGTGGATTTTCTGGAGCTACAAAACTTGAAATGGCGCGCTTCCAATTGCTTTGGAAAGTAGACATCCAGAGCTTTCCAGCAATATATAATAGTCCATACTTTGGCCAAGAATTGACGACGTAAACTGGCGTTCAACGCCAGCCTTCTGCCCAAATCTGGCGTCCAGCGCCAGAAAAGGATCCAAAACCAGAGTTAAACGCCCAAACTGGCACAGAAACTGGCGTTCAACTCCACAAATGGCCTCTGCACGTGTAACACTCAGGCTCAGCCCAAACACACACCAAGTGGGCCCCAGAAGTGGATTTATGCATCAATTACTTACTCATGTAAACCCTAGTAGCTAGTTTATTATAAATAGGACCTTTTACTATTGTATTAGGTATCTTTTGATCATCTTTGAACGCATTGTTCTTAGATCAAGGGGGCTGGCCATCTCGGCCATGCCTGGACTTTCACTTATGTATTTTCAACGATAGAGTTTCTGCACTCCATAGATTAAGGTGTGGAGCTCTGCTGTTCCTCAAAGATTAATGCAAAGTACTTCTGTTTTCTATTCAATTCATCTTATTTCGCTTCTAAGATATCCATTCGCACCCAAGAACGTGATGAAGGTGATGATTATGTGTGACGCTCATCATCCTTCTCCCTTATGAACGCGTGCCTGACAAACACTTCTGTTCTACATGAAATAAGCTAGAAGGAATATCTCTTAGATCTCTTAACCCGAATCTTCGTGGCATAAGCTAGAATGATGGCGGCATTCAAGAGAATCCGGAAGGTCTAAACCTTGTCTGTGGTATTCCGAGTAGGATTCGATGAATGAATGACTGTGACGAGCTCCAAACTCGCGATTGCAGGGCGTTAGTGACAGACGCAAAAGGATAGTAAATCCTATTCCAGCATGATCGAGAACCGACAGATGAATAGCCGTGCCGTGACAGGGTGCGTGAGCATATTATTCACTGAGAGGATAAGATGAAGCCATTGGCAAGGGTGATGCCTCCAGACGATTAGCCGTGCCGTGACAGGGCATTGGATCATTTTCCCGTGAGATGACCGAAAGTAGCCGTTGACAGTGGTGATGTATCACATAAAGCCAGCCATGGAAAGGAGTAAGACTGATTGGATGAAGATAGCAGGAAAGCAGAGGTTCAGAGGAACGAAAAGCATCTCCATGCGCTTATCTGAAATTCCTACCAATGATTTACATAAGTATCTCTATCCCTATTTTATTATATAATATTCGAAAACACCATTATCACTTTATATCTGCCTGACTGAGATTTACAAGGTGACCATAGCTTGCTTCATACCAACAATCTCCGTGGGATTCGACCTTTACTCACGTAAGGTATTACTTGGACGACCCAGTGCACTTGCTGGTTAGTTGTATCGAAGTTGTGACAATTATGTATTGAGATCAGCGCACCAAGTTGCTCACGTTGCCAGGGATTGTTTGAGCCTGGACATCACAACTTCGTGCACCAAGTTTTTGGCGCCGTTGCCGGGGATTGTTTGAGTTTGGACAACTGATGGTTCATCTTGTTACTCAGATTAGGTAATTTTCTTTTTATTTTATTTTCAAAAATTTTTCAAAAATATTTCTAAAATTTTTCATCTGTTTTCGAAAAAAATAAAAATGTTTTCAAAATTTTATTCAAAATTTTTAAGAATGAATTCTAGTGTTTCATGAAGCATGTGAAGCCTGGCCGGCTGTAAAGCCATGTCTAAATTTATTTGGACTGAGGCTTGCAATTTGTTATCAAGAGCAAGCTAGTTGTTGCTAATCAACCTGCTGCTGATCCTCAATCACCTGCTGAAGCTTGGCTGGCCATTGGCCATGTCTAGTGTTTTGGACCGGAGCTTTCATTGAAAGCTTGGCTGGCTAGTGAGCCATGTCTAATTCCTGGACTGAAGCTTTAGACTAAGAATGCAAGATTCCTGGAATTCATATTAAAAATTTTTTGGAATCCTTATTTTTTTCTTTTTCATATAATTTTCGAAAAAAATTACCAAAAAAAAAAAAATAGAAAATCATAAAAATCAAAAATATTTTTCTGTTTCTTGTTTGAGTCTTGAGTCATATCATAAGTTTGGTGTCACTTGCATATGCATCTTGCATTTTTTCGAAAATATCATGCATTCATAGTGTTCTTCATGATCTTCAAGTTGTTCTTGGTAAGTCTTCTTGTATGATCTTGATGATTTTTTGTTTTGTGTCTTTTCATGTTTATCATATGCATTCTTGAATTCTTAGTGCCTAAGCATTAAAGAATTCTAAGTTGGGTGTCTTGCATGTTTTCTTTGCATTAAAAATTTTTCAAAAATATGTTCTTGATGTTCATCATGACATTCAAAATGTTCTTGGTGTTCATCTTGACATTCATAGCATTCTTGCATGCATTCATTGTTTTGATCTAAAAATTTCATGCATTGCATCATTTTTCTTGTTTTTCTCTTGCATCATAAAAATTCAAAAATAAAAAAAAATATATCTTTCCCTTTTTCTCTCATCAAATTCGAAAATTTGAGTTGACTTTTTCAAAATTTTTTAAAATCAAGTTGTTTCTCATGAGTCAAATCAAATTTTCAATTTGAAAATCTTATCTTTTTCAAAATCTTTTTTTTTTCAAAAATCAAATCTTTTTCAAAATTCTTAGTTATTTTCGAAAATTCCAAAAATATTTTTCAAAAATATTTTTCTTATTTTTATATCAAATTTTCGAAAATAACATAATCAATTAATGTTTTGATTCAAAAATTTGAAGTTTGTTACTTACTTGTTAAGAAAGATTCAAACTTTAAGTTCCAGAATCATATCTTGTGATTTCTTATGAATCAAGTCATTAATTGAGATTTTAAAAATCAAATTTTTTTCAAAATTAATTTCCAAAATATCTTCTTATCTTATCTTTTTCAAAAATTTGATTTCAAAATATCTTCTCTAACTTCCTAACTTCCTATCTTTTCAAAATTTGTTTCAACTAACTAACTAACTTTTTGTTTGTTTCTTAACTTTTTCAAAACCACCTAACTAACTCTCTCTCTCTCATTTTCGAAAATATCTTCCCCCTTTTTCAAAATTTCTTTTTTAATTTATTAATTATTTTATTTTTTAAATCTTAATTTTCAAAAACCACTAACATTTTTCAAAAACTATTTTCAAAAAAAAAAATCACTAACTCCTTTTCAAAATTAATTTTCGAAAATTCCCTCCTTCTCTCTCATCCTATTCTATTTATTCATTCATTAACTAACATCTCTTCCTCACATCATCACCAAATTCGAACCCCCTCTTCTATCTGTGTTCGAATTTCTTCTTCTTTTCTTCTACTAACAATAAGGATCCTCTTTACTGTGACATAGAGGATTCCTCTTCTTTTCTTTTTCTCTCATCTTTCTTATGAGCAGGGACAGAGAAAAAGGCATTCTTGTTGAAGCTGATCTAGAACCTGAAAGGACTCTGAAGAGAAAATTAAGAGAAGCTAAATTACAACAATCCAGAGACAACTTGATTGAAAATTTCGAACAAGTAAAGGAGATGGCAGCCGAACCCAACAACAATGCAAGGAGAATGCTTGGTGACTTTACTGCACCTAATTCCAATTTACATGGAAGAAGCATCTCCATTCCTGCCATTGGAGCAAACAACTTTGAGCTGAAACCTCAATTAGTTTCTCCGATGCAGCAGAACTGCAAGTTTCATGGACTTCCATCTGAAGATCCTTTTCAGTTCTTAACTGAATTCTTGCAGATATGTGATACTGTTAAGACTAATGGAGTAGATCCTGAAGTCTACAGGCTCATGCTTTTCCCTTTTGCTGTAAGAGACAGAGCTAGATTATGGTTGGACTCTCAACCCAAAGACAGCCTGAACTCTTGGGATAAGCTGGTCACGGCTTTCTTAGCCAAGTACTTTCCTCCTCAAAAGCTGAGCAAGCTTAGAGCTGATGTTCAAACCTTCAGACAGAAAGAAGGTGAATCCCTCTATGAAGCTTGGGAAAGATACAAATAGTTGACCAAAAAGTGTCCTTCTGACATGCTTTCAGAATGGACCATCCTGGATATATTCTATGATGGTCTATCTGAGCTATCAAAGATGTCACTGGACACTTCTGCAGGTGGATCCATTCACCTAAAGAAAACGCCTGCAGAAGCTCAAGAACTCATTGACATTGTTGCTAATAACCAGTTCATGTACACTTCTGAAAGGAATCCTGTGAGTAATGGGACGCCTATGAAGAAGGGAGTTCTTGAGGTTGATACTCTGAATGCCATATTGGCTCAGAATAAAATATTGACTTAGCAAGTCAATATGATTTCTCAGAGTCTGCATGGAATGCAAGCTGCATCCAACAGTACTCAAGAGGCATCTTCTGAAGAAGAAACTTATGATCCTGAGAACCCTGCAATAGCAGAGGTAAATTACTTAGGTGAACCTTATGGAAACACCTATAACTCAACATGGAGAAATCATCCAAATTTCTCATGGAAGGATCAAAAGCCCCAACAAGGCTTTAATAATGGTGGAAGAAACAGGTTTAGCAATAGCAAACCTTTTCCATCATCAACTCAGCAACAGACAGAGAACTCTGAACAAAATGCTTCTAATTTAGCAAATCTAGTCTTTGATCTATCTAAGGCTACTGTAAGTTTCATGAATGAAACAAGGTCTTCCATTAGAAATCTGGAAGCACAAGTGGGCCAGCTGAGTAAAAAGATCACTGAAATCCCTCCTAGTACTCTCCCAAGCAATACAGAAGAGAACCCAAAAGGAGAGTGCAAGGCCATTGACATAAGCGCCATGGCCGAACCTGTGAGGAGAGGAGAGGACGTGAATCCCAAGGAGGAAGACCTCCTGGGACGTCCAGTGATCAATAAGGAGCTTCCCTCTGAGGAACCAAAGGAATCTGAGACTCATCTAGAGACCATAGAGATTCCATTGACCCTCCTTATGCCCTTCATGAGCTCTGATGAGTATTCCTCTTCTGAAGAGAATGAGGATGTTACTGAAGAGCAAACTGCCAAGTTTCTTGGTGCAATCATGAAGCTGAATGCCAAATTATTTGGCATTGATACTTGGGAAGTTGAACCTCCCTTGTTCATCAATGAACTAAGAGATCTGGATCAACTGACATTGCCTCAGAAGAGACAGGATCCTGGAAAGTTCATAATACCCTGTACCATAGGCACTATGATCTTTAAGGCTCTGTGTGACCTTGGTTCAGGAATAAACCTCATGCCCCTCTCTGTAATAGAGAAACTGGGAATCTATGGGGTGCAAGCTGCTAAAATCTCATTAGAGATGGCAGACAGTTCAAGAAAACAGGCTTATGGACAAGTAGAGTACGTTTTAGTAAAGGTTGAGGGCCTTTACATCCCTGCTGATTTCATAGTCCTGGATACTGGAAAGGAAGAGGATGAATCCATCATCCTAGGAAGACCTTTCCTGGCCACAGCAAGAGCTGTGATTGATGTTGACAGAGGTGAAATAGTCCTTCAATGGAATGAGAACTCCCTTGTATTCAAAACTCAAGGATCTCCCTCTGCAACCATGGAGAGGAAGCTTGAAAAGCTTCTCTCAAAGCAGAGTCAACCAGAGCCCCCACAGTCAAACTCTAAGTTTGGTGTTGGGAGGCCACAACCAAACTCTAAGTTTGGTGTTGAACTCCCATATCCAAACTCTAAGTTTGGTGTTGGAGAGTCTCAACAAAGCTCTGCACATCTGTGAGGCTCCATGAGAGCCCACTGTCAAACTATTGACATTAAAGAAGCGCTTGTTGGGAGGCAACCCAATGTTTATCTAATTCTTATTTTTATTGTTTTTCATGTTTTCTTAGGTTCATGATCATGTGGAGTCACAAAATAAATAGAAAAATTGAAAACGGAATCAAAAACAGCAGAAGAAAAATCACACCCTGGAGGAGCATCTGTCTGGCGTTCAGCGCCAGAACAGAGCATGGTTCTGGCGCTGAACGCCCAAAATGGGCAGCTTCTGGGCGCTGAACGCCAGAACAGGCATGGTTCTGGCGTTCAACGCCAGAAATGGCACACAGATGGGCGTTGAACGCCCAAAATGGCCACCAACCTGGCGCTGAAAGCCCAGAGTTGGATACAAAGGAATTTTTACATGCCTAATGGGTGCAGGGATGTAAATCCTTGAACACCTCAGGATCTGTGGACCCCACAGGATCCACTCAGGATCTGTGGACCCCACAGGATCCCCACCTACCTCCACTCACTTCTTCTCACCACTCTCTTTCACACAACCCCATAAACACTCTTACCCAAAAACCCTTCACCAATCACCTCAAACTCTCTTCCCCATCACCTCTTCACCACTCACATCCACCCACTCTTCCCAATAAACCTACCTCATAAACTCCACCTACCTTCAAAATTCAAAACCAATTTCCCACCCAAACCCACCCATATGGCCGAACCTTAACCCCCCCTCCATTCCCTATATAAAGACCTCCATTCTTCACCAAATTCACACAACACACCCCTCTACACTCTCCTTAGCCGAAACCACATCTCCCTCTCCCTCTCCATATTTCTTCTTCTTCTTCTTCTACTCTTTTGTTTATTGCTCGAGGGCGAGCAATATTCTAAGTTTGGTGTGGTAAAAGCATAGCTTTTTTGTTTTTCCATTACCATTGATGGCACCTAAGACCGAAGAATCCTCTAGAAGAGGGAAAGGGAAGATAAAAGCTTCCACATCCGAGTCATGGGAGATGGAAAGGTTCATCTCCAAAGCCCATCAAGACCACTTCTATGATGTTGTGGCCAAGAAGAAGGTGATCCCTGAGGTCCCTTTTAAACTCAAAAGAAATGAGTATCCGGAGATCCGACATGAAATTCAAAGAAGAGGTTGGGAAGTTCTAACAAATCCCATCCAACAAGTCGGCATCCTAATGGTTCAAGAGTTGTATGCCAATGCATGGATCACCAAGAACCATGATCAAAGTAAGAACCCGGATCCAAAGAACTATGTTACAATGGTTCGGGGGAAATACTTAGATTTTAGTCCGGAAAATGTGAGGTTGGCGTTCAACTTGCCATACATGGAAGAAAACGCACGCCCCTACACAAGGAGAGTCAACTTTGATCAAAGGTTGGACCAAGTCCTTATGGACATATGTGTAGAAGGAGCTAAATGGAAGATTGACTCCAAAGGCAAGCCGGTTCAACTAAGAAGATTAGACCTCAAGCCTGTGGCTAGAGGATGGTTGGAGTTTATTCAATGCTCAATCATTCCCACTAGCAACCGGTCTGAAGTTACTATAGACCGGGCCATCATGATCCATAGCATCATGATTGGAGAAGAGGTGGAAGTTCATGAGATTATACCTCAAGAACTCTACAAGGTGGCTGACAAGTCCTCCACCATGGCAAGGTTAGCCTTTCCTCACTTCATTTGCCACCTATGCAATTCAGCTGGGATTGACATAGAGGGAGATATCCTCATTAAAGAGGAAAAGCCCATCACTAAGAAAAAGATGGAGCAAGCAAGAGAGCCCAGTCATGGAGCTCAAGAGGCGCAAGAAGCTCATCACCATGAGATTCCGGAAATGCCTCAAATGCACTTTCCTCCACAAAACTATTGGGAGCACATCAACACCTCCCTAGAAGAATTGAGTTCCAATATGGGACAACTAAGGGTGGAACATCAAGAGCACTCCATCATGCTTCATGAAATAAGAGAAGATCAAAAAGCAATAAGGGAGGAGCAACAAAGACAAGGAAGAGACATAGAAGAGCTCAAGGACATCATTGGTTCCTCAAGAAGGAAACGCCACCATCACTAAGGTGGATTCATTCCTTGTTCTTTCTTTCTCTGTCTTTCGTTTTCTATGTTATGTGCTTATCTATGTTTGTGCCTTCATTACATGATCATTAGTAGTTAGTAACTTTGTCTTAAAGATATGAATGTCCTATGAATCCATCACCTCTCTTAAATGAAAAATGTTTTAATTCAAAAGAACAAGAAGTACATGAGTTTCGAATTTATCCTTGAACTTAGCTTAATTATATTGATGTGGTGACAATGCTTCTTGTTTTCTGAATGAATGCTTGAACAGTGCATATGTCTTTTGAAGTTGTTGTTTAAGAATGTTAAATATGTTGGCTCTTGAAAGAATGATGACTAGGAGACATGTTATTTGATAATCTGAAAAATCATAAAAATGATTCTTGAAGCAAGAAAAAGCAGCAAAAAAAACAAAGCTTGTAGAAAAAAAAAAGAAAGAGAAAAAAATAGGCGAAAAAAAAATAGAAAGAAAAAGAAAAAGCAAGCAGAAAAAGCCAATAACCCTTAAAACCAAAAGGCAAGGGCAAATAAAAAGGATCCCAAGGCTTTGAGCATCAGTGGATAGGAGGGCCTAAAGGAATAAAATCCTGGTCTAAGCGGCTAAACCAAGCTGTCCCTAACCATGTGCTTGTGGCGTGTAGGTGTCAAGTGAAAACTTGAGACTGAGCGGTTAAAGTCAAGGTCCAAAGCAAAAAAAGAGTGTGCTTAAGAACCCTGGACACCTCTAATTGGGGACTTTAGCAAAGCTGAGTCACAATCTGAAAAGGTTCACCCAATTATGTGTCTGTGGCATTTATGTATCCGGTGGTAATACTGGAAAACAAAGTGCTTAGGGCCACGGCCAAGACTCATAAAGAAGCTGTGTTCAAGAATCATCATACTGAACTAGGAGAGTCAATAACACTATTCGAAATCTGAAGTTCCTATAGATGCCAATCATTCTGAACCTCAATAGATAAAGTGAGATGCCAAAACTATTCAAGAGGCAAAAAGCTATAAGTCCCGCTCATATGATTGGAGCTATGTTTCATTGATAGTTTGGAATTTATAGTATATTCTCTTCTTTTTATCCTATTTGATTTTCAGTTGCTTGGGGACAAGCAACAATTTAAGTTTGGTGTTGTGATGAGCGGATAATTTATACGCTTTTTGACATTGTTTTTAGTATGTTTTTAGTAGAATCTAGTACTTTTAGGGATGTTTTCATTAGTTTTTATGTTAAATTCACATTTCTGGACTTTACTATGAGTTTGTGTGTTTTTCTGTGATTTCAGGTATTTTCTGGCTGAAATTGAGGGACTTGAGCAGAAATCAGATTCAGAGGTTGAAGAAGGACTGCTGATGCTGTTGGATTCTGACCTCCCTGCACTCAAAGTGGATTTTCTGGAGCTACAGAACTTGAAATGGCGCACTTCCAATTGCGTTGGAAAGTAGACATCCAGGGCTTTCCAGAAATATATAATAATCCATACTTTGGCCAAGAATTGATGACGTAAACTGGCGTTCAACACCAGCCTTCTGCCCAAATCTGGCGTCCAGCGCCAGAAAAGGATCCAAAACCAGAGTTAAACGCCCAAACTGGCACAGAAACTGGCGTTCAACTCCACAAATGGCTTCTGCACGTGCAACACTCAGGCTCAGCCCAAACACACACCAAGTAGGCCCCGGAAGTGGATTTATGCATCAATTACTTACTCATGTAAACCCTAGTAGCTAGTTTATTATAAATAGGACCTTTTACTATTGTATTAGGTATCTTTTGATCATCTTAGGATCTTAGGATCATCTTTGAACGCATTGTTCTTAGATCAAGGGGGCTGGCCATCTCGGCCATGCCTGGACTTTCACTTATGTATTTTCAACGGTAGAATTTCTGCACTCCATAGATTAAGGTGTGGAGCTCTGCTGTTCCTCAAAGATTAATGCAAAGTACTTCTGTTTTCTATTCAATTCATCTTATTTCGCTTCTAAGATATCCATTCACACCCAAGAACGTGATGAAGGTGATGATTATGTGTGACGCTCATCATCCTTCTCCCTTATGAACGCGTGCCTGACAAACACTTCTGTTCTACATGAAATAAGCTAGAATGAATATCTCTTAGATCTCTTAACCCGAATCTTCGTGGCGTAAGCTAGAATGATGGCGGCATTCAAGAGAATCCGGAAGGTCTAAACCTTGTCTGTGGTATTCCGAGTAGGATTCGATGAATGAATGACTGTGACGAGCTCCAAACTCGCGATTGCAGGGCGTTAGTGACAGACGCAAAAGGATAGTAAATCCTATTCCAGCATGATCGAGAACCGACAGATGAATAGCCGTGCCGTGACAGGGTGCGTGAGCATATTATTCACTGAGAGGATAAGATGAAGCCATTGGCAAGGGTGATGCCTCCAGACGATTAGCCGTGCCGTGACAGGGCATTGGATCATTTTCCCGTGAGATGACCGAAAGTAGCCGTTGACAGTGGTGATGTATCACATAAAGCCAGCCATAGAAAGGAGTAAGACTGATTGGATGAAGATAGCAGGAAAGCAGAGGTTCAGAGGAACGAAAAGCATCTCCATGCGCTTATCTGAAATTCCTACCAATGATTTACATAAGTATCTCTATCCCTATTTTATTATATAATATTCGAAAACACCATTATCACTTTATATCTGCCTGACTGAGATTTACAAGGTGACCATAGCTTGCTTCATACCAACAATCTCCGTGGGATTCGACCCTTACTCACGTAAGGTATTACTTGGACGACCCAGTGCACTTGCTGGTTAGTTGTATCGAAGTTGTGACAATTATGTATTGAGATCAGCGCACCAAGTTGCTCACGTTGCCAGGGATTGTTTGAGCCTGGACATCACAACTTCGTGCACCAGTCTTCATGGATGACTTCTTAGTATTTGGAGACTCATTCATCTCCTGTCTTGACCATCTAGCACTTGTTCTAAAAAGGTGCCAAGAGACTAACCTAGTTTTAAACTGGGAGAAATGTCACTTTATGGTTACTGAAGAAATTGTCCTTGGGCACAGAATTTCGAACAAGGGAATAGAGGTGGATCAAGATAAGGTAGAGGTAATTGAAAAATTACCACCACCTGCCAATATTAAGGCAATCAGAAGCTTTCTGGGGCATGCAGGTTTCTATAGGAGGTTTATAAAGGATTGTTCAAAAATTGCAAAACCTCTGAGCAATCTGCTAGCCGCTGATACACCATTTGTCTTTGACACAGAGTGTTTGCAAGCCTTTGAGACTCTAAAAGCTAAGCTGGTCACAACATCAGTCATTTCTACACCAGACTGGATATTACCATTCGAACTAATGTTTGATGCCAGTGACCATGCCATTGGTGCAGTATTGGGATAGAGGCATGAAAAAGCTTCTGCATGTCATTTATTATGCTAATTGTGTTTTAAATGACGCACAGAAAAATTACACAACCATAGAAAAGGAGTTGCTTGCAGTGGTTTATGCCATTGACAAGTTCAGATCTTATTTAGTAGGATCAAAAGTGATTGTGTACACTGACCATGCTGCTCTAAAATATCTCCTCACAAAGCAGGATTCAAAATCTAGACTCATAAGATGGGTGTTGCTTCTGCAAGGGTTTGATATAGAAATAAGAGAGAGAAAAGGGATAGAGAACCAAGTAGCGGATCACCTGTCCCGGATAGAACTAGTAGCAGGAGCGTCCCTCCCTCCTACTGAGATCTCTGAAACCTTTCCGGATGAGCAACTCTTTGCCATTCAAGAAGTACCGTGGTTTGCAGACATTGCAAACTATAAAGCTGTGAGATTCATACCCAAAGAGTACAGTAAGCAGCAAACAAAAAAATTGGTTTCTAATGCAAAGTACTACTTGTGAGATGAACCATATCTCTTTAAGAGATGTGCAGACGGAATAATCTATAGATGTGTTCCTAGAGAAGAGGCACAAAATATCCTATGGCATTGCCATAGATCACAATATGGAGGACATTTTGGAGGTGAGCGAACAGCCACAAAGGTTCTCCAATGTGGCTTCTACTAGCCTACTCTCTATAGAGACTCCCAAGAGTTTGTACGTAACTGTGACAGTTGCCAGAGAGCTGGTAATCTGCCTCATGGTTATGCCATGCCTCAGCAAGGGATCTTAGAGATTGAGTTGTTTGATGTATGGGGTATTGACTTCATGGGACCTTTCCCACCATCATATTCAAACACTTATATTCTGGTGGCAGTAGACTATGTATCTAAATGGGTAGAGGCAATTGCAACACCCACTAATGATACTAAGACAGTGATGAAGTTCCTCCAGAAGCATATCTTCAGCAGGTTTGGTGTCCCTAGGGTACTGATCAGTGATGGAGGCACTCATTTCTGCAATAAACAGCTTGACTATGCTCTGATCTGATATGAAATTAACCACAAAGTGGCAACTCCATATCATCCACTGACAAATGGGCAGGCTGAAGTCTCAAATAGAGAATTAAAACGAATCCTGGAACAGACTGTAAGCACCCGTAGAAGGGATTGGGCAAGAAGTCTGGATGATGCTCTGTGGGCATACAGAACTGCATTCAAGACTCCTATAGGGACCTCTCCATACCAACTTATGTATGGAAAAGCCTGTCATCTGCCAGTGGAACTGGAACACAAGGCCTACTGGACAACCAGATTCCTAAACCTTGATGCTAAGGTAGCTGGAGAGAAAAGATTACTCCAGTTGAATGAGTTGGAGGAGTTCAGACTAAATGCTTTCAAAAATGCTAAAATTTACAAGGAGAAAGCAAAAAGGTGGCATGACAGAAAGCTGTCATCTAGAGTCTTTGAGCCAGGACAGAAGGCTCTGCTGTTTAACTCTAAGCTCAGATTGTTCCCTGGGAAATTGAAATCCCGGTGGAAGGTACCATATGTGATTACAAGTGTGTCACCATATGGATATGTAGAGCTTCAGGATATTGACTCTGACAAAAAGTTCATTGTTAATGGATAGAGAGTCAAGCATTATCTTGAAGGCAATGTTGAGCAAGAATGCTCAAGACTGGGACTAGATTAAAGCTCAGTAATGTCAAGCTATTGACAGTAAAAAAGCGCTTATTGGGAGGAACCCAATCTTATTTATCTATGTTAATTACTTTTTCATTTCATTTTCTACTGTTATTTTATGTTTTCTTTAGGTTGATGATTATATGGAGTCGTAAAAACAGCTGCAGAATTAAAGCGGAATCAAAAACAGCATCAAAAACAGCACACCCTGGAGGACAGGCTTACTGGCGTTTAAACGTCAGTAAGGATAGCAGAATGGGCGTTTAACGCCCAGTCTAGCAGCATTCTGGATGTTAAATGCCAGAATTGGCAGACAGACTGGCGTTTAACGCCAGGAAAGGGTGTATGGTTGGCGTTAAACGCCAGAATTGGCAGACAGACTGGCGTTTAACGCCAGAAAAGGGTGTCTGGCTGGCGTTAAACGCCAGAAAGGGGCATCAGCCTAGCATTTAACGCCAGGAAAGGTAGCAGACTGGCGTTTAAACGCCAGAAAGGGCTGTCCAGGGGCGTTTAAACGCCAAAAAGGTGCAGGGACCAGAATTCCTTGACACCTCAGGATCTGTGGATCCCACAGGATCCCCACTTACCCCAACTCACTCTCTCTCCTCTTCACACCTTTCCATAACACTCTTCTCCAAAATAACCTCCACCAATCACCTCCATTTCTACTCCAAAACCATCATACAACCCACCTACCCCCACCCATTCAAATTCAAACCATCTCCCTCCCAAACCCAACCCCTATTACAAGAATTCCCTCTCCACTCCACTCCTATATAAGCCCTTCATCACTCCTTCATTTTCACACATCATAACCACCTAAAACCTCCCTTGGCCGAACCATTCACACACCTCTATCTCCTCCATCTCTTCTTCCTCTAATCCTTTCTTTCTTCTTTTGCTCAAGGATGAGCAAACCTTTTAAGTTTGGTGTGGAAAAAAGCTCTGCTTTTTATTTTTCCATAACCATTAATGGCACCTAAGGCCGGAGAAACCTCTAGGAAGAGGAAAGGGAAGGCAGTTGCTTCCAACTCTGAGTCATGAAAGATGGAGAGATTCATCTCAAAAGCCCATCACTAGAAAGAGGATAGAGCAAACAAGAGAGCCCGCTCATGGACCTCAACAAGAGCATGAGAAAATTCCTCATCAAGAAATCCCTGAGATGCCTCAAGGGATACACTTTCCTCCACAAAGCTATTGGGAGCAACTCAACACCTCTTTAGGAGATTTGAGTTCCAACATGGAGCAACTAAGAGTGGAACATCAAGAGCACTCCATCATCCTCCATAAAATCAGAGAGGACCCAAAGGCCATGAGAGAGGAGCAACAAAGGCAAGAAAGAGACATAGAGGAGCTCAAGAACTCCATTGGTTCTTCAAGAGGAAGAAGAAGCTATCATCACTAAGGTCACTACAACATTTTGGGTCTATGGCCACGGTTTTTTTTGTCACGGTAAAAAACCGTGACCATAGACCCTCTATGGTCACGGTTTTTTAGGGTGACCAAAAAAAAAAGCTATAGCCACGGTTTTTTTGGAAAGGGTGACCATAGAGTACCTATGGTCACGGTTTTTTAAAAAAAGGTGGCCTAAAAGGGTCTATGGTCACGGTTTTAAGGGGTGATCTAAAGGAGTCTATGGTCACGATTTTTTACAGTGACCAAAAGGGGTCTATGGTCACAGTTTTTCAAAAAAGGGTGACCTAAAAGGGTCTATGATCACGGTTTTGGAGGGTGGCCTAAAGGGGTCTATGGTCACGGTTTTGGGGGTGACCTAAAGGGGTCTATGATCACGGTTTTTTACAGTGACCAAAAAGGGGCTATGGTCACAGTTTTACAAAAAAGGGTGACCTAAAAGGGTCTATGGTCACGGTGTTGGGGGGTGACCTTAAGGGGTCT
This sequence comes from Arachis hypogaea, assembly GCF_003086295.3. Lineage (NCBI taxonomy): Eukaryota > Viridiplantae > Streptophyta > Magnoliopsida > Fabales > Fabaceae > Arachis > Arachis hypogaea. Next base: position 26,252,898 of record NC_092049.1, read on the forward strand.
ATGGTCACGGTTTTGGGGGTGGCCTAAAAGTGTCTATGGTCACAGTTTTGGGGGGTGGCCTAAAGGGGTTTATGGTCACGGTTTTGGGGGGTGGCCTAAAAGGGTCTATGGTCACGGTTTTAGGGATGACCTAAAGGGGTCTATGGTCACGATTTTTTACAGTGACCAAAAAGGGGCTATGGTCACGGTTTTTCAAAAAATGGTGACCTAAAATGGTCTATGGTCACGGTTTTGGGGGGTGACCTAAAAAGGTCTATGGTCACGGTTTTGGGGGTGGCCTAAAAGGGTCTATTGTCACGGTTTTGGGGGTGACCTAAAGGTGTCTATGGTCACAGTTTTTTACAGTGACCAAAAAGGGTATATGGTCACGGTTTTTCGGAAGGGTGACCTAAAAGGGTCTATGGTCACGGTTTTGAGGGTGACCTAAAGGGGTTTATGGTCATGGTTTTTTACAATGACCAAAAAGTGTCTATAGTCACGGTTTTTCAAAAGGGTCATCTAAAGTGATTTATGGTCACGGTTTTGGGGGTGACCTAAAGGGGTCTATAGTCACAGTTTTAATCATTTGAGTTTAAATTAATTAAAATTTTTATGTATTTTTTATAATTTTAAATATTTTATCTTTTAAAAATTTTAATAATTAAAAACTAATAATAATTTTATATGATTTATTTTAAATATTAAAATTTTAAATGTAATTTTATAAATAAAAAATTAAGTTGAATACTATTAATTTTAAATTAAAAAAATTTAAAACTTAATAACATAAAAAATGATTTAATAACTTAATAATGATTTAAAAAATGATTTATAATTAGTTACTTTATAGAAATTGAAATTAAAGTTGTGATAGAAAAATAATGAAATGTAATATAGTTTAATTTAGGTAATCGATATTTTAGATTTAAAATCGTATTTTATAAAATGTGATTTGTAAGACCCATAATTTTCGAAAAAAATATTATTTGAGTTAATTTCAATTTATATATTCATTAAATACTTTATTTTTAGAAATTATTTTATTAAAAGTAATTAAATTAAGTTTTGATAATTAAATGAGAAATTTTACTTACTCTTATAATATTGAATAATTTTTTATATTTAAATTATAGAACTTAATAATTTTAAAAGAATAAGAATTTTATATGATTTAGTTTGAATAATTGAGATTTTAGAAGTTAATATTTTAATTTTTATAGATAAAAAAAATTAATTATAATATCTCCAATTTTTAAATTAGAATATTTGATTTAAAAGAAAATTAATAAATTGATAATCAAATAATATTTTTAAAGTAATTTTAAAAAAATAAATTAGATTTTTATTTAATACTCTATACCCTAATTTAATTAAAATTACTAAATTTTAATTTACTCCAAAACCCTAATTCCTAAATTAATTTAGAAAACCCTAACCCACTTACCCTTCACCCCAGCGCCATTTTCCTCTTTCACTCATCAGCTTCATTTTTCCTCACACACAGCAAAGAGAGAGTGAGACCCGAAAGAGAGAGAACGAGCTGAACGGAAGAGAAAGGGAGACCCAGAGGAGGCGCCGCTGGGCCAGAGCTGCCGCTGGGAGGGTCCTCGCCGCTGCCGCCATAGCCACACAGCCACTGTCTGGTCGTCATCGTCGTCTCGCTCACCAGAAACGAGGCAGAGAGCAGCACCGAGAGAAAGCCCGTCAACCCCATCACCGCCGTCGTGCTCGCAAGTATGGAGGAAGCCCGTTGCTGCCAGCTTTGTCGGATCTCTGTCATCGAACCCGTCCTTGCCGCCGCCATTGGAGTCGCGAATGGAGGAAGGAGAAGAGGCACGAAAGGGAGCGTCCCGGTGTTGCCGTGGTCGTCGAGTGACTGGGCTTGCCATCGTCGCGTTTGGGTGGCTATTGCGCCGCAGTTCGTTGCTGCCTTATCTCCATTGAAGCTTCATGTTGCCGCTTTGGCCGCCGGTAACCACCGGTGGAACCCCATCTTCTCGGTAAGCATTTCGTTCTGGAATCTTTGAAAATCGGAATTCTGATATGAGTTATTGAAGGTTCTGAGACATTGGTAACGTAGGGTTGAATTCTGAGTCTCGCATGCTGAATTCAATAGTTGTTGCCTGCGACATGAAGCTGCTGCGTCATTGTTGTTGCTGCCCCAGAAGAAGTGAGGCTGCTGCTGCTGTTCCGGCCGCATTGGCTGTTGTAAACTGGAAAAAAGAAGGGCATCATTGCGTTTAAATTCGACGGTTTCGACTAATTGAGGTAGGGGTTTAAACGATTTCAATTTAAAAATGCCTACAAGGTTTATTGAATAACTGCAAATAGATTTAATAGCTGTGAGTAATTGATTGATTATGTGAATATTGAATTGTGGCTGAAATTGTGATTGGAATGGTTGAGATTGTGATTTGGAATTGTTGATTAGTGATATTGATTGATTATGTGGATTGGGAATTGTTTGATGACTAATTGTTGAGAATTTCTGAATTTTAATTGGTTATGTTGGATTTGTTGCCGTTGAGCTGTTATTTGTATATTGTAATGTTAATGAACTTGGTTGGTGGTTGATTTGGAATTGGTTTTGAGGGGTATTGAAGGGTTGGATTTTGAATACTAAATGGTTTGCTGAAAATCAGGTTCTCTTGAAATAAAACGGCAACTTTGAAAGTGATTTAGTAACTCTATAGTGACTGAAATTATAAGAATTTAAATGTTAAGTAAATTATATTAAGTGTAATTGTGAAAATTCAATTTTTAAGGTTTCGTATCAACTAGAGAATTAGTTATGATTTTTCAAAGTTGAACTCTAAAATCTGATTTTCTGCATAATTTTAAACGAAGTCAGAAACTTTGAAAAGCTATAACTACTTACGTAATGATTAGAATTGCATGAGACCAAACTTGAGTTAAACTTGGGAATATAAGGAACTAAACTGATAAATTTGAGACTTTTTCATTAAGTTTATGATTTATGGTGAATTTTTGAATTGGGGATGTCAAATCTGATTTTTCTGCAGAACGTTTAACACAACAGCAACTTGATTCCTTTATTGGAAATTCTGAAGTTTGAATTTTGAAATGGAACCAATTTTAAATGAAACTTTGGTCCTAATACTTTAATTTCATAAAAATTTAGAATGGTTAGAGTTGTGGTTTTAAAGATTTGGATTTTCAGAGAAAGATGTATTATGCAGTAAAAGTCAGGCTTTGTTTTCTAAGTCAGTAACTTTGAGGCTTCATAATTTTTAATTCTGGAATGATATAGAGATGAAACCAATTGGAGGTAAAAGTTGAGTATGTTTAGTATATATTATTCAAATTTCAGGGTTTTCCATTTTTTAGTAAGTGAGTTATGGGACTTGGAAGAGGTTATGTTCAATGATTTGTAAAATAGACTTCAGCAGAAAATTACCTAACTTCCAAGCTACATAACTCCTTCATTAAAAATGGTATGACCCTGGAACCAATTGAGAAAGAAATTTGAATAAGTTATGTTTAATTACATAAATTTTGAAGGTGGTTGGATTTAATTTGGATTTTATATGAAATTTCGAATGTTGTACGCTGCTGCTGTCTTCTGGATTTAAAACACTGCAGAGCAGTCACGGTTTTGCTTATATTCCCGAAGCTAGAGTCAGCGAAAAATTCTGAACTGCTTTGAATAAATGTGATTGCTTACTTGCCTGTGGCTAGTTCTGAATATTTATTTGATATTGAAGTAGTGAATGAAGGATTGATTTAAAATTCTGATTCGAATGTTTATCAAGTATAATTTGAGAATTGGAAAGTGATTGGATGTTAGATTTAGTTTGATTTTGGAAAATGATTTGAGATTTGTGAATGACTTGGGTTTGAAAATGTTGGAAAGTGTTTGAGAAGATGTTAGTTGACTTTGTTGGAAATGAATTGGAATTTGGAAAGGGTTATAATATTGGAGATGAGCTTGATTTGTAGAAAAATGAATTTAAATTGAAAATGGTTTGAGATATTGAAATTGTTCAGATTTTGAAATTGAGTTGAAAGGAGTTTGAGAAATGGTTTTGTTGGGACCCGGAAAGGCTAGATTGCTGATGCAGATGAGCATTGTAGTGCTTTCCGGTTGTGTGCTTTGCCAATGATAATTGGCGCTTCGATGAGATTATATTTCTAAAGCCAGTCTATTCTCTTCATCTTTAATATCCTAGGTTTCAATGCATCTTTTTAGGCTATTTTTATTTTCTCTTTTCTGTTTTCCAGAGTTGCTTTTTCTGAAACATCTGACCTCACTCTGATTTAAATTTAGTCAAGTAGCAGATTTCCTTGTTCTCAAATGTGAATCCTTATGGTTAGTTCTCAGTGAAAATTTCTGTGTTTCCAATTTTTCAGTGCAGCAATAAACAACTTGTTTGGTATGCTTGTAGGATGGTTATTTGTTGGGACTGTCCGTGAATTTAGGGTTTTTTGAACTAACCTAGGGATTAGCATTTCTTGTTTCTTTTGAAATTGGTAATAGCAAGGTTTTACACTAAACAAAAGGGTGAATATAATGAGTTGTAACAGTGATGAATTTAAGCACTAAGAGTAAATTTTTGCATGAAAATTTTTCACTCCAATTTTACCAAAGAAATATATATGGGGACTACTAAATCATTTTGATTTCACTCAATCAAAACACATCACTTTATAAATGTCATGTAGATGATATGATATTACTATTTTATGTCTTAATGATAGATTAGGAATTTTAATTTTATTTATTTTCCAGAGGTCATGCATCAACTTTATTTATGTGATTAGTATGTAAAAATTTTAAAAGTTTTTGTATCTATTTTCTTTGATTTTTCAAATAGCTCTGTGTTTTCCAAGATATTTTATAATTATTGATATGTAAAATCTTCAATTGCTAAATTGCAAATATTTTCCAGAACATGCTTGATTATGTCTCATTTTAAGACAGGAAGTTTAAAATAGAAATTATGTTGTATTTTATATTAATTTAGGATTAATATTTGTTAATTGATTATTTTGTTTACCTACTCTTGAATGTTCTTTACGAGGAATTTTTTGTTTTATTTTGTATACAGGATAATTTTTTTGGACTCGTAAAGACAAAAGGAGTTGACTAGTTGTTGTGGCACCCTGTATAAGATGGGATGGGTCTTATAATGAGTTTGGTTATCTAAATGTATTATTTTGATGTGTTCTTTACTTTTTGATAAGAGATTTTATACGATATTATATGTAATGGATAAATTACACTCTATTTTGATTAGTGTTGTAATGAATATCTAATTTTTAATGAAACTTTTATGATTTGGATTTATCAAATTTTTCATTTTTAGATTTATTTTGTGATTATCATCATTTGGGATGTGATTATGATTTAAAAAAATTAAATCTCATAACATAAAACAGGCTATGGTCACGGTAAAAACTGTGACCATAGATAAGGCTATGGTCACGGTTTAAGGAAGGGGTGACCATAGGGGCTATGGTCACGGTTAAAACTGTGACCATAGATAAGGCTATGGTCACGGTTTTGGTTAGGGGTGAGCATAGAGGCTATGATCACGGCCAAAACCGTGACCATAGATAAGGCTATGGTCACGGTTTTGGTGAGGGGTGACCATAGAGGCTATGGTCACGACCAAAACCGTGACCATAGATAAGGCTATGGTCACGGTTTAATGAGGGGTGGCCATAGGGGCTATGGTCACGGCTAAAATCGTGACCATAGCTAAGGCTATGGCCACGATTTTTGGTGGGGTGACCATAGAGGCTTTGGTCACGGCCAAAACTGTGACTATAGATAAGGCTATGGTCACGATTTTGGGAAGGGGTGACCATAGAGGCTATGGTCACGGTGAAAACCGTGACCATAGATAAGGCTATGGTCACGGTTTTATCGCGTGACCATAGATTAACCTATGGTCACGGTAAAAAAACGTGGCCTAAAGTGCCAAAATTTGAACATTACAACCGTGACCATAGAAACCGTGACCATAGGTCTATGGCCACGGCGGAAAAACCGTGACCATAGGTCAAAAACCGTGACCATAGACCTATGGTCACCCTTTTCACTAGCTATGGTCACGGTTTTTCACCGTGACCATAGACCTTTTTTTTGTAGTGGGTGGACCCATTCTTTAATCTCCTTGTTTATTTTCTTTTCTATTTTCAGTTTTTACGCTTTATGTTTTGACTATGTTTGTGTCTTCATTACATGATCATTAGTGTTTAGTGTCTATGTCTTAAAGCTATGAATGCTCCATGAATCTTTCACCTTTCTTAAACAAAAAATGTTTTTTGAAAAAGAAAAAGAAAAACATGAATTTCGAATTCTATCTTGAAAATAGTTTAATTATCTTGATGTGGTGGTAATACTTTTTGTTTTCTGAATGAATGCTTGAACAATGCATATTTTTTATAGTGAAGTTTATGAATGTTAAAATTGTTGGCTCTTGAAAGAATAATGAAAAAAGAGAAATGTTATTGATAATCTGAAAAATCATAAAATTGATTCTTGAAGCAAGAAAAAACAGTGAAAAACACAAAGCTTGCGAAAAAAAGAAAAAGTAAGCAGAAAAAGCCAATAACCCATTAAAATAAAAGGTAAGGGTAAAAAGGATCCAAGTCTTTGAGCATTAATGGATAAGAGGGCCCAAAGGAATAAAATCCTGGCCTAAGCAGCTAAATCAAGATGTCCCTAACCATATGCTTGTGTCATGAAGGTCCAAGTGAAAAGCTTGGGACTGAGTGATTAAAGTCATGATCCAAAGCAAAAGAGTGTGCTTAAGAACTCTGGGCACCTCTAACTGGAGACTCTAGCAAAGTTGAGTCATAATCTGAAAAGGTTCACCCAGTTATCTGTCCGTGGCATTTTTGTATCCGGTGGTAATACTGGAAAATAAAATGCTTAGGGTCACGGCCAAGACTCATAAAGTAGCTGTGTTCAAGAATCAACATACTAAACTAGGAGAATTAATAACACTATCAGAATTCTGAGTTCCTATGGATGCCAATCATTCTGAACTTCAAAGGATAAAGTGAGATGTCAAAACTGTTCAGAAGCAAAAAGCTACTAGTCCCGCTCATCTAATTAGAACTAAGCTTCATTGATATTTTGAAATTTATTATATTTTCTCTTCTTTTTATCCTATTTTGTTTTTAGTTTCTTGGGGACAAGCAACAATTTAAGTTTGGTGTTGTGATGAGCGGATAATTTATACGCTTTATGGCATTATTTTTAGGTAGTTTTTAATATGTTTTAGTTATTTTTTATTATAGTTTTATTAGTTTTTATGCAAAAATCACATTTCTGGAATTTACTATGAGTTTGTGTATTTTTCTGTAATTTCAGGTAGTTTCTGGCTGAAATTGAGGGACCTGAGCAAAAATCTGATTCAGAGGCTGAGAAAGGACTGCAGATGCTGTTGGATTCTGACCCTCCTGCACTCAAAGTAGATTTTCTCGGGCTATAGAAGCCCAATTGGTGCTAACTTAATTGCGTTAAAAAGTATACATCTTGGGCTTTCCAGCAATGTATAATAGTCCATACTTTGCCCGATATTTGATGGCCCAAACTGGCATCCAAGCTGGCGTTTAACTCCAGAAAAGGCCTATGCACGTGTAAAGCTCAATGCTCAGTTCAAGCACACACCAAGTGGGCCCCAGAAGTGGATTTATGTACTCTCTACACTTAGTTACTCATTTTCTGTAAACCTAAGTTACTAGTTTAGTATAGAAACTACTTTAGAGATTCATTTTGGCAACGTATGACATTTTACATCTCATATTGTATCTCCTACAGCACGAGTCTCTAAACCCATAGGTGGGGTGAGGAGCTCTGCTGTGTCTCAATGGATTAATGCAATTACTATTGTTTTCTTTTCGATCACGCTTGATTCTGTTCTAAGATACTCACTTGTACTTCAATATAAAGAATATGATGATCCGTGACACTCATCATCATTCTCAATTTTATGAACGCGTTCTTGACAACCACTCCCGTTCTATCTGATCTCAACGTAGTCATTGGGCGACAGCTTGAGAACGTATCTCTTAGGTCTCTGATCCACGGATTTGACTTGCCTCTCCTGACAACAGAACATTCGAATCCTTGAGATTAGAACCTTCGTGGTAGATGCTAGAACCAATTGGCAGCATTCCTGAGATCCGAAAAGTATAAACCTTGTCTGTGGTATTCCGAGTAGGATCTGGGATGGGATGACTGTGACGAGCTTCAAACTCACGAATGTTGGGCACAGTGACAGTGTGCAGAAGGATAGAGAGATCCTATTCTGACACAAGTGAGAACCGACAGATGATTAGCCGTGCGATAGCTGTGCCTGGTATTTTTCATCCGAGACGAGAGATCCGATAGTTGATTAGCCGTACAGAACTGTACCTAGACCATTTTCATTGAGAGGACGGATGGTAGCCATTGACAATGGTGATCCACCAACATACAGCTTGCCATGGAAGGAAGCCATACGTGTTTGGAGAAGAAGACAGTAGGAAAGCAGAGATTCAGACGACAACGCATCTCTGGAACCTCAATCTGCTCCTTATTACTGAATCACAAGTATCATTCATTTCATGTTATCTACTTTTCATAAACAAAATCATTTTTATCACTAATCTCCAGACTAAGATTTACAAGATAACCATAGTTTGCTTCGAGCCATCAATCTCTGTGGGATCGACCCTTACTCATGTAAGGTATTACTTGGACGACCCAGTGCACTTGCTGGTTAGTTGTGCGGAGTTGCAAAGGTGTGATTGCAATTTCGTGCACCAGAGACACCCCACCATGGTAACATTGTTTCAACCCTTCTCCTTGTTTATAATTTGCCTTAATTGCATGTTAGCTTGTTTAAGTTAGCTTAGAAATAGTTTAATTTTGAGCTTTGTTAGGTTAATTTTGATTTGGATCATAAATTTATGGGTTCTTGTATGTTTTGATGTTGAGCTTTTGTTGAGTTAAGGCTTAGAGCCTTAGATTTTGAGAGAAAAATTTTTTGAAAAACAGGGCATTTGTGCGTACGCACCGACCTGTGCGCACGCACACTCATGGTATTTCCCTCTGTTCGCAGCGTTGGCACAGCCTATGTGCATGAACCCATACCCATTTTTGCTTCTGTGTGCACGCACACATGATCCAACCCAAAAAAAATCTATGTGCGTGCGCACAGCCTCGTGCGCATGCACAATCCTCAAAAACCCCTCTGCTCGCAGCACACGCACCCCTTGTGCGTGGGAACACCACTTCTTTTCCCTCTTGTGCGCCCGAACACATCTCTTGTGCGCGCGCACAGCCACCAAATTCCCTTCTGTTCGCAGTGCCCGCACCCTGCTATTCATGCACATAACCCCCTTTCCACCTTGTGTGCGTACGCACGCCCCTATTTTCTCACCACTATACTTCTCTACTTCTTCTCTTCTTTTCTCTTCCACTCTCTTCTTTCCCTTTTACCCTATTTTCTACTTGTCCTAGTTAGTGTTATTTGCATCCTATTTTCATTTTAGTAATTCTATATTAGTTTTGGTTTAGTTACTTGTTAATTAAATAAGTTTCAAGTGTTTGATTGATGATTGATTGGGTTGCTTCTTGCTTAAATTTTGGTTTAATTTTTTATGAATATGTTCGCTGAGCATTACGTCTTTGTTTAATTGCCTAGATGAATTGTGAGTTTGATTCATATGTTGTAGCTACCATATGCATTAAACTATATCCTTGTTTGGCATCTTGAATTGTGCACTTTAACTTTAGTGAATTGAGTTGAAATTACTTGTTCATCATGATTTTCATATCAAATTCATCACATGGCTGGTACTTGTTTCTTGTTAATGCTTTGCATTTGTTTGAGTGACTTCACTTGATTTTTATCAAGCTTATCACTTTTTGCAACAAGTACCTTTACCATGTGAGTACTTCATTATTTTTCGTGAGGAACAAGTAGTTTGCTTTTCATCATCGAATTGGTTGTTGTTGATTGTGTCATTTTCTATTCACCTTACGCTTTCACTTACACAACTTCAATAACTAATGTCTTGTATATTTAATTCACTTTAGTTGTGGCTACCTAGGTTTGTTTGTGTCTTATCTCTTCCTTGTTCTTTACTTGCAACCCAGGACTACTTGATTGAGGAACATGCTATTTCTTTTGATTTTGTGGTTTCTATTTTATCCGACCAATGTGTGGTGTTCTAAACCGTGCACGTTTAGAATACGCACATTGCCTTTTCTCATCCCACACTACTATGACTTTTTCCTCAATTCTTGTTTTCTACAGTGACCGGAGCCCCGATACCCACCAGCTGAAGGTGGAACCTCACATCTCTTCACCCCCGGATTGAGTGCATGCACAGAGGACCGTGCAACGTTTAAGTGTGGGGGAGGATCCGTAATTTTGGGGCGTAAATTCTCTCCTTCTCAACACTTTACATTATTTTCTAGTTTTTAATATTTATATTTTTGTGGATATTTGTTAGTATATTATTGCATTATACTTTGCTTAGTTGCTTGTATATATCTTAGTTGCTTATAGTTTTATTTGCATGTTGCATGGTAGAGTAAATAAGTTTGGTAAAACAATAAATAATTTTCAAGAAATCCCTTTTAGGACGTTCCATTGATTAGATTTGAAAACTTGTCTTTGAACTTACATGAAGTATTTTTAAGGAACACAGAAAAGAGCTTGAATAAAATACCTAGTGAGATTTGAGCTTTATTGGATGGTTGCACATTTTTCAACCACAAAATTTGGTTCTTGTGTGTTATACTCCTCTTATGATTGTAATCTTTAATTTGATTTAGTCTATATGTCCTTTATTTGATGTTTTAAATTCATTTAGTATGATTGAGGCCATTTTTTTTTAATCTGAACTCACTAACCCATATGGCCAACCCTTACATCTACCTTTGTAAACCACTTTTGAGCCTTTTAATTCCCCTTTGTTCTCATTTTAAGCACATCATTCACCCTAAGTGAAAGACCATTATGTCCTTAAATTGTATTTTTTATTAGCTTGGGTTTGAGTGTGTGTGTTAATCAAGTGTGGGGAAAAATTTATGAGAAACATTGGTAGTTAGTTGTCTTTGGGTGTTCATTGAGAAAATTTTGGAAAAATGGGTAAACACTCATGCATCCTATACTTGAAACATATGCATCTCTTTTTGATGTTAAGTAAAAAAAAATAGAAAGAAAGAAAGAAAGAAAGAAAAAAGAAAAAAAAAAGAAAGAAAAAAAACAATAAGAATGTGAATAAAGGATGCATATGTGTGTGAATTGAAAAAAAGATGCATGAGTGAATGTGAGAAAGAGGATAAATCGGTAGTTACGTTGTTTTGTTATGTATATAGGTTAGTATAGTATTAGGTGGGATACTTGAGCAAATTAAAGATCCAATCTATTAGCCCACTTAACCATATTAATCCTACCGTTACCCTAGCCCCATTACAACCCTCCAAAGACCTCATGATATTTGCATTCATTCATCAAATATTTGTTGATTGTTAGATGACTAGCAAATCTTTGAGAAACATGATTAAAGGATAATTGAGTGATTAAGCCCTAAACACTGAGCGATTTGAGAGTAAACACATCCGGTGAGGGGTTCTATTGCTCAAATCTATGATTCCATCCCTTATCTTGTATCTTCTTGCAAGTTGCTTGTTAGTTTGTGAAAATTTCAAATCAAATATGTGGACATTGATCATATTACTATATTTTCTTGTTTTGGCCCTAAGTTCTATTTTGGATTGATTGAGATTCTTTTGTTTGTTTTTGCCAAACTCAATAGGAGCCATAGTATAGATATAGATAGATAGTATTTAGTATAGTTGCATGCATGTAGTTAGATGCATTTAATAAATTGCTTGCCCTCCTTATCCTTCACCTTTGATTAGCATGAGGACATGCTATTGTTTAAGTGTGGAGGAATTGATGAGTCCATATTTTCCGATATATTTTGGATTGATTTGAGTGGATTTCATCACACAAACCTACATTTATTCATCCAAATAGCATGCTTTTGGGTTCTCTCCCTAAATTGAGCCTAATTGTGAAAACATGCTATTTTGTACTTATTTTAATCACTTTTATCCCACTTTTATCCCATTCGACGCCTTGATAGTTTTGATGAGTGATTTCAGGTGTAATTGGTTGGAATGGCTTGATAAGAGTGGAAGAAAAGCATGGAATTGGGAGAAAGCATGAAGAAAATAAAGGAGAAGCACACATTGGAGTGTGCGTGCGCACAACCCACTGTGCGTACGCACAAGAACCACACAGCCATGTGTGCGTACGAACAACACCCTGTGCGTACGCACAACACCCTGTGCATACGCACAAGAAGAAAATCAGCATGTGTGCATACACACACACACCTGTGCGTATGCACACGTCCCAGCACGTGACTCACTTAATGGAAATTGCTGGGGGCGATTTCTGGGCCTCCAGAGCCCAATTTTTGGACTTTCTGAAGCTGATTTTGCCTATATCAAGGAAGGCATCACTCCATGTGTAATAGGGGGGCAATTAGGTTTAGCTTTTCTTATGTTTTTCTCTTAGTTTCTAGAGAGAGAAGCTCCCCCTCTCTCTAGAATTAGGTTAATGTTAGTTAATTTCTATTTAATTTCTGTCTTTAATCCTTGTTTTAATGTAGTTTCATTTATGTTTTCATGTTTTACTGTCTTTATCTTCTTCATTTCTCTTCTTAATTTCTCTTTTATGTCATTTTCCATTTTATGAATACTCTTGTATTTTTTAATTTTCATTTAATGCAATTTATGTTTTATGTTCATTTAATGCTTCTTTTAGTTGTTGTTATCATTTTCTTCCTTTTGGTAGTTAGAATTTATTTTTAATGTAATTTAATATTATTTTATTTTCATGCACACCAAGTGTTTGATAAAATACTTGGCTTAGTTTTTACTTAGTTTTTCTCCACTCTTGGCTTGGTATTGAGGACTTTGGCCACCCTTGAGTCATTGATGTCCATTCTTGTTTGATATATTAGAGTAGTTAGTTGATTTGGTCTCCCTTGACTCTAAGTGACCCTTAGTGTTGACTTAGGACTTAGGGATTGAAATCAACTATGCCTATTTGACTTATCCTCGATGTAGGGTTGACTAAGTAAGATTAACTCTTCATAATCATCATGTGTTTGTGGTCAATGTCTAGGATAGGTAACCTTAGCTCTCAATCTATGCCAAGGGGTTTCTTGCATTTTAATTTTCCTTGCTTTGACTTTTAGTTTCTTGGCTCTAAGTGACCCACTAGTGTTGACTTAGGACTTAGGGATTGGAACCAATTATAACCTTTTGACTAATTCTCAAGTAGGATCGACTAATTGGGATTAATTCCACACAATTGCCATGTTTGTGGTCCATAACTAGGATAGAAATCCTTAATTCCTCAATTCTCACCAAGAGCTCTTTTAGTACTTAATTTCCATTTTCATTGTCTTTATTTGCTTTTCTTTAATTCCTTACATGATCATTTACTTTCTTTCCATTTACATTACTTGCTCTCATGCAATCATCCAACCCCTATTTCTTCCCATAGCCAATAATATGCACTTCATTTGCAATCTCCTAGGGAAGACGACCCGAGGTTTAATTACTCTCGGTTATTTTGTATTTGATTTAATATTTGATCTTAAGAATTCATTGTTGGTTTGGACTATGCTACCAACGAATTGATGCTTATTTTGATTGATTCCAAACTATACAAGAAATCTCTCTTTATCACCTATAGAGGCTCTTATGTTTCTCTTGGGAGAGATCAGGAGATACTGTTGTCAACTACTTTCATACTGTACCCTAGTCAGCCTAAACTTTGCGGGTCGCGGCTAGTGGCTATTTACTTATGTTATATATCTATATAATGTCCTTCTCTTATTCTCCTTAAGGCCTTTTTCTGTATATCGCTTTCGACTTCACACTTTATCTTTTTGTTGTCGATGAGTGAGTGATACGACTTTGCGATTTTATATTTACTCTTTTTAGGCTTCTCGATTAATACTCCTTTCAATTACACTTATAAATTATGTATTAAAAATCCACCTTGAGAGTCATACCACCTCATTATCATTGACTTATGACTCGAGCATAAGAATTTGAATATTAGGGTGTTACATTATGGTATTAGAGCAGTTCGTCCTCGTGAGCCTGAGGGATGGAACTGCCTATTCTTCAGTGCATACCCTGAGTTTGTGCCCGTGCTTGTTAGGGTATCCGACTGATACGTCTAGCATGAAGTTCATGAGTGTACCTTTGATACTTTGAAGCACTAAACTTCCAGTATTGAGACTGATCAACTTGATATCGATTGTTTGGTGTGTATAGGAACCAGATGGCGCCTCGTGGATGTGGTCGAGGTCGTGAGAGAGGTCGTACTAGTACTCAGGGTCCGAAAACCAACATGAATAACCCGGTAAACTTCATTACGGCATTGGAAAACATGGTTGCTGCTATGCAGGCCACTGCGGAGGCTCTTAGGCAATAGATAAACAATAATGGCAATGGCGGAAGTAGAGCTCAGGGCCCGATGACACTGGCAACCTTCTTAAAGGTTAATCCACCTAAGTTCAAGGGAACCACCAATCTGACTGAAGTCGATATCTGGTTTCAAGCAATGGAGCGAGCACTGCAAGCGCAGTTGGTACCTGAAGAGCAGTGTGTTGAATTTGCTACCTATTTTCTCACTGGAGAAGCATCGCATTGGTGGCAGGGAGCCCGACGTCTCCTGCAGCAGAAGTAGGATCCTATCACATGGGATGCCTTCCAGGTAGAATTTTATAAAAAGTACTTTCCGAATTCTGTCAGGACGGCCAAGGAACTTGAGTTACTGTAGCTGAAGCAGGGTGCTATGTTCGTATCTGAGTATACAGACAAAATTGAGGAGCTATTCAGGTTTTTTCGCATGTGTTCGGGAGTTCCGGGAGACTTCGAGGAATGGAAGTGCATTAAGTATGAAGGAGGGCTCTGGAGCGATATCTTAAGTTCAGTGGGACCAATGGAGATCCGAACTTTCTCAGAGTTGGTGAATAAGAGCAGAGTTGCTGAAGAGTGTGTGAAAAAGGTGGCTGCAGAGAAAGGAAGTCATAGGGAGCACAACCAAGGATTCGCACCAAGGGGTCGAGAATTTAAGGAGAGGGGATACACACAACACGTTCCCCAAGGACAGAAAATAGATAGCGGCTGCTTCAGATGTTTCGAGCTGTTCGAGATGTGGAAGTCATCACCCAAATAAGCTGTGCCGATTGGGGTTAGGTGTATGTTACAAGTGCGGGTTACCAGGGCATGTATCAAGAAATTGCCAACAAGAAGGGAGTCAGGATGTGGGCCGATTGTGACAATAAGATTGAGATAATTGCAGTAATCAGGCTTAAAAGACAGTGCATGATTTTATAATACCACCTTTACAATAAAACTGGGAATGTCGAGCTTAATGTTAGACTTAAAACCAAACCGGATAGTCCGTGTAGGGGTGTGCTTTAAACAAAAATGCGTTGGGCTTTGAATACCTGATAAGTTTAGCAGATTAATACAAATGGATAAATGCATGTGATGTAAATGATTTTCTGTTGAGATTGATATGTTGTGGTTGTTATTTAATTATTTGATTTCTAGATTTTTGGTGAAACGGATTGAATCTGTGACTTTTAGTTTCCTTTGATTTAAATAGATAAGGAGTGGTCTTAAATGATGGATTTGAAAACGTTGATTTGAAATGTTGGTTTTGATTGAGTTGAGGTTAAAAGGAGGGGACCCGTGATGGGTGGCAAACTCCAGTTTTTAGGAGAGGTGCTGTCGAAATTTTTCCAAGAATTTGAAAGAGTGTTGGTTATGGTTTTGAAAATAATTTTTTATTTAAGTAACTTTAACAAAAGATATGTGTTTCGAATGCTTTTATAGATTATTAAAGAAAATCAGATTCATATGATTTTGTTAACCTGTTATTTCAAACTCATTTGATTTCTAAAAACGAAGAGAGTTTTGATTAATTAGTCAAAGACTTTAAAACAACTATTTATATATAAATTCGAGGGTTTGGGAATAATAAAGTAAGTCTGGAGGTTATGCTTGGAGTTGAGCTGTGATTAGCGGTAATTGGCTTGACAGCGAGAGAGGATAGCAATTGAGTATGATTAAGGTATGGTGATGATTTTTGGTTGATTATAGTGATGTGAGATGATGACTATGATTAATGATGATGGTGATATTATTGATGACATGATTTCAAAATTAATAAGATGTGAGTTGATGAGATGATGAAAGTAATGAATGAGGCTGTTAGTCGGCGTTGGACGAATGATCGAGATCCTCGGAGATAAAAGAATCAGAGCGCGACAACGGAAGCGTGCTGAGTAAAAAGACCTTGGGACTACTATGCGTTGGATATAAAGGCAGACTACGCTCACGTACTCGTGGTGGCGGATGGAATTTTCGAGGGCAAAAATTTCTGTTAGGGGGGTAGAATATACAATCCGATCAAATTGTAATTAATTAAATAATAAATTAAATAGGAGCGAATATGGTTAGAAAATTTAGCAATCGGAATTTGATAATTTAAATATGATATTTGGACTTGGTGAATTTTTCTGAGTCGGAAAACATAGTTTTCTGAATAAAAAATACGCACTGGAAATTTGACCGGTAGTACCGGCTACAATCTGTCTGGTACTATGGATGAGAAAATTAATTAGAAGTAAATAATTTTAAGAAATAAGAATTTATAATTTGGGACGATAGAAATATTTAAAATACAATTTAAAACTCTAATCTTAAAGGTTTTGGCCCAAAATTGGGCCAACGGGTTAAACCAAGTGAACTGGCCCCAAGTTGGCCCAAGATCCAACATATATAAACCTTAGTTATAAGAATTTCAGCTCATTAACTCTAAAGAAAGAGTATGGGGCGCTGAAATGGAGGAGAGAGAAAGAAGAGAGAAAATCCTAACTTCATTAAACTTCAAATCACCATAACTTTCTCTCCGGAACTCCGATTGAGGAGCCATTTTTGGCCATGCATTGCTCTTCTCATCCACTAAATTTATATGTAAGTTTTGTGGTGAGTATTCCACTATCCTCTTCCCAATTTTCATTTTTCTCTTAAAATTTGAGTTTGGTTATCGGTGTTGAGTAATTTTATGATTTTGGTTGTTTAGGAGTGCTCTAGTATGAACCATTGGTGAGTTCTATCAACTAATTTCGTGGGTTAAGGTAAAGAACCCTCTAATTCTTGTGATTTATCAATTTCATGAACCCTAGGTTGATTATAAGTGTGAAAATTGATTATGTTAGAGTATTGGTTGATTTTGGTACACAATTGGGAGGTTGGTTTTGCTTGTGGAGTTTTGGTGAGGCTTGAAGCTAAGCTTGGTGGAGACTTCCAAAGAAGAGGCTCAATTGGTTTGGCTCCAAGAGGTACGGTTTAAGTTTCATTTAAGTACCGTGTGATGTGATGAGAATTTCTAGGCTAGATGCCCCTAGGATTAAGTTTGGATTGTGTAAATAATTGGTGCTAATATGTATAGTTGATATGTAATGTAAATTAATGATTGGGTTGAGAATTGTGTGAATTTGTATGTTTGGTGTGTCGAGAATTTGATGAATTGGATAATGAATATTGGTTTATAAAATATGCATTTAAATTGTGAATTTGGGCCGGAGGCCATGAATCTTGAGCCGGAGGCCAGAAAGAGGTAACGAAGGTAAGTGATGTGTGTATTGTGTGATGTCATATGAGATTGAATGAATATTGAATATTGAGTGTGTGAATAAATGGGAGGAATGTGGAATAATAAGAAATTATGAATCTAGAAGTGGAAGGTGACAAAATTGAATTCAATTGTGTAGATGAGGTAGGTTTGATTTTGGTTGAGTGTAATTATGTGAATGTGGTTGGGTTATGGTCATTTGGTTGAGTGAAAATAAATTTTGCTTGTGAACGTTGCAATAATTGGTGATTTCTATTTTGGGTGAAAACTGATTTTTGACCAACTTCGGCTGCCCGTAACTCGGTCCTCGGAATTAGGAATTCTTCAAAATTAGATTTTTATGAAAGTTTATTCAACGATCTTTCCAACGGTTTAGAAATGGTTGAAAAAGGAATTTCGTAGAAGAAGTTATGCCCGTCGGAAGTTTGCGGTTTGAAAATGTAATCCTGTAGCTTTTTAAACTTAGTAAAAATTTTGGTAAAACGTACTCTGACGTGCACGCATGGCCAACGCGCACGCGTCACTTACGATTTTTAGTCTCTCACGCGTGCACCTGGCCGACACGTATGTGTCGCTGTATTGATGTAGGTGCGTGGTATAAATTCCAGAGAGTTGTGATGGTAGCGTGCCGATTTTGTGCGAGGAACACAAAACGTATCCACGCATACGCGTGGCTGACGTGCACACATCACCCTACCTCTCTACTTCCCACGCGTGCGCATGAGCGATGCTTACGCGTCACCCGTTTTTCTCCGCTTCCCATGCGTGTGCATAGGCGACGCGCATGCGTGACCCTGTTTTCGGTAAAAATTGATTTTTGAGTTTTTAAAGCCGAATTTCAGACTTTTGAGCCTCCATTTTCATCCTTTAAGTCCTAAATTTTTATAGTATGCCTAGAAATGAGAAGAAACTATGACATGTGGTAACTCGTGGATGAAGTAAAGTGAGAATCAATAATGAATGATGAGTAATAATGATTGTATGAGTTGTTGAAGATGATGGTGAAGGTGCTATGTGTGTTATGAGCCGAATGACTGTGATAAGTATTGAATTATGGCTGAATATGTATATGTATATGATTAATGATTAAATGATTATGATAGATTGAGGAAGCTTGAACATGTGGCGAGTATGCCGGAGATGCATATATTATTAATGAATGAATGTGGTAAATAAATAATGATGGAAAATGTTGAATGTGAATATGCTTGTGTTTTCTCTTTGGTTGTAAGGGTGATAGGGCACCGATACCCTCTAATGGTGATAGGGCACAGATACCCTCTAATGGTGACAGGACATTGATCCTCTCTAGTGGTAATAAGGCACAACAAAGAGAAAGACTGTGCCCAGGTAGTAGGCAGTGACGTTGTCCAATTGCTCCGGGTATGAGATGGGGAAGGAGAATTATGATAAATGAGTTTAATTATGGAGTTTTGAATGAATGTGTATTTGTGATACTTGGGTAGTAACAAGGATTGTGGTTCGTCTCGCTTGCTCTGGGTCAATACTTGAGATACCTGGGTAGTAGCAAGGATTGTGGTTCGTCCCACTTGCTCTGTGTCAATGCTTGAGATACCTGGGTAGTAGCAAGGATGGTGGTTCGTCCCGCTTGCTCCAGGTCAGAGATTGTGACGCCTGGGTAGTAGCGGTAATAGTGGTGATTCCACTCGCTTCAGGTTGAGCTTTTAAACACCCGCATGGGTAGTAGCCGCAGTAGTGGTTGTTCCACTGGCTCTGGGTTGAGCGGGTAGTAGCAAGGGGGTTGTAGCTCAAACCTACTTGCTCCGCGATGGGTGTTTCTGTCCATGGTTAGCTACCAGGACATGTCGGGTTGGCTATATAACCAACAGATGATATCATTAGCCATAGGGCAGGCATACATCATATGCATATGTTTGAATTGTTTGGGTTTGCCTATTTGTTTTGGACTGCTATACCATATATATTATGTTACCTGATTATGTGCTACTTGTTCTACTTGTACCTTTTTGTGTATTACTTGCCTATATTGCTTGTGTTTGTACAACTGAAAGGTCCCTCATGCTGGTGTCGGTTGACACTGAGGACTGTTTTTGTTGAGATGGAGCAATGATATGCTTAATTTAAAATGATGATTATTGAATGAGATAATTTGAGCTCCCTGGGTGGACGTAGTGAAGTTATTTCACTTGCTCCAGGTGAGGAATTGAAGTATTGATATAGAATTGTTGAGATAGAATAACTGGTGATGGTTTTGTTTATGATTCTGATTCTGATTCGTTGGAGAGTTAGAAAGTTGGGAAGCATGAGGAAAATGAATTAGATTTAGCATTCCCTTATGACAGTTGCCTATTTATGGATTAGCGAGAACACAGGATGAATATTGGGTAAAAGAAAGTTTAGGATGCTTAGTGAGTTTTTATTACAATGCATTGTATTTATTTAGCACTTTTACCGTACTGGGAACCCATGGGTCGGGGGTTCTCATTCCGTATATATCTCTTGTTTTTCAGATATAGGTCCAGGTGCTCAGAAGTGAGCTGTGGTTCATCTGAGAGACGGCAAATATCTTTATATTCTCTACTTTATATTTTGCTTGGAATCTCTCCATCTTTATTTTGAAAAGCTTATATTATGTATTGAACTCTTTTGAACTTGCCTATAGAGGCTTTTTTGTTTCTCTTGGGGGAGATCAGGAGATACTATTGTCAACTACTTTCATAATGTACCCTAGCCGGCCTAAACTTCGCGGGTCGCAACTAGTAGCTATTTACTTATGATATATATCTATATAATGTCCTTCTCTTATTCTCCTTAAGGCCTTTTTCTGTATATCGCTTTCGGCTTCACACTTTATCTTTTAGTTGTCGATGTGTGAATGATACGACTTCGCAATTTTATATTTACTCTTTTCAGGCTTCTCGATTAATACTCCTTTCAATTATACTTATAAATTATGTATTAAAAATCCACCTTGAAAGTACCACCTCATTATCATTGACTTATGACTCGAGCATAAGGATTTGAATATTAGGGTGTTACAAAAGAAGCTTGTGACTGACTATCATTGAAATTAGAAGCATTTGAATATCATTGGAATTAGAAGCATTAAGATTAGCTGTATCATTCGAAATAGGAGGATTAGCAGCCAAATTATTATCCACAAGAAAATGCTTCTTGGTTGATACTATTATCCATAACAAAAATCAATAAATCATCAAGGCAGTCATAATCTAAGCATAATTAAATCATAAAACAGTCAAACAAACACAATAAGTCAGCAACACATTACTCATCAATAATCACAAGACATTCAAAAGCAATAATCAATAAATTAAAATCACAACACAAAAACAGTAGACCTTCGAAATAATAAAAAATCAATAACTAATAAACAGCAGCAGCAAAACTAAAACAAACCAACAATCAAATAATTGTTCAAAAAAAATTAAAAACACAACCACAGACCTACAAAAGGCAGAAACAGAACATAAAAAACAAAAAAAAACGAAGAACAAGTGAACAATGAGCCACTGACCTTCGAAGATGACGCCGACAGACCATTGATTGCGACGGACGACTCCGACCAGATGATGGCGAGCAGCTGAAGACGATGGATGGGCCGAGCTCGCGGAAGAAGAGAGCAGGGCTGGACTTTGGAGACTTTGGGGGTAGTGGCTCGACGGACAGACGACGACAGTAGCTCAACGGACGGACAACGGTAATGGCTATACGGATGGATGGCGACAGTTGCTCAACGAACAGACAACAGCAGAAGCTCGGAGAGAGGCTAGAGTTGAAAAGGGAGGTATTTCTATTTAAGTTAGAGGAGTGAGAATTAAGAAGTGAAGTAAGAGTGATTTTATACGTTCAGAAATTCAAAACAACGTTGTTTCCTTCAAACTGGCCAATTTCCAGTCCAATTCAACCGACTAGTTTTCGACCGATTCAATGGCTCGCCACCGATTTTTTAATTAATAGTTTCATATGACTAATCGGATCGTTATCACTGCCAATTTACAGTTAGATTGGTTAGACAGTCCGGTTGAATACGAATTTTAGAACCATGATTTCATCCATAACTATTTGAATCCGATTGAATCCATTCAAAAAATAGATGATATACTAGGTCAAAGCTTTGCGTGTTTTCACTTAATTGAAAACAACCACCACCATTTCCCTCTTAATGAAACCTTAGCCCCTAATCCAATAAAAGTGACTCAGAGCTCTCCTTCATCAAGACGATGGCCGTCCGAGCTGTGGCACGTGCTGCTGCCAAAAATATTTAGAGACAACGACGTTAGAAGGTTGACGGAGTGAAGAAACCACTGTTTAAACGTCTTTAAATGTGTTGTGATTCTGGGCTGATCAAAGATGCTACCGGAATAGTAACACTGCACAAACTGCCACCCTGGATGACATAGGAGCTCCGTCAGATCCACTACCGTTCTTCAGACTGAGCTTCTTCATCGTGGAATCACTGACTACCGCCTTCGTTCGCCGCGAAGGTAGTTTGGACACTAGTAGTGATCGGTTGCCTGTTAGAAGACTGTGGAGAATGGAGGTGCTGACATTGTGCTTGAAGCCCTCTTTGCTGATGAATTGCTGCTCCAATTGCTTGGAAGAGCATCAGTGCTCCTCATCCTTGCCACTATGTTCGCTACCAAATCCCCCTCCCTTGGAGCCCATGCAAATCCCGTAAATGAGGCTTTGATTGGGATTGTAGATTCCTCCAACACCTTGTCATTGATGGATTAATTGGGTACTGTACAATGTGCGTTTGAGAGAGCTGGTGGAGTAAGAGTATGTGGAGGAATAGAATTGATTGGAGTGCTCGAGGCCTTGATACAATAACAATTTATTTGTCTTTTGAGTGACCAGTGACCACACGGAGTTTAAAATTTGGTTGAGACCAAATAATATCCCGAGAACAAAACTGTAGAGCAGACATCTTGTCTAAGCTAGCTACATATAGAGATACTCAGCATTCAAAAAATTTGATTAATCTTACACTAAAGAAACCTAGTTTAGATATGCAATCTGTTTTAAGTGTGACACAGGAAAGGGATTGGCGAAATCCTTTCATTCATTATCTGAAGACTGGAACAGTACCAAAGGGAGAGCCGAGGTCTTTTAAAAATAAATCAAGTAACTACACCCTCATCGGGAATGACTTATATAGGCACGGCTTCTCCCGACCATTATTTAAGTGCCTTGGAGAAGCCGACGCCAGGGCAGCAGTTACCGAAATCCATGAAGGTATCTACGGTTATCACATAGGAGGAAGAAGTTTAGCAACAAAAATTCTGCGGGCAGGATACTATTGGCCGACCTTAAGATAGGACTGCACAAACAAGGTGTTAAAATGTGATGCATGTCAAAAGTGCTCGCCATTAATACACAGCCCATCTGAAACATTGCACACGTCCGACATTAGCTGGTCGTTCCACAAATGGGGCATGGATATTCTCGGACCATTCCCGGTATCACCTAAGCAGGTAAAATTTCTTTTGGTAGCCATTGATTATTTTACAAAAAGGATAGAAGCACAACCATTGATGAAGATAACCTCAAACAAGGTACAAAAGTTTATTTGAAAATTTATTATTTGTAGATATGGTTTACCTAGAGAAATTATCTCTGATAACGGTAGGCAATTCACAGATAAAAAAATTGCTTCATTTTTAACCAATTTACACGTTAAACACCATTTTTCCTCTATCGAACATCCACAAAGCAATGGGCTCGCAGAGGCGGCTAACAAGGTGATTTTGCAGGCCCTAAAGAAAAAACTAACAGAAGCTAAGGGTCGATGGGCAGAACCTATACCAGTAATACTGTGGAGCTATAACACAACTCCCCAGTCAACAACAAAAGAAAGCCCCTTCAGATTAGTATACGGATCCGAATGCATGATTCCCCTAGAGCTCGGCCAAGGTTCAACTAGGACCGAACATTTTAATAAGAACGTCAACACGGAAGCCAAACGTGCCGAACTCGACGTTATTCATGAAGGACACTATGTCACAGAGTTGAGGCAGAGGTCAATGCAGATGGCTATGTAAAGGCAATACGACAATAAAGTCCAGCTGAGAACCCTAAAAGAAGGAGATCTAGTACTGAGATAACTTGAAGATGTTCAAAAACCTCCAGGTCACGAGAAGTTGGCGGCAACCAGGGAAAGACCCTTCCGAATTGCTATAGTTATCAGAAAGGGAGCTTACTATTTGGAAACATTAGATGGAACAGCCATGCCAAATACATGGAACATTTCATCACTCAAATCCTATTATAGCTAACCAAATCATTGTAACTTCTAGGATGGCCAGGTACTCTTTTTCCTAACCACGAGGTTTTTCCCTAAGGAGGGTTTTACTCGGGTAGGTTTTAACGAGGCCGACCATCCCACATACCTCAAATCTGAGGACCTTTTTCATATGAATAAAATTATACATCTCTATACTACTTGGTCATATTCAAACAAATTTTAAACCAACAGAAATAAAGTTGGAATCACAATAGATGAAGCATTCAAAATGCCAAAACATTCTAAAAAAGTTAATTACGACACTGTAAGTCAAATAAACAGTCAATGAAGCCGGAACAAAGCCGGCTCCAACAATTTAAGAGTACAAAAATATCAACCTTCAAACAAAAATACAAATTCTCAAAATTCAAACAGGAGGGGGGACATTTTCATCATGATCTTCACCCGCTTCATCCTGGACCAATTTTCCATCAATAACAATCTTTATCACGTTAAGTTGGAGAACATCAAACTCGGGCGCAAAAAGCAAAACCTGAGACACAGCTCGGTCGAACCCAGAAGTAATCATTTCTATGCCTTCGTCCTCCAACTCGTGGATACGGGCAATCATCTCACCCTTCGTCTTATCCTTCTCTTTGATCTCACTCTAGAGGAGACAAATCTGGTCCTGAAGCCTGGCAATTTCATCCTCCCCGTCCTTCATTTTCAAAGTGACTCCAATAATAATTTTCTCTTTCTCTTTCACCATGCGCTCTAAAGCAACAAGTTTCTCAACAACGACTTGTTGTTCGGCCCCAAGCAATTTCGTAGTACGACCAACACACAAAAGCTGAGAAGCAACAACCTAAGACAAAAAGGTGAGCAGAATAAGTGGAAAACAGACCACTAAGAAAGAAAAATAAAAGAAAACGATTTCCAACCTGAATATACTTCTCCAGGGCATCCACACCAGCCCGGCGAGTAAGCAGCATTTCTCCAGGGTATTGAGAAACCCTATCAGAAAGCTCGGCCAAAGGAAACTGATCACTCCAAAGAGAATGTGAGCTCGTCCCAGAGATACCCCGTGGAATCTCCGCTGGCGATCAAAAACCGACCTTGAACCTTCAGCAGCATCCTTACCTCCCTCAGACAACACTTCTAAGGAATTTTCAGAACCATCCCTCTTCCTCTTTGAGGAGGCCGGCTGAGCTGTCGAAAAGGCCGCCTCCCCCTCACCCACCTTTGGAAACCTAGAAACACTAACATTTCTCTCCCTTTACTTGTCAAGAAATTATTGTAACCTAGATGAACTCAGATGCAGTACTCGCCCTCCTACAAACAAAAAATGGAGAACATCAAAAATCATAAATAAGTTAACACAAAGGTAAACACTTATATTACCTATATAAGTCCTTAATCCTTCTTTATCATTTTCCTTTTCGAAATGCAACATCTCAAGAATGGATAAGCACTCACCAGCAGCAAAGTTTTCATTCAAAAAATCCAGAACCAAATCCTCCTCCTCACTCCTATAATCTTCAAGTATTTGCATTGGCTGCGAACACTAATATAACGGATATTTCTCTATTAATTCGTCATCAAGATAGAAAAGATACTCGATCTCTATAGACCGGACTTTCACAAACAGAGATTTAAAATTTTTGAAAGATGACTTATATAGTAAGAAGATGGAACGACCAGGGAAACTACTTAAAAACACCCATAAACTACTTAAAAACACCCCTTTGGATTGGAACAAAGAAAAGAAAACACCCAAAGAAGGAGAATGCTCAAGGAAATTCATTAAACACTGGAAAGCCCTCAAAAACGCCCAAGAATTTAGGTGTAACTGAGAAGGAGCATATTTTAGTTGAGTTAGCACGTCACACTCAAAATCTGAAAAAGGCAATTGCACATACAACTCATAAAAACCAATGTTTTGAAAACCGGTTCAAATCGGCCGATCAGACCGGTCGAACCGTGAACCGGACTGAAAAACGGTTCGAACATTCATCAAAACCGTGAAATTCAAAAACTGGAATTGAACCGACGAACCGGCCAGTAACCGATCGGTCGAACCGAACCGTGACCCGGCCGATTTTTTGGATGGCAACAAAACGCTGCCGTTTTTCGTTTTGAATCCTAAATCACCAAAACTCCAGATGCTGAGATCCCTAAATCACCAAAATGTCTTCCCTTCTCTGCTTCAGTGGTTCTCATTCTTCGAGCAGGCTTCGCTGAAGTTGCTTCCAACGCCTCACTGAGTCACTGTCACACTCACACTGTCACACGGGTCGAGGGCTCGCCGTCGAGCCACCGCCGTCGAGCCACCACAGAGCCGTCGAGAACTGAAAAGTGAGAATGCCTCACTCTCACACGGGTCGTGCCACTGCCGTCGAGCCACCGCAGCAGCCGTCGAAAACTGAGAAGGTGCCTTCGCTGTCTCCCACTGCCTCACTCTCACTCTCCCTGTTGCATGTTCTGCCTTGAAGGTGCCTTTGCTGTCTCAGTGTCTCCCACTCTCCCTGTTTTATTTTTCTTTGAACTGTGTAGTGTGATTACTCAAACTGGATGATTTTACTTTGAACTGAAACTGATCTGTGATTCAGCATGATGAACACCGAAACTGTGAACTTTGAAATTATGTCTCCCTATTTTATTTTTCTTTGAACTATGTAGTGTGAAACTGTGAACTGATTTAAGATTCAACTGATTGGAGGGAGCTAAACTGTACTGTGATTATTGACTAGTGAGTGATTACTGAAACTGAACTGTGATTCAATATGATGACTGATTGTTGTTTACTGATTACTGATTAACTGATTACTGAAACTGAACTAATTTTGGTTTGTTTACTAAACTGAATTTTGTTGTTTGTTGAATAATTGTGAATAATTTTGAATAATTTTGGATGTTGTTTGTTTACTGAACTGATTTCGCTCTTCCTTTTCTTCCTGTTGGCGCTCTCCCTCTTCCGTTTCTCTTCTCCTTCCCATTCACTCTCGCCTCCAATCCAGTAACTATCTAACTAACTACTCTCCAATTTTGTTCCACTTATTTATTTATTATCATAATTTGATTGCATGATTGTACTCTGATATTATTTAATTGAAGCTAGAACTATGCTTTTGGATTGTTCAGATTCTTAATTTGATATGGGATTAGGTGAAATTTGTGTTAATTTTTTGCCTTTATTCTATTTGCTACTGCAGCTTCTGCAAATGGAGATATTGGGGTTGAATTACCTGGTGATCAGGCAGAGATTATATTCATGGGGACTGGAACTAGTGAAGGGATACCTAGAGTTAGCTGCTTGACTAATCCTCTGAAAAAATGTTTGGTACAATGAAGAAAAAATAATCTTTGTGGAAAAAATAATTAAGATTTTGTTGCAATGGAAGTGAATGTTTAGGGTTTTGTTAAGATTTCTATATTTCATGATTGTTGTAGGTATGTTCAAACTTCAAAGGCTGCTCAGCCGGGCAATAAGAATAGGAGACTTAAACATATAAAGACTGCTCAGCCGGGCAAATTGGTAAAATATTTTTTAACATATAAAGACTTGCTGGAACACGTACTGGATTACAGTAAGCAGACAATAGATGATTTAGTTAAATTGTTTGGGATATTTTGATACAGCAATGAATCATATTAAAACTTTAGACCTATGCAGGTAGTAATTAGAATAAATGAGGTAACGGTTGAGAACTTAGGTTGGGAATATAAGGTGCTCCCAATGGCCTTTAGGGACATGTAATTACAACTTTAAGGTTTATATTAGACTATAATTATGTTTTAATGTGTTTATTTATATTTTATTTATTATTTTATTAAAAAACAGTTTTTTCGGTTCAACTACGGTCGAACCGGTTGAACCTATGAACCAGTGAACCGGTAGCTAGAACGGTTCGATGACCGGTTCGATTTTCAGAACCTTGATAAAAACAAGGGTTGTACATATAAAAGTACCCCCAGTCTCCTCTCCGCTCACAAATCCTCTCCTCACTAGTACAGGGAAGGAATTCGACGGCAATACCAGAGTCGTCCTTAGTCAATTTCAGGCTATGAAGCTCGTGAAATAACTCGAAATTTGAATACAAAGAAGCACGCGTCGTAACATCATCGTGCACCCAGAGATAAGGATTATCTTTCTTAACCTCAACCACCTTCAGCTTCTCTTTTGCCTTTTCTTTTTCCATTGTACCTTTTCTAACTATGATAGAAAACAACGAAGAAGAGGAAGAAACAAAAGTAGGAAAAAGCTAACTTTTGGAAGTCATTTCGATCGTCAATTCAGATAAGAGTAAAAAAGGGCTTTTTAGAAGATTTCCAAAAGAACAAAGCAGTAACCAAATGCTATTACAACCCACTAAGTGGGAAGACCAAGATATTAACTTTTGATATGCCCTAGGACAAAACAGTTCAAATGCGGTCAATAAAGAATTAATTGTAGCACATTTCTCAGGACAAGAAAAGGTTTTTTGAAACTAAAATTAATTATCACTTATTTTTATTTTTATTTTTTCTTCATGTTTTAATTTTTTAATAGAGCAAGCTTGAAAACGCGCCGTTGAGCTTGGGGGCTACTAGACTCAACAGAGCAAACCGAGCTATAAGTCGTATAAAAGCTCAACTTGCTAATAAATAGATAGATAGGCAAGTCAAGTTTGGGAACTATGTATCATACCCTATAACTCGGAAGTAAGGACTTATACCTCGGCTACGTCAGGTAATTCGAAATTGCAGATAAACATGACCTTATCACATAAATAGTACTCCCCAAGAATCTCGGCTGGGGCCGAGATCCGCTCAACAAGCCCCTGAACAGTTCAAACCCTAAAAGCTTATAAAACGGCAACAACATCAATAGTCTAACACACAAGTCATATAGTAACAACTTTATTATATACATAAATTTTAAGAGATTTTCTACTGACTTGAGTGTCAGAATCCTTTTTGCAGGTACCACGCTTGGGTCCGTTTTCAATGAGGATACTTCAAACGACGAGTAAAGTCATCTCTTGCCGTCAACATTCCGGATCCGACATATAGCGCGAAGAAGAATATCCTTACCAGAACAGTAGTCATTCAATCAAAATTAAACTCTTTTGTTGAACTGAATATATCTCTATTTTATTTTTTAAATCATAAACAATCTACCCTTTTATGCCACTGAAATGAATTAATATCATTCGTCAAAATAAAAAAAGAATTGAGATCAGATATTTGGAAACCACACCTTGTCATTGATATTAACATAGAACCATCGTGTATTATGAACCCCTCAAAAGCTGTATACATTTTACCAATTACCAAATTTTCAGTGTGCTTTGCAACATTATTGCAAGGTTCTTTAACTAGAATCTATATTTATAAATTATTTTCCTTGACCCCATAAAATCATTTCTAATTCTTATTTTGAGAAGTTACATCAATTATCTAGAAGACTTTCTTTAGTTTGGTTGTCTTGAAGTGAACTGTGTTTCATTTTACGTATAAATCAAATGTCATATGTGAATTTAAATTCTGCATGTTACTCACACAGTCACACTTGCATAAATCTTATGATGTAAATTGAGGCTAACATTAATTCATATATGATTTTGACACTAGTTCTTTTCCAAAACAGAAATTTACATGCTCTTTGTATGAATTAGTTTCATTTTGATCTTGTAACAAAAATTCAAAGTATACAAGACCTTGTATGTTCCTTACATCAGTCTATTAGCTGCACAGCTCCAATAGAAGGTATCTTGTCTCTCAACTTTTGCGTTAGCGCCACGCGAACCGTCATAACTCCGGCCGCCGGTCCACTTAGCCGAACTTTGACAACATAATCATCGATCTTAACAAGCTCTAATATTCCTCCCCCAGTGCCAACAAGGTATGGCCTAATTTCAGAAAGAACCTGAAAAATAAATAATATCATAGACTAAGTATTTTTCATCATGAAAAACTCTTTAGAACTTGTTAGCCCTATGATTCAATGAGTACGCAAATTCTATAAATGACGCAAGAAATTTAGTTTCATACACTCTCAACATTTTGCTCTGTTAACTCGAGGCCAGTCTCAGCGTCCACAATCTGCTCCACTGCCATGATTTCTGGAATCTTATCGCGAAGGCGAGTCTCAATTCCCATCTTTAATGTCATGGCCGAGCTAGGACACGAGCCACATGCTCCTTGAAGCTTGAGGACGACGACAAGGCCATCTATCTCATGCAAAGCCACATTCCCTCCATCAGCCATCAAGCCAGGTCTAACCTCATCCAAAACCTTCTCCACATTCTCTTCTGTCAATGGCAGCACACAGCTTGGGGATACAACTCTTCCTATAACATTCAATTGTGAATCAACTCAATCAACTATATACTTTTTTTTTATAACACATTCTTTATACACCATGTAAACATTAGTCCTTGTTGATACAACCTCTTGAATTCAAATATTATTTTATCTATGATTAGCAAATTGAATTACTAATTTGGTGGTACTAAGTATTTGTGCAAAAGACAAGAATTTAAGTTCAAATATTTTACTCGCTCATCATATGTACATGTATTTTTATGTACATTCACATTATATATTAAGGGTGCGAGTTGGATGGTAGGGTATGCTCGATACCTGAACCCGATCCTACCCATAGATACAGGTTCTGCAGCTAGCCCTATTGATTTACAAAGGGATAAATCGCTTATCTATAAGCTAATCAAGTAATTAACCCTCTAATAACCTCTAATGGGTCTAGTGTATTAGTAAATTTAATCCAATAAATGGTGTTCAAATTGATGAATTAGTTAGAAGAATGCATTGACATGAAAAGAGAGTAGTAGCACCTGCTTTGTTTCGTGGAGAACGGGATGATATAAGTCCAAAATATTGTTTGATGTCCATTTGGTGACCTCTGACAAAAATACTCTCACTTGAAGAAAATCCTCTGCCATTTGAAACTCGATTCTGAAAATAAAATTAAGAAAAAAAATAGGTGCAAAATTTTGAGTCACATAAACACAACAAACATAGCAATACAATCCACCTAAGAATTTTGTAAAGATGGCATAATTCAATGAATAGAATTCCTTAATTTCTCAGAAGAAAGAAACAAAGTACCTTAAGGAAACAACACGGGTTAAAGAATAATAATGTATGATGAGTTGCACAAAGCATTGCAACCAGTAAAAGCTACCATAAGATTATGGTAACATAAAATTGTCTCATCTTCTTGTTTTGAATGGAGTTGAAGGAGTTAGTTTAAGCTCTTATGTTTTTGCAGCAGCAGTGGCCTTTGGATGGTTGATACTGGTACGCAGCAATTGATTGGTTCAAGTTTATTTTGTTTCTGATGACGCTCCATGATGATAATGAAAAGTGAAATAAAATAAAATAAAATAAAATTAAAATGTGGCCAAGTTTTTTTTTTTTTTTGGACATAAATGTGGGCAAGTTTGTGGACAGAACTCAAACACACATATGGTTGTTAAGATTGGATAATCCATGTGCTATGATTCAAACCCAAGTTTTATGCCCAAAAGCATTACAATTCATCTTGCCAAAAATACAGGGTGCTCAAAAACATGGGGAGGTTTCTATTTTTTGCTAAAGTACATTGGGGCATAGTTAGGGATGTCAACAGGGCAGGGCAGGGCGGGGGCGGAGAATGCCTCCCTGCTCTCCATCTCCGTCCCCAGATTTACTCCCTATCCCCGTCCCCATTTCCACAGGGCCCCATTCCCCGCGGGGATCCCATTCCCCATCTCTCTAATAATTTTGACAAATTATTAATTTCTATAGGAATAGAGCTGAAAGTATCCATCCTATACAAAAACAGCAAGATTTTATACAAAAAGTCTAAACGTCAAGATGGTGACTTTCAAAATGACGCAGTGGGAGACGTCATGGCGAGCCAGAGTACAGAGCAGTGGACGAGGTGGGGGACACGACATAAGACAGGAGAATGGACACGATGACAGAATTGTTAACCAAGTATTTTTACATGGTTGTTAACCAAGTAATTTCCTCCACATGCGCGTCCCCCACCCCTCACTCGTTTGTCATACACGCGCTACATATAACGTGCTGCAACGTAAACCTCCTTCTTCTTCTTCTTTTCACGCTCGTTTACACACGTAGCGTATTCTTCTTCTTCGCGTTCCTCCTTTTTCTCCTTTTTCGTGTTCCTTCTTCTTCACATGTTTTCTCCTTATCGTCATTCTTTTGTTGTTGTTGCTGCTGTATTTTTTTGTCTTTTCCTCCTTTTCTCTCTGGTGAAGTGATAAACCCCAATTTCGTGATTTATCTTGTGCTTATTTCAGGGGATTTTACCACCCTTTCCCACATTTATTCAATAAAATAGCATGGTTTTGTAATTCTCCCTTGAATTGTGCTTGAGTGTAAAAACATACTTTTTAGGTCCTAAATTGGTGATTTTGATTCACTTTAATTTCATTCGATGCCTTGATGTGTTTGTTGAGAAATTTCAGGTTCATAAAGCAAGTATTGGATGGAAGAAATGAGTAGAAAAGCATACAAAGGGGAGAATGCATGAAGAAACAAAGATTGGGAATGCATCAATGGGGGTGCACGTGTTCAAGGCGCGCATGCGCAAAAGTGGTTTCACATAGAGATGCGCACGCATACATGACGCGTCCGCATGAATGAAGAATTTGCCAATCGACGCGCACGCGCCGATACTCTCACATGGCCCACTTAAAGGCAAAACACTGGGGGCGATTTCTAAGTTGCCCAGGCCCAAATCCAACTTGTTTCGGAGTGTATTTCATGCAGAATTGAAGTCCAAGCAAAGGGGAGAGCAATTAATTTAGCCAACATGAACCTTTAGTTAGTTTTCTAGAGAGAGAAGCTCCCTCTTCTCTCTAGAATTAGGAATTAGGATTAGGTTTAGTTCTTAGATCTAGGTTTAATTCATGCTTTGATTTACTTTTCTTTTGTAATTTCTTCTTCTTCTACATCTCCTCTCTCTAGTTTAGCATTTAATTCTTGAAATTCTCTACTTTTATGTTGATGCACCTTTGTTCGTCTATTTTTCTTTAATGCAATTTATGATTCATGTTCCTTTATTGTTCATTTGATTTGTTGTTGTTTAATTCCTTGCAATTGAGTAGTGTAAATTTACCTTTCTTGCAATTTTACTATGTTTCCCTTTTATGCCTTCCAAGTGTTTGATAAAATGCTTGGTTGAATTTTAGAGTAGAATTTTATGCTCTTGGCTTGGGAAGGTAACTTAAGAACTCTTGAGTTACTAATGTCCAAGTGATTGACGATTGGGAGCCATTAACTTTAGATCTCACTAATTGAATTGGTGGAGAACTAGGACTTATGGACTTGGATTGATATAGCTCACTTGACTTTCCTCTACTATTAGTTAGGGGTTAACTTAGTGGAATTGATCCTTGCCAATTCTCATGTTGTGGTTAGTGATAAGGATAGAGATCCTTGACCACCAACCTTTGCCAAGACCCTTTTAGTTGTTATTTGAATTTTCTTGTCATTTACTTTTCATGTTTCTCATCCAAAAATCCCAAAACATGCTCCATAACCAATAACAAGACACTTTATTGCAATTCCTAGGGAAAACGACCCGAGGTTTCAATACTTCAGTTTATAAATTTAGGGGTTTGTTTTAGTGACAAACAAATTTTTGCATAAAAGGATTAGTGATTGGTTTAGAAACTATACTTTATAACGAGAATTCGTTTGTGAAATTCTAAACCGTCAAAGATCCGTTCATCATGAAGAAGCAGTAGAAGGTGAGGAAGAAGAGTTTTGAATAGTGCAGAATGAACCGAACATAGTACTCATGGTGAACTGAACACAATACAATTGTATAGTATTGAGTGAACGAAACATAATCCATTATATAAAATCAAATTCAAATAGCTTTCTGCAGAATGAGCCGAACACAATACAATTGTATAGTACTGAGTGAACAAAACATAATCCATTACATAAAATCAAATTCAAACAGCTTTCTGCAGAATGAACCGAACATAGTACTCATGGTGAACTGAACACAGTACTCATGGTGAAACAATTGTATAGTACTGAGTGAACGAAACATAATCCATTATATAAAATCAAATTCAAATAACTCTGCCTACAATTTACATATTATCAATTCAATTCAAATTAGCTGTATTCCATTCAATTCGATTCAAAATTGAATAATCCAAACTTTGTCAGTTTGATTTGTTTCAGAAGAGTAATCCAAATCGCTCTCCTGATTTGAAGTTGAGTCATTTATTGTTTCGATTCAGAAGTGCAGATCGAAAAAGAAAACGAAGAAAAATAAGAAGAAGATAAATGCAACTAGATCGAAATAAGAAAACGAGAAGATGAACGCGACCAGAGGAGAACGACGAAGGCAATACAGATCAACAACAAAAGAATGACGATAGGGTTTCAGGGTTTAGGGTTTTAGGATTTAGGGTTTATGGGTTCAGGGTTCAGTGTATAGGGGTTCAGTGTGTTTCAAACTTTCGGTTCGCCCTGTGTATTAATTTCGGTTCACCGTGTTCATGGTTGAGGGTTTAGGGTTTAAGGGTCTAGGGTTTAGGGTTCAGGATTTTAGGGGTTTAGGG
Source organism: Arachis hypogaea (assembly GCF_003086295.3). Taxonomy (NCBI): domain Eukaryota; kingdom Viridiplantae; phylum Streptophyta; class Magnoliopsida; order Fabales; family Fabaceae; genus Arachis; species Arachis hypogaea. The sequence goes on from NC_092049.1 coordinate 26,287,415, forward strand.
TTTACGGTAGGGTTCAGGGTTTAGGGTTTATGGTTTAGGATTTAAGGTTTAGCATTCAGGGTTCAGAGTTCAGTGTTCAGGGTTCGAGTTCATGGTTTAGGGTTTAGGGTTTAGGGTTTAGGTTTTAGGGTGTAGGGTTTAGGGTTTAGGTTTTAGGATTTTAGGGATTTACGGTTTATGGGTTTAGGGTTCAGTGTTTAGGGTTCTGGTTTTAGTGTTTAGGGTTTAGGGTTTAGGGTTCAGTGTTTAGGGGTTCATAATCTTTTGGTAAACAGGAGAGCGATTTGGATTAATCTTCTGAAAGGAATCAAACTGAATTAAATGGATGGAGGTATACTGAATTGAGTTGAATTGAATTGATAATATGTAAATTCTAGGCAGAGTTATTTGAATTTGATTTTATATAATGGATTATGTTTCGTTCACTCAGTACTATACAATTGTTTCACCATGAGTACTGTGTTCGGTTCACCATGAGTACTGTGTTCGGTTCATTCTGCAGAAAGCTGTTTGAATTTGATTTTATATAATAGATTATGTTTCATTCACTCAGTACTATACAATTATATTGTGTTCGGTTCACCATGAGTACTATGTTCGATTCACCATGAGTACTATGTTCAGTTCACTATGAGTACTGTGTTCGATTCATTCTGCACTATTCAAAACTCTTCTTCCTCACCTTCTACTGCTTCTTCACCAGAGAGAGAAGGAGGAAAAGACAAAAAAAATACAGCAACAACAACAACAAAAGAATGACGATAAGGAGAAAACACGTGAAAAAGAAGGAACGCGAAAAAAGAGGAAAAGGAGGAGAAGGAGGAACGCGAAGAAGAAGGCGAAGAAGAAGAAGACGCTCCGTGCGTAAACGAGCATGAAAAGAAGAAGAAGAAGAAGAAGCGTGGGAGAAGAAGAAGCAGCAGCGTGGGGGAGTAGAAGCGTTGGGCAAGAACGATTTCGTGTGTGTTGGGCGCGTGTATTTCACGTTTCATTTAATGGTATTGGGTTTTTTTTTTGTTGGGCCAACTTAGTTACATGATTACATAGATGTGTAGCATCTGATTAAATTTAATTTGGTTTAATTTGAATTGGATGAGTTAATTTGTATTAGTTTGGATTTGAACACCTCTTCGGTAGCACCTGCTTTGTTCCATGGAGAACGGAATGATATAAGTCCAAAATATTGTTTGATGTTCATTTGGTGACCTCTAACAAAACAACTCTCATTTGAAGTAAATCCTCTGCCATTTGAAATTCGATTCTGAAAATATAAATAGGTGCAAAATTATTTGTTACATAAACTTAACAAACATAGGAATACAATCCACCTAAGAATTTGTAAAGATGGCATAATTCAATGAATGTAATTTCTTAATTTCTCGGAAGAAGGAAACAACAATGATTAGAGGATAATAATAATAATGTATGATGAGTTGCACAAAGCATCGCAACCAGTAAAAGCTATCATAAGACTATGGTAACATAAAATGGTCTCATCTTCTTGTTTTGAATTGGAATGACAGGAGTTAGTTTAAGTTCTTTTGCAGCAGCAGTGGCTTTTGGATGGTTGATACTGATATATAGCAACTGATTGGTTCAGGTTGATTTTGTTTCTGCTGATGTTCCTGATGATGATAATGAAAAGTAAAATAAAAAGAATAAATGACCATTTATACCATGAAAGATGAAAATGCTGATATATGTACCACACTAAATCGAAACTAAACTTGTACCCACGCAAGATGTCTTCCGTGTGACAAAAGTACCCTGTCTTTGAAAGGTTGGAGTGCCACGTAGGGTACTTTTGTCACACAGAATGTATCTTGCGTGGGTACAAGTTTAATTTCGATCTAATGTGAGTCAGTATTTTCATCTTTTATGAATACAAATGATCATTTATTCAAAATAAAAATGTGGCCAAGTCTGTTGATAGAACCCAAACACACAAGTGATCGTTTATGGGCTATGATTCTAAACCCAAGTTTTATGCCCAAAAGTATTACAACCCATCTTTCCAAAAGTGCAATTGAATTGACAGGGCCTAAGCCCACACAATGCCATGATGCAAGCCATTCTTGCAAGTGACTACGGACTCGGATTAAGAAATTGTTTTTGACAATAACCAGTCGTGGACAAGACATTTGTATGAGTGACGGTTGTAATTGCCTCTTAAAAGTGTCACACAGGGTTCGATACCCAACAGTAATTGGACTGTAGTGAAATTAGTGTGTGTGAATGACTGAGTGTGTGTGTTTGACCAAAACAAAATATAAATCCCTCGGGAGAACAGTTCTAATAGAATTAGCACGAAAATCACAAGAAGAAAAAGAGTAAAATAAATGACATTCTAATTGCGGATAAAATATCTCAAAACTCGACTTGAGTGACTGCATAAATCCGGATTGAGAATATGAATCTTATTATATAAGTAGATGATAGACAAATAAAAAAATTCATTTAAATATTTACTATAAGTAACAAATAATGTAAATTAATCTTAGTATATTAATTAAACTTATGGAAGAATTGCTTCTTCGCAAATCATTGGTGAATAAATATATATTTATTCAAAAAATCTTATATTATTTCATTTTAAAGATTTTCCTATTTTAATATCTCATTACATGAATCAAATAATTTTAAATTTTTAAAAAAATTATAACATGTCACTATAAGTGAAAAAATAAATTAGAAAATTGTCTAGTATGCCATTGGAAGCTAAGATTATTATATTACCACAAATTATTAATTTTAAGATTTTGTTTATCAATATTTTAAGAATATTTATTAAGAATACAAACATAAAATTTTTTATTAAAAATATTTTAAAATTAGTAATAAATATATATATATGAATTTATTTTATTTCTAAATTATTCTTTTTTATATTTTCAGACACTTAGTAAAATCATTTGTGGAAAGCCTAACAATATGAATGATGTGTCAAATGTCAACACACACCGGGTGTACATAATATGGAAAAAAAACATTATTATGTTGAACACTTTATCAGCACATAACAAAAGTAATTTAATGTTTAAATACAGTATTAACTAATTAACAAATGTCAATGATAAGAACACTGTAGATATTATTATTAATAATAATAACTGTACACACATGACGTCGTTATAGTCCAATGATTAATTCATATCTTCTTTGAATTTTGAAGAGGAGAGAGATTGGAAATGAATTAGTTAGAGAGAGTTGTACTAGTAATAGAGTTTCAAAATGTCATTATATAATGCATGCTTTGTTGTGTGGGTGGAATACCTATGATTGTGCATTGTGGAGCACTTAGCAATAAGTACTCTTCATCGTTTCCCTGTTCCACTTTGTGTTTGCCATTATAACCACCCAGTCATGAAAATCACATTTTGTAAATAAATATTTTTTTACAAACATCCAATATAAAATGAATAACAAAAAAAATTATATTGAAATTAAAAAATATATAATAGAGTGAAGATCAGATCCACATAGAGTATAAACATTTATTATGTATTTAAAAATAATTTCTCAATAAATGTTACTCTTAAGCACAATAATAAGAGGTCCATACCCACTTATACTACTCTTAATTAGTTTCAAGGATATAATGTTAGTCATGGAAGTAAGACTTATGGCACTTATTCTTTTTGACTAAGGACAAACTAAAGCAATATAATGTTATCCTATCCGACCAAAAGAGAAGTCCCCTCCATCCCCACTTTTCATCTTAGTTTTTGTAAGTCAATAATGTAGTGCATCAAAACTTTTTAAGTATTTTTTCTTTTATAATTTTGATACATATTTGGCTATTGCATGATGGTGGAATAGAAAGGGATAGGTTTGACTATTAACAACAATACAAAGCTTTTTTGTTTGGCTATCTAATTTTCGCCATTTTTCTTTTTCACCAAAAGAGGTTGGGTGAGATTTCAATTCATTTTTATTTTATTTTATTTTTTCAAATTTTCAAATAGATCATTGCATGACTACGTGCATATATTTTTTCTTTTTTTTTTCTGCATTAAAATATTATGTTTAAAGTAACAAATTAACAAACAATGACTTTACTAGTTGATCTAATTTTTTTATTTTTCATTGTATTTTTTATCTCAACAGGTTAATCATTGTTAAAATTTTATTTAAGGATTTGTTGTTGGTCAATGAATTACTACATACACGAGACGAAATTCAAACCCTAACACTACTTATTTAAGCCGACGAACTAATCACTCGATCGAGAAGTTAGTTAGCTGACCTAATTTAAACCTTCAATAATCTTCTATTATTGTCACAAAGAGTAGCCTAGTCGAGTGTTTTATAATGAACTTATTTATGTTACAAGATCGATCTACTCACCAAACACATGGACAGATAGATTGTTTTGGAGAAAAGTTTTATTTTCTTACCTCTGAAACTATAACAGATTCCTCCTAGGAACAAAAGAACAATGCAATCAAATTTTCAGATTCTTGTCCCTTGTTTCCTCATTTTCTAAATCCACAATCCAATCCTAACTCAATGCTCCCTCCATGTGATGCTAAAACAACAACAACAACTTTTGTGGATCTTTAGAGGTCCAATAAGAGAATTATTTAAATTTAAAAATAATTTCTACCAATAAATATTATTAATTTCACCCCTCTACACATCAATTGGCTACTATTAAGAAATCACAATAGGAGAAGCTTCAGGGCATGCAACATCAGCTTTTTCCTATGGATCTTTCTAGTAGAATCTAAATCAAATTATCAAAAGGGCTAATAAAAAATGAAATAAATATTTTCTTATAGGAATTAGAAAAATGTGATTTGAGCCAGTCTGTTAAAGAAAAGCATGCCCCTCTATTGTGACATCTATATACATCCACTTTGTACCTGATTTGATATTTAATGGCACAATAATGAACAATGAAAAGGAAAGATATATATAATTTTGTTATTGTATAATAAATAAGAATAATGTTTTGGCATCAATAATTGAAGAGTGGCCTAATTAATTAAGGGGGAAATTAAATGAAGAAGAAAGATTAAGAGGAAAGAAGAATAATATGAATGTAAGCACACTTAAATAACGTGGGAATGAGGATATTGTTATAAATGAAGAGAGGGTATTGGATGCACAGAAGATAAGCCTTTCATCCCCAAAAATGGCGAGATTCCTTTTGTCCTTTTAAAAATACAAATTTTATGTTCTTATTTTAATCCCTGTTGGTGGGGAAGTCATAATCCGAATCTGATGCATTGAATGTGGGAGCTGAATTGGATGCAAACTTTTATTTGTTATTTATTTATTTATTTTTGTGCGTGTGATGATCCAACCTGTGAGATTCCCTATGTGAGAAAAGGCTATTTTTTAAAAATATTTCATAAATACTAAAAATGGAGAAATTATTTTTAATATGAAAGTGGAGATAGTATTTTAATTGAATATTAATATTTAAAGTATATTATAATATTGTGAAAATATTTAACATGTTTTTCACGTGTTTCAATATGTCCCTACGTGTTCGCTAGGATATTACCACGTGCTACTTAAAACGCCCCTCACATATTTCAACACGTCCTTCCATATGTTGTAATACTCTTCCCACGTGTTAACTTCTCATCTACAAAATTCACTCACCTGTAAATACACTAAATAATCTCATTTCTAACAAAAATACTAATATTTTTTATATAAAAAAATTAGCCCTAAAAATGAGTTATATATATATATATATATATATATATATATATATATATATATATATATATCTTTTTAAAAAAAATAATTAATTATTAAAATAATTAAATAACAAAAATACTTTATAATAATATAATTAATTTTTCATAAATATTAAATATACAGTTTTATACTATAATCATCAATGATTAATATTTTATATCATGTTCTATTTAGATGACCTTGTATTGTCTATGTGACGCATTATTGCATTAGGGCATACAAAAATCGAAATTATTGATTTTTGTTTGTTCAGAGATATTTTAAACACCATATGTGACATAGTTTTAGGATTTATTTTTATAAATTACGTGCAAAAAGGTGATCAAGCTCTCATCAATCTCTATAGTGTGAGCTATTGAGAGAAGAGAAAAGAAATCAAGAGAGTTTAGTGACGAGATGATGAATAAAAAGTAAGGTGAAAAGAGAAAGAACAGAGAAGATTAGAAGATGTATGAAAGTAGAAACTGTGTAATGATGAATAATGAATTCTCTGAATTAAATTTATATATATAACAAAACTACCAGAAACAAACTAACTCAGCAAAGCAACTTCTAACTAACTCAGCAAATTAACTAACTAACTAGCAATATATCAAGTTACATCCTCTCGCAAGCTAACTAGGGTCGTGAAGATCAAGAAGACCTAGCTTGTACAAATTCGCTGCAAAAGGACCAAAAAGCTTGGTGAGACAATCTGCAAACTGATTAAAAGAGGAGATGGGTAACAAATGTGTTACTTCAAGTTGTTGTTTCTCTTTAGTAATGTGGCAATCAACTTCTATATACTTGGTTCGCTCATGAAATATTGGGTTCGTAACAACATGAATGGCATAATTATCACAAAAAATTGAAAATGGGTTCAATCAAAGGCATTTCAATGTCCTTAAAAATGAAAAATAACCATTGAGCTTCACAAGTCGCATTAGCCAAAGCATAATACTCTGCTTCAAAGGACGAGTGAGAGACTGTTGTTTGCTTCTTGCTCTTCCAACTGATCAAGGTTGTCCCTAAATAAAAGCAATAACTTGTAATTGAACGTCTAGTATCTACACATGCTGCCAAGTAAAAATAAAAACTTCGGTGACTTTAAAATTTGATGTGATTGGGAAGGACATACCAATCGCGGAACAGCCCTTTAGATACTTCAATTCCTTATAAGCAGCTTCGAGGTGTGCAGTGGTACGACAATCAATAAACTAAGGAATGCGCATTTAGAGTACATGGGGGCAAATTCTTTGGATTCTTACTAATACATAGAGGAATAGAAGCAAACCCTGACAAATGTCATACTGTGATACAAATGCAGTCACCTCGGACAATCAAAGAAGTACAACAACTCACTGGTCGCTTAACGGCTCTGTCACGCTTCCTGCCTGTAGCTGCTGCAAAATCATATCATTTTTTCAATACCTTGACGAAAGCCAAGAAGTTTGTTTTGGACAGATGAATGCGAAAAAGCCTTCACTAAATTCAAAAATCTTCTCAGTTCATCACCTATATTTCAGAAATCTTAACAAGGTAAGCCCTTCTACTTGTACCTTTCAATTTCAGCTAACGCGATCAGTTCTGTACTTGTGACAGAAATAGGTAAAGAACAGCACCCAATGTATTTTGTCAATAAAGTCCTACAGAACGCAGAAACGAGATACCCAACAATAGAAAAACTTGCATTCGGTTTGATAATTACAATTCAGCATTTGTGGCATTATTTCCAAAATCACCAAATAATAGTTTGGACCAGCCAATCATTAAGCCAGATATTGGCAGGACCGGATCTAGCAAGACGGCTTATAAAGTGGTCAATAAAGCTTTCAGAATTTGACATCTGTTATCAATCACGGGAGTCGCCAAAAGCACAAGCATTGGCCAACTTTATTTAAGAATTTACCAATTCACAAAATCTATCTTCCGAGTGGGAGCTATATGTAGACGGGGCCTCAAATGAAAACAGGTTTAGGGCTAGAATCCTACTCAAAGACAACATTGGAGTACACACCGAACAATTAATAATATTCCTATTTCAAACAAGCAATAATCAGGCCGAATATGAAGCATTGTTAGCCAGGTTGCGATTGGCAAGCAAGGTGGACGTTCAAAATCTAAAGGTATACTGCAATTCCCTACTTATCGTACAGCAGGTAACTGGTCATTTTCAGGTACGAGATCTTCTCTTAGAAAAATATTTAAATATGAAAAAAGATATGATACAACATTTTCAAAAATTTGAAATATCACATATACCCAAAGTATAAAATTATAGGGCAGACATTTTATCTAAATTAGCTACTTCCAGAATAACCAATTTTACAGATACTATGTCACGTGTCACACTAACTGAACCGAGTTTAGATATCAAGCACGTTTTAAGTGTGTCACAGGAAGAGGACTAGTAAATCCCGTATATAAGGTATCTAAAAATAGGAAAAATGCCACATAATAAACAACCGAAGTCATTCAGACAGAAAGAGAGCTATTACACTATCATGGAAAATGACCTATACAAACGAGACTTCTCTCGACCATTGCTCAAGTGCCTCGGACCGTTAGAAGCAGAAGCCGCCATAGTCGAAGTCCATAATGGCATCTGTGGTCACCACACAGGAGGACGGAGTCTGGCTACAAAAATCTTGCGAACCAGATATTACTGGCCGACACTGCAGAAGGATTGTATGGACAAAGTGCAGAGGCGCGATGCGTGCCAAAAATGTGCGTCATTCATTCACAATATCGCCAAGCTATTGCATACTTCTGATGTTAGCTGGCCTTTTCATAAATGGGGGATGGACATCCTAGGACCGTTCCCAATATCGGCAGGACAGGTAAAATTTCTATTAGAAGCAATTGATTATTTTACAAAGTGGATAGAAGCACAACCACTTGCAAAGATAACCTCCGACAAGGTATGCTCTTTTATCTAGAAATCACTCATATGTAGATATGGCTTACTCAGAGAAATTATTTCTGATAATGGTCGGCAGTTCACTGATAAAAAAATTGCATCATTTCTAACCGACCTTTGCATCAAGCATCATTTCTCCTCTGTCGAGCACCCACAAAGTAATGGGCTCGCAGAGGCAGCTAATAAAATCATTTTGCAGGCTTTAAAGAAAAAATTAACAGAGGTCAAGGGACGTTGGGCCGAGCTTATACCAGAGATCCTATGGAGCTACAATACAACACTACAGTCCTCAACCAATGAAACTCCGTTCCGATTAGTATACGGCACAGATTCTATGATGCCAATTTAGATCGCCCATGGTTCAATTCGGACTGAGTTTTTTTATGAAAATACCAACATAGATGCAAGATCAGCGGAGCTCGACATGATAAGTGATGAATGAAATGTGGCCGAACTTCGACAGAAGTCCATGCAACTAGCTATGCAGTGAAAGTATAACAAAAAAGTCTAACTAAGGGTACTACAACAAGGGGATCTAGTGCTGCGAAGAATAGAAGAAGTCCGGAAGCTTACAGGACATGCCAAGATAGCCACAATATGAAAAGGACCTTTTAGAGTCTCCAAAGTCATCGGAAAAAGGGGATTACTGTCTGGAAACATTAGATGGAATGCCAATACCCAGCACTTGGAACATTTCATCATTGAAGTTCTATTATAGCTTACTTTCATTGTAAAAAGTTGGGGTGGACAGGTATTCTATTTCCTGATCACGAGATTTTTTTCCTAAGGAGGGTTTTACTCGAACAAGTTTTAATTAGGCTGACCACCCCGCGCCTTCTAAATTGGAAGGTCTTCTCCATGTAACAAATGAACTTATTTTCTTTCTATCCACTACATCTTTCTATCTACTACATCATTCATCCATTCAAACCAACATAAATTAAAGTTGGATACAGTGTCACCATTTCAAAATGAAACCGACATCATAAGTCAGAACCAGTTCAAACAACAAACTAACAACAAATCGGCCACAAATCCAAACAGTTTCAAAATACAAACATTCAAACAAAACACTTACAACAACTTAACAATCTTTATCTATGGGGGCAACATTTTCATCTTGAACTTCCCCTGCCTCATCCTCAACAAGCTCACCATTAACTACGATCTTCGTCACATCAAGTTTTCCGATATCAAACTCATGAGCAAACGTAGCTACATGGCTCATAGCTCGGTCAAACCCAGCAGTGAACATCTCCAAAACTTCGTTCTCTAGTTCATGAATTCGAGAAGTCATTTGACCCTTGACCTTGTCATTCTCTTTGATTTCATTCTGCAAAGCGCGAATTTGATCGTGAAGCTTTGTAACCTCGTCCTCCCTATCTTTCATCTTAGATGTCACATCTATGATCATGTTTTCTTTTTCTTTGACGGACTGCTCCAAAGTCACCAACTTTTCTACAACACCACCCTATTCTACACCTAACATTTCTGTAGCATGACCAAACGCACAGTAGCCATGAAGCAACAATCTACAAAATAAACAAAAGAATAGTGAAACACATATACAATATAGAAAGCACAAGCTAGGTAGGTAACACCAAAGCTAACCAACCTTATAAATTTTCCCATTCCCTCTGTACCAGTTCGGCGATCCAACCTCATATCTCCAGCATATTGAGAAACCCTATTATCAAGCTCATTAATGGAAAAATGCTCGCTCCAAAGAGATTGGGGATTCACCCCCTCGATAAAACTATGGAGCCTTTTCTGTCGCTCAAAAACCGACTTATTGCCAGCACCAGCATCATTTTCCTCTTGGAAAAAGATATCCAGTGGCCTTTCTTATTCAAGTCTTTTCCTTTTTGGAGAAGGAAGAGGCCAGGCGCTGGATTGCGCGGCATCCCCACCAGTATCTTTCACAATTCTAGAACTGCTGCCATCCTTCTCATTTTTCTTTTCGAAAATGACTGCAGCCGAGAAGTGGTTAAATTAGGAACCCTTCCACCTGTAGTAATACAAGAAATCATTAAGCAATTAACAAACCATCAATGTAAACAAAAAACAGTCATTTACCTATATAAGCCTTTAACCTCTCTGCATCCTCTTTCAACCTCAACACTTCGGAAATAGATAAAAGCTCCCCGGACGCAAAACACTCCACAAAAAAATCTAAGAATAGATTTTCTTCTTCACTCCTTTTCACAGTCTCCAAATTTTGCATTGGTTTCGGGCACCAATATAGGGAGAACTTTTCAATTAACTCACCATCCAAATAGAAAGGGTATTTGGTTTCTGAAGACCAAACATTTACAAACCTAGACTTGAAACTTTTGAAAAAAAGATTTATATAACAAAAATACAGAATGACCCGGGAAGCTACCAAAGTTGATCCACGGACCTTTTCCCAATCCCTTGGAATGAAACAAAGAAAAGAAAGCATTAAGAGACGCGGGAAACTCCAAAAAAGCCATTAAAGATTCAAATGCTCGCAAAAAAGCCCAAGAATTTGGGTGTAGTTGCGAAAGAGCATAGTTCAGCTGCATCAAAACCTTACACTTGAAATCAGAAAAAGGAAACTTCAAATGAAGCTCTGTCAAACATGGAGTATATATGTAGAAATATGTCCAGTCTCCCCTCTTCTCACAAACCCTCACTTTACTACCACAAGGAAGTATTTCTACACCAATAGCAAAATCATCTTTAACTAACTTCAAAGCTTTAAGCTCATGCAGCGACTCAGTATTGCAATATGCAGAAGCGCGATGCTTCACATCAACATGCACCCAATTATAAATATTTTTCCTTTTAACCTCTGCCACTTTTTCCTTTTCTCTAGTCATGACCGAAACAAAAAATGAAGAAAAGAACAAGAGACACTAACATTTTGACGTTATGTCTCTTTCCACACCCAAACAAAAAGACCAAATTAAAAAGTTGTCTTTTTCTAACATAGATACGGCAATAAAGCAAACAAATCCACTACCTTACACCCAGAAACGCACAAGAATTTATTACAACACAATCCACGAAGTTATAATAATTTTTTATTATTATTATTATTATTATTATTATTATTATTATTATTATTATTATTACAAAGCCAAAAACCCAAGCTTGCCAAAAGACAACGCGCGTTGAGTTTGGGGGCTCATAATATATAACTATCTTAAATCGAGGTATAACTGCTTAGGAAAAGTTCAACTTGCTAACGTAAGTTCGGCAAGTCAAATTTGGGGATTGTGTACCGTATCCCTTATAGATCGGGTGAACTGAGTTATATCTCGGCAAAACTAAAACAATAACCGTGCACTGTAACAAATCCCTCCCCATATCTCGAACATTCCTAAGATCTTGGCTTCTGAGAACTCGGAAAAAATCAACGGCTAATTTATCTATAACGACTATAAATAAAAATTCTAAGCCGAGGATATGGGGCAGAAAAACAAAGAGCATAACACATATTTACTCTCTTTACTTAAAAGATATTTCGTTGATTTGAGTGTCGGAGTCCCTTTTGCAGGTTTTATGTCCGAATTTGAATTCTAAAAATTACTTCCTTACTAATTAAGAGGTTCCAAAAACTTACAGAATAACATAGAACTGACCTATAACACAGAAGAATATCCTTGACAGAACAAAACTAATCACATTTCTAATGTCGTTCACCACCACAGTTAAAAAGCATAGCAATAAGAAAAATCTTTCGGACAACATGCATTATTATATGCAGGTAAATTATTTTGTGGAAGCTAAGATTGATACCATTTCAAAAGTGATAACATTTACTGTCTAATTTAATGTATCCTTACTTGCTACTCCGGTTGGTGGCATTTACATTATCGTTATATGATAAGATATACTTAATATAAAATAAAATTTAATTTTAATATATTAATTATGTAAAATATTTTATACAATTATCTAATTATAATTATATTAGTTCTTTTTAAATAATTATTTATATAATTAATATAAAAATAACTATTATTTAATGTATAAAATTATTTTATACGAATTGTGATAAAGATAAATCTATTACCACTGTTAACTTATTGTGGTTTTACTTTAAGTGAGAATTAACTTTATTCAATAATATATAATAAAAAAGTGGGTCAATCCAATATATAAATTCAAACTACATCACTCAAATAATTTTTCTAAATATATATAATAATTATATATATAAAGTTAGGCATGATGTTCATAAGGGTCCCTCTTTTCTGTAGCAATAATGTGCTGCGTTGGCCATTGATCAATCAATGAAAGAGGGATTTTTTTAACAAAAAAAAAAAAAAAGTATACTTGGCATGCTTAATCAAAAAGCTCAATATCTAGAGTCAATTGCTTCTTTAATCAGCCAACAAGAGGATTATTATTAGTGAAGCCACATGATTAAAGGGAGGAAAAAATAAAAATAAAAATCTTTACCCAATTAACAAACTGATCCCAAAACATGTCAAATCAGAAAGTGAACACATTAGATCTTCTGCACCGGTTGGAACTTGGAAACAACATGATAAGAAGAGTAACAGCTAATGTAATCCTATGAACAATTTGCAAGGTTGGGTGTGTGACAAGTGTCACTACCATAATTTTGTGACCCACCATGTCACAATTTTATTATTTTAATTTTAATTTTCTGGTAACATGCCTTATCAGCAAGGCATCCATGTGGGTGAGTGTGACCTTCTTATGAATCTATACGGATCATGACGGCTCTTAATGTGGCACCCATTTTCTGAAATCTTAAAACAAATTAAATATATTTTCTTAGGGACCAATCATACATAAAAGTTAATTTTCTCATACAGAGGGTCCCACCAAGGGGTGACCCCTACTTCTTCATGAAGATCAAATATGCTTCAGATTGGGATAGATTGAGATCCTATGCAAGTAATTAGGGCGAAGCATTAAAATTATCTTTAAAAAATGAAAATATTATAAGTCTTAGTTCATATATTTGTTAATTAAATAATTTATAATTAGAATACTCAAACTTATTCTATACTAATAAAAAAATTTAATAAGACATCAAATATATATTTTTATTTACAGTAACTAATTGATAATTAATTTTTTATGTACGCTAACATAATTAAAAAATATTGTTGAAATACTGATAAGATTATTTGTGTAAAAAAATAAAAAATAAAAATATTCACTATATTCAAGCTAAGAGCGCTAATTTATAGTTTTTCATAAGTTTTTTTTTTTTTTTTTTTGATAGATAATATTGCAGCGACATGATTCTTTAATTTTAGGTAATTTTGATACAATAAAATGGGCTATGAGATTTTGATAGGAGTATGATTTGATTTGATTTTATGATTAGCTAAAAGAAGGTTTTGTTATATAAGAAGAGTAACGAAATTGTTATAATAATTGAGAGAGAGGGAGGGAGGTGGGGGCAAATAGAAGAGCGAGAAGGACTATTCTAAAATCCAAATATGATGTATTGGTCCATATTAATCAATTTCTAGAAACGGCCAAAACTCAAATCAATAATGAATCATGTAACTAACAGGAAGCAAGTGCATAGTGATGCCAATTAAAGAAATCAAATGAAATGAACCATACGCCAATTACATGATGCAAAAGGTTTCTGTATCTGACCACCGCTTAGAGAGAGAGAGAGAGAGAGAGAGAGAGAGAGAGAGAGAGAGAGAGAGAGAGAGAGACTTTGGACTTTGGATTGACGAGTTTTCTTTTTCTAGGGTAAATAAGTATATATGTAGTACTGTGTATTAACTAAAAAAGGTTTTTAAGTTTGATTTTTAAGTAATTGCTAATTTATTATAAATGATTGCTATTGTACGTCCTTATTTTGATTTAATTATACTTCATAAAACAGGAATATTATCGTAAGATGTGGATAAGACAAATTATAACTTAAGATAAAAGTTTAGTATAATAATAGTATAAGAAATTGATTAAATAATTAAATAAATTATAAGATTACATTGTAACTAAAAGAGAGGAACATTAATCAATTTAATTTAATTAAAGAATGAGTTCACCCGTGTACTTAAATAAGTATTTAAAAATTTGAATTTTTTATTTTTAATTCATTAAATCAAAGAATACTTAAAAGATTTAATTATTTTTTGAGTTTTTATAGTTTTATCAAATTTTTAATTAAATTTTTATATTTTTTTTAAATTTAATTTCTATATTGCCTTTAATTTTGTAATTAGATGATTTTTATTTATTTGTAAATTAAAGATATTTATAATTAAAAATTTAATTAGATTTTTGACTGTATACCTTTTAAGAAAAATATTCTATTAATTTTAACGTTTTTGACATAAAAATGACCTAATTAAAAAATTAAAAATATAGTATATAGACCCAATTAAAAAAAACAAGGATATAAAGACTAACAAAATAATTAAACCTAATTAAAAATTAAAAAAAAACAATAATTAAATATATATAAATTATTACTGTAAACACTAACACAAATTATAATGGTTTTTTTATAATAAAATTTAGAAGATTCTTTATTGTTATGAAGAATATGAAAAAAATTCTTATGGTGAGTTGGGCTAAACGATTGATAAAATATTTGTTGAGAGTAAAATTAGACATACATTAAAACCAAGAATGTAATGAAAAACTAAACCCTACAAGGGGAACCCCATATTAGACGTTGTATTGAGATAATAACATTTCATAAGTGAGTTGGTATATAAACTTTTATTATAAAAAAAAGAAAGAAAGAAATGAAAGTAATTAAAATAAAGATGATGGTGCCATGGTGGTGTGAGTGAGGGGTCTACTTTGTTACGGCTTGTGCCTTGTTTAGGCTACAACGCGTGCCTTTGCATGTCCTTAATACCCCACACACAAATAATTATATGTACTTATATTTACCCTTATGGACCATTTTAAATATGTTATAAAAAGGCTAGGGATCTACATTATATTACCCCACAACTTTCATATCAATATTTTTATTCCAATTTTATTTATTTCAACGTATTTTTAAAAATTCTGATATCAAATTCTTTTTCACTCTAAAAATATTTTTTAAATTTATAATTATAAAATTTAATTTTGATATACTGATATTATTATAAAGAATTTTATACAATTATCTATGATTTTATGATTAGGTGATGGAGCAAGCAGGTAGTTCAACTTTCATTGAAAGTAGTAGATAGATCTTCAGCAATAATGAAGTTTGATGTTTCACAAACATGTAGTTGGATCTGGCCATCACCATAAAACGAAGCAAACCATACCAATTCATAAAATTATTTGGAAATGCTACGAGGCAAAACTTTTAGTATAATAATTGAAAGAATTAATTATTGTTAGGTTAAATATAAAATAAAAATAAAGAAAAAATATTGATCACTTAATTTTTTTAAAATTATTAACCAAATTAATACTACAATAATAAGAGCTTTGCTAATGTTTAAGATACCATAATTTATAAAATTTTAATAAAAATGATAATTTTTCTAAATTTTTATATATAAATCAATGTCCTTACTATACTCGTAGGATTGATGGAAGGGGCAACTAATTTAGAATTTTAAAACATTTGATATTAAAGTCAATTGATCAAATCCTCCACAATTTGTTTTTATTATGTGTATAGTTTTTATATATTAATTAAAACTTTGATTAATTTAGAATTATAATAACTTTTTCTACGTAATTTTTTTAGAAGAGTGTTAGGGGCTAGTAACTTTTGTGTTTTGTAATCATTAATTAGTCATTAATATTTTTTTTTAATAGTGTGAGATTATATCTAATTATAAAAGATTACTCATTTTTCTTTTGATAACTAAATGTTGGCCACAAAATACAAAAGTTGTTGGTCCTAGATTTTTCCATTTCTTTATTTTTATTTTTAACGAGTTTACGTATACCGCTAAACTAACAATGTTAAAATTCTCTATCATGTGTACCTTTATTATATCTGATTTTTATGCCTAAAAAAAGAAGGTTGATGATATCTTTGAGAGAACTTGGATTTTATTACTGTCATGGTGAAAGCAACTCATGACAGCAAAGAAACCATTTATGTTCAGTCAACAAGCTGGATGAATCTCAACTTTGATTTTGACAAATTCTATATATGTGACTCCACCAGCTGTGATTTAATTTTTGGCAAAAATTAAAGTGACAATTAAATCAACCCTGTTTTGTACATATGGATTATTACGAAATATATAAAATTAATATATTTTATTAGTCAATATTAATCACTGTTTTAGTGTTAACATTATTTTTTTAACTTTATTTTTTGAAAAATTTAAAATTTAGAATTTAAGATTTTTATTTTAAATTTAATTTTTAGAAGTGAGAAAAAATGTGAATATTAAAATAAAAAAATTAATTGAAATTGCTAATATTAATTAACCGATAGAAAATTTATTTTCTAGTGAGATTAAATTATTATTTATCCCTCTCTTTTGTATTACCCAACTTTTTCTAGAAACAGACAATATAGTCACTTGGGTAATAACATCATCACTATCATAGCTCCAAGAAATAATAATGGATTGTGACATCTTTAAGGTAGCGTTTGGTGGAGAGACAGAGACGGAAAGACTGAGACTGAGAGACAGAGACTAAGAGACAGGGATTGAAATAAATCTCAGTATTCTGTTTGGTGCAAAATGGGAGACAGGAATTGAAACAAGAATGAAACTCTAATTTAATTTGCACAAAGGGTAAAATTGGAATTAACTAATTGAAATGAAAGTATTTTAGGTATAAAATGTTATTAAAGTTTCAGTCTCCATCTCTAAAAATTTCAGTCCCCCTGTGTCCCTACTTTTTGGAGGTACTGAAATACTGAAATTTTAGAGACAGAGACAGAAATTTTAGTACCAGTCTCTGAACTAACAAACACGATACTGAGTCTCAGTCTCTCAGTCTCTGTCTCAGTACCTCAAAACAAACGCTACCTAAGATATTTTTTATATATATTTTTAGGAGTTGTTATCTCCATCAAATTAAAGGGATCATGATTGAATTCTTTGGTGTTTGGGTGTTGTTGATTGTTAGGTTACATTTGCCATGTGGATGGTTCACGTGGCCAGCCTTAGCATAACAATTTAATATTTCTGTTCTTGATTACATCAATTAATTAATTAATTAATAGCATAATCTCATGCAATGATAATATTATTCATTAATCTAAAAGAAAGGATAGGCGAATAAAGGTTTGACAAAACGTATTATAAAAAATTAAAAATCAATGAACAGTAGTAGGTTCAAAGAATCATTTACAGTACTTTATATATTCATTTTGAAATGATATCATTTCAACCGAACCTACACTTGCCTGCTTTTTTAGACAATTAAATCGGAAATTTTATTAAAATGTTAAATGTCTAATCCTTTTGAGATAGGTGCTAATTTATTTCTTCAATAAAGTAAGCTAATTTTATAATATTGTTAAAGAATGAAATAAACATATGGCTTAATAATAATAAGATTTATTTGTGTACTCGGTATCGTAAAATAAAATATTATTTAAAAATTAATTTTAGCCGATAGAGTGATTAACTTATTCATGGGGTTAAAAGTTTAAATCATATTTTATATGTGTAATAATTTATAACCAATAATAAACTCTTGGCATATCGAGTTAGAAACTGTAAAAATAAAAATAAAAATATTATTAGATATTTGAGTGTCAATTAATGTATTTCTATTAAATTTAGGAGGAGTGCTACACATACAAGTCATTTTTGTTTACAAGTCTTACAAGTTGAGCTTAACACGCGCGTTACTAAACCATCTTCGCGTGTTTCATCTTCGTTTCCTTTTTTACGAAGAAGCGTGAAAACGGCGTGAATATAAATGACTTGTATGATTTGTATGGAAAAGCGTTCTCTCTTTGCCTTCGATCTCCTTCTGTTTTTTTCGATTTTCATGGTTTCTGAAATCAAGCTCTGAAATTGTTTTGAAGATGATGGAACTTCATAAATACACCCGAACGATTACAAAAATACACCCAAACGATTACAGAAATACATCTAAAGGATTATAGAAATACACCCAAACAGTTACAGAAATAAACCAAACGATTACAGAAATACACCCAAAGGATTTAAGAAATACACCCAAAGGATTTAAGAAATACACCCAATATAGGGAGAGACATTATATTTCTTCTTGAAATCAATACACCCAAAGGATTACAGAAATACACCCAAAGGATTACAAAAATACACCCAAAGGATTTAAGAAATACACCCAAAATTTGTTGAAGTACACCTTATGCATATAATTCAGAACTTTTTCTCTTTTTCCTTCTCATCTTCTGCTGTTTCTTCTTCTTCAAAAATGATTTCAGAGCTTGATGTCAAAAAACAATGGAAATCAAGAATAACGAAGAAAGAAAACAAAGAGAAAAGCACATAAATGAAGAAGAAGAACAAGAAGAGGAAGAAGAACGTGCAGCAAGAAGAAGAAGAAGGAGAAAGAGAAGGCAAGAAACGTACCTTGAATAATGTTTCTTCGTTTTTTCTGGTGATTTTGATGAAGGAGAAAGAGAAAACGAGAAGAGGAGAAGAAATTTCAATAAAAAAAGAGGGAGGAAAAGAAGAAAAAGAGACCCAGAGAAAGAAGAAGAAGAAGAAGAAGAAGAGGAAGAGGAAGAGGAAGAGAAAGTACGGAGAAAGAAAAAGAAGAAAAAGAGGCACAAAAAAAACGTGAAACGACATGTTTATAAATGATTTGTATGACTTGTATGAAAAATCACTTGTATGTGGAGAATAAGTTTAAATTTACTAAGAGCAAGAGTGACATTCATTAATATTTTTCTAAAAAATAATGTTCAATAATAATAATAACAATAATAATAATAATAATAGAGA
Organism: Arachis hypogaea; assembly: GCF_003086295.3. Lineage (NCBI taxonomy): Eukaryota > Viridiplantae > Streptophyta > Magnoliopsida > Fabales > Fabaceae > Arachis > Arachis hypogaea. Next base: position 26,306,876 of record NC_092049.1, read on the forward strand.
AAATACTTGCATAAAATAGTTTTGATGTGATTCTGAAATATATTAACTTATATCATGGAGGAAAAAAGTCCGATCCAGATATAAAAAGTAAACAATAATATCTAATCAACTATATGTTCTTTTTTTTTCTTTACAAATTGGTTTAAGATTTATATAGGAGAAAATAATACTATTTAGCATGCATGTACATAATCATATAAAATTTGTATAAAAAAATTATTTGTACATATTAGAATATAAAATATATAATAAAAATATAAAAAATAACATATATATTTATATATAAATACATAATAATTAATTTTACAATTAATTTTTGAATATATATACATAATATTTTTTAATAAATAAAGAGTACCAGTAAGAGGATTTGGATAGGAACTAAATTACAAGACAGAGTGGCATGTCCACATGTGTATGAATGATGAAAGGAAATATTTGTTTAAATAGAAAAATTAAGTTCATTGTTTAATAATCAGAAACAGATCAGACCAATGGCTATGTATTGCTATGACATTTCCGGAAAATCTGAGCTTTGGAATCTTGGAGGGCCCTTTAATTTGGATTTCTAAATTAATTCTCAAGTTTCAATAGTTATTTCTATTTATGCATAAAGAACTTTTGGAGAGAATGATGATAAATGGTGTAAGAAGTTTCTATTACTTTTATGATTTCTTTCAATTATTACTGACAGCTCATTCATAAAAGCTACAATAATTTTATATAATTCACATTATCATAATCGATCTATCTAATAAGATGTATGTATTGATTAAGAAATAATAATCTAATAATTAAGGTTTAATTTTTTGGCATCATCAACAATTATTTGTTATTGGTATTTTTGTCCGTAATAATATTATAGAAATATAAATCTTTTAAATTATATCAGTTTTATTTTCACATTATAGATTATAATAAAAAAAATTTATAGAATAATTAAATTACTTTTATAAAAATATCATAAAGACAAAAGTTTCATTGCCTAAAAAGAACACTATCTCAGTAGATAAAAAAATCAAATAATAAGTTTTTTAGTTATTATTTTTACATTATAAGAGAGGCGTTGCGCTACTTACCGGCAATTTTTTTCATGATTAGGCGGCGGTTTAAAACCACTGCAAAATTAAAAGCCGGTGGCTCACCAAACCGTCCTAGTTATGGGCGCGGGGATTAGATTTGGCGGCGGTTTCTAGCAACCGCTAGTATAACCGCCGCTAAATTAGTATTTTGTGGCATCCAGTTAAAAAACTGCCGCTAAATACAAGTGCTACGATTTCGCGCATGTTTACCGAATTATGTGAAAAGTTTAACTTTTTACTAGTAATTAACTTTAATATTTATTATCTAAAATTTAAAAAAATTTAATGTGTATATTTTTATATTTAATTAATTGCTAAGTTTATTGTACAAATAAAAATAATTAATTTTTATATTTATTATTTAAATATAATATTCTATATATATATATATATATATTAGAATAAAAATATTTATATTAATAATTATAAAAATAACTCAAAAATTAATTTTCTTAAAATAATTAAATCTTAATTCAAATTATTAACCACAATACTAGTATTTTTCACAAATTATATATAATATTTAAAAAAAGAGAAGTGAAAATATAGATCGAAAAAATAAGCGATAAAATTGAAACTAAATAAAAAAACTAAAATAGTATAATATAATAATATATTTTTTATGTAAATAATATTTTAGGATTATATTTAATTATAAAATTTAATATTTTTTATAATTTTATAAAATTATTTAAATTATTTTATTTTATTAATTTTTTTAAGAATAGAAAGGTAAAGAGAGACAGAAAATGAGAGAAAAGGGAGAGAGAAAGATAAAGAAGAAGAAAGAGAGATGGAATTTGTTGAGTTTAGAGGAAAAATTTTTATTTTAATTGTAATGAAAAAATATCTCATGACACATTTTGATTTATCAAATTAGTAATATAAAATATAAATTATAAGTTATATATAGAGTGGGAAGGATAGAGGGAAATAGAGAAAGGGAGTTTATTAATTTTGGGAGAAAATATTTCATTTCAATTTGAATGAGAGTGTCATGTGATACATTTTGGTTGTTAAATCAGTAATATAATAATATAATTATATTTTAATTTTAATATTTTAATTCTAATTTTAATTTATTTTTAATTGTAATTAGAGAATGTTATGTTATATATTTGATTGTTAAATTTATGATTAGTTATTGATAATGATATATAAGAGAGATAAAGTGAGAGGAGGAATAAGAAAAATAGAAGAAAGAAGAGAGAGGAGGGAGAGAACTTTTTAATTTTAAAGAAAAAAAATTTGATTTCAATCACAAAAAAAAATGATATGTGATATATTTTAATTATAAAATTAGTAATAAATAATAAATTTTTAATGTTATTAGAAAGAGAGTTTATCGCCAATGAGTAATAGCTCAAATGACATAGTCTCCCATACTCAATTAAGAGGTTGCGGGTTCGAGTCTCCTATCTTTAGTAAAAAAAAAAAAAAGAGTTTATCATCTAGAATCTAAAGTGAGAAGTGAGAAAAGTCAGTGAAGCCATGTTTTTATTTTATTTTATTTTATTTTTTCATATATATATATATATATATATATATATAGTTTCTTTCCCTACCCTACACAGGAAAAAAAGTTATGCAAGCGTTTTCCATTTTCAATGAAGGCATTATTTTTGGCCTCATTCCTTAGAGGGAAATAATTCAAAAGCATGATGAGTTCCACTGCAAACTGCAAAGCATTGCTTTTATGCGTTTATAATTAAAGAATCAGAAAAGGAAGTCTGAGTTTAATTTTATTTGTTAAATTTTGTAAAAAAAATGTTATATGTGTTACCTTAAACGTTGATATGAATAATATTTTTAGTTCTTAAATGAAGGAGAACAATTAATCAAATTTCCTAGGAGTATAATTAGATTTATCCTTTTAAATTAAGGGATTTCTTTCGGTATTTTATAAATAATTTTCTTTATATAAAAATGCTGATATTATTATAAAATTATTTATCTCAAAAGTTTGACTTTTTTAGTTGTTTGCATGAATTTTTGCATAAATTTTTTTATTTGTCTTATTAATTTTTTTATTTTTTTAAATTAACAAAAATTAAATTATAGACATTTTTATCATAAAATTTTTAATATTATATAATTCATTATCTCAAAAGTTTAAATTAATAAATAGAAGTATATGAATGATAATATACTTTATATATACCTTTTATATATTTAATAGTTGTGATTTCACAAAGTTTTAAAAAAAATTAAAAGTATTTCAAAAGTTTATAATTTAGTAGTAGAATATATGATTAATTTTGAGACACAAATAAGTAATGATAACGATACTCAAAATTTTATGAGAGAATACTATAGGAACACCCCCTTAGGTTAAATTAAAGTTCACATAAACAATCCAACCAAAAATCTTAAATGGCAATGTGTCTCTCCACTTAGGTCAACTCTTTCATTCATTTCTTCTATAATAAATATGAGACATATCCTTTCATACCAAGTAAACGAAAAAATCTTCTTCTAAAAAATTATAGTCATTTCAAATATTTTATTTTGGCCAACTCTTTGATATTTAAAAAAATGGACAAAAATATAGATAAATTTTTATACGGTAGATAGATGTATACTTTAATTTTTTAATGAATCATTTATACACACTAATATCAAGTTTTATTGTCATTTCTATTTTTTTGTCGTCTGGATAGATTTTTTGTCAATAGTGACTGCCAAGTGACTCTGTATATGATGTGATATAACCTATAAAGTACGGACACTTCGCTGAGTTATCGTGTCTGCGTGTCGGACACATTTCAGACACGACACTCATCGACACTCGTCCAACACGCGTGTCTGCTATGTCCAACCGTGTCTTAATAAAAAATAAAAAATTCTTCTCCGGACACGTCTGGACACACCTAAATACCATTACATGTCCGCATGTCCAGTCTTATTCTTAATATATATTCTTAAAATAAATTTAGATATAGTATATATTATTATTTATTAAAACAAAAAATATTTTAAATACTTGATATAATTAAAATAAGACATTAAAAATAATTAAAATTTTAATTTATATTTTAATATCAATAAAATATCAAAATATCATTACAATTTATCTAAAAAATACTTTATATTTTATATATATGCAGGTCCCCGTGTCATGTAAGATTTTAAAATTCGCGTGTCGACGTGTCCTGTATCGTGTCGTGTCCTGTGTCCGTGCATCATAGGATATAACCTTTTTGATAATACAGTAAAAACTAAATAATAAATTATTAAATTTGTTAAAATTTAATAATAATAAAAAGATTTGCAAGTGATGTAGGATCTTCATTCTCTTCCTTCTTTCTCCAAAATTTACTTTAAATATAGTTCTAACAGTTACATCCCTTGATTCACATTCACTTTTTGGAGAAGGAAAGAAAATAATGAAGACTCTAAATTATTTATAAAATTATTTTATTCAAATTTAACAAATTCAATAATTTATGATTTAGTTTTCAATGCATCATCATTAAAAGGGTCACATCACACAATGCATAAGTCGGCTAAAAAATTTAGATATGCCATGCGTATGTGTTATGCATTACTATGGAGGATGGGGTGCTATACATGAATGTGGGACAGAAGAAATCGGACCATCCGAATTCTATTAAAAAAAATTGAATTACCAAATCGGATGGTCCGAGTTGTGAGAGAGAAAAAATTTAAAATTTGCCATTAACAAATCGGACCGTCCGATTAGTGTTTTTTTTTAATACAAAGAAAACGGACTCTCCGAATTGATATACAAAATATTTTTTCGAAAACGTGAGTTGGTATAAAAGAAAACGGACCCTCCATGTTCCTGTATTCAACTCCCTCGATCCGAGTTGTACTCCCCTAATACCACATGCAGGTAGAGCTCCTGTACTCTCCATAAGACTGCAACACACCAACCTCTCCTCCATATTAAAAATAAAAAGTGGAATAAGTCACCTGGCAGTCACTACTATTGAAACAATTACTCAGACGACAAAAAGATAAAAATGACAATGGTGCTTGATATTGTTCAATATAGATAAGTCATTAAAAAATTAAAGTGTATATCTTTACTATGTGAAAATTCATGTGTACTTTTGTCTATTTTTTTTTATTTTGATGCTGAAATTATCAAACTTATTTTATAAGATAAATATTAAATGTTTTTATATTTTTAAATTAAATATTAATTTTTAAATTCTTTTAACAAATTAAACACCAAAGTTTAGATATTGTAATAACAATGAACTTTTATTTTTATTTTCTTTTTCAAATAGTGAGAGAAGAAGCATATAAAATGCATAATCCAACCTAGATCCTCTAAAAGAGATAACAATGAATGTGCATGGTGATTGGTCATGGCCCCTCCATTGAATGAGTATGGAAGCAGTCACTATCAACCTCAAATCCCTAAGCACATGGAATTTTAGTTTTACTGCTCCCAAATGCAAAATAATTCATCATAGGGAATCCAATCATAACACCTGAGATTGGTACCCTCATAATAGTGAAGAAAAAAAAATCTTATCAAGACCTATATATATAAGTAACAAGATGATGACCTAGATAATGTTCCTTCATGTACGGAAAGAATAATAATATAATCCATCTCTAAACAATAAAAAATTGAAACTAAAAATATAAATATAAATATTTAGGAGAGAGAAGATAAATAAGAGGTTGAAATCATAAATTGATGAAAATTGCAAGTTGCAAGACATAGCTATCTCTATAGGAAATGAGCACTAATAAGTTTGATTGTTGGTTCATTTCATTTTATGCATATCTTGATTACAAGTACCTGCAAAGAATTTGTCTGGAATATCTTCTTCATTGGCCTACAATGGCTCATGTTTTAGGACTGTCTCTTGTTTTTATTATGCAACTTTGTGGTCCCCACTTCAACACAATTAAACAAATGCTATAATATTTTCATACCTCATACATTCTTAAATAGGTATTTGCATTAATTTCTTTTTTAATAATATCTAAATTTTATTATTAGAAATTTGACTAATTTTATTTAAAAAATATAATTTTCTCATTTACTACATATATTATAACAAGTCAATTTCCCTACTTACTTTAACACGTTAGATTTTACGATTTTATTTTTAAAAATAAAAATAATGATAAAATTTTTCATATCCACCCATCAAAATATATTCGCAAAAATATATATATATATATATATATATATATATATATTACATGTAAGATAAATTTCGTTAAACTTCACATATATTTTTCTTATCTCCAAAACTTGAATTTAAAACTATTTAAAGACTAAATTATGTAGTATTTAATCTAATTCTGTGATAATACTATTTTATATTTAATTGTTAAGTATTGATGAATAACCAAAATAAATAAACCAAATAGACTAGATGTTACAATACAAAATATTCATATATAATATAATAATGTGAACAATCTCTCTCTCTCTCTCTCACAACATCAAAGAAGCACTCACACATATGCAGACACATTGGTGCTCCAGCTTTTCCTTTGCATCCTTCCATCACAGCCTGTCAAAGCTGAATTATTAACTCCCCAAATCCAAATATCATTAGTTTCATATTTTTTTTTTCTTAAAAAACAAAAAGAAATTAGAGCTCTATATGTTTTGGTTTCTTGTTTCTAAGTTGAAAGAAAGGGTTGAACTAACTGTGCCAAACAAAGAGATTTCATTTGCTGCTCTCTCTCTCTCTTCTCTTTCAGCTTTTCTTTCTCCAAACATTTTATGCACTCTACTGTTCTTGGATTCATCCGTCCTTGTTGTGTTTTAACAATGATTTAAGGAAGAGGAAAAAAAAAAAAAGAATCATGAGATTATTGTGCAAAAATGCTACCATGAAGAGGGAAAAAGATGTTCAATAAACTTCATCAGAGGAAGCTTCAATCTTGCTACTTCTTATTATCACAGGTAATAATTAATCAACTACTCCAATATATCATGATCTTTTAATTTGCATTAACATTTTTATTGTCAATTTTCTTGAATAGGATAAAAAAGCCTAGTAGCTATTTTTCTCTTTCTTTTCTTTTGTTTTCATAGATCCACATAAAATGGCTACACACCTAATGTTCCATATTTCATGATTCTTTCTTCTTCTAATGTTTTGGTTCCACTTTTGAGCCTTTCAATGCAAATTCTCTCTGTCCCCTCTCTTATACTTTTTTTTTTTTGTTAGTACAGGTTCCCCTGTTTTGACAAATTCTTTAACTTAGCCAACAAATTAGTACTATTACTATATATGGCTTGAATCTATGCACCAAAAAAGGCACCAACAAAATCTTATTGCATGTTATTAACTTATATGATATTATGAGGCTTAAATTATGTCTAGTTTCTTTGGGATTTTCCTATATCCTATATATCTTTGTTCTTTAGGAGTTTCTTCACTTTCTTTCTTCACTTGAATTCAATTGAATTATGATATGACTTTATTACCTATTTATTGGGGTCAAAACTTTCTTAAGATCTGAATTTTCAGCTTCCATCAATATTTGGTATCTAGATATTAAATCAAACTCTCAAACATTTGTGGCCACCACTTGAATTATCAAATTAAAAAAAAAAAACCTATTGATTGACATTAATTCCAGATTAAGACATGACATGTTTCATTTCTTAGTTAGAAATTTTAATTTTGATTTTTTAGTATATATAATAATTATATATGTACATTTTTTTTTCAGGAATGGGAACTAAAATTGAGTATTCCATAAATCTTCTAGCAACCTCAGTAGACAGCAAGAATTTCACTAATGATGCTGGTGGGGATGTGTGGGAGCATTTTCAGAACAAATCACTGACTAATAACAACAACAAACACTTCAACAAAATTGGAGACAACAAATTACAAGATTCCATGGATATGATTCCTGACAGGAACAACATTGAATCCATCAAAAGGACAATGCAGATGCATGAAGACATCTTCAAAAACCAGGTACCATGATCATCTTAATTACATCTTTTAACTTCTTTGGTTGTAGATTCATGACCATAAATGATTGAATGAGAGCATTTCAATTTCCAAAAGAGACTTTTCATTTCTTTTTAGGAATTAATCCACTGTATGTACTATGATTGCTTCAAATGTGCAACCATAGTTTCCATTTTGGTAACTATTTTGAAGACAGAAATACAGAAACATGTGATTTTTTTTTTTTAATTTTTACCTGTCTCAGTATTTTTTGTCTTGAGATACTTACCGAATATAATCTTATAATATTCCTATACCGATCATTTCTGACCTCATTATGTAGTTTCTATTTTGATAACTATCTTAGGATAGAAATACAGAAACATTTGATTTTTTTTTCAATTTTATCTATCTCGATATTTTCTGTTTTGAAATACTTACCGAACATATAACGTTTTTATACCAATTATTGTGACATCATCAGCATTAGTGTAATGATAACTTTAAGTAATGCTGGCATCTGTATCCATGATCATAGTTTAATCATTCTCATTTTATTAATAATTTGTTTAGAATTTCCTAGCAGCCACCCCATGTGAATTCATTATTGCCAATGTTGTTGAATTCTCTTACCAAATCCCATAGAGAATTCATTATAAATAATTGGAATATGTATATATAGGTAAGGGAACTTCACAGGGTGTACAGTGTGCAAAAGATGATGATGGATGAACTCAAAAATGAAATCAGACAAAAGAAACTTTGGAAAAACTTTCAACAAAGTACATTCCACAATAATGTTCAATCTTTGAGAGAGGATCTATGCTCAAAGGAAAGGAGTGGAAGCTGTTCTGCTTCTGGTGATACAATGAGAAAGCAAAAGGGTTTTGATCTTGAAAGGCCTCTTGCTGAGGAAGTAGCCGTTTTCGCCACCGCCGAAGAAGCTGAGGCTGCAGCTGGGGCAGGAACAAGAAACAATGATGATGAAGAAATGGAAGTGGATTTGACATTAAGCATTGGAGGAAGCCATCATATTAACAAGAATAATTATGATACTGATAATAATAATAATAATAGTAAGAACAAGAAGAAGGGACATTGCATGGTTCCATTAGGATTCTCAGACTCATCAAGAAACAATTATGGGAAAATTAAGGAGCTTATGAATTCATCTGTGTCTTTCCAATCAGATAGAGATTGCAGTGACCCTACAACACCAATGAGCAGCTCAAGTGTCACATATGATCAAGAAAGAGAAAGAAAAGGGCCTCATTGGCTTTCTCAAGGTTTAAAGCTTAATTAATTAATTGAATAGGCCTTTAATTTTTAACTAAACTTGTTTCATTGTTGTATCCTTTTTTTTTTCCCTCTCTATACTGAAGAACATGGACCACTGAATTTATATGGTTCATGTGTTCATTTCTAGATTAGTTTTCTTTTTTTTTTTTTTGTTTAATTTATCCCAATAATTATGGATAGACTCATCATCATACACCAACTTCTGAGTGGCCTTTATGTAAATAGGTAGAGTTAATTAGTATGTAATGCATCTTAAATTATAATTACTTTACTTCAATTTCATTTCTTGTCTAACATGTTACTTTGAAATCTAAATGTTGTTATGTGAAGGCTTAATCAATCTATAAGTACTGTTGGGAACTTGCTGTGAATTTTACAAGGAATGTACATTCTTACTATAACTGTATCACATCAAAATATCATCCCATTTTCATTTCTTAATTTTGTTGTATGAATATTATTTATATATATAAAAGATAGTCTTGGTTCTGATTTATTTTCAGTTTCAAGATTTTATAATAGATACAATGAAAACAAGAATTAAATTAAAAATAAAATAAAAAATATATAAGACTTTAATTTCGATATGGAAACGATTCATTTCATAAATATATATATTTTTATCAATTAAGTAATTAATAAGAAAATAATTACTTTTACTGTGGTGAAATATATAATTGAATGTCTTGTATAGAGTAAATTTTTAATACTTAATAATTTCTGGGATTCAAGCTATTATCCAATGTGGTCTTCGAGATTTTAATTTTATTATTGTAGTCCCCTAAATACAACTTGGGGCACCATAGTAATCTCTAAGCATCTTTCTGGTGATGAGTCAGTTGTCGCAGTGCTGACGTGGCATCCCCTTGCCACACTGGATGGTGCAACGGCTAGCTTAGCTGGCAACATTGCGATTTGGACCCAATTCGATTTTTCCCTCTCTATTTAACCCTAATTTCCCAAATCTTCGCAGCGACTTTGTTCTTCTTCTTCCTCCATTTCTTCACATTCTTCTTATGAATGATGGATGGTGGTAGCACTACACTTGGATGCTCTATTCGCTCACCATCTAGTGGGTACTGGACAAAAATGTAAAATATGTGCAGAAACTCGCGAGTGTGAAAATAGTGCGGTTGTGGTTGTCGTCCTGTTCTCAGGTGGTCTAAAATACATTCAAATCCAAACACTTCTTTTAGTTGTCCTAATTATAATGTGAGTTAACATTATTACATGTGTTGACATTATTATCTATGTTGCTATCAATCTTTTTCTTGTCACTGTTTATTTTTTTTTAGATTTGAGTGAGTTTGTTATATGTTTGGTTGATTACAGATAAGTGGGAAGGGATGATGTGAATTTTTTGTGTGGGTAGAAATTAGACAGGATGAATCGATTGAAAAATCATAATCTATTGGAGACAATAATAAAATTAATATGAACTTTGATTGAAGACTTGGAAGATTAGAGAAAGATGCTAGGAGTAAAAAATTGGTTGTCCAATTTTTAGTGGTACTTGTGTCTATAGTGTTGATTGTGATCCTATATTGTAAATTATGAGCCAAAAGAGTTAGTGGTTAATGTATATTGAATTAATGATGAGTGAAAATATGAAAACTTGCTTATGGAATAAAAATATGCTGAATGGTCTTTGTTGATGTAATGAAAACCTGTTTAATCAAGAATTTAATATAATTTGTTCATTCTAGAAAAAAAAGTGTACTAGAGAAGGCAGTATAAGTAATTCAAAGCATAAAGCATGATAGTATTAACATAAATATCATGGTTCAATCCAAATTACTCAATCACGCATAAAATATCTATATAATGGTAGTGTATTAAAGAAAGTAGCCACAATCAAAGAGCTTTACAACAAAACCTAAAAGATTATACCAAAATATAAATTTTTACAGTAAAATAGAAAATCCTATACACATTAAGTTAAAGCCTTCAAAGTCTTCATTTATTTTTTTTTTTTGAGCCTTAAATCCTGGAGTTAGGACGAATTTTAAAAAATTGACAAATCTTGATGCAGTCCTTAAACTAACACTCTGCATGAAATTAACTGGGCCAAAGATTAGTAGTAGAGAGAATCTTCTTAGAGACAACTTTGGAGGCCTTATGAGTCTAGCCACCTATATCAATAAAAAGAATCATTAGTCATCAATCACCATTCACATGAATCAAATAAAGCTGTGTATGTAAATATTTAAAAACCTATTGATAATCTTCTGACTCAGAGACAGTAGATTAAGATAAATCTATCTCTACAGATTGTGCATCAGAACCAATTGGAGCATTCACAGGAGATTGCACAACTTGATTATTATCTCCAGTACCTTGGTCATTATCATGTTGAGGCTGCTCAGATGCAGGAACACCTCCTTCATTTTTCTAATTCTTAGCAGCATTAGTCACCTTTTTTTTTCTTGCAGCCTCTTCTTGTGTGTCCTTTTTTATTACAGAAGCTATATGTAAAGGTTCCTTGTTTCCTCTTTAGATGAACTTTATTTCCACTTTTACTATCAAGTTTAGGATTAGGTTTGGTCTTCTTAGATTCTCCTCCACCTTTTTTATTTGCATCCATTATTCTTTTCATCTGTAATTTTTCTAGTTTTTTTTAATCTTTGGTATATAAAGTCTATTATATTCCTTTATTTTTTTTTCATAATGGTTGGCTAGAAATGGGATTAATATAATGATTATATGTTTTTTTATATGTATCCATGGTTAGCCATCTATGATAAAATTATTCTGGTGGCTTGTTAACCTAAGAAAGTGCAGCACATGCATGCACACACATAATACTTACATATGAGCAACAACGAAGATTATTTATGACATGCTTAATGATATACTTTTTAAAGAATTAGCTGGGATACATTGCAAAAATAAAATAAATTACCTGTTAGCATTCAAAATTGACAGGTACATAGTCTTTTTCCTAAGTTTACTACATGGTTAGTTGGGTAGATATGAATCTTAAATTTTTCATATCTATTATTCCTTATCTAAATTGGCTTCCAACTCTTAAACTCTTTTCTGATTTTCTCCAATCTACTCTTTATAACTGGTGTGAAGACCTCAACATGATTGTTTAATTTCACCGTTTTCTTGGCTATAGCCCGCATTACAAACATTCTAACTTCCTCCAACAATGTTATTATGGATTTTTCTTTTGTATCCTTGATCTTTGCGTTGTCCGACTTTGGTTTATGGCTGAATGAGCTCCTAGTTCATGTCTCCATTGGCCATTTATCTAAATATGTCCATGCATCCTTATTTAGTCTCTTTATCTTGTCCATTTCATCCCTAAACTCTTGATATATTGTCGCCCTTACACATTCCCACAGAAGCCCCTTAGTTGTAAGTCCTTTCAACTTTTGTTGAATTTATCCATAAATGTCAAACGTAGAAACGGTGATGCACCCTAGGCATCACATCTTGAACTGCTTCGATCAATCCCTGGAAACCATAAACATAGCAGAATTCAGTAGTCATAAAAAACTCACTTAAATGTGTACATATAATAGTCTCCAAGATTAGCACTCGATACTCATAATAGTCCCTAACATGCATACATAATACAAATAATAGCCCCTAAGTCACATGCATAATAATACCCATAAAAGCACATCAGTCCTAGATGGCATACATACTCTCAACCATATACAATGAGAAACTAATTCTTATTATTCAATCACAAGCAATCCATGAGGGATAATCATCAACTAATTATATAGCATAAGAACAAAACAAGTAGTTTGATTATCATAACAATTAACCTATAATAAAATTAATATTTGTTGAAGATGCATGGTTACCTTTTGCATATCTGATATAAAGTATCAGTCATTGTCTCTGTAGTGTCCTAAGTCTAGATGTAGTAATTCAAAAAATTACTTCCAGTTCTTCCTATTCTCTATGTCCACAATTGTCAAAGCTATGACGTAGATATAATGATTAGCATCTTGTCCGACCGCTGACAAAATCTGCCCACCAAAGTGAGTCTTGAGGAATGCTCCATCTAATCCAATCAAAGGACGGCAGTTAGCTTTGAACCCATTTTTACAGCTACACATATATTTTCTGAAAGATAACTTTTCCATTTGGTTGAGGTTTGCTACATATTTGTACTGTTGAACCGGAATTAGTTTTTAGTCAAGTCATAGTCCCTAACCATCCTATATTGTTCCTTTTCATCATCATACACTATACTTTTAGCATCCATCAAAGTCTTTGAGATTGAATTCTTGTTTTATGTCAAATTAAAACGTGTCCTGAAATAAGTTATAGCTTCACAGTGTCTGAAGTTAGCATATTTTCTAACCTTCTTCACAAGTTTGCTATAGACCCAATTTCTATTGGCATGCTTATCTCTGTCCTCTCTGGGATATATGTGATCGTCATTAAAGATTTTTATTTGTCAACAAGTGTCCTCATGGTCCCTTGATGCATAAATTACCTAAGAATACTCCTTAACTTTACAAATTGTCCTGCACCTCATGCTACCCTCTTGATTTGTGTATTCTCGAACAACTTCTCTAAAGTTTCACTTGGTGCCAAACTTCATACCAACTTCAAAATGCAACTCTCCAAGTCTTGCACCCTTCCAAGTTCCTAAACACCGAACATGCATCATCGGAATCATTGTCGTCTTCTAGTCCATCCTCTGAATTTGGAGGAGTCTTCATCTCCTCCGAGTGCCATGAATTGGTACCATTTAAATCAGCTCCAGAATCTAAACCATAATATACACCTTCAACAAAATTACCAACAAAACTAAGATCCACTTCCTCATCACTAACATCCTACACCAATGCATCATCCTTATTTAGAATCTTTTCCTTTTCTTTAGATAGAAGACTAACATTTCTTAAATTTTTGTCTTTCTGGTTCTTATTAACCCTACTCCTACTCTCACTGTTGACATCGTTGCCTACAGTATCTAAATTAGATGTGCTGTCTTCATCAAGGCTTGGCTTAAAAAAGCTATCTTCTATACTCTCATAAAAGTCAAAAGACACTTCAAATGAAATATCATTGTTAAAAATTTTGCTCTAGAATTCTCTGGCAGTAGATCTTGTACAAGGTCTCCTAGATATACTAGGTTTGTTGGATTATTTTGGGCTTGCTGGTTTTATCTGACTTGATGTGTTGAATGGTCTTGATGGGCTTAGTGGGTTGGATGCTTTTGGTGGGCTTGGGCTAGATGCTCCTGGCCTGGATGTGAGTATTTGAAACTAGTGGTGGTTGTGTAACTTGGGTCTTTGAGAAACTTTGGTCTTTAAAGGTGATGGTTGTGTTAATCTTAGAGAATTCTTCTTCTATTTGGTGGAACTAGATATACTATGTGTATTGGGAGTAACCATAAGTCTAGAAGTCTCATTTGGAGAAAAATTCATAGGAGTCTCTATAATAGCAGTGCACCTTTTTTCATCATCATAATCATCATCCAAATAGACAATAGCCTAATTGTCCTCTAAAACTTCTGGCATTGACACTCCACTCTCCAAATATGCATCAATAACTTCGTCATTGTCCTTAGCACACTTCACCATCTCTCTTATCTCCTTATCAGTGTTCAAGTTTCTCAACCCGTTCTTCAAGCCTTTTCCAAGAATATGTCACCAGCATTGCTTTATCTCATTATATCAAAGCTTTTTATTGTAGTTTCTCAGGTAGAAGACATCTAGAGTATCTACATATCGAATGCTTAAATGATACCTGAGTTAGACTACTTCCTGTCACAATACTTTTAATCCCACTAACAAAATTCTACGACAGCACCATTGATGAAGAGAAGAGGAAGAAGAAGGAGGAGGGTGAAAGTGGCGAAGATGAATGAAGTGTTTGTATTTATACAAACTATTTTACATTCTGAATTTCATCCAAACGGCATCATTTTAGCCAAAACTGGGTTCCAAACTAAAACGATAACATTTTGGCACACTCTAGGGTGACAAGGGGATGCCTTGTCAATGTTGTGACAGCTGACTCATTATCGGAAAGATGTCCAGGGATCATTATGGTTCCCAGAACTATATTTGGGAGACTACAATGGTAAAATTGAAATCTCGAGGACCACACTGGATAATGGTCTGAATCTGAGTAACCGTTATGAAGATTTATTCATCTTGTACATAAATCAATTTTTTTTAATTTAAAAAAAGAAGAATAAATAAACAATAAAAGCACGACATGTATTGAGCTAATTTAAGCCATTATTCTATCTATTCACTAGCGACTCTTTCCGTTCATGTGCGTACTTTGAGACATGATATTGATAGCTTAGAATTGGAGTGTTCGCTTTGTTCATATATTTAGAGGAAGAAACAGTTGTGCAAATGGTGTGGCAAAGTATAGTCTGTCACTAGGGTACTCAATATAATTTTTTGTTAATGAAGCTGTTCCGAGGGTTACCTGAAACTGTAGGTCGATCTCAGATGAGATCTTCTGTACTGGTCGGAGATGACGTGTCCGGCTGGCTGGTGGCGGCCGGAGCTGTTGTGTCCGACTTGTTGGACTGGCTGCACTTCTGATCCTTGGTCACCGGAGGGTGGGGGGTACCTGCAAGAGACTCTGATACTTAAGTTAGCACGGGTATTAAACAGGTTTATTGTAGAATCAGAGTATGAGTTATACCTGGGTGCTCCAGTGTATTTATAATAGTTGTAGAGTGACCTTTTTAGATAAGATAAGTTAGTTATCTTATCTTATCTTTATCTTTGAGTTGAGGTCAGCTTATCTTCAAGGGAACCACCTTTATCTCTATAGGCTTGGACTGCCTTTGGATTTGGGTCGTGTTCTTCTATTTGGGCCCTTTACTGGGCTTTTCTGTCGATTTGACCGACCTCTTTTGAGAAGAAGTCGGATAGCCTGACCTGAAGAGGTCGGTCGCTTTATTACTGAACATCCCGGGTCGGATAGCTCGACCCAGGGTGTGAACAGTGCCTCTGCTTGAGCTCGGTCTTCTGCTTTGAGGTCGAGTCCTTGACTTCGATCTTTCTCTAGTGAAGCCAAACTTGAGCATTTTGTCGATTCCTTTCTTTGTAGAACCTCTTTTGAATGTGGAACGCCTTCCTCTAAAAGCGCGTGCTTTTATATCAGCGCTTTGTCCTTGGGAACGTGCGAGGGTTTAATACCTTCATTAATTGGTATTAATTGCCCCGTTTCCCTTGGCTTTATTTTGAATTTTTGCAATCGAAAAATGGTTTCTCTTCTTTGTCTTTCTTCATAACTTCTCCCTTTACTTTCTCACTTTTGTTTTCGCCTGCATTTTGCTTTTCTTGCGTTGCAGCATCATTTGGCGATTCTGGGTGATTCCATTTTTTCCTCTTCAATCTCCTTCGAAGCTTCTTTCTTCGTTCAGGTTGGTTTTTCTTCCTTTCTCTTTTCCACGTCATTTTCTTGTATGATATTGAGAAAGTTTTGATTTTGGAGAAAGTTTGGATCTTTCTGCTTTTGCCGCGCCTGATTGCTGTTGTAATGTGTGTTCTGGGAGTTTCTTCGTCTTTTGCATGATCTTTTTTGCCTTTCCTATTGTTTGATGCTTTTAGGGATTTTACATGTTATCACCGTTTTTTGTTTTGATGATGGTTTTGTTTGATTCTGAAAAAGGTTGCGCCTTTGACGATTTCCGCTTGGCATGTTTGATGTTGGCGATGCTTTTTGCTGATAGACTGTAAAAAGATAGTGGCTTTGATGACTTTTTATGTTTTATCTTTCTCCTATGAAAATGTTTGCTGTTTTAAATCTTCTTTTCTTGTTTGAGAGATGCCGGGACGTAAGCTGTAGATTTTCCTGAATCCTTGCTTTGTTACTGCCTCCAAAGGATGCTCCAGGACTTTTGTTTAAGTCTTGGGGTTTTCCTTTTCTGCTTGTTCTTCTGTGTCATGTTAGTCGAGTTGTTTTGCCCCTCGTCCGAGATATTTTTTAGTAATCCAATCTTCTTTTCTTATTGTAGGATTAGTTGGCCTCATGTCTTCTCGCAATAACATTGTAGAGATGTCTTCTAAAGTTCCCGAGGGGATGTCTGATTGGCTGGACTCCCTTGTCTTGATGTGTATCTCTGTGGTGGACGCTGATTTTTGTGTAGAGCTGAGGAAACGTCATAGGATTTGTGGTAGCAGTATCCAGGAGAGGGATTATGAGCTTGTAGCACCCGACTCCGACGAGAGGGTTTGTTTCCCTACTTCGATCGGGGGGGGGGGGAGAGCGTCCTTTCTTCTATGCCTATGAATATTTCTTCAGCCAGTTAGACATTACTTTTCCATTTACTGCTTTCGAGACCGATTTGTTGTGGTCGTGTAATATTGCCCCATCCCAGCTTCATCCAAATTCCTGGGATTTTATCAAGATATTTCAGCTGCTTTGCCAAGAGTTAGGCGTAACACCTTCTCAAACTCTTTTCCTCTATCTTTTTGTTTCTGCCAAGCCTGGAGGTTCTTTCAAAAAGAAAGCTTCCTGGGTTTCTTTCAGGTCGGCCCATGCGCATAAAGTTTTTGCCATGTACGATGAGTCTTTTAAAGATTTTAAGAATTATTTCTTCCGAGTCCGTGCTGTTGAGGGGGCCCGCCCCTTTTTTTCTTGATGAAAATGATGAGCCTACCTTTCCTCTAGAATGGAAAAAGAATGTGAGAGTGTCTCGCTATACATAGGAGATGCTTGACGAGGTTGAGCGGGCTTTTGTAATTGTTCTTGAAGATTTATGGGGGGAACCACCCCATCTTGATACGAAAAGATTTTTGAGTGATCCATCTTTGGTTTGAACTGCTTTGGGTACTGTCTGACTTGTTTCTATACTTGCTTTTTAGTTTTGCTTCTTCCTTTTGTGATTGTAACCTATTACTGTGGTTGATTCTGTATTTTCAGAGATGTCGAAAAACAATGATTCCATGAAGGCCTACAAGAAAGCAAAGAAGGATACGGCTGCTCAAAATATCTCGGCCAAGGTGGCGGGAGAGGGATCTTCTCAAGTTCCTGTGAAGCCGCCGGTGTCGAGTTCTCCTGGGCCGAGGAAGGTGATCCCCACTCCTCGAGTTCGTCTGGCTGACCCTCCACAGATTTTTGCCGCTACTTCTGGTGCTCCTGCCAACAAGAAACAAAAAGCAATTGAGCCTTTCAACCTTGATGCCCCTGATTTTGACGCGGTCGAGTTCGTAGATCAGCAGATCGGTCCATACAATGTCCTCCCTATGGATGATGTATCACTCCTTCGTCATTTGGATTTTATAACTCGGAGTAGTGTAAAAATGGCACATATGGGAGCTGCCCTGTACCGAACTGCTCAAAATCTCCCTCTCCACGCCACCAAAGCTTTTATGGAGGAGGCAAAACAGGAGTTCGATCGGATGAAGGGCTTGAAAGAGGAGCTTGAGGCGAAGGTGGCCAAACTGGAGAAGGATATGAAGAATGAAAAGGCGAGTTCCTTTGCTCTGGCGGCTTCTGTGCGGTTGGCCGAGGACACGGCATTGAGGCATAAAGACAACTACGTCACCTCCTACCGAGAGGGAATGCGTTTGAAGGAGGAGTTAGAAAACGCCCGAGCTGACTACTCTGAGCTCCAGGGTCATCTCGTTAGCAGTGTGAATGCTGCTTACGAGATCCTGAAGGAGCAGGTTCGAATTATTGCTCCCGAGGCCGACCTTACTCTTTTTAGCCTGGATAACGTTGTGAGGAATTGTAAGATTGTCCTTGATGACCAGGATGATGACTATGTCG
This sequence comes from Arachis hypogaea, assembly GCF_003086295.3. Classification (NCBI taxonomy): domain Eukaryota; kingdom Viridiplantae; phylum Streptophyta; class Magnoliopsida; order Fabales; family Fabaceae; genus Arachis; species Arachis hypogaea. The sequence goes on from NC_092049.1 coordinate 26,325,888, forward strand.
ATACTCCCCCTGTGCCTTTGGTGCACGAAATTGTGTATGCCAATATTAATGGACTATTTCTCACAGCTTCGCACAACTAACCAACAAGTGCACTGGGTCGTCCAAGTAATACCTTACGTGAGTAAGGGTCGATCCTACGGAGATTGTTGGTTTAAAGCAATCTATGGTTATCTTGTAAATCTTAGTCAGGAAATCAATTATAATTATCAGTATGAATTGCGGAGAATAAAAGAGCATGGATTAAATACTTGTTCTGCAGTAATGGAGAATATGTTGGAGTTTTGGAGATGCTTTGTCTTCTGAATCTCTGCTTTCTCCCTGTCTTCTTCTTCATGCACACAAGGTTCCTCCTATGGCAAGCTGTGTGTTAGTGGGTCACCGTTGTCAATGGCTACCATCTGTCCTCTCAGTGAAAAAGGTCCAGGTGCGCTGTCACTGCACGGCTAATCATCTGTCGGTTCCCACTCATGCTGGAATAGGATCCATTGATCCTTTTGCGTCTGTCACTACGCCCAGCCCTTGTGAGTTTGAAGCTCGTCACAGTCATTCAATCGCCGAATCCTACTCGGAATACCACAGAGAAGGTTTAGACTTTCCGGATTCTCAGGAATGCTGCCAATGGATTCTAGCTTATACCACGAAGATTCTGATTAAGGAATCCAAGAGATATTCATTCAATCGAAGGTAGAACGGATGTGGTTGTCAGGCATGTGTTCATAGGTTGAGGATGATGATGAGTGTCACGGATCATCACATCCATCATATTGAAGTGCGAATAAACATCTTAGATAGAAACAAGCGTGTTTGAATAGAAAACAGAAATAGTTACATTAATTCATCGAAACACAGCAGAGCTCCTCACCCCCAACAATGAAGTTCAGAGACTCATGCCGTCAAAGAGTACAAAATTCAGATCTAAAATGTCATGAGGTCCAAAATAAATCTCTAAAAGTTGTTTAAATACTAAACTAGTAACCTAGGTTTACAGAAAATGAATAAACTAAGATAGATGGTGCAGAAATCCACTTCTGGGGCCCACTTGATGTGTGTTGGGGCTGAGACTTAAGCTTTACACGTGCTTGGGCTGTTTCTGGAGTTAAACGCCAGGTTGTAACCTGTTTTGGGCGTTCAACTCCAACTTGTAACCTGTTTCTGGCGTTTAACGCCAGACTGTAACATGGAACTGGCGTTGAATGCCAGTTTACGTCATCTATCCTTGAGCAAAGTATGGACTATTATATATTGCTGGAAAGCCCTAAATGTCTACTTTTCAACACAATTAAGAGCGCACCAATTGGACTTCTGTAGCTCCAGAAAATCCATTCCGAGTGCAGGGAGGTCATAATCCAACAGCATCAGCAGTCCTTTTTCAGCCTGAATCAGATTTTTGCTCAGCTCCCTCAATTTCAGCCAGAAATTATCTGAAATCACAGAAAAACACACAAACTCATAGTAAAGCCCAGAAATGTGGTTTTTATTTAAAAACTAATAAAAATATAATAAAAAGTGACTAAAACATATTAAAAACTACCTAAAAACAATGCCAAAAAGCGTATAAATTATCCGCTCATCACAACACCAAACTTAAATTGTTGCTTGTCCCCAAGCAACTAAAAATAAATTAGGATAAAAAGAAGAGAATATACAATAAATTCCAAAAACATCTATGAAGATCAGTCTTAATTAGATGAGCGGGGCTATTAGCTTTTTGCTTCTGAACAGTTTTGGCATCTCACTTTATCCTTTGAAGTTCAGAATGATTGGTATCTATAGGAACTCAGAATTCAGATAGTGTTATTGGTTCTCCTAGTTCAGTATGCTGATTCTTGAACACATCTACTTTATGAGTCTTGGCCGTGGCCCTAAGCACTCTATTTTCCAGTATTACCACCGAATACATACATGCCCAGACACATAACTGGGTGAACCTTTTCAGATTGTGACTCAGCTTTGCTAAAGTCCCCAATTAGAGGTGTCCAGGGTTCTTAAGCACACTCTGTTTTTGCTTTGGACCTCGACTTTAACCGATCAGTCTCAAGTTTTCACTTGACACCTTCACGCCACAAGCACATGGTAGGGACAGCTTGGTTTAGCCACTTAGGCCAGGATTTTATTCCTTTAGGCCCTCCTATCCACTGATGCTCAAAGCCTTGGATCCTTTTTATTACCCTTGCCTTTTGGTTTTAAGGGCTATTGGCTTTTTGCTCTTGCCTTTTGGTTTAAAGAGCTTTTGGCTTTTTCTGCTTGCTTTTTCTTTTTCTTGCTCTCTCTTTTTTTTCGCATTTTTTTTTCTGCAAGCTTTGTTCTTCACTACTTTTTCTTGCTTCAAGAATCATTTTTATGATTTTTCAGATTATCAAATAACATTTCTCCTTTTTCATCATTCTTTCAAGAGCCAACAATTTTAACATTCATAAACAACAAATTCAAAAGACATATGCACTGTTCAAGCATTCATTCAGAAAACAAAAAGTATTGCCACCATATCAAAATAATTAAACTATTTTAAAATTTGAAATTCATGTACTTCTTTTTCTTTTTCAGAAAACATTTTTCATTTAAGAAAGGTGATGGATTCATAGGACATTCATATCTTTAAGACATAGACACTTAGATACTAGTGATCATGTAATAAGACCCAAACATAAATAAACATAAAGCATAGTAAACTAAAAACAGAGAAATAAGAACAAGGAGATTAAGGAATGGCTCCACCTTAGTGAGGGTGGCGTCTTCCTCTTCTTGAAGAACCAATGGTGCTCTTGAGCTCCTCTATGTCTCTTCCTTGTCTTTGTTGCTCCTTCCTCATAGCTCTTTGATCTGCAGTCAAATGCTCTACCACTGAACTATGGGCCCTTGAGATGAACCTCTCCATCTCTCATGACTCGGGGGTGGAAGCAACTGCCTTCCTTTTCCTCTTTCTAGAGCTTTCTCTGACCTTAGGTGCCATAAATGGTTATGGAAAAACAAAAAAAGCAACGCTTTTTTTTCCACACCAAACTTAAAAGGTTTGCTTGTCCTCGAGCAAAAGAAGATAGAAGGGAGTAGAAGGAGAAGTGGAGGAGAAGGAGGTGTGTGAATGGGTGGGTATGGAAGGGGAATGGTTTGAATTGGAATGGTGAGGTAGGTGGGGATCCTGTGGGGTCAAGGACTTAACATCCCTGCTCCAATTAGGCGTGTAAAACGCCCTTGCTGTGCAATCCTGGCATTTAACGCCAGACTACTGCTTGTTTATGGCGTTAAACGCCCAAATGTAGCTTGTTTCTGGCGTTAAACGCCAGCTTGGTGCTTGTTTCTGGCGTTAAACGCCAGACAGATGCTTGTTTCTGGCGTTTAAACGCCAGACTGCTCTCCTCTAGGGTGTGCTATTTTCAATGCTGTTTTTCAATCTGTTTTTTGATTTTTCAATAGTTTTTGTGACTTCACATGATCATCAACCTAATAAATCACGAAATAACAAAAAGAAAATAAAATTGATATGATTAAATAACATTGGGTTGCCTCCCAACAAGCACTTCTTTAATGTCAATAGCTTGACAGTGAGCTCTCATGGAGCCTCACAGATAATCAGAGCAAGGTTGGAACCTCCCAACACCAAACTTAGAGTTTGGTTGTGGCCTCCCAAAACCAAACTTAGAGTTTGAATGTGGGGGTTTTGTTTGACTCTGTATTGAGAGAAGCTTTTCATGCTTCCTCTCCATGGTTACAGAAGGAGAACCTTGTGTCTTATAGTTTGCAATGTCTGCAAACCACAGAGCTTCCTGAATGGCAAACAATTGCTCATCCAGAAAGGTTTCAGAGATCTCAGTAGGAGGGTGGGATGCTCCTGCTACTGGTTCTATCCGGGACAGGTGATCAGCTACTTGATTCTCTGTGCCTTTTCTGTCTCTTATTTCTATATCAAACTCTTGCAGAAGCAACACCCATCTTATGAGCCTGGGTTTTGAATCCTGCTTTGTGAGTAGATATTTAAGAGCATCATGGTCAGTATACACAATCACTTTTGATCCTACTAAGTATGATCTAAACTTGTCAATGGCATAAACCACTGCAAGCAATTCTTTTTCTATGGTTGTGTAATTTTTCTGGGCATCATTTAAAATGCGGCTAGCATAATAAATGACATGCAGAAGCTTGTTATGCCTCTGTCCCAGTACTGCACCAATGGCATGGTCACTGACATCACACATTAGTTCAAATGGTAATGTCCAGTCTGGTGCAGAAATAACTGGTGCTGTGACCAGCTTAGCTTTCAGAGTTTCAAATGCCTGTAGATACTCTGTGTCAAACACAAATGGCGTGTCAGCAGCTAGCAGATTGCTCAGGGGTTTTGCGATTTTTGAAAAATCCTTTATAAACCTCCTGTAGAATCCTGCATGCCCCAAAAAGCTTCTGATTGCTTTAACATTAGCAGATGGTGGTAATTTTTCAATTACTTCCACTTTAGCTTGATCCACCTCTATTCCCTTGTTTGAAATTTTATGCCCAAGGACAATTCCTTCACTCACCATAAAGTGACATTTTTCCCAGTTTAAAACTAGGTTTGTCTCTTGGCATCTTTTCAGAACAAGTGCTAAATGGTTAAGGCAGGAGCAGAATGAGTCTCCAAATACTGAAAAGTCATCCATGAAGACCTCCAGAAATTTCTCTACCATATCTGAGAAAATAGAGAGCATGCATCTCTGAAAGGTTGCAGGTGCATTACATAGCCCAAATGGCATCCTTCTGTAGGTAAATACTCCAGATGGACATGTGAATGTTGTTTTCTCTTGATCTTGGGGATCTACTGCAATTTGGTTGTAGCCTGAATAGCCATCCAAAAAGTAGTAATAATCATGACCTGCTAGTCTTTCTAGCATCTGGTCTATGAATGGTAAAGGAAAATGATCCTTTCTGGTGGCTGTATTGAGCCTTCTATAGTCAATACACATGCGCCACCCTGTAACTGTTCTTGTAGAAACCAGTTCATTTTTTTCATTATGAACCACTGTCATGCCTCCCTTTTTGGGGACAACTTGGACAGGGCTCACCCAGGGGCTATCAGAAATAGGATAAATAATCCCAGCCTCCAGTAACTTGGTGACCTCTTTCTGCACCACTTCCTTCATGGCTGGATTTAGCCGCGTCTGTGGTTGAACCACTGGCTTAGCATCATCCTCCAATAGGATCTTGTGCATGCATCTTGCTGGGCTGATGCCCTTAAGGTCACTTATGGACCACCCAAGAGCTGTCTTGTGTGTCCTTAGCACTTGAAGTAGTGCTTCCTCTTCCAGGGGATTTAAAGCAGAGCTTATGATCACCGGAAAAGTGTCACCTTCTCCTAGAAATGCATATTTCAGGGATGGTGGTAATGGTTTGAGCTCGGTTTTAGGAGGTTTTTCCTCTTTCTGAGGAAGTTTCAGAGGCTCTTTCAATTCCTCTGAATCCTCCAGATCAGGCTGAACATCTTTAAAAATGTCCTCTAGCTCTGATTCGAGACTCTCAGTCATATTGACCTCTTCCACTAGGGAGTCAATAATATCAACGCTCAGGCAGTCGTCTGATGTGTCTAGATGTTGCATAGCTTTGACAACATTCAACTTAAACTCATCCTCATTGACTCTCAGGGTTATCTCCTCTTTTTGGACGTCAATGAGGGTTCGTCCAGTTGCTAGGAATGGTCTTCCTAGAATGAGAGTTGCACTTTTGTGCTCCTCCATTTCCAGCACTACAAAGTCAGTAGGGAAGGCAAATGGCCCAACCTTGACAATCATGTCCTCAATTATGCCTGATGGGTATTTAATGGAGCCATCAGCAAGTTGAAGACAGATCTGGGTTGGTTTGACCTCTTCAGTCAAGCCAAGCTTTCTGATAGTGGATGCAGGGATTAGGTTGATGCTCGTCCCAAGATCACATAAAGCTGTCTTGGTGCAATTACTCTCTAATATGCATGGTATCATAAAGCTCCCGGGATCTTTAACCTTTTCTGGGAAGCTTTTCAGAATGACTGCACTACATTCTTCAGTGAGGAGAACTCTTTCAGTTTCTCTCCAGTCCTTCTTATGACTCAAGATATCTTTCATGAACTTGGCATAAGAGGGTATTTGCTCAAGTGCCTCTGCAAACGGAATCTTTATTTCAAGAGTCCTGAGATAGTCTGCAAAGCGAGCAAATTGCTTATCCTGCTCCTCTTGGCGGAGTTTTTGAGGATAAGGTATCTTGGCTTTGTACTCCTCAACCTTGGCTGCTGCAGGTTTATTTCCTACAGAAGTGGTTGGGAAAGCCTTTTTAGAGGGGTTGTTATCAGCACTTGTGTGTGTCTGATCCCTCACTGGCATTTGAATGCCAGGGTTGGAAGCTTGATTGGCGTTGGACGCCAACTTCCTACCTGTTTCTGGCGTTTGAACGCCAGAACTGAGCTTCCATTGGGCGTTTCACGCCAGCTCCTTGCCTGTTCCTGGCATTTGAACGCCAGAATTATTCCTCTCTGGGCTCTTACTGTCCTCAGAGGGATTTTGGATAGTATTTTGCTCATCCTCTGTCAGTTGTTCTTTTCTTGGCTTTCTGCTGCTCTGAAGTGAGGTTTTTAATGTTTTTCCACTTCTTAATTGAACTGCTTGGCACTCTTCTGTTATTTGTTTTGATAACTGCTGTTTTGTTTGCTTCAACTGTACTTCCATATTTATATTAGCTATTCTTGTGTCTTGTAGTATCTCCTTGAATTCGGCTAGCTGTTTTGTTAGAAAATCTAATTGCTGATTGAATTCAGTAGCTTGTTCTGCAGGACTGAGTTCAGCAGTTGCTATTTTAGCCTCTTCTTTCATGGAAGACTCACTACTTAGGTACAGATGCTGATTTCTGGCAACTGTATCAATGAGCTCTTGAGCCTCTTCAATTGTCTTTCTCATGTGTATAGATCCACCAGCTGAGTGGTCTAGAGAAATCTGAGCTTTCTCTGTAAGCCCGTAATAGAAGATGTCTAACTGCACCCATTCTGAAAACATTTTAGAGGGGCATTTTCTTAGCATCTCTCTGTATCTGTCCCAGGCATCATAAAGAGATTCATTATCTCCTTGTTTAAAGCCTTGGATGTCCAGCCTTAGCTGTGTCATCCGTTTTGGAGGGAAGTATTGATTCAGAAATTTTTCTGACAGCTGTTTCCATGTTCTTATGCTAGCCTTAGGTTGGTTATTTAACCACCTCTTAGCTTGGTCTTTTACAGCAAATGGAAATAGTAATAATCTGTAGACATCCTGATCTACTTCCTTATCATGTACTGTGTCAGCAATTTGTAAAAACTGTGCCAGAAACTCTGTAGGTTCTTCCTGTGGAAGACTGGAATACTGGCAACTTTGCTGCACCATGATAATGAGCTGAGGATTCAACTCAAAGCTACTGACTCCGATGGAGGGTATACAGATACTACTCCCATATGAAGCAGTAGTGGGTTAGCATATGACCCCAGAGTCTTTCTGGACTGTTCATTTCCACTTAGGTCCATGATGGAGAAAGGGAGATGATGTGGATTGTATTATTATTATTCTTATTCTTATTATTATTATTATTATTAATTTTTTTTTTGAAACCAAAAATAAAATAAAATAAAATAAAGTAAAATAAAATGAGTGAAAATTCGAATATAAGTTCAGAAATTAAAAGGAAATTGAAAACTAAAATAATTAGTTAATTAAAAAGATTTGAAAAATAAGGGGTAAGGATTTTCGAAAAATGAAGAGAGAGAAAGTGATTAGGAAGTTTTGAAATTTAAATTTTAAATTTGAAAATTAGATTTTGAAATTTTTAAATTTTTGAAAATTGAAATTCAAATTTTGAAATTTGAAAATTTGAATTTTGAATTTTGAAAAAGTCAACAATATAAGATAAGGATTCGAAAGAGATTTAAATTTTGAAAAGATTTGATTTTTAAGTTTGAAAATTAAATTTTGAAATTTGAAATTTTAAAATTTGAAATTTGAAATTTTGAAATTTGAATTTTGAATTTTAAATTTTGAATTTTGGAAGTTGAAAATTGAAATTTGAATTTGAAATAAGATAAGATAAGATTTTGAAAAAGATATGATTTTTTTTGAAAAAGATTTGAATTTTGAAATTTTAAAACTAAGATAAGATAAAATTTTGAAATTGAAATCTGATTTTTTATAAAAAATTTCGAAATATTTGCTTAAAAATAGTTAGAAAAGATATTTTTTTTTATTTTTGAATTTTATGATGAAAGAGAAAAACACACAAAAGACACACAACTTAAAATTTTTAGATCTAATGCTCCTTGTTTTCGAAAATTTTGGAGGAAAAACACCAAGGTACACCAAACTTAAAAATTTTAAGATCAAAACACAAGGAAGACTCAAGAACACTTTGAAGACTCACAAGAACACAAGAACATGAAGAAAGAACACCAAACTTAAAATTTTTAGAAAACCAAAATAAAATTTTTGAAAACTAAAGAAAAGTTAACAGGAGAACGCCAAACTTAAAGTTTGGCACAAGATTTATTCAAAGAAAAAAATTATTTTTGAAAAAGTTTTAAAAAGATAGCCAATTACCAAGAACATAAGCACCACGCTCTAGCCAATTGAGCTATAAATTTAACGTGTTTTAATAAGGTATATAATAAATAATAAATTTTTTTTTGAAAACTGATATTTTGAAAAAGCACAAGAAAAACAAGAAAAGACACAGAACAAGAAAACTAAAGATCAAACAAGAAAAATTGACAAGAACAACTTGAAGATCAAGGAAGAACAAAGAACACACAATTCGAAAATTTAAAGGAAAATAAAAACATGCAGTTGACACCAAACTTAAAACATGAAACTAAACTCAAACAGAAGACTAAATCATGAAGTTATTGGTTTTAAAAATTTTCGAAAATAATTAAGAAAAAGGAAATAAGGATTCTAAAATTTTAACAAGAACAATAATAAAAGACTCTGACCCAAAAGACAAAATTTTCCTAATCTAAGCAACAAGATGAACCGTTAGTTGTTCAAACTCGAACAATCCCCGGCAACGGCGCCAAAAACTTGGTGCACGAAATTGTGTATGCCAAAATTAATGGACTATTTCTCACAGCTTCGCACAACTAACCAGCAAGTGCACTGTGTCGTCCAAGTAATACCTTACGTGAGTAAGGGTCGAGCCCACGGAGATTGTTGGTTTAAAGCAATCTATGGTTATCTTGTAAATCTTAGTCAGGAAATCAATTATAATTATCAGTATGAATTGCGGAGAATAAAAGAGCATGGATTAAATACTTATTCTGCAGTAATGGAGAATATGTTGGAGTTTTGGAGATGCTTTGTCTTCTGAATCTCTGCTTTCTCGCTGTCTTCTTCTTCACGCACGCAAGGTTCCTCCTATAGCAAGCTGTGTGTTGGTGGGTCGCCGTTGTCAATAGCTACCATCCGTCCTCTCAGTGAAAAAGGTCCAGGTGCGCTGTCACCGTACGGCTAATCATCTGTTGGTTCCCACTCATGCTGGAATAGGATCCATTGATCCTTTTGCGTCTGTCACTACGCCCAGCCCTTGTGAGTTTGAAGCTCGTCACAGTCATTCAATCCCCGAATCCTACTCGGAATACCACAGACAAGGTTTAGACTTTCTGGATTCTCAGGAATGCTGCCAATGGATTCTAGCTTATACCACGAAGATTCTGATTAAGGAATCCAAGAGATATTCATTCAATCGAAGGTAGAACAGATGTGGTTGTCAGGCACGTGTTCATAGGTTGAGGATGATGATGAGTGTCACAGATCATCACATCCATCATATTGAAGTGCGAATAAACATCTTAGATAGAAACAAGCGTGTTTGAATAGAAAACAGAAATAGTTGCATTAATTCATCGAAACACAGCAGGGCTCCTCACCCCCAACAATGGAGTTCAGAGACTCATGCCATCAAAGAGTACAAAATTCAGATCTAAAATGTCATGAGGTCCAAAATAAATCTCTAAAAGTTGTTTAAATACTAAAATAGTAACCTAGGTTTACAGAAAATGAATAAACTAAGATAGATGGTGCAGAAATCCACTTCTGGGGCCCATTTGATGTGTGCTGGGGCTGAGACTTAAGCTTTACACATGCTTAGGCTGTTTCTGGAGTTAAACGCCAGGTTGTAACCTGTTTTGGGCGTTCAACTCCAACTTGTAACCTGTTTTTGGCGTTTAACGCCAGACTGCAACATGGAACTGGCGTTGAATGCCAGTTTATGTCGTCTTTCCTTGAGCAAAGTATGGACTATTATATATTGCTGAAAAGCCCTAGATGTCTACTTTCCAACGCAATTGAGAGCGCGCCAATTGGACTTCTGTAGCTCCAGAAAATCCATTCTGAGTGCAGGGAGGTCAGAATCCAACAGCATCAGCAGTCCTTTTTCAGCCTGAATCAGATTTTTGCTCAGCTCCCTCAATTTCAGCCAGAAATTATGTGAAATCACAGAAAAACACACAAACTCATAGTAAAGCCCAGAAATATGGTTTTTATTTAAAAACTAATAAAAATATAATAAAAAGTGACTAAAATATATTAAAAACTACCTAAAAACAATGCCAAAAAGCGTATAAATTATCCGCTCATCAGCCTTCTGCCAAGGTGTCAACTTCTACAGTTCCTCTGGTTGAGGTCGGTCATTCCGTTTCTGATCCGGACTGCCAGATCTTGAACCGGGATGATGGTACCGTGGATGCTGTGCCTATTCAGACTCACCCTCTTTCTCCCCGTACTGATGCTGCCGAGAAGGCTCCCAATCTTAGCTGATTTTTCTTGGATATTTGTGTAGATAGCCCAACTTGTGGGCTTTTAAACTCTTTATTTTGTAATTTGGATATTTTGCTGACTGTTGATACTCCTTCTGGTTGCTTGTTTAGCAACTTTTTATTTTGAAAAAATAACAAGTAGCTTTCAAGCTTTGGGCCTGATCCTGAAGTTTGTTTATAATATTGTATTTTATATCATGCTTGTCTGCGCTTGTCTTGGCACCTTTCTGGGTTTTGAGAATGCTAAAGCCTTGCTGCTCGGCCTCTTTGGATTGCTTTGTACTTATTGCTTGTAGCTTGGATCCTTTGAGGTTGTGGATGTGTGGATCCAACTTGTATTTTGGTTTTCTGGCTCTTACTTGTATTTATTTCTGGCCATCCATAACCGATTTCTTTACGTTGGTCCTTTTTCCAGTTATTTTTGTAGTCCTCTTTTTTGGACCTTTGTCAGGTCTCTTTCAGGGACTACTTTTATAACTTGTTTGTTATAGGAGACCGACTTCTTTGCGTCATCCTTTTCTAAGTTATTTTTGTAATCCTCTTTTTTGGACCCTTGTCAGGTCTCTTTCAGGGATTACTTTTATAACTTGTTTGTTGGGAGGCCGACTTCTTTGCGTCGTCCTTTTCTAAGTTATTTTTGTAATCCTCTTTTTTGGACCCTTGTCAGGTCTCTTTCAGGGATTACTTTTATAACTTGTTTGTTGGGAGGCCGACTTCTTTGCGTCATCCTTTTCCAAGTTATTTTTGTAATCCTCTTTCTTGGACCTTTGTCAGGTCTCTTTCAGGGATTACTTTTATAACTGGTCCGTTGTAGGAGACTAACTTCTTTATGTCGATCTCTTCTAAGTTATTTTATAATCCTCTTTCTTGGACTTTTGTCAGGTCTCTTTCAGGGATTACTTTTATAACTTGTCCGTTGTAGGAGACCGACTTCTTTATGCCGAGCTCTTCTAAGTTATTTTGTAATCCTCTTTCTTGGACCTTTGTCAGATCTCTTTCAGGGATTACTTTTATAACTTGTTTTTCGTAGGAGACCGACTTCGTCATGTCGATCTCTTCTAAGTTATAGCAATTCCTCTTTTATAGGGTTGGCTAGACCTCTTTCCAGGGATTTGCTGATAACTTGGGTTGACTTGGTCCGACTTTTTAACGTCGGCCAGTCTTTAAGTTATTATTTAGCAATCCAAAAGACCTCGTCAGGTTCTTTTTCCGGATCACTTTCGATAACTTCTTGCATTATTCTGTGTTCATCTTTGCTGATTTGTAGAAGGTGGTTTCTATCTTTGTTTGGTTGACCTTTAGATGAATTGCGTTTTCATCTCTATTGGTCTTTATCATGATCGTACAGTGAATCTATTTTTCACTTTTCCGCCGATCTGTTGCTTTATAATCGGACGATGAATGCTTCAGATTAATGCGTCTTGAGAATTTGTAGAATATCTAAAATATGTTTTATTTAAATGAAAGTGCAAATATATAGATGTGGGAGTTTTTCATCCCTTTATGTCGGATAATTTCTGAATCTCAACTTGGTGCCTCATTAAAAAACCTTTTCAGGAAAAAGAGTGCATCCTATGATGAGATCTTTTACCTTTTCTAGCTATAGTACCTTCTTAGGTTGCAGGCGTGCCATGATCTGGGAAGCTCTCGTCCTTCGAGTTCGGACAGTCTGTAGTAGCCCTTTCCGAGTACTTTTATGACTCGGTAGGGTCCTTTCCAGTTTGCTGCCAGCTTTCCTTCTCCGGGTCGAGTTGTTCCAATATCATTTTGGATTAGGATGAGATCATTCTCAGCGAAACCTCTCGGCACTACCTTTTGATTATATCTGGAAGCTATTCGACGTTTTAGTGCTTCTTCCCTGATCCGAGCTCTTTCTTGGATTTTAGGAAGTAGGTCGAGCTCTTCCCTTTGAAGTTGAGAGTTGGCTTCCTCATTGTAATGAACCACTCTAGGTGACCTTTCCTCGACCTCTACTGGGATCATTGCCTCCACTCCGTATGCTAATCGAAATGGTGATTCGTTTGTGGTGGAATGTGGCGTTATTCGATATGCCCATAGGACTTGTGGAAGTTCTTCGGCCCAAGCTCCCTTTGCATCTTGCAGTCTCCGTTTTAGCCCAGCCAATATGACTTTGTTGGCCGCTTCGGCTTGTCCATTGGCTTGGAGATGTTCGACGGAGGTGAACTGGTGTTTTATGTTTAAGTCGGCTACTAACTTTCTGAAGCCCGCGTCTGTGAATTGGGTGCCATTGTCTGTAGTGATGGAGTATGGAACCCCAAACCTTGTGACAATATTCCTATATAGGAATTTCCGACTCCTTTGAGCAGTGGCGTTGGCTAGGGGCTCTGCCTCGATCCACTTTGTGAAATAGTCTACCCTAACTATGAGGAATTTAACTTGTCTCGATCCTTGGAAAAAGGGTCCGAGAAGATCGAGTCCCCATTTTGCAAATGGCCAAGGCGAGGTTACGCTGATGAGCTCTTCTGGCGGGGCGATGTGAAAGTTGGCATGTTTCTGGCATGGTGGGCATGTCCTTACAAACTCTGTAGCTTCCTTTTGTAGAGTTGGCCAATAAAATCCCGCCCGGAGTACTTTTTTGGTGAGAGCTTGTGCTCCGAGATGATTACCACGAATGCCACTGTGCACTTCCTCTAAACCTTCCCTTGTGTTGGAGGTCGGCACACATTTTAATAGTGGTATTGAAATCCCTCTTTTATATAGGGTGTTGTTTATGATAGTGTTGTACTAAGCCTCCCGTTTTAACCTCTTTGCCTCCTTCTCATTTATGGGGAGTGTTTCTGTTTTGAGATAATTAATTATGGGGGTCAGCCATCCTTAATCCTGACTTGTTATGGCTAGGACTTCTTCCTCTTCTGAGATTGACAGGTTCTGTAGCATTTTCTGGATGAGGCTTCTGTTGTTGCCCCCTGGTTTAGTGCTGGCTAGTTTTGAGAGTGCATCAGCTCGGGCATTTTGTTCGCGGGGTATGTGACAGATCTTATATTTCCCGAGTTGTCCGAGCCGTTCTTTGGTTTTATCCAAATACTTTTTCATGGTGGGGTCTTTGGCTTGGTAGCTCCCTTTTTGTTTGTGAGGTGACTACTTGTGAATCACTTAAGATGTTGAGTTTTTGAGCCCCAACCTCCTTAGCCAGCTTTAAACCAGCTAGTAATGCTTCATATTCTGCCTGGTTGTTTGAGGCCGGGAACCCAAATTTGAGGAAAAGCTCAACTTGGGTTCCTTGGTTGCTTTCTATTATCACACCTGCGCCGTTTCCAGTCTTATTCGAGGACCCGTCCACGTAGAGATTCTATTCTGTGGGGGTTTCCAAGGTATCTGTGAATTCTGCAATGAAGTCGGCCAAGTATTGTGATTTGATGGCTGTCCGAGCTTCATATCGGAGATCGAACTCGGATAACTCGACTGCCCATTGTAAAATTCTGCCTGCTAGATATGTTTTCTGCAATATCCCTTTTATGGGTTGGTCGGTCCGAACCTTAATGGTGTGAGCCTGGAAGTACGGGCGAAGTCGTCGAGACTCGAGATGTCAGTATGAGAGTATAGGCGAACTTTTCTATTTTTTGGTAGTTCAGCTCGGATCCCTGCAGCGCTTTACTAATGAAGTATACAGGTTGTTGCCCTTTGTCGTCCTCTCGAACCAATGCTAAGGCTACTGCCCGACTTCCTACCGCAAGGTACAATACGAGTGGTTCTTCCTCTCGGGGTCGAGTTAGGATAGGTGGTTGTCCCAGGAAATTTTTGAAATCCTGGAAGGCTTGCTCGCATTCCATTGTCCATTCGAACTTCTTTTCTTTCCTTAAAGTGGCATAGAAGGGGAGAGATCTTATCACCGATCCCGCTAAGAATCTGGATAAGGCTGCCAATCTCCCGTTGAGTTGTTGTACCTCTCTGACACAAGTTGGGCTCTTCATGTTGAGTATGGCCTGGCATTTGTCCGGATTTGCTTCAATTTCTCTTTGTGTGAGCATGAAGCCTAAGAATTTGCCCGCTTCTACTGCAAAGGTGCATTTTGCGGGATTGAGTCGCACGTCATGCTTCCTTATAGTGTCGAACACTTGAGCCAGGTCGGACAATAATGTCTCTTCGCTTTGTGTCTTTATTAACATGTCATCCACGTAGACTTCCATGATTTTTCCGATATGATCTGAAAAGACTTTATTCATTAGCCTTTGATAAGTAGCTCCCGCATTCTTGAGACCGAAAGGCATCACAATGTAGCAGTAATTTGCTTTTGGTGTCAAAAATGAGGTCTTTTCTTGATCTGGTGGATACATGGGGATTCGGTTATATCCGGAATATGCATCCATAAACGAGAAGTATCTATATCCAGATGAAGCATCTACCAGAGCGTCGATACTTGCGAGTGGGTAAGGATCTTTTGGGCAGGCTTTGTTGAGATCGGTGTAGTCGGTGCACATTCGCCATTTTCCATTTGATTTTTTCACCAAGACGATGTTAGCTAGCCATAGTGGGTACTTGACTTCTCTTATGAATCCTACCTCCAGTAGTGCTTGTACCTGTTCTTCCACAGCTTGGGATCGTTCTGGCCCAAGTTTTCTTCGTCTCTGTTGTACCGGCCGAGATCTTGGGTAGACCGCCAACTTGTGACACATTAGCTTGGGGTCTATGCCTGGCATGTCTGTAGCTTTCCATGCGAAGAGATCGATATTTTATCCGTAAGAACTGTACTAGTAATTCTTTTGCATCTCCCTTCAGGATCGTGCCAATATTAGTTGTTTTGTCCGAGGTGTCTCCGATCTGAACTTTCTCTATTTCTCCTTCGGGCTGTGGACGGAGTTCTTCTCGTCTCTGAACTCCACCAAGCTCAATTGTATGGAACTCTTCTCCTTTGCCTCTGAGGTTTAGACTTTCGTTATAACAGCGCGTGCCATCTTTTGATCTGCTTTTATCGTAGCTATCCCTTCTGTAGTTGGGAATTTCATGCATAGATGTGGAGTTGAGACTATTGCGCCGAGTTGATTTAGTGTTGTCCGACCTATTAGGGCATTGTAGGCTAAACTCACGTCGACCACGATGTAGTCTATCTTGAGTGTTCTGGATTGGTTCCCTTTTCCGAAGGTTGTATGTAGTGACACGTATCCCAGTGGTTGTACTGGGGTATCTCCTAGTCCGAATAGGCTGTTCGGGTATGCTCTAAGCTCCTTTTCTTCTAAGCCGAGCTTGTCAAAGGCAGTTTTGAATAAGATGTCAGCAGAGCTCCCTTGGTCTATTAATGTGCGGTGGAGATTGGCGTTTGCCAGTATGATGGTGATGACCATGGGATCGTCGTGTCCTGAGATGATACCGGATGCATCTTCTTTGGTGAATGTGATTGCAGGGATGTCGGGTGCTTACTCCTTTCCTTCGACATGATATACTTCTTTAAGATATCTTTTGCGGGATGATTTGGAGATTCCTCCTCCTGCAAATACTTCGTGTATCATATGGACATGTCTTTCTGGCGTACGAGGTGATCGCTCGATTCGTCCGACATCTTCATCCCTTCTTCTCTTTCTTTGCTCATCATCTCGGGTGGCCAGAAACCGATCTAGTTTTCCTTCTCTCACTAATTTTTCTATGATATTTTTTAAGTCAAAGCATTCATTGGTGGAATGCCCTCGGACTCGGTGATATTCACAGTATTTGTTCCGATTTCCTCCTCCTCTTTTGCCTATGAGTGGTCGAGCTGGGGGTATCTTTTCCGTATGGCAGACTTCTTTGTAGACATCTACCAGGGATACCCTAAGAGGAGTGTAATTGTGATATATTTTAATTTTCTCCCTTTGTCGATCTTCCTTCTTTTTGGATTCTTTATCTTTGTCTCAATAGGAGAATCCGGATTTTGAGGCTTCTCCCAACCGAGAGTTTTCTTCCATGTTTATATATTTTTCCGCTCGCTCCTGCACCTCATCCAGAGATGTGGGATATTTCTTCGATATAGATTGGCTAAAAGGTCCCTCTCGTAGGCCATTGATGAGGCCCATGATGGCGGCCTCTGTTGGCAAGCTTTGTATGTCTAGGCATGTTTTGTTGAATCTCTCCATGTAATTGCGAAGACTTTCCCGATCTCCTTGCCTGATTCCTAGTAGACTGGGGGCGTGCTTGGCCTTGTCTTTTTGAATGGAGAATCTGGCCAGGAATTTTTTGGCTAGGTCGTCAAAGCTTGAGATGGACTTAGGAGGTAAATTGTCGAACCATCTAATTGCTGTCTTCGTGAGAGTCGTTGGAAAAGCTTTGCAGCGAACAGCGTCCGAGGCGTCGGTGAGGTACATTCTGCTTCTGAAGTTGCTGAGGTGATGGTTGGGATCTGTAGTGCCATCATACAGAGTCATATCCGGGAGTTTGAAGTCCTTAGGAATTTTAGTTTTCATGATGTCCCTAGTGAATGGATCTTGATCTTTGCGTGAATTGTCCTCAGGGGTGGTCCAGGTAGCCTTTGCTTTGAGATCGGCTTCGAGTTGTAGGATTTTATCTTCTAACTCTCGACGTCGCCTTACCTCTCTTTGTAGATCCTTGCCAACTTCTCGTTGATGTTGGCTTTCTTTTTCAAGTTGCTTTAAACGATTTTGAAGTGCTTCTATTACTCCTGGATTCGATGAGTTTTTGTCTTCGTTAGATTCTGGAGTATCTTTTGGTGTAGCGTCCGTATTTTTGTGTGGCGTTCTGTTCTCTAGATCTGAATCGTGGTCGTTGTCATGGTTGTCCGCCATGGGGTTGGGATGACTTCCAGGTTCCCGGAAACGGCGCCAATGTTCCGAGGGTTACCTGAAACTGTAGGTCGATTGATAAACCACTGTTTTATGGTTTATATTGTGTTTAATTGTGTGGTTTTATCATGATCCTTACCCACTTATTCATTAAATTAGCGTGAAATTATAATTCCTTCCTGAATTTATAACATGTTTGAAAACTGCTTCCTAGAGACTTTAATTATGTATTTTTTTTATTTCTCCTTTATTCCATTCGATGCCGTGATTTGTGTGTTGAATGTTTCAGACTTTATAGGGCATGAATGAGTTGGAGATTGGAAAGGAAGCTAGCAAAAATGGAAGGAATACAAGAATTTGAGGAGATAGCCAGCGAGAAGTGACGCGGTCGCATGGCTCACGCGACCGCGCGAAGGAGAGCAAATCGCAGTGACGCGGCCGCATGGCTCACGCGGTCGCGCGGATTGGAAAAGCTCAAGCGGCATGGTAGCGTGGACGACGCGAACGCGTGGCAAGGAAAAGCGCGAATGACGCGTCCGCATGGATGACGCGATCGCGTGACAAGTGCGATCTGCATAATCTGTAGAATTCGCTGGGGGCGATTTTGGACCTTATTTCGACCCAGTTTTTGGCCCGGAACAGCAGACTAGAGCCAGAGAATATGCAGAAACAAAAGACAGCATTCATTCTACAGAGTTTTCAAGTTTTAGATCTAGTTTTACTCCCTTAGGTTTCTCTCTCTAGGTTTAAGAATTTTAATTTTCAATTGGTCTTAGCATTGGAACATTGAGAAGAATTATTTCCTCATCAAGACTTCGTCATTCTAGTTTGTTCTCTTAACTTGGTTTTATTCTTCCATGTTCTCTGCTTTGTTCAATTTTGTCATTTGAATACTTTCATGATTATTTAGTACAAGGATTATTTCTTCCATTTTAATTTATTTTCCATTCCAATAATCATGTCTTCTTTTAATTCTCTTTCATGTGTTATGGATTTATTATTTATAATGAGTGAGTAGTTCCCTCACTTGATGGGGAGTTGATTGAAAGGAACTCTTGAGTTGGAAGGATTGAAAAAAAATTGTAATTGGGTTAACTGTTGGATTGTTGTCTAATCACTAACACCAATCCCTTTGAACTAAGTGGGTTGCAACTCATGAACAGATCTAGCATTCCAACTTGTTTGACTTTCCTTTACCTAGTAAAGGATAACTAAACAGAACAACCATTAATTATAAATTAATCTTGAGATCATTCCATCAATAATAGAGATTCCAACTAATCAACTCCCAATCAAGGCTTTTATTCATATTATTTGAATTTTCTCAATTTAATTTTCCACCTACTTAACTCAACTTCTTGGAACATCTGATTAATAAAATAGCAAACTTTTCTGCAACTCGTTGGGAGACGACCTGGGACTTAAACTCCCAGTAATTTTTAATTTAAATTCTCTGTGACATATTTCTAAATTGATAGGCAGATTTTCGGTGAGTTAAGAACTATACTTGCAACGTAACTATTTTAATAATTTTTAATTCACCAACTTCTGGGCCTCATCAATTTTTGGCGCCGTTGCCGGGGAGTTGCAATAGAGTGCTAAAGTTATTAATTAGAATTTATTTATTTGTATTTTATTTTATTTTGCTACTATGAGCTGCATGTTTCTTTCGTCAAATGACGCGTTCACTTCCTGATCCGCGCTTGCTAATATTCGATCCTGAAATTGAAAGAACTATTTCACGAATAAGACGAGAACAGCGTCGGTTAGTCCGCTCTGAGGGCGGATCTGAAAGTGAACTTGAGGAAGAAACCAGCCCCCGTTCTACTGATTCGGTTGTTTTACGTGCAGAAGACATGGCAGCTAGGAGAGTTACCATCCAGGAGGAAGGAGCCCCTGATTTTACAATGCAACCATTTCAAGCGCATCATCCAGCGGTAGCTACAGATTTTGAAATAAAGACCGCACTGCTAAATTTGATGCTCAAGTTTCATGGCCTACCTGATCAAGAGCCTATTAAGCACTTGAGAGATTTTCAGGCAGCTTGTTCTACTGTCAGGCGTGATGGTACTGATGAAACTTCAATTTTGCTGAAAGCTTTCCCGTTTTCTCTCGAGGGAAAAGCAAGAGAGTGGTACTACACTCAACCTCTAGCAAATGTATCCAACTGGGATACACTCAGAAATGAGTTTTTGGAGAAATTCTTTCCATCTGAAGTTACTGATAAATTGATGAAGGATATTTCCACAATTGTTCAGGATGACAATGAGACTCTCTTTGAATACTGGGAGCGCTTCAATAATCTTCTGGAAGCATGCCCCCACCACATGATTGACAAAATAGTGTTAGTTAGCTATATCACACAGGGCATGAGGCCCCAAGATAAGACCACATTGGAAAGTGCTAGCAATGGGTCTATGAAGAAGTACAAGACCATTGATGAGGCTTGGCAATTGATCAGTGATTTAGCTGAATCTACTAGGAACCACAGGAAAAAGCAAGGCCGTTCAAAAGCCGTTGCAGAAGTATCCTCTAACAGAGAGACTGCTGCTCTAGCTCAGAGTATATGCGAGATGACTAACTTGCTGAAGCAGATGCAATTGAATCAACAACAAGCTCAGCAAGCTCAACCCCCTCCACCACAGCAAAACCAACAACTAGTCCCGCAAAGAATTTGCGGAATCTGTGCTGATTATAGCCACTACACTGATGAATGCCCGCAGCTCCAATAAGAAGACAACATGGTGGCATCCACTCATGACTTCTATGACCGCCCCAACCAAGGGTACAATCAAAGTGGAAATAATAGCCATGGATGGCAGGACAATTCTAACCATAATTGGAGGGACAACAATAACAGAGGAGGCCGAGATAATCAGGGAAATCAGAGATGGAATAATAACAACAACAGGCAGCAGAATCAACCTTACAGAGCACCTCACCTGAGGTAAAACCAAGGACCACAGAACAATCAACAACAGACCTCTCAATTTACTCACTCTTCTTCATCTCCTAATGAAGAGTTACTACAATCTTTTGAGCGAAGACAACAGACTATGGAAAGTAACATCATGAATAGTATTACTGCCAGTCTGAATGGTCTCACCTCTACTTTGCAAGCTCTTATGTCACAGATTGGATCAACGCAAAATTCCAGTAACTAACCTTCAAGCTCCACTAGAATCCCCTCTCAACCATTACCCAATCCAAAGGGAGGCATTAATGCCATCACCCTAAGGTCTGGAACCACACTGCAGGAGAGGAATCAGGAGGAACCAAGCCTACTAGAACACACCTCAGCTGAAGAGGTAGTAGAAATAGAAGATGTTGAAGAGGAAGAGGACATACAAGACATATCCGGAATGCTATGGGACACGTACGAATCGCGGGCAACTTACCTTTCCCCGCCTTGGTCTCAGATCTTGTCTCAGCAGCCGGAGTCTCCTACAGAGCTGGAGACACCAAAGTCGTGCTTCCACGGGATGATCAGTATGTCCCTTACGGGAAATACCTCAAACTTCCAGCAGCCACTACAAGTCTTCCTATTGCTCCAGTTGAAGATAATCCTTCTTCAACACCACAAGCACCTACAACTGATGAATTGCTCCAGCAGATAATCACAAGGTTGGATCGGCAAGAACACAAAGCCAAGTTGAGAGAGCGCCGTAACGAGCGCCGATTCAAACACCTCAAGGAGCTACTCAAGGGACACTTCAAGGACTCGGATACCCCAGATTCCACTTCTTTTACCAGCACAGGGAGCCATGACGGTCCCGATTGTGGAGATACTGCTACCAGCCCACCCCTGTTCCTGACAGACGGCACCGAGGACGGTGCAAAGCCTTAAGTGTGGGGAGGTCGGTCAGGACCTGACTTCCGGAGGTAATTTCTTTTCCCTAGCACCAATAATTAGGATATTTTAGTTAGATTTTCTTACTTTTACAGAATAGAATAAATTGCATAGGTTAGGATAGTTGCATGCATGTTCTACTTGATTGAAAAGACAATAAGCTTCTTTTAAGACTCTATCTTTGGAACAAAATTTCACTAATTTTTCAAAATTTTTATGATAAATTTGCTTGAGTTGTATTTGGAACATGACATTTGAGCTAAAGAACACACAACCTGTGAAAGATTTGAGCCTTTATGTATGGTTACATTATTTAACCATAATTATTTCATTCTTGTGTGTTTACTTCTCTATGATTGTAATCTATATTTTGTTTTATCTTATATGTCTAATATTTATTATATTTGCATGCTTGCACATGATTGAGGCCATTATTTGTTTAAACTCACTTATCCAAATTAAGCCTACCCTTTTTAATTACCTTTGTTAACCACTTTGAGCCTTTAAATCCCATTTGTTCTATATTTTACCACATTACTAACCTTAAGCTGAAAAATAATTGTATATCCCAAATTGAATCTTTGGTTAGCTTAAGATGGAATTGTGTGTGCTAGTTAAGTATGGAAAATTGTGGGAACAAAAGTTATTAAGGGAATGGGTCATGAGAATTTAATGGGAATTTGGATACCTACTCATGTGAAACTATAAGAATTAAAAATCTATGTACATTGATAAGCTATATTTATTTTAATGTCAAAAAAAAAATAAAAATAAAAATAAAAAAAATTTATATAAATAAATAAGGGGACAAAAATTACCCCAATGTCAAATTCAGAATTCAAAAATCAATGCACATATGATATAACCAAATATAAAATTGATACATGAGTATGGATAGAAAAAGGGAATTCTGGGTAGCTAGGTATGAACTTTAAGATTACATTAAAAATATATAGGTTGGGTTGAAGCTTGGGTTAATTAAAGATTCAATTTATTAGCTCACTTGACCAAATGTATATCCCTACCTGTACCTTAGCCCCATTACAACCTTGAAAAGACCTCATGATGTTTGCATTGGTATATTAACTGTTGTTGATTGGTTAGGAGAAGAACAAAAGTTAGAAAGCATGATTAGAGAAGGATAGAGTGTTTACCCTATACACTAGAGATTAGAGCGTACATACATTATCAGTGAGGGTTCAGTGCTTGAATTTTCATGTTCCCTGCTTTCATGAGCTATCTTCTTGCACTTTTATCTGTTTTATTGTAAAATGATAGAATTAGTGGAATTTGATTTGTAATTGTTTTGAAGAGCTTATTTACTTTTGA
Organism: Arachis hypogaea; assembly: GCF_003086295.3. Taxonomy (NCBI): domain Eukaryota; kingdom Viridiplantae; phylum Streptophyta; class Magnoliopsida; order Fabales; family Fabaceae; genus Arachis; species Arachis hypogaea. The sequence goes on from NC_092049.1 coordinate 26,348,551, forward strand.
TCAAGTGAGCAAGAATCATATAGTTGCATTTATTTATATATATATATAGACTTGCATTGCATTTCATGAGTTTCTACATATTCATACTTATTTCCTTATCTCCTTCAATTAAACATGAGGACATGCTAATGTTTAAGTGTGGGGAGGTTGATAAACCACTATTTTATGGTTTATATTGTGTTTAATTGTGTGGTTTTATCATGATCCTTACCCACTTATTCATTAAATTAGCATGAAATTATAATTCCTTCCTGAATTTATAACATGTTTGAAAACTGCTTCCTAAAGACTTTAATTATGTATTTTTTTATTTCTCCTTTATTCCATTCGATGCCGTGATCTGTGTGTTGAATGTTTCAGACTTTATAGGGCATGAATGAGTTGGAGATTGAAAAGGAAGCTAGCAAAAATGGAAGGAACACAAGAATTTGAGGAGATAGCCAGCGAGAAGTGACGCGGTCGCATGGCTCACGCGACCGCGCGAAGGAGAGCAAATCGCAATGACGCGGCCGCATGGCTCACGCGGCCGCGCGGATTGGAAAAGCTCAAGCGGCGCGGTAGCGTGGACGACGCGAACGCGTGGCAAGGAAAAGCGCGAATGACGCGTCCGCATGGATGACGCGATCGCGTGACAAGTGCGATATGCATAATCTGCAGAATTCGCTGGGGGCGATTTTGGACCTTATTTCGACCCAGTTTTCGGCCCGAAACAGCAGACTAGAGCCAGAGAATATGCAGAAACAAAAGACAGTATTCATTCTACAGAGTTTTCAAGTTTTAGATCTAGTTTTACTCCCTTAGGTTTCTCTCTCTAGGTTTAAGAATTTTAATTTTCAATTGGTCTTAGCATTGGAATATTAAGAAGAATTATTTTCTCATCAAGACTTCGTCATTCTAGTTCGTTCTCTTAACTTGGTTTTATTCTTCCATGTTCTCTGCTTTGTTCAATTTTGTCATTTGAATACTTTCATGATTATTTAGTACAAGGATTATTTCTTCCATTTTAATTTATTTTCCATTCCAATAATCATGTCTTCTTTTAATTCTCTTTCATGTGTTATGGATTTATTATTTATAATGAGTGAGTAGTTTCCTCACTTGATGGGGAGTTGATTGAAAGGAACTCTTGAGTTGGAAGGATTGAAAGAAAAATTGTAATTGGGTTAACTGTTGGATTGTTGTCTAATCACTAACACCAATCCCTTTGAACTAAGTGGGTTGCAACTCGTGAACAGATCTAGCATTCCAACTTGTTTGACTTTTCTTTACCTAGTAAAGGATAACTAAACAGAACAACCATTAATTATAAATTAATCTTGAGATCATTCCATCAATAATAGAGATTCCAACTAATCAACTCCCAGTCAAGGCTTTTATTCATATTATTTGAATTTTCTCAATTTAATTTTCCACCTACTTAACTCAACTTCTTGGAACATCTGATTAATAAAATAGCACACTTTTCTGTAACTCGTTGGGAGATGACCTGGGACTTAAACTCCCAGTAATTTTTAATTTAAATTCTCTGTGACATATTTCTAAATTGATAGGCAGATTTTCGGTGAGTTAAGAACTATACTTGCAACGTAACTATTTTAATAATTTTTAATTCACCAACTTCTGCGCCTCATCATCGATCTCGGATGAGATCTTCTGTACTGGTCGAAGATGACGTGTCCCGCTGGCTGGTGGCAGCCGGAGCTGTTGTGTCCGACTTGTTGGACTGGCTGCACTTCTGATCCTTGGTCACCGGAGGGTGGGGGGTACCTGCAAGAGACTCCGATGCTTAAGTTAGCACGGGTATTAAGCAGGTTTATTGTAGAATCAGAGTATGAGTTATACCTGGGTGCTCCAGTGTATTTATAATGGTTGTAGAGTGACCTTTTTAGATAAGATAAGTTAGTTATCTTATCTTATCTTTATCTTTGAGTTGAGGTCAGCTTATCTTCAAGGGAACCGCCTTTATCTCTATAGGCTTGGACTGCCTTTGGATTTGGGTCGTGTTCCTCTATTTGGGCCCTTTACTAGGCTTTTCTGTCAATTTGACCGACCTCTTTTGAGAAGAGGTCGGATAGCCTGACCTGAAGAGGTCGGTCGCTTTGTTACTGAACATCCCGGGTCGGATAGCTCGACCCAGGGTGTGAACAGAAGCTCTTACTAATTTAATTTATTTGCAATTTCACGTGACATAAGAGGAGTTCCCTTTCTCACAATAATGGAATTAATCTGCTATTTTTTAAAAATAAAATAAATTAAAAGAACCTACACAAGCATAACCCAAAATTTACGTAAGGAAAAGTATATGGAACTAAGAGGTTACCAGCCAAAAACTAAAAAAAACCACATTAATTTATATTAATAATTAATTTTAAATTTTTAAATTAAAAATTTAAAAAATTTAAAATTGATTAAGTAAACCTAATTAAAACATATAAAAACCTTCCTCTTCTCTCTCACATTAACCTACCCACCTCCAACAATCACATACACAGACCTCTCTCTCTCACTGTCAGGCTCTCTCTGCCTCCCCACCGCGACCCACTCATCTTCTATCACCGACAATTCCAAGTAGAGCATCGACCATCTGCAGATATGAGAGCTGCACTGCAACGAATGAGAGAGAGATATCGGTAATTTGGTTTGGTTTGGTTATGCACTGAAGATTTCAATTGAGAACGTCATCCATGGTAACACGTAAACGGTGGCTGCAGGTAAAAATGCGCCACTCATTTTGGTACCATTTGATAGTCATTTTTCCAAGTAGAAAGTCAAATCTTTTGACTTTGACAAACCAGAATCTCAAGATGAAGATTTGGAGTTCACCTTTCGAGAAACTAGATTCCACGTCAACACAAATAGGCCTGGTAGTTTCTTTTCTTTTCTTGCTTTTGAAGGTGAACTTGGTTGGAGGATACTATGATGCAGGTGATCATGTGAAGTTTGGATTGTCAATGGCTTTCACAGTAATCGCACGGTAGCAGCGATATTGCTCTCTGCGTTTTAGGATATTAGGTGCCGTTTTGATGATTAAAGAGACTGCAAACTACACAATTACAGAAATATAAAAAAAACATTCATTTAATATGAAAAAAATATTCTAATACTTAACAAAAGAAATATCCAGTTGTATTTTAGCAAAAATAATTAAATATCTATAAAATTTAAAAAATATAAAATTCTTAAAAAAATAGAGACATTCACATTTGCAATACAAAAAAATTTGAAAAATATATAAAAGAACATCCATTTAGTATGAAAAAGAAACATTCTGATACTTAGTAGAAGAAATATCCATATATATTAACTTGTAGAGATTTTGAATTCACCCAAAGGTATTTTGGCTGGTTTTTGGCTAATACTCTTTTGGTTCCCTAGCATTGTTGTTTACGTAAAGGCTATGGTTCATGAATGATTTCTTTTTTTTTAAGGTGAGTAAATTTATAAAGGGATATAGTAAAGAGTTAATAATTATTATTAAATGTATAATTTCTATCATGCTTGAGTCTCACGATATTAGAATGGACACGTTACATGTCAAAAATGTTACATCTATTATATATTCTATTACCCATTACATCTATTATATATCTCTAATTTTACGATCAAAATGTGCAACGTGTCACTTTCTTATTGCAATTGGAATCAAATCTTTTATTCTAAAATTAAAGAGTTTTCCTCTCCTCCTTACTAATTTTATAACCAAAATGTGCCCCATGTCACTCTCTCATTGTAATTGAAAATAAATCTTTCTCTCCAAAATTAAAGAATTCTTCCCTACTCCTTACTAATTTTACAATCAAAATGTGCCAATATAAACCCTGTGAATTAGCAAATAATTAATCAATAAGTTAATTTTTAATAAAAGAAATTAGAAATATAAATTTTATAATAAAATAAGATAGAGCTAAATAAAACAAGAATATTGACACTAATTCTAAAGAATTTAGCCCAAAATTAGATCAAACGGACCGAACCGATCGAACCAGACCCAAAATAGGCCCAAGGCCCAACCCACTTTTTCTTAACACAATGAGCTGAAGCTCATTTCTTCCCCAAACCAAGGAAACACGTTCCTAGAGGGAGAGCAAGGGAAGAAGAGCCCTAACCCTTGGTTTTGATTCTAACCCCATAACTTTTCACTCCGAGCTCTGATCGCCGTACCATTTGCAGCTACGTGTCCGTAGTGACGAGCTCTATAAATCCCAGTACATTGCAAGGTGAAAAAACCACATTCTTAGCTTCTATTTTCTCTTCTTCAATTTGAAAATTTCATGGTTTTGGGTGTTGAGATTTTTAGTTAATTTGATATTTTAGGATCAAATTGACTTGAGGAAGTAGTGGATTTTAGCTTAATTGAGGCACATACAAGGTAAGGATCCTTAACCCTAGTAAATTCCTTAGTTAATTGTAATTTTGGTATTAAGTGTATATGTATGGATGCTATGATATGATATAGGTGTGTATATATGTGAAGTGGAGCTTATTTGTGGAAATTAGAGGCTTGGATTTGGTCTTGGTTGCTGAATTTTAGTGTTGGAGGCTTGTGAGTTTGCTTAATTGTGTTGCCTTGAGTTATACGAGAAAATCATCCAAGGTATGGTTTTGGTTTCTCGTATTTAATATATAAATGTCTTGTGAAAACTTAGGCTAGATAACCATAGGTTAGGTGTGAATGCATGAAGATGTTAAGTACTTACCTCCTTTTATGATAATTGATAATTGTTGAAAAATGTTGAGTATGGCTTGGTGATTTGTGTTGGCAATGAAAATTGAATGCTAAATGATGGTTTACTGATGATTGTCAAAGTGATAATAATGAATATGTATAGGGAATGGAGTGTTGATGAACTTGATTATAGTTAGTTGACCATGTATGTGTGTGATTTGATGAGGCATGACAAATTTATTGGTTTCATAGCATAAAGTAGTTGATGTGGTGATAGTATTGATGAATGATAATTTTGATGGTGATAAATGAGAATAATGGACATAGATAAATGAATATAAATGATTGTGTTGGTGTGATTGAGTATATTGGGACAAAATGTACTTAAGTTTTGAGGTATGATTTTATTATGATAGAATATGGAGATTTTGGGGCTGAAAATGGTATGTTGTGGTGCTATTGGTAAGTTATAGGATTGATATTGAGTTTGATTTTGGTGAAAATAAAGGTTTATGAACCTTTTTGAAAATCTGATTTTTGGCCAAATTTCGGCAAGCCATAACTCGGCTTTCGGACTCCCAAATTGTTTCAAACTTGTTTCATATAAAAATTAGGTCTGTAAAGTTTATGCCATTCAAAGAATGGATGAAAAACTATTTTAAAACGAGAAAGTTATGCGCGTCGGAAGTTCGGTATGTAAAGCTGAAATTCTGTAGACTTAACCACTTTTGACTGTTCTGCACTGCATGCGTATGCATACCCCTCCATATGCGAAGGGTCGTCTCTGTCTGGCATGTATGCATACGCGGACATGTGTATGTGTACGCATCATAGGAAAAAAGAGACCTTTGCATACGTGAGCATGGTGCTTGCGTACGCGAGAATGGAAAAACGCACGCCCACGCGTATGTGTGGCCCCTGTTTCAGTAAACATGAATTTTGTGTTTTAAAGCTTAATTTTAAACCTCTAAACTTCTATTTTTACCCATTTAGCCCTAGATCTTAGTAATAGGCCTAGTAATGTGATGAAGCTAGAAAACGGTAGTAACTTGGGGGTGAAGTAAGTTTTTTAAATGATGAGTTATGTACAAAAATGCAATGATATGAAGTGTATGTGTGAGACCATATGGCTATAAGGAATGAATCTAAAGGAATAATGATGATGAATTTTTAGAATGATTAGATATAGAGATGATATTTATGTGTTGGATGCGGGGAAGGCGGTAAGGCGCTAATCCCTCGATCTTTTTCCCCCGCATTCTTTGTGTTTGTGTTTGTGTTTCGTGAGATGTGGAGAAGGCGGTAAGGTGCTAATCCATCTTCATTCCCCCTCATTTATTGTGATTGTATTTTGTGGGATGTGAGGAAGGTGGTAGGGCACTAATCTCCAACGTATTCTCTCGCATTCTTTCTCTCTTTGTCTGCAAGGTGGTAGGGCACTAATCCCTCGACCAGTATAGCACGGCCTCACTAGGGGAAGGTGGTAGGAAACTAATCCCCGGATTTATTCCCCCTGGTGTATGCCTCCAGAAGAAGGTGGTAGGGCACTAATCCCCCGATTTTATGCCTCCTAGAGATGCGCAATCGAGAGACGGTATCCGGGTTAGCTACCGGGTGTGTCGAGTTCTGGCAGTTAACCGACGTGTGAGCTCACGGCCAGTAGGAAAGGCATGCATCATGTGCATTTGTATGCTTTGTTTGAGTGTGCATTGTCTTGGCTTGCTTAATTATTTATTCATGTTAGTTAATTGCTAATTACCTACTTGTTATCTATGCTTTCTGTATGTGCTTGACTTGTTTGTTTTGCTTGTCTGTGCACTGGAGTTGGAGGATTGGAGGAAAGGCAGAGGGTTTGAGGGTTATAGTACGGTTTGAGCTAAGATTAGAAACTTAGAGGACCATCCTGTTTATGGTTTTCAGTCTTAAATCTTTAGGTTTTATAATTTGAGTGTCGGCATTCTAGGATTGCCTCTGGCTTTTTCGAGACATTATATCTTATGTATGCGGCACCATTACCATGCTGAGAACCCCCGGTTCTCATCCCATATGATGTTGTTATTTTTCAGATGCAGGTCGAGATGCACCTCGCTAGGCGTCTGAAGTTCTCTGCAGCGAAGTGGGCTTTTGGGATTTTATATTCTATTCTATTTTTGTTATAATTATATGCATAGACTCTCCTTATGTATGTATGTTTTACTTTTGCACCTCATAGAGGTTTATGGAGAACTAGGGTCACTTTTATGTATTTTGGATTTTGGATATCTATATGTATGTACATAAATATTCTCCGGCCAGTCTTAGCTTCGCAGACTGAGTTAGGAGCTTGCTTAAGTTGTACTCTTTACCTTCTACTCTCTTTTTATATACATATGTATGTGTGCTTAGTTTTCTTCATACCCAAGTTACGTTATTCCGAAGCATTGCACTTTTGACTTTGCAATTTTTGCTTTACTTTTTTTTCAAGGCTCCTCGTATTTTATATCCTTCCAATTATTATACGTATATATTTTATTTTAGAGGTCGTAGCACCTCGCTATCTCTATTTTACATTCTAGGTGTAAAGCTCTATGTGGTAAGGTGTTACACCACATGTCACTTTCTCATTGCAATTGAAATAAAATATTTTCTTCCAAAATTAAAGAGTTCTCCCCTCCTCCCTCCTCCCTCTTTCTTTCTCTATTTCTCTCATTCCTTCAACCACTCTATCTATTTTATATATCATTATTGTTGAGTTAAGAAATTAACTAACATATATGATGATGGCAAACATTAGATTATTGGGTAATTACCCAATTAGTTTTAATTGTTTTTGGTTGAGTGTTACAGGCCAAATATCATTGTTGCAACAACCCAATTTGATTGAAAAACAAAATCAAGGCTGATGGGTTATACAAACAAAGAAGCCCAAAAGGACTCAAAGTAAATGAAACCATCTGAGCCAAAGAAATCAAGCGGGTTGCTTTATAGATATCCGATCCAAGTCCGTTAGCAAGCAAATCCCTCCAATTTGCTTTCACCAAAAGCAACGTTCACTTTTTCCTCTTGGTCAGACATCAGAGAAGTGAGAGAGTGCTTAGTTCCTAAGCTATTCACAGAAGAAAAAAGAAAGAGAAGGTTAGGCAAGAAAGGTTGAGGTCAAATCAGCAAAATCAAACCAAATCAAGCTAAGGAAAAGGTTAAAGGTAACACATTTCCTATTGCATGCATATTGCTTTCTTCTCCTTTTCCCATCTCTTTGTCAGTCCGAAATGGGATACATGGGAAAGATGATTTATGTTCTTCACTACTGTGAATCTACGGTCACAAGTGTATCTTGGGGACCAAGTTGGTTTTTAATGGCTGAGATAGGGTTTTACCATTGGAAACATTTGTTTATGATGTCCTGTGGCTTTCGGTCAACAAGAGAAGGTCAAAACCAAAGTTCCTATTTTGAGGATTAATGAAAAAAGTGAGCTGGTGAGTTGGTAAAGCACAAAGCTCGGGAGTTGACCTAGGAGAGAGCAACTCAGTAACATGCAAGGAGATACAAAAGAAGTTGGTTCACCATTCAGAAGCCAAGGAGAGATAACCAGTGTTCTTGAGGTGTATGTTGTGAGAAGAGCTCTCTGAAGAAGTTCATCTACTTGGATAGCGCTTCCTAGTCAAAGGAGCATTCTGCCAGAATGAAGAACTGAATCAGAGGCTAGCAAATCTGGTTTCTCACATAACAAAGAGGTTGTTGAAGCATCAATCTTCTTCATGTTTTATAGATTGTAATTTACTTTTCAATGTTTATCTTTCTATAATTTCTTGAGGTAAATGACTAAATGAGAGAGTCATTGAAAAAGCCTAAGAGAGAAAAAAAAGACAGAGAGATACACATGAGTGAAAAGCCTAGAGTTATTTCAGATTTCTTTAGGTTAAGTCTGTGTCTTGTATCTTGTATCTGTGAGGTACCCCTTTCTTAGTTGGGTTAGCACTAAGAGTGATGAGTTAGGTATTAGTATAACCAAGTCAAATTAGGTTAGAACTTGAGTGTGAAAGGATTGTGTCAATCCTGTGGAGTTGGTGTATGTAATATGATGAGCGGATAATTTATACGCTTTTTGACATTGTTTTTAGTATGTTTTTAGTAGGATCTAGTTACTTTTAGGGATGTTTTCATTAGTTTTTATGTTAAATTCACATTTCTGGACTTTACTATGAGTTTGTGTGTTTTTCTGTGATTTCAGGTATTTTCTGGCTGAAATTGAGGGACTTGAGCAGAAATCAGATTCAGAGGTTGAAAAAGGACTGCTGATGCTGTTGGATTCTGACCTCCCTGCCCTCAAAGTGGATTTTTTGGAGCTACAGAACTTGAAATGGCGCGATTCCAATTGCTTTAGAAAGTAGACATCCAGGGCTTTCCAGCAATATATAATAGTCCATACTTTGGCCAAGAATTGACGACGTAAACTGGCGTTCAACGCCAGCCTTCTGCCCAAATCTGGCGTCCAGCGCCAGAAAAGGATCCAAAACCAGAGTTGAACGCCCAAACTGGCACAGAAACTGGCGTTCAACTCCACAAATGACCTCTGCACGTGCTACACTTAAGCTCAGCCCAAACACACACCAAGTGGGCCCCGGAAGTGGATTTATGCATCAATTACTTACTCATGTAAACCCTAGTGACTAGTTTATTATAAATAGGACCTCTTACTATTGTATTAGGCATCTTTTGATCTTTTGATCATCTTAGGATCTTAGGATCATCTTTGAACGCATTGTTCTTAGATCAAGGGGGCTGGCCATCTCGGCCATGCCTGGACCTTCACTTATGTATTTTCAACGGTAGAGTTTCTACACTCCATAGATTAAGGTGTGGAGCTCTGCTGTTCCTCAAAGATTAATGCAAAGTACTACTGTTTTCTATTCAAATCTTCTTATTTCTCTTCTAAGATATCCATTCGCACCCAAGAACATGATGAAGGTGATGATTATGTGTGACGCTCATCATCCTTCTCCCTTATGAACGCGTGCCTGACAAACACTTCTGTTCTACATGAATTAAGCTAGAATGAGTATCTCTTAGATCTCCTAACCAGAATCTTCGTGGCGTAAGCTAGAATGATGGCGGCATTCAAGAGAATCCGGAAAGTCTAAACTTTGTCCGTGGTATTCCGAGTAGGATTCAATGATTGAATGACTGTGACGAGCTCCTAACTCGCGATTGCAGGGCGTTAGTGACAGACGCAAAAGGATAGTAAATCCTATTCCGGCATGATCGAGAACCGACAGATGAATAGCCGTGCCGTGACAGGGTGCGTGAGCGTATTATTCACTGAGAGGATAAGATGAAGCCATTGACAAGGGTGATGCCTCCAGACGATTAGCCGTGCCGTGACAGGGCATTGGATCATTTTCCCGTGAGATGACCGAAAGTAGCCATTGACAGTGGTGATGTATCACATAAAGCTAGCCATGGAAAGGAGTAAGACTGATTGGATGAAGATAGCAGGAAAGCAGAGGTTCAGAGGAACGAAAAGCATCTCCATTCGCTTATCTACCAATGATTTACATGAGTATCTCTATCCCTATTCTATTTTAATATTTATTATTCGAAAACACCATTATCCATTTATATCTACCTAACTGAGATTTGCAAGGTGACCATAGCTTGCTTCATACCAACAATCTCCGTGGGATTCGACCCTTACTCACGTAAGGTATTACTTGGACGACCCAGTGCACTTGCTGGTTAGTTGTATCGAAGTTGTGACAATTATGAATTAAGATCAGAGCACCAAGCTTTGGAGCCATTACCAGGGATTATTCAAACCTGGAGATCACAATTTCGTGCACCAAGTTTTTGGCGCCGTTGCCGGGGATTGTTTGAGTTTGGACAACTGACGGTTCATCTTGTTGCTCAGATTAGGTAATTTTCTTTTTATTTTATTTTCAAAAATTTTTCAAAAATCTCTCATCTGTTTTCGAAAAAATAAAAAAATAAAAATGCTTTCAAAAATTTTCTTCAGAATTTTTAAGAATGAATTCTAGTGTTTCATGAAGCATGTGAAGCCTGGCTGGCTGCAAAGCCATGTCTAAATTCTTTTGGACTGAGGCTTCCTAATCATCATCACAAGAGCAAGTTAGTTGTTGCCAATAAAATTTGCTGTTGTATGCATGAGAGGTATCTGCTGAAGCTTGGCTGGCCATTGGCCATGTCTAGTGTTTTGGACTGGAGCTTTCTTTGAAAGCTTGGCTGGCTAGTGAGCCATGTCTAATTCCTGGACTGAAGCTTTAGACTAACATGGCAAGATTCCTGGAATTCATATTAAAAATTTTGGAATCCTTATTTTTCCTTTTAATTTTCGAAAAATATAAAATAAAAATCCAAAAAAATTAGAAAATCATAAAAAAATTCAAAAATATTTTTCTGTTTCTTGTTTAAGTCTTGTGTCATGTTATAAGTTTGGTGTCACTTGCATATGCATCTAGCATTTTTCGAAAATTTCATGCATTCATAGTGTTCTTCATGATCTTCAAGTTGTTCTTGGTAAGTCTTCTTGTTTGATCTTGATGATTTTTTGTTTTGTGTCTTTCCATGTTTATCATATGCATTCTTGAATTCTTAGTGTCTAAGCATTAAAGAATTCTAAGTTTGGTGTCTTGCATGTTTTATTTGCATTAAAAATTTTTCAAAATTGTGTCTATGATGTTCATCTTGACATTCATAGTGTTCTTGGTGTTCATCTTGAAATTCATAGCATTCTTGCATGCATTCATTGTTTTGATCTAAAAATTTCATGTATTGCATAATTTTCATGTTTTTCATAAAAATTTCAAAAAATAAAAAAAAATATCTTTCCCTTTTTCTCTCATCAAATTCGAAAATTGAGTTGACTTTTTCAAAAATTTTTAAAAATCAAGTTGTTTCTTATGAGTCAAATCAAATTTTCAATTTGAAAATCTTATCTTTTTCAAAATCTTTTTCAAAAATCAAATCTTTTTCAAAATTCTTGGTTATTTTCGAAAATTTTAAAAATATTTTTCAAAAATATTTTTCTTATTTTATATCATAATTTTCGAAAATAATATAATCAATTAATGTTTTGATTCAAAAATTTGAAGTTTGTTACTTACTTGTTAAGAAAGATTCAAACTTTAAGTTCTAGAATCATATCTTGTGATTTCTTATGAATCAAGTCATTAATTGTGATTTTAAAAATCAAATCTTTTTCAAAACTAATCCTATCATATCTTTTCAAAATATCTTCTTATCTTATCTTGTTCAAAAATATCTTTTCAAAATATCTTCTCTAACTTCCTAACTTCCTAACTTCCTATCTTTTCAAAATTTGTTTCAACTAACTAACTAACTTTTTGTTTGTTTCTTATCTTTTTCAAAACCACCTAACTAACTCTCTCTCTCTCAATTTCGAAAATATCTCTCCCCTTTTTCAAAATTTCTTTTTAATTAACTAATTATTTTTATTTTTAATTTTATTTCAAAAAAAAAATTTTCGAAAAATACTAACAAATTTTCAAAAACCAATTTTCAAAAATCACTAACTCCTTTTCAAAATAATTTTCGAAAATTATACCTCTCCCATCCTATTCTATTTATTCATTCATATCCTAACATCTCATCTCACATCTCTTCCATCAGTACAGTTGCATTTCTTCCTTCACATCACATTCTTTGTCTCCCCCTCTTTTCTTCCACTCACAAAGGGATCCCTATACTGTGGTATAAAGGATCTCTATTATTATTATCATTTTTCTGGCCATTCTTCCTTGTCATATGAGCAGGAGCAAGGATAAGAACATTCTTGTGAAAGCAGATCCAGAACCTGAAAGGACTCTGAAGAGAAAATTAAGAGAAGCTAAAATACAACAATCCAGAGATAACCTTTCAGAAAATTTTGAACAGGCAGAGGAGATGGCAGCCGAAAATAATAATAATGAAAGGAGGATGCTTGGTGACTTTACTGCACCTAATTCCAATTTACATGGAAGAAGCATCTCCATTCCTGCCATTGGAGCAAACAACTTTGAGCTGAAACCTCAATTAGTTTCTCTAATGCAGCAGAACTGCAAGTTTTATGGACTTCCATCTGAAGATCCTTTTCAGTTCTTAACTGAATTCTTGCAGATATGTGATACTGTTAAGACTAATGGAATAGATCCTGAAGTCTACAGGCTCATGCTTTTCCCTTTTGCTGTAAGAGACAGAGCTAGATTATGGTTGGATTCTCAACCTAAAGACAGCCTGAACTCTTGGGATAAGCTGGTCACGGCTTTCTTAGCCAAGTACTTTCCTCCTCAAAAGCTGAGCAAGCTTAGAGCTGATGTTCAAACCTTCAGACAGAAGGAAAGTGAATCTCTCTATGAAGCTTGGGAAAGATACAAACAGTTGACCAAAAAGTGTCCTTCTGACATGCTTTCAGAATGGACCATCTTGGATATATTCTATGATGGTTTATCTGAGCTATCAAAGATGTCACTGGACACTTCTGCAGGTGGATCCATTCACCTAAAGAAAACGCCTGCAGAAGCTCAAGAACTCATTAACATGGTTGCTAATAACCAGTTCATGTACACTTCTGAAAGGAATCCTGTGAATAATGGGACGCCTATGAAGAAGGGAGTTCTTGAGGTTGATACTCTGAATGCCATATTGGCTCAGAATAAAATATTGACTCAGCAAGTCAATATGATTTCTCAGAGTCTGCATGGAATGCAAGCTGCATCCAACAGTACTCAAGAGGCATCTTCTGAAGAAGAAGCTTATGATCCTGAGAACCCTGCAATAGCAGAGGTAAATTACTTAGGTAAACCTTATGGAAACACCTATAACTCAACATGGAGAAATCATCCAAATTTCTCATGGAAGGATTAAAAGCCCCAACAAGGCTTTAATAATGGTGGAAGAAACAGGTTTAGCAATAGCAAGCCTTTTCCATCATCCACTCAGCAACAGACAGAGAACTCTGAACAAAATGCTTCTAATTTAGCAAATCTAGTCTCTGATCTATCTAAGGCCACTGTAAGTTTCATGAATGAAACAAGGTCTTCCATTAGAAATCTGGAAGCACAAGTGGGCCAGCTGAGTAAAAGGATCACTGAAATCCCTCCTAGTACTCTCCCAAGCAATACAGAAGAGAACCCAAAAGGAGAGTGCAAGGCCATTGACATAAGCGCCATGGCCGAACCTGTGAGGAGAGGAGAGGACGTGAATCCCAAGGAGGAAGACCTCCTGGGACGTCCAGTGATCAATAAGGAGCTTCCCTCTGAGGAACCAAAGGACTCTGAGGCTCATCTAGAGACCATAGAGATTCCATTGAACCTCCTTATACCCTTCATGAGCTCTGATGAGTATTCCTCTTCTGAGAATGAGGATGTTACTGAAGAGCAAACTGCCAAGTTTCTTGGTGCAATCATGAAGCTGAATGCCAAATTATTTGGCATTGATACTTGGGAAGTTAAACCTCCCTTGTTCATCAATGAACTAAGTGATCTGGATCAACTGACATTGCCTCAGAAGAGACAGGATCCTGGAAAGTTCATAATACCCTGTACCATAGGCACCATGATCTTTAAGGCTCTGTGTGACCTTGGTTCAGGAATAAACCTCATGCCCCTCTCTGTAATAGAGAAACTGGGAATCTATGGGGTGCAAGCTGCTAAAATCTCATTAGAGATGGCAGACAGCTCAAGAAAACAGGCTTATGGACAAGTAGAAGATGTATTAGTAAAGGTTGAGGGCCTTTACATACCTACTGATTTCATAGTCCTGGATACTGGAAAGGAAGAGGATGAATCCATCATCCTAGGAAGACCTTTCCTGGCCACAGCAAGAGTTGTGATTGATGTTGACAGAGGTGAAATAGTCCTTCAATGGAATGAGAACTCCCTTGTATTCAAAACTCAAGGATCTCCCTCTGCAACCATGGAGAGGAAGCAGAAAAAGCTTCTCTCCAAGCAGAGTCAACCAGAGCCCCCACAGTAAAACTCTAAGTTTGGTGTTGGGAGGCCACAACCAAACTCTAAGTTTGGTGTTGAACTCCCATATCCAAACTCTAAGTTTGGTGTTGGAGAGTCTCAACAAAGCTCTGCACATCTGTGAGGCTCCATGAGAGCCCACTGTCAAGCTATTGACATTAAAGAAGCGCTTGTTGGGAGGCAACCCAATGTTTATCTAATTCTTATTTTTATTGTTTTTCATGTTTTCTTAGGTTCATGATCATGTGGAGTCACAAAATAAACAAAAAAAATCAAAAACGGAATCAAAAAACAGCAGAAGAAAAATCACACCCTGGAGGAGCATCTGTCTGGCGTTCAAACGCCAGAACAGAGCATAGTTCTGGTGCTGAACGCCCAGAATGGGAGCATCCTGGCGCTGAATGCCCAGAACAAGCATGGTTCTGGCGTTCAACGCCAGAAATGGTAGCAAATGGGCGTTGAACGCCCAAAATGGGCACCAACCTGGCGCTGAACGCCCAGAGTTGTGTGCAAGGGCATTTTACATGCCTAAATTGGTGCAGGGATGTAAATGCCTTGACACCTCCGGATCTGTGAACCCCACAGGATCCCCACCTACCTTCACTCACTCTCTTCTCTCTTCTCAATCATCCTCTATTCCCAATAAACACTCATCCCTTCTGTCTTCCATTTACCACTCACAGCCATACACCCACTTACCTTCAAAAATTCAACATCTCTTCCCCACCCAATCCCACCCATATGGCCGAATATACACAGCCATCCATCTCCTCCATATCCTCTTCTTCTTCTATTCTTTCTTCTTTTGCTCGAGGACGAGCAACATTCTAAGTTTGGTGTGGTAAAAGCATAGCTTTTTTGTTTTTCCATAACCATTGATGGCACCTAAGGCCAGAGAGGCCTCTAGAAAGAGGAAAGGGAAGACAAAAGCTTCCATCAAGGGTCTATAGCTCAGTGGTAGAACATTTGACTGTAAATCAAGAGATCCTTGAGATACCTCAGGGGATACATTTTCTTCCACACAATTATTGGAAGCAACTAAGGGTGGAACATCAAGAGCACTCCATCATCCTTCATGAAATCAAAGAAGATCTAAAAGCAATGAAGGAGGAGCAGCAAAGACAAGGAAGAGACATAGAAGAGCTCAAGGACATCATTAAGGTGGACTCATTCCTTGTTCTTACTTTCTCTGTTTTTCGTTTTCTATGTTATGTACTTATCTGTGTTTGTGTCTTCATTACATGATCATTAGTAGTAGTAACTATGTCTTAAAGTGATAAATGTCCTATGAATCCATCACCTCTCTTAAATGAAAAATATTTTAATTCAAAAGAACAAGAAGTACATGAGTTTCGAATTTATCCTTGAACTTAGCTCAATTATATTGATGTGGTGACAATGCTTCTTGTTTTCTGAATGTATGCTTGAACAGTGCATATGTCTTTTGAAGTTGTTGTTTAAGAATGTTAAATATGTTGGCTCTTGAAAGAATGATGACTAGGAGACATGTTATTTGATAATCTGAAAAATCATAAAAATGATTCTTGAAGCAAGAAAAAGCAGCAAAGAACAAAGCTTGCAGAAAAAAAAAGAAGAAAAAAAAATAGGCGAAAAAATAGAAAGAAAAAGAAAAAGCAAGCAGAAAAAGCCAATAACCCTTAAAACCAAAAGGCAAGGGCAAATAAAAAGGATCCCAAGGCTTTGAGCATCAGTGGATAGGAGGGCCTAAAGGAATAAAATCCTGGTCTAAGCGGCTAAACCAAGCTGTCCCTAACCATGTGCTTGTGGCGTGTAGGTGTCAAGTGAAAACTTGAGACTGAGCGGTTAAAGTCAAGGTCCAAAGCAAAAACAAAGAGTGTGCTTAAGAACCCTGGACACCTCTAATTGAGGACTTTAGCAAAGCTGAGTCACAATCTGAAAGGGTTCACCCAATTATGTGTCTGTGGCATTTATGTATCCGGTGGTAATACTGGAAAACAAAGTGCTTAGGGCCACGGCCAAGACTCATAAAATAGCTGTGTTCAAGAATCATCATACTGAACTAGGAGAATCAATAACACTATCTGAACTCTGAGTTCCTATAAGATGCCAATCATTCTGAACCTCAATGGATAAAATGAGATGCCAAAACTATTCAAGAGGCAAAAAGCTATAAGTCCCGCTCATATGATTGAAGTTCTGTTTCATTGATAGTTTGGAATTTGTAGTATATTCTCTTCTTTTTATCTTATTTGATTTTCAGTTGCTTGGGGACAAGCAACAATTTAAGTTTGGTGTTGTGATGAGCGGATAATTTATACGCTTTTTGACATTGTTTTTAGTATGTTTTTAGTAGGATCTAGTTACTTTTAGGGATGTTTTCATTAGTTTTTATGTTAAATTCACATTTCTGGACTTTACTATGAGTTTGTGTGTTTTTCTGTGATTTCAGGTATTTTCTGGCTGAAATTGAGGGACTTGAGCAGAAATCAGATTCAGAGGTTGAAAAAGGACTGCTGATGCTGTTGGATTCTGACCTCCCTGCACTCAAAGTGGATTTTTTGGAGCTACAGAACTCGAAATGGCGCGCTTCTAATTGCGTTAGAAAGTAGACATCCAGGGATTTCCAGCAATATATAATAGTCCATACTTTGGCCAAGAATTGACGACGTAAACTGGCGTTCAACGCCAGCCTTCTGCCCAAATCTGGCGTCCAGCGCCAGAAAAGGATCCAAAACCAGAGTTGAACGCCCAAACTGGCACAGAAACTGGCGTTCAACTCCACAAATGACCTCTGCACGTGCTACACTTAAGCTCAGCCCAAACACACACCAAGTGGGCCCCGGAAGTGGATTTATGCATCAATTACTTACTCATGTAAACCCTAGTGACTAGTTTATTATAAATAAGACCTCTTACTATTGTATTAGGCATCTTTTGATCTTTTGATCATCTTAGGATCTTAGGATCATCTTTGAACGCATTGTTCTTAGATCAAGGGGGCTGGCCATCTCGGCCATGCCTGGACCTTCACTTATGTATTTTCAATGGTAGAGTTTCTACACTCCATAGATTAAGGTGTGGAGCTCTGCTGTTCCTCAAAGATTAATGCAAAGTACTACTGTTTTCTATTCAAATCTTCTTATTTCTCTTCTAAGATATCCATTCACACCCAAGAACATGATGAAGGTGATGATTATGTGTGACGCTCATCATCCTTCTCCCTTATGAACGCGTGCCTGACAAACACTTCTGTTCTACATGAATTAAGCTAGAATGAGTATCTCTTAGATCTCCTAACCAGAATCTTCGTGGCATAAGCTAGAATGATGGCGGCATTCAAGAGAATCCGGAAAGTCTAAACCTTGTCCGTGGTATTCCGAGTAGGATTCAATGATTGAATGACTGTGACGAGCTCCTAACTCGCGATTGCAGGGCGTTAGTGACAGACGCAAAAGGATAGTAAATCCTATTCCGGCATGATCGAGAACCAACAGATGAATAGCCGTGCCGTGACAGGGTGCGTGAGCGTATTATTCACTGAGAGGATAAGATGAAGCCATTGACAAGGGTGATGCCTCCAGACGATTAGCCGTGCCGTGACAGGGCATTGGATCATTTTCCCGTGAGATGACCGAAAGTAGCCATTGACAGTGGTGATGTATCACATAAAGCTAGCCATGGAAAGGAGTAAGACTGATTGGATGAAGATAGCAGGAAAGCAGAGGTTCAGAGGAACGAAAAGCATCTCCATTCGCTTATCTGAAATTCCTACCAATGATTTACATGAGTATCTCTATCCCTATTCTATTTTAATATTTATTATTCGAAAACACCATTATCCATTTATATCTACCTAACTGAGATTTTCAAGGTGACCATAGCTTGCTTCATACCAACAATCTCCGTGGGATTCGACCCTTACTCACGTAAGGTATTACTTGGACGACCCAGTGCACTTGCTGGTTAGTTGTATCGAAGTTGTGACAATTATGAATTAAGATCAGAGCACCAAGCTTTGGAGCCATTACCAGGGATTATTCGAACCTGGAGATCACAATTTCGTGCACCATAATACTTTAACTATAGTGGAAATTTTACCACTATTGTGGTGGAGACTGGACGTAGGTTGTATTGCACAAGGCAACCGAACCAGGATATATGATGGTGTCAGCTTTTCTCTTCTCTGCTCTGTCCTATTTTCTGATATTCATGAGACAAAATGAAATTGTCTCATAAATTTTCTGCTGCTGAGTTCAAACATATTCAGATTGTAAGTTAGTTTTAAAAGGGTTATTTCAGTAACTTAAAAGAAGGCTATAGATTCAACCCCCCTTCTTTAAACCTTCTACAACCTTCAATTGGTATCAGGAGCTAAGGTCTCAAGAATCAAGCTTCACCGCTTGGAGCAAAGATCCAATGGCGAACAACTTGGGCACAACTATAGTTGCCTACACCCTCACTGAAGGCTAGTCAAACAACCGGCCTTCTTTCTTCAATGGGAAGAACTATGCCTACTGGAAAGAGAGGATGAAGATCTTCATCCAATCCATTGACTACAATATTTGGAAGATTGTTGTAAGCGGTCCCAAGATTCCAACAAAAATAAGTACTGATAGAGTAGTGACTCCAAAAGAAGAAGCTGAGTGGAATGAAGACGATAAGAAGAAGATGGAGCTGAATGCTAAAGCTATCAACCTTCTTCACTGTGCTATCAGCTTTGAAGAGTACCGAAAGGTGTCTAGATTCAAGACAACCAAAGAAATCTAGGAGAAACTTCAGGTTACACATGAAGGCACTAAACAGGTAAAAGAAACGAGAATTGATATGCTGCGAAAAGAGTACGAGATGTTTAATATGAAGGATGGAGAAAGCATTGATGAAGTGTTTGAGAGATTCTCAATCATAATCAACAACTTTGATGCTATGGGTACAAATTACTCAGAACAAACCCTAGTGAGAAAACTCCTTAGAAGCCTCACAAAAGAATGGGAAACTACTGCCACTGTCCTAGCCGAGAGCAATAACCTAAGCCCTATAACCTATGATGAGTTGAGAGGAAAACTCCTTACCTATGAAACCACACACACAAACCCGGACTCAAAGAAAAAGAGAATAGCCCTCAAGTCAAAAATAGAATCAAAAGAGAGTGAGTCTAGTGATAGTATTTCAGATGATGAGCTTATGTTTTTTGTTAGGAGAATTAGAAGGATGATGAAGAATAAGGGCAAATACAAGGGTTCAAGCTCAAAGGAATACAAGATGGACTTGAGCAAGGTGACATGTCATCATTGCAAGGAGGCTAGACATTTCAAACTAAACTGTCCAAAGCTCAAGAAGCAGGACAAAGGAAAGAAAGAAAAGAAGAAAGTGCTCATGGCAGCTTGGGAGGATCTTGAGAATGACTCCAATGAGGAAGAAGATTCTGAAGGTGAAGACAAAGACTACTTCATGGCTGGAAATAATAATCTTGATGAGGTAAATTACTATGACTTGTCTATAGATGATTTACATGCTATTATTGATGATCTTACTCTAAACACCTCAAAACTGCTAGATAAGTACAATAAGTGCAGATCTGGAAAAGATGTGTTAAAAGCTGAAAATAATTTTTTAAAAGAAAAAGTGAAGGAAACTGAATGTGCTTTGGACATTATTGAAGAAAATAGATTTCTAAAATCTGAACTTGAAAAATTAAAAGGAAAGCACATTGTGGATCCTTCTCAAGAGTTAATTGCTGAAAATGAAAGATTAAATGATACGATTAAAAGGCTGAATCGTGACTTAGCAAAATTTGCTCAAAGCTCTAGTAACTTGGACAAATTACATGCAAGCCAAAGACCATTGTTTGAAAAATCTGGTTTAGGTTATATAACCAAGGAAAGTGCAGTTTTTAATGATTCCTCTATGAAATTTGTGGCTTCTTCATCAAATACTAAATCCACATCCAACAAATCTAGTATTGGATATGTTCCCACATTTGAGGAAAAATTTGATGAAGTTTACACAAGTGAAACTGAGCCTTCACCAAGAACCAAACCTACTTCAAATAGGTCAGGTCTGGGGTACATTTCGAAAAACCAGGTTTCTTTCACGAAACAATCATTTTACAACAAAACCTCATATTCAAAAAGTCCAAAAGTTTTCAAAAATTCTGGTGAAAATGCTTTTGCAAAGAGGAAAAATTATGACAAAAATCAGTTTGGCAAAAGAAATGCACCTCTTCCAAAAACAAAAAAATTCCAACCCTTTAATCATTTCCAGTATAGTAACTCATCTCAATTTCAGCAGCATGCATCAGGAAATCATTGTTTTAATTGCAAAAAATTTGGTCATTCATATTCTCAATGCTTCATTGAAAAAAGAATTGTAGGAAACCAAATTTACAATGTTGTGTGTGATTTCAATGCACTTGGGCAACCAAGATGGATTAACTTCAAAGGATCCAAATTAATTTGGATACCTAAGGTTACTTGAAGTTTTTCATGCAGATTTGCCTAGCATCCAAGAACAAAAAGAATATATAGTACTTGGATAGTGGATGCTCAAGGCACATGACTGGAAGGTCAACTTACTTCATCAAACTAAACAAATATGATGGAGGTTTTGTGACATTTGGAGATGATGGAAAAGGTAAAATAGTGGCTGTTGGAAAAGTAGGTAATTAACACTCTACTTTCGTTAATAATGTATTTTTGGTATGTGGATTGAAGCACAATCTTTTGAGTATAAGTCAGCTGTGTGACTTAGGATATTTAGTGACTTTTGAAAAACTTGAATGATGTGTTGTAAATGAAAAGACTAATGAAGTGCTTTTTGTTGCTAAGCATTGTAATAATGTGTATGGACTTACCCTTGATGAACTAAAGGATCAAAATTAGCTTGTTTTCATTCTAAGGAATATAAAAAGTGGCTACGGTATAAGAGATTGGGTCATGCAAGTATGTTTCAAATAAACAAACTTGTAAAGAAAGGGTTAGTAAGAGGTCTTCCTTAGATAAGGTTTGACAAAGACATCACTTGTGATGCTTACCAAATGGAAAAACAAACAAAAAGTTCATTTAAACCAAAGGAAGACATCTCTACTAAAAGGCCACTTGAATTGCTACACATTGATTTATTTGGTCCAACAAGAACTCAAAGCCTAGGTGGTAAACATTATGGTTTAGTGATTGTGGATGACTATTCTAGGTTTGATTGGGTTTTATTTCTTTCACACAAAAATGAAGCCTTTTCGGCCTTTGAAATCTTTTGCAAGAAAATTCAAAATGAAAAGGATTTAAAGATCTCTTCTATAAGAAGTGATCATGGAACCGAATTTAAAAATAATTTATTTGAATCCTTTTGTGAAGAATTTGGAATATCTCACAACTTCTCTTGTCCAAGGACACCACAACAAAATAGTGTGGTGGAAAGAAGAAATAGAAGCATTCAAGAAATGACAAGAGTTATGCTTTGTGAGTGTAATGTTCCAAAATTCCTTTGGGTTGAAGCGGTTAACACAGCTTGCCACATTTTGAATAGAACTATCATAAGAAAATTTTTGAAGAAAATCCCTTATGAACTTTGGAAAGGTTACCCACCAAACTTGGATTACTTACACATCTTTGGATGCAAATGTTTTGTTTTAAATAACAAAGACAATTTGGGAAAATTTGATCCAAAAGCATATGAGTGTTTGTTTGTAGGATATTCCACAACTAGTAAAGCATATAAAGTTTATCATCAAGATGCTAGAATAATTGAGGAGTCCATACATGTTACATTTTATGATACTAACTTGGTGCAAAGTATTTTGAAAGACTATGATACAGGGAATCAAGCTCAAAAGGATGATGAAACTGTGCAAAATCATGAAAATGAAAATTCTGGACAAGCTGAACCAGAAACTGCAGTGAAGTGAGAGAGTGCTTAGTTCCTAAGCTATTCACAGAAGAAGAAAGAAAGAGAAGGTTAGGCAAGAAAGGTTGAGGTCAAATAAGCAAAATCGAACCAAATCAAGCTAAGGAAAAGGTTAAAGGTAACACATTTCTTATTGCATGCATATTGCTTTCTTCTCCTCTTCCCATCTCTCTCACAGTTCGAAATGGGATACATGGGAAAGATGATTTCTGTTCTTCACTGCTGTGCATCTACGGTCACAAGTGTATTTTGGGGACCAAGTTGGTTTTCAATGGCTAAGATAAGATTTTACCATTGGAAACATTTATTTATAATGTCCTGTGGCTTTCGGTCAACAAGAGAAGGTCAGAACCAAAGTTCCTATTTTGAGGATTAATGAAAAAAGTGAGCTGGTGAGTTGGTGAAGCACAAAGCTCGAGAGTTGACCTAAGAGAGAGCAACTCAGTAACATGCAAGGAGATACAAAAGAAGTTGGTTCACCATTCAGAAGCCAAGAAGAGATAACCAGTGTTCTTGAGGTGTATGTTCTGAGAAGAGCTCTCTGAAGAAGTTCATCTACTTGGACAGTACTTCCTAGTCAAAGGAGCATTCCACCAGAATGAAGAACTGAATCAGAGGCTAGCAAATCTGGTTTATCACATAACAAAGAGGCTGTTGAAGAATCAATCTCCTTCATGTTTTACATATTGTAATTTACTTTTCAATTTTATCTTTCTGTAATTTCTTGAGGTAAATGGCTGAATAAGAGAGTCATTGAAAAAGCCTAATAGAGAAAAAAAAACGCAGAGAGATACACATGAGTGAAAAGCTTAGAGTTATTTCAGATTTCTTTAGGTTAAGTCTGTGTCTTGTATCTTGTACCTGTGAGGTACCCCTTTCTTAGTTGGGTTAGCACTAAGAGTGATGAGTTAGGTATTAGCATAACCAAGTCAAGTTAGGTTAGAACTTGAATGTGAAAGGATTGTGTCAATCGTGTGGAATTGGTGTATGTAATACTTTAACTATAGTGAAAATTCCACCACTGTTGTGGTGGAGACTGGACGTAGGTTGTATTGCACAAGGCAACCGAACCAGGATACATGATGGTATCAGCTTCTATCTTCCCTACTCTGTCCTGTTTTCTGATATTCATGAGACAAAAATGAAATTGTCTCATAAATTTTTCACTGCTGAGTTCAAATAGATTCAGATTGTAAGTTAGTTTTAAAAGGGTTATTTCAGTAACTTAAAAGAAGGCCATAGATTCAACCCCCCTTCTCTAAACCTTCTACAACCTTCAATTATCAATATCAATAACTAATTACTAATTTGACAATCAAAATGTGCAACATGACATTCTTTAATTGCATTAAATTTAAAATTGAAATATTAAAATTGAAATTGAAATATACCTATATTATGTATCATATATTACTATCTAATTTAATAATCAAATGTGTCACATGATACTCTCTTATTAAAATTGAGAGAAAATAGTTTTTTTTTTCAAAATTAATAAACTCCCTTCCTAAATTCTCTCATCTACCTCTCTCCATTTTTCTATTTCTCTCTACTATTTTTACTCTATATATAATTTATATTTTATATTAGTAATTTGACAAATCAAAATATGTTATCCGATATTTTTTTACAATTAAAATAATTTTTTTCTTCCAAAATTAACAAACTCTCACTCTCACTAGATTTTTTTCAGAAATAAAATAAAAAAAATTCATATTTCCCCAGATACCATTTTTGAGCTTTAATTCTCTGAATATGATTTTTTTTTTTTGTTTAGAGCAAGTTCGCCGCACCCCGTCAAACTCTATAAAAATTATAGAGTTCGCCTTACCCCGGCGAACTCCCTTAAAATATTTTAATCCCACATTTTTAATCCATTTTAATATATTATCATCATCTCCAAATAGTATATAGATCTACAAACAGTATATAGAAGTACACAAAAATACACAGACAACAAGTATGGCTTCTTCAAGGATTTTTTTAATTATAAATTAAAAAAAATAAGCCATATTTAACAATGACGACCATTATCATCGTCTCCAGAAATACACTGCTAAGCCATATTTAACAAGGATTTTTTAATTATAAGTCGTATTTTTTTTAAAAATTTATTTCAAAATAAAATACGACTTATAATTAAAAAAATCCTTGTTAAATATGACTTATTCCGGTATTCCTGTGTATTTCTGGAGGCGATGATAAGGGTTGGCATTGTTAAATATGGGTATTTTTTTTAATTTATAATTAAGAAAAATCCTTGAAAAAGCCATGCTTGTTGTCTGTGTATTTTTGTGTACTCCTATATACTGTTTGTAGATCTATATACTATTTGGAGATGATGATAGTAGATTAAAATGGATTAAAAACGTGGGGTGTAAAATATTTGAAGGGAGTTCGCCGGGGTAAGGTGAACTCTATAATTTTTATAGAGTTCGCCGGGGGATGCGGCGAACTTGCTCTAAACTATTAAAAAAAAATCGTATTTGCGGAATTAAAGTTTAAAAATGGTGTTTGGGGAAATATGGAATTTTTTTATTTTATTTTTGAAAAAAATTCCACTGTCACTGTCACTCTCATTCTTCATCTTTATCTTTCTCTTCCTTTTCTTTCCTTCTCTATTTTTTCTATCTTTCTCTTCTAAAAAAACAAAATTAACAAAATAATATAATTTAAATAAAAAATATTATTATATATTATTGTTATTATATACATAATTTTTTTAGTTTTTTTATTTAGTTTTAAATTTTTACCGCTTATCTTTCTAATCTATATTTTAATTTTTCTTCTTTCAAATATTTATTACATATAATTTGGAGAGAATACTAATGTTATAATTAAAAGTTAGAATCAAGATTCAATTGATTTAAAAAAATTAATTTTGAGTTAATTTTTTAACTATCAGTATAATTTTTTATGCTAATATAATTTCTAATTATATTTTTATATACATAGAGAGAAAAAATCTTATTTTTAAATAACAAGTATAAAAATTAATTATTTCTATTTGTATAACAGACTTAACAGTTAACACCTAATTAAATGTAAAAGTATATACATTAAATTGTTTTAAATTTTAGATAACGAATGTTAAAATTAATTATTAATAAAAATTAAACTTTTTCATATAAAAATAATAATTAAAAATTTTATTATTTAATTTTTTATCTACAGATATTCTAGTCTTCTTAGTCAGAGACTTTTGTCAACCTACGACTTTTTTCTTTGTAAAAGTAGTTTAATTTTATAAATTTTTTGTGCCATGCATAATCTATACTGTCAAAGTAAAGTAGATCATAATTTTTAAAAAATTATATTCTATAATATTATTACAGATAAAAATACTAGTGAAGAATATATTTATAATATTCTGATCCGCAAATGAGTTGTGAATTTAACACGTGCAAACGGGTAAACAGTGTGTCACATTCAGTGAATTCATGTAACTATCATTCATAATCATATGCATTAGGTGATGAAGGAGAATGAGTTAGTCTCAAATAGTTAGTTACAAGCTAGATGCAGTATTATAGGTGCTGAGCTGACAAAATTTGGTAGAATCTGTTAGCTTAACCACCAAGTCCATAACCGTAACTGTGCATATAAATCATGTAAAGTGAACTTATGTAACTTGATAAATATCATAATGATAATACTGAGCCCCCGCTTTCTTCTCTGTTCTCTCAACCTCACTCTCACTCTCTTCTAATTGAGCATTAGTTTTTTCACTCTAAGAGTCACTCACTGATATGATAAGAATGATTGTTCAAGGATGAGGAGGATTATTGGTGGAATCTTTATCATCCGTTTTTTTTCCCTTTTTTTCATGATATACATGATTCATATTTAGTACTATTAAATTTACCTTATTGTATAATATTATATATACCAAATTTAACTCAGTACATAAATATTGTTTCAAAGAGGAATGATATATAATAAATTTGAGTTGGTCGAGTGTGAGCTCACTTGTCCGCCTAAAGAAATATCGGTGGTTTGATTCTCATTTTATGTATGCAACAATTTATTGGCCAATGACAAATTCTTAAAAGGATAGATTAGTTCTTTATCCGTCGATTTAAAAATATTGTGAAAAAAAATTATATATAGCATGATTGAAGATTCGAAAATCCTAATTGACCTTGGTGCAATCAACCCTAATTTCACCCTGATTTCCGGTCTTAACACCTCCCCTGCCCAATTTGGTAATTGCAGTGACAAAAGCAGTGTAAAATGCTTGTTCATTTGATGCAAACAAGTTGACCATGTCCCTTGACCTTGGATCTGTGAAAAGCACTTGATCAGAAGACAAGAGTCCCATTCCTTGTTGCAAGTTCTTGAAGTATTGGTTATCAAATGTTTGAGGTGTGAAAGGGTCCAATGCTAGGGCTACTCTTGGATCAACATTTACAGGGCATGTTTGTTTCAGTTTTAAAGCATATTGCAAATTCAGTGTTGGATCAATTCTGTTTCTGGGGCTGAAGTTGTACATTCTTTTTGAGAATTTGTTGCAGTGAGAGAATCCAATTGTGTGCCCACCTAACACACAAACAAAATGACATGTTTATGCTTTTTCGAATTTTGATGGACAACTTATTTTTTGGTTAAGAACAATATATTATTAGGGATTTCATCTTAAGAATGATGTTACCAAATACAAAATATTATTTATATACTAAAATTGGTCATTATATATTTGTGTATTAATATATATACACAACAAAAACAACAACAACAAAGCCTTGTCCTACTAAGTAGGGTCGGCTACATGAATCAAACGACGCCATTGTGCTCTATCATGTATCATGTCTACAGAGAGACCGTTTACATGTAGATCTCGTTTGACCACCTCATGGATGGTCTTCTTAGGTCTTCCTCTGCCTTTCGCCCTTTGTCCATCTTCCATCTCATCCACCCTCCTGACTGGATGTTCTATCGGTCTTCTTCTCACATGTCCAAACCACCTGAGACGCGATTCAACCATCTTTTCCACAATGGGTGCTACTCTAACTCTCTCCCTTATATTTTCATTCCTTATTTTATCCAATCGCGTATGACCACTCATCCATCTCAACATCTTTATCTCTGCCACACTCAGCTTATGTTCGTGCTCCCCTTTAGCCGCCCAACACTCCATACCATACAGCATAGCCGGTCTTATAGCGGCGGGATAGAATTTACTTTTAAGTTTTAAAGGCACTTTTTTGTCGTATATAAAACCAGATGCACTCCGCCATTTTAACCAACCTGCTTGGATCCTATGATTTACATCCTGTTCAATCTCTCCATTATCCTGTATGATGCACCCAAGATACTTAAAACTTTTAACTTTTCGTATGATATTTTCTCCAATCTTCACCTCTATATTGGGATTTTCCCTTCTCAGACTAAACTTACATTCCATATATTCCGTCTTGCTACGGCTTATACGCAGACCATACACTTCTAGAGCTTCTCTCCATAACTCCAACTTCTTATTTAGGTCTTCCCTTGACTCTCCCATAAGGACGATATCATCGGCAAAAAGCATGCACCATGGCACAGGCTCTTGGATGTGCTCTGTGAGTACTTCCAAGACTAATGTGAAAAGGTATGGACTTAAGGATGATCCCTGGTGTAATCCTATACCAATAGGGAATTCCTCTGTCACACCACCTTGAGTCTTCACACTAGTTGTGGCCCCATCATACATGTCTTTAATTGCCCGAATATATGCGATCCTTACTCTCCTCTTTTCTAAAACCTTCTATAAGACCTCCCTTGGTACCCTATCATACGCTTTTTCCAAATCAATAAACACCATATGTAGATCCCTTTTATTACTACGATACCTCTCCATCATCCTTCTTAATAGGTATATCGCTTTAGTGGTAGATCTACCTGACATAAATCCAAATTGGTTCTCTGTTACTTGTGTCTCTTTTCTCAACTCCGTTCTATCACCCTTTCTCATAACTTCATAGTATGACTCATAAGCTTAATCCCTCTATAGTTTTCGCAACTTTGTATATCCCCCTTATTCTTGTAAATAGGTACCAAGGTGCTCTTTCTCCACTCATCAGGCATCTTCTTTGACCTTAAAATCTCATTAAAAAGCATGGTTAACCAGTTGATGCCTTTTTCTCCAAGACCCTTCCAAACCTCAATCGGGATATTATCAGGTCCTACTGCCCTGCCATTTTTCATCTGCTTTAGAGCCTCTTTTACCTCGAAGTCTCGAATCCTTCGATAGTAGTCAAAGTTTTGATCTTCTTCCCTTGTGCATAATCGACCAAGGCTCGGAAGAGTCTTCTGTCCCTCATTAAATAACTCGTAGAAGTAGCTCTTCCACCTTTCATTAATCTTCTCCTCTTGAGCCAACACCTCTCCATCCTTATCCTTTATGCACTTAACCTGATCCAAATCTCTCGTTCTTCTTTCCCGGCTCTTTGCGATTCTATATATACCTTTTTCTCCTTCTTTCGTGCCAAAAGACTGGTAGAGACCCTCATATGCTCTTGTTCTTGCTTCACTTACAGCCACTTTTGTCTCTTTCTTAGCCGCCTTATATTTTTCCCAGTTATCTGCATTGCGGCATAAAGACCACTCTTTAAAGCATTCCCTTTTTATCTTTATCTTTTCTTGTATACTCGCATTCCACCACCAGGATTCCTTGTCTCTTGGTCCTATTCCTTTAGATTCACCAAAACTTTCTTTTTCTGTTCTTCTAATAACTTCTGCCATCTCCCTCCACATCTCTTCTGCGCTTCCATTCCCATCCCACTTTGCCTCTTCTCCTACCCGTCTTAGGAAGCTTCTTTGTTCCTCACCTTTCATCCGCCACCACCTCGTCCTTGGGTTCTTCGTATGATGTCTTTTCCTCAACTTTTACTCAACGCGAAAATCCATGACGAGCATCCTATGTTGTGTTGTCAAACTCTCTCCCGGGATAATTTTACAGTTAATGCAAAATTTCCAGTCGACTCTTCCCAACAAGAAGAAGTTGATTTGAGAGCTTGTCATTCCACTCTTATAGGTTATAAGATGTTCGTCTCTCTTTTTAAAACATGTATTTGCAATGAGAAGATCAAAGGTTGAGGAAAAGTCCAAAATAGTTTTACCCTCGGCATTGATCACCCCGAAACCATGGCCTCCGTGAATACTCCCATATCCAGTCACTTCTCTCCCAACATGGCCATTTAAATCTCCTCCTAAGAAAATCTTATCTCCCAAAGGTATTCCTTGAACCAAACTCTCTAGATCCTCCTAAACCTTATCTTGTGTTGTTCGTCCGAACCCACTTGCGGTGCATAGGCGCTAATCACATGGAAAGCACCTCCCTCCACCACAAGTTTGATAGAGATGATCCGATCTCCCACCCTCTTGACATCCACTACGTCCTTCTTCCACTGCTTATCCACAATTATTCCAACCCCATTCATATTCTTTACCTTTCCTGTATACCAAAGTTTGAAACCAGAAGTATCAAACTCCCTAGCCTTTGCACCAACCCATTTCGTTTCTTGTAGGCACATAATGTTAATCTTCCTCCTTGTCATGGTGTCCACCACCTCCATGGACTTTCCTGTTAGAGTGCCTATGTTCCATGTCCCAAATCTCAACCTTCTGTCGCTTCGACCTTTACCTTTTACTTTGTGAACTAGCTTATTTACCCTCGTCCGTTCACGAAAACGCGAGAACCCTTGCTCATTTAACACTACATCCGGGCACCGATGTAGCGGCTCTTGCTTTGACACCGTACTCGAGCCATACGGCGCGTTGCTTCCGGACAACGACCTAGCTTTAGCGCAATAATGTCTTTGATTCATGTCATGGGGGTTCGGCTATATTTTTATGTTGGTTGCCGAAGACCTAATACAACCCTCCTCTTTTATCCGGGTTTGGAACCGGCTATGTATATTTAATTTATTTTCAATGTATATTTTATATATATATATATATATATATATATATATATATATATATATATATATATATTAATTTTGGTAACTGATTTTAGTGTATAGACTAGCATGATTATATAAAGGTTAATTTTATTTACAATCATATTACTTTCTATAGACAAAAAATCAGCCACTAATTAATCATCACGTATAAAAGTACGTATTTAATATCTAATAAAAAATTTAAATATATTATTGTAAACAAATTTGATTATTTTAATGACAAATTATTTAATTAAAAAATTGTGTGAAATAATACCTATAAATATACATAAGCATATAGACTGATTTGATAGCTGATTTTTAAAGTGTAAGGAACATGTTTGTTCCACTTAAGTTACCTGATAATGCGATCATATCTGTCTGGGAGAGGCCATTAAAGCTAAACAAAGAATTGAGCTGATCCAAATTGAAATTAGGGCTAGGAAGATGGTGTTGAACACTTGCATAGTAGATATTCTCCCATCACGCCTTCCTAATTCAACTTCATAAAATGGTTCCCCAGCCTACATTATTATTATTAAGCAAATTATGATAGTTTAACTAACTTAATTTTTTAATTATGAACATTGTTCTATTAATTAACATTATTATAGAGATTATTAGACTATAGAATCTTTTACAAAGCATAGATCAAAATAATAAGAAATTGAAGTGAAATTGTACCAAGTTGACCACATCCCTAGTGGCCAGAGCAAGAATATCAGCACAAGAGACTTTGTTTCTGCACTGAGGATCACTATCAACGGCTACCTTGGCCTTAACCACCGTGTCGAAACCGTCCCCGGCAAGCGACACGTCATCAGGATGGTTTTTCTCTGCCTGGTTAGTTGGAGACACAAGCAGAACTGAAGCATCACAACCCTGTATGCAGAAACCAAGAACAAAGTTAGTAATAATATTTCCAAAATAAAAAACCTAATAGATTAGTAATTTAATTGAATACTGAATGACATTGACAGTATTAAGTATTAACATGCTGCCATGCAGAAATGTTGAATAAAATAAGAACTTAGATAACCACTTAACCATTGTCTTAAAAACATTTGATAAGAGAATAAACAAAAAAAAAATTGTTTTTTCAATAATAATATATTCAATACTTAAAAAACTCAAGAAATTTCTAATTTTTTTATTAAAATATTCTACTTGTAATTTCCTTAACAAGTGTACCTAGTTAAACAATACAATTTTAGACTTGCACCAACCAACAAAACTTGATTAATTAACAAGTGAATGCGCTTAGACATACCCTGACAAAGCAATCATGGAAGAAGAGGCGGAGAGTGGAAGGAGCAGTCACAAATGTCTGCTGCAACTTCTGCGTCACGGCGGCGCGAACCAGCTGTTCCACATTGGGGCATGTGTTGTTGTAGAAGCCGCGAGAAAGTTGAGCAGAGCTTGTTTGTACACTACTAATTAGTAGAATCATAAATGATGTGAACACAAATACAAAGTTCTTGGCCATTTCTTACTAGTCCTGTGATCTTAGCTTGCTTTTTAACTATACTATGATTTCTTGCTTAATGCTACATATATAAGCAAGTTTATGATTAACTTGATTAAGGAAAAAACAAAAAAAAATGGTTTGATGTTGATTTGAAGATTGCTTCCATTGACACACATATATTGATATGATTATTAAATGGGAAAATGATTGATGAGAATAAGTACAGAATAGTGCTTAATTTTTTCATGGAGAGTCTTGCTAATATTGACATAAATATGTATGTGAATCTGATAAAAGTTGAAAGAAACGTAAGTGAAGCTTCTTAGATACTTTTTAATTAAATAAAAATATTGATGCTCTAAGTAGAGTAGTATTTAGTGGCAGCTGCTAGCACTCTGGCGTGTATGTAATCACATGATGAAGTGCCGTGATGCATCAAAACTGCCTTCTGAATATGTTAACCTATTTCATTACAAACTGTATCTTAGGAGAACAAGTTAACCAATAAAATTAGCATTTTTACACTTTTTTTTTTTTTACCAACAAGAAGTATCTTACATTTTCATCGTGTTGAATTAAATATTTATCTTCTGATTCTTTGATTCAGTCTGAAAGAGCTAAGAAACTCATAACAGAGTCTTAAACTTTTTTTTCCCCCTCCAATTCGAACTCAAATTCTTTCGTAAGAAAAATTTAATTTACCTCTTGTTACGATGGGTAACCGGAGATTAATGGGTTGGACGGCGTGGGTTGGCCCAAACGTATGAAGAATGAGGATCTCAAGTGGATCTGCAACTCGGCGCCCTCCGTCCGACTTGTGCATGCGAAAGAATGGGGGGGGGGTGGTACCTGCAAAGACACTCCGATGCTTAAGTTAGCAAGAGTGTTAACAGGTCTAGAGAGTATTGGGACTTAGAGATACTTGAGAAGTGTCAGTGTATTTATAGTAGTGAACCAATAACCACCGTTGGAGTAGTGCCACTTTTTTAGGGTGTTAACCGTCCCTTTATCTTAGGGAAGTTAAGATATGGCTTGTGGAAGTGGGTAGAGAGATTCTAGGGGCAGTTATTTATTCAAATAAATGCCTATCTGCCAGCTAACCCTCGTTCCCGACTTCTTTAGAGCAAGTCGTGACGAGTACCGACTTCCTAAGACGAAGATTGGTACTGGGTGAGGTCAACCCTTTGGATTGGGCCTTTTTACTTGGGTCCTGGGCCTTAGCGTTGGGCCAGTGTATGAACAGTGCCCCTACTCGAGCCCAATTTCTTTTTAAGATTTGGGTTCGAGTATACTACTCGGGATTGTAGCCGACGTGTTGGAGGACCGACGTGATGGTCCGAAACCAACGTGACTTTTCGTGACCTTTTGGTTTTGACAGTTACGTCTAATCAAGCGTCGTGTCTGTTAGGGATGTGCGTAGGGATTAATGGCCTTGGTAACCGTGCGTTTTTAATGACTGCCCCGTTTTTACCATTGTGCCCCTAACGTACTTATAAATACTTTCCCTCTTTTTCCTTGTTTCGTTTCTGCGATTTTTCAAATTTTTCCTTTATTCGTTCGTGCTGCATTCTTGTATCTTCGAAGGCTTTCGTTTCCTCCCACCCTCATTTCCAGATAAAGGTTAGTTCTTTTTGGAACATGCTTTTCTATTTGCACGCCTTTATTTTGTAGATAGGTTGGTTTGTAGACTTTAGTTCCGTATTCCCTCCCTTTAGAGACCGTGTTTTTGATTTTTCTTTTCTTTTTCCCTTGTAGGTTTTTGTTACCTTTTTAAGAAAAAGAAATGGCTTTCGTAGATGTCCTTTCTCAGTGGGTTGATGTCATGGTTCTAGGGGAGGAACCCTCGGTCGATACTGATTTTATCACCCATCTTCGTACTCACCACAGAATTTGTACTTCTGAGGAGGATGAGCCGAAGTATGAGTTGGTAGTCCCGGGTCCTGAAGACCGGGTTTGCTTTGGGAGGGTCAATGAGGCGGCCCCTCATTTTTTCTTTATGTATGAATGTATGATCACCCGTTTGGGTGTTTTTCTTCCTTTTTCAAACTTTGAGATGTCTGTTTTATATCACTGTCGAGTTGCCCCTACCCAGCTTCACCCCAACTCTTGGGGTTTTTTGAAAATTTATCAATTTATTAGCCAAGCTTTGGAATTCCCGACCTCTTTGAAGATTTTTTCTATCTCTTTCATATGACCAAACCCTTCAGTGGGCTAAACAATAAGCAACAGTAGGTGTCTTTCCGAGCCATACAGGGTCGGAGAGTTTTTACCCTTTTTGACGAATCCTTCCATGACTTTAAAAATTATTTTTTCAAAGTTCAAGCTATATAGGGTCACCACCCCTTTTTTCTGGATGATAATTCTTCTCCCCGATTTCCTTTATACTGGCTGGAGGCCTCCCCTTGCGAGAAATATGGTCTGGACGACCTGGACGAGGTAGAAGCAGCCATTGTGGGGTTCTTCCGAGAAGTGTGGGGGAGGGCCCCATATTTGGACACTAAAAAGTTTCTCCAGGGATCTCCGACCTTTGTCCAGGCGCAGCTAGGTAGCTTTTATTTGTTTGTTAGGTTACCGACTTGTCTGATTGGCATTCCCGACTTGTCTTAATCTATTATATATTGTTTTTTCAGAGATGGCGAAGGCAAACGCTCAGGAGTCTTACCAGAGAGTTCAGGAGGCTAAAGCAAAGTCTCGCGCCAGGACTGGTGGCGCCCGGGCGGTTATCTCTCCTCCTCCTCCTCGAAACATTGGGACTCCTTCCCAGCCCATTGTGATTTCTTCTTCTGCTTCCTCTCAGCCGCCCCCCTCTGCCCGACCTTCTCCTGAGCCAGAGAATAAGAAGCGCAAGACCTTAGAGTCTGGCTCTTCTGGTGAGGTAAAGGCGGATGCTCTTGCATTCGTCCGAAAGAACATCTACCCCCATGCTCGTATAAGCATGGATGATGTGTCTGTTCGTCACCACCTTACCATTCTGGTTGAGGAAAGTCTCAAGGCGGCGGGGGTTTGTGGCAAACTCTTGGATATTTTTGAGAAGGCTCCTCTCAGCTCTTTAGGAATGACCTCGAGGGTCGAGGAGCTAGAAGGAAGGCTTCGTATATATCAAGAGCATGAGAGGGAGTTGAAGGAGAAAGTCGCCAAACTGAAGGAGGAGAGAGATAATCTCCGAGAGAAGGGGAGGAAGTTGCAAGCCCAATGCAACATGGAGGTGGACTTGAGGAAGACAGCGCAGGGCAGCTATCAAAAATTATTTGAAGATCTTGTGGCTGTGAAGAATGATCTGCTGAATTCTCGGAAGGCCTATGCCGAGTTGGAGGACTCCATTGCTGATGGCGCCAAGGAAGCTTGGAGGGTCTTTAAGGAGCAGGTCGGAGTCATTGCTCCTGACTTGGACCTTTCTCCTTTAGATCCTGATAAAGTTGTTATTGACGGTGCCATTGTGGATCCCCCTGTCCCCGTAATTATTTCCGAGTCAGAATTGAAGACTCGGGGGCAGAGAATCATAGAGTTCCCTCCTCGCCCTAAAGATGCTCCGAGTTCTTCTACTGTTCCTCTGACTTCCTCTCCTATGGATGCCTCTCTTCCTGGTCCTGGTGGTGCTCCTTCTGACTCTGGTGGTGGTGATCTGTCTCTTCTTCCTTTGAAAAAATAATTTCGTTGGCTATATGGGGGCCCGGCCTGTGGGTCCCCCCTTTTTTAAACTCTTTATGTTTGTTTGTTGAACAATTTCTTTCTGGCCTTTTAAGGCCGTAAACAAAAATACCCCTTTTTGATAAGGGTTTAAGTTAAAATAAGTACCCTTTTTTGGATAAGGGTTTTTAAGTTACTTTATGTGTGCATGCTTTTTGATAGTGACTTTTCGAACTCCCCTTGATCTTATTCTAAAGGAAAAACCCTTTCTTTGGCTTGTCTGTCTTTCTGCACCTTTTTTGTTTTAAGGATTTTAAGGACAGTTTTCTGATCTTTTCCTGGGTTTTTCGATCTCTTTTGTTTATTCCTCGCACTCAATTTTGTTTTATTGAGTTTTTATGATTTAGGTTATTTTTGCGATTCGTTTTCTATTTCTACTCGGTCTTTTCACTTCGACTTATGAGTCGGAATGTTTCCGAGTTTCTTACGATCACCTTTTATAACCTCTTTACACCGACTTGTACCTCGTCGTTTTATCCTGACGACCATCTAGGTCGGTTCATGGGATTTTCACATTTTGTCGAGCTTAAGTCGGCGCGTTTCGTAGAAAGAGAAAACAACAAAGGAATTTAAGAGATATTTGTAAAAAAGATCTTTATTAATTGGGGAGGTACTTTATTGCTGCTAAGGATTTTTGACAATCTATTTTCCTTAGCCCCTACTGTGATGCCTCATTAAAAACCCTTCTCCAGAAAAAACCCTTTGGTTTTGGGAAAAAATCATGAAGTTGGGAAAAGAGTACATCAGGGAGTAGAGTTCGCTTTTAGCTATAGTACCTTTTCATATTACAAGCATGCCACGACCTTGGTAACTCGGTGCCGTCCAGGTCGGTCACTTTATAATAGCCTTTTCCTAAGACCTCATTGATTCTGTATGGTCCCTTCCAATTTGTAGCGAGCTTTCCTTCCCCTGATTTGTTGACTCCAATGTTGTTTCTGATCAAGACCAAGTCACTTAGGGTGAATGCTCTTCGAATAACTTTTTTGTTGTATCTTGTAGCCATCCTTTGCTTCAACGCTGCTTCTCTTATCTGGGCTTCTTCTCGGACTTTGGGGAGCAAGTCGAGCTCCTCTTTGTGCCCCTGTATATTTCCGATCTCGTCATGGAGAATCACTCTTGGGTTTTGCTCGTTGACTTCTATTGGGATCATGGCTTCTACCCCATAAACTAGTCGGAAGGGCGTTTCTCCAGTGGCGGATTGGGGGGTCGTCCTGTAGGCCCATAGCACTTGTGGGAGCTCTTCAGCCCAGGCTCCTTTTGCATCTTGTAGCCTTTTCTTTAGCCCTGCCAGTATGACTTTGTTGGCTGCCTCGGCTTGCCCATTGGCTTGCGGGTGTTCTACCGAGGTGAACTGGTGTTTGATTTTCATACGGGCTACTAGGCTTCTAAAGGTAGAGTCGGTGAACTGGGTTCCATTATCTGTAGTAATGGAATAGGGTATCCCATATCTTGTGATGATATTTTTGTAGAGGAATCTCGGACTTCTCTGTGCGGTGATGGTGGCCAATGGTTCTGCTTCTATCCATTTTGTGAAGTAATCTATCCCCACTATCAGGTATTTGACTTGTCCTGGCGCCTGGGGAAAAGGACCTAACAAATCCATCCTCCATTTCGCAAAGGGCCATGGAGAAGTGATGCTGATGAGCTCCTCCGAGGGAGCCACGTGGAAATTTGTGTGCATCTGGCACGGTTGACACTTTTTCACAAATTCGGTCGCATCTTTCTGCAAGGTCGGCCAATAGAATCCAGCTCGGATCACTTTCCTAGCTAATGACCTTGCTCCGAGATGATTTCCGCAGATCCCACTATGGACTTCTTCTAACACCTCGGTGGTTTTTGAGGTCGGTACGCACTTTAACAATGGTGTTGATATCCCCCTCCTGTAGAGAATATTTTTCACCAAGGTGTAGTATTGTGCTTCCCTACGGATTTTCTTAGCCTCTTTCTCCTCCTTGGGAAGGATGTCGAACTTCATGTATTCGACCAAGGGGTTCATCCATCCGAGGTTTAGTCCGACTACCTCAAGGACCTCTCGCTTGCCTTCTTCCTTTACCACGGAGGGTTCCTGGAGAGTTTCTTGGATCAGGCTTCTGTTATTCCCTCCTGGCTTGGTACTTGCTAACTTGGATAGGACATCTGCTCTGCTATTTAGATCCCGAGTTATGTGTTTGACCTCGGTTTTTGTAAAGCGCCCAAGGTGTTCCAGAGTTTTTTCCAAGTACTTTTTCATATTTGGGTCCTTTGCCTGATACTCTCCATTTATCTAGGAGGTCACCACTTGTGAGTCGCTGTATATCATCACCTTTGTAGCGCCGATTTCTTCCGCCAGCTTTAATCCAGCAATCAAGGCTTCATACTCTGCCTGATTATTTGAAGCTGGGAATTCAAATTTGAGGGAGACCTCTATCTGGGTTCCTCTTTCATCCACCAGTATTATGCCTGCACCGCTTCCTATTTTGTTTGAGGATCCATCTACATAGAGTTCCCATGTAGTTGGTTTCTCCTCTTGGTCTCCTGCATATTCTGCAATGAAGTCGGCGAGGCACTGGGCTTTAATTGCCATCCGAGTTTCATACTTCAAGTCGAACTCGGAAAGCTCTATTGCCCATTGAACCATTCTCCCTGCAACATCCGTCTTTTGGAGGATTTGCTTCATGGGTTGGTTCGTGTGGACTTTTATTGTGTGAGCTTGAAAGTAAGGCCGTAGTCTTCGTGAGGCTACTACTAAGGAGTAGGCAAACTTCTCTAGTTTGTGGTACCTTAGCTCAGGACCTTGTAGAACTTTACTGATGAAATATACTGGGTGCTGACCAGCCTCGTCTTCTCTTATCAGGGCCGATGAGACGGCCTTGTCTGCTACAGATAGGTATAGGACGAGGTCTTCTCCAGCTACAGGTCGAGTTAGAATAGGAGGTTGGCTCAAGAATCTTTTGAACTCCTGGAACGCCTCCTCGAATTCAGGAGTCCATTAGAACTGACATCCCTTTCTCAATAAGGAGAACAGCGGAAGGGATTTTAGTGCTGATCCTGCCAAAAATCTGGAGAGGGCTGCAAGTCGGCCATTCAGTTGTTGGACCTCTCTTAAACAAGTCGGGCTTTTCATCTCCAGGATAGCTCTACACTTATCGGGATTTGCTTCGATCCCTCTTTGTGTCAGCATAAACCCTAGAAATTTTCCTGCCTCTACCGCGAAGGCACACTTTGCGGGATTTAGTTTCATCCCGTGTAACCTTATGGTGTCGAAGACTCGTGAGAGATCTGACAAGAGGTCGACTTCTTTTTCGGTTTTCACCAACATGTCGTCGACGTATACTTCCATTAGGCTTCCCAGGTGAGAGGCGAACACCTTATTCATCAACCTTTGGTACGTGGCCCCTGAATTTTTCAATCCAAATGGCATGACCACGTAGTAGAAATTAGCTCTGGGTGTGATGAATGATGTTTTCTCCTGGTCTGGTACATACATCGGGATTTGGTTATATCCCGAGTAGGTGTCCATGAATGATAAGTATTGATACCCCGAGCTGGAGTCTACTAGGGTATCAATGCTTGGCAGTGGATAAAGGTCCTTGGGACAGGCCTTATTTAAGTCGGTATAGTCGACACACATTCTCCAGTTGCCATTTTGTTTTTTGACTAGCACTACATTGGCTAGCCATGTTGGGTACTTGACTTCTCTGATGAAGTCGGCTTCTAGGAGTGCCTGTACTTGCTCTTCTACTACCAGGGCTCGTTCCGGGTCGAGCTTGCGTCTTCTTTGTTGTACAGGTCGGGACCTCGAGTAGATCGAAAGCCTGTGGGACATGAGCTCGGGGTCTATTCCTGGCATGTCGGAGACCTTCCAGGCGAAGAGATCGGAGTTATCTCTTAGGAGCTTAGTCAACCCTTGTTTTAGGGTTTCCCCTAGGTTGGCTCCTATGTAAGTGACTTTTCCTTCTTCTTCGCCGACCTGTATCTCTTCGGTTTTTCCTCCTGGCTGTGGTCATAGCTCTTCTCTAACCCTTGCACCTCTGAGCTCTATTGTGTGGACTTCTCGGCCCTTTCCCCTCAGGTTTAGACTTTCATTGTAGCATTTCCTTGCCAATTTCTGGTCCCCCCTTACCGTTGCTATCCCCGCTGGGGTCGGAAATTTTATACAAAGGTGGAAAGTGGATACCACCGCTCCGAGTCGATTAAGGGTAGCTCTGCCGATTAAAGCATTATATGTTGACCCTACATCGATGACTATGAAGTCTATACTCAGAGTTTTTGATTTTTCCCCTTTTCCAAAAGTGGTGTGGAGGGGCAAAAATCCTAGTGGCTTTATTGGCGTGTCGCCTAATCCGTATAAGGTGTCGGGGTAAGCTCTCAACTCTTTCTCATCCAACCCTAGTTTATCAAAAACGGGCTTAAAAAGGATGTCCGCTGAGCTTCCTTGGTCCACTAGGGTTCTATGGAGATGGGCATTCGCCAGGATCATAGTTATTACCACTGGATCATCATGTCCAGGGATTATTCCTTGCCCATCTTCTTTCGTGAATGAAATAGTAGGGAGGTCGGATGACTCTCCTCCGACCTGGTAGACTCTCTTGAGATGCCTTTTGCGAGAGAATTTGGTGAGTCCCCCTCCCGCGAACCCTCCTGAGATCATGTGGATATGTCTCTCCGGAGTCTGCGGTGGTGGGTCTCTTCTATCCGTATCATCTCGCTTTCTCTTCCCATGACTATCCGACCTTTCTATGAGATATCTGTCGAGCCGACCTTCCCTAGCCAGCTTTTCTATCACATTTTTAAGGTCGTAGCAGTCGTTTGTGGAGTGACCATATATCTTTTGGTACTCACAGTAGTCGTTGCAGCTCCCCCCCTTTTTTATTTTTAATGGGTCTGGGGGTGGCAGCCTTTCCGTATTACAAATCTCTCTGTATACATCCACTATGGAGACTTTTAGAGGAGTATAAGAGTGATATTTTCTTGGTCTATCGAGACCGAGTTCTTCCTTCTTCTTGGTTTCCCTCTCCCTCTCTTTTGTTGAGGGAGGGTGCCCAGGTCGCCAACTCAGGTCTCTCAGCTTAGCATTTTCCTCCATGTTGATGTACTTTTCAGCTCTTTCCTGCACATCGCTTAAAGAGATAGGGTGTCTTTTGGATATGGACTGTGAGAAGGGACCTTCTCTAAGCCCATTGACTAACCCCATTATGACTGCCTCTGTGGGCAGGTCTTGAATATCTAAACATGCTTTGTTGAACCTTTCCATATAGGCTCGTAAGGATTCTCCGACCTCCTGCTTTATTCCCAGGAGGCTTGGTGCATGTTTTACTTTGTCTTTCTGGATAGAGAACCTCATCAAGAACTTCCTTGAGAGGTCTTCAAAACTGGTAACCGACCTCGGGGGGAGGCTGTCGAACCACTTCATCGCCGCTTTCGACAAGGTTGTCGGGAAAGCTTTGCATCGTGTAGCATCAGAAGCGTCAGCCAGATACATCCGACTTTTAAAATTGCTCAAATGATGCTTCGGGTCAGTGGTTCTGTCGTAGAGGTCCATATCGGGGCTTCTAAAGTTTCTCGGAACTTTTGCCCTCATTATGTCCTCACTAAAAGGATCTTCCCCCCTAGGGGCGACTCTTCTCTACCGTCACGGGAGTTCTGACCTTTGAGGGAGGATTCTAACTTTAAGAGTTTTCTTTCTAACTCTTTTCGTCGCTCCATCTCCTCTTTTAGGTTCTTTTCAGTTTTCTTTTGTCGCTCCCGTTCCTGTTCTAACTGTTCGAGGCGACTATGGACTAATCCCATGAGCTCAGTTGCATGGGATGGTCCCTCTTTCTCTGATTCGCGCCCTTCTGAAGAATTCACCTTCGGATTTTTTATTCCGGAGGTGCCTTCCCTGTGTTAGTCATTGGCTTCCTGGTGAAGGGTCAAATCTGCCTCATTGTTTTCGGTGTTCAGATTCTCTTGTTCAGAGTCTGTCTCTACATGACCCTCTTTAGGGGATCTATCCGCCATCACTGGTTGATCTCTCGGGTCCCCGGCAACGGCGCCAATGTTACGATGAGTAACCGGAGATTAATTGGCTGGACGGCGTGGGTTGGCCCAAACGTATGAAGGAGGAGGATCTCAAGTGGATCTGCAACTCGGCGCCCTCCGTCCGACTTGTGCATGCGAAAGAATGGGGGGTGGTACCTGCAAAAACACTCCGATGCCTAAGTTAGCAAGAGTGTTAACAGGTCTAGAGAGTATTGGGACTTAGAGATACCTGAGAAGTGTCAGTGTATTTATAGTGGTGAACCAATAACCACCGTTGGAGTAGTGCCACTTTTTTAGGGTGTTAACCGTCCCTTTATCTTAGGGAAGTTAAGATATGGCTTGTGGAAGTGGGTAGAGAGATTCTAGGGGCAGTTATTTATTTAAATGAATGCCTATCTGCCAGCTAACCCTCGTTCCCGACTTCTTTAGAGCAAGTCGTGACGAGTACCGACTTCCTAAGACGAAGATTGATACTGGGTGAGGTCAACCCTTTTTGGTTGGGCCTTTTTACTTGGGTCCTGGGCCTTAGCGTTGGGTCAGGGTATGAACACCTCTCTTTTAGCATCTTGACAAAGACTCGTTGCAATAGTATTTACTATTTACCATGTAAATGTATTGCTTATATTAAAAGAGCATTTAATTTCCAAGAGATGTTAACTTACATTTTTTCAAATGTTTTTTTTTTTTTTAATGCAGAAACTTCAATGCATGAAATAATTAGGAAGTATTAAGAAACAAGAAACAAAAATACCATGTAA
This sequence comes from Arachis hypogaea, assembly GCF_003086295.3. NCBI lineage: Eukaryota > Viridiplantae > Streptophyta > Magnoliopsida > Fabales > Fabaceae > Arachis > Arachis hypogaea. The sequence continues at coordinate 26,390,899 of NC_092049.1, forward strand.
ATGTCTTCTCTGTTTTGAGTGTTTCGATCAAATGCCCAGAACAATCTACAAAGCTCCATGTTGTTATTCTTAACTCATTAATATTTCCTTTAATATAATAGCAATAATGAAGATTATTCCAAGTTGTAAAAGATCATTATGTATCTTTTATAAGAGTGAATTTGAATTATTTTTACTTATAGTTTTGTTAGAAACTGCTTTAGTAGATGATGTGGAACTAACCGTGCAAAACTACCCATTATCTAATTTTAAACGGTTACAAAAAGGTTTAATATGATGATCTCTTTCTCTGGTCGGCTATCTATGAAGCGTGAGTGATTGAGTTTATGCTTATGAGATAAAGATGATTGAAAGACATGCATTGACAACTCTGACATTTTAATTTCAGAGACAAATAAGGTAGTACAGTATATATAGATTATAGAATATGTTAAGCTGAGCAAATGTTGCATCTTTATGAGATTATTGTCAACTCAATGGCATGTGATCATCTCCCAATTCCAACTACTATATTGAATTCGCAATGTCAGACTTTTCAAATGTTTTACTAACTAATAAATGGTTTTTAGTAAGGGGGAAGCAAGCTGCAAAAAAATGATTGCGAAAATCAACCATTGGACATGGACTTGAGAATAATTGTGCAACAAACTAAGATTAGATCATAGTGCTTATACTCTTCCCCTTAATATACCATATTTTTGTCACAATACAACAGGCGTCTAGCCGTAGAAACAGTTAAAATTAATCATTGGATGGATTTCCTCCATCAATAAATGAATTCTCTAACAATAATTCGCACATCTACAATAGGAATTCAACAAGGAAAATAATTATAATGAGAGAGAGAGCGAGAGTCTGGGCGGAAAACACTGGGAGGGTAAGATCTAGGGAACATAGAAATGATCCTAGGGTTTGGAACCGAGAAGAGTATTGACGATTGGAGAATGAATCCTTCACCGTTTTTGTGAGTAATCTTCCTGAAGACATATCAAAACGAGAGCTGTTCCAATTGTTCAACTGGACGGGACGCATTAATGATATATATCTATCTCGAAAATGAAAAAGCGGAAGTATATACATTTTTGCTTTCATTCGGTACACAACGAAAGGAGGGACGTTGAAAGCTATAGCGGAAATGAATCGACTGCGGCTGAGAGATAAGGTTGTTTTTGTGGGGGAAGCTAAGTACAGAATAGCGTCGAGGGTAACGAACACGAATAGTGGAGAGAGAGGTGCAGACACACAAAATCTAATGTCTCGGAAGCCGCATAGCGAAGTAGTGCCGAATGATGCCGGGTCATCTGGACGTGAGTTACGGATGAAGGAAGTCGAAAAAGACCTGCATGGTAACGGATGGACAAAGAAGATATAGGTCGCAGTGGCAAAAGAAAATTTGGTATGGCTGCAGCAAAGCCTTGTAGAGGGCACGACGAAGCCTATTAACTTTGATTCTCTAAAGGAAATGGTCGCGAAGAACTTGCCTAATGTTTTCCAGGCCAGGGAAATGGGAGCATACAAAGCTCTCTTGACTTTCGATAGTGCTATACATGCTGAAGAAACCTACACGTTGAACATGAATCACCTACTCCACTTGTTCCACAGCATATGGAGGTGGGAGGAGTCGGAGCACAGTGAAACTTGTAGAGTGTGGCTTGAATGTTTTGGGGCTCCGTTACACGCATGGTCTGTGGACACTTTTAAAATGATAGGAGGCCAATGGAACGAAGTAGTTGGGTGTGCTAGAGAGACAAAATTGTGTAGTTCTTTCACGGTAGGTCGTGTGTAGATTGATACGTGTGTAATGGACGGGATCCAAGAATGGGTTCATATCACTATTGGTACCGGGGGATATGATGTTTTAGTAAAGGAGATTGGACATGAGGCGTGTGACCTGCAATGTGTTGGAAGACTTGGTGATCAAGAGATAACGAACAGTGAGCGAAGAAATCACGATAGAACGAGCAAGGAGCCAGGAGTGGATTTGTTGCAGCGACATCAATATGCTTCATTGCATAAGGGCGGTCAAGAGGAGGAGATGTTGTTGATGGTAAGACGAGGAGAGGAAGAAGACAAGGGCAGATTAGTAATTTCACAAAGATTTATGAATGAATGGACTGATGATAGTGATTACCACAATCGCTTGAAAATCGTAACTGATCAAGTAATTATTGGCGATAATCAAGGCATGACTTATTTTGAGGGAGGTATCGTTACAAGGGAGGAGGCAGAGTCTGAGAGGACAGTCACATGTGTATTTAATGGGCTAGAAAGGGGTCCACCAAGGCCAAACAAAAAGCAAATTGCCTAAACGCAGGTTGGGCCAGCCACAAAAAAAGATGGAGAAGGGGGCTAATAGCTAGATGGGCCTAACATCACCTGAAGCTATCGGTTCAACGATTGGGCCTGAGATGGGAGATCCGAGTCGGGTGCTGGCCATATCACCGAACGATGTGGGTGACTGGTATGGGTGCAACATCAATAGCGTGGGACTCCTCGAGGATGGCGGAGACACGTTCGTTGGGGCTGGGCACGGGGGAAGTCAGCGGTCACCAAGCCTTGGCAACAGGTTACGCCGCGATGGAGCTACTCGAACACTCACTGATGAACTCGGGCCGGGAGGGCCAGCGTGTGAAGATCCCAACTTCGAGGATGGCGGCAGGGCAGAAGTACAGGTGGCCAGAGTTAATTGTAGGGCTAATGGTGATGAGAAACAAAATTAGAAGGGAGCCGGTGAAAGGAGGGGCTCAAACGTGGTTGGTGCAGAGGGAGGCGTGAAGGTAATTGTCGGCGGCACTCAAGGGGAGCACGCGAGTCCAGAGTTGTGTGCGGAGACCTATGACCAACTTGAACCTGGTATAGATGGAGGTCAGGTTATTGTCCAAAGTGAAAAGAGGTTGGTTGTCGGGCATGAGGAAGACGAAAGTGGAGGGAATGATCTTGGGAATGAGCTAAGGGAGACAGGTGCAAAAGACAGTGATACTCAGTGTTCAAATTTGGAGGCGTAGATGCTGGAGAACAGAAGAACCTGGGAGTTGGGAAAGGAGTCAGGCGCCATGCTATACAATGAGGACGATGACATTATGGCAATACTCCAAGCGCAAAATGAAGAAATAGATCACAAAAGGAAAATAGCAAAGCGAAGGAAAAACTGAGACGCTGCAGACCCAAACATAAAAAACAAGTGTGTCAGAAGCTTTTTAAATGATTTTTAGTTCTTGGAATGTTAGGGGATTAAGGGGTGATGGGAAGTTTAGCATGGTGAAGAACCTTAAGAATAAACATAGATTAGATCTGTTGGACTTGATTGAGACTAAAAGGGAGATAGTGACGAGATATGATGTGGCAAGAATATGGGGGCAAGATGGTGCGGGATGGGAATATGTAGGCTCTGAAGGTGCAGCAGGTGGACTTTTATTAATATGGGATGAATCAGTGTTTAAATTGAATAACTGCTATAAGGGGAAGAGATGGTTGTGTGTTGAAGGGGTCCTGGTAAAGTGTAGTTTCAACTGTGCATTTTTCTTGGTCTATGGTGCACATGACAGGGATGCGAAGTTGCAGGTGTGGGAAGAGCTGAGCTATATAGCTGGGTTATGTCAGGTGCCTGGTTGTTATATGAGAGATTTTAATGAAATAGTACATATGAAAGAACGACAAGGTACTGGTGTTTTACCTCGGTCTGCGAAAGAATTCAAGGCTTGGATACAAGATATGGACTTAATGGATTTGCCGCTCACTAATCGTATGTTCGCATGGTTTAGGGGACGTTCTTGTAGTCGTATTGATAGAGCTCTGGTTAACCTAGAGTGGTTAGAGGAGTTTCTGGAGACTCGTGTACAAGGTGGACCAAGGAGATTGTCAGATCATTGTCCTATTATAGTAGAAGACAAAAAACTGAGGGGAGGTCCAAGGCCTTTCAGAAGCTTAGATTCCTGGTTTACACATGAAGGCTTCCTCAGAATGGTGAAGGAGGAGTGGAGAGTTTTGGGAGAGATTTAGTTCACAGATAAATTGAAGGCGTTGACGATTCCGTTAGGGAGGTGGCATAAGGCCAATTTTAGTGATATGGACAAGAAGATTACGAACTTTGAGGAAGAAATTAATAAGATTGATGATATGGTGAGAAATGGAGTGTATGACGGAACGATGGAGGCTAGACGGAAGACGCTAGTCACTTGCTGTGAGAGGTGGTATGTGAGAAAAGAGATTCATTGGAAGCAGATGTCCCGATCGTGACAAGCTAAGGAGATGGACAAAAATACAAGATACTTTCACAATATAGCTTCATCAAGAAGGAAGAATAACAGGATTGATACATTGCTAATCAACGGCAGACTGGTCAGGAATCAAGTTAGGATAAAAATTGCTAGTAGAGATTTCTATAAGGATTTATATCACTAGGAAGATTCTCCTATGATGGGCTTCACAGACGGTCTGGTGGGTAGGATAGGTCAGGAAGATGCTGTGAAGTTGGAAATGTTGCCGTTTGCTGAGGAGATCAATGAGGCTTTGTGGGACTGTGAGTCTTCTAAGGCACCAGGCTGTGACAGGTACAACATGAATTTTATTAAGAGTGGTTGGGACGAGATAGGGCCTGAATTCACAGCAGCTGTGATTGGATTCTTTCAGACATCCAGGTTACCGGCGGAGTCCAATATCACTTGGGTGGCGCTGGCTCCAAAGTTCGTTGGTGCAAGGAAAATTAAAGACTTGTGACCTATTAGTATGGTTGGGTGCATATACAAGGATATTTCCATGGTATTGTTTAGGAGGATGAGACAAGTAATGCCAGAGCTAGTAGATGAGACTCAGAGTGCATTTGTGAAAGGCAGAAAAATACATAATGGGGCACTTATCGCATGTGAAACTGTAAACTGGCTTAAGCGGAGGAAGGAGGAGGCAGCGATAATTAAGTTAGACTTCCAAAAATCATATGATAGAGTCAAGTGGAGTTTTGTGGACATAGTACTGCAAAAGATGAGATTTGGGACCTACTTTCACCTTTCTTGTTCGTACTGGTTGTAGATGTGCTACATCGGATAATTGGAGAGGCAGTCAGGAACGGCCGTATATCACCATTGTTGGTTGGGAGAGATAGTATAGAGTTATCGCATCTCCAGTTTGCGGATGATACAATTCTGTTTTGCCCATCAGAAGAGGAGACTATCAAGAAGTACAAGCGACTCTTGAGGTGCTTTGAGCTGATGTCAGGGCTCAGCATTAATTTTGACAAGTCAAGCTTGATTCCAGTAAATTGTGACGAGCAATGGGTCTAGCGTATGTGTCGTTTGTTGGGTTGTAAGGGAGATTCCCTTCCAGTTAAATATTTGGGAATCCCTTTAGGAGCAAATATGAGGTTGGTGAAGACCTAGAAGCCCATAATAGACAAAGTGGAGGAGAAGTTCAGCCTGTGGAAAGCTAAAGTACTAAACAAAGTTGGGAAGTTGATGCTGATCAAATCAGTTTTAAATAGTTTACCAGTGTATTATCTAAGTTTGTTTAAGATGTCGAAAGCTGTTGTTGAAAAATTGATCTCTTTGCAGAGTGGATTCCTTTGGAGTAAGGAGGATGAAAGTAATGGGATGACATTAGTTAAATGGGAAGTGGTGCAGGCCCCTAAGAAACTGGGAGGGTTGGGAGTTGGAGATGCTATGATTCGTGACACAGTTATGTTATTTAAGTGGTGGTGGCGGTTTTCCAAGGAAGATTTTTCATTGTGGAAGAAAGTGATGTGCTCCTGTAACAATCTAAATCCTAATGAGCTACTATAAACTCAAGTGCTACCTACTAGAGGAGGCCCCTGGAAGGATATATACCAATTGCAAATAACGAATCAACATATAAGAAATAAGATGGTTACAGGCTTGTCCATGGAGGTTGGTGATGGGCGGCGTACTCGCTTTTGGGAGGATGTATAGTTACTCTATGGATCGTTGAAGGACCGGTTCTTCAGACTTTTCTCTGTTTCAAACCAATGTGGATCTGTTATAGGGGATTGTGGGTTCTGGGATGGGTTAGAGTAGATTTGGAATTTCCAATGGAGGAGAGAGATTTTTCAATGGGAGTTGGAACTTCTGAGTCAATTACACGAGGTATTGAGACCTGTGAAACTAATAAATAGCAAAGAGGATAGAGTTGTGTGAAAATATATGATAAAAAAAATGTATTTTTTCAACTAACTCATTTGTGCAGGTTTGGCAGGAGGAAATAATCCCAGAGGAAGTTACCAATTACAGCTTCACTAAGACTATCTGGAAAGGTTTAGTTCCACCGAGAATGGAGCTGTTTACTTGGTTTGTCCTGATAGGTAGGGTGAGTACAAAAGACAGGCTTAGTAGGTTTGGAATTATCAGCCAGAAAGACAATGTGTGTTCTGTAATAACGAGGTGAAGCATGTACACTACCTGTTTTTAGGATGTGGATTTGCCTGGCAGGTACAGAGTGCTTGGATATTGATGTTTCTAAACTTGTTCGTTGTGTCTGTTAGTCCTGTTGTTCCACTGTTTTGTGTTGAGCTCTTGCTTTCAAAAAAAAAAAATGAATTATCTCTTAGAAACATTACTTCAAGTTCAATAGAGGCTTACTAAGTGGCTACGGTTTTTCTTTCTTACTTAAAAAAAAAAAAAAAAAACTTGTGGCACGTGACAAATTCTTCTTTACTCATCCAGATTCACACTTTTTTAATTAGCATTATCTATACACAAATTGGGGACAAACGACAAAGTAGGGAGGCTAATTATGGAAGGGATGATAATGAGATTCGATGAGTTCACAAGCATGTGGTGTGCTAGACTGTTACTATAAACAAACAATGGGGCATGCACCATGCAGCAGAAGAATAATCCACTGGTATTCAGGAACATGACAGCGAAAGGTTGCAGTATTACACGCTACTCTCAGCATCTTTAATTTGATTAAAGTCTTAGCAAAACAACAAATATGCCAAAGATATACCTTACTCATTAGTCATTACTATTCCATTTTCATAATTCAGATTATGCTGCCTCTAGTGCAGTGAACATGTCAACATGGCTAGCATTATCATCATGAGAACTTGGTTGGGGAAGTTTCCTAAATAAAATATTACTTATTTAATTCTTAGAACTGTTCTTGAAATCCAACCGCTTCACCAAAAACGTCATAATCTGGTTTTATTTGTTTTGGGAATTAAATCATTTTAATATTTTATATGGAGAAAAACCTGTATGCTTCTCAAATAGATGCCATCATCTCTCCAGTAATCCAGTTGCACTTGGACCTTTAATAATAGGTTCCGTTTTACCGCTGTCTAGGAATGAACTTGTCTAGAAGTTTAAAGCCATACCCCTAAATAAGTTTTCTTCCTCTCTATTTTTCAGCAAGACAAAGTGCTAATTAAAAAAGTGTGAATCTGGATGAGTAAACTTTTAGTGTGATGTCAATATAGTGATGACTGATGATGCATCTTTCTAATACTGTGTCTAAATATATTCCTGATTCAAAATTCTACCATGAATAGGATCAGTTGTAATTCAAAATATTTAACTTTAGACAGACCGATTAGCAAAAACATTCTCGTAAGTCCTAACCTAATCAAAGTATATCTGCATATCACCTACCTGAGTAGCATTCTCTGTTAACATGTGTTTTGACTAGGTAGGTAAAAGAAGCAAAATAGGATCATATAGCAAAATAGCCCAGAAATACATTTTATACCAGTCAACAGGTCCTGTGTGAACTGTGATACATTCCTTTAATATTATAAATATTCTCCAATGACATATTCATTTAGCCTACAACATTTAGGAATAAACAATTTACGGGGTATTTGAGAATCCAAAAAACTATGGATTCAGAAAGAATCCCCGAGTCTGGGCCATTCAACCCAACGTGAAAAGCTGTTGAATTGTAGGCGGCAATTTCCATCTTTCATGGGAGTGAACTCTTCTGCTTATATGCTTTGTTCAGTCTGTCATGACAACAATAGCCATCCATTACATGGGTAAACAAAAGTAGTTCAATAAAATCCTATGCAACATGAGTTCATCCGTTCAACAAAGATTTAAATGGAACATCAAGGGGCAAAATCACTTGAGACACTTTCCCATCAACAAAACCATAATTGTCGCAACAAGCTACCTGCAGATAAAGATTTCCAAATAAATAAACATGTCATGGGAAAAAAATAGAGAATAATTTCTCCTCAACTCTACAGTATTCAAAAGTCGAAACATCAAACGTGATTAAAGTCAAACGAAAAGGGTTCTATGAAATATATTATATATCAATTTGCAGTTACTACCTGTACAGGACACAGCACAATATTGATAATTCAGCTGCCCTGAAGAACTCTCTGAGGATCAAGCTGCCCACTACAATAACTAGATGGAACAGCTGAAAGTTCTAGTCTCCCTTTCCATTCTTCTCCAGGTTTTAAAGTGACGGCCTTTTCAACAGCAGCAGCCTCTACACAGAGCATATGCTTGTACTCGTCGTCACCAAAATCAGCCATAGCCTTTGCTTTCTTATCCCAAGGATTCCACACCACTGGATGGATAAATGAAAAATACATTTAGGTAGCCATTTAAACAACATACAATTGAATTTTAATAAAACTATAATGAGGCATATGTAATTCACCCTTTGTACATAATTGTTTGCTTGTGTTAGATTAAGCTATTAATTTCAATCATGGCTTTGGATTCTCCCAAATTCATAAGTACTGCTTTTAAATTCTGTGGCTTAAAATCAAACTCAAACACACCAAATCAAGAAATTCAAAGACATTGTAGTTTGATCAAGAAAATGCCATAGCCTAGCCTTAAATTAAACATCATTACTTGGAGTAACTTAGAAACTTAAAAGATTTAGACATGGAGTGAAAAACAAAAACCATAAGTTTATAAGATATATACCAGAAAACTTGACCTTCACTGTATCTCATTCTGTTCTTGTATATATAAATTATAAAGCTTAAAAAATGACAAGTGCCCTTGGGAAAAAGACTCATCATTTGATTAAACCTCTCCCAAGTCTTGTTTTCCTCCTCAGGCAATTCTTCTATCCAAAAATTTAGTTTACAAGACACTACTTATGATTGGAAGTTCCAACTTCCAACCATCTTTCAAACTAAACAATATGGACTCCTTAGAATTAAAAGACCTTTTGGGATTCCATCACTGTCCAATTGTCTTCTAGAAAGGTCTTGATCTCTTGATCCTTCTAGGCCATTCTGTAGTGTATCAAGTATCATACTTCAAATTCCTAGTTCATTCCTAGAAGGTTGTTAGGGACTTGGGTATTATGGGGTGCTCAAAGTCCCACATTAGGTAGTATGGGATGCTTGATGGATGCTTGATGTTGTATATAAGGAGAGTGGGTCTTCCCCCTTATTAGATACTTAACAAAGGCTAAATTTTTTTATTTAAAAAATAGTGCTTAACAAATTTAACATAAATGAAATGTTGCAAATTTGAAAGCCAAGGTGTTTTCTATGATATGTGTCATGTTCAGGTGAGTTCAAATATTTAAAACGTCTCTTTTAGATCTATTCTATTATGGTATACTTTCACTTTATTTGGTATCTTTGACGGGTGTAAGATGTGCCAAAAACCTCGGATAAGTTCTTGTTGACTAGCTTTGTTGGCTTTGGAAAAGAAAGGAAGCTAAACCTTTGTGGCAGTGCCAATCTATGCTAATGCGCATTGACAAATCTTTTAGCATGCAAATCATGTGCAATACACTTAAGTGTTTATTCCATATCTAGTGTAATCTCATGATTGTTTTATAAAGTTTTGCTCCATTGGCAGCTTTTCTCTCTGTTGCTTATTATTTTGGAAGAGGACACCGTACCTTCCAATATCTCTGTGTTCTTCCTCTCTTCAACATCATACTAGTATCCAACCAAAAAAAAGGGAAAGATAAAAGCAAAAACAATAAAAGGGGTCCCACTCAGTACTTTATGAATGGGGCACACATATATTAGGCATATGAGATAAGCTTGATAATACTCACCAGCATCAGGAAGGCCATCTTTGCGCAAAACAAATGTTCTCTTTTTTTCGTGATCAATAATTGCGATCTTCGTAGGAGTGCTAAGATATATTTTGTCAACCTATCATATCAAAAACACGAGAAATATCAGCTTAAACTAAAATCTTATAAAACATCATTACAATAGAATTGGCTACATACATGTGGCTAGAATGAGTATTATTTAAAATAAATAATAAATAATATTAAATTCCTGGGCACAGAAGTATATAAACTAGGTGCATACTTTTAATTTTGATCTTTCCATTTATGGGGGAAAAGATTTTGTTAAGATATGTTTATCTTCACAGAGGGGGTAGGGTCCAAACCTAGACCCGGATGTGGAATGGGTGGCATCAATCAAGACATCCTAGGCCATAGCTACTGCTACTATGCTAAAGTTAAACCGAGTGAAGCATCCATATCTGTCAATGCACAAATATAAAGAGGATTTGCAATGGCAACTACCTTTTGGTCTCTAGTAGTTATATTGAATTGTTTTTCAAGTCCACTAACATATAATATCTACAAAATCTATAAAATAAAGACTATTACAAAATCTGTAAGTCACATTTAACCACTATCTCACCATTAATCCCCCAAACCCCAAGTTGAAGTTTTAGTTAAAATACATATTTAGTTATTTTAATTATTTTCAAAAACTTCAAATAAAAAGAAAAAATGTGAAGGATAGGCATCGAATCACTAATAAAAATAAAATAAAAGCTAAGAATGGAAAGAATGAAAAGACAACAAAAAGAAAAGAGCCATGGTGAAGGGTTGGAAAGAATTTGTTAAGAAACATCTCATACAAAATGATGCAAAAGCTTGAACTTTTCGGTAGAGACATTAAAATAGATTTAACTCTAGCAAGCCTCTAAAACAAGAGCCTATCAACCTTGAAACATGGAAAATGCAATAAAAACCCACCAATTGTGATTATGTATTATGAACAGTCTTTAGCAATAAATTAAACATAGGTAAAGACATATTAATGGTTTAATCTTGAAATAGCATTTACGGCCACTTTGGGCAAGAACTCAACAATAGAAAACACAAATTTTAAACTGAAAGCTGAATACTGAAGAATGAAAAATGAAAAGCATCTTCTATTAGTCCAGATAATCAAGTATTGAAGCATATTCAAATTAAACTCTATATTTAATATCAGAATACAGGGGCTTCCTAGAAAAAAGAAAGAAAAAGAAAAACCACACTCACTTCTGATTCAAATGTTAGAGCATCCCCCTGCTCAGTAAAACGCTCCTTGTTCTGCAAGTTGTCAAGATAATCCAGGGTCTCTAATCCCTCGACCCGAACCTCGCTGAATAAATAAAATAAACTAATTAGGAACTCAGTCTATATATTTATATTAAAAAAACAATGTAAAAGCAGTGTGTAATGGAACAGAAAAATGAAGCCTGTTACATAGATGAACATTTTTAATTCAAGATCAATTAGACCAAACTTAAGCAGGCAGTTAGGTGCATTTTAAAGTACATATGAACCGAATATTTAACTGGACCAGTGATAACATATGCATGTTGCACATTTAATTAAAGAAACTACTGTTGCTCATCACTTCTATGTTAGACTGTTAGCACACTTTCATAATCTGCGATTCTGCATAATCACTCTGAACATTCATACACCCGAATCCATAAATCCACGCTGACTTTCATATTCACATACAAATTTTAACAAACAGCTTACTTAGTAAGGAAGAGATCAACAATTCTGGCCTGCGAATCAAGTTGACACCCAACTGCTAACCAGAAAATTCCTTGTTTGCTATGAGGAACTTGAAATAGATCTCGACAAAAAGATACATAACTAGGACAACTATACCTTATGGCATCGCAGACACGGCTAAACAGATGTCATTAGGATCTATCTAAAATCTGTTAAACAATGTACAACAACATCTTTTTAAATGGCTTCTTTTATAGTTTTCTTATGACTTTCCAATACTCCTTTTAACCAAGCATCCAAAGTTATACATCCTCTCACCCAAAAGCCAAATTAGGTTGTATTTGGTTAGTATTTTCATTTTCTATTTTTATTTCCAATTCTTTTCTATTTCCAAGATTTTGTAAAGAAAGAAGTGAAAAAAAAAAAAAAAAGAAAAACGGTGTTTCTTTGTTTTCACCTCTTTTGCACAAATTCTTAAAACTGAAAACACTAAAAATAAAATAGAAAACGTTCTTGCAAACCAAACAGAACTTAAAAAGCCCAAGCCATACATTAACTTCTTGATGCCACAATTAGGAGCTTCTGAATATGGTCGGACAATTATAACAACTAATCATTACAACCTTCATCACCAATCAATATTAATAGCATAACAGCTTCTTACAAGACTAATGAACTGCTATAATTGAGATTAATACAAAGATGCTAACTGTGCCAACAGAATTAGTATATAAATGAAGATCATATCATTGAAACTTCGATATTGAGCGAGACAAAAAAGATCTCAAGCATTTACCTTATGTCTGATACAGAGAAATATGTATGATAAGCAAAGGTGAACGAAAATGGCTTCCCATCACTGTTTGTATTCCTGATCCGAGAAGTCAACATAAGGTCTCCTCCAGGTCCCAGAGCTATCCTTAGACGATACTCAAAACTACATGCAAGCAGAAAGGAATATAGTAAAAAATAATATGACTGAATCATGATATGAAATAGAAGGATGAAATAGAAGGATGAAAGTTAAACAAGGTACTCTACACATAGGTATCATAATATTGTATGTTCCCATCGAATACCTATGAGGCCAAATCTTCGTATCTTCTTCAGAGGGCTTAAGAATCAAATCAACAAAGGCTTTGTTCAAAGTATTCGTTGGAAAAGGAGGGGGATCTTCATCAACAGCCCAGAACCGGTTTCTAGCAAAGCCATGCTGGTCAAGGGTGCCATGGCTTGCAAACTGCAAAGAGCGAATTGCGATGACCATTTATTCCAACAACTACTGATAATAACCAGCAAATTTTAGAAAGCCACTTATTAAGTGTGATGATTGATACTCAGAAATAGATTGTAAGATTTTTTTCAATTTCACTTACATGATTTCAATTGTTTTTCTCTTTACTTTTATTTAGAATCTCACAATAATTCCAGTTAATGTGATCACCTCAAGTCAGAAGTAAATTCCAAAATGAAAACTCTTATAAAGGGTTCCAAAAAAAGTTTAAAAATAATGGTTGTCTTTCATTGATTGCAGCAGTGATGTTAATAATAACCAAAAGCCCACTTGTTCTTTTTATACAAACCATCCCAATGCCAGCAAATCACCTAAGGAAAGTGGGAAACCACACCTTAAAAGCTAGCCATTAAGGATGAAGAACCACTCTCCTTAAATACAACATCAAGCATCCCATACTACCTGATGTAGGACTTTGGACATCCTGTAATATTTGAGTCCCTAACACCCCGATTTTAACATACCCCATTGAACCTTCAACCAATAATATGATTAGTAGAGATCTGGTACTACATTTTTGTTATTCTCACAGAGATTTCATAATCTGGGATTTATCTTTACAATGTATCATTTTGAGAATGTTAGAGCAAAGTTTTCTGAACACACTACAAATTAACACTCCCCCCCCCCCCAAAAAAAATGTCCTTTTGCATTCTTATATCCCTTTTTAGCCCTTCAAAGACAGTGTTATCATCATGATAAAAGCATTATGCAAGAACAGTAACTGCTAACATTTACGTACTTGCGGAAAGCATATTGGAATCCCACCACGAATTGCCTTTGGTGGCTTAAATATTGCCTGCACAGCAAACAAGACGGAAAAGATGAATAGGCCATACTCACATAATTTGGCCCACAATTATCAAGATAAAGAAAAGATATTAATTCAGAGTGAATGGGATTTATTGCTGCTTTATATCTCAAACCACCATAAGTACTACTACAGCTTTTAGAATTCATGTTATTTCTGTTTAGACACTTAATGTACTCAAGGCAAACTAACATTCTGCAGAAAAAAAGAGATCTAAAGTATATTTATTTATTTATTTAGTTTTATCTTTATTGACATTTGACAACGAAAATTGCATGCGGCACCTTACTACTGAGAAAAAGCAATTCTTCGCCATGGTCATTCTTCCAAGAGGTCACATGACCACCATACAGGTAGACCTGAAAACCACAATACACACAAATGAAAAGGCATTATCAATAATCATCTCCCAGACCTAGCCAATAATCCTATTGAGTGAAACTAAATCGAGGTGAACAATTATGTTCATCAATTTCGTGGCACGCAATTGCAACCAACCGCATCGGAGTTAGTTACGATCAGTTATTGCAATAACTGAATCTATAACAGAACCTCAAGTAAATATACTCAGTCTTCCCTACACAATAGCCGGTTACCTGTAGAATGAAGTGATAAACATTTTCACTCAAAATCTGGATTTCCTCGGAAAATTGACAACAAGAACACCAAAACCGAACAACAGAAAACGCTATCGGCACGCTGATTTCGCAGATTATTCTCACCAAAACCAGTCGGGAATTCAGATCGATGCAAAAATTAAATCATGAATAGAAAATCTAGATCCGAAAACAGGAAAACAAAATAAGGCGAAGCGAGAGAACGAGAATCGGTGATTAGAGAGTGAGAATACGAAATGGCGAATGAAATGAAGCAGATCGGAAACGCAGGGAGAGAGAGACAGAGAGACAGAGAGATACCTCGGCGGAGGAACCGCGAGACTCGCGGAGAATAACCTTCTGGAGGCCATTGATGCCTTTGGAGAATTCAACAGAAGGAGCAACTGAAGAAGGAGAAGGAGAAGGAGGAGCACTGGTAACAGTGCTCTTTTCCTTTTCGCCACTCATAATAATTATATGAGGTGAAATCAACTGACTCAAGCTTCTCTTTTTTTTTTTTTCTTCTTCCTAACTTTCTCTTCTTCTTCCTCAACTTCACCGCCGCATCCCCCTATTAAGTAGGTAGTATGCTCTCTCTCTCTGTGACAACTGCTTCCAACCTCTTCTTGTTTTGCTCTTTTCCTTCCTTTTTTTTTAATTGCGAGGTCCAAACTACTCCAATGGTAACTCGTAAGTTAATAAGTATAATACTCTAATAATTATACCGACGATAATTCGGGGAAAATAATTTGTATTTGACACTCGCACTTAACAAAATGACAGCTAGTGGAACTACGTTTAATTCCAGAGAGTAATTTCTGCTGATAATAATGATGATAAAGATGACAAATCATAATAAACGGTGCATAAATGTATATGCCAAAAGATAGAGATATCGATCAAGCCCTTTTTGTCCTCTAAGTACCCTCTTTTGAGTATTTCCGCGAAATTGCATCGCAATCTCTACATGACTTTTTTCAACTTATTTTTTAAAAAAATAATATTTTTTTTTACGTCTTTTAAAAAATAATATTAAAATCTATTCAACCATTTTTAATACCTTCAAATAATAATAATAATTCACAATTCTACACTCCAACACAACCGTAATTTTAAAAGAACATTAAAGTCTTTTTGAAATTAATCTTATATATTATATTTGTTTTTAAATTTTAAAACAAATTTCAAATTTCTAAAAAAACAACTTTAATCCTGAAAAGAGTATTTTAGACTTCAAAATTAATTCTAAATAGGCATTTTAGTCTTTTAAAACTAATACAAAATTTATGTTTTCTAATATATTTAACAACATTAATTTAAACTTATATTTTTTTTCCAAAAGGTAGTAAGTTATATTTCATTAATTATTAAAAAATAAAATACAAAGATGTTCAAAAGCAGAACAGCATAATAAAAGGTGGAAATTTTCCAAAACAATACATTGAAGGTATTCATCCAATGGTGCATAGTCGAAAAGCGAAGAAAAATCTTAGAAAAGAAAGAATAATAAGTCAAATTGAATAAAACTAAGAGTTTGTCTCATGGAGATGATGATTTAAACTAGGAGTTCTTTGAATTTCACATAGCAATTTGACAGAGCTTATTAGAATGGCAGACGGCATTGAAGTAGAACCTTCAAAAATTAACTGGTTACGAGCTTTCCAACAGTTCTAGCAAATGATGGCCAACAATTGAGGATTACGGTTAACATTCTTCAACAGCCCACCGTGTCCAAAAATCGTTAGGGCTCTAAGGGGGAAGACAGCCACGAAGATAACTTTGAGACCATACTTCTTTAATTTTAGAGCAATCGATCAAAAAATAAGTGATTCTTTCTATTGCTTCATGACAGCAAGGGCATATTGGCAATATAGATGGGATGCGGCGGTGAATTTAAGCAAGCACCGGAAGCCGACCATGGAGAGCTTTTCAGATAAATAGCTTAATTTTGTGAGGCAAGTTCAACTTTCATAGATCAATCCACGGTCTTTTCTGCTGCATATAATTAGGACAAAATTTCAGAGATTGATGGTGAAATAAATAGCCAATTCTATAACCTGAAGCTGTATCATATTACTTGGATTTGTTCAAATTCCATTGCAATTTGTCCTTACCCTGCTGAATTTTGACTGACAAAATCCTGATAGCAACGTCTTGGGAAAATAATTCTTGAATGAGATTCTGATTCCAATTCCTATTTTCAGTAATTAAATCTTTAACTCTTGGAACCAACTCAGAAATAGCATGTCTGTTTGGCATGTCAGATATCATTAAAGGATACAAAGGAGGCAGCCAAGGGTCCTCAAAGGTTCGAATATTCTCTCCAGTACCCACAGCCTAGTTAAGACCTTTTTCATCAATCTTTCGACCTTCTAGTATGCTCCTCCATCCCCAAGAAGGTAAGACTCCAATTTCTGTAGTTATAGCATTACAATTACTAAAGTATTTACCTCTTAGGATTTTGGATAATAGAGAAGTAGGCTGTGTTACAAGTCGTCAAAACTGTTTTCCTAAAAGCGCCAAATTCTGAATTCTGAGATCTTTAAATCCAAGGCCTCCTTTTCTTTGTGGGCAGGTCATAGTGTCCCAGCTAATCCAAGTCATCCGCCTTTCAAAATCTTTTTGTCCCCACCAGAATTGAGAAAGTTAAGAGTGAATTTTTGAAATTAAACCCTCAGACAACTTGAAGCAAGATAATGTATAAATAGGAATAGATTCTCCTACTGCCTTAAGCAATACCTGTCTACCACCTGACGATAGAAGATTGCGCTTCCACCCTTGGATTCTTTTTCGAACCTTCTCTTTGATCATACTAAAGGAAGCCTTTTTCGATTTAGAGACTGTAGAAGGCAAACCAATGTATCTATCCTGTGCTCCAATATGATTAATATTCATAGAGTTAGCCAGTAGTGAACGAGTAATGGAGAGAGTGTTGTGGCTAAGGAAAACAGCAGACTTATTAAGATTTACCCTCTGACCACTGATGCTTTCATAAAAATTTAATAAATGCAGGATGTTTAAACATGCCTCAGGATTAGCCTTACAAAATAAGATGAAATCATCAGCAAAGAGGAGGTGGTTGACCTTGGGGCATCGCCTATATATCTGAAGACCTTGAATTAGTCTGTTTTGTTCTGCCTTGTGTAGCAAGAAGGAGAGACCTTCTACACAAGAAAGAAAAAGGTAGGGAGATAGAGGATCTCCTTGTCAGATACCTTTATTTGGTTTGAAGAAACTATAGGGTTGTCCTTCCACAATGATAGAATAAGAAACAGTTGTCACTAATTCTCGAATCCACATAATCCACTGGGAGTCAAAACCAAACTTCTCCAATATAAACCAAAGAAAGTGTCATTTTACCCTATCATATGCCTTACTCATATCTAATTTTAGCGTAATTTCATTTTCGAGTCCTCTTTTTTGTTCTTTAAGTAATGCATACACTTATGAGCAATTATAACATTATCAAAGATTAATCTATCTTTAATAAAAGCACTCTGCGTAGGGCTAATTAGTCTAGTCATCATACCCTGAAGTATATGCACAAGTACTTTAGAGATAATCTTATAAAAGACTGAAGATAGGTTTATTGGTCTTACGTGAGCCATATCTTTAGCATAAGAAATCTTGGGAATAAGATAGATCTGAGTGTGATTAAAACCCTTCAAAATTTTGCCTCTGAAAAGAAGCTATTAACTGCTCGAAACACATCACCACTAAGGATGTTCCAGAAGCTTTGAAAGAACTTTGCTGTCATACCATCATCTCCTAGAACACTTTTAGGATGAATGTTAAATGTTGCATGTTTCACTTCTTCCATAGTCATTTGTCTTTGAAGCCTACGGTTCATGTGAGTTGTAACCTTAGGTTCAAAATCAGTAAAGAATGGTTTAGGGTTCTCATGACAAGTAGAGGAGAATATGTTCTTGAAATAAGATTCAGCCACAGAAGCAATACCAGCATTTGAAGTAGCCACTTCACCATCACTGCTAGTTAGTTGCCAATTTTTATTCCTTCGGGTTCGATTTCTAAATTTCTAATGGATGAAAGCTGTATTCTGATCACCATATTTGAGCTATTTGATTCTAGACTTATCTTTTCAATAAGATTCCTCATTTTGCAATGCTTTCTCAAGTTTGTCCTCTAGTTCTGAAATGATGTTGCCTCCATGAATTCCTGCTAAACAAAGTTTCTCTAATTTAGACTGTAATGAATCAATCTCTACCTTCAAACTAGATCTATTTTCTTGCTGCCATCTGACAATCTTATGCTGACAACGCTTTATTTTTTGAGCTAGGATATACATGGCTAAACCATCAATCTATTAGTGCCTAACCTCTCTAACAATCTGCCTTATTTCATCATTGGAACACCATCTTTCTTGGAATTTGAATCTTCATTTAGATCTCTCAGTTCTCATATTAGAGTCTAAGAGAAGAGGGAAAGATCTGACCCTAATTCTGATAGTCTAAGAACCGATGCATTAGGATAGAGTTGTTACCAATCAACTCCTACCAGAAATCGGTCCAGTCTCTCCTGTATCAATTCATCACCATACTGCCTATTCGATCAAGTGAATGGTCTTTTGACCATACCAATATCAATCAGGAAAATATAATCAATAAACCTATTAAAAGTTTCAATAGAAGAAGGAGATTTAACACCCCCACCTGCTTTCTCTAATTGATTAGAAATGATATTAAAATCACCCATTAACATAATCTTACTATGGAACTGTTGTGTGACTGAAGTTAATCCAGCAAACTGAGCCATTCTGTATTGATCATTTGAACTGAGATAAACACCTAGATTACCATAGGGATCATCAGAATCAGCTGTCAAAACTGATGCCGCAATGAAGAATCTACCATGCTGTAAAATCTAGACAGTACAACCATCCCTCTATGTCATTGCCAAACCCCCAAATAATCCATCCGGATCTACAATAAACCATTCCGTAAAATCACAAGATCTTAGTTTTTCTTCAACTTGTCGAGATTGATTTTTTGTTTCACAGATAAAACTAACCTCGGGGGAGTAAGATTTACAAATCCCTTTAAGATTGTGGATTGTCAGGGGTCTCCCCAAATCCCGACAATTTCACGAGAGCAATTTCATATTCCGTTGGGTGCCACTTGAAGGTTGGCATCCTCCACTGTCATAGCATCAGAGATAATATTATTGAGGCAAATTTTCTTTGAAATATCTTCAGTAATGTTACCTTCACTCCTCTGTTTGAAACCTATCACGGACTTTCTAGTAAGTTGTTTCAGGTTTGGTGTTTTATTCTCCTTCCTAAACTTGGACATGATACTATTATTATGTTGGACAATATTCAGGGGATAAGATATCTCCAATAAAGCATTAGAAGAAGAATTAGTATCAATAGCCGTACCAGTGTTATTTGAGTCACCTTCATTTTCAGCCTTAGAACCCGAATTGGCAACAATTTTTTCATTATTCTATTTTTTTTATGATCATCTTGTACACTCAATTTTGAGAAACTATAAAAAATCCAAGCAGGTAGAGATTTTTTCTTCGGTTGAGCTTGAACAGAAGCATCCCGAGGTTGATTATGATTGAAGAAAGCTCTCTTTTTAGTTAAACGCCTTCCGACCTGATTTGCCTTAAGCCATTCACCAACTTTAACTTCCTTGATATTGTTTTGGGCAGAGTCATCAATGAAAGATTGGTAGTTCTTAGGTTCATACCCCCAATTTTGCACTATAAGTACAGAGCACTCCTATACGTTCATAGCAAACTCTAATTTCCAGCATTTTCTTATTAGGATCAAGTAATTTCGGTGTATCCCTCACTCTTTTATCACCGTTTAGTTCCACTTTAGCCTTCACTATGTGTGTATCTTTGCTTCTAACTTCAAATAGAGCAACATCTTCAATTTGTCCAAGCCTCCTACCCAATTTTCGGCCAACCTCAAGCGTTTTGTATTGTTCGAGCAATTCTCAAAATTGTGCCCATACAGGAAAATAAGAGATGTGATTATCCTCCATGTTTACTAACTACTTCCATCTACAAACATGAAGGAAAAAACTCTTGAATAACCACGAGAAACCCCTCTCAAGTCGAGTCACATCAGAGTCATTCTCAAAGAAAAATTAAAACTGGTTCCTGAATTTTTCAACTACTCTGAATCCTTTTGGTTTATCCCATATTGCATTGAGAGCTCCTTCTATAGTACATACTGAAAAGATTCGATCTGAAAAGATCCTTTCAAACAGACTCCGTGTACAGGCTTGAATTCTTTTAGAAAAATCTTCATCAGCTAAAATGATCAAATCATCCTCTTGGTCATCATGGTCAATTATATAGGAATTTTGAGTCTTTGATTTGTTGCTCATGGTGTAGAGAAAATTAGAAGGTATAGTGGATAATTGATGATTTCGGAGAGAAAAAAAAATATATGAGATGAGTGAATTAGGAAATAGAGTGAATTAGAAGAGAAAACCAGCATAGAAATGAATTAGAAGGGGAAACAAAATTAGGAAACCAAGTGAGAGTAAATTAGAAACAAAAAAAAAATTAGGAGAAGAAAGTAGAAGGAGATAGAAAAGAAATTGACAAAGAAAGGGCTAAGAAAAACAAAACCATGGAGGCAGCGCAGTGAAACCCTAATAGAACGTAAAAAACCCAGAGGAGCGCTACGCGTTATAGTACAATTTAAACCCATACTTTAATCTTTTAAAATTAATCAAAATCAAATTAATAGTTTAGTAAAATCAAATCCAAATTTTTAATATATAATATAGTTTCAAAATAAGAGGATATTTTTTATTTTTTAAATAATTAAATAAAGTATTTTAGTCTTTTCAAATTAAGTACAAGTTTCTAATTCTAATTCAAATTAAGCAACATTAATTTCAAGGAGTATTGTAGTTTTTTACACATAATCCAAAATGGGTATTTTTGTTTCTTAAAATTGATTAAAAAATTATTTTAATTAATATTTTTATAATTAATTTCTAATATTTAATTTATAGCAACAATTAAAAAATTTTAATTCTAAAAGAATATTTTAATTTTCTAAAATTAGTGAAGAGGTTTATGTTAGTCTTTTAAACTTAAATTTAAATTTTATTTATATTTATCTATGTTTTTATCATACCGAAACATGATAATTTATTATTGTACTAGAATAAGTACCTAACTTTTTTAATGGTAAAATATCTTAGAGTAATTCTAATAAAATGTTTTTAGAGTTTTAAATCTTACATGTATATAAATTGGAACGTTTTTAAATTTTATTTTGCATTGAGAATAATGGTTGAAATGAGATAGTCTCAAATTTAGTTTGATTAAATTTTTTAAAGAGACAATCATCTCTCTTTATGTTTGACAAATAAAAAAGATTATGTATTTGTGGCGGTAATTTTTGAAAAATATGTATGCTTTTAAAAGTATCTATTTTTTTAAAATTAATTTATATTTATCAAAATTAAAAAATCAAATAAAATTTCATACATTAATAATTATTTAAATTTATTCTTATATTTATATCTATTATGATCTTTTTAAATTTTAAAAACTTTTATCAAATATATTTGTTATTACTTGTGTTTATTAAAAATTATTTTTATTTTGATTTATCAAATATAGATATTATTATTTTTAAAAAATTATCTTTTAAAAATTAATTTTAATAAGTTATTTTTTAAAAATAAAAGTTTTATTAAATCATATTTTACTCTTGAAAAACGATTTTTTACTTTAGTAGAAAATCAATTAAATGTTATTATTTTATTATTTTGTATAAAATTAAAATTAAATATTAAAATACTAAGTTTTACATTTAATTTTAAATTATGTATGATATTGATATGGGATTTCCGAAATGTTGATGGCACATTTTATAGGACATCGAATTAATTAATATGAGATCGAACATTTGGAATGCTCTTACTTCTATGTTTGTGTAGAAAGAGTCCATACACTAATTTGTTATTCTACAAAAACTAATACCTAAGGCCGTATTTATTTTTGTAAACACGATAGAATATGATATTAAGATAGAAATAATATAATAAAGATATTAAAAATTATTTTTGTATATTATGTTTAAATATAATATACAAAATATTAATATATAGTATTTTATATTATATTTAGATAAATATGAACAAATTAAAATATTATATAAAATAACTAAAATAGCTATGTTATCTCAAGTTCTTATATTCTCTCGTTTTTTACTTTTTGTCTATCGTCTAATTTTTTTTTCAATTGTTGAAATTATGTGTTAGAAAATAAAATTAATAAAATAAAAAAATATATATTATAAAATATAACTCAAATCATGTGTTAAAAATAGAATTAATATTTATTATTAATTTGATTATGTACATTGTGTGTATTAAGAATTAGATATTCATAGGAATTAATCATAACTCAACTAAATATGTTTCTCAAGTACATGACTCAACTGCTAAATCATATTTTATTTTGGGGTAAAAAACACATTTAAGCCAAAGGCAGAAATTTATTACACATTTCAGCCAAATAAAAATCTGATTCATCAATTAACTAAATGTAATTCGAAGCAACCATATTCGAATTAGATTCCTTCATAATTCGAATCAATATAGCTCGAATTATGCCCAACCAATACATACAAGTAATTCGAAGCAATATGGATCGAATTACAAAAGCATAATTTGAATAGAGTCAATTCGAATTAGTATAAAAAGAGAAGTCTGCATAATTCGAATTATAAAGATTCGAATTAATAACAAACGTGAATAAAGTCTAATTCGAACTGAGGTGGTTCGAATTACATATATATAGTGCGAATGAGGATTATTCGAATTACTGTGGACCAGACCTGTATATATATTATGTGAACGTGAGTTGCTCTCATTAGAGGGGTCAGATAGCTAGTGAAGACAGTTTTATAGTGTTGGTTCACCACAGAGGATCGATTAAGAGAAAAACTCGTTCAGGTGTGAAGTTCACCAATAAGGATCCTCTTTGTATTATCGTGAGGCCTACGACAAGCTATGATGACCTTGCTAGCTCTGTACTGCTGAAACTTGGTCTGAAAGGTGTGAAAAGGGTTAAGAAAATTTTTTATCGCATTCCAATCACGGTGCTCCAAGATACCGTGAAGTATGATTGTTTCACGATCGGGAGTGATGAGGACTTGCAAGTCATGTTTCATTGTCGCCAGCAGTTTTCCAAAGTGAGAACACCAGAGCTGTTGGCAAAGTTGGTTGATGTGGTATCCAGCTCGGGGGGTTCAAACCGGAATACCAACACTTTAGCCACGGTGGCCGGTTCTAGCTCGAGACCTTCCATTGCTTCTTCCTCCGTCCCTGCGTACGAGCCACCCATCCAGCCTGTCGCCTCCCCTTCGTTCACTGTTGATCTCAATGGCAGTGTTGGCGACGAGGTTGGAACAGGGGAATTTCTGCCGACCTCTCTACAGTGTGCTGCACCGGCTGGGGTTGGAGATGGATTGTTTGATGATCCAGAGGACGATGATGTCGAGCCGGATATGATTGCTGATGACAGTGGCGATGATATTGGAGCGAGTGAGCCTGCAGGGGCGGGAGGTGGTTCTAGCTCTGGCACACAGCAGTACCCTCCATATTTTTCATTTTTAGACCTGGATGTCATGAGGCAGGAGGAGGTTCCTGGGCAGCCTAGTGGATTTGGCGCTAGAGATGCGGAAGGGTCTGCTGGTCTGACAGAGTTCTAGGTTGGTCAGCAATTTCAGGATAAAGATGATGCCCTATTAAGTGTGAAGACTTACAGCATCCACCGAGGGGTACAGTACAAGGTAGTTGAGTCTGACTATCGTCGGTATGTGTGCAAGTGTTCTGAGTTTGGGAATGGGTGCACATGGTTGATTCGGCTGAGTCTCCGGCAGCACAAGGGCATTTGGGAGGTCAAACGGTACAATGGATTGCATACGTGTCTCGCAACCTCCATCTCCAGCGACCACAGGAGTTTGGATTATCATGTGATAGCAGCATTTATTATGCCAATGGTTAGGGCTGATGCATCCCTCAGCATCAAGGTGCTCCTAAATGCCACGGCCGCACACTTTGGGTTCAAGCCGACGTACAGGAGGGTCTGGTTGGTGAAGCAGAAGGCTGTTGCCCTCATCTATGGTGACTGGGATGAGTCGTATAATGAGCTCCCTAGGTGGGTGTTAGGAGTCCAGTTGACCATGCCTGGTACTGTTGCAGTCCTTAGGACTAGCCCTGTTCGAGTTGGGGGACAGCTGGACGAGTCTCAGGCTTATTTTCACAGACTGTTCTGGACGTTCCCACCGTGTATCGAGGCATTCCATCATTGCAAGCCGTTGGTGAGTATTGATGGCACCCATCTATATGGCAAGTATGGGAGAACGTTGCTTGTCACGATTGCACAGGACGGGAACTCCAACATACTCCCTGTTGCATTCGCACTAGTCGAGGGTGAGAATGCTGAGTCGTGGTCCTTCTTTCTCTCCCACCTGCGTCAGCACGTGACACCGCAGCCAGGTCTGCTGGTTATTTTGGACAGGCATAACGGCATTAAGGCCGCGCTTGAGGCTCCCAACGGGGGATGGCTACCTCCAGCTGCATACCGGACATTCTGCATTCGACACGTAGCAGCAAATTTTGCCATCACCTTCAAGGGCAAAGACGCAAGGAGGCTTCTTGTGAACGCTGCATATGCTAAGACCGAGGTCGAGTTCGATTACTGGTTTGATATTCTGCGCTCTGAAAATCCGGCGATGTGTGACTGGGCGAACCAGATTGAGTATTCATTGTGGACTCAGTATTGTGATGAGGGACGCAGATCCGGGCACATGACGACGAATATCTCTGAGTGTGTGAACTCAATCCTGAAGGGTGTCAGGAACCTCCCTGTGTGCTCGCTGATGAAGGCCACATACGGAAGCTATAATTTGCTATAATTAACTATACATTAACTATACATAGGAGGTTAGCATACTCACATCCCTAGCTTGTAACATGTCGATCCTCAGTCGAGTCATCTGCACCCGAGGTCCCTTCTCGCTAACGGAAGGATTGTAACCTGACCACCTGCATAGGACGTCAACATGGTAGCGCATTCATGAATGTGACGAAATAGTATAACATTACAAGCGAAATTGGAAATAAATAAAATAAAGATGCATAGTAAACTGTGATAGTGGTACCTTGAGGCCAAGAGCCAGCTAAACGCATCATACCCAGCAGGCCTAAATCCAGGAAACCGCCAAAAGATCCAGGACTGAAGTAACTGTAACGGCCCAGCTAACTTTACGACATGTCTGTTGGCCACTCGGCATATGCACCGGTACAACCATGCTAGTGCCGCCGAGCCCCAGCTGTAGCCACCCATATCCTCAAGCCTAGCCACGAACGGTAGCCATCTGATGTGAATACGATTGCCGGACTTGTCGGCAAACAGCTGGGTGCCCAACAACATCATGATATAGGCACAGGTAAAGCGCCTCACTGTCTCCTCATCGGCCCCCTCGGGGCACTCTCCAAAAGTCTCCTGGAACCAGGTGCAGTTCACTACGAACTTTTGAATTTGGTTCGCGGGAGGTAACACACCGAGCAACTCCTGGAACCACTGCCAAGCTGGCTGGGCACCCTGTATGTATACGTGAAAGTCTGTCAGGAAACCACTGACGTAATGTCTGTTCACTGGCAATCCCAACTGGTATGCCACGTCCTGAAGTGTGATCGTGCACTCTTCGAACGGCATGTGGAACGTGTGCGTCTCCGGACGCCACCTCTCCACGAATGCACTCACAAGGGGCTCGTCTAATCGAAACCATTTGTCGTTCATTCTCGCAAGATGGTATAATCTGGCCATCTGTAAGTACGGAACGTACCTCTCATCGAGTCGCATCCTCTGCTGCCGCCTTATGCTCGATATGCAACGCTGGGGCTGCGCATTACATGGACCGCATAATTAGAACGAATTACAAAGCCACTAACAAATACAATTCACGACATAAACAACTAACAAATACCACATGCAAAAGTAGATATAGTAAACCACTACCAAAACTGCATACGAAAATCGCAAACATAGACCGCTTCTAAAAACCACATGCAAAAGCAAAATGTAGTAAACCACTAGCAAAATCGCATACTAAAACCGCATCCAAAAAACCACTAACATACACCACATGCAAATCCACTTACGAAAATCACATGCAAAACCACTCAATTAACCACCTCCAATACCACCAACCTAAACCGCTAACATAAACCGCTAAAATAAACCATCAACAAAATCGCAAACAAAACCACTAGAATAAACCGCATGCAATACCACTAACCCAAACCACTAACATAAACCGTCAATAAAACCGCATGCAAAATCGCTAAAATAAACCAGTTGCAATACCGTTTCATAAACCACTATCATAAACCACTATCAAAAACCACTAACTTCGTCGTTGATCACCCCGGCGATATGAACAACTCCATCCAAACGATACAGCCTTCCCAGATCGTCCCCCATCGCCTGAATATGCCGCTCGAGTCTTTGTCAGACCGATTTTGGGTCATTTTCTCTGGGATTTTGTGGGATATGAGAATGAAAAACTGATTCGAATGACCTTGGTTCGAACTCCTTATATAGACGATTCCCTTGTAATTCGAATCAATCAATTTCGAATTACCATATGTTACCAAAAGTGAGTAATTCGAATCTATATGATTCGAACTCCTTCCTCGTTAATTCGATCCATATTGCTTCGAATTACTTATACGTATTGGTTGGGCATAATTCGAGCTATATTATGAAGGAATCTAATTCGAATATGGTTGTTTCGAATTACATTATAGTGTGCTTTGATTGATTGATGAATCAGATTCTTATTTGGCTGAAATGTGTAATAAATTTCTGCCCTTGGCTTAAATGTATTTTTTACCCTTTATTTTGTGCCTCAATTATTCACAATGGCAGATTTTAGCCATTTATAAATTTTTAGCATTGAATAATAAGCAAGTACACTTTCTTTTTGTTATTGTCTTTGTGCTGCAATATGTCATTTATTAGTGGAGAATTATTTGAGAGTTAATATGTCACTTGTAGTTTGTTACTAATTTTTTGTATCAAATTTTATGTATCAAATATAAACTAATTTAATTCCAAAGTACGTACTAACATAAATAAAATTCTGCATTAACATAAACCAAATTCTGCATTAAACTCTTTACACTGATTTGCATAAAAAATTCTGCACTAATTAAGTACAACACAAATAGAATTTATAATTTTTTTAACATATTAAAATTTAAAATAATTTTTTCATTCATTTATTCACAGTATCATTATAAAAATTTAAAATCCTGTAAAAAAATGTAAGTCTTCATTTTATATAATTTTCAGATTAACAAATCATAAAACAATAAAAATGAAAAAATAAAGACGACGATGACAACAACAACAAAGTCTTGTCCCACTAAGTAGGGTCGGGTACATGAATCAAACGACGCTATTGTCCTCTGTCATGTGTCATGTCTACAGAGAGACCATTTACATGTAGATCTCGTTTGACCACCTCATGGATGGTCTTCTTAGGTCTTCCTCTGCCTTTCGCCCCTTGTCCATCTTCCATCTTATCCACCCTCCTGACTGGATATTTTATCGGTCTTCTTCTCACATGTCCAAACCACCTAAGACGCGATTCAACCATCTTTTCCACAATGGGTGCTACTCCGACTCTCTCCCTTATATCTTCATTCCTTATTTTATCCAATCGCGTATGACCACTCATCCATCTCAACATCTTCATCTCTGCCACACTCAGCTTATGTTCGTGCTCCCCTTTAGCCGCCCAACACTCCGTACCATAAAGCATAGCCGGTCTTATAGCGGTGCGATAGAATTTACCTTTAAGTTTTAAAGGCACTTTTTTGTCGCATATAAAACCAGATGCACTCCGCCATTTTGACCACCCTGCTTGGATCCTATAATTTACATCCTGTTCAATCTCTCCATTATCCTGTATAATGCACCCAAGATACCTAAAACTTTTAACTTTTCGTAGGGTGTTTTCTCCAATCTTCACCTCTATATTAGGGTTTTTCCTTCTCGGACTGAACTTACATTCCATATATTCCGTCTTGCTACGGCTTATGCGCAGACCATACACTTCTAAAGCTTCTCTCCATAACTCCAACTTCTTATTTAGGTCTTCCCTTGACTCTCCCATAAGGACGATATCATCGGCAAAAAGCATGCACCATGGCACAGGCTCTTGGATGTGCTCTGTGAGTACTTCCAAGACTAATGTGAAAAGGTATGGATTTAATGATGATCCCTGGTGTAATCCTATACCAATAGGAAATTCCTCTATCACACCACCTTGAGTCTTCACACTAGTTGTGGCCCCATCATACATGTTTTTAATTGCACGAGTATATGCGATCCTTACCCTCTTCTTTTCTAAAACCTTCCATAAGACCTCCCTTGGTACCCTATCATATGCTTTTTCCAAATCAATAAACACCATATGTAGATCCCTTTTATTACTACGATACCTCTCTATAATCCTTCTTAAAAGGTATACCGCTTCAGTGGTAGATCTGCCTAGCATAAATCCAAATTGATTCTCTGTTACTTGTGTCTCTTTTCTCAACCTTCGTTCTATCACCCTTTCCCATAACTTCATAGTATGACTCATAAGCTTGATCCCTCTATAGTTTTCGTAACTTTGTATATCCCCCTTATTCTTGTAGATAGGTACCAAGATGCTCTTTCTCCACTCATCAGGCATCTTCTTTGACCTTAAAATCTCATTAAAAAGCTTGGTTAACCAGTTGATGCCTTTTTTCTCCAAAACCCTTTCAAACCTCAATCGGAATATTATCAGGTTCTACTGCCTTGCCATTTTTCATCTGCTTTAGAGCCTCTTTTACCTCGAAGTCTCGAATTCTTTGATAGTAGTCAAAGTTTTGATCTTCTTCCCTTGTGCATAAACGACCAAGGCTCGGAAGAGTCTTCTGTCCCTCATTAAATAACTCGTAGAAGTAGCTCTTCCACCTTTCTTTAATCTTCTCCTCTTGAGGCAACGCCTCTCCATCCTTATCCTTTATGCACTTATCCTGATCCAAATCTCTCGTTCTTCTTTCACGGCTCTTTGCGATTCTATATATACCTTTTTCTCCTTCTTTTGTGCCCAAAGACTGGTAGAGACCCTCATATGATCTTGTTCTTGCTTCACTTACAGCCACTTTTGTCTCTTTCTTAGCCGCCTTATATTTTTTCCAGTTATCTGCATTGCGGCATAAAGACCACTCTTTAAAGTTTTCCTCTTTTAATCTTTATCTTTTCTTGTACACTGGCATTCCACCACCAGGACTCCTTGTCTCTTGGTCCTATTCCTTTAGATTCACCAAAGCTTTCTTTTGCTGTTCTTCTAATAACTTCTGCCATTTCCCTCCACATCTCTACTGCACTTCCATTTCCATCCCACTTTGCCTCTTCTCCTACCTGTCTTAGGAAGCTTCTTTGTTCCTCACCTTTCATCTGCCACCACCTCGTCCTTGGGTTCTTCGTATAATGTCTTTTCCTCAACCTTTGCTCAACTCGGAAATCCATGACGAGCACCCTATGTTGTGTTGTCAAACTCTCTCCCGGGATAATTTTACAATTAATGCAAAATTTCTGGTCGACTCTCCTCAACAGGAAGAAGTCGATTTGAGAGCTTGTCATGCCACTCTTATAGGTTATAAGATGTTCGTCTCTCTTTTTAAAACATGTATTTGCGATGAGAAGATCAAAGGTTGAGGAAAAGTCTAAAATAGTTTTACCCTCGGCATTGATCACCCGAAACCATGGCCTCCGTGAATACTCCCATATCCAGTCACTTCTCTACCAACATGGCCATTTAAATCTCCTCCTAAGAAAATCTTATCTCCCAAAGGTATGTCTTGAACCAAACTCTCTAGATCCTCCCAAAACCTTATCTTGTGTTGTTCGTCCGAACCCACTTGCGGTGCATAAGCGCTAATCACATGAAAAGCACCTCCCTCCACCACAAGTTTGATAGAGATGATCCGATCTCCCACCCTCTTGACATCCACTACGTCCTTCTTCCACTGCTTATCCATAATTATTCCAACCCCATTCCTATTATTCACCTTTCCTGTATACCAAAGTTTGAAGCCAGAAGTATCCAACTCTATAGCCTTCGCACCAACCCATTTTGTTTCTTGTAGGCACATAATGTTAATCTTCCTCCTTGTCATGGTGTCCACCCCTCCATGGACTTTCTTGTTAGAGTGCCTATGTTCTATGTCCCAAATCTCAACCTTCTATAGCTCCAACCCAAAAAAATAAAGACAAAGAAGAATAAAATTCTATTTAATAGAAAAATAAAAATAAAAAGCAACAAAAGGAGAGGCACAATAATACCTAGTGAAAGAGCCTAGCAGTGGAAACAACACAAATATCCAACACAAGAACAATATGGAAGCACTCACAACACAATATGGCAGCAACTATGAATAAGCAAATATAGCAAGTAAAGCAATAATAAGAACACACCGAGATTTTAACGTGGAAAATTGCCTCAATGTGAGAGGTAAAAACCACGGGTCATCCAGACCAATGAAATAGTTCTCCTATAATCAAATTAGGTACAAGAAAGTCTCAAACAAAGCATAAAACGTGCATATAACCAGTCAAAATATCAAAGCACCAAAGCTTATAAATGAGAAGCAAGAAGATGAAAAATATCCAAATACAAAGCTACTGTTCGAAGCCTATTTCCCCATCTTTAGACCTCTAATTAAAATCTCCACCGTTCAGAATGAAGAACAAGATGAGAGGAACATGTAGTTCAAATTTCAAGCCGATCCAACGGTGAATGAATGAGAAACTACCATTTGAAATTTACTGCTTTGCATAAAAACGGGAATTATGTTTTCCCTCTTCTCTCTCACTTGGTGGCTACTCTCTCATACTCTCAAAAAATCCAAAAATCTGATTAGGGTTGTGGCACAATGGGTGCAAAGAGACACCCTCAAAAAGCTGGACTTGGGCCTCACAAAGGAGAGAAAAACCCAACAAATCTCCCCCTTCTCGATTAGGTAGAGGCCCTCGCCATTCCGGCGATCAAACAACATGTTTCAAGCTTATCTCTTGACAATGCTTTTGTCATCATATCAGCACCATTGTTATCAGTGTGAACTTTCTCAAGTTTCAATAACTTGGAATCTAACACAACCCGTATCCAGTGATACTTAACATCAATATGTTTAGATCTTGAATGAAAAGTAGAATTCTTGGCAAGATGAATAGCACTTTGGCTATCACACAATAACACTTAACAGTCTTGCTTGAAACCAAGTGCTGTAAGAAACTTCTTCATCTACAACAACTCTTTACATGCTTTAGTTGCTGCAATAAACTCTGCCTCTGTGGTAGAAAGTGCAACACACTTCTGTAGCCTTGACTGCCATGAAATAGCTCCCCTTGCAAACTTGACCAAATAACCTGAAGTCGACTTTCAAGAATCAATATCTCCTGCTATGTCTGCATCAGTAAAGTCAACTAGCAAAGGTTTCTCACTACCAAAACTCAAACTCAAGTTAGTTGTACCTTTGAGATATCTCATAATCCATTTAACAGCATTCCAATGTTCTTTACCTGTATTAGAGAGAAAATGACTCACAGTACCAACCGCATGAGCAATGTCTGGTCTAGTACACACCATAGCATACATCAAGCTTCCAACAGCTGAGGCATAAGGAATTTTATCCATTGCTTGTTTCTCCTCATAAGTGGTTGGACACTGCTTGGTACTCAACTTAAAATGAGGAGCAAAAGAACTAGTAACACATTTGGCATCATTCATGCCAAACCTTTGAAGCACCTTCTTTATGTACTTTTCCTATGACAAATAAAGCTTCTTGAAATCTCTATAACGAGTAATAGTCATGCCTAAAATCTGTTTGGCAGGACCCAAGTCCTTCATAGCAAAGAACTTACTCAACTATTTTTTTTAACTCATTAATCCTCAAAGCATTCTTCCCCACAATCAAAATATCATCCACATAAAGCAAAAGAATGATAAAATCATCATCAGAAAATTTTTGCACAAATACACAATGATCTGAAGTTGTCTTACGGTAACCATGCTTCTCTATAACAGATTCAAACTTTTTATACCACTGTCTTGGAACTTGCTTGAACCCATAAAGACTCTTCTTAAGCTTGCACACAAAATCTTCCTTTCCTTTAACAACAAAGCCCTCCAGTTGTTCCATGTAGATCTCCTTATCTAAATCACCATGAAGAAAAGCTGTCTTCACATCCATTTGCTCAATCTCCAAATCAAGAGATGCTGCTAATCTAAGCACAGCACGAATGGATGACATCCTCACAACAGGAGAAAAGATCTCCTCATAATCAACACCTTTTCTCTGGCTAAAACCTTTAACAACCAATCTAGCCTTATACCGAGACTTAGAATTGTGTTCTTTATTCTTGATTCTGAATACCCATTTGTTCTTCAAAACTCGCATACCCTTCGGTAGCTTCACCAACTTATAGGTATCATTCTCAAGTAAGGACTTCATTTCTTCTTGCATAGCTTCAAGCCATTGAGCTTCGCTTTCATCTTCAAAAGACTCTCTAAAGCATTCAGGTTCTCCCCCATCAATCAACAAAACAAACTCATGTGGAGAATACCTTGACGAAGGCTTCCTCTCTCTTGTAGACCTTCTGAGTGCATTTGTAGGAATTTCCAAAGCTGGTTGTTCATCATGATCATCATCACCAACTTCATCAAGTATCGGATTAATTGTTCTATCTTCACCTGCACTTGTATCATGCTCATTATTTTGAGCTTCAACTCTACCATCCTCCACCATAGGCATAGAGGGAGTAATATCCAAATCAGAAAAATCATCACTAAGCTGAACCATTGGCTTCTTAGCATTATCAATATCTTTCAATGTTTGGTCTTTAACAAAGACAACATCTCTACTCCGAATCACCTTCTTGCTAACAGGATTATAAAACCTGTAACCAAACTCATCCATGCCATAGCCAATAAAAATACACTACCTAGTCTTTACATCAAGCTTAGATCTCTCATCTTTAAGAATATGAACAAAAGCTTTACATCCAAAGACTCTTAAATGATCATAAAAAATATCTTTACCTGACCATACCTTCTCTGACACTTCAAATTGCAAGAGAACACATGGTGTCCGGTTCAAGACATGAAGAACAGTGCTCAAAGCTTCACCCCAAAAGAATTTTGCCAATCTAGACTGTGACAATAAGCACCTAACTCTATCAACCAATGTTCTGTTCATCTTTTCAGCCAAGCCATTCAACTGAGGAGTCTTCGGAAGAGTCTTCTGATATTTTATACCATGCTCTTTACAATAAGCATCAAATGGACCTGAGTACTCACCACCATTGTCAGTACGAATGCATTTCAACTTCTTCCCAGTTTTTCTTTCAACAGAAGCTTGAAATTGCTTGAACACATTCAAAACTTGATCTTTGGTCTTCAAAGTGTAAACCCATAATTTTCTAGAATGGTCATCAATAAAGGTTACAAAATAGATAGACCCTCCAAGTGTTCTTGTCTTCATCGGCCCACATACATCAGAATGCACCAAGTCAAGTATCTCCGGCTTTCTTGAAGGTGGATGACTCTTAAAAGAAACCATGTTTTGTTTCTCAGCAAAGCAATGGTTGCACTTTTGTAAAGCAACCTTACAACCAGATAAAAGATTTCTCTTGAATAACATATTCATGCCCTTCTCACTCATATGACATAATCTTTTATACCATAAATCAGTTTCATCAACAAACTCAGCAGCATTAACAACATCTTTCACAATCTTTGCTTGAGTTAAATAAAGAGTAGAGTATTGTGTACCTCTAGCAACAACCATGGAATCCTTGGCGAGCTTCCAACTATCATAAGAGAATGAGCTATCCAAGTCATCATCACACAACTTACCAATAGAAAGTAAGTTCAACCGAATATCTAGAACATGCTTCACAGGCTTCAAAGTCAACTTGGTATTGTTAGAGGTTTCTAGGTAAACTTGTCCAACACTGGCACATTTTACAATACCTTGATGAGCCATTTTTACATCACCAAAATCACCAGGAGTATAAGAAGTAAACAAATCCCTCCTAGATGTAACATGAATAGAAGCACCACTACCAATCACCCAACTAGTGCTATTATCAACAAGGTTAATAAATTCAAACTCCTCAACAAGAAGAAAATCATCATGATTTACATTAACCTTGTCTTCATTGCTACCATCATCTTTATTTGTTCTCTTGTCTTTACTTGCCTTGGCTTTCTCCTTCTTTAGCCGCCAACAAAATTTCTTCACATGTCCCTTTTGACCAAAATGATGACACTCAATATTCTTATACTTTTGATGAGCGGATAATTTATACGCTTTTTGGCACTATTTTTAGTATGTTTTTAGTATATTTTAGTTAGTTTTTATTATATTTTTATTAGTTTTTATTTAAAATTCACTTTTCTGGACTTTACTATGAGTTTGTGCGTTTTTCTATGATTTCAGATATTTTCTGGCTAAAATTGAGGGACCTGAGCAAAAATCTGATTCAGAGGCTGAAAAATGACTGCAGATGCTGTTGGATTCTGACCTACCTACACTCGAAGTGTATTTTCTGGAGCTACAGATACCCAATTGGCGCGCTCTTAATTGCATTAGAAAGTAGACATCCTGGGCTTTCCACCAATATATAATAGTCCATACTTTGCCCAAGATTTGATGGCCCAAACTGGCGTTCCAAGTCAGCTCAAGAATTCTGGCGTTTAACTCCAGAACTGGCACAAAAGCTGGAGTTAAACGCCCAAACTGGCACAAAAGCTGGCGTTTAACTCCAAGAAAAGTCTCTACACATGAAAGCTTCAATGCTCAGCCCAAGCACACACCAAGTGGGCCCCGAAAGTTGATTTTTACACTAAACACCCTAGCTTACTCATTTTTCTGTAACCCTAGGTCACCAGTTTACTATAAAAACTACTTTTAGTGATTCATCTTGCACCTCATGACATTCTACACATTTGATATTGTATCTTCTACGGCATGAGTCTCTAAAATCCATTGTTGGGGTGAGGAGCTCTGCTGTTCTTCATGAATTAATACAATTACTATTGTTTTCCATTCTATCACACTTGCTTCTATTCTAAGATATTCATTCGCACTTCAACCTGATGAATGTGATGATCCATGACACTCATCATCATTCTCACCTATGAACGCGTGCCTGACAACCACCTCAGTTCTACCTTAGATTGAATGCATATCTCTTAGCCTCATGATTCAGATCAGAGTCTTCGTGGTATAAGCTAGAATTATTGGCGGCCATTCCTGAGATCCAGAACGTCTAAACCATGTCTGTGGTATTCTGAGTAGGATCTGGGAAGGGATGACTGTGACGAGCTTCAAACTCGCGAGTGTTGGGCGTAGTGACAGACGCAAAAGGATCAATGGATCCTATTCCGACATGATCGAGAACCGACAGATGATTAGCCGTGCGGTGACAACGCATTTCAAACATTTTCACTGAGAAGACGGGAAGTAGCCATTGACAACGGTGATGCCCAACTTAAAGCTTGCCATGGAAGGAGCTTTGCGTGCATGAAGAAGAAGATAGTAGGAAAGCAGAGATTCAGAAGACAAAGCATCTCCAAAGCCTCAACCTATTCTTCATTACTGCATAACAAGTATTTATTTCATGTTCTTTTACTTTTTACAATTAAATCGGAGAATTATTGATATCCTGACTAAGAGTTACAAGATAACCATAGCTTGCTTCAAGCCGACAATCTCCATGGGATCGACCCTTACTCACGTAAGGTATTACTTGGACGACCCAGTGCACTTGCTGGTTAGTTGTGCGGAGTTGCAAAAGTGTGATTGTAATTTCGTGCACCAAGTTTTTGGCGCCGTTGCCAGGGATTGTTCGAGTTTGGACAACTGACGGTTATTCTTGTTGCTTAGATTAGGAATATTTTATTTTTGTTGGTTTAGAGTCTTTTATTTGAGTTTAGTTTTATA
Source organism: Arachis hypogaea (assembly GCF_003086295.3). Taxonomy (NCBI): domain Eukaryota; kingdom Viridiplantae; phylum Streptophyta; class Magnoliopsida; order Fabales; family Fabaceae; genus Arachis; species Arachis hypogaea. The sequence continues at coordinate 26,427,361 of NC_092049.1, forward strand.
TTTTAAGTTTGGTGTCAATTGCATGATTTTATTTTCTTTTAATTTTTTGAAATTGCATGTCCTTAGTTCTTTCTTGATCTTTAAAAATTCTAAGTTTGGTGTCTTCTTTGTGTTTTCCTTTAAATTTTCGAAAAGTTGTGTTTGATTTTCTCAAAATTTTAAGTTTGGTGTGTTTTGTGCTTTTATTTACTAAAAAAAAATTTTTCAAAAATTTGTTCTTGGTGTTCATCTTGATCTTCAAAGTGTTCTTGGTGTTCATCTTGACATTCAAGGTTTTCTTATTTGTTCCCTTTGTTTTGATCTAAAATTTCTAAGTTTAGTGTCATTTTGTTGTTTTTCTTTTTCCTCATTAAAATTCAAAAATAAAAAAAATATCTTTTCCTTATTTTACTCATGATTTTCGAAATTTGGCATTAAAATAGTCAAAGATTTTCAAAATCATATCTTCTCAATCATATCTTTTTCAAAATAATTTACAATCATATCTTTTTGATTGCTAATTTCAAAATCTTTTCAATCAATTAATTAATTTAGTCTTCAATTTGCTTTTATTTTATTTTCTTTTTTTCGAAATTTTATTTTATTTTCCATTTATTTTAGTTTATTCTATTTTAATTTCGGTTACTTTTAATTAAATAAATAAAAATAAAAATATAATTTATTTGCAATTCATATCAATTCTCTTTTCTCCATCATGGACATAAGTGGAAATGAACAGTCCAGAAGGACTCTGGGGTCATATGCTAACCCCATTACAGCTGCATATGGGAGTAGCATCTGTATACCTCCCATCAAGGCAAGCAGCTTTGAGCTAAATCCTCAGCTCATTATCATGGTGCAGCAAAATTGCCAGTATTCCGGTCTTCAACAGGAAGAACCTATTGAGTTTCTGGCACAGTTCTTACAAATTGCTGACACAGTACGTGATAAAGAAGTGGATCAGGATGTCTACAGATTATTATTGTTTCCATTTGCTGTAAAAGATCAAGCTAAGAGGTGGTTAAATAACCAACCCACAGCAAGCATAAAAATATGGAGACAATTAACAGACAAATTCCTGAATCAATTTTACCCTCCAAAAACGATGACACAGCTAAGGCTGGACATCCAAGGCTTTAAACAAGAGGATCATGAATCTCTTTATAATGCCTGGGAGAGGTACAGAGGGATGCTAAGAAAATGCCCCTCTGAAATGTTTTCAGAGTGGGTACAGTTAGACATCTTCTACTATGGACTTACAGAAAAAGCTCAGATGTCTCTAGACCACTCAGCTGGTGGATCTATACACATGAGAAAAACAATTGAAGAGGCTCAAGAACTCATAGATACAGTTGCTAGAAATCAACATCTGTACTCAAATAATGAGTCATCCATAAAAGAAGAGGCTATGACAGTAACTACTAATCCTAATCCTCAAAAACAGATTGTTGAACTTAATCAGCAATTACTCCTTATGAAAAAATAATTAGCAGAATTCAAAGAGATGCTCCAAGACACTAAAAATGCTAACAAGAATATAGAAGCACAATTGAATCAGACAAGACAGCAGCTATCTAAACAGATAACAGAAGAATGCCAAGCTGTCCAACTAAGGAGCGGGAAGACATTGAATAACTCAGCTCAAAGTAGCAAAAAGTCAAAAAAGGAACAAATGACAGAGGATGACTAAACCACTGCCCAAAATCCCTCTGAGGACATCAAGAGCCCAGAGAGGAATAACTCTGGCGTTCAAACGCCAGAAAAGGGTAGGAAGCTGGCGTTAAACGCCCATCCAGCACCCAATCCTGGCATTCAAACGCCAATGAGGAATCAGACACCTGCAAGTGCTGATAGTAACCCCTCTAAGAAGGCTTCTCCAACCACTTCTGTAGGGAATAAACCTGCAGCAACTAAGGTTGAAGAATATAAAGCCAAGATGCCTTATCCTCAGAAGCTCCGCCAAGCAGAACAGGATAAACAATTTGCCTGCTTTGCAGACTATCTCAGGACTCTTGAAATAAAGATCCCGTTTGCAGAGGCACTTGAGCAAATACCCTCTTATGCTAAGTTCATGAAAGAGATCTTAAGTCATAAGAAGGATTGGAGAGAAACTGAAAGAGTGTTTCTCACTGAAGAATGCAGTGCAGTCATTCTAAAAAGCTTACCAGAAAAGCTTCAAGATCCAGGAAGCTTTATGATACCATGCACATTAGAGGGAGCTTGTACCAAGACAGCTCTATGTGACCTTGGAGCAAGTATCAACCTAATACCTGCATCCACTATCAGAAAGTTTGGGTTGACTGAAGAAGTCAAACCAACCCGGATATGTCTTCAACTTGCTGATGGCTCCATTAAATATCCATCAGGCATCATTGAGGACATGATTGTCAAGGTTGGGTCATTTGCCTTTTCCACTGACTTTGTAGTGCTGGAAATGGAGGAGCACAAGAGTGCAACTCTCATTCTAGGAAGACCTTTCCTAGCAACTGAACGAACTCTTATTGATGTACAAAAAGGGGAAGTGACCCTGAGAGTCAATGAGGATGAGGTCAAGTTAAATGCTGTCAAAGCTATGCAGCATCCAGACACATCAAACGACTGCATGAGCACTGATATTATTGACTCTTTGGTGGAAGAGATCAATATGACTGAGAGTCTTGAATCAGAGCTAGAGGACATCTTTAAAGATGTTCAGCCTGATTCGGAGGAATCAGAGGAAATAAAAGAACCTCTAAAAATCCCTCAGAAAGAGGAGAAACCTCCTAAACCAGAGCTCAAACCACTACCACCATCCTTGAAATATGCATTTCTGGGAGAGAGTGACACTTTTCCAGTGATCATAAGCTCTGCTTTAAATCCACAGGAAGAGAAAGCACTAATTCAAGTGCTAAGGACACACAAGACAGCTCTTGGGTGGTCCATAAGTGATCTTAAGGGCATTAGCCCAGCAAGATGCATGCACAAGATCCTATTGGAGGATGATGCTAAGCCATTGGTTCAACCACAGAGGCGGCTAAATTCAGCCATGAAAAAAGTGGTGCAGAAAGAGGTCACTAAGTTACTAGAGGCTGGGATTATTTATCCTATTTCTGATAGCCGCTGGGTGAGCCCTGTCCAAGTTGTCCCCAAGAAGGGAGGCATGACAGTGGTTCATAATGAAAAGAATGAACTGGTTCCTACAAGAACAGTTACAGGGTGGCGTATGTGTATTGACTACAGAAGGCTCAATACAGCTACCAGAAAGGATCATTTTCCTTTACCATTCATAGACCAGATGCTAGAGAGACTAGCAGGCCATGAATACTACTGCTTTTTGTATGGCTATTCAGGCTACAACCAAATTGCAGTGGATGCTCAAGACCAAGAGAAAATAGCATTCACATGTCCATCTGGAGTATTTGCTTACAGAAGAATGCCTTTTGGTCTGTGCAATGCACCTGCAACCTTTCAGAGGTGCATGCTCTCTATCTTCTCTGATATGGTAGAGAAGTTCCTGGAAGTCTTCATGGATAACTTCTCAGTATTTGGAGACTCATTCAGCTCCTGTCTTGATCATCTAACACTTGTCCTGAAAAGGTGCCAAGAGACTAACCTAGTCTTAAACTGGGAAAAATGTCACTTTATGGTGACTGAAGGAATTGTCCTTGGGCACAAAATTTCAAGCAAGGGGATAGAGGTGGATCAAGCCAAGGTAGAAGTAATTGAGAAATTACCACCACCTGTCAATGTTAAGGCAATCAGAAGCTTTCTGGGGCATGCAGGATTCTATAGGAGGTTCATAAAAGATTTTTCAAAAATTGCAAAAACTCTAAGCAACCTGCTAGCTGCTGACACGCCATTTGTGTTTAACACAGAGTGTCTGTAGGCGTTTGAGACCCTGAAAATCAAGCTGGTCACAGCACCAGTCATCTCTGCACCTGACTGGACATTACCATTCGAATTAATGTGTGATGCCAGTGACAATGCCATTGGTGCAGTGTTGGGACAAAGGCATAACAAGCTTCTGCACGTTATTTACTATGTCAGTCATGTTCTAAATGACGCACAGAAGAATTACACGACCACAGAAAAGGAGTTACTTGCAGTGGTTTATGCCATTAACAAGTTTAGATCCTATTTAGTAGGTTCAAAAGTGATTGTGTATACTGACCATGCTGCTCTTAAATATCTACTCACTAAGCAGGATTCAAAACCCAGGCTCATAAGATGGGTGTTGCTTCTGCAAGAGTTTGATATAGAAATAAGAGACAGAAAAGGGACAGAGAACCAGGTAGCTGATCACCTGTCCCGGATAGAACCAGTAGCAGGGGCGTCCCTCCCTCCTACTGAGATCTCTGAGACCTTTCCGGATGAGCAACTTTTTGCCATTCAGGAAGCACCATGGTTTGCAGACATTGCAAATTATAAAGCTGTGAGGTTCATACCCCATGAGTACAGCAGGTTGCAAAAGAAAAAGCTAATTTCTGATGCAAAGTACTACTTATGGGATGAATCATATCTCTTTAAGAGATGCGCAGACGGAATGATCCGCAGATGCGTCCCTAGAGAGGAGGCACAGAACATCCTGTGGCATTGCCATGGATCACAGTATGGAGGACATTTTGGAAGTGAGCGAACAGCCACTAAAGTCCTCCAATGTGGCTTCTATTGGCCTACTCTCTATAGAGATGCCCGAGAGTTTGTGCGTAACTGTGACAGTTGCCAAAGAGCTGGTAACTTGCCTCATGGTTATGCCATGCCTCAATAAGGTATCTTGGAGATTGAGTTGTTTGATGTATGGGGTATTGACTTCATGGGTCCTTTCCCACCATCATACTCAAATACTTACATTCTGGTGGCAGTAGACTACGTATCTAAATGGGTGGAGGCAATTGCCACACCCACTCATGACACCAAGACTGTGCTGAAGTTCCTCCAGAAACATATTTTCAGCAGATTTGGTGTTCCCAGAGTACTAATCAGTGATGGGGGCACCCATTTCTGCAATAAACAGCTTTACTCTGCTATGGTTCGATATGGAATTAGCCACAAAGTAGCAACTCTGTATCATCCACAGACAAATGGCAGGCTGAAGTCTCTAATAGAGAACTAAAGAGAATCCTGGAACGGACTGTAATTGCCCGTAAAAAGGATTGGGCAAAGAGCTTGGATGATGCTCTGTGGGCATATATAATAGCATTCAAGACTCCTATAGGAACTTCTCCATACCAGCTTGTGTATGGCAAGGCCTGTCATCTGCCTGTAGAACTGGAACATAAAGCCTACTGGACAACCAGATTCCTAAACATGGATGCTAAGTTAGCTGGTGAGAAAAGATTGCTCTAGCTAAATGAGCTAGAGGAGTTCAGACTCAGTGCTTTTGAAAATGCAAAAAAGTGGCATGACAAGAAATTGTCATCCAGAGTCTTTGAGCCAGGACAAAAAGTTCTGCTGTTCAACTCTAGGCTCAGATTATTCCCTGGGAAATTAAAATCCCGGTGGAGGGGACCATATGTGATTACAGGAGTGTCACCATATGGATATGTTGAGCTTCAAGATATTGATTCTGACAAAAGTTCATTGTTAATAGACAGAGAATTAAACATTATCTTGAAAGCAATTTTGAGCAAGAATGCTCAAAACTGAGGCTTGAATGAAGCTCAGTAAAGGTCCAGCTAAAGACAATAAAGAAGCGCTTGCTGGGAGGCAACCCAGCCATTAGCAAGTTATTTGTTTTAATTAATACTTGTAGAAGTTAGATATACATTTTTCTTCAAAGGTTAATCATCAAAATTGAAGGAATTCACAGAGTTACAGAAGGATTCAGTGCAAAAAGCAGAGAAAAGGAGCTTGCTGGCAAGAAAACGCCAGAATGGGTACCATTCAGGGCGTTTAACGCCAGTAAAGGTACCATTTTGGGCGTTAAATGCCAGAATGGGTACCATTCTGGGTGTTTAACGTCAGAATTGCAGCATCCTGGGCGTTCAGAAAAACGCCCAGTGATAAAGGGATTTCTGGCATTTAACGCCAGCCAGGGTACCTGGCTGGGCGTTAAACGCCCATAATGGCCAACAATTGGGCGTTAAATGCCAGAATGGATACCATTCTGGGCGTTTAACGCTAGAAAGGCAGGGGGAGGAGATTTTGTTTCCAACTTCAAATTTTTTCAAATTTTCATGTTTTGACTCATACTTTTCTGTATAAACATGTTTCAAACTTTCATCATTCACCCTCAATTTTCAAAAATTCAAACATTTTCTAAATCTCTTTTCAATTTTCTTTCAAATCCTTCCCAAATCTTCTTCAAAAACTCAATTATTTTCTTAATTTCTTTTCAAATCTTTTTCAACTCATCATATCATCTCTTAATTCTTAGATGCATAACCAAATTTTCAGATTTAACATCTTTATATCTTTTTTCAATTAAAAAAGTCTCATCTTTTTCATATCATGATTTTATTTTCTTCCATCAATTATATCTCTATATCATATCTCTTTCAAATCTTTCGAAATCCCTCCCCTCCTCCTTTAAATATACATTTGGCCATCCCCTCCTCTCTACCATTCGAATTTGCCTCTTCTCCTCTCTCTCCCCTTTCCTTTCTTTTGCTTGAGGGCAAGAAAACCTCTAAGTTTGGTGTGTTTTTCCGTGATCACTGAGCTAAGACTCATCAAGATCATGGCACCTAAGGGAAAACAAACCAAATCAAGAGGCAAGAAAGAGAATACTCCAAAGAGTCTTTGAAATCAAGAGAGGTTCCTAACCAAAGAACATGCAGACCATTACCACAAAATAATGGGTCTGAGGTCAGTGATCCCGGAAGTTAAATTCAATTTGAAAGAAGATGAATATCCGGAGATCCAAGACCAAATTTGAAACAGAGGATGGGAAATTCTGGCCAATCCTGAGACAAAGGTTGGAAGAAACATGATTCAGGAATTCTACTCAAATCTGTGGCTGATAGATAAGTAGAGAATAACTGGAACCACCTTTCACACCTACCGAACTATGGTCAAAGGGAGGCTTATTTACTTCCATCTGGACAAAATAAGAGAGGTCTTCAAACTGTCTCAACTACAAGATGATCCAGAATCCTTTAATAGGAGAATGGTGAGAGTAGATAAGGGGTTGGATCAAGTTCTAGAGGACATATGCCTCCCTGGAACTAAGTGGATAACCAATTCAAAAGGTGTCCCAAACCAACTCAAGAGGAGAGATCTCAAACCAGTTGCAAGAGGCTGGTTAGACTTCATTGGGCGTTCTATATTACCCACTAGCAACCGCTCTGAGGTTACTGTCAAAAGAGCAGTAATGATTCATTGTATTATGCTTGGAAAAGAAGTGGAGATTCATCATCTGATTTCTTGTGAGATTTACACAATTGCAAACAAGAACTCCACTGAAGCCAAACTGGCCTACCCAAGCTTAATTTCTCTGCTATGTAAAGATACTGGGGTGAGGATGGGAGTAGATGAATTCATCCCAATCGAACACCCAATCACCAAGAAGTCAATGGAAGGACAAGTGCAAGACAACTCCATCAAAAGGAGGGCGCAGGAGTTCCTCCCAGAAATTCCTGAAATTGACTACTGGACCCGCCTAGAAGCATCTGTTACTAAGATGCAAGAAGCTATGGAACAACTTAAGGAAGAACAGTAGAATCAGAACTGCATGCTCTGCAAACTGCTGAAGGAACAGGAGAAGCAGGGGCGTGAGCTACAGGAGCTGAAGCGCCAGAAGCTCTCCCTTGAAGGACCAAGCAACCCACAGATTGAGGGAGCATCCACTTCTCAAAATCAAGGTTGTTAAGTCCTAACTCTGTGATAACCTTTATTATTAAGAGTCTATTTTAAGAGTCACTTATTTTTCTGCTTTTAATTTTCTGTCTTCTATTATTATGGGTCTGCTCTTATATTTATTTTTTAGTCTTATTTTTATTCCATAATCAATAAAAATTTAAAGTTTATGTCTTAAAGCTATGAATGTCCTATGAATCCATCACCTTTCTTAAATAAAAAATGTTTTTAATTGAAAAAGAAAAAGAAGTGCATGAATTTCGAATTTTAAAACAGTTTAGTTATTTTGATGTGGTGGCAATACTATTATTTTTCTGAAAGAATGCTTGAACAGTGCATATTTTTGAATTTGATTGTTTATGAATGTTAAAATTGTTGGCTCTTGAAAGAATGATGGGAAAAGGAGAAATGTTATCTGATGATTTGAAAAATCATAAAATTAATTCTTGAAGCAAGAAAAAGCAGTGAATAGAAAGCTTGCAGAAAAAAAAAAGAGACGAAAAAAAAAAGAAAAGAAAAAGAAAGAAAAAGAAAAAGCAAGCAGAAAAAGCCAATAGCCCTTTAAACCAAAAGGCAAGGGTAAAATAAAAAAGGATCCAAGGCTTTGAGCATCAGTGGATAGGAGGGCCCACAGAAATAAAATCCTGGCCTAAGCGGCTAAACCAAGCTGTCCCTAACCATGCGCTTGTGGCGTGAAGGTGTCAAGTGAAAACTTGAGACTGAGCGGTTAAATTCGTGGTCCAAAGCAAAAAGAGTGTGCTTAAGAGCTCTGGACACCTCTAATTGGGGACTCTAGCAAAGCTGAGTCACAATCTGAAAGGGTTCACCCAGTTATGTGTCTGTGGCATTTATGTATCCGGTGGTAATACTGGAAAACAAAATGCTTTGGGTCATGGCCAAGACTCATAAAGTAGCTGTGTTCAAGAATCAACATACTTAACTAGGAGAATCAATAACACTATCTGGATTCTGAGTTCCTATAGAAGCCAATCATTCTGAACTTCAAAGGATAAAGTGAAATACCAAAACTGTTCAGAGGCAAAAAGCTAAAAGCCCCGCTCATCTAATTAATACTGATCTTCATAGATATTTTTGGAATTCATTGTATATTCTCTTCTTTTTATCCTATTTGATTTTCAGTTGCTTGGGGACAAGCAACAATTTAAGTTTGGTGTTGTGATGAGCGGATAATTTATACGCTTTTTGGCACTGTTTTTAGTATATTTTAGTTAGTTTTTATTATATTTTTATTAGTTTTTATTTAAAATTTACTTTTCTGGACTTTACTATGAGTTTGTGTATTTCTATGATTTCAGGTATTTTCTGGCTGAAATTGAGGGACCTGAGCAAAAATCTGATTCAGAGGTTGAAAAACGACTGCAGATGCTGTTGGATTTTGACCTCCCTGCACTCGAAGTGAATTTTCTGGAGCTACAGAAGCCCAATTGGCGCGCTCTCAATTGGCGCGCTCTCAATTGGCGCGCTCTCAATTCCCAAGATTTGATGGCCCAAACCGGCATTCCAAGTCAGCTCAAGAATTCTGGCGTTTAACTCCAGAACTGGCACAAAAGCTGGAGTTAAACACCCAAACTGGCACAAAAGCTGGTGTTTAACTCCAAGAAAAGTCTCTACACATGAAAGCTTCAATGCTCAGCCCAAGCACACACCAAGTGGGCCCCGGAAGTGGATTTTTACACTAAACACCCTAGCTTACTCATTTTTCTGTAACCCTAGGTCACCAGTTTACTATAAAAACTACTTTTAGTGATTCATCTTGCACATCATGACATTCTACACGTTTGATATTGTATCTTCTACAGCATGAGTCTCTAAACCCCATTGTTGGGGGTGAGGAGCTCTGCTGTTCTTCATGAATTAATGCAATTACTACTTTTTTCCATTCTATCACGCTTGCTTCTATTCTAAGATATTCATTCGCACTTCAATCTGATGAATGTAATGATCCATGACACTCATCATCATTCTCACCTATGAACGCGTGCCTGACAACCACCTCCGTTCTACCTTAGATTGAATGCATATCTCTTAGCCTCATGATTCAGATCAGAGTCTTCGTGGTATAAGCTAGAATTATTGGCGGCCATTCCTGAGATACGAAATGTCTAAACCTTGTCTGTGGTATTCTGAGTAGGATATGGGAAGGGATGACTGTGACAAGCTTCAAACTCGCGAGTGTTGGGCGTAGTGACAGACGCAAAAGGATCAATGGATCCTATTCCGACATGATCGAGAACCGACAGATGATTAGCCGTGCGGTGACAACGCATTTGGAACATTTTCACTGAGAAGACGGGAAGTAGCTATTGACAACGGTGATGCCCAACTTAAAGCTTGCCATGGAAGGAGCTTTGCGTGCATGAAGAAGAAGATAGTAGGAAAGCAGAGATTCAGAAGACAAAGCATCTCCAAAGCCTCAACCTGTTCTTCATTACTGCATAACAAGTATTTATTTCATGTTCTTTTACTTTTTATAATTAAATCTGAGAATTATTGATATCCTGACTAAGAGTTACAAGATAACCATAGCTTGCTTCAAGCCGACAATCTCCGTGGGATCGACCCTTACTCACGTAAGGTATTACTTGGACGACCCAGTGCACTTGCTGGTTAGTTGTGCGGAGTTGCAAAAGTGTGATTGTAATTTCGTGCACCAACTTTCCTCGAGACTTGCTTCTGCTTTGATCTCTACTTTTAGGACCTCGACTTTTGTTTCTCCCCCTAGACTCAGAAACAAGAACATCTGAATGTGTAGTCGATGTACCTTGTGACTTTCTTCTCACATCTTTATTCAAAATACTGCTCTTGGCAAGATCCATAGAGATTACACCATCAGGAGCAGAATTAGATAATGACATTCTGAGAATTTCCCACGAGTCTGGTAAGGAGACAAGAAGTAACAATCCTTGAACCTCTTCATCAAACTTAATACCAATTGAAGATAACTGATTCATTATTCCTTGAAAGTTATTCAAGTGATCTGTCATTGATGTCTCATCTGTATATTTCAAAGCCAACAACTGCTTCATCAAAAATATCTTGCTTTTTTTAGTTTTTCGAGCATACAACTATTCAAGCTTAATCCAAAGGGTCCGAGCAAGTGTCTCTCCAATAATATGGTTCAACACATTATCGTCAACCCACTACCTAATATATCCACAAACTTGTCTATGCAATAAAGTCCAATCATCATCAGATTTATCATTAGGCTTCTCTATACCAAAAACTAGTTGATGAAAATTTTTTACATAAAGAAAATCTTCTATTTTTGACTTCTACAAATCATAATTAGGACCATTAAGAGTGATCATCCTACTAGTATTAGTATTAGCTTCCATTGTTCACAAAATCACAAACCCGAAAAATACCAACAAGCTCTGATGCTAGTATGAAAAAACCTAGCAGCAAAAATAACACAAATATCCAACACAAGAATAATATGGAAGCACTCACAACACAATATGGAAGCAACTATGAATAAGCAAATATAGCAAGTAAAGCAATAACAAGAACACACCGAGATTTTAACGTGAAAAATTCCCTTAATGTGAGAGGTAAAAACTACGGGTCATCCAGACCAATGAAATAGCTCCACTATAATCAAATGAGGTACAAGAAAGTCTCAAACAAAGCACAAAAACATGCATATAACCCGCCAAAATATCAAAGCACCAAAGCTTATAAATGAGAAGCAAGAAGATGAAAAATATCCAAATAAAAAGCTGCTGTTCGAAGCCTATTTCTCTCTCTGTAGATGTCCAATTAAAATCTCCACCGTTCAGAATGAAAAACAAGATGAGAAGAATCTGTAGTCCAAATTTCACATTGATCCAACGGTGAATGAATGAGAAACTACCATTTGAAATTTACTCCTTTGCATAAAAATGGAAATTCTGTTTTTTCTCTTCTCTCTCACTTGGTGGCTACTCTCTCACACTCTTAAAAAATTCTAAAAATCTTATTAGGGTTGTGACACAATGGGTGCAAAGAGACACCCTCAAAAAGTTGGGCTTGGGCCTCACAAAGGAGAGAAAAAATCCAACACCTAGTTATGTGACTGAGAAAGAGAATAAAGAGAGACATAGACATAGACAGAGAGCAAGAAGAAGAATTATTTGGGAAGAAGTGAAAGAAGAAGAAAAGAACAAAGACATAAAGAGAGATCAAGAAGAAGAGAATACCTGGTAAAAAAGAGAAAGAAGAAGAACGCAGAGATAAAGAAAAAGTAACGAAAAGAGAGTACTGAAAGAGCGGAAGATTGATGGTTTAGAAGTTATGGTAAATACTCGTTGCAAGTATAGTTACTGAACCAAGCAATCAACCTTTCTTACAAATATTTTAGTTGTCACAAGTAACAAACCCCTTAAAATTGATAACCGAGTATTTAAACCTCGGGTCGTCTTCTCAAGGAACTGCAGGGAAGTATGTTCTTATTATTGGTTATGGAGATTGTAAATTGGGGTTTCGAGAATAAGGAATAAGTAACTTAATAGCGGGTAAATTAAATGGTAATTAAAATAAATAAATAGCTACAAGGCAAACTTTTGGCAAGGTATGAGAAATTGGAAGTCCAGACTTAGTTATTCTTATCAATAACAATGAAAGTTGAATCTTAATTCCACTTAGTCAACCTTTACTAAAGTAAAGGAAAGTCAAGGGACTAATTAGTTTTATCTTCGAATCCTATTTATTTCCTGAGAAAAGGTTGGGATTATTGAAGCTCAATTCAATTAGCAAAGATAACAGTTATCAATTATGTTGAGATAAGATAACTCTTGAGTTACTGCTTTCTTAACCAAGACCAAAAGAGGAAAAAATAAATTTGCTGGAATAAAAATGCCTTCAGATGTAAAACAACAATAACATAAATTAAAGAAAACAATCATGAATTGAATACCTCAAATAACATTAATAAGGGAAATTATAATCTAACATGAAGGGTTCATAAACTAAATTGGAAAAATAAATAAAAATAAAGAACCTGGGATTGAGAGTTACTCCTAAAACTAAGAGAAGTCCTAAATCCTACGAGAGAAAGGAGAGAACCTCTCTCAAAACTAGATCTAAATCATGGAAAGTAACTAAATTAGCGAGCTCTCGCTGAATGGATGCGTTTCCACACTTTATAACCTCTGGTCTATGCCTTCTGGACTTGGATTGGGCCAAAAAGGGCTTCAGAAATTGCTGAAAGCGTTTTCTGCAATTGCTGGTGCGTGGCCTCTGTCACGCGTCCGCGTGGGTCACGCGGTCGCGTCATTCGGAGCTTTTCTTGTCACGCGGTCACGTCAGTTATGCGACCGCGTCATATTCGTTCTGCTTAAGGCGCGCGGTCGCGTCAGTCACGCGGCCGCATCGCTGTTGATTCGCGCTTGGCACGCGATCGCGTCGTCCATGCGATCGCGTGGATGCCAGTTTCTTCAGAACTCCGTTTTGCACTTTTCTTCCATTTTTATATGTTTCCTTTCCATCCTTTAATTCATTCCTTTCTTAGAAGATCTGAAACTACTCAACACACTAATCACGACATCGAATGGAAATAAAGGTAATTAAAATAATTAATTTTAAAGCATAGAAAACATACTTTTCACATACATCACATAATAAGGAAGGAGAAGTAAAACCATGCAATTAATATGAATAAGTGGGTGAAGGATTGAATAAATCACTCAAACTAAGCACAAAATATATCATAAAATATGGGTTTATCAAGTACATCTCTGAGAATGACGATGCAGAGAAAAAACTCAAGAAGGGGTAATAGTGGAATAATAAAAAATATCATGGACAAAAAGAAAAAAAATCATTAAAAGATTTATGTCCACCTTTTTAAATTTTGTGTCCATAATTATCTTTTATTTAAAAATAAATACAAAAATAAAAAAAAAATTGTTCTTGAGACATTGTATCAAGTGTCCATGTCTTTCATTCTATCCAAACATCTTTTAAATATTTATTGTCTACATATATTTCTGTGTCTTGTTCACAAAAATAAACGCTGCCTACTATATTTTTGGAGTATAAAATGTGTGGCCAAAATATCATTTTAGAATGCGGTATTAAAATCTTTTAAAAGTTTTATTGAAAGTGTTTGACATGGACATTAGTGCGCAATTGATACTAGATGACTTACGACTAATTTAATAAATTATTTTGATTTCAGAAATTAGACACTTTAAATTTTACTAGCGGCTCAACAGATATTACCGTGTCTGTTCAGCTGTTTTTTTATTGAATTTTAAAAATTAATTTATGTTTTTATTTTTAAAATTATAAATTTAATATTAATAATTAAAAATAAATTATAAAAAATAAGATATCTTAAACTATTTAACATGTAAAATTTATAAAATAAATAAATTTAAATTAAAAAATATTAAGTCGTTATTATGTGTAACAAAATCAATATAAAATATTATTAAATTTATTTATTTTCTTAATCCTATTTAATTGGAAAAAATTTAAAAATGTATATCCAAAATTCATATATAATTCTAATAGATAAAAAAATTTATTTCTTCAATCTTATCTTGAACATCTTTAATTATCTTTAATTTTATTATTTTTTTAAAATTATTAATTTTTATTTTGATTATATCATCTCATCGTATTATACACTATCCTTTTCTCTTATCATTCTTTATACATGTATAACTATTATTGCCTCACTCTCGCTATTATGTTACCTTGTTTTATTCCCCTTCCTTATTTTCTTCTTCTATTCATCCTAATCGCAATTAATTACCATCATACCATTATCACAACTCTCATTTTTGTTTATCACTTTGATCCATAACTATCCATTGTGTTAACTTTTGAGTTATTGAAGATTTGCTAAAAGAATTATTTTCTTGCTTTAGATAAAATATTTAGATGTATAAATATTATGAAGATACTTATTATTTTTCACACTAACTTGTTAAGTCATATTTTATTACTTTTAAAAAAAATTTTAAGATATCAAGCATTCAAAATTTTTGTTAATCAAATTATTAAAATTTGTCAACAATTATAAAAAATAATATCAAATATATTATATCTTCTTAAAAGAAAAATATTATATGGATACTAATATTTTAGCTATTATTAACCTATACAATTGACCTATAAAAAAAATTTATATTGTTAAGTACCTCCCTTATTTTTAACACTATTTGTAATAATTCTTAATTTTTCTCTAAATCTAATATATCAACTTCTATCTCTCTAAATAATAAAATTTTTAAGATTTTCTTAAAGTTTCATTTAATTTCAAAATAGAATAGCAATTACTATATTGTTATTTTTTTTCTAATATTTTTAGGAAATTAATTTTTATATTTTTTAATTTATAAACTTGAGATAAAATATAAAAAAATTAGTAAATAATAAATTATCAATAAATAAAAATAAAAAAATTTATAAGTTATTTCATTTTTTTAATGTATAGAATAATAAAATTTGAATTAATTTAGGTATTACTAAAATCAATACGTTGTTATTATGTGTAACAATCAACATAAAATTTATAAATATTTATAAATTTATTTGTTTTCTCAATCTTATTTAATTTGAAGCAAATATAAAAATTTAAATTTAAAAAACTTTTTTTCGCATAATTTTAATTGCTAAAAATTTTTTATTTCTTTTAATTTTATATTCAGTATCTCATATTTAGTTTCACTATTTTTTTATTTTTAATTTTTATTTTCATTATTTTTTTCCTACCATTCTCCATATACATATCTATCATTGTCTCACTATGATTATTATATTGTCTTGTTCTCTCATTTTTCTTCCTTTTCTTATTCTCTTTCCATCTTCTCTTCTTCTATCGCAATTAATAAACACTATGTATTAGTTTATAATGATTATACTCAAAAGTGAACACTACTTTAAAAATAAATAAATAAATAAAATCTCATAACTCTTAACTAAATCATCTACGCTCTTATAAACATAACAAAAGAGTAAATTTAACATCTTTTATTATGAGTATTTTTTTATTATCTAATGCATACAATGTTATATCTTTTTATTTATGATAAAAGTTGAAAACTAAAATTAATGATATTAGTATTTTTTAGTTTAATAAAATTAAAATAAAATACAAAAATAAACATAAAAGCTAAAAAAATAGAAATCTCTAGAGAAGAATAATGTTAAATTTTATATTATTATGTATGAGAACAATATAATTTATTACATTATATTTTTGTTGTACCACATAATAAAAAAGTTAAAATTTATGTCAACTTTTTATTATTTATTTTACTTATTATCTATGGTTTTTAAATTAAACTTTGATGTTATTGAGTCATGCTTTTTTTAGACACAAAAAATATTTATCAAGTCATTTTTATTTTTTATAGGAGTATATCCATTATATCATAACTTTAATAGTTAATATAAATTTTAAGAAATTGAATTAGTTCATATTTATTTCAGTTACTGTTCCGAGGGTTACCTGAAACTGTAGGTCGATCTCGGACGAGATCCTCAGTGATGGTCGAAACCGATGTGTCCGGCTAGTGAATGGAGGCCGGAGTTGGTACGTCCGACTTGTTTGGACTTGGACGTGCTGCTGATCCTCTGTCACCGAAGGGTGGGGGGTACCTGCAAGAGACTCCGATACTTAAGTTAGCATGGGTATTAAACAGGTGTTATGTAGAATCAGAGTATGAGTTATACCTGGGTGCTCCAGTGTATTTATAATGGTGAGATGTGACCTTTTGGATAAGATAAGTTAGTTATCTTATCTTATCTTTATCTTTTGAGTTGAGGTCAGCGTATCTTCAACGGAAGCGCCTTTATCTCTATAGGCTTGGGCTGCCTTAGGATTTGAGTCGTGTTCCTTTACCTGGGCCCTTTATTGGGCTCTCTTGTTGACTCGGCCGAGTTCTTTAAGAAGAAGTCGGTCCGCTTGACCTGATGAGGTCGGTCGCTTTATCGTCGGTCATCTAAGGTCGGGTAGCGCGACCCAGGGTATGAACAGTGCCCCTGCTTGAGCTCGGTCTTCTTTTGTTTTGGGGACGAGTCTTTGACTTCGATCCTTTTTTAATGAAGCCGAACTCAAGCATTTTGTCGATTCCTTTGTAGTAGCTTTTGAATGTAGAACGTTTTCCTTCAAAAGGCGCGCGCTTTTGTATTAGCGCTTTGTCCTGGGGAACGTGCGAGGGTTTAATACCCTAATTAATTAGTATTAATTGCCCCATTTTTCCTTTGGCTCTTTATTTTGATTTTTGAAAACTCAGAAACGGTTTCTCTTCTTTGCTCTTTCGTAACTTCTTCACCATTTTCCTCCGTTTTTCTCGTTCTCTGTTTTTTGCCTACGTTTCTTCTTTTCCTCCGTTGCGGCGTCGCTTGGCGAATCTCGGGACAACTTTCATTTTTACATCTCCTTCTTTCCTTTGAAGCTTTTCTCTTCTCCAAGTGAGTTCCATTCGTACTTTCTTTCTCTTTTGCTGCTTTGGCTTTTTGTGATTAAGTTGCGATTTTGCTTTGAAGGAAGTTTGGATCTTTCTGCTTTTACTGTGCCTAGTTACTGTCGTAATGCGTGCTCTGAAGTTTCTTCATCCTTTTGTATGAATCTTTTCGCCTTTCCTATTGCTTTAATGTGCTTAGGGCTTCTGCATGTTATTTCTCGTTTGTGCTTTTGATGATAATTTGTTTGATTCTGGAAAAAAGGCTGTGTCTTTGATGATTTCTGTTTGGTATGCTCGGCGTTGGTGCTTGTTCTTTGCTGATGATTTTTTGCTTGATTTCGAAAAAGTTTGCGCCTTTCCGCTTGGCCATTTCTGATAAACTGTAGAAATAGTGCTTTCTTCTGATAAACTGTATGAGAGTGGACCTTTTTGCATTTTCACTTTCTTTTGTTTTCTTTCTGGATTTTATTTTGATGAGTGCTGGGATGTAGGCCGTAGAAATAACTTGAAAACCTTGCTTGTTTACTACCTCCAAGGGATGCCCCAAGACCTTTGTCTTGAGTCTTGGGGTTTTCCCTTTTTGTTTATCCGTCCGTCGAGATGTTTTTGAGTAATTCATTCTTCTTTTCTTTTTGTAGGATTTAGTTGACCTCATGTCTTTCCGAAATAACGTTGTCGAAATGCCTTCCCAGGTTCTCGCGGGTATGGCTGATTGGGTGGACTCCATGGTTCTTATGTGTGTCTCGCTGGTTGATTCTGAATTTTGTACTCAGCTTAGGCAATTTCACAGTGTCTGTAGTAATTCTGGTGATGAGAAGAACTATGAACTTGTCCCTCCCTCTTCTGACGAGAGAATCTGCTTTTCGACTCGAGTTGTTGATGGTCACCCTTTCTTTTATGCTTATGATTTTTTCTTTGGTCAGCTGGGTATCACCCTTCCTTTTACCAAATTCGAAACCGACCTGTTATGGTCTTGTAATGTTGCCCCTTCTCAACTTCACCCCAATTCCTGGGGTTTTATTAAAATTTTCCAATTGCTGTGCGATGGTTTTGGTATTCCTGCTTCCCAATCTCTCTTTTCCTATCTGTTTGTCTTGACTAAGCCCGGTGTGGTAAAAAAGAAGTCGGCCTGGGTCTCCTTTCGTTCTACCCAGGGGAAGAGGGTTTTTTCCATATTTGACGAGTCGTTCCGTGATTTTAAAAACTACTTTTTCAAGGTCCGAGCTGTTGAAGGAGCTCGGCCCTTTTTTCTGGATGAGAATGACGAACCTGCTTTTCCCTTGGAATGGCAAAAAGATGTGAGGGTCTCCAGGTATTCGTGGGAGATGTTGGATGAGGCTGAGTGAGCCTTTGTGACTATCTTGGAAGAATGCTGGGGTCAACCTCCCCATCTTGACACAAAGAAATTTCTAACCAATCCTACTCTTCTTCAAACTGAACTGGGTATCTTGTGTTTCTTTTATTATTTTGTTTATGTTGCTTGTAGCTGTCCTTTCCGACTTATCCGATTTGTAGCTGAGTTTTCTATTTTGTTTGCAGAGGCAATGAAGAATAATGAATCCATGAAAGCTTATAAGAGGGCGCAGAGAGCGACTGCTGCCAGAAATGCTGCTGCCCAGGCGGCTGGGGATGGATCTTCCCAAGTGCGCGAGAAGCCATCGGTGCAGAGTTCCGTCGGGGTGAAGAAGGTGATCCCTACACCCCGAGTTCGTTTGGTAGATCCTCACGTCACCTCTGCTGCTCCTTCTGTTGCTCCTCCCAATAAAAAACAAAAGATTGCTGAGCCCTTTGACCTCGATGCTCCTGATTTTAATGCTATTGAATTCGTGGATCAACAAATCGGTCCTTATGGCACTCTCTCCATGGACGATGTGTCCATCCTCTATCACTTGGAATTCATGGCCCGAAATCATGTGAAGATGGCGTACATGTCGGCTGCCATATATCAGACTGCTTAGAATCTCCCTCTCCACGCTACTAAAGCGTTTATGGAGGAGGCGAAACAGGAGTTTGATCGGATGAAGGAGCTAAAGGAGGAGCTTGAGACGAAGGTAGCCAAGCTGGAGAAGGACTTGAAGAATGAGGAGGCGAGCTCTCAGTCATTGGCGGCTTCTTTGAGGTTGGCTGAGGACGCAGTCTTGATGCACAAGGAGAGTTACCTTTCATCTTATCGGGAAGTGATGCGCCTGAGGGGGGAGCTTGACAGTGTTCGGGAAGATTATGCTGAGCTCCAAAGTCATCTCGTTGGCAGCGTGACTGCTGCTTATGAGAACTTGAGGGAGCAAGTTTAGGTCATTGCTCCCGAGGCCGACCTCACCCTTTTTAGCCTGGATAATATTGTCAGCGATGGCAAGATTGTCCCTGATGATGAGGGTGATGATGATGATGTCGTTCCTCCTGTGTCTTCTACCAAAGTGCCGACCTCTTCAGTTCCTCCCGCTGTGCCCGACCCGGATTGCCAGATCCTGAATCGGGAGGATGGAACTGTGGATACTGTGCCGATCCAGACTCGCCCTCCTTCTCCTTGTCCTGATGCTGCCAAGAAGGCTCCTGATGCTTGTTGATCTTTTCTTAAAATTTGTGTAGTTGGCCCGGCTTGTGGGCTTTTTTAGAACTCTTTTATTTATTTGCTGATACTTCTAAGTTGCTTATCTAGCAACTTTTATTTTAAAAAACAAACAATAGCTCGCTATCTTTTTTATAGTAGTTTTTGGTGGCCTTTCGAGGCCTTTTAACTCTGTAAAAAGTAGTTTTTTGACTAGGCATCTTTTCTGTTTTCTGCTGATGTCGAAATCTTGCGGCTCGACCTCCTTGGATTGTTTTTGTTATGTTATTTGTAGCTTGAATCCTTTGAGGTCGTGGTTGTGAGGGTCCAACTTTTTTCTTTGGTTTTCTTTGCTTTGTATGCTTTCTTAATGTTGGTCCTCTTCTAAGCTATTCTCGTAATCCTGTGTCTTAGACCTTTGCTAGGTCTCCTTCAGGGATTACTTTTATAACTTTCTAGTTGTAGGAGTCCGGCTTCGTTAGGTCGGTCTCCTTTAAGTTATTTGTAGTCCTCTTTCTTGGATCTTTGTCAGATCTTTTTCAGGGACTACTTTGATAACTTTTAAATAGTAGGAGTCCGACTTGGTTATACCGGTCTCTTTTAAGTTATTTTTTGTAGTCCTCTTTCTTGGATCTTTGTCAGATCTCTTTCAGGGACTATTTTGATAACTTTTAAGTAGTAGGAGTCCGACTTGGTTATATCGGTCTCCTTTAAGTTATTTTTGTAATCCTCTTTCTTGGACCTTTGTCAGGTCTCTTTCAGGGATTACTTTTATAACTTGTTAGTAGTAGGAGTCCAACTTCGTTATATCGGTCTCCTTTAAGTTATTTTTGTAATCCTCTTTCTTGGACCTTTGTCAGGTCTCTTTCAGGGATTACTTTTATAACTTTTCATTTTGGGCTGACTTTGTCATGTCGAGCCCTTCTAAGTTAAAGTAATCCTCTTTAATAGGGTTGGCCAGACCTCTTTCCAGGGTTTACTTATAACTTGGGTTGACTTGGTCTGACTTCTCAACGTCGGCCAGTCTTTAAGATCACTTTTGATAACTTCTTACATTATTCTGTGTTCATCTTTGCCAATTTGTAGAAAGTGGTTGTCGTCTCTAGATCGTCCTTTGGGTGAATCGCGTTTTCACCTTTATCGGACGGTTGTCTTTATCATGATCGTGTAGTGAAATTGTTTTTCACTTTCTGCCGATCTGTTGCTTTATAATCGGACGATGAATGCTTCAGATTAATGCGTCTTGAAATCTTTGTAGAATATCTAAAATATATTTTATTTAAAGGAAAAATGCAAATATATACATATGGGATTTGTCTGAGTCTCAACTTGGTGCCTCATTAAAAAACCTTTTCAGGAAAAAGAGTGCATCCAATGATGAGATCTTTTATCTTTTCTAACTGTAGTACCTTCTGAGGTTGCAGGCGTGCCATGACCTAGGAAGCTCTCGTCCATCGAGTTCAGACAGTCTGTAGTAGCCCTTTCCAAGTACTTCTACAACTCGGTAGGGTCCTTTCCAGTTTGCTGCCAGCTTTCCCTCTCCTGGTCGAGTTGTTCCGATATCATTTCAGATTAGGATGAGATCATTTTCTGCAAAACTTCTCGGCACTACCTTTTGATTATATCTGGAAGCCATTCGGTGTTTTAGAGCTTCTTCCCTGATCCGAGCTCTTTCTTGGATTTCGGGTAACAAGTCGAGCTCTTCTCTCTGAAGTTGGGAGTTTGCTCCCTCATTGTAGTGAACTACTCTGGGCGACCCTTCCTCAATATCTACTGGAATCATCGCCTCTATTCCGTATGCTAATCGGAAGGGGGATTCCTTCGTGGTGGAATATGGCGTTGTTCGATATGCCCACAGGACCTGTGGAAGCTCTTCTGCCCAGGCTCCCTTTGCATCTCGTAATCTCCATTTTAATCTGGTCAATATGACTTTGTTAGCAGCTTCGGCCTGCCCATTGGCCTGTGGATGTTCGACGAAGGTGTACTGGTGCTTTATATTCAAGTCGGCTACTAGTTTTCTGAAGCCTGCATCTGTGAATTGAGTGCCATTGTCTGTGGCTATTGAATATGGAACCCCGAACCTTGTGACAATGTTTCTATATAAGAATTTTCGGCTTCTTTGAGCGGTTGCATTGGCCAGGGGCTCTGCCTCGATCCACTTTGTAAAGTAATCTACCCCTACTATGAGGAATTTAACTTGTCCTGATCCCTGTGGGAATGGACCGAGAAGATCGAGTCCCCATTTTGCAAACGGCCAAGGCGAGGTCACGCTGATGAGCTCTTCTGGCGGGGCGATGTGAAAGTTGGCATGTTTCTGACATGGTGGTCATGTCTTTACAAATTCTGTGGTTTCTTTCTGTAGAGTTGGCCAATAAAATCCCGTCCGGAGTACTTTTTTGGCGAGAGCTCGTGCTCCGAGATGATTGCCACAAATACCGCCGTGTATTTCTTCTAGCACTTCCTTTGTGTTGGAGGTTGGCACACATTTTAGTAAAGGTGTTGAGATTCTTCTTTTGTACAGGATGTTGTTTATGATGGTGTAGTACTGTGCCTCCCTTTTTAACCTCTTTGCCTCCTTTTCTTCTGTGGGGATCGTTCCTGTTCTGAGGTATTTGGCTATAGGGGTCATCTATCCTTGGTCCTGACTTTTTCCTCTTCCGAGATTGACGGGTTCTGCAACATTTCCTGGATGAGGCTTCTATTGTTACCCCCTGGTTTGGTGCTGGCTAGTTTTGAGAGTGCGTCAGCTTGGGCATTTTGTTCGCGGGGTATGTGGCAGATCTTATACTCCCCAACTTGTCCGAGTTGTTCCTTGGTTTTATCCAAATACTTTTTCATGGTGGGATCTTTGGCTTGGTAGCTCCCTGTTATTTGTGATGTGACCACTTGTGAATCACTGTAAATGTTGAGTTTTTGAGCCCCGACCTCTTTAGCCAGCTTCAAACCAGCTAATAACGCTTCATATTCCGCCTGGTTGTTTGAGGCCAGGAACCCGAACTTGAGGGAGAGCTCAACCTGGGTTCCTTGGTTGCTTTCTATTATCACGCCCGCACCGCTTCCAGTTTTATTTGAAGAACCGTCCACGTAAAGATTCCATTCTGTGGGGGTTTCTAGGGCATCTGTGAATTCTGCGATGAAATCAGACAGATACTGTGATTTGATGGCCGTTCGAGCTTCATATTTGAGGTCAAACTCTGACAACTCGACTGCCCATTGTAGAATTCTGCCTGCTAAATCTATTTTCTATAATATTCCTTTTATGGGCTGGTTAGTTCGAACCTTAATGGTGTGAGCCTGGAAGTACAGGCGGAGTCGTCGAGATGTTAGGGTAAGAGTATAGGCAAATTTTTCTATTTTCTGGTAGTTCAGTTCGGATCCCTGTAGTGCCTTGCTAATGAAGTAGACGGGTTGTTGCCCATTTTCGTCTTCTCTGACTAGTGCTGAGGCTATTGCCCGGCTCCCTACTGCGAGATATAATATGAGCGGTTCTCCTTCTCGTGGTCGAGATAGGATAGGTGGCCGTCCTAAGAATTTCTTGAAGTCTTTGAAGGCTTGCTCACATTCTGTCGTCCATTCGAACTGTTTTCCCTTTCTTAGAGTGGCATAGAAGGGGAGAGATCTTATCGCAGCTCCTACTAAGAATCGGGATAGGGCGGCCAATCTTCCGTTGAGTTGTTGTACTTCTTTGACACAGGTTGGGGTCTTCATGTTGAGTATGGCTTGACATTTGTCTGGATTTGCTTCAATTTCCCTTTGTGTGAGCATGAAACCTAAGAATTTGCCTGCTTCTACTGCGAAGGTACATTTTGCGGGATTGAGTCGCATGTTGTGTTTCCTTATGGTGTCAAACACTTGAGCCAAGTCGGATAATAATGTATCTTCGGTTTGCGTTTTTATCAACATATCGTCCACATAAACTTCCATAAATTTTCTGATGTGATCTGAGAAGACTTTATTCATTAGCCTTTGATAAGTAGCTCCTGCGTTCTTGAGACCGAAAGGCATCACGATGTAGCAGTAGTTTGCCTTTGGTGTTAAGAACGAGGTCTTTTCCTGATCTGGTGGGTACATGGGGATTTGGTTGTATCCCGAGTATGCGTCCATAAACGAGAGATATTTATATCCAGAGGAAGCATCTACCAGAGCGTCAATGCTTGGAAGTGGGTATGGGTCTTTTGGACAAGCTTTGTTGAGATCGGTGTAATCGGTGCACATTCGCCACTTCCTATTCGACTTTTTCACCAAGACGACGTTGGCTAGCCATAGTGGGTACTTGACTTCTCTTATAAATCCGGCTTCCAGCAGTTCTTGTACTTGCTCTTCCACAGCCTGGGATCGCTCTGGCCTAAGCTTTCTTCGTCTCTGCTGCACCGGTCGAGATCCTGGATAGACCGCCAACTTGTGGCACATTAGCTTAGGGTCTATGCCTGGCATGTCCGCGGCTTTCCATGCGAAGAGGTCGATATTATCTCGTAAGAATTGTATTAGAAATTCTTTTAATCCTCCTTTGAGGATTGTGCCGATATTAGTTGTTTTTTCCGAGGTGTCCCCGATTTGAATTTTTTCTATCTCACCTTCTGGTTGGGGGCGAAGATCTTCTCGTCGTTGAACTCCGCCCAACTCGATTGCGTGGAACTCTTCTCCTTTGCCTCTGAGGTTTAGGCTTTCGTTATAACAGTGACGTGCCATCTTTTGGTCAGCTTTTATCGTGGCTATCCCTTTTGGCGTTGGGAACTTCATACATAGGTGTGGGGTCGAGACTATTGCGCCGAGTTGGTTGAGTGTTGTCCGACCTATGAGAGCATTGTAAGCTGAACTTACATTAACTACGATGTATTCTATTTTGCCTGGATTGGTCTCCTTTTCCGAAGGTTGTATGTAGTAATATATATCCTAGTGGTCGAACCGGGGTATCTTCTAACCCGAACAGACTGTTTGGATATGCCTTAAGTTCTTTTTCTTCTAAGCTGATTTTATCAAAGGCTGTCTTGAATAATATGTCGGCAGAACTCCCTTGGTCTATTAAGGTGCGGTGTAGATTGGCGTTTGCCAATATGATGGTGATGACCATGGGATCGTCGTATCCTGTGATGATGCCGAACGCGTCCTCCTTAGTGAATGTTATCGCTAGGATGTTGAGTGCTTCCCCCTCTCCTTCGACATGACATACTTCTTTGAGATACCTTTTGCAGGAAGATTTGGAGATCCCTCCTGCTGCGAATCCGCCATGTATCATGTGGACGTGTCTTTCTGGTGTCCGAGGTGATCGTTCTGCTCGTTCGGTATCTTCATCCCTTCGTCTTTTTCTTTGATCATCATCTCGGGTAGCCAGGAATCGATCTAATTTTCCTTCCCTCACCAATTTTTCTATGATATTTTTCAAGTCGAAGCATTCGTTGGTGGCGTGTCCTCTGACCCGATGATATTCACAATATTCCTTCCGATTTCCTCCTCCTCTTTTTCCTTTGAGGGGCCGTGCTGGGGGAATCTTTTCTGTATGGCAGACCTCTTTGTATATTTCGACTAGGGATGCTCTGAAGGGAGTATAATTATGGTATTTTTTAATTTTCTCCCCTTGTCGGTCTTCTTTCTTTTTGTCTTTATCTCGGTAGGGGTTCCCAGAATTTGAGGTTTCTCCTAATCGAGCGTTTTCTTCCATGTTGATGTATTTTTCTGCTCGCTCCTGTACTTCGTCTAATGAGGTAGGGTACTTCTTTGATATAGATTGGCTAAATGGCCCCTCTCGTAGGCCATTGATGAGTCCCATGATGGCGGCCTCTGTTGGTAAGCTTTGTATGTCCATGCATGTTTTGTTGAATCTTTCCATATAGTTGCGGAGGCTCTCCCGATCCCCTTGCTTGATCCCCAGTAGACTGGGGGCGTGCTTGGCTTTATCTTTCTGGATGGAGAATCTGGCCAGGAACTTTTTGGCCAGGTCGTCGAAGTTTGGGATGGACTTTGGAGGTAAGTTGTCGATCCATCGGATTGCTGTCTTTGTGAGAGTTGTTGGGAAAGCTTTGCAGCGAACGGCGTCTGAGGCGTCGGTAAGATACATTCTGCTTCTGAAATTGCTGAGATGGTGGTTGGGATCTGTGGTGCCATCATATAAAGTCATATCTGGGAGTTTGAAGTCCTTTGGGATTTTGGTTTTCATGATCTCTCTGGTGAATGGATCCTGTTCTTTACGTGAGCTTTCCTCAGGAGTGATCCGAGGGGCCTTTGATTTGAGATCGGCTTCCAATTGCTGTAATTTTTCTTCCAATTCTCGACGTTGCCGTATCTCTCTTTGCAGATCCTTCCCGATTTCTCGTTGTTGTTGGGTTTCTTTTTCAAGTTGCTTCAAGCGATCTTGAAGTACTTCTATTGCCCCCCGGGTTTGCTGGATTTTTGTCTCCGTTGGATTCCGGGGTGTCTTTTAGTGGGGTGTCCGCATTTTTGTGCGGCATTCTGTTTTCTAGATCTGAATCGTGATCGTTGTCATGGTTGTCCGCCATGGTGTTGGGATGACTTCCAGGTTCCCCAGCAACGGCGCCAATGTTCCGAGGGTTACCTGAAACTGTAGGTCGATCTCAGACGAGATCCTCAGTGATGGTCGGAACCGATGAGTCCGGCTGGTGAATGGAGGCCGGAGTTGGTACGTCCGACTTGTTTGGACTTGGACGTGCTGCTGATCCTCTGTCACCGAAGGGTGGGGGGTACCTGCAAGAGACTCCGATGCTTAAGTTAGCATGGGTATTAAACAGGTGTTATGTAGAATCAGAGTATGAGTTATACCTGGGTGCTCCAGTGTATTTATAATGGTGAGATGTGACCTTTTGGATAAGATAAGTTAGTTATCTTATCTTATCTTTATCTTTTGAGTTGAGGTCAGCGTATCTTCAACGGAAGCGCCTTTATCTCTATAGGCTTGGGCTGCCTTAGGATTTGAGTCGTGTTCCTTTACCTGGGCCCTTTATTGGGCTCTCTTGTTGACTCGGCCCAGTTCTTTAAGAAGAAGTCAGTCCGCTTGACCTGATGAGGTCGGTCGCTTTATCGTCGGTCATCTCAGGTCGGGTAGCGCGACCCAGGGTATGAACAGTTACATTTAAAAATAAATAATATGCATTTCTATAGTAAAAAATCAAGAAGTTTTCTTTGTATTATTTCATTGTTGAAAAGATTTTGTATGATAGTTGTTTAAATCCTGGCACAACAATTAGAGTCAGGCCCAATAAACAAAAGGCCCACTCATAAAGTTGGCCTACTCGAGCATACCCGACCTCTTTAAAGAGGTCGGATATCGACAAAGGAGCCCAGCTATACCTGCCCAAGCAGGTAATCGCCTCCGGGAATCTTTCCTTCTATCTCTATCTTTGCTAAAAGATAGAGCATAACAAACTCTTAAGATAAAAGGAACAGTTATCCATCATAAAAGATGGAACTACTCTAACAAAGGTAGTTTCAACTCTACTATAAATACACTGACACCCCTCAAGTATAAGACACATTCTAATCTACAAAAAAATCTGTCTAAAACCCTTGTTAACTTAATCATCAGAGTCTCCTGCAGGTACCACCCCCACCTCCTCATGAGAAACTCGAACAGGCGGCACCTCGACAGTATTAAGTCAGACGCTGCCTTACAAAGAAATCTGGACCTCACGTTCAGGCCCAAATCAACGTTTCAGATAACCCTCGGAACATTAGCGCCGTTGCTGGAGACTTGGAATTCACCTTCTGATAATGGCGGACCACTAGTATGAAGACGGCCACACGGCATCTGAATCTGAAGCTGAGCTCCAACCACAGGACAACACCATTATACTACCTTCACCACACCAGATGCATGATCCTCATAGGGAAGGGCCATCAGCTAACCCCCAGCCAAGGCGGATTCATTCGAAAATTCGTCACCCTGAAAAGGAAGAACCCCCACAAATGACCGAGATATTGGGCCTATTTCATGGCCAGCGAAAACGGCTAGAACAGCCGGAGTATGAGGCTGAGCAATCGCAAGAAGCAGAACAAGAGCTGTGGAAAGAGGTAAGACGACGAAGGGAGCTAGAAGAAAAGCTTCTGAAGTTAGAAGCTGACCTTCGCAATCGAAATAACCGAACAAATCGGGCCGACAGCCCCCTAGGTGTGGAAGACCCGTTCATAGAAGAGATCATGCGGGCCAAAGTTTCCAGAAATTTCAAATCACCCGACATGAATCTCTATGACGGGACGACCGACCCAAGGCACCATCTCAGCAACTTCAAAAGCAGGATGTACTTGGCTAACGCCTTTGATGCTACCGATTGCAAAGCCTTTTCAACAACCCTGACCAAAGTGGCAATGAAGTGGTTTGACAACTTGTCCCCCAGGTCGGTAACTAGCTTTGACAACCTGGCAAGGAAGTTTCTAACCAGCTTCTCCATTCAGAAGGACAAAATAAAGCACGTCTCGAGCCTGCTAGGAGTCAATCAAGAGGTTGGGAAAACCCTCCGAAACTGCATAAAAAGGCTCAACAAGGCATGCTTAGAGATTCAGAATATTCCTATTGAAGCTGTGATCATGAGATTGGTCAATGGCCTTAGAGAATGGCCATTCTCCCAGTAAATATCTAAGCGGCATCCATCTTCTCTAAATGAATTCTAAGGAAGGGCAGAAAAATATATCAACATGGAAGAGAATTCCCAACTAAGAAAACCTTTTTCACGGCCCAGCCTGCCCTATCCATCTCGGAAAAAAGAAAAAGAACCCAAAAATAAGGAAGACCAAAACTCAGAAAAGCCCCGAAAGTACCACAACTACACCTTTCTAAGAGTTTTTCTAGTGGATTTTTATAGAGAGATATGCCAAACGGAGAAGCTCCCACCTTCTCGCCTAATTAAACATAAGAAGGCAGGAAGTCAGACGGAATACTGTGAGTACCATAAGGTTCATGGACATTCCACCAATGAATGCTACGACTTGACGAATGTCATAGAAAAGTTGGCTAGAGAAGGCCGATTAGACATATATCTGGCAGGCAGGTCAGACGACCCAAGGAACAGAAGGAGGGAGGAAGAGGAAGGACGACAAGAGCGTCCACCTCAAACCCCAGAGCGACACATACACATGATTTATGGGGGATTTGCTGGAAGAGGAATGTCTAAATCATCACAAAAAGGCATCTCAAAGAGGTATACCAAGTCGGGGAGGAAACCAGAATACCCGACTTATCTACCATCTTGTTCACTAAAGAAGAGGCCCAAGGGATAACACCTGGGCATAATTATCCCATGGTGATAACGATAATTTGCAAATGTAAACCTCCATAGAACCTTGATAGACCAAGGCAGCTCAGTGGACATCCTATTCAAACCCGCTTTGGATAAGCTTGGGTTGGAAGAAAAGGACTTAAAGGCCTACCCAGACAACCTATTCGGATTGGGGGTGATGGGAGAAAAAATGCCGGTTAAGAAATTCTTATAAAAATAGCGTTGCAAGTACAGTCTTAACCGACAAAAATTCCACTATCAATTTAAAAGTGTGTCACAATTAAAAATAAATAACCGGGAGTAGAATCCTGGATCGTTTCCCAAAGAGTTGACACAAGGTGCGATTTATTGGTTATAATTTTTCTGAGTAATTTTTGAAGTGGAGAATGGAAAAATAAGTGGCTAAAAATTAAAGCAATAAGCAGTAACAAGAGATGTTATGTATTTGAAATAAAAGACCTTGGTTAGGAGAGATAATTGGAATTTCTATCCTTGTTGCCTTCCCCAAGTGTAGTAGCAAAGGTTTATTACTTCCACTTAGTTATCCTTTTGCAGTTGCAGGAAAGTCAAGTGGGTACCGCTACTCTAGCTCACAAGTCCTGGTCACTTCAGAGGGAAGGACTAGAGTTGGTGAGGATCGAGTTAGCCAGCAAGTTTCAATTACATATTACATTTGGGTATCACAACTCAAGGGTTTCCAATTAATCAACTCCTAAGCCAACTTGGGAGCTTTAAGTCATTAACATGAATGCCATTTTCAACAACATATAATAGGAATAAATAAAAGACATGGTAATTCTGAGATATTAATTAAATTAAAATTGGCACAAACAATAATTAAAACAACTCAAACAAGCAATAAAAATAAATATAAAAATACTTTACTGCATTAATAGGATTAAAAGATAACAATATCCAAATATGAATACAAAGCAATTAAATGGAAAGAGTAATTGAGTTAAGGGAAAAGCAAACTATAGAGATGATAACTTCAACAGAAGGTAGTAGCAGCTCTCTCAATATCCAATCCAAAGCAAAACTAAGAAATATAAGAACCCTAGGAGAAGTAGTGTTTTCCTCTCTAAAATTCAAAACTAAAACTAAAACTAAGTGAAAAGTGAAAATATCTTCAGTCTCAGCTTGCCCCCTGCCTCTAGTATGTGTTTTTGGGCTTGAAACTGGTCCAAATCAGCCCATAAATCGCCCCCAACGAGTTCTGTTAAGTGCAGCACGTGACGCTCTGTCACGTGTACGCGTCGCTGAACTCCTGCACTGGTCACGCGTACGCGTCAGTCACGCGTACACGTCGCTATAAGATGCTCCAAATCACGCGCACGCGTCAGCCATGCGTACGCGACGCTCCTCGCTTCTCAGCTCCTTAGTTTCTTTGTGTTCCTTCCACTTTAACATACTTCCTCTTCATCCTTTAAGCCATTCATGTCCTGTAAACCTGAAAACACTTAACAAACACATCACGATATCGAATGGTACAGAGGAGAATTAAAAATTAATAATTTTAAGGCCTAGGAAGCATGTTTTCAATCATAGCACAAAATTGGGAAGGAAATGAAAAACATGCAATTTACATGAATAAGTGTGAGAGAAGTTGACAAAACCCACTCAATTCAGTCCAAAATATATCATAAAATATTGGTGTATTAGGGGGACACGCTAATCCGACCGCTGGGGTACATCTCCTTACACACCACTTTCGAAAAGGGTGCAAGGTCGAAGACGCTAAGTACTGATTACATAGTGGTTTATGTAAATTCGGCGTATAATGCCTTAATAGGTCAGACGACCTTGAACTGACTTGCGGCTATCATCTCAACACCTCACCTCTGTATGAAGTTCCCCACAGTAAAAGGGATTGTCACTATTAAGGAAGATCAAAAGCTAGCACAAAAATGTTACAATGAAAGTTTTAATTTAAAAGGCAGTCTTGGAAGCAAAGAGGTAAATACGATTGAACTGGCTGGAGTCCAAACTAGAGAAGAACTAC
Source organism: Arachis hypogaea (assembly GCF_003086295.3). Taxonomy (NCBI): domain Eukaryota; kingdom Viridiplantae; phylum Streptophyta; class Magnoliopsida; order Fabales; family Fabaceae; genus Arachis; species Arachis hypogaea. The sequence goes on from NC_092049.1 coordinate 26,458,306, forward strand.
ACCCCCAACCTGGGAAAAGAAGAGGAAGTACAAATCGGAGATCACCCCAACAAAACAACGAATATCAAAGCTAACCTGGAGGAAAGTCTAAAGGAACAGCTCGTCGCACTACTAAGAAAAAATTCTAACCTCATCACCTGGAAGGCCTCCGATATGCCTAGCATAGATCCCGACCTGATGTCCCACAAACTCGCAGTGTATCCGGGCTCCTGTCCTGTTCAACAAAAGCGTCAGAAGCTCGGACCAGAAAAGACATAGTTCATGGAGGAGCAAGTACAAGCCTTGCTGGAGGCAGGATTCATAAGGGAAGTAAAATACATATTGTGGTTAGCTAACATGGTTTTGGTAAAGAAACAAAATGGAAAGTAGAGGATGTGTGTCGATTACAATTACCTCAACAAAGCTTGTCCCAAAGATCCCTATCCTCTCCCGAGCATTGACGGTCTAATCAACTCAACTTCTGGATATCGATACCTATTTTTTATGGACGCCTGCTCGGGGTACAACCAAATCCCGATGTACAAGCCAGATCAAGAGAAGATCTCGTTCATAACTCCAAAAATTAACTATTGCTATATAGTAATGCTTTTTGGTTTAAAGAACGTAGGAGCTACGTACCAACGTCTAATGAACAAAATTTTTTCCTCTCACTTGGGAAAACTTGTACGTGGATGATATGCTCGTCAAAACCAAAGAGAATACAACCTTGTTGTCCAATCTCTCCAAGGTGTTCTCCACGATAAGGAAGCATGAAATGAGGTTAAACCCCTCAAAATGCACCTTTGCGGTAGAAGCTGGAAAGTTCCTAGGGTTCACGCTAACCCAAAGAGGTATAGAAGCCAACCCAGACAAGTGTCAGGCTATACTCAACAAGAAGAGCACAACTTGTGTTAAAGAGGTCCAACAATTAAATGGAAGATTGGCAGCTTTCTCCAGATTTTTAGCCGGATCAGCTCTGAAATCACTCTCCTTATACTCAATCTTAAGAAAAGGGAAACAATTCAAGTGGACCCCATAATGCAAGCAAGCCTTTCAGGACTTCAAAGCATTCCTGGGACAGCCTCCCATACTTACCCGACCTATAGAGGGGGAAAAGCCCGTGCTATACTTGACAATAGGAAGCCGAGCTATAGCTTCAGTCTTAATCCGAGAAGATGAAAGGGGACAATAACCTATCTATTTTTTCAGCAAAGTCCTATAAGGGGTAGAGTTGAACTATCAAAAAATAGAAAAGTTTGCTTATGCCCTCATCCTCACATCTAGAAGACTCCAACCCTACTTTTAGGCTCATACCATCAAAGTCAGTACTAATCAACCAATGAAACACATTTTACAAAACACAGACTTGGCAGGGCGGATGTTACAATAGGCAGTGGAACTGTCCGAGCTCGACCTGAAGTACGAAGCTCAGACGGTAATTAGGTCACAATACATGGTCGACTTTGTCACTGAGTACACCGAAAGCCCAGGAGATCCAACTACATGGAGCCTATATGTAGATGGATCATAAAAAAAAGCTGGGAGTGGGGCAGGTGTCATTTTAGAAAGCGACCAAGGAACTCGGATAGAACTCTCCCTAAGATTCGACTTCCCCGCTTCAAACAATCAAGCAGAATATGAGGCATTACTCACGGGCTTGAAGCTGGCTAAAGAAGTGAGGGCTGAAAAATTGGTAGTGTTCACTGATGCACAAGTAAAAACTTTCCAAATTAACAGAACCTATCAAGCCAAAGACCCCACTATAAAGAAGTACTTGGATGAAGCCTGAGAACAACTGACGCACTTTTTTAAAGGAAAAGTCTGATATATAGCTCGAGAATCAAATGCCCGATCTAATGTCCTCTCCAAACTAGCCAGCACCAAGCCAGGAGACAATAATAGCAGTCTTATTCAAGAGACTTTACAAGCACCATCCATATCAAAGAAGGAGGACAATTTGGAAGTGATGACAATATCCAACTAAAATCTAGGATGGATGACCCCTATAGTCAACTACCTCAAGTTTGATGTCCTCCTCGAAAATGAAAAAAAAAAGCCAGAAGGCTTATTAAAGAAGCACAAAATAACACATTAGTCCACAATATTCTATACAAAAGAGGTATCTCAACACCCCTCTTGAAATGAGTCCTGACCTCCAATACAAAAGAATTCTTAGAGAATATACATGGTGGCATATGTGAAAATCACTTGAGAGCTTAGTCACTGGCCAAAAAGGTGATCCGAGCTAGCTTCTTCTGACCGACCTTGCAAAAGAAAGCAGCCGAGTTCATCAAGAAGTGCACACCTTGTCAAAAGTATGCCAACTTCCACGTTGCGCCACCCGAGGACCTCACCAGTGTTACCTCGCCATGGCCATTTACAAAATGGGGCCTTGATCTGCTCAGACTATTTCTGCAAGCTCCAGGACAAGTCAAATACCCTATAGTAGGATTGACTACTACACTAAATGGATCGAGGCAGAACCCTTAGCAACCATCACTTCCCAGAGTAGTCGAAAATCCTTATATAAGAACAATGTCACAAGGTTTGGAGTCCCACACTCCATCACCACGGACAATGGGACTTAATTCACTGACTCAACCTTTAGGAACCTGGTGGCCCACCTAAAAATAAAACACCAGTTCACTTCGTTGGAGTATCCCCAGGTCAATGGACAGGCTGAAGCCACCAACAAAGTCATATTGACCGGGTTAAAGTTCCAACTACAAGACGCGAAAGGGGCTTGGGTTGACGAGCTCGCTCAAGTCCTGTGGGCATATCGGATCACCCCACATTCCAGAACAGGCAAGTCACCCTTCCGACATGCTTATGAGATGGAAGCCATGATCCCCCAAAGAAGTAGCTGAAGAATCACCTAGGGTCATATTCTACAAGAAAAAAGCTAATTTCCAGGCATAGAAAGAAGAGCTCGATCTTCTCCCCGAAGTCCGAGAAAGAGCTCGACTTAAGGAGGAAGTCTTAAAGTAAAGGATGGCTCTAAGATACAACCAAAAGGTGATCAAGAGGAGGTTTTCCACCAACGACCTCATCTTGATCTGAAATGACATCAGAGTACAGAAATCAGGAGAAGAAAAGTTGGCTGCTAATTGGAAAGGACCTTACAAAATAGTTGAGGTCCTAAGAAAAGGTTTTGGCATGCTTGTAACCTAAAGAAGTACTACAGCTAAACAGCAAATCTCGTATATTGGTGTACTCTTTTTTCATGCTATAAGGGTTGTTTAACGAGGCACTAGCACGAGGACTAGGAGTACCCAAGCCCCTAGTACGCAGATTTGTAAAGAAATTTCTTAATTATTAATAAAAAAATTCCTATTTCTTTCTTCAAAAGTTTCCTATTTAGAACGCATTAATTTAAGCTCGACAAACCGCAAAAATCATTGCCCGACCTCAAATGGTCGGCAAGATGAAGCGATGAGGTATAAGTTAATATAAGAAGTTATATAAACAACTCGTACAGAGCGACCTCAATGAGATTGGATAAAAAACGAGCTGTAAAAGTAACTTAATAAAGGCCGACTACTCGAAGTCGGAACCGTAAAAGGGAACTAACAACTTACAATTTAACAATGTTGCCAAGACCTAAAAGTCAAGCAAACTATGTTCAACTACAAAGACACAACTCCATTTCAAATGCAGAAAACTTCTCTGGAACATAAAGAGAATAACTTTGAACATTACTATTAAAAGTTGTGAAGATAACTAATATAAAAGGTAAAAGTGTTCGAAGAATTACCAACTATTACCAAAAAATTGAATGTCATAAGACCCACAGATTGGGTCATTCCATACATCTAAAAACAAAAAGGAACCTAAGGCTTCTCGCCAAAACGGGGGTTGAGCTCTTCACCTGTAGCAGCATCTTTTCTCAGGACAGGAGGACTCTGGGGGAGCATAGAAACCGGCACGGCTGAGATAACAACGGAAGGTGAAGGAGAGGCCTCCACGTTGATGACCTCGGGCTGAACCTCGGCCTAAACCTCGGGAGTAGGGGAGACTTGACTGGTCTGAACATTTAGATCGAACACAGGTCCCTCGTCTTCATCCTCAGGAGTAGGCACGATCTTCCCATCAATAACCACATTGTCCGTGCTAAATAAGGAAAGATCTAGGTCAGGGGCGAGGACTTGAACTTGAGCTTTCAAATTTTCAACATCTCGTTCATCCCCCCGACCACATGCTCCTGAAGGTTGGCATGCTCCTCATGGACAGTCTTCAACTCCTCCCGAGCATTAATCAACTCTCTGTAGGTCCAAGAATGACTCTCTTCGGCCTTCTTCTTCATTTCTTCTGCCAATAATGTTGCGACCTCAGCTTTCACCACTCAAGAATGGGCCTTCTCTAGCTCAGAGTTCAACCTGCCATTCTCCTCCTCCAACTCTAACTTCAAGCCACCCATTCTCTCCACCTCAGCTCGGGCAGAGTCAAGAAATGCCTGGGTAGGATGGACATGGTTTTTCCTCATCTCCTTAGCCAGAGCGGTACTCACCCCTGCCATATGAATACAGTTACGCACCATATGGTTGAGGTGATTTTGGATAGCCACGTCATCCATGGCTATCTGACTATGGGGCAGGATGTTCCTTTAACTCAAAGCAAACCCGTCAAAATCTTTTTGTTCATACTTGGCTCCCCAGAGGTCTTCTATTTTTTAGGGGGAGGTCCTCGAGGTGACGGAGTACCCGAACTCTCCAAAGTCGGATCGGGAGTAACTAGGCGAATAGCCGGAGTGGGAATAACCTTTCTCGGAGTAGTAGTACCAAAACCCGTCTTCTTGGGAGAAGGTCAGGAGGAGGCGCCCTCGGCCTCCTGACTCTGAAGGCTCTGAGCTACCACCGTCTTCTTTGTTTGATGAAGATACCTCATAGACAAAGTCTTTGTAGCCATAGTCTCTGCAAAAGAAGAAAACACGATTAAAAACAATAAAGCATAGACTGAGAAGTTGTAAAAGTTAGAGGTCGTGTTTGCTACCTAACTCGGACCAGAGTTGACTGGGGTCTCCTAAAAACCTCTTTGTGTCCAAGTGAGGAGCTCGGCCCCAGCACTCTTGCAACATGTCCATGAAGGCTTTTTCAACCTCATCTAAGCTATCTAGGGCATATTTAGTCACTACAGGATGTTCTTGTCAGTAAAGAGGAAAGGTCGGTTCGTCATTCTCGTCCAAGAAAAAGGGTTGGGCATCCCCCACAGCCCGAATTTCAAAGAAATTATTTTTAAAGTCATGAAAGGATTTGTCAAAAATGGAGAACACTTTTCTACCTTGGACGGCTTAGAAGAAAACCAAGAAGCCTTAACTTTTAGCGTCCCGGGTTTGGTCAAAACAAACAAATAAAGGAAAAGCTCGGTAGAAGGTCGAACACTAAGCTCTCGACATAGGAGCCGGAAAATTTTTAGAAAGGCCCAAGAGTTTGGATGAAGCTGAGAAGGGGCTACGTTGCAAGACCAGAGGACGTCTATCTCAAAATCAGTAAATGGAAGAGTTATTCCTAGCCTAGTAAAACAGCAGTCATAAGCATAAAAGAAAGGGCGCTTCTATCTGTCTAAAGGAGGAAAACAAACCCTCTCCTCAGGGTCGGGCGCTAACAACTCAGTTTTTTCTCATCCTCCCTATTCTCACAGATCCTATGATGTCTACGGTAGGCCTTGCAATAGTCCCTATTCACTACAGGAACACAAGACATCACATTGGTATCTACCCAGGCCTAGAGACTAGAAAGAACCTTAGTCGACATGCTGAGAATAGTAAAGTCTATCCCTATAAATGCAAAGTAAAAAAGGTCATTACTGACAAGAAATCAGACATCATACAAAACAGGTCGGTCAAAACAAGTAAAGAAATTAATTTCTATAAAATTTCTACAAGACACGACAAAAATGGCATCTCTCCCATGTGACGGCCTCATCACACAGAAACAACACCATTAGGGGCAATACAAATGTAACAAGATACTACAAGTTTCAGAAAATTCATTTTCAAAAAATTACAGAACCCCCAGACAACCAAACAAAGATCTCAATCAACAGAAGTGGTTCGGTTTCAAAAAAGAAGTCTTCAAAGCAAAGCGGAAGTAGCCAGCGGTTACTCCCAAAAAAAATTTTGAAAGAAAACAAAGACTAACATCAAAACCCAAGTATCATCAAACAAAACCTACTGTCGACATTGCTATTTGAAAGTCATTCAACAAAATCATGCCACAAATAGAACACAAAGCTACTAAATAAAAGGGCCAACCTTGATGAAAGTTTTGAAAGAAAGAGGAACACGTCAAATCCGCAAAACACAAACGTTTCTCTCCACAAGGCAAGATCTTCAAAAGGTCCAAATTGAAAATTGTTTGAACCAAGAACGATTGTAAAGCAAGCATGGAAGAAGAAAAGACTTTTCGTAGAGGTAAAAAGAAATAAAAGAGCTTTCGAAACGTGGAAAGAGGAAAAAGAGGCGTCAAAATGCTTTTATAAAGAAACAAAGGGGCATAATAGCTCTTAACTTCTCTTTAAAATGTGTGCAGATCCCTAGAAAAACTACCGCGCAACGTTCGCCCATCATTTAAAAGGGAGGCAATATTCAAATTTTCAAAACACACCGAGTACTTGACCTCCGGAAAGGCGGGGCACCCGATGTCTAAGCAGTCGAGCTCGACCTCTTTAGAGCCAGGACTCAAGCAGTTCATACCCTGACCCAACAATCAGAGTCAGTTCCAATAAACAAATGGCCCACTTAGAAAGGTGGCCTACTCGAGCATATCCGACCTCTTTAAAGAGGTCGGGTATCGACAAAGGAGCCCAGCTATACCTGCCCAAATAGGTAATCGCCTCTGGGAATCTCTCCTACCATCTCTATCTTTGCTAAAAGATAGAGCATAACAAACTCCCAAGATAAAGGAAATGGTTATCCATCAGAAAAAAATAGAACTACTCTAACAAAGGTGGTTATTAACTCTACTATAAATACACTATCACCCCTCATGTATAAGACACGTTCTAATCTATAAAAAAATCTACCTAAAGCTCTTGCTAAGTTAAGCATCAGAGTCTCTTGCAGGTACCACCCCCACCTCCTCACGAGGAACTCGAACAAGCGGCACCTCGACACTATCAAGTCGGATGCTACCACATAAAGAGATCTGAACCTCATGATCAGACCCAAATCAACTTTTCAAGTAACTCTCGGAACAATAGTCTTATTCATGTTGAACAATCCAAAATAAATAAAAAAATTCTATAAAAAATTAATGGTTAAAAAAATAAAATATATGACAAAAAAAATTAAAACTATATGACCCAAAAATAAAAGAAAATAGAAAAAATGTAAGTGTTGACACAATAAAAAACTACATGAGACTGCAAACGTGAGACTGATAGAATTAAGTAGAAGAAAGATAAGAAAAGAGTACTACCATACTCAGTTAAATAAGGAAGAAGACAACATAGATAGGAATTAGGTGTAAAATAAAAAAAATAACCGTAATAAAAATAAATAAAAATTATAACTACATTTTTAACCGATTTTTAAGATGGCAGTTATATTAATCACTATTTATTAATAGGATTAAGATAAAAAAGTAGAAATTGACGTCATTCTATTTCTTTTATATATTGTTATAAATATATATTTGTTCTACTTTCTTTTAATATTTATTTCATTTTAGATTATTTTATATTTTAATATTAATATTATTTATTTTTAATACGTATAATTGAACAATAAAACTTATCCATTCTCTCCTATTGCTCATTTTTACTATTTGTATTTTATGTGTGAATTTATATTCACATTTATTTACTATATTTTTTAATAATCTCTCTTTTTAAGAAACCTTCTCCCCTATGATTCATTTAGTTGTGAAAAGAGTTTTTGGCACACTTTCAGTCTCTCTTTTCTCTCTAGCAGTTGCTAATTTCTTTGTTTTCTACTCTTTCGTTGGTTGCAGATCTCATATTTTTGGCTCGCAATTTATTCCAGATTTTGTAGTTCTTTTTTCTTTTATAGTTATTATTTGATTTGTTAACTTTTGTTAAGATCTCTATTATTTGATATATGATGTATTTTAATAAAATTAAAACAGTATATAAAGAATAAGTAAACATAAAAAATATTGTTACGCATTTCTTTTAGTTTTATTATTCTTTATGTACTCTTTTAGTTTTATTATATTTACTGTTGTTCTGAGTGTATTCTTTAATAATTAATATTAATTTTAAAAAATTATATGTCTTTCTATTATGTCAAGAAGTTTTTTTTATATTATTCTAATATTAAGAAGATTTTGTATAATAATCTTATTTATGTTTAACAATCTCAAATAAATAAAAAATTAATAAAATAAATAAAAAAATTTTATAAAAAATTAATGATTAAAAAAATATATGACAAAAAAATAATAAATTAAAATTTACATGATGCAAAAAATAGAAGAAAATAAAAAAATAATGAAAACATTGACACAATGAAAAACTACAGCAAACTATGATATGAGACTGATAGGATTAAGTGAAAAAAAATAAAGAAGAAATATTACATGTACTCAGTAGAATAAAAAAAAGATAATATAGATGAAAGTTACGTGTAAAATAAAAAAGTAATTGCAGAAAGAATGAAAAAAAGTAATGATAATTATATTTTGGTTTAATTACTCTGTTGGTCCCTATAGTTTCGCGAAATTTTCAATTAGGTTTCTATACTTTTTTTTCTTTTTAATTAAGTCCTTACACCAAATTTTTTTTTAATGGGATCCCTACACTTTTTTTTCCTTTTATTTAGGTCCCTATACCAATTCTTTTTTTTTTAGTTGGGTCCCTATAAAATTAAGTCAATTACTACTAAGATGGACTTAATTAAAAAAAATTAGTGCAGGGATCCAATTAAAAAGAAAAAAAAGTATAAAGACCTAATTGAAAATTTTATGAAACTATAGGGACCAACAAAGTAATTAAATGATATTAATCACTATTTATTATTTTGTTAAGATGGAAAAAAAACGAAAATTAGACACCAAATTTTTCTATTCTTTTTATATATTATTATAAATTATAGATATAGTGTTACAGATAGATAGGAGCCTTGAATTGATCTAGCCATCATAGATTATTGTTTAGCCAAGCATTTATTTAGACGCTTTTTAATTTTCATATGGAAGTATAATATGTGTTGGACGTCGTTATGGAGAAGGGGGTGCTTCACCTGAGTGTGATGTCAGGTAAACTACAAATTAGACCGTGTGTCTTGTATGATGCTACTCGGATGGTCCGTGTTGTAGGTGAGAAAATGGACCCTTCGACTTGTGCTTTCCCTGCGCTCAGCCGGCTCCCCCAACGGTGCCCTACCCAACATAAGCCACACTCACTATCCGTTTTCACTTTATTCTTTTCACCAAATAACATCCATTATCACTTCGTCTTCTTCCTTTCTCCACCCTCCAAGCTTGCATGGTGATAGCAAGCTAAAGATGCCAAAGAAAAAAAAAATTAGAAATGTTGATCGTCCTGAACTTTATGTTATACATTATGTCAATCATCCAAAATATGTAAATTTTTTTTAAATTTTGTTTATATTTTGTAATTATAATTATTATTATTAGGTGGTTAATTATTATTGTTGTGGTTAGAAATTGAATTTAGAAATTATTATCATTTTTACCATATGTAGGTTTTTTTTGAATTTTTTTTAATATTTTATAATTAAAACTATTATTGTTAGGAAGTTTTTTATTATTGTTGTTATTGTTAGAAGCTGAATAGAAATGTATATTATTTTTGTACTCTATCATCCAAAATAATACATTTTCAAAAGTACTCTATCATCCATTTCTCTCACTCTACTAAATAATTACAGAAATCACACTAACAAATTTTTGGATTACATACCATGAAGGAGAAAAATTCAAATGCAGAGAACCAGAGGAAGAAGACGAGCAAACTTGAAAAAGAACACTGAAACTGTTGAACGAGTTGCACACTTTTATATTTTCAATAACCCTAAATCGAATCCACTGTTTACCATTGGCAGATTCAAATTAATATTAAAAAAAAAAAGGGAACTCGGACTCTACGATTTCATTTTCAGCTTGATAAAATATATATATATACAAAACAGCACGGTCCGTTTTGCATTGTTAAAATTCAAATTCCAGCCATCAACAAGTCGTACCCTCTGATTTGTTTGTTTATTTTTGCTTAACAAAAACCTCGAATCCTCCGAGTTCTTTCACCTAAAAATAATATAAAGTTGTCTCACCTTCTCGTCTATTACTCCCTATTTCCATATCCGGACAAAGCCCACTAACGGTTCCATAACTAAAAATTTGAACCTTTATTTGAAAATTAAAAAGCGTCTAAATACAATGCAATGCTTGCAATACTAAATTTATCCGCCAATACTCAATTCATTCTGGTAGAATTATTAACTAAAGCTATAATGTACGGAGTTGAGAACAGAACAAATTGAATTAGGAATAAAATCGAATGTGGGTTTAGGTTTAATTTTATTCAATCTATCCGCATTCTTATAAAATTATTATACATATATAATAAAATTAATAAAAATCGAATTTACGTCTTTTTCTTTTTATAATTTTAATATGAATATTTTTTTTTATAATTAACGGGACAAATGCGTAAGAAAAAAAGAAAACTATGAAGCAACAAGTCGAGGGAAGTGAACCCCTTTAAATAGTCACAATATACAAAGAAATTATACTAGGAAAAGATTCATAAACAACATAAAAAAACGTTGACTATGCCCTAGTTCAACCAATCCATCAATACAACCATTTCCTTTCTCTTAGGGCATGATTGCAAGTTAAGGACCAGTTTTTCTCTATCAACTTCTGAGAGCAAAAAGGGACGCGAAAAAATGAAAATCACTAATATCGTTGTGGAAGTCCGAAGCAATTTTTGAATCGCGATAATAATTATACAAGTTTTTAGATTTGCTTTGAGCTTTGAACTGATCTGACCATCGTAAATTGTTTAGCCAAGCATTTATTTAGATATTGCAATACAATGCAATGCTTGCAATAATACTAAATTTATCTGCGAATACTTGATTCATTCCGGTAGAATTATCAACTAAACGTGTAATCAGGTTGAGAGCAAAACAAGTTGAGCTATGGATAAGATTGGATGCGAATTTAGGTTTAATCCTACTTAAATGATCTGCACTCCTAATATTATATATTATCGTAAGTAATTAAAAGTTATTATATATATAATGAAATTGATAGAAATCAAACTCACGTTTTTTTTTTTAATTTTATCAAGGATTTTTTTATAATCAACAGGATAAATATCCAACAAAAAAAATGAAAACTACCAAGCAATAAGTCAAGGGAAGTAAAACCCCTTTAAAGACAGTCGCAAAAAAAAAAAAAAAAAACTAGGAAAAGATTCATAAGCAACATAAAAAAAGGGTGACTATGCCTTAGTTCAACCAATCCATCAATACAACCATTTTCTTCTCTTAGGGCATGACAAGTTTAAGACCAGTCCTTCTCTATCAACTTCTGAATGACAGCACGCTATAATATATTTAGGTTGAAACAACATTTAAAAAGTGTTGTCTAAAGGTTGATAAAATATTGTTTTTGATCTATAGCAACACTTTTGAATTTAAGACAACGTTTTTGGGAGGCGTTAAAGATATAGCCATTGCCTTAGATCAAGGCAAAATTTTGCTTCAAAAGCAATACTTTTGAGGGCAACTCCTGGTAAGTGTTTCCTTTGGTTGAAAAACAACAACACTTTAAAGGTGTGTTTGAGACAACACTTTTGCAGTATTGTCTTTTCTCTCATATTCTGGCCACTATTAAAAAGTGTTGCCTATTTGCAATAAAATGCAACTCTTTTACGTGTTACTTATAAGTTGGAATTTGCAATCCTTTAAAGTGTTGCCTATTAGTTTTGAATATACAACCCTTTAAAGCATTGTCTTTTCTTTTGGATATGCAATCTATACAAGTGTTGCCTTTTCTTTTGGATATGCAACTTATACAAGTATTGCTTTTTCTTTTGAATATGCAACCATATAAGTGTTGTCTAATATTCAAAATATGCAACTAATAAAATGGTTGTCTTTTTGGAAAAAATAAAAGTTACTTTTGAAATAAAAATACAAAAAAAATAAATTTTTTTGTTCATAAATATAAAATTATCTTAATTAATAAATAAATTTGTGCACAATAGAAAAAATTTATAAAAAAGACAAAATAACTAATAATAAAATTCTAATTAAAATAGATATTAAAAGGTTCAATTAGTATTTCAAATACATATTCATCAATAATTCTCAACAAAACAATAAAATTCTTGTCTAACAATAATTGTCATAACAAAATAGTAATTAATATTTGTCAAAAAAATGTTAATCTATTTGCATATTTTATATCCATTCTTGACTTGTCCCATATGCTAAATCTATGAATAATACACAACAAAAAATAAGCAACTTATCATTAAAACTGAAAAACATTAATTTACCATTGTCTGCCTAAAAATAATCCAAAAATATTCTGTAAGACAGCCTAAAAAAGTCCAACAGATTAATGATGGGATTAACCTCTTACTAATTTACCATTACTGCCGACAACTCCATTGACAATTTCTGCCATTCCTGCGAATGAAACAGCAGTTACTAGGGTTTGTTGCAGTGACAACACGCATCACTCCCCAACATATCCACATTATTTCAGCAATGAGAAAAAATTTTCTTCCTCACAGTAGCACAACGCTACAAAAATAAGTAATTAAAAAGAAAAAAGAAAAAAAGATGAGTGATTAAAAATTAGCAAGAGTGTATTGCAGAAGCCACCATGAAGTAAGATGGCAGAAGACAGAGAAAGCAAAGGCCAACAATGTTGATAGTCCATTCCCAATAAATGATAAATCACAAAAATTACTGCAAATTTTTTGGTTATACCTGGTCATCATTTTGGATCACGAGTTAACGAGGAAGGGCGATCGTTGCCATTCGGACATTGTATTCTATTTATATCAGGTGTTAATTCCTTGGCTCGTAATAACGATAGTGCTTCATCAATATTTGTGCCAAGAGAATTCTGTTGCAAGAGAAGCTTCACAAGATCCTCCAAACTTTGGACTCTGTCTTTTGTCTCATGAAGTTCAGTTTTTATTGAACTTATAGTCTCTACATGTTGTTGCTTAATTTTAGCAATCTCCCGTTCTTTCTGTAGAGATATTTTTATGATTGTCCTCCCATAACATCGAACTCTTTCTAGTTGTTCTTTGCCAAATACTGCAGTAAATACTTTCTCGGGAGTGTCTCCAGCTTCTTGGTGGCCCTTAAGTTTATCCTATTAAAAAATGATACTGTAAATTAAGGCAGTTCTACTTCAGATCAATTTGTAAATTAAGGCAGTTCTACTTCAACTTATTATGACTTACAATAACAGCTTGTGTTCCTGAATCAAGCTCTTTTCCTTTTCATCCAGTTTGAGTTGCAATAAACACATCAACTTGTGATGGGTCTTCTTTGTTCTCATTCATTTCACGTTACAAGTAAAAGGAAAGAGTATTAAAAATGGCCAAAAATAATATTTATCTAGTTTTAAGATGGTCATTATACAACAAGAAAAAACTTATAAAAAATCAAAATTATTACCATTTCATTACGCACTCTTGCAAAACTTATAGGTCCCATTCGATGTTGATGTTGTGCTTTTTATGATTTTCAGAATTTACACGAGATAGAGCCTATACCCAACAAAATTAAAGGGAGTTATATGTAATAAAACAAAAGCATAAAAAAGACAAAGAAATAGAATTATTTATTCTACAACTCGCTTTAACAGAAGGAATACTCCAATATGCAATTAACTTTTGAAATTGGACTTCTGGAACATCTGAAGGGCGATTTTTCAGCATATCTTCAATGTTGTTATATATCTCAAAATTCTTTTCCTTGATTCTTGTTTTGTAACCTTTCCAAGCTTCTCGAACACCAGTCATCACCCACTCTTTCCCTTTTTTTGGAAGAATGAACTTTGACTACGAAAAATTACAAAACAAAAATTGTAAATGACAATTCAAGAACACTAAAAACAAAGACAAAACAGCAGCATAAAACAGCAGCTATATATTTTCAAAAAACTGTAGCTAAGCCATACAAAATTGGGAAATTTCATATCATAAAAAATAGATGAGAAATAAAACACTTACGTTAATATATTTTCATATGCGCTTTTTGACTTTGAGGGGCGCAGCTTTTCAATTAGTGTACATCAATGTTATAAAATCACTATTCCTTCCTATTGTTCCAATAAAGTAAGTTAAGTCCTTCACTCTTCTTGGAGTTTGTAAGACCCGGAGCTTTTGAAAAAGTCTTATTATGATCAAGTCTCAAAATCATATGGTTATTTATAGCCTTAATTTCAGAAATTATTTTATTAAAGATAATTAAGGCAAGTTTTGATTTATTGGATTTGAGATAAGTTATGGTTATTATCCAATTTTATAATTATTGGATTATTTTCTATATTTAAAGTATAAGGTTGATAGTTATGAAATAATAAGGATTTTATATGAATTGGATTAGATAAGTAATATTTTAAATATTATTACTGCTATTTTGGAAAATGAAGAAATTAAGCATATTATTTCTAATTTTAGATTTGGGCATCTTATTGAAAATAATTTGTGAAATTGATAAGCAAATAGTATTTTCTATGTACAAATAATGTTGGATTTAATCTGGGTTCCAATTACTATATTATTCCCAATTTTAAGTGAAATTACTAAAATGCCCATACCCTTAACCCTAATTTTTGAAAATGAAGCCCTAACCCTAAAACCCTAACCCATGACCCGGTAACCCATTTTCTCCCAAGACCCAGCCATAGCACCCACAATGTGCCCTCATCAGCAGCAGTAGCATGCGTTGCTTTCCTTTCTTCTTGAATGAAACAGAAGGAATGGCAGAGGGAAGTGGAAGAAGAGAGATGTTTGCCGGCGCCACTAAGTCTCGCCACCACCGCCGATGCCTCCGAGTGAGACGCCGAGCTGCTACACGCGGGGAAGCGTCCTGCCACCGCGTCCTGCCCAGTTGAGGTCGCCACCGTTGTTCGCGGGCCGACTCTGTCACAAATCGGGGCTGAGGCGAGAGGGGAAGAGACTGACGGAAAGGCCTTGCGAGGAGGGTCCACGCCGTGCCGCCGCCTCTGTTCGTCACATCGTCACTCCTAGCCGCGCCGTCGCCAGTCGCGCGAGAGAGAGACGCGCCGTGAGGAGGGTAGCCACCGCGCTCAGCCGCCATCACTTCCTGCCACCATCGAAGCTCGCGTCACTGTCACTCATGGCCGTCACTCCTACTGTGCTCCATTCGGATTCTGGGTGGAGCGCGCCGCTGTTGCCGTTGGAAGCCGCTGCTGAGGCCGGGTTGCTATGGTGGTTGCTGTCCTTGTCAGTAGCGGGAGAGGATGAGACGCGATGATGGTGGGTGGTTCCCCGCCCTTGCTGCCGTGCCGTCAAAATCTGCTGCCATGGCCGCCGGAGCTCCGGGCTGAGTTTCTACCACTTGAGACCCTGCTGCCACCGTGTTCCACTGCCGGTAAGTTCTTTGAGTTTGGTTTCTGTTCTGTTGGAATTTCGGAAAGGTTGTTAACGCCGCGGGGTTGTTACAGTTACCGTCACCGGTGTTTTTGCTCGCGATTGTCACTTGGGGTTACTGACGGAGCCACTGCCGGGTTGATAGGGAGCTGCGACTGCTTCGTTTTGTGATTTCAGTGAGTATTTTGATTTTCGAAAGCCCTGCGTTAGTGCTCTGTTCCGTGTAATAAAGTATTTGCGATGTTAATGGTTTTAGGAGTTAGAATCCGGTTTGCTTATGCCGCTTGTAGCGGTTTCTGCTTTCGAGAGAGCAAGCCGAGTCGGGTTCTGATTGTCGGTGATTTCGGGCAGAGCGAAAAGAGTTCAGTTGACACGCTTGGGTTAAGTTTTTCTTGCTGAGGTAGGGGCGCTTTCCGAAAACTATAGTTTATTATTGGAATTATTACATATGGATACTGGTGCGAGATATTGTGTATTTAGTGATTGTATCTGCCTTATGTATTATTTGATTGACTCGAATGACTATGGATGTTGGTTTGGTTGAATTGTTGTGCGGCTTTGTGAAATGTAATGTCTGAAGTTGATTCTTTAAAGATTTGAGATATGAGTTTAATCCGTTGAGGATTGGTTTGAATTGATTCAATTATTTGGATGATGTGAAAGATAGAACACTTTTGAGTTCAGCCTGGTTTACTTTAATTGACTTGGTTTCGGACAAATGATTTATTGCTGATTCGATTCTTTAAAGCTTTGGAAATGAGTTAAATCGATTAATATTGAGTTGATTTTGAAATAGTATCCTTGAGATACGCCACTGAGACGATTGTTGGATTTAGCTTGATTTGAATTGATTTCTGATTTTGTGTTGTTGAAAAGGAATGAGGAACGGTTTAGTTGGGACCCGAACCGGGTGGCAAAAGTCCAAGTTTTAGGGGAGGTGCTGCCGAAATTTCTATAGAATCCGAGTCCTTATTTGAAATGTTAATTGGGGAATTTTGAGTTTAATGCCTTTCCTACCTATTTTGAGGATTGTGAAATTATGGCTTCTTTATTACCTTTACTTAGAACAATTAAGAAAACAATGAAGTTATGCTTTGAAAGAATTATTGAAAAGAGAATCATGATTTATCCTTATTTTCCAAGAAGAACAGTATGTCTTTGGGTACAAGTCATTTGAAAGAGAATTTTGCTTTGAGGCTGTTTTAAAAGGTAAAACGGGTTTATGTTTTTCTCTATTAAACACAAAGATTGTCCCTTGGGAGAGTTTTCGTGATTTTAAAAGGAATTGGATTTCGATTGATGAGCCTCATTATTTTGACGTTTTAAATAAGATTCAAAGTATCTTTTGAACTCTAGTTTAACACAACAAAAATGATTCTCTTATCAGTTTGAAACGCTTCAGATTTAATTATGGAATTGAAGCCGGTTTTGTTTAAGTAAAGGAAATGGTTTTGAAAGAAGTAAAGATTACGTGACTCGGTTTGGCTTAGATCCTATTTTCTTACTCAAATCAGAAAGCCAATGTTTTAATGATTTTAAATGAATTTGGCGAAATGAGTTATGTTATTCTCCCCTAAAGACTTGGGACTCTGCCGAGAAACTTTTGTTATAAAATCCCATTTGTTGGATGGGTGATTTTGAATATCTCAAAGAGGCTTTTAACTTGCCATGATTATGGAAGTTTTGGAAAGAGGATGCCGAGAGTGGCATTGTTTTGAAAGGAGAATTTACCTTGAGTAAAAGTGGCTTATGAGCCTGAGATGATTTGAGAAATGAGATCTTTAAAGCCAAGGCTGAAAAGAGTTGAAACTTGATTTCAAAGTGAAATGAGTTGAGAAAATGATTTATGGCTTAAATGCCGATTTCATGAATTTGATGATTTTGAATGTGGAAGTGCTGTTTTATTGAGAGCCGGAATGGCTGTGTATGTTTATACATATTGATTGGTTCTGGATTGAACCGTGAGCCGGAATGGCTGTGTATGATATGAATATTGGCTGGTTCTAGAATGAACCGTGAGCCGGATGGCTGAGATGGATGTTGATCCATGGATGAGATTGATTGCATGTTTATGCTGAATCATTGATAAATGTGAATGTTGCACTTCCACTATCTGAGATACGAGTTCCCTGGGTAGTAGCAGTGGCTAGCCACCACGTGCTCCAGGTTGAGACTTGATACTCTGTTGACCCTATGTCGTAAGTGTGGCCGGGCACTGTGAAAGCCCCGGATGAGCTCGCCCCCGTAAATATTCACCAGTGAGGGTGATGGATATGGATCATGATTATGATCAAGTTTATGATGAGTATAACTCGAGTTGGGGATGCGCGACAGAGGGACAGTCCAATGGTTAGCTACCAGGACTTGTCGGGTTGGCTCTATAACCGACAGATGATATCATCAGCCACTAGGGACAGGCATGCATCATATGCATTTATGTGACATTGTTTGGGTGTGCATATTATACTTGGTTTGCCTATGTGATTAATTGCTAATTGTTCTACTTGTAATAACTGTTTGTTTGTGTTTGCATCTTCCTATTTGTGTTTGCTACTGGGACTCTGTTGGACTGTGGTGATTGGTTGATGGTTGGATTGTTTGGGCCTAGGGCCGTGGTTGGAATGAGATGAACCGATGGTTGATTTTGGTTTTGTGTTTCTGGTTTGGAATAAAATATGAAAGGCTATTTTGGTTCAGCATAGATAAACCGTTTTGAAAGGCTTTTGAGTTTTTGAGAATTGAACTGTTCCTCTTTCAGAAAAGATTTCCGATTCCTCTTTTATTGTAAACCGTTGTTTTTGAAAAGAGGCATAAGATGGTTATTAATCACTGGTACGGTTTATCTTCATGTATCCTATTACAGTAATTCCCAAAAACCCTCTACTGAGAACCCTTTCGAGGATGATGTTCTCACCCCCCTACATTTTTCCCCTTTCAGGATATGGGCGCAGAAGTTACGAAGAGTTTATTTAGTTATTGATATGTTCTGTATTGATATAGATTATTTATTGTACCCTCGCCTTTATCTTGATATATTCTGTGAGAGGGATAGGGATTGTGTTGGTTAATGCTTGTAAATATATATATATATATATATATATATATATATATATATATATATATATATATATATATGTATGTATATATGGATGTACTCTTTATGAGTTTTGCAAGTTGTATGGTATTTATGGATGTACGTTATTGAACGAAAGAATTTTTGGGAGCGATTTTGCGGTTAAAGTTTTAAACAGGCTCATATTTTAGTATTAAATAGCATAAGTGTCGTCGTAATGTCCGAGCTATCAGAGTCGCGCAGCCGGAAGTGTGAGCTTTGGTAGTTAGGGTGTTACATTATGGTATCAGAGCAGTCCTTCCTGTAGAGCCTGAGGAGTGGACCGACTATGCTTCAGTTGCATACTCTGAGTGTTTGTCATGCATTAGGTCTTGTCGAAAGACGAGAATTAGAGCTTTATGCACATGACAGTCTATTGATTAACGCCGTTAGTCTTGCGTTGCATAATTCCTGATATTAAGTTTGGCCGGCTTAATATTAGAGAATTATGTATATGAGAGCACTAACGGGTTATCATAGATGATATACGAGTTTTGAGTAAAGCGAATCGCGGGTTTTGGGAACGCTAGAAACTATTTCTCGAGGCTATTCAGTGGTGTGTCTTGAATTCTGTTCGAGTCGACCTGTTCTTTCGTATCCTAGCTTGAAGTTCTTGGTTGTTAATCCTTTTGAAAAGTAGTTTGATTTTTCAACTTTATTCCTCTATTCATATGCATTCTTGTTTAATCTTAATTGCATATGCTTGTTTGGAATCCTTGTTGCATCTATCTTCCTCTGTTTGAGTTCTTCTTGATTCAAGTATTCTTTGATATAGCTTTGAACTTGTCCTAATGCGCTGTGCATTTTAACTCCGGGATTCTGAGTCCCTTATTAGAGAGATTGTTGATTCAGTTTTTCTCTTATTTGACAGTGAGCACAGCCAATTTTGAGATTTTTATGAAAATTGCTGTTAAAAAGATATATACTTTTCTATAGGTGCAACTTCGAAGATTTCTTATACAGTTTAACAACTATCTATTTCTAATACCTCGTCTGTACTTTTACTTGTTTACGGAACTGCATTTACTTTAAAATTACAATTTGACTTTCTAGTAATTTTACTATAGTTCCAATGCACATTTTCATTTGATTATGTATTTGGATATTTTTCAAAATTTTGGGAAGAAAGAATTTTTCATTTTTATCCCGATTGAGTTTCGTTTGATAAGCTTTACTTAACTTATTTTGAATTGAGTTTGGTTTAGCATACTACATAGTTTATGCCATTGTTGTTCTTTTGAAAATGTTGGACTCATAGCTTTCTTCTTATGAACGGACTAGTTCCTTCTTAAGCTTTTCACCTCTATGAATGTCATATGTGAATCTGTTTCTAACTGATCTTTTACATCTTGTGAACATTACCGTTGACCTTGGTTTGTCCCCTCTTGTGAATCTCATCCTTATGTGGGTCAGTTGATTCGTTTCAAGTTAGTGCATTGTTTATTCTCCCATTATCTCTACAAGAGTTTTTAGTCAAAGATTTATCATTGAAAAATTACAAATGATTGAGTTGTCTTTTTCTATGACTTCTGTATTCTTTTGGATCAATTGAAAGCTTATTTGATGCCCCATGCCTAGTGTATCTTGTTTGAACTATTTAAGATCCTTTCTTGCAAGGCTTGACTCCTTTTTAGTACATCTTAAACTTCTTGAATGTTCTCCTGAGATGGTGATTTTAAGAACACTTTTGGAGTCTTGTTTTGAACCTTTTAAAGAAGTTTCGAATTCTCTTTGACGAAATATTAAACGGAATTTATTTTCTGTTGTTTGATTGAGATTAAAACCATTGTCCAATTTTTACGAAATCAATTTAAAGTTGGCATGCGCCATTTTAAATGAAGTTTTGGAAAGCTTCCTTGTTTAGTGGAAACCGGTTTGTTTGAAACACACCATTTATTTCCTTACCAGATTGTGTGCAAATTTTTACCTTGGAGTTTCTTTTCTAAAAGGAGTTTAATTTTCTCTTTCATCCTTGCTACAAATGTTATACACGCTTGTTTGAATATGAACTTTGAGAATTTTTGAACAAGCCTTTGATTTCTCTCCCGAGTTTTATAAACTGCTTTTGGTTAAGTTGCGCATCTAATTATCTTTCTAAAATATTTGAAGAAATATTTTAGCCTTTAGCCAAACCCGTGTACACCTTGTTTTTAGAACTCGACAAAATCTATTTCAACATGAACTTGCATTAAAGCAAAGCCACGATTATGCTTTTATTACTCTCTTGAAGGATGTTGTTAATTAACCTTTCTTTTAGATTGCGAAGTGGTTTTTATGCAAGTTTCGGTTCCTTTATGAACAATGTATTTGGAAGTACTTTTAATCGTGCTCTTGAGTTTTGTGAGCTTTGTCTTGGGTTTGAAATATTCTTTTCTGTAAACCTCATGCTTCCTCGACTCAGCTTGAGTTTGTTTCAAACTGATGCGTTGGTTTTCTTCTTATTGATCCTATTGAACTTCTTTGATCTAAGGGTTATCTTTGAAGTTGTCAATTGAATTATGTCTAGCAAACTTTATTGCTTGAACATCCTTGTTTATCTGGGATTGGATATATTCTTTCAAATCTATGACTATTGTCTTTGACATCCGTCTCTCCTTTCTAAGATCTCATATTCTTCTGAGTAGACTCGAGAATGGTTTTGATATCACGTGTGACTTGTAGACGTAGTAACGCGATACGTTAGTTCTTTAAGATGTGATGTGTATACGGAAGTTGAAGCGGTAGGTGTGCAACGTATGAGTTGTGGGCATTTTGTTCCTTGCGAACGGGTTTGTGATTGTCAGGCTTGTGATCAAATTTGGGGTTTGTAAGGTGCTTGATGGAATTGGAAAGTTGAAACCTTGAGGTTGATATAAGATTAGTGTGCGGATATTGAGCACATCGTTTTAACTCCATCCTGTTTGATAGCCTTTGATGCCTTGCCCCACTATCACATGATTGACCCATGTTAGCTTTTGCATTGAGCCGATCTTGTAACTTTTGCTTTGCAATCACACTCCTACCTTTACATCCTTATGCTTATGACAATCAAAGTATTTGAAAATCGTATATATGATTATATTTTGAGATATTTTTGCTTCTTCCTTAAATGTGTTCAAGGGTGAACTGTTATGGAACTTCTTTCGTTTTGTATCAATTTTCGAGGGCGAAAATTTTTATAAGGTGGGTAGGATGTAAGACCCGGAGCTTTTGAAAAAGTCTTATTATGATCAAGTCTCAAAATCATATGGTTATTTATAGCCTTAATTTCAGAAATTATTTTATTAAAGATAATTAAGGCAAGTTTTGATTTATTGGATTTGAGATAAGTTATGGTTATTATCCAATTTTATAATTATTGGATTATTTTCTATATTTAAAGTATAAGGTTGATAGTTATGAAATAATAAGGATTTTATATGAATTGGATTAGATAAGTAATATTTTAAATATTATTACTGCTATTTTGGAAAATGAAGAAATTAAGCATATTATTTCTAATTTTAGATTTGGGCATCTTATTGAAAATAATTTGTGAAATTGATAAGCAAATAGTATTTTCTATGTACAAATAATGTTGGATTTAATCTGGGTTCCAATTACTATATTATTCCCAATTTTAAGTGAAATTACTAAAATGCCCATACCCTTAACCCTAATTTTTGAAAATGAAGCCCTAACCCTAAAACCCTAACCCATGACCCGGTAACACATTTTCTCCCAAGACCCAGCCATAGCACCCACAATGTGCCCTCATCAGCAGCAGTAGCATGCGTTGCTTTCCTTTCTTCTTGAACGAAACAGAAGGAATGGCAGAGGGAAGTGGAAGAAGAGAGATGTTTGCCGGCGCCACTAAGTCTCGCCACCACCGCCGATGCCTCCGAGTGAGACGCCGAGCTGCTACACGCGGGGAAGCGTCCTGCCACCGCGTCCTGCCCAGTTGAGGTCGCCACCGTTGTTCGCGGGCCGACTCTGTCACAAATCGGGGCTGAGGCGAGAGGGGAAGAGACTGACGGAAAGGCCTTGCGAGGAGGGTCCACGCCGTGCCGCCGCCTCTGTTCGTCACACCGTCACTCCTAGCCGCGCCGTCGCCAGTCGCGCGAGAGAGAGACGCGCCGTGAGGAGGGTAGCCACCGCGCTCAGCCGCCATCACTTCCTGCCACCATCGAAGCTCGCGTCACTGTCACTCATGGCCGTCACTCCTACTGTGCTCCATTCGGATTCTGGGTGGAGCGCGCCGCTGTTGCCGTTGGAAGCCGCTGCTGAGGCCGGGTTGCTATGGTGGTTGCTGTCCTTGTCAGTAGCGGGAGAGGATGAGACGCGATGATGGTGGGTGGTTCCCCGCCCTTGCTGCCGTGCCGTCAAAATCTGCTGCCATGGCCGCCGGAGCTCCGGGCTGAGTTTCTACCACTTGAGACTCTGCTGCCACCGTGTTCCACTGCCGGTAAGTTCTTTGAGTTTGGTTTCTGTTCTGTTGGAATTTCGGAAAGGTTGTTAACGCCGCGGGGTTGTTACAGTTACCGTCACCGGTGTTTTTGCTCGCGATTGTCACTTGGGGTTACTGACGGAGCCACTGCCGGGTTGATAGGGAGCTGCGACTGCTTCGTTTTGTGATTTCAGTGAGTATTTTGATTTTCGAAAGCCCTGCGTTAGTGCTCTGTTCCGTGTAATAAAGTATTTGCGATGTTAATGGTTTTAGGAGTTAGAATCCGGTTTGCTTATGCCGCTTGTAGCGGTTTCTGCTTTCGAGAGAGCAAGCCGAGTCGGGTTCTGATTGTCGGTGATTTCGGGCAGAGCGAAAAGAGTTCAGTTGACACGCTTGGGTTAAGTTTTTCTTGCTGAGGTAGGGGCGCTTTCCGAAAACTATAGTTTATTATTGGAATTATTACATATGGATACTGGTGCGAGATATTGTGTATTTAGTGATTGTATCTGCCTTATGTATTATTTGATTGACTCGAATGACTATGGATGTTGGTTTGGTTGAATTGTTGTGCGGCTTTGTGAAATGTAATGTCTGAAGTTGATTCTTTAAAGATTTGAGATATGAGTTTAATCCGTTGAGGATTGGTTTGAATTGATTCAATTATTTGGATGATGTGAAAGATAGAACACTTTTGAGTTCAGCCTGGTTTACTTTAATTGACTTGGTTTCGGACAAATGATTTATTGCTGATTCGATTCTTTAAAGCTTTGGAAATGAGTTAAATCGATTAATATTGAGTTGATTTTGAAATAGTATCCTTGAGATACGCCACTGAGACGATTGTTGGATTTAGCTTGATTTGAATTGATTTCTGATTTTGTGTTGTTGAAAAGGAATGAGGAACGGTTTAGTTGGGACCCGAACCGGGTGGCAAAAGTCCAAGTTTTAGGGGAGGTGCTGCCGAAATTTCTATAGAATCCGAGTCCTTATTTGAAATGTTAATTGGGGAATTTTGAGTTTAATGCCTTTCCTACCTATTTTGAGGATTGTGAAATTATGGCTTCTTTATTACCTTTACTTAGAACAATTAAGAAAACAATGAAGTTATGCTTTGAAAGAATTATTGAAAAGAGAATCATGATTTATCCTTATTTTCCAAGAAGAACAGTATGTCTTTGGGTACAAGTCATTTGAAAGAGAATTTTGCTTTGAGGCTGTTTTAAAAGGTAAAACGGGTTTATGTTTTTCTCTATTAAACACAAAGATTGTCCCTTGGGAGAGTTTTCGTGATTTTAAAAGGAATTGGATTTCGATTGATGAGCCTCATTATTTTGACGTTTTAAATAAGATTCAAAGTATCTTTTGAACTCTAGTTTAACACAACAAAAATGATTCTCTTATCAGTTTGAAACGCTTCAGATTTAATTATGGAATTGAAGCCGGTTTTGTTTAAGTAAAGGAAATGGTTTTGAAAGAAGTAAAGATTACGTGACTCGGTTTGGCTTAGATCCTATTTTCTTACTCAAATCAGAAAGCCAATGTTTTAATGATTTTAAATGAATTTGGAGAAATGAGTTATGTTATTCTCCCTTAAAGACTTGGGACTCTGCCGAGAAACTTTTGTTATAAAATCCCATTTGTTGGATGGGTGATTTTGAATATCTCAAAGAGGCTTTTAACTTGCCATGATTATGGAAGTTTTGGAAAGAGGATGCCGAGAGTGGCATTGTTTTGAAAGGAGAATTTACCTTGAGTAAAAGTGGCTTATGAGCCTGAGATGATTTGAGAAATGAGATCTTTAAAGCCAAGGCTGAAAAGAGTTGAAACTTGATTTCAAAGTGAAATGAGTTGAGAAAATGATTTATGGCTTAAATGCCGATTTCATGAATTTGATGATTTTGAATGTGGAAGTGCTGTTTTATTGAGAGCCGGAATGGCTGTGTATGTTTATACATATTGATTGGTTCTGGATTGAACCGTGAGCCGGAATGGCTGTGTATGATATGAATATTGGCTGGTTCTAGAATGAACCGTGAGCCGGATGGCTGAGATGGATGTTGATCCATGGATGAGATTGATTGCATGTTTATGCTGAATCATTGATAAATGTGAATGTTGCACTTCCACTATCTGAGATACGAGTTCCCTGGGTAGTAGCAGTGGCTAGCCACCACGTGCTCCAGGTTGAGACTTGATACTCTGTTGACCCTATGTCGTAAGTGTGGCCGGGCACTGTGAAAGCCCCGGATGAGCTCGCCCCCGTAAATATTCACCAGTGAGGGTGATGGATATGGATCATGATTATGATCAAGTTTATGATGAGTATAACTCGAGTTGGGGATGCGCGACAGAGGGACAGTCCAATGGTTAGCTACCAGGACTTGTCGGGTTGGCTCTATAACTGACAGATGATATCATCAGCCACTAGGGACAGGCATGCATCATATGCATTTATGTGACATTGTTTGGGTGTGCATATTATACTTGGTTTGCCTATGTGATTAATTGCTAATTGTTCTACTTGTAATAAATGTTTGTTTGTGTTTGCATCTTCCTATTTGTGTTTGCTACTGGGACTCTGTTGGACTGTGGTGATTGGTTGATGGTTGGATTGTTTGGGCCTAGGGCCGTGGTTGGAATGAGATGAACCGATGGTTGATTTTGGTTTTGTGTTTCTGGTTTGGAATAAAATATGAAAGGCTATTTTGGTTCAGCATAGATAAACCGTTTTGAAAGGCTTTTGAGTTTTTGAGAATTGAACTGTTCCTCTTTCAGAAAAGATTTCTGATTCCTCTTTTATTGTAAACCGTTGTTTTTGAAAAGAGGCATAAGACAGTTATTAATCACTGGTACGGTTTATCTTCATGTATCCTATTACAGTAATTCCCAAAAACCCTCTACTGAGAACCCTTTCGAGGATGATGTTCTCACCCCCTACATTTTTCCCCTTTCAGGATATGGGCGCAGAAGTTACGAAGAGTTTATTTAGTTATTGATATGTTCTGTATTGATATAGATTATTTATTGTACCCTCGCCTTTATCTTGATATATTCTGTGAGAGGGATAGGGATTGTGTTGGTTAATGCTTGTAAATATATATATATGTATATATGGATGTACTCTTTATGAGTTTTGTAAGTTGTATGGTATTTATGGATGTACGTTATTGAACGAAAGAATTTTTGGGAGCGATTTTGCGGTTAAAGTTTTAAACAGGCTCATATTTTAGTATTAAATAGCATAAGTGTCGTCGTAATGTCCGAGCTATCAGAGTCGCGCAGCCGGAAGTGTGAGCTTTGGTAGTTAGGGTGTTACAGAGTTGGTCCCACTGCTTGTCCTTTATAAAAAGTCACATCTTCTCTTTCTTTCCAACTTCTTGCATAGATTTTAGCATAGCTTGTTTTTTCTCGTGTCCTTCTAGTCTTTGGAGTATCTATAAATATATGCAATTTAACCATTTAAATGAATTATATAGCTATACATGCTAATGAATAAGTAAAATGATAATTATGTATAAAGTACAGCACCTTTAACATTAGTTTTCATAAGGTGATTGTCATCACCATGAAGAACTGCATCTTCATATTCACCAACATAGTCCTCATCATCTGAGAAATCATCATCATCATCATCTCCAACTTCATTAGCATTTACTCCACTATGTTCCTCCTCTCCTTCCACATGAATCCCATTTGTCTCAAAAAATGTATCAAGTGTCATGGCTTGACAACTTAATTTTGTATTTATCTTCCTAAAATTTTGTTACTTTTCCTGAATAGATCTTTCATTTTCAGCACTTGGTTCAAAATCGTCATCTTCTCTTTCCAAATGAATCTCATGTGTCTCCAAAAATTTATCCATACCCATGGTTGGACGCTTTTTAAGATTTGTTGGTTCTTTTTCACTAGCTCCAATTTTCTGGTTCGGCGTACTTTTCATTCTTTTGGAAATTGAGACTTCTTTTTGAGTGCTTTGCTTAGAAGGCATAGGAGTCACTCTCTTTTGACCACCAGCCATCATGGGAGAGATAAAATGCTGCTTCTTATGAATTTCTGCATGAATTGCTTGTTGCTTTGATACTGTTTTACTAGTCTTCTCCGCTTTGGAGTAGTTCTTGTTTCCATTATATTTTTGAAATAAAACAAAATAAACCTATTCTATTAGAATCTTAAAAATAAAAAGTAAATAAAATTAATCAGTTATGCTATAGCTGCTGTTTTTGCAGTATGTCAATAAAAAAAGAAGACTACTATTTAATAGAAGTAAACAAGAAGGCATGCCATAAGACACATATATAAAAAAGTGATACATCTTTCATTCCACTTCCCTACTGTTTAATGCAATTAAAAAGTTAAACTATATACATCTTTCGTTCCACTTTCCTACTATTTAGTGTAATGAAGGAAAAAGTATAAATCATTCAATGTCGTCTTCGGAATTATCTTCTAATTCTGTGTTATATTCTTGTGAAAGAAGAACTCCTTTTGAAGCATCTATAACACTTCGTGCAAGTCACCTCTAATCAAATCAATTTCACTATTATCATTGGGTATAGAAGGACCCATTGACTGGTTGGTGCGGAATTTATAACCACAAACTAACCGGCAAGTGCACCGGGTCGTACCAAGTAATACCTCAGGTGAGTGAGGGTCGATCCCACGAGGATTGATGGATTAAGCAACAATGATTGATTGATTGGCTTAGTTAGACAAACAAAAAAGAGTGTTTGAATATTCAAAGAGTATTAAAAAGTAATTAAGAATTTCAGAAAGCAAGCAGTAAATGAGCTGTGAAATATATATGGAGAAACAGTTAAGGCTTCAGAGTTATCTATTTTTCCGGATTAACTTTTCTTACTAACTATTTTAATTATGTAGGATTTAATTTATGGCAAACTATATGTGACTAGACCCTAATTCCTTAGACCTTTCTAGTCTCCTATAAAATTCATTAACTGCCAATTCCTTGGTCAATTAATTCCAATTAGAAGCTGCATGATCAAATTCTAGTTTATATGCCACAAAATTCTAATTACCCAAAAATAAAAGGATCATATGTCACGTATCTCATTAAATTCAGATAATTAAAATTTAGAAGAATATGTTTTCAAGCTGTTATTCAAGTAAATTGCTTTTCCAAGTTATACAAGAACTCAAATAGAAAGAGGGTCATACTTCCGTTCCACCCAAATTCATAAGATAAAGAGCGAAAAAAATCCTTAAATTATAAATCCATACATGAATTAAAAGAGAAAAAGCAATAAAATTAATCCATAGAAATAGACAGAGCTCCTAACCTTAACAATGAAGGATTAGTTGCTCATGGTTCAGAGTAGAAAAATAGGATTGTAAATTGGAATGGAATAATGTTGTGTTGGAATCACCCTATTGGAATTCCCTTTTATATCTAATTCTAATTAATTTAAAATCTATTTTCTAAAATTAAAATAATATCTTTTTCTATTTTAAAATAAAATTTAAATTTAAATCAGAATTAATTAAATAATCCGCGTCTTGTAACGTGGGGACCACTTGGCTTCACTGGATCCACGCCTAACTTGGCTAAGAGATGC
Organism: Arachis hypogaea; assembly: GCF_003086295.3. Classification (NCBI taxonomy): domain Eukaryota; kingdom Viridiplantae; phylum Streptophyta; class Magnoliopsida; order Fabales; family Fabaceae; genus Arachis; species Arachis hypogaea. Next base: position 26,486,951 of record NC_092049.1, read on the forward strand.
GCCTAACTTCATGTGGTTCACCATACAAGGCGCCTTACTTGGACTGAAGAGGAGGCAATGCGCCTTACTTGGAGGAGAGCACATGTTGCGTGTTGTTGTTGTTTCTTGCGCCTAACTTGAGAAATCTCAAGTTAGGCGCAGCCTTGGCAGAGTTGATGGAAGAGAAGTATAGACTATTATATATCGTTGGAAATCTCTGGAAGTTAGCTTTCCAATGCCACTGGAATCACGTCTATTGGACCTCTGTAGCTCGAGTTATTTAGGTTTGAGTGCAGAGAGGTCAGGGTTGACAGCATCATTCGCCTTCTTCTCTTTTTCTGCGGAAACTCCATCAAATCCAGCCAAATGCTACCTAAAATAAACAGAATTGCACAAGACTCAAATTAACATCTATAGTGGCTAAAAGATAATTAATTCTTGATTAAACTCAACAAATTAAATACAAATTCACTAGGAAAAGATAGGGAAGATGCTCACGCATCACTGGTCAGCTGGCTCTTTTTCATAAATAGCTTGGGGAACAAGATCAGCTTCGTCACCTATGTTAAATAAATCCCTTGGAATTGACTTCATGATATAATGTTTATTTTGATCAAATGAATATTGCACATAGAAGCATTGGTGTACTTGACATGCCAACACAAAAGGCTCTTCTTGATAGTATTTTTTGTTGAATTGAACATATGAAGAGCCATAGCCATCCTCTTGAGTCTCATACCAGTCATATCTAAATAATACAACCTTAAAATTGTCAAAGTAGTCTAACTCAATTATATCATTTATTCTGCCATAGTAGGAAATTTTTGCACAAATTGGATTTGGATCCTTTGCACTTGCAAAGTCGTAGTCAACGCAACTAAAGTTACACCACTATTTTGCGTCTTACGTCTTGCCTCACATTGCCTAGTATGAAATCTATACCCATTGATAAAATACTCTGAATATATTTTTGCAATCTTGTTGGGCCCTCTAGAAAGCTCCTTAATCCAATCTGGAACATTCTGACACATGGCACGTGCTTTAAACCATGAGAAAAAGGTCTTACTATTGTTCTTAGCTTTCACCCAACTTGTTCCTTGTTGATCAGCCTCATGCTCTCTAAATCCAAAATTAGAATTTTCATAAGTAAAACCTAGAGATAATACCATGATTCATAATTAAAAAGATTAAAAGAAATACCTAGAGTAAGTAGGATTTACCTAACATAGTCTTCAATTTTTTCACAGTTCAATAAAATTAAAAGATGGACCTTTTCCTCCACGGGCCTTCATTCACCTTTTTTTTTTCTCTTCCCAAAGGAATTCTCCATAGAATCTAAGTGACTGAAAACTTCCATGCCCTCTAGCAACGGTGGAGCTTTTCGATGTTCTTCTTTCTCATTAAATGACCTCTTATTAGTTCTCCATGGATGTTCCTCGGGAAAAAACACGATGACCCATATAACACATCTTCCGACTATGTGTAAGATAACTAGAACAAGTCCCATAGTTACAAGAAGGGCAAGCTAGTTTCCCCTTTGTACTCCACCCGGATAACATTGCATATGCAGGGAAATCACTAATTGTCCATAAGAGAGCTGCATGCATTTGAAAAGTTTTATTTCTTGCGACATCGTATGTTTCTACCCCAAATTCCCATAACTCCTTCAATTCCTCAATCAATGGTTGCAGGTACACGTCAATATCATTTCCTGGAAATTTTGGTCCCGGGATCAACAGAAAAAGCATGAAATATTCTTGTTTCATGCACATCCATGGTGGCAAGTTATAAGTCATTAAAATAACCCGCCACGTGCTATGAGATGTACTCATGGTTCGAAATGGATTGAATCCATCGCTCACCAAACCAAGTCTAACATTACGAGGTTCCTTGGCAAATTCTGAATGTCGGTTATCAAAATCTTTCCATGATTGACCATCGGCAGGATGCTTTAGCTTTCCATCCTTTTTACGCTCTTCCTGATGCCAACTCATATTCTTAGCGGTCTTTGAGCACATGAATAGCCTTTGAAGCCTGGGAATTAGGAAAAAATACCGTAATGTCTTTGCAAGAATGTTGTGAGCTTTCTTTGAAGATGTCACCTTCAACTACCACAGGCTCAATCCAACGAGAAGTTCCACATTCATGGCAACATGTTTTATTCTCGTGCTTTTTCCAATATAGCATGCAGTCATTTGGGAATGCATCAATCTTTTTATAATCAAAACTTAAATCTCTCACCATAGCCTTGGCTTTGTTGAAAGAAGAAGGGAGATTCAAGTTAGGAATAGCCTCTTTCAACAACTCTAGGAGGGAAGTAAACGAGGCATTGCTCCATCCATGTAGACACTTCAACAAGTATAGTCGGATGGTGAAAGATAACATAGAAAATCCCTTGCAACCAGGGTATAGTTCCTTGCTAGCCTCGTCAACCAAATTATAGAACTTTTTTACATCTTCGTCCATACCTTCTTTTTCTCCCTCAACATCTGCCACATTCCTAAACGTTTCGTCTAGCAAGCCTTCAATGTCGCATGAATAAATCTCATCGGTATCACCAGTATCGACATCCATACTAATTACACTTTTCCCATGATCAACCCATCGTGTATAGCCCTTGACAAATCCAAAGCATATTAAATCGCTATAAATAGACTCTCTTTGACCCCAAAGGAAGTTGTAATATTTTGCACAAAGACATAAAATTTCCTCTCCTTGAGGATTTCCAACGGAGTAAGCATAGTCCAAGAATCTATTGACGCCGTCCCTAAACTCTTGGCTATGTCTTGGTAAACTCATCCAGTTCTTGGATGAGTCCTAGGAAAACCTAATTGTTCATAGTGATATTACTATTCAACTAAAAACGATTATGGTCTTAAATATAAGCTAAAAATGATTTTTATTTATCAAAATAGAATCTGAAACTTGCTATATATGCACGGTTGCTTAATATAAAATATATAAAAAAGTCCAAAAGAATAACATAAACATATATCAATTAGTATAATAAAGAGTAAAGATATACAACAAACTTTAAGTGTCAATTAAGCTCTTTATTTATAATATTTGAAAGATAAATTTGAGGAATTCGAATACATATAGAATTCTCCTTAGTTTGAATATAATTTATAATCCACATTGAACCATAATAATTTTAAAATGGAGTCTCTTCATTCTTATTAAAATATAAGAATGAGACCAAAATTAAAAAAAAAAGCTAACTAAATACAAACTAATCATAATTTTTTTATTATTCTAAAACAAATACTAATAATTACTTTTGAAAAGATATATTTTAAAATAAAAATGTTTTTATATTTTAATTTTTTAATTAAACAATTAGTATTTTGTTACATAAAAAAGTGCAAAAGAATAACATAAACATATAAAAATAAATAAGTATAAGATAAAAATATCCTTGTACTACTTAACAGAAAATACTAGTATCCAGTACAATATCCTTGTACTACCTAATCGAAATAGCATATCTTTGAATTTCTATATTTATAGTATTGAATACTGATTGATAAACCACAAATGTAATCATTCAACTCCATCAATTTATTAAGGAATTGGTCCAAAAAAAAAAGAATGAAAAAAAATTATTAAGGAACTTTATTATGCAAGATTGCTAGACAAGATAGGTTTTAGAAATTTCATAGTTTTTCAAATAAAATAAAAAACCAAAAGTATTTATAATCATCTCATAGCATACTTCTGTGTCCAGCTGCGTGTAGTAGCTTCATACTTAGCCCTGTCAATCTTGTACATGTGCACAATTTCAAGGACAAGAGGGTCATCAGGGTTGGGATCCGTCAACAATGAGCAAATTAACAAAAGAACCTGAAATAGAACAAGACTAAAAAATTTATGTTTTCCAACATTCAAAACAGGATTAGCATAAATGAGGTGTTTTCATTCACATAGGATTCCGTTTAGAAAATTTAAAAAAGAACAGATCCACTTCTTATTAAGTATCTGCAGACCACATAGTGAATTATCAAGTTAGAACTAAAACTATAACTCAAGTCAGGATTAATGGATGTCTATTTTAAGTGCAGTATTACTTAATAAAAATTGTCTCCAAGTATGACAGGCACTAACATCTAAATGCATTAAGGAGATCAAATCAAAGATAAGATGAAATGACAAAACATGTCTAAAGACCACACACAGGAACTATAATGTGTATTATTAAAGCCTACGCATATTTATAGAAAACACTTTGTATAATGTAAGGTTCCACATCGGTTGGGGAGGGAAACGAAGCACGCCTTATAAGGGTGTGGATACCTCTCCCAAGCATGACGTATTTTGACGAGTGAGTGTGGGGGGTTTCGGCTATCATCCCTATCATCAAAGGCAAAAATGTGAGGCCTTGTGTGCTTAAGCGAACAATATCGTGCTAGCGGGTGGTCTGGGCTGTTACAGATGGTATCAGAGCAGTTCATTTCTGTAGAGCCTGAGGGACGGACTGACTATGCTTCTATGCATTCTCTGTATGTATGTTATGTGCTATTAGGATATCTAATTGATATAACTGGCATAAACGTTCATGAGCATGCATTTGGGACTTTGAAGCACTAGACTTCCGATATTGAAACTGATCAACTTAATATCGATTGTTTGGTGTGTATAGGAACCAGATGACGCCTCGTGGACGCAGTCGAGGTCGTGGGAGAGGTCGTACTAGTGCTCGTGCTCCGGGGGTCGACCCAAATGACCTGGTAAATTTTATGGCAGCATTGGAGAACATGGCTGCTGCTATGCAGGCCACTGCTGCGGCTCTTGGGCAATAGATGAACAACCATGGCAATGACGGAAGTGGAGCTCAGGGCCCGATGACACTGGCAACCTTCTTAAAAGTTAATCCACCTAAGTTCAAGGGAACTACTAACCCAATTGAAGCCGACACCTGGTTTCAGGCTATAGAGCGAGCACTGCAAGCACAGTTGATACCTGAAGAGTAGTGTGTTGAGTTTGCTACCTATCTGCTCAATTGGGAAGCATCGCATTGGTGGCAGGGAACCCGACATCTTCTGCAGCAGGGTGATGACCCTATCACTTGGGATGCCTTCCATCTGGAATTCTATAAGAAGTACTTCACGAATTCTGCTAGGACGGCCAAGGAACTGGAGTTACTACAGCTGAAGTAGGGTGCTATGTCCGTATCTGAGTATACAGACAAGTTTGAGGAGCTATTCAAGTTTTTTCGCATGTGTCAGGGAGCTCCGGGAGACTTCGAGGAATAGAAGTGCATTAAGTATGAAGGAGTGCTCTGGATCGATATCTTTAGCTCAGTGGGACCAATGGAGATCAGGACTTCCCAGGAGGTCACCCATCCTAGTACTACTCTCGTCCAAGCACGCTTAACTGCGGAGTTCTGATGGGATCCGGTGCATTAGTGCTGGTATGATTGTACCTAGTGGCTCTTCCTCCTTAGCAGAAGAACGTTGGCAAATTGGAAAAGATCATAGATGAACGGCAAGCAAAACCTAGAGAAGCTTGAAACAGTAACATTATTACCAAAAACCCTATAATAGCAACGTCAACATTATTAAAATTAGGATTCAAAATGAAAAAGAAAAAGGAATAGGTAGAATCATAGGTACCTGCAGTGATGAACAAGCGAGCAGAAATGATCGAAGCTCAAACTGCTAGCGGAGACGATCAAAGGTCAAACGCAAACAAAGTGGATTGAATCTCGAATGCAAGCAGAGAAGACTAAATCTCGAACTACGAGCAGAGAGAATCAAAGCTCAAACGCGTGTCAAGACCTCCATTGCCATCCTTGAAGAGAAGAAGACGAAGATGAAGATGATTTAGCAGCACATCAATGTCTGAGGAAGATAAAGATGAGGATGAATTAGTAGAGAAGAACACACGTCAATGTCTCCTCTATTGCCATCATCGAAGAGAGAAAGATGAAGATGATTTTGTGCTTGTAATTTAAAAAATTAGGGTTGGGGTTTTGTTTCGGACTTTCTTTCAGTAAAAGGAGAAGATGATGAATTGAAGGCCCATGGAGGAAAAGGGTTTTGTTTTTCTTTTTTTTAGTTAAAGTGGGAAAAAATAATTTTTGTTAAAATATTTGGTGAGAAGATTATAATTTAAAAAAAAAATATTAATTTATTTTAGGTAACATTTATAAGTTAATGTTTATTAAAAATTTTAAAGCAATTTTTATAAAATGTAATATATGAATACAATAAATGTTATTTATTTAATTTATTAAAGCAACATTTTTGTTATGTTTTTTAATTAACTAAAAAAGAACATTTATAACATGTTGATTTAAAAAAGTTGCAATAATCTTTTTTTTTGCAATAAATATTAAGAGTTGCTTTTTATTATTTTAGACAACACTTTTTAAGTATTGTTTAGAATATATGTTGCCATAGATCAGAATTGTTGTATTGGCAACAATGGACACCGAAGAATAGAAATCACTAATATCGTTATGGAAGTCCAAAGCAGTTTTTGAATCGACTTCAAGCTAAACCTTATTAAATCCACATCAAAAGGCAAAGATAATCCAAAGAAAATGCCCCAAAGCTCAATGATAAAAAGTTCCCAGATTTGCACTAAAGGCTTTTACAAAATTACCTCAATGGTCATGGATGACACCACCATAAGTAGCTTTACGGAACTCATTCACCGATTCATCAGTGTTAACTTTGATCCAAAGAGGAAGGGGAGGGTGCCAAGCAACATAGGTGATTGAACTCAGCAACACTTTCTCTATTTAGGGTCAAATGTTCAAGGAATATTGGTATTCTTTCGCCAAATTCAAGATGAGGTAGAAGCAAGCATCAAGACAACTACAAACATTCTTAAATATCCGCTAATTCCAAAGACACGAGCAAGTAATAGCATAACAAATGGGTCACGGAACCCCATGAAAAGAGTAACTTACTTTAAGTTAAGACAAATCCAATCTAAGAGTTTTGAATTCCAAAAAGGTGAAAGGAAGTTATTAATTCTAGTGTTTGTCCAAAGACTCTTCACAATTGGACAGTCATGAAGGACACGGAACACTGATTAATCCTCACCCACACATAAATCACACCTTGTCCACTACAAAAAAAAATTGTTTAAATGGCATTTATATTACGGCGGTTTTGAAGAACTGCCGTAATATCCAAATATTACGATATTTTTTTTTGCTGCCATAACTGACTTTCTATTTGGTGGTGGTTCTAGTGATTATGGCGGTTTTGAACCGCCATTATTCTCACATATATAAAATGAAAAAAACAATCCCTAACTGAAACACTGTGAATATACGTTAAACGGTTGGCTCAATCTCGCTTCTATCTCTCCCTCGTTGTCCTCCTCAATCCATCGCTACCACCGCCACTTCATCTTCAACGAAATCGAAAGTTCCAAGCCACACACTCCTTCTTTCCCATTGTCGAAGTTGTTTTCCCATAGTCACTGTCCCTAGCCAGTGCGACGATCTCGGATCTTCTTTCGGATCTTGGATCTTCTCCGGCGACGACCTCCTTCAGCGACATCTCCTCCCGTGGTAATCTCCTCCGGTGACATCACCTCCAGCTTCCTCTCCTTTCTGTCCTAGTTCTGTGCCTTCTCCGCCAAAATCCTCAGCGCCTTCCTCAGCGTCTTCTCTGGTGACATCTCTCTATTGAAGATCTCTAAAATCCAAGCCATCACAAGCAGAACAAGCACAACTCTCCCATACTTCCTCAGTTCTTCTATAAGTACTATAGATCTCTCTCATCCTTTCTCTTGTCCCTTCTTTAATTTTTTTTATTTTGCGGTATAATAATATAATTAATTACTATTTGTTCTTGTGTTGATTGTTGAATTTGATTAATAATTAAGGTTTAGGCATGACATCTTAATTGTATGATTATTAGGGTTTTGAGAGATAGGAATGGTAGCTTATTTTGAGTTTTGAGCACCATGTGTTTGTTTTTATGTGTGTGTGACAGTTAATGTGTCTAAATTGGTGGTTTTGTATATCAAGTTTTGTTGTGCTTCTAAATTGGTGGTTTAATCTCTCTTTGATGATCTTATGTGGCTGAATTATTTGTAGAATGTGAGATTTTACAATTATTTTCTAAACTATTGTATTATTTATATTTTATATTTTATATTCTAACCAATAAGTTTTCTTTAATGCTTATGGAAAACTTTTTTTGCTGCCAGCTTCAAAGCATGAACCAGATGGCAGAGTAATCGTAGTTGAATTCGAAACCCTTCGGTTGTTGAATACATATGTTCCAAATAATGGGTGGAAACAGGAACCAAACTCATTTCAAAGGAGAAGAAAATGGGACAAAAGGATTCTAGAAATTGTTACACAAAATTCAGACAAGCCTTTGATATGGTGTGGGGATCTAAATGTGAGGTAGCTAATCTCCATTTTCCTTTTGTCTCTGGCAGTATAAGATTAATAAATTCCAATCTCTTTGTTTGGTGACATACTTTTCATTATTGTCGTTGTAGCTATGAAACAAGTTCAGCTCTTTGTTAGAATCCATGCCATGAAGAAAACTGAAATTCCAACAATTTGAGAGGATAACTAATCAAAACTAATCTGAAGTTTACTCCAAATTTAATTAAAGCACAAGTTTTCTTATTAGTTTTGAATGATTGATAAAAGCACAAGTTGAAAATGTTTGTTGGATAATATAGTTCCGCAGGGAGGTTGATGTGAGGAAGCTTGATATGAATGAGAGACAACAGATCGTTGACAAGATCTTCAGGGTTCCTAAAGAAGATAACGAGAAGTATTTGATCAAGTTCAGAAACATACTTGAAAAGCTAGTTCTACCACTTAATTAATTCATTCTTTTAATTATTTTTTAATTTTTATAAATATTAGCTAATTTGTATTTAAGGATATATTTTATAAATTATGAAAATGAAATATTTTGTACATCGGTAAGTTCATTAGATAGGACAAAAAAGAGAACTTCTTTGAGGTCCCTTTACTCTTTTATGTGCTTAGAGCATTGAATGGATTGATTTAAATCCTATTACGTGTTACACATTACATATACACTTCATTTTCTAAGTTCTTAATCTTTTTTTCAGGTCAGCTAATGCATATGTGGAGGGTTAAATGAAGCCATTCCTCTTACTGAATCATCCCGATCCTGTGTTCAATTGCGAACAAGTCAATAGTACTCACTCAATGGTATGTGAAGCTCTTGGTTTATAGATTTGCTGCTTTCAGTTGTAACTTCTAAATAACTATTTTTGCTCTGATTTCAAGCACATGCTCCTTTTCCTTATAGCGAACCATTTTTCAGAGGTTCATTAGTTGCTTATGGACCACAGGCTATTGTAAGTTCTGTCAAGAACATCTTGTTTATTCATGCTATCTATTTTTTGTGCCTGCTATTGTTGAGTTTGAAATATTTTGCTGTAGTTGGATTTCTTACTATAACAATTTACTATGATCTCACTTCATTTTTTAAAAAAATTTATAAGGGTCAACCCCAGATGTTGCCCCAAGTGCTGGGATTAGGATCCCCCAAAATCGCACTACCACTTGATCTTGCTGAAGATGGCCCTATTTATATCAATGCTAAATAATACCATGGTATACTGAGGTGGAGACAGTCACGAGCAAAGCTCGAGGCTCAAAACAAGCTCATCAAAAATCATAAGGTATGCTCCATAAGTAAAGATATAGCAACAAGAACAAGTTAGAGGCTAGTGTGTTAGTTCAGCATGTAGCAAATGTCTAGTTTCCATGTTGAGAATAGACTCAAGGAAGAGGTATAGAGCATCTGCTGAAATTTGACATGTTTCTGTTGTTAGATTTAGTCATAGTTTATACACATAATAGAAGTATACAAGCAAAATAGTTTTATTCCTCTGTGCTATCTTTATAATTTTATTCTCTCATTCCCCAAATCATTTACTTACTCATTGTTTCTAAACTGAGGAAAATAAAAATTCGATATTTGATGCTTCCAAGTTGATGAATTTGGTGTGTGTTTCTTGTTCCTGTGTGAAAAAAGCTCACTTGACGGAGGAAGAGAGAAAAGGGTACAAAGAAGTGATGTGGGACGATAAAGAAGTGTGTGGATTCTACATGGTGCGGTTTTGCCCTCACGATCTCTTTGTCAATACTCACAGCGATCTTGGTGAGTTTTATTTGTTGATTATGTTGCTTCCTGTTGAGAATTAAGAATTGATGAGAGTTGACCATAACTAATGGATTCTATGACAGATGATGAAATTTGAGTTATTTGTTGTCAACTAGATTGTTGCTCTCTTGTGAAGAAATTTTAACATGCTTAATTATAAATTTGAGTTATAAGGTGTATATAAATTGTACTCACATAACATGCTTAATTTCTTTGTCAAATACGTGGATACAAATTTAAAAAGTAATGGTGTAAATATAGTTCAAACACTTAGCAAAGAAAAATTATATATATTTGTGGGTCATTCACTCACCAACATAATTATAATAATTTCCAAATACATATATATGTACAGCATGTTATGTGAGTACAATTTTCATAATTTCTTGCTTTATCTGTGAATATAATTATGTGAATATAATACTTATTATTTTTTATTATGTTTTTAAATTATATTTTTATTATAGGAATTGGATCAAGAGAGTGAGATTCTATCGCCAAAAGAGTTAAGAATTAGGTCTTCTGGAGCAAGCAATAGAGTAGCGTGAAATATGATGGAGATTTTATGTATTAAGAGTTACATGTTAAGACATTTATAGTTAAAAAATTATGCTATATTTGATACTATGTATAAGAGTTATTACTTTTAATTTTCAATACTAAAAAATTATATATTTTGTTTAATACTTTGTTTATGAGTAATATATTACTTTGTTTATGAGATATATAATATTTTTGTTATTTTGAAATTTTAATAAAAAAATTTATTCATTTAATGTAATTAAAAAATGTCACTATTATCCGGTAAAAACGGTGGCTTGTAATTGCCATTTTAAACAACCAATGCCATTTTAACATGATAAAAACGGAGATTTTAAACGTCATTTTAACCAATAAAAATGCCACTATCAGGGTAAAAACGGCGGTTCAAAATGCCGTTTTAACTAACTAAAAATGCCGTTTTAATCCAGTAAAAATGGCGGTTTCAAACGCTATTTTAACCAACCAAAAATGTCACTCTGCCAAGGTAAAAATGGCAGTTTATAAACGCCGTTTTAACCAACAAAAAACACCGTTTTACCCTGAAAATAACAGCGGTTTGAACCGCCGTTTTAACCAACAAAAAATGCCATATTATCTGGAAATAACGGCGGTTTGAACTGCCGTTTTAACCCAACTTAAAAACCGCCGTTTTAATCAGGTAACTGTGGCGGTTTTTCAAAAACCGCCGTAATAACCAAATGGCGCTTCAAATTATGGCGGTTTTTCTTGAACACCATTTAAGGTAATAATGACGGTTCAGACCGCCGTAATAACCCTAAAAAACTGCCGTAATTACCAAGTTTTTTGTAGTGGTCTCATTCGAGATATGTCTTCTAACACGCTTTTCATTAGTTAAAAGAGCTTTATTATTGGCTAATCATAAGAATGATCTTACTCTTTGGGGGCAATGCAACTTCCAAACTTGTTTAAAAAACTCTATTATGTCTCCAATGATCAAAGTTTACAAAGATCTCATATGCTGATTCGTAACTGCACGAACTCAAACATTCAAGGAATAGAATCATTTATGATTTTGTTGCTTTTGATTTTAATATGGACTTAAGTTTGTATTTTCTATTTTATTAGTATATTCATAAAATATAGAATGATATAATATTGTGTTTGATGAAAAATTAATTAGCAGAGGAAAAAAGCGATGAGAGATTGAGAGAGAATGAGGTGGGAAAACACTGGGTGTGGCGGGACTGGGCAAACAAATCATCTTAGTAAGGATCCTAGGGTTTGGAATAAAAAGGAGTATTATGGATTGGAGCTTGATTCTTTCTCAGTTTTTGTGGACAATCTTCCGGAAGATATATCAAAAAGAAAGCTTTTTAACCTGTTTAAATGGACGGGTAGAATTATAGATCTCTACCTGTCGTGCAAGAATAAAAATGGACAAATTTACTTATTTGCGTTCATACGATATATTACAAAGGGTGGAGCTCTAAAAGCTATTGCTGAAATGAATAGCATGGTAGTGAGAGGAAGAAGGATTTTTGTTGGAGAAGCAAAGTATAGAAGGGGGCTAATATGAAGAAAGCGAAGAGCAAAGAAGAGGCAATAAGCAGACATGGTGGTGGGGAAAGAGTTCAACATGAAAGGAGTCTAAAAGTAGCAGAGGAGAAAGTGGAGCTTCCTGGGAGGGTTTCAACTGATAAAAACCCAAATAAAAATGGTTGGACCAAGAAAATAGAAGTTTTGCGGTGAATGAGAATGTGGCGTGGTTGCAAAGAAGCATTATTAGAGGCACAAAAAAGGCAATCAACTTTCAGGTTCTAAGGCAACAAATTCATAATAATTGGCCATGTGTAACGCATGTACGGGAATTGGGAGGGTACAAAGCAATGTTAACGTTTCGACACTGTGATTAATGCTGAGAATGAATTCACATTCAGAATGAATGATTTATTAAAATTGTTTTACATGGTATGAAAATGGGACGAGAATGAACGGAGTGAGTCTTGAAGAGTATAGCTAGAATACTATGGAGTACCGATATATGCATGGTCAGTGGAGACTTTTATGATATTAGGGGATTAGTAGGAGAGATGATAAAATATGACAAAATAACGGAGTCATCCAATTCTTTCAGTGTGGTCGTATTTTGATTGATACATGTGTATTTGATACCATTAACGAATGGGTTCATATTATAATAGGTGCTAGTGGGTTTGATGTCCTAGTGAAAGAGATGGGCAGAGAGGTATATCAAGAAGCATGATGTCTAGAGATACAGACTGATGAAGGTGACAGACACATAGAGATTAGAGATGCTCTGCAGCATGATTACATAAGTGGCATTGAGAAGCACGAGGTAATGGCGGAAGAACGCAGGAACGATGAACAAGACAAGGGTAGAAAGATAATTTTGTGCACAGATTTGAATGAATGGAATTATTTGCATTCAAAGACTAATTATGAGAGTGCGGATAATACGGCAGTAAAGGAGAAGGCGAATATTCAGGGATCTATTGAAAGTAGTCCAGCAGATGATTTGGATTGCACCATATCTTGTGATTATGAGGAATTTCGAAGGAAACAATCAGCAACTATTATAGGATGCATTAGTGGGCTGGGAGAAAAAAATCCCAATAATTTGAAGCTGAGAAATAATAAACCTATGAAGGGGATAGCCCATACGAGTGAGATTGAGAATGGGCTCTCCAACCGGGTTGGTTTTAACCCAAATGAAGACATGAGCCGGTTAGGGAGGAAGCTGCTGAACGGCACAAGAGGCAGCGCTACTCTTCCACGGAGCCCGATTGGTACAAAGGGGTGATGAATGGCGAAACACGGTGGCAGAGTGATGCAGGGGGAGTGAGGATTGAAGAACGTTCCATGTTTTAATGCCAAGCTAGCCCAATAGACGAAGACGACATCACAAATGGAGGGGCCAAGGATGTTGACGACGCTAAAACCTCTAATGCTGTTGGAACCAGGAACGACGGCGAACGAGAACAGCGTGGCCGGGATGAGCATGAACTAGGTGTAAGCAAAACAAAAAATGTACATCCTATTGAAGATGAAATCAATGCACAAGAGATGAGGAAGGAGAGAAATGCGAGGTTGAAACGAAGGGGAGCGTTTGAAGTGGCTGTGGAGAGCGATGAATGAGTACAAGGGATGAGCAATGAACCATGAGTGTTTGTTGGGGAATCCGGGGATAGCAACGCAACGAAATTGGAAGAGGGGAGAAGAGGTGGGAGTGGTTATGAGCAAGAAGACGTTTGTGAAGAACATGAAGAAGCAGAGCCTGAGGGAGACGATATTCTAAACCACAACAGTGAGCTGAATGGTGATGATCAAAGACAAAGCTAGGAAGAAGAAATGGCAGAGAACATAGAGGGTTGAAAACTTGCTGTGGAGTCAAGTCTTATTCAGTGTAGTGTAGTGATGATGAAGACATCATGGCTATTTTCTAGGAACAAAATGAAGTAATAGCACATAAACGAAGGCAAGCAAAGCAGAAGGAAAAAGTGAGAAGTCGTCAAAAAAATTGCAAATAGTTGTATATCAAGAATTTTAAATGATTCTAAGTTCATGGAATATTAGAAGGTTGAGAGGAGTTAAAAAATTAAGTATGATAAAAAGTTCTAAAAATAAATTTTGGATAGATATGTTGGGTTTGATAATGACAAAAAAGAAAAAGCGACTAATTTTGATGTAGAACATATTTGGAGAAATGATAGGACAAGTTGAGAGTATATAGGTTCCATTAGTGCTTCTAGTGAATTATTGTTAATATGAGATGAATAAGTATTTAAATTGAACAATTACTATAAAGAAGATAGATGATTGTGTGTAGAAAAGGTGATGCTTAAAGATAACTTTCATTGTGCTCTGTGTTTGGTATATGGTCCACATGTGAGAGAGGAGAAATTATTAATATGAGAAGAATTGAGTTATATTACTGGATTGTGTCAGGTTCCTTTATGTTACTTGGGTAACTTCAATAAAATTCTGCATATGGAGGAAAGAAAATGAGTGACTAGTCTTCCTGTGACTGTTGAAGATTTTAAAGCATGGGTAAATGATATGGAGTTGATAGACTTGGTACTAAATGATTTCAAGTATACATGGTTTAGGAGACAGTCTTGCAGTCGTATTGATAGGAGCTTAGTTAGTATGGGCTGGTTAGAAGAGTACTCAAAGACACAATTGAAAGTAGGGCTGAAGGGATTATTGGATCATTGTCCACTGATTGTGGAAGATAGAAGGGTGTTTGAGGGTCCAAGACCGTTTCGCAGTTTGGACTCGTGGTTTACTCATGAAGATTTTTTAAGAATGGTAAAAGAGGAGTGGAGGGGGCTAGGCGATATTCAATTCTTAGATAAATTAAAAGCATTGTCAACATCGCTGGGTAGATGGCCTAAGCAGTATTTTGGAAATATCACTGAGAAGATAAAGAAATTTGAAGATGAGGTAAAGAAGGTAGATAACATTGTTAGCAATGGAGTTTATGATAGTATATTGGAGGCAAGGAGAAAGGTACTAGTTAAGTGCTATGAGAAATGGTATATTAGACAGGACATGCACTGAAAGCAAATATCTAGATCTCGATATGTTAAAGAGATGGATGGAACACAAAATACTTTCACAACATTGCCTCGGCGAGAAGAAGGAATAACCAAATTTTGACTTTGGTGGTTAATGGGAGGTTAGTGAAGAATCATGCAAGGATCAAGGTTGCAATCATGGATTTTATAAAAATCCATACCACCAAGAAGCTTCTCCTAATAGTAGCTTTCGGGATGGTCTGGTTAACAGGATACAAGTCGAGGATGCTGAAGCACTTGAGATGATGCTGTCAATGGAGGAAGTGAAGGAAGCGGTTTGAGATTATGAATCTTCCAAGGTCCCAAGAAGCGATGGATATAATATGAATTTTATAAAGAAGTGCTGGGATGAGATTGGAGCAGAATTTACTGCAGTTGTGTTGGGTTTCTCTAAGACGGCAAGGTTACCAACAAATTCTAATGTTACATGGGTCGCCTTGGCTCCGAAGTTTGTTGGGGAAAAGGAGATAAAAAGATCTCAAACCTATTAGCATAGTTGGTTGTGTGTATAAGGTTATATCTAAAGTGTTGACAAGAAGGATGAGGAGCGTAATGCCAGGATTAATGGAAGAATCACAAAGTACCTTTGTTAAGGGAAAAAAGATACATGACGGAGCTCTAATTGCGTGTGAAACTGTACAATGGTTGAAACTGGGGAAGAAGGCATCAACAATCATTAAACTGGATTTCCATAAAGCTTATGATAGAGTGAAATAGAACTTTGTTGACATTGTGTTACATAAGATGAGGTTCAGTAACAGATGGAGGACATGGGTTATCTCGGTTCTAGTTAATGGGTCACCATCGAAACCATTCAAGATGGAGAGAGGACTTCGTCAAGGGAATCTACTGTCACCATCCTTATTTGTTTTTGTGGTGGATGTGTTGAACAGGATGATTGGAGAGGCGATAAGAAATCAGAGAATATCTCCACTGTTAGTGGGTAGGGATAATATAGAGTTATCACAATTGCAGTTTGCATATGATATTATCTTATTCTGTCCACTGGAGGAGAAGAGAGTTAGAAACTATAAGAGACTTTTGAGGTGTTTTGAAATGATGTTAGAGTTGAGCATTAACTTTGAGAAGTCCAGCTTGATACTAGTAAATTGTAATGAGGAGTGGGTTGGACAAATATGCCATTTACTGGGGTGTCAGGCGGCATCGTTACCGGGGAAGTATCTTGGCATTAACCTGGGAGCGAATTCAAGACTCGTAAAGACATGGAAGCCGTTAATAGATAAGGTAGAGGAACGACTTAGCTTGTGGAAAGCAAATGTATTAAGTAAAGGTGGGAAGCTGGTCCTTATTGAGACAGTTATGAACAGTCTACCTATTTACTATCTGAGTTTGTATAAAATGCCAAACGCAGTTGCACAAAAGATAATTTCACTGCAGAGAAGATTCTTTTGGGAAAAAAAAGATGGTCAGCCTAGCTTGGCCCTAGTAAAATGGGAGATGGTACAGGCACCGAATAAACAGGAGGTTTGGGAGGTGGAGATTATATGGTACGTAATACTGTTTTATTTTTTAAATGGTGGTGAAGATTCTCAAAGGAGGAGTGTCTATTGTGGAAGAAGATTGTGTGCTCATGTCATAGCTTGAACCCAAATCAGTTGTTGTTAACTCAAACATTACCACTTAGAGGTGGCCCGTGGTGAGATATATGTCAGTTGCAAATATCAGAGCAACATATCAGACAAAAGATGATTGATGGTCTTGCTATAGAAGTTGGAGACGGTAGATCAACCAAATTTGGTAGGATACATGGCTGTAACCTGGAAAGCTGAAAGATTTCTTTCTGAGACTTTTCTTGATTTCAAATCAAAAATGATCCGTAATTGGGGATTGTGAGGTTTGGGTTGGGTTAGAGTGGGTTTGAAACTTCTAATGGAAGAGAAAACTCCGCCAATAGGAGGTAGATACCTTAAATCAAATGCTTGATGTCCTGCTGATGAGCGGATAATTTATACGCTTTTTGACATTGTTTTTAGTATGTTTTTAGTAGGATCTAGTTACTTTTAGGGATGTTTTCATTAGTTTTTATGTTAAATTCACATTTCTGGACTTTACTATGAGTTTGTGTGTTTTTCTATGATTTCAGGTATTTTCTGGCTGAAATTGAGGGACTTGAGCAGAAATCAGATTCAGAGGTTGAAGAAGGACTGCTGATGCTATTGGATTCTGACCTCCCTGCACTCAAAGTAGATTTTCTGGAGCTACAGAACTCGAAATGGCGCGCTTCCAATTGCGTTGGAAAGTAGACATCCAGGGCTTTCCATCAATATATAATAGTCTATACTTTAGCTAAGAATAGATGACATAAACTGGCGTTCAAAGCCAGCTTTCTGCCCAAATCTGGCGTCCAGCGCTAGAAAAGGAGCCAAAACCAGAGTTGAACGCCCAAACTGGCACAAAACCTGGCGTTCAACTCCAAGAAGGACCTCTACACGTGCAACACTCAAGCTCAGCCCAAGCACACACCAAGTGGGTCCCGGAAGTGGATTTATGCATCAATTACTTACTCATGTAAACCCTAGTAGCTAGTTTATTATAAATAGGACATTTTACTAGTCTTTTTGATCATCTTTGGACGCCTGGTTCTTAGATCAGAGGGGCTGGCCATTCGGCCATGCCTGGACCTTTCACTTATGTATTTTTAACGGTAGAGTTTCTACACTCCATAGATTAAGGTGTGGAGCTCTGCTGTTCCTCAAAGATTAATGCAAAGTACTACTGTTTTCTATTCAATTCATCCTATTTCACTTCTAAGATATTCATTCGTACTTCAATCTGAATGTGATGAACGTGACAATCATCATTATTTCCTATGAACGCGTGCCTGACAACCACTTCCGTTCTACATTAGAATTGAATGAGTATCTCTTAGATCTCTTAATCGGAATCTTCGTGGTGTAAGCTAGAATGATGGCGACATTCAAGAGAATCCGGAAGGTCTAAACCTTGTATGTGGTATTCCGAGTAGGATTCAATGAATGAATGACTGTGACGAGCTCCAAACTCGCGATTGTAGGGCGTTAGTGACAGACGCAAAAGGATAGTAAATCCTATTCCAGCATGATCGAGAACCGACAGATGAATAGCCGTGCCCTGACAGGGTGCGTTGACCATTTTCACTGAGAGGATAAGATGAAGCCATTGACAAGGGTGATGCCTCCAGACGATTAGCCGTGCCGTGACAGGGCATTGGATCATTTTCCCGAGAGATGACCGAAAGTAGCCATTGACAGTGGTGATGTATCACATAAAGCCAGCCATGGAAAGGAGTAAGACTGATTGGATGAAGATAGCAGGAAAGCAGAGGTTCAGAGGAACGAAAGCATCTCTATTCTCTTATCTGAAACTCTCACCAATGATTTACATAAGTATTTCTATCCCTTCTTTTATTTATTAATTTCGAAAACACCATTATCAATTTATATCCGCCTGACTGAGATTTACAAGGTGACCATAGCTTGCTTCATACCGACAATCTCCGTGGGATTCGACCCTTACTCACGTAAGGTATTACTTGGACGACCCAGTGCACTTGCTGGTTAGTTGTGCGAAGTTGTGAACCATGGTATTGGCATCATGTTTTTGGCGCCATTACCAGGGAAAGAAAGAGCGATGAATTTTACATAATCAAAGTGTAATCACAATTTCTGCGCAGCAAGTTTTTGGCGCCGTTGCCGGGGATTGTTCGAGTTTGGACAACTGACGGTTCATCTTGTTGCTCAGATTAGGTAATTTTCTTTTGTGTTTTCTTTTCAAAAAATTTTTCAAAAATATTTCAAAATTTTCTCACCTGTTTTCGAAAAAAAAAATTTATTCAAAATTTTTAAGAATGAATTCTAGTGTTTCATGAAGCATGTGAAGCCTGGCTGGCTGTAAAGCCATGTCTAAATTCTTTTGGACTGAGGCTTCCAACCATCAGCTGTTATACGACTGTAGGGTATGTCAGGCATGTCATGTCTGAATTACATGCTGAAGCTTGGCTGGCCATTGGCCATGTCTAGTGTTTTGGACTGGAGCTTTCTTTGAAAGCTTGGCTGGCTAGTGAGCCATGTCTAATTCCTGGACTGAAGCTTTAGACTAAGAATGCAAGATTCCTAAAATTCATATTAAAAATTTTGGAATCCTTATTTTTTTTCCAATTAATTTTTCGAAAAAAAATCCAAAAAAATTAGAAAATCATAAAAATAAAAAATATTTCTCTGTTTCTTGTTTGAGTCTTGAGTCATGTTATAAGTTTGGTGTCACTTGCATATGCATCTTGCATTTTTCGAAAATTTCATGCATTCATAGTGTTCTTCATGATCTTCAAGTTGTTCTTGGTAAGTCTTCTTGTTTGATCTTGATGATTTTTTTTGTTTTGTGTTGTATGGTGTTTTTCATATGCATTCTTGAATTCTTAGTGTCTAAGCATTAAAGAATTCTAAGTTTGGTGTCTTGCATGTTTTCTTTGCATTAAAAATTTTTCAAAATTATGTTCTTGATGTTCATCTTGACATTCATAGTGTTCTTGGTGTTCATCTTGACATTCATAGCATTCTTGCATGCATTCCTTGTTTTGATTCAAAAATAAAAGAGAAAAACAAGAAAATGATGTTTTAATTTTTCTCTCTCATCATAAAAATTTCAAAAATAAAAAAAATATCTTTTCCTTTTTCTCTCTTAAAATTTCGAAAATTAGATTTGACTTTTTCAAAAAATTTTAAAATCTATTTGTTTTTATGAGTCAAATCAAATTTTCATTTTAAAAAATCTTATCTTTTTCAAAATCTTTTTCAAAAATCAAATCTTTTTCATTTTTTCTTAGTTATTTTCGAAAATTCTAAAAAATAT
This sequence comes from Arachis hypogaea, assembly GCF_003086295.3. Taxonomy (NCBI): domain Eukaryota; kingdom Viridiplantae; phylum Streptophyta; class Magnoliopsida; order Fabales; family Fabaceae; genus Arachis; species Arachis hypogaea. The sequence goes on from NC_092049.1 coordinate 26,507,007, forward strand.
TTTTCAAAAATCTTTTTCTTATTTTTTTCACATGATTTTTGAAAATAACATCATCAATTAATGTTTTGATTCAAAAATTTCAAGTTTGTTACTTGCTTGTTAAGAAAGATTCAAACTTTGAGTTCTAGAATCATATCTTGTGATTTCTTATGAATCAAGTCATTAATTGTGATTTTAAAAATCAAATCTTTTTTTCAAAAATTAATTTCTATCATATCTTTTCAAAAATATCTTCTCATCTTATCTTTTTCAAAAATCTAATTTCAAAATATCTTTTCTAACCTCCTAACTTCTTATCTTTTCAAAATTTGTTTCAACTAACTAACTAACTTTTTGTTTGTTTCTTAACTTTTTCAAAACTACCTAACTAACTCTCTCTCTCTAATTTTCGAAAATATCTTCCCTCTTTTTCAAAAATTTCTTTTTAATTAACTAATTATTCTTATTTTTATTTTTGATTTTAAAAATTTTTGAAAAATACTAACATTTTTCAAAAACCATTTTCGAAAATCACTAACTCTTTTTCAAAAATATTTTTCGAAAATTCTCCCTCTCCCATCTTATTCTATTTATTTATTCATTTACTAACATCTCATCTCACATCTCAACCCTCCTCACAGTTGTGTTTCTTCCATTACATTACATTCTTTGTCTCCCCCTCTTTTCTTCCACTCACAAAGGGATCCCTATACTGTGGTATAAAGGATCTCTATTATTATTATTTTTTCTGTGCCCTCTTCTTTGTCATATGAGCAGGAGTAAGGACAAGAATATTCTTGTTGAAGCAGATCCGGAACCTGAAAGGACTCTGAAGAGAAAATTAAGAGAAGCTAAATTACAACAATCCAGAAATAACCTTTCAGAAATTTTTGAACAGGAAGAGGAGATGGCAGCCGAAAATAATAATAATGTAAGGAAGATGCTTGGTGACTTTACTGCACCGAATTCCAATTTACATGGAAGAAGCATCTCCATTCCTGCCATTGGAGCAAACAACTTTGAGCTGAAACCTCAATTAGTTTCTCTGATGCAGCAGAACTGCAAGTTTCATGGACTTCCATCTGAAGATCCTTTTCAGTTCTTAACTGAATTCTTGCAGATATGTGATACTGTTAAGACTAATGGAGTAGATCCTGAAGTCTACAGGCTCATGCTTTTCCCTTTTGCTGTAAGAGACAGAGCTAGATTATGGTTGGATTCTCAACCCAAAGACAGCCTGAACTCTTGGGATAAGCTGGTCATGGCTTTCTTAGCCAAGTACTTTCCTCCTCAAAAGCTGAGCAAGCTTAGAGCTGATGTTCAAACCTTCAGACAGAAAGAAGGTGAATCCCTCTATGAAGCTTGGGAAAGATACAAACAGTTGACCAAAAAGTGTCCTTCTGACATGCTTTCAGAATGGACAATCCTGGATATATTCTATGATGGTTTATCTGAGCTATCAAAAATGTCACTGGACACTTCTGCAGGTGGATCCATTCACCTAAAGAAAACGCCTGCAGAAGCTCAAGAACTCATTGACATGGTTGCTAATAACCATTTCATGTACACTTCTAAAAGGAATCCTGTGAATAATGGGACGCCTATGAAGAAGGGAGTTCTTGAAGTTGATACTCTGAATGTCATATTGGCTCAGAACAAAATATTGACTCAGCAAGTCAATATGATTTCTCAGAGTCTGAATGGAATGCAAGTTGCATCCAACAGTACTCAAGAGGCTTCTCATGAAGAAGAAGCTTATGATCCTGAGAACCCTGCAATAGCAGAGGTGAATTACTTAGGTGAACCTTATGGAAACACCTATAACTCATCATGGAGAAATCATCCAAATTTCTCATAGAAGGATCAAAAGCCTTAACAAGGCTTTAATAATGGTGGAAGAAACAGGTTTAACAATAATAAACCTTTTCCATCATCCACTCAGCAACAGACAGAGAACTCTGAACAAAATGCTTCTAATTTAGCAAATCTAGTCTCTGATCTATCCAAAGCCACTGTGAGCTTCATGAATGAAACAAGGTCTTCCATTAGAAATTTGGAAGCACAAGTGGACCAGCTGAGTAAAAGGATCACTGAAATCCCTCCCAGTACTCTCCCAAGCAATACAGAAGAGAATCCAAAAGGAGAGTGCAAGGCCATTGACATAAGCAAAATGGCCGAACCCAGTGAGGGAGAGGAGGACGTGAATCCCAAGGAGGAAGACCTCCTGGGACGTCCAGTGACCAATAAGGAGCTTCCCTCTGAGGAACCAAAGGAATCTGAGACTCATCTAGAGACCATAGAGATTCCATTGAACCTCCTTATGCCCTTCATGAGCTCTGATGAGTATTCCTCTTTTGAAGAGAATGAGGATGTTACTGAAGAGCAAACTGCCAAGTTTCTTGGTGCAATCATGAAGCTAAATGCCAAATTATTTGGCATTGATACTTGGGAAGTTGAACCTCCCTTGTTCATCAATGAACTAAGTGATCTAGATCAACTGACATTGCCTCAGAAGAGACAGGATCCTGGGAAGTTCATAATACCTTGTACCATAGGCACCATGATCTTTAAGGCTCTGTGTGACCTTGGTTCAGGAATAAACCTCATGCCCCTCTCTGTAATAGAGAAACTGGGAATCTATGGGGTGCAAGCTGCTAAAATCTCATTAGAGATGGCAGACAATTCAAGAAAACAGGCATATGGACAAGTAGAGGACGTGTTAGTAAAGGTTGAAGGCCTTTACATCCCTGCTGATTTCATAGTCCTGGATACTGGAAAGGAAGAGGATGAATCCATCATCCTAGGAAGACCTTTCCTGGCCAAAGCAAGAGCTGTGATTGATGTTGACAGAGGTGAACTAGTCCTTCAATGGAATGAGGACTCCCTTGTGTTTAAAACTCAAGGATCTCCCTCTGCAACCATGGAGAGGAAGCATGAAAAGCTTCTCTCAAAGCAGAGTCAACCCAAGCCCCCACAGTCAAACTCTAAGTTTGGTGTTGGGAGGCCACAACCAAACTCTAAGTTTGGTGTTGAACTCCCATATCCAAACTCTAAGTTTGGTGTTGGAGAGTTTCAACAATGCTCTGAACATCTGTGAGGCTCCATGAGAGCCCACTGTCAAGCTATTGACATTAAAGAAGCGCTTGTTGGGAGGCAACCCAATTTTTATTTATCTAACTATATTTTTCTTAATTATATGTCTTTATAGGTTCATGATCATGTGGAGTCACAAAATAAATATAAAAATTGAAAACGGAATCAAAAAAAGGCAGAAGAAAAATCACACCCTGGAGGAGCATCTGTCTGGCGTTAAGCGCCAGAACAGAGCATGGTTCTGGCGCTGAACGCCCAAAATGGGCAGCTTCTGGGCGCTGAACGCCCAGAGTTATGTGCAGAGGCATTTTTACATGCCTAATGGGTGCAGGGATGTAAATCCTTGAACACCTCAGGATCTGTGGACCCCACAGGATCCACTCAGGATCTGTGGATCCCACAGGATCCCCACCTACCTCCACTCACTTCTTCTCACCACTCTCTTTCACACAACCCCATAAACACTCTTCCCCAAAAACCCTTCACCAATCACCTCAATCTCTCTTCCCCATCACCACCACTCACATCCATCCACTCTTCCCCATAAACCTACCTCATAAACCCCACCTACCTTCAAAATTCAAAACCAATTTCCCACCCAAACCCACCCATATGGCCGAAACCTTCCCCCCTCCCTTCCCTATATAAAGCCCTCCATTCTTCTTCAAATTCACACAACACAACCCCTCTATACCCTTCTTGGCCGAACCACATCACCTTCTCCCTCTCCTCCATTTCTTCTTCTTCTTCATCTATTCTTTCTTCTCTTGCTCGAGGGCGAGCAAAATTCTAAGTTTGGTGTGGTAAAAGCATAAGCTTTTTGTTTTTCCATTACCATTGATGGCACCTAAGACCGGAGAATCCTCTAGAAAGGGGAAGGGGAAGACAAAAGCTTCCACATCCGAGTCATGGGAGATGGAAAGGTTCATCTCCAAAGCCCATCAAGACCACTTCTATGATGTTGTGGCCAAGAAGAAGGTGATCCCTGAGGTCCCTTTCAAACTCAAAAGAAATGAGTATCCGGAGATCCGACATGAAATTCAAAGAAGAGGTTGGGAAGTTCTAACAAATCCCATCCAACAAGTCGGCATCCTAATGGTTCAAGAGTTCTATGCTAATGCATGGATCACCAAGAACCATGATCAAAGTAAGAACCCGGATCCAAAGAACTATGTTACAATGGTTCGGGGGAAATACTTAGATTTTAGTCTGGAGAATGTGAGGTTGGCGTTTAACTTGCCCATGATGCAAGGAGATGAACGCCCCTACACTAGAAGGGTCAACTTTAATCAAAGGTTGGACCAAGTCCTTATGGAAATATGCGTGGAAGGAGCTCAATGGAAGATTGACTCCAAAGGCAAGCCGGTTCAACTAAGAAGATTGGACCTCAAGCCTATAGCTAGAGGATGGTTGGAGTTCATTCAATGCTCAATCATTCCCAATAGCAACCGGTCTGAAGTTACTATAAACCGGGCCATCATGATCTATAGCATCATGATTGGAGAAGAGGTGGAAGTTCATGAGATTATACCTCAAGAACTCTACATGGTGGCTGACAAGTCTTCCACTATGGCAAGGTTAGCCTTTCCTCACCTCATTTGCCACCTATGCAATTCAGCTGGGATTGACATAGAGAGAGATATCCTCATTAAAGAGGACAAGCCCATCACTAAGAAAAAGATGGAGCAAGCAAGAGAGCCCATTCATGGAGCTCAAGAGGCGTATGAAGCTCATCACCATGAGATCCCGGAAATGCCTCAAATGCACTTTCCTCCACAAAACTATTGGGAGCAAATCAACATCTCCCTAGGAGAATTGAGTTCCAATATAGGACAACTAAGGGTGGAACATCAAGAGCACTCCATCATGCTCCATGAAATAAGAGAAGATCAAAAAGCAATGAGGGAGGAGCAACAAAGACAAGGAAGAGACATAGAAGAGCTCAAGGACATCATTGGTTCCTCAAGAAGGAAACGCCACCATCACTAAGGTGGATTCATTCCTTGTTCTTATTTCTTCTGTTTTGCGTTTTCTATGTTATGTGCTTATCTATGTTTGTGTCTTCATTACATGATCATTAGTAGTTAGTAACTATGTCTTAAAGTTATGAATGTCCTATGAATCCATCACCTCTCTTAAATGAAAAATGTTTTAATTCAAAAGAACAAGAAGTACATGAGTTTCGAATTTATCCTTGAACTTAGTTTAATTATATTGATGTGGTGACAATGCTTCTTGTTTTCTGAATGTATGCTTGAACAGTGCATATGTCTTTTGAAGTTGTTGTTTAAGAATGTTAAATATGTTGGCTCTTGAAAGAATGATGACTAGGAGACATGTTATTTGATAATCTGAAAAATCATAAAAAATGATTCTTGAAGCAAGAAAAAGCAGCAAAGAACAAAGCTTGCAGAAAAAAAAATAGGCGAAAAAAAATAGAAAGAAAAAGAAAAAGCAAGCAGAAAAAGCCAATAACCCTTAAAACCAAAAGGCAAGGGCAAATAAAAAGGATCCCAAGGCTTTGAGCATCAGTGGATAGGAGGGCCTAAAGGAATAAAATCCTGGTCTAAGCGGCTAAACCAAGCTGTCCCTAACCATGTGCTTGTGGCGTGTAGGTGTCAAGTGAAAACTTGAGACTGAGCGGTTAAAGTCAAGGTCCAAAGCAAAAAAAGAGTGTGCTTAAGAACCCTGGACACCTCTAATTGGGGACTTTAGCAAAGCTGAGTCACAATCTGAAAAGGTTCACCCAATTATGTGTCTGTGACATTTATGTATCCGGTGGTAATACTGGAAAACAAAGTGCTTAGGGCCACGGCCAAGACTCATAAAGAAGCTGTGTTCAAGAATCATCATACTGAACTAGGAGAGTCAAAAACACTATTTGAACTCTGAGTTCCTATAGATACCAATCATTCTAAACTTCAATGGATAAAGTGAGATGCCAAAACTATTCAAGATGCAAAAAGCTATAAGTCCCGCTCATATGATTGAAGCTATGTTTCACTGATAGCTTGGAATTTATAGTATATTCTCTTCTTTTTATCCTATTTGATTTTCAGTTGCTTGGGGACAAGCAACAATTTAAGTTTGGTGTTGTGATGAGCGGATAATTTATACGCTTTTTGACATTGTTTTTAGTATGTTTTTAGAAGGATCTAGTTACTTTTAGGGATGTTTTCATTAGTTTTTATGTTAAATTCACATTTCTGGACTTTACTATGAGTTTGTGTGTTTTTCTATGATTTCAGGTATTTTCTGGCTGAAATTGAGGGACTTGAGCAAAAATCAGATTCAGAGGTTGAAGAAGGACTGCTGATGCTGTTGGATTCTGACCTCCCTGCACTCAAAGTGGATTTTCTGGAGCTACAAAACTTGAAATGGCGCGCTTCCAATTGCGTTGGAAAGTAGACATCCAGGGTTTTCCAGAAATATATAATAATATATACTTTGGCCAAGAATAGACGACGTAAACTGGCGTTCAACGCCAGCTTTCTGCCCAAATCTGGCGTCCAGCGCCAGAAAAGGAGCCAAAACCAGAGTTGAATGCCCAAACTGGCACAAAACCTGGCGTTCAACTCCAAGAAGGACCTCTACACGTGCAACACTCAAGCTCAGCCCAAGCACACACCAAGTGGGCCCCGGAAGTGGATTTATGCATCAATTACTTACTCATGTAAACCCTAGTAGCTAGTTTATTATAAATAGGACATTTTACTAGTCTTTTTGATCATCTTTGGACGCCTGGTTCTTAGATCAGAGGGGCTGGCCATTCGGCCATGCCTGGACCTTTCACTTATGTATTTTTAACGGTAGAGTTTCTACACTCCATAGATTAAGGTGTGGAGCTCTGCTGTTCCTCAAAGATTAATGCAAAGTACTACTGTTTTCTATTCAATTCATCCTATTTCACTTCTAAGATATTCATTCGTACTTCAATCTGAATGTGATGAACGTGACAATCATCATTATTCCTTATGAACGCGTGCCTGACAACCACTTCCGTTCTACATTAGAATTGAATGAGTATCTCTTAGATCTCTTAATCGGAATCTTCGTGGTGTAAGCTAGAATGATGGCGGCATTCAAGAGAATCCGGAAGGTCTAAACCTTGTATGTGGTATTCCGAGTAGGATTCAATGAATGAATGACTGTGACGAGCTCCAAACTCGCGATTGCAGGGCGTTAGTGACAGACGCAAAAGGATAGTAAATCCTATTCCAGCATGATCGAGAACCGACAGATGAATAGCCGTGCCGTGACAGGGTGCGTTGACCATTTTCACTGAGAGGATAAGATGAAGCCATTGACAAGGGTGATGCCTCCAGACGATTAGCCGTGCCGTGACAGGGCATTGGATCATTTTCCCGAGAGATGACCGAAAGTAGCCATTGACAGTGGTGATGTATCACATAAAGTCAGCCATGGAAAGGAGTAAGACTGATTGGATGAAGATAGCAGGAAAGCAGAGGTTCAGAGGAACGAAAGCATCTCTATTCGCTTATCTGAAACTCTCACCAATGATTTACATAAGTATTTCTATCCCTTCTTTTATTTATTAATTTCGAAAACACCATTATCAATTTATATCCGCCTGACTGAGATTTACAAGGTGACCATAGCTTGCTTCATACCGACAATCTCCGTGGGATTCGACCCTTACTCACGTAAGGTATTACTTGGACGACCCAGTGCACTTGCTGGTTAGTTGTGCGAAGTTGTGAACCATGGTATTGGCATCATGTTTTTGGCGCCATTACCAGGGAAAGAAAGAGCGATGAATTTTACATAATCAAAGTGTAATCACAATTTCTGCGCACCACCTGCAATCTGTCAGATTGATAGCAGAAGCACAGGACAGAGTGGTGTGGAGATTTGGCAAAGGGCATTGATTCTACTAACTCATTTATACAGGTTTTACAAGAAGAGACATTGGCGGATTATATAATTAGATACAGGTTCACAAATGATATTTTGAAAGGACTAGTGTCGTCTCGAGTCAAGCTATTTATCTGGTTTGTTATAGTAGGCCGCGTCAATACTAAGGACCGATTGAGTAGATTGGAAATTATTGACTAGGGAGATAATGTGCGTGTTCTATGTAGAAAGGATGGTGAAACTGCTTAACACTTATTTGTTACTTGTGAATTTTCTTGGCAGGTGTGGTGTTCTTGGATTACTGATATTGGACGCATGTGGACTATCTCAAGAACCATAACAGACCATTTCAAGAGTTGGAGGGCTATGCCTTTGAGAAAAGAAATGTGCATGAATTAGTTAGTTGGGTTCTTCTCTATTATATGAAATATTTGACTACACAGAAATGATGTTATATTTTAGAATAAGACGATAAATTTAGTGGATTGTGTCACTAGGTCATTTTGTTGTTCTAGAGAATGGTGTGGTAGTATCTCATGTTATTGATGGCTATGCTGGAGATACCATAGAAATTGATTCTCTAATTTTTTTTTCCTCTCAATTTTTTTGTAAAGTATGATTTTTCATCATTCAACATCTTTTCTCACATATTTTCTCTTGGTCTCACTTAAAGAGTGTATAGTAAAAGATCACACTTTACAAAAAAATTGAGAGAATCCATTTTTGGAGATGACATATGAGTTGTTCTGTTTGTATTTTTTTATTTTTTCCTGTTTTTTTTGTCCGATGTCGGTTGTGTGCTCCATTTAGTGTGTTGAGCTTTCTCCTTAAAAAAAAGTGCAGATAGGATTAGAGTTTAAAAAATTTTAACCTGCAGATAGAGTACAATTAAATTTTAAAGAAAATTTTAAACTTACAAATAAAATTAGAATGAAGTCTAATTTTACTCTACTCTGCTTTACTTATTGACAGCCCTAATATACCCAAACGTAAATAAGGTAGCTCATGGTTTAGCCAAATTGACTTCTTCCCCTGCCCAATATTTTAGAGCTATATTACTAGTTAATAATAATAATAATAATAATAATAATAATAATAATAATAATAATAATCTATTTTGGTCCTCAAAGAATTTTGGACTAGACACTTTAGTCTTCAACTAAAATTAATTACTCGATTGATCCCTAACAATTAATTTCGTCAGTCACATAGGTCCTTTGTTCCTCAACTCTAACGGAGAACAAAATTGTCCCTAACAACTCTAACGGGGGACAAAATGACCCTTGACCCTCTGTTTAAAACAATATTGTTCTTTCCCAATTTCCATAAGATCTCGCATAACGCTAACATTCATACTCTGCTTCTTCACCTTTATAGTTTTCTTCTCCATCTTTTTCTTCCTCCTCTTCAGTTCCAAGATCAAGCCATGGTGTAACTGCTATGCGTGTCGCACCTACCTCAACATGTCATGAACCATACACTTCTCAAATCTCTGTGACTGGTACACTCACCTCCTCCGCACTTCACCTACTAGAAGCATCCACCTCCATGTTCTCAATAACAGCATCAGCTCCAACCCCGACAACGTCCACCATATCCTCAAGACCAAGTTCCACAACTACTAATAATAATGGCTACAAGGAACTTGAATCCTAAAGGTGAGACATCGGATAGAGCTTGAATCAAGTTATGCGAAAGAGATGAACCGGTGGTATTAAAAGCCATGCCTCCGTTTAATTGATCCGAAGGTACTAATACCAACTCAATAGATCCTCTCAATTGTTAAAAAAATTTAGTGTAAAATGTGATATCTAACTCTTTATTTCTCTCTCTTTCATATTTATTATTGATCCCACTTATAAAATTAATGATGTAAAATCACACTTTATTCCCTCAATTGTTAAAAAAATTGAAAAGATCCATTCCCAAACAACCCCCCCCCCCCCTCTTTTTTTTTTTTCTCTTCCCTTCCCCTTTTTTTTAAAATTTCCGGGCATGCAATCAATCACCATCATTTTAATTTCAATTTTCTTAATATATCCAACAACATGATAATTAAGACAAACACAAGTGGCACACTTGCGCACGGGTCCAAACTAGCTATTTAAATGCAACAATAGATTAATAGCTCAATCCAATGACATAATTCTATATGCTTCCCAGTTTCCAAGAAATCCAAAAAGACAGGAAGGGAATTTTGGTCAAGTTACCATCGTGTGAACTTTTGCTGTGTTTATGTCTACAGTTGTAACTTGCAAGTATTAAATGGTCTCTGGCTGACCCTCTTGTTACATTCGATGGCGAGCTTGCTTGCAAATTGCCACACAGAAGAAGAAAGAATCACACTTTATTTCCAAAACAAAAGTTTGACTGGTTTTTACACTCTGCTGTACACACTTAATCCTCAATATCAATACAACCTAGGTAGACCGCATTTGCAAACCCAATTGCTTTGCCAAAACAATATAAATTAAAAAATAAGATGGAAACTAAAATGAAACCCTCAAAGAGAAAAAATAATAAATAAATAAAGGCAAGCTCACAAACAACCTTTGACCTATAAAATTAATACCAAACAACTAACTCAACAAGAAATAACCCTAAACATTCAAACCGATGCAAGGAAAAATAGAGGTGAAAAATCTCTAGTTTCTCTTCATGAAAAGTTTCTTGGGAGCAGAAGCAGCTAAGCTAAAAAAACACTGATGCTGTCCCTTTCACTTCCACGTTCTGTTCCTCACTGCAAAAGAGAAAAGCCCAACTGAGCTGTAAAACTAGACACCGAAAGAAGTTTATACATGAAATTTGTGGCCGTAACAAGATGGAAACATAATAACCGAAGTTCAATCTACCTGCAACCAGACCCATAGACAGTTGACAGAAGGCAAAATGAACTTGTGAATCAGAATAACTGAACAGCCATTTTAAGTTTGTTCTGTTTCCATTTGGGCAACTTGTAAAATGCATCCTTTGTCATCCCAAATTTCTCTTTGAACTCCGCAGATGATAGGTAAGTCTATGTACATCAAGATCAAAAGAAATTAGAACCAAAATAAAATATATGCTGCAATTCCAAAAGAGAGGAGGACAAACAAAAATGAGGCCATATTTAGATTGCCCATCGTACCTCACGTTTAGTTACATCAATGTCTGTTACAGGATCCGTAGATGTTATCTTGAGGCGTTCATATGGGTATATCAAGAGGCCTTCTTCATCTTCAGCTTCATCCTCTTTAGCATCTTCTTTTATGGATAGGGATTCCACTTTATTGGTCACAGAATTCTCTTTCTCCTTGTCCTTGTCATTTGCCTCGGGATTTGATTTGTTGGTAGAAAGGCTCACTACACATAACCCAGAGAACAGAAAGCATATTGGATTAAAGCAAATTTCAATACACAATGCAGAAGTATAGAACTCAGAGAAGAGAAGGGATGCCCAATCATTTATTCAATTGCTTACCTTTAACTGACCTAGGTATCATACTTTCTCGTGCTGAAGGTGGTTGTTCAAAACTAGAGCTAAGAGCAGCTATGGCAGCAGATTTTGGTGCTGCTTTTGCAGAATCTGGCGTGACAGATTTCGGATACAGTTTTCGAACTACTGGCGGTGGAGTTGAGAGATTCCTGGCATTAGGGTTCTCAAAATTAGCTGCAAGTGCATTAAAAGCTGGAGACCTGCCCCTCACACGAACTCGATCAGGACTAACAGACATGCTGCGGGAAGAACGCTGAGTTTTATCAGGCACACTACTAGACCTTCCCCCATAAGATGCAGGTGTTCTCCGCTTGGGTTTCTGGTAATGTGTGAAACATTAAGCAACCAGACACAATAACCGAGTATGCAAACAGGATTTATGAAGACAAGTGTATTATCCTTCCAGGGTAGTATGGTGAGAATTAAGTGAATTAGAATGATCTGAACTAGTCAGTTGAAGTCCAAACATGTATGGCCTATATCCACATAATATAATTAGATCTAACACCGCAAATGTCCATATTAACCCCCTATTATTTATAAGCAGCAGGAACACATCAATGAATTCGATAATAATATACTACTACTTTTAACCAAAGAACTTGCAGCAAAATAGGCACCGGCAGAAGGTCCTAAAGTTGGGCAAAATGGTCATGATCTTATGGGGAAGGCTTGATACTCCAATAAGTCAATTTTCCTCCACCTTACCTGGGCACTTGCGGCACACAGTCAATCAGACTGTCTATTTGCATTCAATAGTAATAATGTTCTTAGGTTGTAGCCAAATGGCAATTACAAAAGTCACTCCAAAACAAGACAACCCCCCTGCCCAAAAGAAAAAAAAAAGAGAGAAAAAGAAAACCAAACCGTCCCCACCCAAAACAAAAAATATGGAGACTATTCTGCCAATAAATTTTATTTTTCAGCTGACCTAAATTAATTATAGTATTTGGAAAGCAGTTTACAAGTTTCTTGAAGCTACAATACAAGAGGAGACAATAGCAAAAGAAATTTGTTTCCATTATGTCATTTATTTTCTCTTTTGGCTTTTCAGTTGCTATGCTTCAGTAATAGATTTATTTATATAAGATGCATTTAAAACTTTATACAGCCTAAATTAGTTGCCGTAATTATCAATCGTTACTTAAAATCTCTATGCAATATTTACCTATATTAATTTACAGAAAATAAAAAATAAAAAAGAAGAAAAATGCATAAGAAAAATCGCTTGCAGCAGCAGTGTCACATTCTTTAAACTGCTAAGGACAAAGAACCAATGAAAATTTGACTCAACCAAGTTTGATTGCATATAGAAGACAAGAAAAGGATATGCCTTACATCCAGAGGTGGAGCACCTCCATTTTTCACTATTGTAAGCTTCCTCTGAAATGAATTTCCCAGCATCTACAAGGTAAGAAAAGGAAAGGACAATAGTCAGAATTTAAAAACCGTTTTAAGTCATATTAGGTAATTGCATTGAGAAACTTACTGCAGATTTTCCAGAATCCCATTTAAAGAAGCGAGTGAAGAACGGTGGCTCACTCCCTTCATTGATAACATATACTGGAGCCACATGAGATAACTTCTCCAGGAGAAAGTCGTGCTCAAGAAATTTCTGTTCAATTTAAAAGGATGAGTTAGCAAATCCACAACTGTATTTAGAAACAAGAACAGATATCAAATGTTAAAAGACAACGAAAATACATAAGTTGAAATTTAAGAGGTTTCTACTAATATAGGGGATATCAAAGGATTTATATCAATATTAAGATAGCTTAAAGGAGATAATGAAGTCCACAAAATACTAGCCACTACCTAAAACTATTATAGTTTGGCATCTAGAAACAGCAGGACTAGTTATACCTCACCAATTGTCAGAGCCTGCATTCTACTCTTCGGATCAACCTGCTGGCCAACCCAGACAAAGATTTCCGAGTGACAATCCAAAATGAAAATGTCTTCTGTCATCAAATCATCCTGGGAAAAGTTGTACACCTCTGTCACCTGAAAATAAAGCTTCAGATTAATGCACTGCCACAGAAATAAATCCGATTAACAGCATTGCACAAAAGCAGGAGCAAATTAACCCTTAAGATTTCATGAATGTTATCTATTTATACAAATTCAGGTATAAAAAAAGTGATGTGACAAAATGACAACAATTTCAGCATTTTCACCCAAAATCCTTAAAGGAAACTGCAATGGCAAGAACAACCTTGCAGTGATTAATCATGCTCTCTAACAAACTAAGATTTCTTTATATAGAAAGAAATAAAACACGTTATAAACAGGTTTTTTATTTTTTTATTTTTTAAAAAAGACTACTTTATTATCTCTTCATACTTCGATCTCCTTCAATTACAAAATCATGCAAGGTGATTAAAGATAATAAGTTCCGCAGTTGTGCTCACCTTCAAATTTCCTGCACATTGTTCAGACAAGCAGAAAAGGAAAACCATTCCAAATAAGTCAGCTGTCTGTCTGCGACGGAGGGAGAGTATAAGATAAATCTTTCTAGCATGCTTGGAAATAAGCATTACCTTTTGAGAAGTTGCAAGAAAACAAGTGAGGATCACTTTCAGCCTCCCTAGTGATCTTTTGGCTGGGATATTCTGATTTTCCTCCTAACAATTCCCAAAATTGTTCAGATTCTGTACCTTCCCTTTGTGGTTTGGATTGTAAATTTGGCTGCAGGAAGTTGCCATCAAATGAAATGAGAACCATAATACTGAGAAACTTCAGTAAACAAGTAAACAGAAATATTAAATAGTAGGCTCTTGAAACATTTATAAGTATAAATTATAATAAGTAATTCGGTCGATGTAACAAAATCTGCATCCAAACCCTTTGAGCTTAAAGCATCAACAGTGCATAGGTTCATCCTACTTGTAGTTAGGTTCAACTTCTACTCAAGTATGCTTAAACAATTGTGCAAAGGCTTATACTTCCATATCTAACACAAATAAATGTTTGGATCAAAAGCATCAACTATGCATATCCCACCCTACCTTACCTGAAATTGAACAGTTTCTTGAAAAAATAGTGCAACAAGTATTAAATACACAAGTATCAAACCTTTATCAAATCCAGCATCCTCTCAACAAGTTCCTGGTCTGTTGCAGTTGTAGCACTTCCAGACCATGTAAAGACAGCAGGCCCATTATGAAGTATGTAACAATAAGAGGAATTCAAGGAGGATGCAACCTAGATGACAGAACAGTTTCAAAATAGGATCACATAGAGTTTGTACATCTAGAAGTAGGGGTGTTGCACAATACATGCGAATAGAAATACGGTCAATAGTTCATTACAAAGAGAAATTAGACAATATGACATACTGAGTCAACTTGTATAGCTTGCATGTTGTCTGGTCCAGAGCCCTGGATGCGGAATAGTGCAACACCATCCTCTTTATATGTCTCATCTTGAATTTCTTTTTCTGCAACGTGAGTCTTGTATCCATCACTAAGTCCACCCTAATATTTGAGAATAAAAATTCAGTAAGAGCTTAAAAAGAAAAAAACATTAGTCTACTTATAATATATTACAAGTGCTTATCCCAACAATGTTAGTATCCCACAAACCTTCAAAACAATTAATGTTTGTAGTATAGTATGAAATTGAATGGGTTCATTGCCTTCATATATACGTGCCTGCAATCAATTACAATGCAACATATCAATACTGAGGCAAGAAATGAGCAGAAATAAAATATCAACAAAGCGGAAAAATACGATTTCAAGAAAAATTACCTGGGATGCCAGGAACTTCATTGACTCAACCATTTTGCTAGCCAAGGAATTTGCTGAAGCTCTATCTTCCTATTTTCAACCAAAAGAACTTGTAAATAGTGCAGCCAATAGATTCACAATACTCCTCCAAACAAAAACAACTCAAAACTGAAACAAATTCAGTCACGCATTCGTTTTTAGCATTGTCTCCCAAAACAGCCCCCAGTGCTTCATAATAAATAGGGCCACCATAGGCTAAAACATGTTCAATTAATTTGCAAGTCCCTATACCAATGGAATTTTTAAATAGGTCCCTTTCCAGGATTAACTTCCCTAAGTTTAAGTAATTTACATCTCTGACATTTCCCTGTAGTTTAAGAAGTAGGTGCCACCACAGTTTCTAAAGTTCAAAGAGTCCCTAAACCCTCCCTGCTTGAAAAATATATAAAAACTATCGGAACTATTTAAAATTTTCTCAAAAGAATAAAAGCAACACTCTCCTTAATCTAATCACATATACATTGTTCAGCTCCAAATGAATATTGAGGCCAGATTATTTGTTTATGTTTTCATATTAAACAAACACATAAGTGGGAGTAGAAGAAGAATTAAACACCAAATCTTTCACCTCAACACTATTCTTTCCAATCCATGTCCCTATAAGACAATCTTCTTTATCTTCTCCAGGGTATGTATACTGAAAGATGTAGCAATCCCCACTATAAAATTTTGACTGATCAGAGGCTTGAAGAAGGATCTTTTCCTGACCATTCACACGCCAAACCTGTGTATTAAGGGTAAATCCAATGTTAAATGCAGAGCCAAAAGAGTAAACCAATCCACTAATACAGGGAAAGTACAAAATAGAGCACACATTTGAATTCTCAAGCGATACCCATTATCAAATATCAGCAAAGCAATACAAGAACAGCTAATATATCAATCGCAACCATGCATATAAATCGAAAGTTGGAAACAAATTTCACCCCGATATCTGAAGTTGTTACTTTAACTCCAATTTAAATTAAAAAAGAATCAATTAAATCTTGAAATTCAAGTGAAAATGATATTCATGATAATTAAAATGAAAACCATTTATGTAGGAAAGGTAGTGCTGAACATTCTATATGAGATGTCCCTACTTGTAAGTTCATTTCTTGTACAAGATATTAAGCAGCCATTGAATATGATACAACATAACATTTATGTATAACACACTTATGTACTACAACACTATTACATTCAGCTTCCCATTATTGTCAACAGTAGGATCTAAGACCCTTAAGATTACAGTAGCAGAAGATTCTCTTATTAGAAGAAAAACAAAAAGACTCATAGAAGTGACATCAATAGAAGTTATGTCAAGGAATATCTGTATTAATGGATAATTCATAAAAACTGCTAGAGTACCTGCAAATGTCCTGTGCAATCAATGTAAGGTTGAGGTTCTTCCTTTACTGTATCAGCTTTCAAGAGACCCTGGACATTCACTCCTTGACGTTTTAGAAGTGCTAAATAAAGTCACAAACAAGGGGGAAGATGGACAATAAAATTACAAAGTGATCAGTAATGCTGATAACAAAAATCATTGCTAGGAAAATTTGTTCAGATCACAATACACCCATAAAAATTACCGCTTACCTGCTACCTTGCCACGTCCATCTTCAGAAACGGTTACATCAGTGATCTGAGGCCAAGAATCAAACTTGGATCTGAACATTACTGTTTCAAATCCTTCAATTATACGAATTATTTGAGGTTTCAATTTATCAGTGCCACTGACTAAATCCTGTTTGTTGGTCAATAGCAAGACAACAATGATTAGAAGTATAACAAACTGTTAACGTACTATACTGATTAAGATTAAGAAAAGAAGATGAGGTGTTACATCTGCTACTCCACTTGCACTTTTCCTTTCATCAAGGGAGGTGTTTCTTCCCATCCAGACAAACACCTCCAATCCACAGTCCAGAATATAGCATTTATTCGTATCCAGTAATTCTCTTTTCAAAGAATCAGTTTCAACAAGTTCTGCCTGTCCTTTTTCAACACTGCAAAACCAGAGCATTATAGAATTCAACAATTTAGCATGAAACATTATTTTTATCAATGTGTCATCCATGCTACTTTCAAGTTCTGAGTGTTGTTCATTAATATGATTTTAGGCCAAAATAATCATTAATATGTAACAGTACTTCATTGATAAGCACTGTAACTTTTACTTATGAAGGAGGGTAAAAAACCTAGGTGAATCATAGTTTTCACCCTCCTAACTTGGGCCATGTGCAGATTAAAAGGTTAAAAAGAAGTAAATAATCTCGAAACTTTACACTATTAACATAAAAATAAAAAAAAATAATAAGTAAAAAAAAAACTTTCATCAAGCAAAACATTAGTGGCAATGTAATGTGACTTACATGTGACCCCATCAAAACATGTTTTAACATTGAATAATCCATATTTAACAAAAGCTAACAAGGTTTTTCCTCTTAGCTGACCCAGCTTTTCAATTGAACTTTTTATTTCCTTATACTTTATTATCGCATTAAAGGAGTTTAAGACATATTCTAATGGTATCTCATTCACTTCCACTAATTTTTAACAGTTTGCTTGACATAAAGTGCTTTGAACTCAGAAGTGTGAAGTTGGGGGATGCCCAAACATCTAAATCCAACACGACACTATGTTAAATGGTGTTAGGAGCAATTTCCCCCACAAGACAATAGGCAAAAGAGGAAGATAAGAAAGCGAGTTTAGAACATTAATGAATTTCATGAAATATACTCGCAGTGCAAAAACAGACAAACACAGAAACAAAAACTATAATATTACCAAAGCAGCTTTGGTGGGCGAGAATCAGCAGGCTTTTCATCTTCGCCAACAGTTTTGCGAGGAAGAGGAGCAAATCCCCCAAAGAAACCCCAGAATTCTCCAGTTTCAGGATCAGCCATCAATTTTCCATCCTCTGCATGGATGTTTAAGCATGTTCAATTCAAGATGCACAGTAATCACTTTTACAAGTTAAAACATATTTGTTCACTTACCAATAGCAGCTACCTCACATTTTCCCTCATGGTAGGTATCCTTAATATACTGTACAACTTCCAAAGCTTTAGCCCTTTCTTGAATAGATGAATTGGAACCATTAAATTGGAAGATTTTTGACTCCGTATCAAGAACAAAAATATCATCATGGTTGAGTGAAGATCGAGCAAATGGAACCTATAACCAGAACAAATGCATACTTAACAAGTAGCAAAAAAGTTTATGCAGGTGTCTACTGTGTTCAATAATGGTAAACAAGACTCAATCCTCAATGGCAAAGAAATAATGACAAACTTGCCTCTTTGACATGTACAACATGTTTCCCTCTGCATACAAACAATCGTGTCTTGTGTTTCTCTGCCTCAGGATGTTTGAAACCAGAAGCAACTCCACCTTCTAGCGGTATAATACATGGTTTGAAATAAGACAGGAACTTTTCAGTTTCATGGCCCTGTACTTCACGATATTGAACAGCTCGTCCTCCAAGAGCTGCATCTAGCTCAACTGTCTTGATGGCTGCAGCACCAGCTTCATCCTGTTATAAAATGTTATAATCATTTGGTTGGCGGAGCTTCTCTAGGACAATGGAGGGGCCATGGCTCCCCCAAATATTTTATAAGAACATGACTTGTATGTAGACAAAAAGTGAAATTAGTTCAATTGGTTAGCATTATATTCTTATAGCCACAAACACAATGACCCGTGTTCAACTCTCATATTTACCATTCATTCAACATATTTTTATTTTAAACTTAACATGCATGTTGGACTAATAATGGGCAATTGTTGAAATGGGCTTGATAACTTAACAAACTCATATTTGATACTAACACAATCTCATTATTACCCACTATTTTCATACAACTACAAACTTATTTATTTAGTTTTTTTTTATGTAAGTTAGTGCTATTTTAGATTTTATTGGTCTTTAAATTTTTTTTACATTAGACAAAATATAAAAAAAATTAAATAAATATTAGTTTAATTGTATTTGTATAAACTAATAGAGAATTTGCAAGTCTTTAATAAATTGGATAACCTTTTATATATTGAATTTAGTATTTACTTTATATTTTATTAGTTTTTTAATTGAATTTTTTCTAAAAAAATATATTCAATAAATATTATAACTTTTAATATTTATTGTTCTAAGTTCTAACTATAATTTTTTTTTTTACATATTTCACGGCTTATAATATTCTAATTTTTTTATAATTATAACTTTTTTTATTTATTTCTTGTAATACTAGTAACAAACTTAAAATTAGTTAATATAAATATTATATAATTTAATTTTAAAAATTTTTGCCCACCCCCCCCCCAAAAAAAAAATAATAATAATAATAATTTCGTTCAAGGTCCGCCACTGATTTGGTGGTAGCAGCACTTTCAACTAATGTTAAAATGGTGAAAAACCATGTTAAAAGGAAGGGGAAAAAAATACACAAGCACACACAAACATACCTGACTGGTGTCTTTACCAAGCCAGTAATGGATATCATGCCGGAGAGCACCACTTTTTGACGAAGTTGTCTGCACGAAAAGGAAAATAAGAATATCTTGACATAATTTAAAGAGCTTCGTATATTTGGAGTGTAAACAAGCAACTCAAACAGGAAAAAGAAAAAGAAATGGAAAGTAAGAAAGAAAGGGAAGAAAAAAGATGATGATGATGAGAAACAAGTTACAACATAAACAATTACAGCCAAAAATAAAAAGGAAAACAAGAATAATGCAAATTTACCAAAAAGAAGTGCTAAGGGGCCAGCAAGTTTTGTGATTTGTAGCCATCAATAGCCATCATTAGTGTTTTTAATGGTGTGAGATTACATCTAATGGTATGGAGTTACTCACTTTTCTTTTGCTGGTTAAGTGCTGGCCAAATTTTAATAAAAGTACTAGCCCCCCAGACTTTTTCTTTACGAAAATAAGGTCATTAAGAACAGACCAAGATTTGAACATAACAACATTGAATCATCTTTCTATTTGAAAAAAAAAAAAGAAGCTCATGGAAAAGAAGCCAATGAAGCCATTCAGCTAAACTAATGCTATTTATGATTAAGACATTATAGCACGTTTTGCGATAACACTGCTTTCATTTAATCTGAGGACGAATTCTATCAAAATAAAAATGTACAGAGGTTCCATAAGAGGAACATTTTCTGAAGTTAAGTGTGCATGCACACATAACACACCAATACTATAATTTTTTGTCATGCTGGGGCATTTTAAATTACAATCTCCATCTCTATGTAGTACAATAATACACGAAGAGGAAAAAACTTTTGAAAAACGAAAATTAGAAAAAGCTTCCCGCTACAACAGATAGCAACATCAGGGTAGCACTGTATGAATAAAGAATCATTAACAGATATTGCTTACCTTTAAGATCACATAGGAGTCCCCAGTGAAAAACTTCCCAAAAGAGGACTTGGGGACAGGAACTGGATTAAAATTCTCAATACGCCATACTTCGAGTCCACTGTATATGGTTAAGGACAATAATGCAGAAGCAATAGAAAGACACCAAAGCATGAAACTAATTTGTGAATAGAACAAGACCAAACGAAGTAGCAACCTTCAACAGGTTTTCTAAAAAAGAAAGTGTGATATATTGTTAACAACACAATAAGCTAACTAGATGCAGGATACGCCTTTTGTCCAGCCCCCTGGAAAGCTGGATCCACATCTCTCATTGAAACGGCCATATTGTTGTTCTACCCTTTGCTCCTCCAAAACCTAGCTTAAATATAACACAAATTCCCTGGAATGAAATAATGGTTAAATAGAGAAGTGAGATCAAAGTGTAAATTTGCTGAAGACGACATAACAGCAAGAGAAACAGAGAAATATAAATGCTTCCACTAAGTGTTCGGACTAGGAAATTTGGGTCAGAAATGACTATGTCAGCATAGAGAAATTTAACTGGATATTATAGAAGGTTAGCATATTGACAGCTCTTTGCTAAATTTGCCAGGGATAAGCAAGAAAAAATCATAAACCACAAGCCTAGCCAGAGTAGGGCAGCTATTATAATGCAATTACATGAGCTCATGTTTCCTGAGAATCAGTTAAGTTCAGTATTGACTTAATTTTTTTCTGGTTTTGTTCAGATCTTCAATTTAATAAGAATCTTCAGATACATCCCAGCCAATGTTAATAGTCACATGCTAAAAATAAACGCCAAAATATCCTTCACCAACACTCATATAACCTCTTCACCTTCGAAGATATCTTTTATCACGCAGCATTGGGAATTAGAAGTGCAATAAAGACTTTGTTGCCTATATTGATGTTCCATATGTAAGAATTAAGACAGATTAATTCCAATGGAGAAAAGGAAGACATTCTTAAGCAGGCTTAGCAACTACAGATCACTTGTAGCTCACAAGCATCAAATACACAGAATGAGTTGCATTTTCTCTAAAGCATATATGCCTTGCCATTGAAGTTGGGTGGCTTAAACCAAAACCAAAATTACATATTTGAATCTCTTCTCTTGTCAGCTTCTCCCCTTTGGGTATCTACTATAGCTAAGTATTATGGTATCCAACATTTGCACTAAGTTTAAGCTGTGTGATGCTAGTAAATAAAGAAAATGCCACAATCACACACACTTCCACGGAAGAGCATGCAATAATTGCCTTACAATGCACTTAGCAGAATTTCACTAATATAATTGGAATTGAGTTGCCAACTTGGGGGAACCCAATAGGTAGCAATTCTACTAGTCTAGGAAATATGCCTAATAACATCAAATAAGACAAAAATAAAAAAAGAATGCAAGTTTCAAAAACATTTAAAATCATATCATTGACTGATCCAAGAGTAAACTAGCTACATAGGTGAAAACAAATTGCGCCCGCTTCACACTTGTGAAACTTCGCATAGACAAGTGAAAACAAGCACAAATCACCATAACTCTCCGCCGGGATTACACAGCCCAATGCATACATAAGCAATCAAATGAACATATATTGCAGATATATACATGAATCTAAGCAAGTGACACGTACGCAAGTACACTACAAATACAGACACAACAAAAAGCCACAACACTCGATCTTGGAAACTCAACATGCAACAAACACCAAAAACACTAGCTGCATTCTCCAATGCTTCCGAACTTCAACAACAGACACATCGCTTTCCACAAAAAATTACTCGAATTTCAGCATCAAAAGCCGAAAAAAATTGCACTGTTCAGCTCAAGTCAATCGAAATTCAAACACACAACAGACCAATCGGAGAAACGGATCAAAATCCAATCCTAGTCAATAAAAGTCGACGCAACTATAAATAAAAATTAAAATAAACAAAATAAGATCAATAAAAAACAAGGATTGAAGGTCTTCATACCTGGAAAGAAGCAACGACGGCAGCAATCAATTTCCGTCTGTATCGGAATCAGCAAAACAAATTTTTTTACCAAAAAAAAATCCGAGAAACGAAGAACAAAAAAGCAACCTCGAGCTGCAAAAATAGCGGAATCGAAATTCACAACAATAAAGGAATTGAAATCGGAATGAGTAGGTAGCAGTAGATCCAATCAGAGTGAGAGAAACTGCAAATTTTCTTGTTTCTGGGAGCAGAAATTGGGAGGAAGGAAAACAGAAAGAAAAAAAAAAGGCGGAAAAGTGAAGAGAGAAAGAAAATAAGAGAGGAAAAGGTAAAGTGGGGGCTGTCTAAAGAAGAAGGAGGAAGGGGAAGAAAATAAAGGTGAACCAGGAAGAATGAATTTGTATAGAGAGAGAACCAAAAAAAATGGAATAAGAAAACGAGAGTGAAGTGAAGTTGTGAGGTGAGGTGAGAGAAAGTGTGAGAAAAGGAGAGAGAGAAAGGGAGGGAATGATGAAATGCCAGGCGTGCTTATCACTAACGGGCACCCCACACAACAGCACATACATGAACTGTAAATAAAACTCTTCTTTCATTTTTTTTTTTTTCCGTCTTTTCCTTCTCATGAATAAATATATCCGAATAAATATATTTTTTGGGATGGAATTCCTTTTTGTTGTATTTATATTTATATTTTTATTTTTTATATATTATTTTGCTTCCTCATGAGTCGTCAACACATGCAAGTTGGATTG
The DNA here is from genome assembly GCF_003086295.3 of Arachis hypogaea. NCBI lineage: Eukaryota > Viridiplantae > Streptophyta > Magnoliopsida > Fabales > Fabaceae > Arachis > Arachis hypogaea. Next base: position 26,530,298 of record NC_092049.1, read on the forward strand.
CTTGCGTAAGGTGGGCCAATTATAGTTTTCTAGAAGTTACTGAGTGGTAATTTGACTGTGAATTTGTGGTAAGTGCAGTTGCATAAAATTCCTATTAACAGGAGTACAACGTATGCCATTGTTAATGTGGTTGCAATTAATTGTTACCGAGTAAAATATTTTTTTTCAAATTTTTTAATTTTAATTTTAATTTAGTCTCTAATATTTTAAATATTTTATTTTAATTTTAAAAATTTTTAAATATTTTATTTTAATTTTAAAAAATTTTTAAATAAATTTAATATTATTTTACTATTAAATTTGACACAAAATTTTTAATTTTTAATATTTTAAATATTTTATTTTAATTTTAACAAAATTTTAAACGAATTTAATATTATTTTATTTTAAATTTGATATAAATAATTTATATATTTAATTTTAATATATAAATAAAATCGTCAAATACCACTTTTTATCAACACATATATAAATTTTTGAGGCTATATTAGTTCTTTATTTATTTATTTATTTATTTTTGCACAAATAACATCATTGCGAGAAACTACTATAATTACCCAAATTTATTGATTAGGATAGTGTGTTTACTATTGGCACATAGACGTGTGCTTTCTATGATGATGAAGATAAGAAATTTGAGAAAAATTTTACATCTATGTAATTTTTTCATCCAAACTATCTAAGTAACTTTAATCAGATGCGCATCTCCAACTTCCTTACGTATTTGTTATACACATTTCATATAAAGTAAACTTTGTTCTCTTCTTCTTCTTCTTCTTCTTCAACCTAATAAAATTCGTCGTTCTCTTTTGTTCGCATTTTTCTTCTCTGCTCGCATTTTTCATTATTGATCTGTATTGAATTCAACGTAATAAGCTCCGTCGTTCTTCTTCTTCTTCGCTTTCTTTTTCGATCTACACTTCTGAATGAAAATAATGAATGATTCAACTTCAAATCAATTGAATGAGGTTATTACATTGAGACAGCTAAGAAATGATTACTGCATGCTATTATAATAATCTTAAACACTGAATAAAGCAAAAGAAGACCACCGAACCGAAAAATATTCATTTGGTAAATCAAAATCACAAAAGCCACCGAACCGAACAATGTTTATGTGGTGAATAAATGGTGATCAACTTTCAATCAACAAGAATAGTATTTCTCCTCCTATTCGTCCTCCTCCTTCTTCTTTCAAATTCGCGCACATAGGTTCTTCTTCTGCTTCTTCTTCTTCTTCTTCCTCTCCTTCTTCTTTCGTTATAATCATCACTAACAACACCAACGGTTAAGTGGAGTTGCTCATTTTGATTCACTTTATTGTTAATGTATTCAGTTGAGTTCTTGTGCATGCAGAAATATTTTTCTTACTGATTGAATGTTTATCACGTTTTATTCAGCACATGATTAGTGTTTGGTTCAGTGGTGTTGGTCATTTCGATTCACCTTATTGTTATGTGTTCAGTTGACTTCTTTTGCATGGAAAATGCTATTCTTGATGATTGAATGTTTATGACGTTTTATTCAGCACATGAATGTTGCTCGTTTCAGTGGAGTTGCTCATTTTGATTTACTTGATTGTTAGTGTGTTCAATTGAGTCCTTGTGCATGTACAAATATTTTTTTTGTGATTAAATGTTTATGACGTTTTATTCAGCACATGAATGATATTCGGTTAAGTGGAGTTGGCCATTTTGGTTCATTTCTGTTCTACACAATTTAAAACTCTTCTTCTTCACCTTCTACTGCTTCTTCACCAGGGAGAGAAAGAGGAAAAGAAAAAAAAAATATAGCAGTAATAACAACAAAAGAATGAAGATAAGGAGAAAACACGTGTAGAAGAAGGCGAAAAAGAAGGAGGAGAATGATGAGAAGAAGGAAGGCAAATCTCTGTTGCTGTTTTCGTTCGTTTCTGGTTGTTCCTTGCCAAATCTTCTCGCGATTCTTCTCCAGTAGTGGTTTTCGCATAGAACGTGACTGAAGTTTGAGTGATTTTGAGAGAGATTCGAAGAGAATGAGCGGTTTTGTGTTGAGGAAGAAGTATCGTTTTTTCATAATGAACGTGAAGTAACGAAGGGTTTTCGAACGCGTATTTTTACTCATCATTAATGTACGTGACTCTATTTAAACTTGAGCTAACTTGGTTACATGATTACATGGATGTGTAACGTGCCCGAAGAAATATATTGTCCAAATACCAAAATTCTTTCACAAAAAAAGAATAATAAGATGGTACATATCTAAGTCTTTTTATTAACTAAATCTAATTAAGTTAGTTTAATATAATAAAAATCAATTATAACTAATATTATTTTAAGTTTTATTATTTAATATAGTTAAACTTAATTTATAAAATGAGTTAGATATATAACATTATTTATATATATAATGTACATAACATACATAGCAAAAATAAATGTTATGTGCTTGTGGGTGCCTTTTCTTTGTTTTTCTTTTTTCCTTTTTCCTTTTTTTTATACTTACTATAAATGCTATAGACAGTCTCAATATGTATGTGAATGTATATCTAATAAAATTGGATTCAGAAGGACTTGATTGTTGGCAATATAATAAAGCAAGTTAACATATCATGGTTTATCTAATATATATTCCCAGATATATATTAAAATTATTAATAAAAAATAATTTTTATAAAAAATTTAAATTTTTAATATATATTAATAATAATTTTAAGAATAAATACTTAAATTATTTTTAAGAAATTTTAAATTAGATATTTTATTTTTTAATAGAGAGAGAAATTTGCCAAAGAAAAATAATAGATGGAAATTTTTAAAACAATAAAAAAATTTTAAAAGGCTTCTGATTTAAAATTTATTAAAAACTAATTTAAATATTTACGCTAATTTTAACATTTTAGTGCATGTTTGAAAACTCAATATGGTATGCATTATTTTTGTAACAATGCAAAAGGTGGGAGAAACAGGGACATAGGTCGGTCACCGCCTAATGCTATATTGCTATTATTAGTAATGTAAATTGGCATAATGCCTAATGTGGGTAGGTTTGCCTCCTACTACTAACTTATTCAAAAAAAGAAAAATAATAATAATAGGTAGTAAGAAAATAAAGAAAGAAAAAAAAAATATCTAAACCCCCCATCCCCCTCACCTTTCCTGGCCTGCCCCCTCTTTTCCAAATTTAAGAGAAACATTATTTTATTTCTTCATTAATAGTCTGGGATGTAATATATTCATATGTTCTTAATTATTATTCGATATAGTTCAAATTTCATTTAATTTATATCTCATGTTTATTTGAAGATGGATGAGAGTATATCGATATATACTTGATAAAATATTAATATAGTTCTTAATATATATTTGAATAAATCTTAATTTCGTTTTTAATATTTAAAATATTTTATTTTTACTTTAGATATTTTATTTTAATATATATTTTGGACACTCACAGCTTTTCAATAATTGTTTTAAAATGCATATTAAATAGTATCCTCCAATCACAGCCAATAATAATTTCTGTGCCATAATAAGTAACATTTGAACAGCATATCATATAAGAAACGACGACTCTACAGCGACGTTTTATAGGAAAAGCACACTGAAAATATGAACTCTCTTTGCATTTAAGACAGTGGTCCTATGAAAATTTTGTCCTACAAAATTTGGATGGATAAGGAAAAACATTTTGGTTATGGTAAAACTTTTTTATAAACATTAAGTATAAAATTGAGTTTTTTTTTATAAATTAGCAGTAAAAACTAAAAAGTGCGCTTGACCTTCTAATTAATTTAGTATGTTCTTATTTTCATAACTAATAAAGATAAGTAAAATTTTAAAATATTTAATATTATTTTAATTTTCTATCAAAATATGCTCATTGATAAAATAAAATATGAAACAAATTAATCACTTCTTATTTTAACACTTTCTTTCTAATCTAAAATTAAAAGTAAGACTCGAATTCAAAATTTCTAGATGAGAATGGGAAGACTATAACATTTAAATTATAATTCGTTAGTTTTTTTTTTAGACAAGTTCTTTTTTTAATAATAATAATAATAATAATAATAATAATAATAATAATAATAATAATACCATGTCTTAGACAACCACATTTTTCTAAAAACATACATGGTCTTTTCCTTATTATTCATCAAAGAATGATTAGAAAAACAAATTTCAAAAGCATTTTACATGAAAAAAGAAAAAATCGAAGAATTAAACCTAGCTATAAACAAAACTTGCAGAATATGTAGTCAATGTCGATCTATTGACCGTATCAAAGGATATTCCTTATAATCAAAGACTCAATTTTGTATATGAATAAATAAATTAATAAAGGCCTAACAAAAGTTCAAGTGCATTCCACTCTAAGAAATTTAAGCAGAACAACCTATATTTACATTCACCAAATAGCCATCTTTCCTTTTATTTTTTTCAATTTTTTTCTTTAAAGGAAAAAAGGAAAAAAAAAAAGATAGGGTAAGTGTAAACTATATAACGAGATCAAATACATTGAATATATTATCATTAAAATAACAATCAAATTGTTCTCACAGTTTCTAATCTGATAAAATTAATTATTCAATTTTAAATGTTGGATCAAGTTAGTATTTTTATTAAGTTAATCTGTCAACAATATTATAAAGACTAAATTTTTATAATGATCATTAAAATTGATGACGTGCATCAATTTATTCTCTAAAACTGTATTTATTTATAATTAAATATAGGATATTGAGACATAAATATAAAAAATATATTTATCAAATAAAATATGAATAGAGAAACATTATATTTGACACTAAATTAATATATATTTTGTATTTTTTTTGTCAAATACAGAAAAAATATAAAATATTAATAAAAAATACAACTTATTTTTTATTATTTTTATTAATTTTTAATCATTATATTTTTATTATTATATTTTTTATTTTTTATAAAAAGTAAAAATAAATTAAATTTTTATAATTTATTTTAATTTATCACCAAATAAAATATAAAAATACAAATTTTTATATTTCTATATCTTATATTTTTTTTAATATCTTGTTTTATTATATTTTTAGAACTAATCGCAGACTAAAGACCTAATTGCACTATTGTAATTTTTGAAATTAAGTTTCAGGGTGTGATTATACTTATAGTAGTCACTCAACTGCTTTATAACTGTCACTAAACAAATAGAGTGATGAGTTAGTACTTCTTTTAGTCCTTTATCATGCTAAATAGGACTATAGGAGTAAAACCATATTATTTATTTTTGAGGCTCAATTAAAACAGAAAATTTAATTAAAATGTGTGTAAACAGTTTATATATTCGATTCACAACTATCAAAACAACGTCGTTTATTCTTTTATTAGACAACAAAAACAATCAACGTTATTTTATTGTTGTCCAGCATGACAAAGAAGTACCAAGTTACTAACTTATTACTCATTTGCTGAGTCATTGTAATTTTTTTTTTTTTGAAGAATTGCTATAATTTATTAATATCTGAGACTCAATCTCAAACACAATAATAATACAATTAAAATCTTAAATAATAATAAATTAGTACACAAGATGAATTTCAGTAACCATTATAAAAATGTAATCATATTATAAAAGACCAACATAAAACATTAATCATTACGTATCATAATATTAAGGTTTAATTATTTTATCAATTTCTATAATTTTATTAAATTTTTAATTAAGTTTTTATATTTTTTATTTTTGATTAAGTCTCTCTATATCAAATTTCATAATTAAGTATTTATCGTGATAAAAATACTGGAATTAACAGAATATTCTGTTAAGCAAAATGAATATTCCTAACACTTGATTGAATATTCTATATAGTTTAATAGAATATTCTATTAATTAATCATTACGTGTCATAATATTAAGGTTTAATTATTTTATCAATTTCTATAATTTTATTAAATTTTTAATTAAGTTTTTATATTTTTTATTTTTGATTAAGTCTCTCTATATCAAATTTCATAATTAAGTATTTATCGTGATAAAAATAGTGGAATTAACAGAATATTCTGTTAAGCAAAATGAATATTCCTAACACTTGACTGAATATTCTATATAGTTTAATAGAATATTCTATTAATTTTAACGTTTTTATCACGGTAAGAACTTAATTACAAAATCTGATATGGTATAAAGATCTTAAAAAAAAATATAAAGACCTAGTTAAAAATTCGATAAAATTATAGAGACCGACAGAATAATTAAATCTAATATTAACTAAGTTGTGTAGCACAAAAAATATGTCATATAATAATTAACATTTTATGTTAACTTTTTATTAATATTATTCGCTAGTCAACTCACAGTTTAAAAATTAAAACAAAACAACTAATTTAATCAATTTTTTTTTATAAAATTATCACTTTAATTATCTTATAAAAATTGAAAAATTAATTTGATTATTATATTTACTTATTTAATAATGAATATGAAGGGAGACAGAGAATACTTTTGCATCGCTTACCTGTAAAGTAAGATGGAAGGCACCGGCCCACCGCCAAGCGCAGTCATCGCAGCCATTGTCTTCAATGCTTATTCTTCATTCTTTTCGACAATGATGTCTTCCAATAAAATGAGGCCAGCATTTTTTTTTTAATTTTGATCACTATTTGACTAACATAAGTAATTATCTTTAAAAAATAAGTATTATTAATTTATATATATAAATTTTAATAAATAAAAATACAAATAATATTAATTTAGGTATATAAATTCGAATAAATATAATTATAGATTATGTATTTCATATATGCAAATTAAATAATTATAAATATAAATACAAATATTTATTGCGTCAAAATAGTAATATTTCCTCATCATATATAATATGTCACTTACAAATATTTGGTGGTTGTTCCGCGGGAAGATCTGGAGGTCGGGTTCGGAACAGCTGCCCCGAAGTGAGAGAATGAGAGTGACCAGTCTCATCACTATGGGCATTTTGGTGTGGCCATGAGCTCGTTGTGATGGGTGTCGTACGGATTTTTCGGTTGAAATTAGGGAATTGTGGAGTGCCTGTATGCCCTACCGCCTGTTTGTTGGTTTTTTCTGAAGGGGAGTTCATTAGTTACGGTTTCCTAGGCGTCATAAAGCCATTTAATACCAGGGAAAGTTTTTTGGATTTTCCAATTTTTCCCTCCAAGCTTTTGTATTTCATTTGAAACATTGGGGGTTTTGCTTGTAACCGTACCTTTTTGCTTCATAACTCCTTCTGCTTCTCCCATTTTTTCTTATTGCGTACTTCATTCCTGTTGTATGTATTTTTGGCTGGTTTCATCCATGCTTTTACCTTTTATGCTGTGTTTCCTTCTTTGCTTACTTCAGATGATCAGTTTAGTATTTCGCTCTGTTCCCTCCTTCTTGGCTTGCTTGCGTACTTGTTTTTTCTGTGTTTTATTTTCGATTGCTCTCTGTTTCTGCATTTTTCTATTTTGGGTTCTTTCTTCAAGTGCAAGTGGTAGAGAATTAGGGGGCACGTGCCACGTGGTCTTGTGATGAAGTAAGGGTCCTAGGGCTCCCGTTGTTCCGGCCGGCAGCGTTCCAAACGTGTATTATTAGGTGACATCCGAAGCGTGGGGGACACCATCGCGAGTGATAAAGGCATATCTCCAGAGGCTCCGTGATTAAGGGGCTATTTGTAGGGATGGAGAGGCGGAGCGTCAGCATGAGCTCGTGCTTCCTGGGATGGATGATAATGTCTGCTATATAAACCTTGACTCCTCCCGAGTTGCTGATTGGATGTGGGTCTACGAATCCATGTTCATGCGATTGGGATTGCAGCTCCCTTTCTCAGATTTTATGCAAGCGCTGCTTAATCGGTGTTCGGTGGTGCCGTCTTAGCAGCATCCTAACAGTTGGGTGGCCATCTGGGCTTTTGCGTTGATTTGTGATTACCTGGAGCTTCCTGCTCGGGTGGAGGTGTTTTTGTTCTTTTTATGTACCCTTTCGACCAAGGAGGAAAAACATAAAACGAGTTACGTGTCGTTCCGGGCTCAGCCAAACCGGTAAATTTTGGGTTATTTAAAGATTCTTTTCACAGGTTTAAAGGAGAGTACTTTAAAGTTTGTCCTACTCGGGAGAGCCATCCCTTTTGGTTGATCCTGGAGGGTGAACATCGGTTTGCGACATATTGGAACTTCGGGACCGGTGCATTGTACTTGACGTGTGTCACTTACGAGGGGCTGTCTCCCGAGAACAAAGACATTGATGATGTTTTGTGGTTGATTTTTGGGCTGATTGCCGCCGGGGCCAAGGAGGAGGTTGTCGTGGTTTTGTCTCCCAAGGCAAATAGGAAGCGGAGGAAAGTGGTGGAAGGGAGTAGCGGGGAAAACATGGAGAAGGTGGGGCCGATGCCGTCTGTGATGGACCGGAGTTTTGACGCTCCTGCCTTCATTAATCATTACCTCCTTCCCGTGCAGAGGAGTTTTTCCATGATTGTGATGTTACCGGCCAGGCGAAGTCAGTGTACCAGGACCTCCTTCAGTCCGCTGTTATCATTCGTAAGGTGGAGCCGATGTTGGCCCAGGTGTAGCTCTTGGATGGAAAGCTGCGCCAGTCCTAAGCGGAACCTGGGAAGCTAAAGGAGAAGCTGCTCGTTTGAAGGCCGCAAAAGATGCCGAGGATGCCAGCGCCGAAATTCTCTGTCTTTTCGAGGTGGAGACTTCGCTTCTCACTCAGCTGTCGGGTGAATGCAAGCGGGCCTCGGATGCCGTGTCTAAGGTTGTTGTTCTACTTGCCGAGGTGAACGCTTTAAGAGACGAGGTGGCGAAGCTGACGAAGGAGAAGGGGGCGTTGCTGGAGGATATCAAGGGTGCGATTTCGGCTGCTGAGGAGACCATGAGGGCCCAAGCTCTGGTCCTTGCCCCGTGTGTGGACGTGGCCGTAATGGGAGCGTTTCAGACCGTTAAGGATGGCCAAATCGTGGACCTGGAATGATTATTTGTAATTTTTTTCTAAGTTTGTAAGCCGCTTTTGGCATAACGTTTACTTTTTTGGTTTGTAAGCCATTTGTTCGGGCACTACTGTTTTGCTTTTTTATTTTAAAGCCGCTTAAGCCGTTTTTCTTGGTTTTCATGAATGCTTTTGTGGTCTCTTGGTGGGCCGTTTTTGTGCATATAAATAGTTGGCCTCTTGGTGGGCCATTTCAAATACTTATTTAACTTCATGGATATCCATGTTTTGGCCTCGGGGGTGATCAGTCCTCAGGGGTAGCCGTGTTTTGTTCGTGCCGTCGGTTAGGACAATGCTTTTGAAAGGAAAATGTAAAAATGAATTTTATTTAAAGTTTAGGCCTCGTTAAAACCTCCCGATGTGGGTAGGCAAGATCTTACTACGAGGTCAATTGCCCAAGTTTCGAATGGTCGGTCTGCCGTTATTATGCTGAGCTGGTGTGAGCCCGCTTGGTGGAGGTCAGTGTAGGTTTGGCATTTCAGGCAGATTTTGACTAGTTGGAGGGAATCTCTAATGATGGTGGGCCAGAAGTATCCGGGCCAAATGACCTTTTGAGCCAGGGTCTTCCTCCCAACGTGATGGCCACAGCACCCTTCCTGAATTTCATGAAGTTTGTAGTTCGTGTCACCGGGCTCTATACACTTGAGGAGGGGCTATGATAGTCCTCGATTGTATAGTTTCCTGGCTATGGTGGTGTATTTGGGGCCTTCTCACTGTACTCACTTTGCTTCTTTTGGGTCCACGAGTAAGCTGCCATCGGTGAGGTATTGGAGGATCGAAAAGGTCCAGGAGTGCTAGTTTGACATGGTGAAGGGTGACAGGAGGTTTTGTGGCCACGACCGATGATGTTTTGAGGACTTCCTGGATGAGTGATTGGTTCCTTGGAACCATCCTGGTACTTCCGAGTTTCGAAAGCAAGTCGGCCCTTGCGTTTCGTTCTCTAGGAATGTGCCGTATAGTCACTCCGTCGAACTTGGAGGTTAGATCCTTGACTTTAGATAAAAATATTACTGTAACAGGAGGTCCCGTGTTTGGTAGTCTCTATTTATTTGGGAGTTGACTATCTGGGAGTCACTGCAAACTTCTTGCATTTTTGTGCCAATTTCTTTGGCCAATGTTAGCCCGACTAAAAAGGCTTCGTATTCGGTTTGGTTGTTTAAGATCGGAAACATATAGAATGGATTGTTCGATCGCGACCCCATGCTCATTCTCCAATATTATTCCTGCTCCCCCTGAGTTGGTGTTTGACGAGCCGTCAACATGGAGCCTCCACATTTTGGCGGGTTCACCCCCGGGGTCATTTCAGCTATGAAGTTTGCCATAGCCCAGGCCTTTATCGCGTTCCTGGGTTTAAATCTGATCACGTACTGCGATAGCTCAACCGACCAAGCAAGCATCCATCCTACGAGGTTTGGTTTTTGTAATACTTGCCTCACCGCCTGGTCCATCCGGACCGTGATGGGGTGGCCTTGGAAGTATTGTCGAAGGCGTCGGGATGCCGTGGGTAGTGCGAATGTGAGTTTCTCGAGTTTAAAGTATCGTTGTCCATCATTTTAGAGGACTTTACTTATGAAGTATATGAGGCTCTGTGTCCTTTGCTTGTCTTCTCGGATGAGTGCTGCAACTAGCGCTTCATCCATTATGGATAGGTAGAGATAAAACGTTTCTCCCGTTCTTGATTTTGAAAGTATGCGAGCTCCACTAACATCTTTTTGAAATGCTGGAAGGCCTTTTTGCATTCGGGTTCCTACTTGAAGCCAATGGCCTTTTTAATGAGTCTGAAGAAAAGGATGGATTTTTGAGCTGAGGCTCCGAGGAAGCGAGAAAGGGCGGCAAGTCGTCCCGTTAACCTTTGGATGTCTTTGATATTTGCAGGGCTGCTCATCTCGAGGATAGCCTTACACTTGTCTGGGTTTGCCTTGACTCCCCGTTGTGTAATCATGAAGCCTAGGAACTTCGCTGCCTCCATTCCGAAGGTGCACTTAGTTTGACTGAAGCGCATTTGGTGTTTCCTTAGCGTACCCAATACAAGTTTTAGGTCGTCAATGAGTTCCTCACCGACTTGTATTTTGGTTAGCATATCATCAATGAAGACCTCTAGTTTGATTCCCGAGAGATCTTCAAAAATCTTAGTGACTAGCTGTTAATATGTGGCCTCGGCATTCTTTAATCCAAAAGGGCATAACTATATAGCAGTACGTGCCCTCGGGGGTCACGAAAGCCATTTTCTCCTTGTTCGATCAGTGCATCAGTATCTGATTGTATCCGGAGTTTACGTCCATGATGCTTAGGTATTGGTGTCCTGAGGTGACGTCTACTAGTCCATCGATGTTTGAAAGGAGGAAAGCATCTTTTGGAAAGGCTTTGTTCAAGTCTCTGTAGTCGACGCACATTCGCTACTTGCCATTTGCTTTTTTTACTAGAACGATGTTGGCCAGCCAGGTCGTATAGGGGAGCTCTCAGATGAAGCCTGCTTCGAGTAGGCTCTTGACTTGCTTTTTGACCTCGGATGCTTGGTCTGCGGACATCTTTCTTCTTCTTTGTGTTACTGGCTTCGCCTTGGGGTCTACGGCCAGCCGGTGAGACATTAATTCTGGGTTAATCCCTGGCATGTCGGCCGGGGTGTAGGCGAATAAGTCTCTGTTTTGCCTTAGGAGCTCCACTAGTTCACCTTTCAGGCTGAAGGGTAAGTTTTTATTGATGAATGTGAATTTCTCCTTGATATGTGCTATCTATAACTTTTTCAATGTCTTCCTCTGGTTCCAGTCGTGGCTGATTATCTTGTCGTGCGTCGAGGTCGGCAAGAAAGATCCTTGCCGCGTGTCGGGATCATTTCCGAAGGGCTAGGCTGGTGTAGTCACACTCTACCGCGACTTCCCGGTCATCATGCATGGTGCCATTGTCGGTTTGGAATTTCATGATGAGGATTTTGGTGAATATGATGGTGGATAGGTCGTTAATTATCTTTCTCCCTAGGGTGGTGTTGTAGGCGGTAGAATCTTTGAGGACCACGAATTCAGAGAGTATGATTTTCCTCTGGCTTCGGATCCCGATGGATAGTGGTAACATTATGGAACCGTCTGGTTTGAGAAAGTTGTCTCGGAGTCCAGTTACCCCGTTGCGATGGCTTTGTATATTTTCGTTTCGGAGACCTAGCTTATCGAAGGCTCCTCTGAAAAGGATGTTGGAATCAGCTCCAATGTCGACCAATATTCTTTTCACCAGTTCAGTTCAGACCCTTGCCGAGATGACGAAAGGGGCATTTTTTGCTAAGGTACCGTGTTGACAGTCATCCAGGGAGAATGTGATTGCTGCTAGAAAGGAAGAGGCTGGTGCCTGGTTTTTTACGGCTAGGACTTTGATATCCTTTTTCAGTGCTAATTTTGACTTTTCAGTGCATCTTTTCCCGTGATTATGTTTACTATTATAGTGGGGTCGGTCTTTGGACTTTCTTGGGGTGCCTGTCGTATCGTCCTGGGGTTGCGTCCTTCACATTTTGGCGATCTTTCTCTTTCAACTTTTCTAGGTTCTCGAATGATTTTGGCGAACTTGGAGAGTTTGCCATTTCGGAAGGCTTATTTGAGAGCGTTCTTTAGATCAAAGTAATCTTGGGTCTTATGTCCGTATCCTCGGTGGTAATCGCAGTATAGACTCTTGTTGTCGCCTGTCTGTTTCTTTAGTTGTCGTGTCTTGGGGAGGATGCCTCGCTCCGCTATCTGGTAGTAGATTTTCATGATTGGGGATGACAGGGGTGTGTAGTTTGTGAAATTTTCCACCTTAGGTGGTTGGTTGGTGGGGGTAGGCTTGAAGTGCTCTTTTGGAATTTCTCTGGGTAGGGGGTTGCATCGTGGTGCCGTGTTGTCGTGGTGCCGTTTATTGGCGGCCACGACTTGACTTACCTCTTCGTCATTGATGTACTCCCTCACCATTTTTTGGTTTTTATGCATTGTCCATACCGGTTTGGTTGTTAGGTGCTTCCAAAATTCTTTATTCATGAGTCCGTTGGTCAGGCAAAGGCTGGCCACAGAATCTGTGAGCTCGTCGACTGTTAGGTACTCATCGTTGAACCTGTCGAGGTACTTTCTCGTGGGTTCGTCTTGTCATTGGGTGACCCCAGCAAGCTGATAAGGTGTTTTGTCTTTGCGATCCTGGTAATAAATTGTGCCATGAATTTTCTGGAGATGTTGTCGAAACTGGCAATTAATCCATTCGGGATAGTGTTGAACCACTTGATTGCCGGGCCAACTAGGGTCACCGGGAAGGCTCTACACTGAACCGCATCGGCGGCTGACAAACCCCAATTTGACGGTTTGTTTTGCCTTGAATTTAGAACATTTTGATAACCTTTGTCACATTTAGCCTAAGAATTAGCATGGTTTTGTTATCTCTTCCATGATTGTGCTTAAGTGTAAAAACATGCTTTTTAAGCCTTGTCTTGGTGAATTCCAGTTTCTGTTTGATTCCATACGATGCCTTGATGTGTTTGCTAGTAACCTCAGGTTGAAACTAGGCATGGATCAAAGGAAGCAAGGAAGGAAGCATACAAGTGGAGAGAAGCATAAAAAAAAGTCAAAGAAGCAAAGTCAGCCATGCACGCGCACGCGCACAAGGCGCTCGCGCGCACATTGCAGAACCGACCAGGGACGCGCACGCGTACCATGCGCGCACGCGCCGATGATGGCACATGACCTCATTAATGCAACACGTGCCTGGCGATTTTGAGAGGTTTTCTGAACCCATTTTTGGCGCCAAATTGCTAAGGGAAAGGAATAAAAGGATGAAGGATCAAGGAGGAGGCATAAATCATTCATCACTTAGGATCATTGATCACTTGAGATGTTAGTTACCATTAGTTTAGTTTTTTAGTTAGTTTCTAGAGAGAGAAGCTCTCCCTTCTCTCTAGGATTAGGATTAGGTTTAGGTTAATCTCTCTTCTTAGATCTAGGTTTAACTCATGCTTTGATTCACTTTTCATTTACCAATTCTTAATCTTCTCCTCTTCCTCTTTCTAGTTATGTGCTTTAATAATTGTAATTCTTCATTTTGTTTTGGATATATTGTTGTTCCTTGGTTTTCTTTCAATAATGCAACTTGAGGTAATTCATGATAATTGTGATTTCCTTGATTGTTGTTGTTAATTCCTTTCAATAATTGTTGATTAGACTTCATTCTTGTTGTTGATTTACTATACTTTTCTTTTGTGCCTTCCAAGTGTTTGATGAAATGCTTGGTTGGATTTTAGTGTAGATTTTGTTCCTCTTGGCCTAGGTAGAGTAATTAGTGACACTTGAGTCATCTAATTCCTTTGTTGATTGATAATTGGAGAGATTGCTAATTGATTTGAAAGCCTCCAAAGCTAGTCATTCCTTTAGGAGTTGATTAGGACTTGAGAAATCAAATTGATTCACCCACTTGACTTTCCTTTAATTAGTAAGGGTTAACTAAGTGGTAGCAATGAACAAATCTCATCACAATTGAAAAGGATAACTAGGATAGGACTTCTAATTTTCATACCTTGCCAAGAGCCTTCTATAGTTGTTAGTTTATTTTCATTGCCATTTACTTTTCATGCTTCTTATCCAAAACCCCAAAATAACCCATAACCGATAACAAGACACTTCATTGTACGTCCTAGGGAGAACGACCCGAGGTTTAAATACTTCGGTTTATAAATTTTAGGGGTTTGTACTAGTGACAAACAACTTTTTGTATGAAAGGATTAGTGATTGGTTTAGAAACTATACTTTACAACGAGATTTCATTAGTGAAATTCTAAACCGTCAAAAATCCAAATCGTCAAAATGGCGCCGTTGCCGGGGATGTGCAATGGTGTTGTGTTATTGGTTATTGTACATATGTGAATATTGTGAATAGGTTTATCTTTTGTTGTTTCTTAATTTTTGTTAGTTTTATTTTGTTCTCTCATTATGAATTCTCATCACTTTGGCTTTGAGTTTGGCTCTAATTGTGTTGTAGGAAATGTGGACTTTAATGGCAACATGTACCAAGGATGGAACACTCCAAGATGGGAGGAGCCTCAAGGAATTGATCACTCCTATTGGCATCAACCTCCGGACACTTATAGGTATAACCCTCATCCTAATGCATGTCAATTCAATGGCTATGGTGAATCACCTTGTGACTTCCAAGCACCACCACCATATGCCTATGAATCTCATCCTCAACATGAACCTCAACCATTCTCACAAGCCTTTCATCACCAAGCACCACCCTATGATCCATATCCATCATATAACCAATCATCCTTACCATATTTTTATGGCCATAATGAGCAAGAACCTCTAGAATCACCACAACCATGTCAAGACTACTCCCAAGAACCACCTCAATACTCATCATTTCCATACCCTTACCAAGAAGAACCACCTTCCTACTATGAACCCTCTCTCCAAATTAATGAACCTTCCTATTCACCCCAAGCCCCAATAGACGATCCTCTCACTTTGTTACTCCAAGGACAAGAAGCCATGAAGCGGGATACACTTGAGTTTGTGACCAATTTGACCAAGGTGGTGCACACTTTAGCCCACCAATGCTTGAATACTCAAGGTACTTCCGTGACCACATGTGAAAAGTCAAAAGAAGAGCAAAGTGTGAAGGAGAAATTGGAAATTTCGGTGGAGAAGGAGGAGTCAAATTTTGTATTGGAGCAACTAGAAG
Source organism: Arachis hypogaea (assembly GCF_003086295.3). NCBI lineage: Eukaryota > Viridiplantae > Streptophyta > Magnoliopsida > Fabales > Fabaceae > Arachis > Arachis hypogaea. The sequence goes on from NC_092049.1 coordinate 26,545,943, forward strand.
AACCTATAATCATTGACGAAAAGGAGGAAGTGGTTGAAGATTTAGGAGATGTTGAAAGTCCAAGGGAATGTAGCATCATGGAGCACTCTTCCAAGAAGCTTGATATTGATGTTGAAGAGGGTGCGCAACCTCCAAGGCATATCATCGTCGGAGACTTGGAAGAGGCTTATCAAGAGATGGATTCAATCATGGATGAATTTCTCTCTACAATGGAATCCTCTCCCATTGGACATGGAGTTGAAAGTATAAAAGAGTGTGCACAACCTCCCATACCCTTGGTGAGCAATGAGAAAGAGAGCTACCAAGAGGAGAACGTTGGCATGGTGTATATTGAAATTGAAGAATATGAAGAGGTTGATCAAGAGATGACCTCGTTCATCAATGAATTTCTATCCAAAATTGAATCGCCTCTCATTAAACAAGATGAAGTTCTTGAAGATAACACCAAGCCACGTAACAAAGAGGATGCGGCTGAAAGTGAGAAGAATTGTGAAGAGGTGGAAATACACAAAGAAGAGCAGAAGGAAGTAGACCTTGCATTGTCTAAGTGTGGGGAAGACCCTCTTCCCAAGTCACCATCCAACACAACATTCAAGTGGGTAACATTCTTATCCATAAGCTTTACTTTCTCGCTTGAATATGGTTTGATTGAAACGGATGGACAACTTAGAGCTCTTTGTGGAATTAAAAGCAAGAATGAGTTGTGTAGTGGTTGCAAGTTAGGAATTAGGCTCATTGAGGTCAAAGCTTCAAGGTATAGGGATGATGTTGGGACAAGAATCACTTTATATGGACCTAGGAGAAAGCATTGGTGGAGTAAAGAGAATTCTATGTGCCAATCACCTTTATGTCAACCGCTCATCCGACAAAACCATGAACCTCAACTAACGGATGGGTGTGAAGACAAGATATGGGATCCCGGTTCGCTATACGAAGATCAACTATGGGGACTCATATCTTGGGTAGAACTTTGCCCAAGTTTGGTGAATATGGTTGGAAATTCTGTCAACCAATTGAGAAGCAAAGATCCTTGGAGATTCAGGGATGAGTACAAACATAAGCCACCATGACAATGAGCCCCTCAAAATGTCCAACTTAAGGACTTAAACTAAAAGTGCTAGGTGGGAGACACCCCACCATGGTAAACTCTTTCCATTCCCTTTTAAATTTGCCTAATAAGTGATTTGAGTTACCATTGTAGGTAGATGTTCCATACAAATTTGTTTGTACAATTTAATTGTTAGCTTAGTCACATGCATGTTGTATTTAGTAGTAGATGAATAATATCAAAAATTGCATTTTTGTGAATTGTGTGATGGTTGAGTGAATAAGAGTTGTGAACACTAAGGGGAGCACCCAGCAAGTTTTTCTTTCAAAAAAAAAAAAAGAGAGAGATAGAGATGAAGAAATGGGCATGGACGCGCGCGCGCAACGTGCGCGTACGCGTCCTGACGCGCATGCACCATAAGCCACATTCCAGAGAGTTGGGCCTCTCCTGGGCCAGCGTTGTGCCTCCGGCCCAACTCATTCCACGCTGACGCGCACTACGTGCGTACGCGCACATACAGCTATGGGGAACTACATGCGTACGCGCACTTGCCGCGTCCGCGTCGATTCGCTGATGCAACTTCTGGGCCAATATCCAGAGAGTTGCGCTAAATTTGGGCCAACTTTAAGCCCCCATCTCAACTCACCTCGCACGGACGCGCACAGGCGGCGTGCGCGCATATATGCCAGAAGCTGAAAAGACGCGAGCGCACGCATCGCGCTTGCGCGTCCTACAATAAACTGTCAAATGCACGCGGACGCGCACTTGCCGCGTGCGCGCAAATCTCGTGGCGCGACTTCCAGGCCATTCTCCAGAGAGTTAGGCCTGGGTTGGGCCAACTCTAAGCCCCTGGCCCAACTCCATGCACGCGTGCGCGCACGGTACGCGCACGCATCCTTTCCTCTTTCGCTCACCCTCGCCTAAGCGCGTTGTACGCGCACGCGTAAGACCCCATTTTTCTTAATGGGCGCGGACGCGCAAGGTGCGCGCACGCGCCAATTCAAAAATCGGGATAACCGTACCTCGCGAAGCACACTGCGCAGTCGCGCAAACCCACCCCCTCCAACGTTCCAGTTCTTCTCCTCGCCCCATCTGTGCTCGCAGCAGCAGCGCCGCCTCCGCCGCCGCGCCATCGTCATCGCCGGCGACTCGCCCTGCTCAACCTCACCTTCTCTTCCCCCTCACCCCCACCCATTCTCGCTCTCTCACTCTTCTCTCCCTCTCCCTCCTCTCAACCGCGCCGTGACTAACCCCTCCGCCGCCACCCCGTCCTCACTGCCGGCGGCTCGCTCCCCCCTCTCTGTTCTCCCTACACACCCTCATATCCTCCTTCCCTCTCGCCATCACCCCCCTCCTCCCTTTCGGCTCTTCTCCCTCCGGCTAAACCACCGCGCCACCGCGCCACCGCGCCACCGCGCCACCGTTCACGGCGGTGCCAGTCTGTCTCCGTTGCCCCGGCTCTATCGTGGTCCCCATTTCCATTTTCAGTTTTCCCGGCTCCCAGGTTCCTGCTCCATTTCTGCCATCTCTGTTTCTATTTTCCCTTTTTCTTTGATTCAATTATGTTAGTTCCTAGAGTTGCCTGTTAATTAGCTAAATTCCAATTTTGCATGTTAGGTTTAGTTAGAAATAATTGCGGTTAGGTAGCTAGGGCTGGATAGAGGATTCTAGGCCTGATAAGTGCTCCGTATGTGCTTACTTGCTGTTTATCTGTTTGAATGCTGTATGCTGGTTTTTGCTTGCTTTTTATGCACTTCTTGTTGCCTGATTGCTATACCACTGTTGCTGTGCTTCATTGATGCTGCCTTCTTACTGTTTGTGCTATTCTGTTATCCGGGAACGTCCAATTCTAAGCCGGAATGCTGCCCGATTTTTCAAGGAATTAGTTTCATTTTGATCTTTATTTCAGTTTTGGGCGACTTTCCGTTTCCTTTTGACTTCCCGGATTTGCACAATCATTGTGAACATGAACCACAATCTCTAGTTCAATTGAGCCTATATATCATCATATCACTAATCCACTTTTCCTAACTCACTAATTTCTTTCACCATTTTACTTACCCTCACTTTTAACCCTCTTTAACAATTCTTTCATGACTATGATGATATTAGTGCCTTTTGCATATGAGGTGTTACCTTATGGTTTTGGTTCGGTCACTTATGCTTACTTGTTCAATTTTACATATTCAGTGCAACATCATGATTGCTCTTTGATAATGATATCCTGAACATGTCTTCTTTGTTACATGCTAAATGTTTCATATATTCTATCATATTCTTTTCAGGATGTCGGATAAAGGCAAAGCTGTAGCCACCACCTCTAAAAAGAGAAAACACTCTACCCCCTCCACTCCTTCCATCTACAAGAACTATGCTAGGAATCCATTACAGGACGAGGATAAGGAGAATCAGCTGTTACCTTCTACCAACCCGGGCAAATTCCCCAATCTCTACTGTGAGTTTCGGTTCTCTAGATATCGGACCACGAAGCTGAATATTGAGAAGAAGTTGCTCCTCCCTAATGATGTGAGACGGCGCATTAATGGCCGGATCCTTGAGTTAGGTATTGATTTTGTTGACCGGGACTTGGGTGACATCAATATCTCTTGGGTGAAGGAATTCTACTGCAACTTCTTCTGTCCGACCTTGGATTCGGTTCAGGTGCGGGGTAGAGAGATTCTGCTCACCGAGGCCGCCATTGGGGAGGCATTACATTGCCGTCACATTCCGCTTGACCAGTGTGCCCACCATCAGGCTGAGATAGCCATCCATACCATGACATTTGATTATGAGGCGCTTCGGCGCGTGATTGGGATACCGGAGGCTTCATGGGTTATGGATGCGGGCAACACCAAGCCGAAGGGGATGTTATTCACTCATTTGACCAGGGAGGCCAAGACTTGGCAGATGATCTTCGCCCACTACGTCCTGCCTACCACCCACTTTTCTGAGGTCCCCATGGAGATGCTTTTGCTGATAGGGTGTGTTATGGAGGGGAAGGATGTCTCCTTCCCTAGACTTATCCGACAGTGCATGTGGCGGGCGCGTATTCGTGGCCTGCTTCCATTTCCTACATTGGTCACGAGTATGGCGGCCTTAGCTGATGTCCCATGGTCAGATGATGATGTGCGACCACCACCCGCTGATGCAAACGACAGGGAGGTTACTATCCCCTGGGGTGTTTGGGTGCACGAGCGGCCACCTGCTAGCCGCCGCTCTCGGGCTCGGGCTGCCATAGGGACACCTTCACCACCAGCCCCTGCAGCTGGCCCATCATCTTCTACAGCCGTAGCTCCTCCACCATCTACAGACCCTCCGGCAGCACCTGAGCCTACTTATCTCCTGGTCCAGCGTCTCTTCCGGTTCCTAGAGCGAGAGCGACGCCATGTCAGACGCCGTTTGGATCGGATGGACCAGGCCCTTATCTCTCTGGGCGCCGAGCTACCTCCGCTTCCCGATTCTCCGGCCTCCGATGAGCAGGATCATCAGGAGGAGGACGCGGAGGCACCAGCTCAGCAGGATGCCCCGGACACTACAGAGCCGGCACATATGGAGGCACCACCTCAGACTCAGGAGGAGCCTGTTCCTCAGCCTGTTCCTCAGCCGGTCCCACAGCCACAGACAGAGCCAGAGCCTATCGTTGCACCTCCCACTGATCCTCCGGTTTAGCATCGAGGACGATGCTTGATTTTAAGTGTGGGGAGGGCACCGGTAGCATTATTTGGAAACCGGTGAACTCTTTTTCGGCCTAGTTATCTCATTTTGCACATTTTTGTATATATTTTGATGCATTTCTAGTTTGCTTTGGATACTTTTATTGCTTATTTTGGATTTTAGATATTTTGATGCTTTTGGATACTTTTAGATATTTTGGATGATAGATTCCATATTTTAGTTTGATTTTTCTTTATACATTTTCGCATATCTCCTTTTGTATATTCTCCTTTTAGTTTGTGGTTGTGATTAGAAATCATGTTTTGAGCGAAACTTAGTCACCCTTTTTGCATAAGAATTTGGTTTTGAGTGAAAAAAAGAAAAGGGTAAACTAAGAAAACTTTTTGAATTTTTCAATCACAACAATGCTTAGTCAAACATTGAGGTTTTTCAAGAAAGTTTAAATATAGGGCATTAACCCAATTGATTGAAAGAAAATTTTTGAAACTTGCTTGAAATTCATACCTTTTGAAGCATGTATTGAATTGAGAACACAAGCTTGTGAGACTTGAGCTTATTGATGTGGTTACATTTTATAACCACTTATTTTCCATTCTTGTGTGAAATTGTTCTCTTTCCATGATTGTGATCCTTAATTTGCTTGATTCTATATATCCGTTTATTTCTTGTGTTTGTGCATTTATATGATTGAGGCCATTATTTCATTTGCCACTTACCCAAATAGCCAACCTTTTACTCTCCATTGTTAGCCAATTTTGAGCCTATGCTTAACCAACTCATCCTTATTTTAGCTCATTACAAGCCCAAGGCGGAAAACCAATGAAAGTCCTTATTTGGATCTTTGATTAGCTTAGGCTAGTGAGAGTGTGTATTATTCAAGTTGGTGAGGCTTGGAAACATTGGACGGGATAAAAAGGGGCAATACACTTGTATGTTTAGGAATTGGGCACATACTCATGTATTAATCAAACATAGAGACCTTATGCATTAATGTTCTTGTATTTAGTTTGAAAGAAGAAAAAGAAAAAAATATATATAAGAAAAAAAATGAATGATGAAATGAAAAGAAAAAAATGTATGTAAAAAAAAAAAAAAAAAAAAGAAAAGCAATAAAGGGGACAAAATGCCCCAAAGTGAAGTCAATAAAAAGGAATCAATGCATAAGTGTGTGAAATGAAAAGAGAACGCATGAAGTATGTAAGAAAAAGTGAAGAATGGGTAGTTAGAATAGCTCGCATTTGTATAGGTCATTAATTAGGTTAGGTGGGAAAGTCTATGCTAATCAAAGACTCAAATCCTAGCCCACTTGACCATAAATGATCCTACCTTGACCCTAACCCCATTACAACCTAAATGAAAGACCTCATGATGAATGTATGCACGCATTGAATAAATGTTGATTGTTAGAAGAAAATCAAATCTTGGAAAACATGATTAGAAGAGAATTGAGTGGATTAACCCTTAAACACTTGAGTGAATAGAGCGGATACACATCCGGTGAGGGTTCAAAAGTTCAATTACATGCATTTCACCTATATTATCTATATTCTTGCAAGTTTGAACTCCTTTTAATAATTCAATACAATTGTGGTTTGGACTTGGTCCTTATTACTTAGCTCTTGTACTTACACATGCTCTCTTGGGAATTGATTTGTTTGAACTAAGCATTTCCAATTGCCTTAGATAGTTGCATTTAGATAGGACTCATATAGTTTAGTTGCATTCAATAAATGCCATACCCCTTAGTTCCTTCTTATTTTAGCATGAGGACATGCTAAGGCTTAAGTGTGGGGAGGTTGACAAACCCCAATTTGACGGTTTGTTTTGCCTTGAATTTAGAACATTTTGATAACCTTTGTCACATTTAGCCTAAGAATTAGCATGGTTTTGTTATCTCTTCCATGATTGTGCTTAAGTGTAAAAACATGCTTTTTAAGCCTTGTCTTGGTGAATTCCAGTTTCTGTTTGATTCCATACGATGCCTTGATGTGTTTGCTAGTTACCTCAGGTTGAAACTAGGCATGGATCAAAGGAAGCAAGGAAGGAAGCAAGGAAGGAAGCATACAAGTGGAGAGAAGCATAAAAAAAAGTCAAAGAAGCAAAGTCAGCCATGCACGCGCACGCGCACAAGGCGCTCGCGCGCACATTGCAGAACCGACCAGGGACGCGCACGCGTACCATGCGCGCACGCGCCGATGATGGCACATGACCTCATTAATGCAACACGTGCCTGGCGATTTTGAGAGGTTTTCTGAACCCATTTTTGGCGCCAAATTGCTAAGGGAAAGGAATAAAAGGATGAAGGATCAAGGAGGAGGCATAAATCATTCATCACTTAGGATCATTGATCACTTGAGATGTTAGTTACCATTAGTTTAGTTTTTTAGTTAGTTTCTAGAGAGAGAAGCTCTCCCTTCTCTCTAGGATTAGGATTAGGTTTAGGTTAATCTCTCTTCTTAGATCTAGGTTTAACTCATGCTTTGATTCACTTTTCATTTACCAATTCTTAATCTTCTCCTCTTCCTCTTTCTAGTTATGTGCTTTAATAATTGTAATTCTTCATTTTGTTTTGGATATATTGTTGTTCCTTGGTTTTCTTTCAATAATGCAACTTGAGGTAATTCATGATAATTGTGATTTCCTTGATTGTTGTTGTTAATTCCTTTCAATAATTGTTGATTAGACTTCATTCTTGTTGTTGATTTACTATACTTTTCTTTTGTGCCTTCCAAGTGTTTGATGAAATGCTTGGTTGGATTTTAGTGTAGATTTTGTTCCTCTTGGCCTAGGTAGAGTAATTAGTGACACTTGAGTCATCTAATTCCTTTGTTGATTGATAATTGGAGAGATTGCTAATTGATTTGAAAGCCTCCAAAGCTAGTCATTCCTTTAGGAGTTGATTAGGACTTGAGAAATCAAATTGATTCACCCACTTGACTTTCCTTTAATTAGTAAGGGTTAACTAAGTGGTAGCAATGAACAAATCTCATCACAATTGAAAAGGATAACTAGGATAGGACTTCTAATTTTCATACCTTGCCAAGAGCCTTCTATAGTTGTTAGTTTATTTTCATTGCCATTTACTTTTCATGCTTCTTATCCAAAACCCCAAAATAACCCATAACCGATAACAAGACACTTCATTGTACGTCCTAGGGAGAACGACCCGAGGTTTAAATACTTCGGTTTATAAATTTTAGGGGTTTGTACTAGTGACAAACAACTTTTTGTATGAAAGGATTAGTGATTGGTTTAGAAACTATACTTTACAACGAGATTTCATTAGTGAAATTCTAAACCGTAAAAAATCCAATCGTCAGCGGCTCCTTTCAGGTTCATCTTTGCGTCGAAAGCCGTTAAGTGTTCCTTGGGATCTTTGGTGCCGTCATACATCATATCAGTGGGTTTGTCAAAACCTTTTGGTAGTTTGGCCTTTACGATTCTTTCGGTGAATGGGGTGGCTCATATTATCGCGTGTTCATTTCTTGTCCATTTGGGATCTCCTCGGTGCCTTCTGTTTGTCGTTGTCTCGTCGGTGCTCCGGCTCTCAAGAAGCGTTGTAGTCTCGGCGCTTGCTATGAAGCCGATCGGGCATCCTTCCGTTCTTGATCTCTCGTCGTGATCCGGTTCTGGAGGTTGCGTGGCTTGTGTGTTCCGGTCGGTATCGCTCTTTGGGAGTGACCTGACCTTCCAAGGTCTGTACCCTTTCATAGAGTTTCTGAATTATCTGGATTGCTTTTTCTCCTAGGTCGTCGGCTGCTTTAGGCTTCTCAGGTTGGCGGTTGTCGTCTCGCGTGTGTTGTTGGTTAGGAGTTGGCAGGTGCGCCCTATGCCAGTAGCTTTTTCATGGGTTGGGTGGTTATTGGTTGGGTTCATGGTGATGGCTTGAGAATCGCTCGTCGAAATCTTCTGTCTTGCCACTGAGGCCAGGCTGATCCCCACAGATGGCGCCAATATACAAGAAGTCACTTGCACAGGTTGTGAGGGGGTAAGAATCGGTCAGTTTCGATGACGATGGGTCAAAATCTTGGAGCGGCAGGAGATAGTACCTGCAATGACACTTCGACGCCTAAGTCAGAATGGATCTAAGAGTTATGAGTGTGGATTAAGATTATGTAACATACTTGAGAGAGTCTTTGGCCTCTTTATATAGTTTACACTAATTATCTTATCCCATCTTGTTGGTTAAGATAAGATAAGATAACAGAAGTGTTTGAATTTGAATGTCGGTTATGAATTAGAAGTTTCTGGGCTAGTTTGTGGTTATTGGGCTTACTTGGGCCATGATGGTAACCCAGGTCCGGGTAATCGGGTTCAATGGTTGCTTCATAGGAAGACTCGAAAGTCGGGTCTGGAACATATAATATGAGTCATCAAATACATACCTAGGATAATTATATTTTTATTTTTATTTTTTTTAAAAGAAGTTTAGTACAATAACTTGACCAATATAATGGGAATAAATGGTCAAATTTATTTCTAAAAGATAACTCGTTCTTTAAATTAGTTCGCGAAATATTTTTAATTAAATATATCTTTTAAAATTTTTAATTTAATCACATTAGTCCTTTTATTGCCAACATCATTAAATTTATTGATGTGACATGTTAAGTGATACTATATTGACTATAACACACACTTGACAATTTAATTGGTTATTTACATGATAAATTTATGAAATTAGATCAAATTAATCTTAAATTAAAGCATGTTAGCAGTCAATTATATACTGTAGTGTCACTTAACATATAATATACCAGTAAATTTTAACATTATGAATAATGAAACTAATAAAAAGATTGGGTAAAGTACTAAATTGGTCCCTTACGTTTGGGTGTAATCCTGTTTTGGTTCTTAAGGTTTAAAGTGTCCTATTTAAATCTCAAAAAATTTCATTTAGCTTCAATGTAGTCCCACCGTAAGGTCAAAGTTAAATAATTAACGGAATATCCTATATAACAGTAGTACAAAAACAAGGTTTCAAGCTCCAGAAGCACAAAATCAACCGTGGATCTATCAATACATTTATTTATTATTTTTCTTACAATTTACATGAAATATTTTCCATAGAATTAAGGAGAATGATAAATAAATATATTGATGCATTCACGGTTGATTTTGTACCTTTAGAGCTTGTACTTGTTCTCCAAATTATTGACCTTGTTCTTGTACAGCTGTCATGAAAGACATTTAATTAATTATTTAACTTTGACCTTACGGTGGGAGAATTTTTTATTTTTAATATTGGAGTGGTAGTGGTGTTTTTCTTAAATGTGGATTGTTGGGGTGTTATACTTAAATGTGGGATCGTTTAACTAGAGAAGCAGAAATCGGACCGACCGATTTGTGAGAGGTACACAAATCGGTGCCAGGGATTTGTGAGAGGTACACAAATCGGTGCCAGGGATTTGTGTTGGTACACAAATCGGTCCCAGGGATTTGTGTACTTCCACAGTTTTGAAAAACACCAAAAATTACCATGTTAAAGTATATCACCACTTTTACTTCCATAACAAAAAAAATTAGCCTACGGTGGGACTACATTGAAACTAAATATTTTTTTTTTAGATTTAAATATGATATTTTAAATTTTAAGGACCAAAATAGGATTACGCGAAAACTAATTTAATACTTTATTCTAAAAAAATTAATGTAAATAATTTAAAATAAAAAATAAATTTAATTAAAAAATTTTTGAAAATCAATTTAAAAGAGAATGGATAATCTTTCATAGTCGAATTTAATCATTTTCTCAATATATAGCATTTGCTCATACCAACGTGCTTCGCTTAAAGTTGCACGTATATTATATATTTCGTCATCTTCATTAATATTATTTTTTGGGTACATTTTCGTCGTGCTCTTCGTTTGCTAAAGTGTTATATATAAATTTAAATTCTGGTTGGAGTTTTATGCATTGACAATACTCGTTACCATTTATTAGAAGAGACCTTTAAAGGTATCTTTATGTACAAATTTGACCAGGATTGTTTATTTGATTCAAGTTAAACAAGGGAGATGTAACTTTTTGAAAAAAGATGATCTTATTTTCGATTTTTATATATAAAAAGAATTAATGAATATGGAAAATCATTTTTAATTAGTCAATTTTTTAATTGTCAGATTGATTTTTTAACATTCATCTTTTTATTTTGTCGATTTTTAGCAAATCGATGGTGGTTCGATATTTAGTGGTTTGAGAGTGAAATCTATTGTTCTATGCGAGTACCAATTTTCTAAAAGTGTATCAAAGTGTCTTCGATTAAACGAATAATAGGATAAAGGTGAATGAAAAATTCGTAAAGCAATAAAAGAAACAAATAAAAAAGGTTTTCAAAAAGACAATGTACTGAAATTGGAAAAGATTACAGTGAAGTTAAAAGAAAAATACTAAACTGCCTTTAGTTGGATTAAAGGATTTTAACATAAAAAGTTTAAAGTGCAGAAGGATAAATTGAACAATGTAGATAAAGAACATTTGGAAAATAAATTTACTTGAAATGTTAAATTTACAGAAGTGTAAATTGAAAGAATAAAGAGATGGAAAGAACCTTACAGAAAAGTTACTCGATTGCAAACTCAGGAATTCCCTAGGATGTGAGTGTGCTTGAGTATTTTTCTGAGTAAAAGTTTCAACCCTTATTCACTAACACTTCTTAGTATTTATAGGCTAATCTTACATAACTGACAATTAATTACAATTAAATACGTAATTTCAAATTTGAAGTGCAATCTCTCTTGGTAACCGTTTCCGTCGCATGATTGTAGATATTCCCCATAATTTTCTCGTGTAATAAAAGCCACTAACTCTCCCACTGCTATGACTATTTGATCAGCTCATCGAAGACCTTACTTAATCTTTCTAATCGAATCTCCTTATTCGATCAGGCCTACTCGATTAACAAACACAATCGAAATCCAAATCAGTGCCCATTACTTCCAACTTCAAGTTCATGCGTATTTCTTCTTGAGAAACCATACCTGACCCATTCCGAATCGATCCACTCTTGTCGAAAATATTTTTCCGATCAACAAATTGCCCCTTTGGATTAATGTGGTTGCCTTCAATAACATTATTGAAAAATAAAACACTTAATCCAAAAAGTCGTTAGTTTTCAAATCAGTAATAATTGTCATTTAAACTCCCCATTACTACTGATCCACTCAACACGTCTCCCGAAACTTGCGATTTCTATTTCCACCACTTCACCTTCTTCGCGAAGTTACCCTTATTCACATTCCTTCCACAGTAACAGCTACAGTGATACTTTAAATTTATCACTTTCTCCTTTGTACAAATCTCTCGAACCTCATCATTCTCTGAATCTTCTCTACATCAAGAGCTTCTTCACAAAAAATCCTCAACCTTCAATCCCTTTTTTTTTCTTTGATAATGGCTGGTTCCTCTTCTCATGCCACTACTCAAGATAAGGGTAAAGGTCATGTAATAGCACCGCCATCTCCATGATGAGCGGATAATTTATACGCTTTTTGGCATTGTTTTTACAAAGTTTTTAGTATGATTTGATTAGTTTTTAGTATATTTTTATTAGTTTTTAAATAAAAATCATATTTCTGGACTTTACTATGAGTTTGTGTATTTTTCTGTGATTTCAGGTATTTTCTGGCTGAAATTGAGGGACTTGAGCAAAAATCTGATTCAGAGGCTGAAAAAGGACTGCAGATGCTGTTGGATTCTGACCTCCCTGCACTCAAAGTGGATTTTATGCAGCTACAGGAGTCCAAATGATGCGCTCTCAATTGCGTTGGAAAGTAGACATCCAGAGCTTTCCAGCAATATATAATAGTCCATACTTTTCCCGAGTTTAGATGACGCAAACTGGCGTTCAACGCCAGTTCTTTGCCCTATTCTGGCGTTAAACGCCAGAAACAGGTTACAAGTTGGAGTTAAATGCCCAAAACAGGTTACAACCTGGCGTTTAACTCCAGAAATAGCCTAGGCACATGTGAAGCTCAAGTCACAGCCCTAGCACACACCAAGTAGGCCCCGAAAGTGGATTTCTGCACTATCTATCATAGTTTACTCAATTCCTGTAAACCTAGGTTACTAGTTTAGTATTTAAACAACTTTTAGAGATTTATTTTGTACCTCATGACATTTTTAGATCTGAACTTTGTACTCTTTGATGGCATATGTCTCTAAACTCCATTGTTGGGGGTGAGGAGCTCTGCTGTGTCCCGATGAATTAATGCAATTATTTCTGTTTTCTATTCAAACACGCTTGTTTCTATCTAAGATGTTCATTCGCACTTCAATATGATGGATGTTATGATCCATGACACTCATCACCATTCTCTGACAACCACCTCCGTTCTACCTTCGATTGAATGAGTATCTCTTGGATTCCTTAATCTGAATCTTTGTGGTATAAACTAGAATCCATTGGCAGCATTCTTGAGAATCCGGAAAGTCTAAACCTTGTCTGTGGTATTCCGAGTAGGATTCAGGGATTGAATGACTGTGATGAGCTTCAAACTCACAAGGGTTGGGCGTAGTGACAGACGCAAAAGGATCAATGGATCCTATTCCAGCATGAGTGAGAACCGACAGATGAATAGCCGTGCGGTGACAGCGCACCTGGACCATTTTCACTGAGAGGACGGATGGTAGCCATTGACAATGGTAATCCACCAACACACAGCTTGCCATAGGAGGAACCTTGCGTGCGTGAAGAAGAAGACAGGGGGAAAGCAGAGATTCAGAAGACAAAGCATCTCTAAAACTCCAACATATTCTCCATTACTGCATAACAAGTATTTAATTCATGCTCTTTTATTTTTCGCAATCCAAACTGATAATTATAATTGATATCCTGACTAAGAATTACAAGATAACCATAGATTGCTTCAAGCCAACAATCTCCGTGGGATTCGACCCTTACTCACGTAAGGTATTACTTGGACGACCCAGTGCACTTGCTGGTTAGTTGTGCGGAGTTGTGAAAAGTGTGAATCACAATTTCGTACACCAAGTTTTTGGCGCCGTTGCCGGGATTGTTCAAGTTTGGACAACTGACGGTTTATTTTGTTGCTTAGATTAGGAAAAAATTATCTTTTTAGTTTAGAGTCACAAAAATTGCGTCTTCTATTATTGTTTTTGGTTGAAATTTTTTTTTAAATCCTTATTTTCTCTTTTAAATTTTTCGAAAATTTTTATAAACTAATAATTGAGTTTTTCTATTTGAGTTTAGTTTCATATTTTAAGTTTGGTGTCAATTGCATGTTTTTATTTTCTTTTAAATTTTCGAATTTGTGTTCATTGTTCTTTCTTAATCTTCAAGTTGTTCTTGCTATTTTTCTTGTTTGATATTTAGTTTTTCCTGTTCTGTGTATTTTCTTATTTTTCTTGTGCGTTTTCAAATCATCAGCAAAAAAAAAAAATTTATATACATTAAATACCTTTTTTTTAAAAAAAAAAAGCACTTTAAATTTATACCTCAGTTGGCTAGAGCGTTGTGCTTATGTTCTTAGTAATTGGGTATCTTCCTTTTAAAATTTTTTCAAAAATAATTTTTCTTTGACTAAATCTTGTGTTAAACTTTTAAGTTTGGTGTTCTCTTGTTATTTTTCTTTAATTTTCGAAAATTTATTTTTGGTTTTCTAAAAATTTTAAGTTTGGTGTTCTTTGTGTTTTTATTTTCTTAAAAATTTCCAAAAATTGTTCTTGGTGTTCATCTTGATCTTCAAAGTGTTCTTGGTATTCATCTTAACATTCAAAGTTTTCTTACTCGTTTTCTTTATTTTGATCTAAAAATTCTAAGTTTGGTGTCAGTTTGTTGTTTTTCTCTTTCCTTATTGAATTCAAAAATATCTTTTCCCTTTATTTTAATTGATTTTTTGAATTTTCTTTTTAAAAATTCAGATTTTATTTTAAAATTTTTATATTTTCTTATCTTAAGTTTTAAAATTTCAAAATTCAAATCTTTTTAAAAAAAATCATATCTTTTTTAAAAACTTATCTTATCTTATTTCAAATTTCAAATTTCAACTTCCAAAATTCAAAATTCAAAATTTCAAATTTCAAATTTAAAATTTCAAATTTCAAATTTCAAAATTTAATTTTCAAATTTAAAATTTAATTTTCAAAACTTTTTAATTTAAATTCCTTATCTTCTCTTACCTAGCTTATCTTATCTTTTCTAATCTCAAATCTTAAAATCAAATCTTTTTCATATCTTTTCTTTATTTTATTTTATTTTCTTACAAGTATCTTTAATTTTAAGACATATCTTTTTCAAAACTTCCTAACCAATTTCTCTCTCTTCATTTTTCGAAAATCCTTACCCTTTATTTTTCAAATCTTTTGAATTAATTAATTATTTTAGTTTTCAATTTCCTTTTAATTTTTGAACTTATATTCAAATTTTGACTCATTTTATTTTATTTTAATTTCGATTTCCAAAAAAAAAAAATTTTTTTTACAATCCACATCATCTCCTTTTCTCCATCATGGACAAAAGTGGAAATGAACAGTCCAGAAGGACTCTGGGGTCATATGCTAACCCCATTACTGCTGCATACGGGAGTAGTATCTGTATACCTCCTATCAAGGCAAGCAGTTTTGAGCTAAATCCTTAGCTCATTGTCATGGTGTAGCAAAATTGCCAGTATTCCGGTCTTCTACAGGAAGAACCTACTGAGTTTCTGGCACAATTCTTGTAAATTGCTGACACAGTATATGACAAGGAGGTAGATCAGGATGTATACAGGCTGTTACTGTTTCTGTTTGCTGTAAAAGATCAAGCTAAAAGGTGGTTAAATAACCAACCCACAACAAGCATAAGAACATGGAAACAGTTATCAGACAAATTTCTGAATCAATATTTTCCTCCAAAAAGGATGACACAGCTAAGGCTGGACATCCAAGGCTTTAAACAAGAGGATGATGAATCCCTTTATAATGCCTGGGAGAGGTACAGACGGATGCTAAGGAAATGCCCCTCTGAAATATTTTCAGAGTGGGTGCAATTAGACATCTTCTACTATGGGCTTACAGAAAGAGCTCAGATATCTCTAGTCCACTCAGCTGGTGGATCTATACACATGAGAAAAACTATTGAAGAGGCTCAAGAGCTTATTGATATAGTTGCCATAAATCAGCATCTGTGCATAAGTAGTGGGTCCTCTATAAAAGAAGAAGCCAAGGCAGTGTTTACTGAACTTGGTCCTCCAGAACAAGTTGCTGAACTCAATCAACAGTTGTGTTTTCTAACAAAACAGCTGGCAGAATTCAAAGAGATGCTACAAGACACTAAAAATGCTAATAAAAATATGGAAGCACAATTGAATCAGACAAAACAGCAGTTATCAAAGTAGATAACAGAAGAGTGCCAGGCAGTTCAATTAAGAAGTGGAAAAACATTAAATACCTCACTTCAGAGCAGCAGAAAGCCAAGAAAAGAACAACTGATAGAGGATGAGCAAAATATTATCCAAAATCCCTCTGAGGACAGTAAGAGCCCAGAGAGGAACAACTCTGGCGTTCAAACGCCAGAAAAGGATGCAAAGTTGGCGTTAAACGCCCAACCTACGCGCAGTTCTGGCGTTCAAACGCCAGAAACAGGCAAGGAGCTGGTGTCAAACGCCCAATGGAAGCTCAGTTCTGGCATTCAAATACCAGTGAGGGATCAGACACACACAAGTGCTGATAGCAACCCCTCTAAGAAGGCTTCTCCAACCACCTCTGTAGGAAATAAACCTGTAGCAACCAAGGTTGAGGAATACAAAGCCAAGATGCCTTATCCTCAAAAACTCTGCCAAGAAGAGCAGGATAAGCAATTTGCTCGCTTTGCAGACTATCTCAGGACTCTTGAAATAAAGATTCCGTTTGCAGAGGTACTTGAGCAAATACCCTCTTATGCCAAGTTCATGAAAGAGATCTTGAGTCATAAGAAGGATTGGAGAGAAACTGAAAGAGTTCTCCTCACTGAGGAATGCAGTGCAGTCATTCTGAAAAGCTTCCCAGAAAGTCTTAAAGATCCCGGGAGCTTTATGATACCATGCATATTAGAGGGTGATTGCACCAAGATAGCTTTATGTGATCTTGGGGCAAGCATCAACCTAATACCTGCATCCACTATCAGAAAGCTTGGTTTAACTGAAGAAGTCAAACCAACCAGGATATGTCTCCAACTTGCTGATGGCTCCATTAAATACCCATCAGGCATGATTGAAGACATGATTGTCAGGGTTGGGCCATTCGCCTTTCCCACTGACTTTGTAGTGCTGGAAATGGAGGAGCACAAGAGTCCCACTCTCATTCTAGGAAGACCTTTCCTAGCAACTGGACGAACTCTCATTGATGTCCAAAAGGGGGAAGTAACCCTAAGAGTCAATGAGGATGAGTTTAAGTTAAATGCTGTCAAAGCCATGCAGCATCCAGACACACCAAAAGACTGCATGAAAGTTGATCTTATTGACTCTTTGGTAGAGGAGATCAACATGGCTGAGAGTCTCGAATCATAGGTGGAAGACATCTTTAAAGATGTTCAACCTGATCTGGAGGATTCAGAGGAATTGAAAGAGCCTCTGAAACTTCCTCAGGAAGAGGAAAAACCTCCTAAACCCGAGCTCAAACCATTACCACCATCCCTGAAATATGCATTTCTGGGAGAAGGTGACACTTTTCCGGTGATCATAAGCTCTGCTTTAAATCCCCTGAAAGAGGAAGCGCTACTTCAAGTGCTAAGAACACACAAGACAGCTCTTGGGTGGTTCATAAGTGACCTTAAGGGCATCAGCCCAGCAAGATGCATGCACAAGATCCTATTGGAGGACGATGCTAAGCCAGTGGTTCAACCACAGAGGCGGCTAAATCCAGCCATGAAGGAAGTGGTGCAGAAAGAGGTCACCAAGTTACTAGAGGCTGTGATTATTTATCCTATTTCTGATAGCCTTTGGGTGAGCCCTGTCCAAGTTGTCCCCAAAAAGGGAGGCATGACAGTGGTTCATAATGAAAAAAATGAACTGGTTCCTACAAGAACAGTTACAGGGTGGCGCATGTGTATTGACTACAGAAGGCTCAATACAGCCACCAGAAAGGATCATTTTCCTTTACCATTCATAGACTAGATGCTAGAAAGACTAGTAGGTCATGATTATTACTGCTTTTTGGATGGCTATTCAGGCTACAACCAAATTACAGTAGATCCCCAGGATCAAGAGAAAACAACATTCACATGTCCATCTGGAGTATTTACCTACAGAAGGATGCCATTTGGGCTGTGTAATGCGCCTGAAACCTTTCAGAAATGCATGCTCTCTATTTTCTCTGATATGGTGGAAAAATATCTGGAAGTCTTCATGGATGACTTCTCAGTATATGGAGACTCATTCAGCTCCTGTCTTGATCACCTGACACTGGTTCTGAAAAGATGCCAAGAGACTAACCTGGTTTTAAACTGGGAAAAATGTCACTTTATGGTGACTGAAGGGATTGTCCTTGGGCACAATATTTCGAACAAGGGAATAGAGGTGGATCAAGCTAAGGTAGAGGTAATTGAAAAATTACCACCACCTGCCAATGTTAAGGCAATCAGAAGCTTTCTAGGGCATGCAGGATTTTATAGGAGGTTTATAAAGGATTTTTCAAAAATTACAAAACCTCTGAGCAATCTGCTAGCTGCTGACACGCCATTTGTGTTTGACACAGAGTGTCTGCAGGCGTTTGAAACTCTGAAAGCTAAGCTGGTCACAGCACCAGTTATTTCTGCACCAGATTGGACATTACCATTTGAACTAATGTGTGATGCCAGTGACCATGCCATTGGTGCAGTACTGGGACAGAGGCATAACAAGCTTTTGCATGTCATTTATTATGCTAGTCGTGTTTTAAATGATGCCCAGAAAAATTACACAACCACAGAAAAAGAATTGCTTGCAGTGGTTTATGCCATTGACAAGTTTAGATCATACTTATTAGGATCAAAAGTCATTGTGTATACTGACCATGTTGCTCTTAAATATCTACTCACAAAGCAGGATTCAAAACCCAAGCTCATAAGATGGGTGTTGCTTCTGCAAGAGTTTGATATAGAAATAAGAGACAGAAAAGGGACAGAGAACCAAGTGGCTGATCATCTGTCCCGGATAGAGCTAGTAGAAGGGATGTCCTTCCCCTCTATTGAGATCTCTGAAACCTTTCCGGATGAGCAACTATTTGCCATCCAGCAAACACCATGGTTTGCAGACATTGCAAACTATAAAGCTGCAAGATTCATACCCAAGGAGTACAGCAAGCAACAAAAGAAAAAATTAATTACTGATGCAAAGTACTACCTGTGGGATGAACCATATCTCTTTAAGAGATGTGCAGACGGAATAATCCGTAGGTGTGTGCCTAGAGAAGAAGCATAGAAGATCCTATGGCATTGTCATGGATCACAATATGGAGGACATTTCGGAGGTGAGCAAACAGCCACAAAAGTCCTCCAATGTGGCTTCTACTGGCCCACTCTCTATAAAGCCTCCCGAGAGTTTGTGCGTAACTGTGACAGGTGCCAGAGAACTGGTAATCTGCCTCACAGTTATGCCATGCCTCAGCAAGGAATCTTAGAGATGAGTTGTTTGACGTATGGGGTATTGACTTTATGGGGCCTTTCCCACCATCATACTCAAACACTTATATTCTGGTGGCAGTCGACTATGTATCCAAATGGGTAGAGGCCATTGCCACACCCACTAATGATACTAAGACAGTGCTGAAGTTCCTCCAGAAACATATCTTCAGCAGGTTTGGTGTCTCTAGAGCATTTATGAGCGGATAATTTATATGCTTTTTGGCATTATTTTTAGTATATTTTTAGTATGTTTTAGTTAGTTTTTATTAGTTTTTATTTAAAAATCATATTTCTGGACTTTACTATGAGTTTGTGTATTTTTCTGTGATTTCAGGTATTTTCTGGCTGAAATTGAGGGACCTGAGCAAAAATCTGATTCAGAGGCTGAAAAAGGACTGCAGATGCTGTTGGATTCTGACCTCCCTGCACTCGAAGTGAATTTTCTGGAGCAACAGAAGCCCAATTGGCGCGCTCTCAATTGCTTTGGAAAGTAGACATCCTGGGCTTTCCAGCAATATATAATAGTTTTTACTTTGCCCAAGATTTGATGGCCCAAACCGGCGTTCCAATTCAGCTTAAGAATTCTGGCGTCAAAACGCCAGAACTGGCACAAAAGCTGGAGTTAAACGCCCAAACTGGAACAAAAGCTGGCGTTTAAGTCCAATTAAAGTCTCTACATGTGAAAGCTTTAATGCTCAGCCCAAGCACACACCAAGTGGGCCCGGAAGAAGATTTCTGCATTAATTACTTATTTCTGTAAACCCTAGGCTACTAGTTCTCTATAAATAGGACCTTTTACTATTGTATTTTTATCTTGGTTCTTGAGGTTCCCTCTCTGGGGCCGAAGTCAATGACCACCATTATCACTTTTGTATTTTCAACGGTGGAGTTTTTACACACTATAGATTAAGGTGTGGAGCTCTGCTGTTCTTCATGAATTAATGCAAAGTACTACTGTTTTTCTATTCAATTCACGCCTACTTCTTCTCTAAGATATTCATTCGCACTCAAGAACATGATGAATGTGATGATTATGTGACACTCATCACCATTCTCACCTATGAACGCATGCCTGACAACCACTTCCGTTCTAAATGCAAACAAGCTTGAATGTGTATCTCTTGGGTTTCTAATCTAAGATTAGAACCTTCGTGGTATAGGCTAGAATTATTGGCGGCCATTCCTGAGATCCAGAATGTCTAAACCTTATCTGTGGTATTCTGAGTAGGATCTGGAAAGGGATGACTGTGAAGAGCTTCAAACTCGCGAGTGTTGGACGTGTGACAGACACAAAAGGATCAATGCATCCTATTCCAACATGATCGAGAACCGACAGATGATTAGCCGTGCGGTGACAGCGTGCGTAGAACATTTTCACTGAGAGGACGGGAAGTAGCCATTGACAACGGTGATGCCCAACATAAAGCTTGCCATGGAAAGAAGTATGAATGATTGGATGAAGGCAATAGGAAAGCAGAAGTTTAGGGGGAACAAAGCATCTTCATACGCCTATTTGAAATTCTCACCAATGAATTACATAAGTATCTCTATCTTTATTTTATGTTTTATTCATCTTTTAATTATCAATCCTCCATAACCATTTGAATTCGCCTGACTGAGATTTACAAGATGACCATAGCTTGCTTCAAGCCGACAGTCTCCGTGGGATCGACCCCTTACTCGCGTAAGGTTTATTACTTGGACGACCCAGTGCACTTGCTGGTTAGTTGTGCGGAGTTGTGATAAAGAGTTGAGATTACAATTGTGCGTACCAAGTTGTTGGCGCCATTGATGATCACAATTTTGTGCACCAAGTTTTTGGCACCAGTTTGGACAACTGACGGTTTATCTTGTTGCTTAGATTAGGTAATTTTAATTTTTATTTTCGAAAATTTTTTTAATACAAAAAAAAAGAAATTTTTTTTCTATTTTGTTCTTCAGAGTTTTTAAGAATGAATTCTAGAGTTTCATGATGATCTGTTGAAGTCTGGCTGGCTGTGAAGCCATGTCTAATCTTATTGGACCGAGGTTTCAACTTATCATCACAAGAGCTTGTTGATTTCTATCAATTTTGCTGTTGTTAGCAATGATCTGCTAAAGCTTGGCTGGCCATTGGCCATGTCTAGTGTTTTGGACCGGAGCTTTCATTGAAAGCTTGGCTGGCTAGTAAGCCATGTCTAATTCCTGGACCGGAGTCTTAGACTAGCATTGCAATGATTCCTGGAACTCTTATTAAAAATTTTGAACCCCTTTATTTTCTTTTCCACTCAATTTTCAAAAAATCACAAAAAAATTTATAAAACCATAAAAATAAAAAATATTTTATGTCTCTTGTTTGAGTCTAGTGTCTAATTTTAAAGTTTAGTGTCAATTGCATGTTTCTATTCTTCTTGCATTTTTCAAATATATGCATTATGTTCTTCATTGATCTTCAAGTTGTTCTTGATGATTTCCTAGTTCTGATCTTTAAATTCTCTTGTTTTGTGTATTTTGTTGTTTCTTACATGTATTTTCAAATTGTTATAGTCCTTAGTATACAAACTTCTAAGTTTGGTGTCTTGCATGCATTGTTTATTTGATCTTAGTTGCATTTTTTATTGTTTCTCATCATTAAAAATTCAAAAATATTTTCAAAATTGTGTCTTTTCAAGTCAATAATACAGAGAATTGAAGATTCAGAATATTCAGTAGAGGAATTAAACAGAAAAAGCTGGACGTTCAAAACACCCAGTGAAGAAGGAAAACTAGCGTTTAAACGCCAGCCAGGATACCTGGTTGGGCGTTAAACGCCCAAAAAGGTAGCATTTTGGGCGTTAAACGCCAGAATGGATGCCATTCTGGGTGTTTAACGCCAGGATGACATAAGAGGGAAGATTTTGTTTTTAATTCAAATGTTTTTTCAAGTTTTCATAATTCTTCAAAATTAAATCTTTTCCAAATCATATATTTTCAATCATATCTTTTCAAAATCAATTTCTTTTCAATTTTTTTATTTATTACTATTTTCGAAAATTCTTGCTACAATTAATAATTTAATTCAAAATTTTCTAGTTGTTACTTGCCTATTAAGAAAGGATCAAAAGTTTTAACTCTAGAATCATATCTTCTAATTTCTTGTTAGTCAAGTAATCAACTTTAATTTTAAAACTTTCTGTTTTTATATTGATTTTCAATCATATCTTCTCAATCATATCTTTTCAATCACATCTTTTTCAAAATTAAGTTTCAATCATATCTTTTTGATTTCTAATTTCAAAATCTTTTTCAAAAATCACTTAATTTCTTTCCCAATCTTAATTTTCGAAAAACCTTTACCAAATTTTCAAAATTTCTTTTAATTATTTCAAAATCTTTTACTTTAATTTCGAAAATTCTTCCCCTCTTCTCACATCCTTCTATTTAAGGACTAACACTCCTTCACTATCAACAATTCGAACTCTATCCCTCTTGATAAGTTCGAATTCTTCTCTTTCTACCTCCTCCTTCTATTTTTCTTTTCCTCTGACACCTCAAGGAATCTCTATACTGTGACATAGAGGATTCCATACTTTCTTCTTCTCTCTTTCATATGAGCAGGAGTAAGGACAAAGACATTCTGGTTGAGGCTGATCCTGAACCCGAAAGGACCTTGAAGAGAAAGCTGAGAGAAGCTAAAGTACAACTCTCTGTAGAGGACCTAACAGAGCTTTTCAAACAAGAAGAAGCCATGGCAGCCGAAAACACCAACAATGCAAGGAAGGTGCTTGGTGACTTTACTGCACCTACTCCTGACTTCTATGGGAGAAGCATCTCTATCCCTGCCATTGGAGCAAATAATTTTGAGCTTAAACCTCAATTAGTTTCTCTAATGCAACATAATTGCAAGTTTCATGGACTTCCATTGGAAGATCCTCATCAGTTCTTAGCTGAATTCTTGCAAATCTGTGACACTGTCAAGACTAATGGGGTTGATCCCAAGGTCTACAAGCTTATACTTTTTCCCTTTGCTGTAAGAGACAGAGCTAGAACATGGTTGGATTCACAACCTAAAGAAAGCCTGAACTCTTGGAAAAGCTAGTTAATGCCTTCTTGACAAAGTTCTTTCCACCTCGAAAATTGAGCAAACTTAGAGTGGAAGTCCAAACCTTCAGACAGAAGGAAGGTGAATCCTTCTATGAAGCATGGGAAAGATACAAGCACTTAATCAGAAGGTGTCCTTCTGACATGCTTTCAGAATGGAGCATCATATGTATCTTCTATGATGGTCTGTCTGAACTGTCCAAAATGTCATTGGACAGCTCTGCTGGAGGATCTCTTCATCTGAAGAAGATGCCTGCAGAAGCTCAGAAACTCATTGAAATGGTTGCAAATAACCAATTCATCTACACCTCTGAAAGGAATCCTGTGAATAATGGGACAAATCAGAAGAAAGGAGTTCTTGAGATTGATACTCTGAATGCCATACTGGCTCAGAAGAAAATATTGACTCAACAAGTCAATATGATTTCTCAGAGTCTGTCTAGAATGCAAGCAGCAATAGGTAGTACCAAAGAAGCTTCATTTGAAGAAGAAGCTTATGATCCTGAGAACCCAGCAATGGAAGAGGTGAATTACATGGGAGATTCCTATGGAAACACTTACAATCCTTCATGGAGAAATCATCCAAATCTCTCATGGAAGGACCAACAGAGGCCTCAACAAGGCTTCAATAACAATAATGGTGGAAGAAACAGGTTTAGCAATAGCAAGCCTTTTCCATCATATTCTCAGCAACAGACAGAGAATTCTAAGTAGAGCCATTCTGACTTAGCAACTGTAGTCTCTGATCTAATTAAAACCACTCAAAGTTTCATGACTGAAACAAGGTCCTCCATTAGAAATTTGGAGGCACAAGTAGGTCAGCTGAGTAAGAAAGTTACTGAACTCCCTCCTAGTACTCTTCCAAGCAATACAGAAGAGAATCCAAAAGGAGAGTGCAAGACCATCAACATGACCCATACGGCCAAACTTGGAGAGGAGGAAGAGGCAGTGATCTCCATTGAGGAAGACCTCATTGGACGTCCACTGGCCTCCAAGGAGTTCCCTCATGAGGAACCATGGGAATCTGAGGCTCACACAGAGACCATAGAGATTCCATTGAATTTATTCCTGCCATTCATGAGCTCTGATGAGTACTCTTCCTCTGAAGAGGATGAAGATGTTACTGAAGAGCAAGTTGCTAAGTACCTTGGAGCAATCATGAAGCTAAACGCTAAGTTATTTGGTAATGAGACTTGGGAAAATGAACCTCCATTGCTCACTAAAGGACTGGATGACTTGACTAGGCAAAAATTACCTCTGAAGAGACAGGATCCAGGGAAGTTCTCAATACCTTGTACCATAGGCATCATGACCTTTGAGAAGGCTTTGTGTGACCTAGGGTCAAGTATAAACCTCATGCCTCTCTGTATAATGGAGAAGCTAGGGATCATTGAGGAACAAGCTGCAAGAATCTCACTAGAGATGGCAGACAATTCAAGGAAACAAGCTTATGGACTTGTAGAGGATGTCTTGGTAAAGGTTGAAGACCACTACATCCCTGCTGATTTCATAATCCTAGACACTGGGAAGTGTATGGATGAATCCATCATCCTTGGTAGACCCTTCCTAGCCACAGCAAAAGCTGTGATTGATGTAGACAGAGGAGAATTAGTCCTTCAAGTGAATGAGGACTCCCTTGTGTTTAAGGCTCAAGGATCTCCCTCTGTAACCATAGAGAGGAAGCATGAAAAACTTTTCTCAATACAGAGTCAAACAAAATCCCCACATTCAAACTCTAAGTTTGGTGTTGGGAGGCCACAACCAAACTCTAAGTTTGGTGTTGAGAGGCCATCATCATGCTCTGAGTATCTGTGAGGCTCCATGAGAGCCCACTGTCAAGCTACTGACATTAAAGAAGCGCTTGTTGGGAGGCAACCCAATTTTATTTATTCTCCATTGTTATTTTATGTTTTCTGTAGGTTGATGATCATGTGAAGTCACAAAAATAATTGAAAAAGCAAAAACAGAAGGAAAAACAGTATTAAAAATAGAACACCCTGGAGGAGAAACTTACTGGCATTTAAACGCCAGTAAGGATAGCAGAATGGGCGTTAAACGCCCAGTCTGGCACCATTCTGGGCATTTAACGCCAGAAATGGGCACCAGACTGGCGTTTAATGCCAGGAATGGGCAAGAAGCTGGCGTTAAACGTCAGAAATGGGCAGCAGCCTGGCATTTAACGCCAGGATTGGCAGCAAGGGGCATTTTTGCACGCCACTTGGTGCAAGGATGAGATATCCTTGACACTTCAGGATCTGTGGACCCCACAGGATCCCCACCTACCCCACCTCTCTCTCTCTTCTTCACCCATTTCACCAATCACCTCAATACCTCTTCCCCAAAAACTCCTCACCTATCAAATCCCACCATTCTCTTCACCACTCACATCCATCCTTCATAAAACCCCACCTGCCTCACCATTCAAATTCAAACCACTTTCCTACCCAAACCCACCCATAATGGCCAAACCATACCCCCCTCTCCACTACTATATAAACCCATCTTCACTCCTTCATTTTCACACAACATATACACTACTTCTCTCCCTTGGCCGAAACACTAAGCCCCTTCCATCTCCTCTATTTCTTCTTCTTCTACTCTCTTCTTTTGCTCGAGGATGAGCAAACCTTCTAAGTTTAGTGTGGTAAAAGCGTTACTTTTTGTTTTTTCATAACCATTTATGGCACCTAAGGCCAGAGAAACCTCTAGAAAGAGGAAAGGGAAGGCAAAAGCTTCCACCTCCGAGTCATGGGAGATGGAGAGATTCATCTCAAGGGTGCACCAAGACCACTTCTATGAAGTTGTGGCCAAGAAGAAGGTGATCCCCGAGGTCCCTTTCAAACTCAAAAAGGGTGAATATCCGGAGATCCGACATGAGATTCGAAGAAGAGGTTGGGAAGTTCTCACCAACCCTATTCAACAAGTCGAAATCTTAATGGTTCAAGAGTCCTATGCCAATGCATGGATCACCAAGAACCATGATCAAAGTGTGAACCCGGACCCAAAGAATTGGCTTACAATGGTTAGGGGGAAATGCTTAGATTTTAGTCCGGAGAATGTAAGGTTGGCATTCAACTTGCCCATAATACAAGGAGATGCACACCCCTACACTAGAAGAGTCAACTTTGATCAAAGGTTGGACCAAGTCCTCATAGACATCTGTGAAGAGGGTGCTCAATGGAAGAGAGATTTAAGAGGAAAGCCGGTTCAACTAAGAAGGCATGACCTCAAGCCCGTGGCTAGGGGATGGTTGGAGTTCATCCAACGCTCAATCATTCTCACTAGCAACCGGTCTGAAGTTACTATAGACCGGGCTATCATGATCCATAGCATCATGACTAGAGAGGAAGTAGAAGTTCATGAGGTTATCTCCCAAGAACTCTACAAGGTGGCGGACAAGCCCTCTACCTTGGCAAGGTTAGCCTTCCCTCACCTTATTTGTCACCTCTGCTATTCAGCTGGAATTGACATAGAGGAAGACATCCTCATTGATGAGGATAAGCCCATCACTAAGAAAAGGATGGAGCAAATAAGAGAACCTCACCATGAGCATGAGGAAATTCCTCATCATGAAATCCCTGAGATGCCTCAAGGGATGCATTTTTCTCCACAAAACTATTAGGAGCAAATCAACACCTCCCTAGGAGAATTAAGTTCCAACATGGGGCAACTAAGGGTGGAGCACCAAGAGCATTCCATCCTCCTCCATGAAATTAGAGAAGACCAAAGAACCATGAGAGAGGAGCACCAAAGGCAAGGGAGAGACATTGAGGAGCTCAAGCACTCCATTAGATCTTCAAGAGGAAGAACAAGCCGCCATCACTAAGGTGGACCCGTTCTTTAATCTCCTTGTTCTTTATTTTCTGTTTTTCGAAAATTATGCTTTATGTTTATTTATATTTGTGTCTTTATTACATGATCATTAGTGTCTAAGTGTCTATGCCTTAAAGCTATGAAAATGAATCCATCACCTTTCTTAAATGAAAAATGTTTTTAATTAAAAAAGAAAAAGAAGTGCATGAATTTCGAATTTTAAAACAATTTAATTATTTTGATGTGGTGGCAATACTTTTGTCTTTCTGAATGAATGCTTGAATAGTGCATATTTTTGATATTGTTGATTCATGAATGTTAAAATTGTTGGCTCTTGAAAGAATGATGGAAAAGGAGAAATATTATTTGATAATCTGAAAAATCATAAAATTGATTCTTGAAGCAAGAAAAAGCAGTGAAAAGCTTGCAAAAAAAAGGATATATGCGAAAAAAAAGAGAAAAAGAAAAAGCAAGCAGAAAAACCCAATAACCCTTTAAACCAAAAGGCAAGGATAAAATAAAAAGGATCCAAGGCTTTGAGCATCAGTGGATTGGAGGGCCCACAGGAATAAAATCCTGGCCTAAGCAGCTAAACCAAGCTGTCCCTAACCATGTGCTTGTGGCGTGAAAGTGTCAAGTGAAAACTTGAGACTGAGCGGTTAAAGTCGTGGTCCAAAGCAAAAAGAGTGTGCTTAAGAACCCTGGACACCTCTCACTGGGGACTTTAGCAAAGCTGAGTCACAAACTGAAAAGGTTCACCCAGTCATGTGTCTGTGGCATTTATGTATCCGGTGGTAATACTGGAAAACAAAATGCTTAAGGTCACGGCTAAGACTCATAAAGTAGCTGTGTTCAAGAATCAATGTACTTAACTAGGAGAATCAATAACACTATCTGGATTCTGAGTTCCTATAGATGCCAATCATTCTGAACTTCAAGGGATAAAGTGAGATGCCAAAACTGTTCAGAAGCAAAAAGCTAAAAGCCCCGCTCATCTAATTAATACTGATCTTCATAGATGTTTTTGGAATTCATTGTACATTCTATTCTTTTTATCCTATATGATTTTCAGTTGCTTGGGGACAAGCAACAATTTAAGTTTGGTATTGTGATGAGCGGATAATTTATACGCTTTTTGGCATTGTTTTTAGTATGTTTTTAGTATGTTTTAGTTAGTTTTTATTATGTTTTTATTAGTTTTTATTTAAAAATTACATTTCTGGACTTTACTATGAGTTTGTGTATTTTTCTGTGATTTCAGGTATTTTCTGGCTGAAATTGAGGGACCTGAGCAAAAATCTGATTCAGAGGCTGAAAAAGGACTGCAGATGCTGTTGGATTATGACCTCCCTGCATTCGAAGTGGATTTTCTGGAGCTAAAAAAGCCCAATTTGCGCGCTCTCAATTGCGTTGGAAAGTAGACATCCTGGGCTTTCCAGCAATATATAATAGTCCATACTTTGCCCAAGATTTGATGGCCCAAATCGGCGTTCCAAGTCAGCTTAAGAATTCTGGCGTTAAAATGCCAGAACTGGCACAAAAGCTGGAGTTAAACGCCCAAACTGGCACAAAAGCTGGCGTTTAACTCCAAGAAAAGTCTCTACATGTGAAAGCTTTAATGCTCAGCCCAAGCACATACTAAGTGGGCCCGGAAGAAGATTTCTACATTAATTACTTATTTCTATAAACCCTAGGCTACTAGTTCTCTATAAATAGGACCTTTTACTATTGTATTTTCATCTTGGTTCTTGAGGTTCCCTCTCTGGGGCCGAAGCCAATGACCACCATTATCACTTTTGTATTTTCAACGGTGGAGTTTCTACACACCATAGATTAAGGTGTGGAGCTCTGCTGTTCTTCATGAATTAATGCAAAGTACTATTGTTTTTCTATTCAATTCACGCCTACTTCTTCTCTAAGATATTCATTCGCACTCAAGAACATGATGAATGTGATGATTATGTGACACTCATCACCATTCTCACCTATGAACGCGTGCCTGACAATCACTTCCGTTCTACATGCAAACAAGCTTGAATGTGTATCTCTTGGGTTTCTAATCTAAGATTAGAACCTTCGTGGTATAGGCTAGAATTATTGGCAGCCATTCTTGAGATCCGGAATGTCTAAACCTTGTCTGTGGTATTCTGAGTAGGATCTGGGAAGGGATGACTGTGACGAGCTTCAAACTCGCGAGTGTTGGGCGTGTGACAGACGCAAAAGGATCAATGGATCCTATTCCAACATGATCGAGAACTGACAGATGATTAGCCGTGCGGTGACAGCGTGCGTAGAACATTTTCACTGAGAAGACGGGAAGTAGCCATTGACAACGGTGATGCCCAACATAAAGCTTGCCATGGAAAGGAGTATGAATGATTGGATGAAGGCAATAGGAAAGCAGAAGTTTAGGGGGAACAAAGCATCTTCATATGTTTATCTGAAATTCTCACCAATGAATTATATAAGTATCTCTATTTTTATTTTATGTTTTATTCATCTTTTAATTATCAATCCTCCATGACCATTTGAATCCGCCTGACTGAGATTTACAAGATGACCATAGCTTGCTTCAAGCCGACAGTCTCCGTGGGATCGACCCTTACTCGTGTAAGGTTTATTACTTGGACGACCCAGTGCACTTGCTGGTTAGTTGTGCGGAGTTGTGATAAAGAGTTGAGATTACAATTGTGCGTACCAAGTTGTTGGCGCCATTGATGATCACAATTTCGTGCACCAAGCACTAATTAGTGATGGGGGCACTCACTTCTGCAACAAACAGCTTTACTCTGATATGGTCCGGTATGGAATTAGTCACAAGGTGGCAACTTCGTATCATCCACAGACAAATGGGCATGCTGAAGTCTCTAATAGAGAAATAAAAAGAATACTGGAACGAACTGTAAGTACCCGTAGAAAGGATTGGGCGAGAAGCTTGGATGATGCTCTGTGGGCTTACAGAACAGCATTCAAGACTCCTATAGGGATCTCTCCATACTAGCTTGTGTATAGTAAGGCCTGTCATCTACCCGTGGAACTGGAGCATAAGGCCTACTGGGTAACCAGATTCCTAAACTTTGATGCCAAATTAGCTGGAGAAAAAAGATTGCTCCAGCTGAATGAGCTAGAGGAATTCAGACTCACTGCTTTCAAAAATGCCAAGCTTTACAAAGAAAAAGCAAAAAGGTGGCATGACAGAAAGCTGTCATCTAGAGTCTTTGAACCAGGACAGAAAGTTCTGTTGTTTAACTCTAGGCTCAGGCTATTTCCTGGAAAACTGAAATCCCGGTGGAGGGGACCATATGTGATTACAAGTGTGTCACCATATGGCTATGTGGAGCTTCAAGACATTGATTCTGATAAGAAGTTCATTGTTAATGGACAGAGAATCAAGCATTATCTTGAAGGCAATATTAAGCAAGAGTGCTCAAGGCTGAGGCTAGATTAAAAGCTCAGCAAGGTCCAGCTAAAGACAATAAAGAAGCACTTATTGGGAGGCAACCCAGTTTTTACTTATCTATGTTAATTTTCCGTTTTCCTTTTTTATTTTATGTTTTCTTTAGGATGATGATCATGTGGAGTCACAGAAATCAAAGCAAAATCAAAAATAGCATTAAAAACAGCTCACCCTGGAGGAAGAGCTTACTGGCATTTAAACGCCAGTAAGAAGTATTAGATTGGCGTTTAACGCCAGAAAGAAGCATCAAGCTAGCGTTAAACGCCAGAAACAAGCACCAAGTTGGTGTTTAATGCCAAGAAAGGGAGAAAAGCTGGCGTTTAACGCCAGAAACAAGCAGCAGTCTGGCGTTAAATGTCAGGATTGCACTCTAAGGGCGTTTTGCACGCCTCAATGGAGCAGGGATGCTAAGTCCTTGACCCCTCAAGATCTGTGGACCCCACAGGATCCCTACCTACCCCACCTTTTCTTCTCTCCTTTTCACACCTTTCCATAACACTCTTCTCCATACTCTCTTCACCACTCACACCCATCCATCATAAACCCCTCATACACACTATCACCCTCCCTTGGCCGAACCCACCACACATCTCCATCTCCTCATTTCTTTCTTCTTTTGCTCGAGGACGAGCAAACATTTTAAGTTTGGTGTGGAAAAAGCCCCGCTTTTTAATTTGCCATAACCATATGGCACCTTCCATGAGATTAAGGAAGAACAAAGAGCTATGAGGGAGGAGCAACAAAGGCAAGGAAGAGATATAGAGTAGCTCAAGAGCACCATTGGTTCTTCAAGAGGAAGAAGACGCCACCCTTACTAAGGTGGACCCGTTCCTTAATCTTCTTATCTTTTATTCTTTCTGTTTTTGCTCTCTGTGATTTATGTTTATTTATGTTTGTGTCTTTCTTACATGATCATTAGTGTCTAGTGTCTATGCCTTAAAGCTATGAATGTCCTATGAATCCATCACCGTTCTTAAATGAAAAATATTTTTAATCACAAAAGAACAAGAAGTACATGATTTTGAATTCATCCTTGAAATTAGTTTAATTATTTTGATGTGGTGACAATACTTTTTGTTTTCTGAATGAATGCTTGAACAGTGCATATGTCTTTTGAATTTGTTGTTTATAAATGTTAAATATGTTGGCTCTTGAAAGAATGATGAAAAAGGAGAAATGTTATTGATAATATGAAAAACCATAAAATTGATTCTTGAAGCAAGAAAAAGCAGTGAATACAAAATCTTGCGAAAAAAAAGAGAAGAGAAAAGAAAAATGGCGAAAAAAAAGAAGAAAGAAAAAGAAAAAGCAAGCAGAAAAAGCCAAAAGCTCTTTAAACCAAAAGGCAAGAGCAAAAAGCCAATAACCCTTAAAACCAAAAGGCAAGGGTAATAAAAAGGATCCAAGGCTTTGAGCATCAGTGGATAGGAGGGCCTAAAGGAATAAAATCCTGGCCTAAGCGGCTAAACCAAGCTGTCCCTAACCATGTGCTTGTGGCGTGAAGGTGTCAGGTGAAAACTTGAGACTAAGTGGTTAAAGTCGAGGTCCAAAACAAAAACGGAGTGTGCTTAAGAACCTTGGACACCTCTAATTGGGGACTCTAGCAAAGCTGAGTCACAATCTGAAAAGGTTCACCCAGTTATGTGTCTGTGGCATTTATGTATCCGGTGGTAATACTGGAAAACAAAGTGCTTAGGGCTACGGCCAAGACTCATAAAGTAGTTGTATTCAAGAATCAACATACTAAACTAGGAGAATCAATAACACTATCTAAATTCTAAGTTCCTATAGATGCCAATCATTCTGAACTTCAATGGATAAAGTGAGATGCCAAAACTATTTAAGAGGCAAAAAGCTACTAGTCCCGCTCATCTGATTGGAGCTAAGTTTCATTGATATTTTGGAATTTATAGTATATTCTCTTCTTTTTATCCTATTTGATTTTCAGTTGCTTGGGGACAAGTAAAAATTTAAGTTTGGTGTTGTGATGAGCGGATAATTTATACGCTTTTTGGCATTGTTTTTACAAAGTTTTTAGTATGATTTGATTAGTTTTTAGTATATTTTTATTAGTTTTTAAATAAAAATCACATTTCTGGACTTTACTATGAGTTTGTGTGTTTTTCTATGATTTCAGGTATTTTTTGGCTGAAATTGAGGGACCTGAGCAAAAATCTGATTCAAAGGCTGAAAAAGAACTGCAGATGCTGTTGGATTCTGACCTCCCTGCACTCAAAGTGGATTTTCTGGAGCTACAGGAGTCCAAATGACGCGCTCTCAATTGTGTTGGAAAGTAGACATCCAGGGCTTTCCAGCAATTAATAGTCCATACTTTTCCCGAGTTTAGACGACGCAAACTAGCGTTCAATGCCAGTTCTCTGCCCTATTCTGGCGTTAAACGCCAGAAACAGGTTACAACATGGCGTTTAACTCCAGAAACAGCCTAGGCACGTGTGAAGCTCAAGTCTCAGCCCCAGCATACACCAAGTGGGCCCCGGAAGTGGATTTCTGCACTATCTATCATAGTTTACTCAATTCCTGTAAACCTAGGTTACTAGTTTAGTATTTAAACAACTTTTAGAGATTTATTTTGTACCTCATGATATTTTTAGATCTGAACTTTGTACTCTTTGACGGCATGAGTCTCTAAACTCCATTGTTGGGGGTGAGGAGCTCTGCTGTGTCTCGATGAATTCATGCAATTATTTCTGTTTTCTATTCAAACACGCTTGTTTCTATCTAAGATGTTCATTTGCACTTCAATATGATGGATGTGATGATCCGTGACACTCATCACCATTATCAACCTATGAACGCGTGACTGACAACCACCTCCGTTCTACCTTCGATTGAATGAGTATCTCTTGGATTCCTTAATCATAATCTTTATGGTATAAGCTAGAATCCATTGGCAGCATTCTTGAGAATCTGGAAAGTCTAAACCTTTTCTGTGGTATTCCGAGTAGGATTTAGGGATTGAATGACTGTGATGAGCTTCAAACTCACAAGGGTTGGGCGTAGTGACAGACGCAAAAGGATCAATGGATCCTATTCCAACATGAGTGAGAACCGACAGATGAATAGCCGTGCGGTGACAGCGCACCTGGACCATTTTCACTGAGAGGACAGATGATAGCCATTGACAACGGTAATCCACTAACACACAGCTTGCCGTAGGAGGAACCTTGCGTGCGTGAAGAAGAAGACAGGGAGAAAGCAGAGATTCAGAAGACAAAGCATCTCCAAAACTCCAACATATTCTCCATTACTGCATAACAAGTATTTAATTCATGCTCTTTTATTTTTCGCAATCCAAACTGATAATTATAATTGATATCCTGACTAAGAATTACAAGATAACCATAGATTGCTTCAAGCCAACAATCTCCGTGGGATTCGACCCTTACTCACGTAAGGTATTACTTGGACGACCCAGTGCACTTGCTGGTTAGTTGTGCAGAGTTGTGAAAAGTGTGAATCACAATTTCGTGCACCACTTCACCAGCTCTTCGCATTCTTAACCAAGTCAATGATGAAATCATAGATGATCCTTATTTGCAAGTCAATGACACCAGAATCCTAATCCCTTTCACAATCGGTGCAGATACACATTGCTTTCTTGGACCGATTGAAACCCTTGAAAGAGAGAACAAAAAACTTTCTTTCTTCCCAAATGCTGAAGGGGAAGATTTATTGATAAACCAAGCTTTTAACATCTCTCACTTCATCAACCAAAAATCCTTCCAAAATAATCAAAAAATCAATCCTCGAGGGTTCGATTTCACAACTTGGTACCAACGCCTTGAACCCTCAAAGGGCGCTACCTGGGGAGCCCTTGGAATACAAGAACTACTAAGGCTGTCTCATTTTTCACTCACTACACATCCTTGGATGATCGGAGCAGTAACTTATTTCTGGAATAGGACTACCAACAACTTCCACCTTCCTTGCGGAATGATCGGAATGTCCCTCCTCGATGTGGCTGCCATCACAGGTCTCCCAATAAGTTCTCCAGATAGTACCCCTGACATACAATCTCAACATCAGTACAATGTTACCTTTAGCACTTCCTATAGTGAGTTCATTGCCCATAACATGGGTGAAGATGGTACAGAAATCACGGACAGTGAACATGTAGCCTTCTTATTTTACTGGCTGAATGCAGTTTTGTTCTGTTCCCGAAGCGTACAAATGTCAAAGCTCTTCCTTCCCTTGGCTGCTCTCCTACATGAAGGAAAAGCTCTCAACTTGGCTAAGCTTCTTCTGTGACACATTTTCGAAGAGCTTGGTCTGTTTGTCTGTGACCTTTGAGATAATAATATAATCAACACAGGAGGCCCACTCTGACTACTTCAATTATGGCTTAACGCCATTTTTGAAAATTTTACAACAAAACCTGAAGGTGAAAACACCGATAAACAACACATCGAGGGTTTTCGTTTGTCTAATTACAAACCCAATTTTCCAAACACCCAATCAGATGAAGACAGATTCTGGGCAGTTTTCTCTCTTTTTCATTCCTACAAAGATTTTGATAATGATCAACTTAATTTTACTCCTTTTTTGCGCCATAATTGCAGCCATGCCTGGTTTGATCGTTTGCTCTTTCCCAATACTAACGAGAAAAATGAACTTGCAAATCGAACTTGGGCAAACTTATTGGTTGTTCAAGTGATACCAATAGGGTTACCACAGTATAGGAAAGAAAGGTGCAAGATAACCCTGTATGCTCCTCATTTGACTGCAAGACAACTAAAATTTTCTCAAGCTATCCCAACTCCACAACCTCGACACAGTGATCCATTCTGTCACATTACTTTGACATCCCAAGAAGATTTCAACACTTATCTCTCAAAAAATCAAAAACAAAGAGACCGCTTCAACTTCTTGATTTATGAACGTAGTTCATTTATCACCAAATCTTGTTTCGAATGGTGGGCTGCTTATTATTCAAGGTACGCCCATACCGTAGAAGAAATTCAGCAAACTGCTGTTCGAATGGCTATCACTGAGAGTTCACCAAAAAGAACTCACAAAAGAAAGAATGATGCTACTCGACCACCACCACATAAGAGCAGAAGAACTCCTACCAGAACCTCTCGAAGAGTAATTCTTCTATTCATAACTCTATTTTTCAAACTCGAAATATCCTTCGAATTGTACACTTTTTTTAAACATAATTGATCCTGGGCTTTTAACAGTTAGTGCTGCAATCATCAAGCGAAAGCGCTGATGAGAGTGAACCAACCAATAAGGATTCTCTTGCTGCTTCCTCTCAATCAGAAGATGCAGCCGATTCTGATCCCGGTTCTCAGTTAATACTAAGATCCAGAATTCCTCAGGTAACACAATCATCATTACACACATCTTACTTAGTTTAAAAATAAATTTTAAACTCATAACTGTGTACCTTTTGTACTAGTCCATTAATGTTGCCCAATCAGCTTCTTCCACTGGAGCTCTTGATCAACCAATTCCCTGACAACAAAATGACCCAGAGCACTCCACATCACATGATTCGATTCAATTCACAGGGTCCCTACAATCAATTCCTGCTGCTCATCCACCTCTTCCTCACATAACACAGGTGATTGATCTGACAGCAAATATCTTGCAGCACTCTCCAGAAGAAACCCATAGACTTGAATCAATTTCACCGAATAATCAAGCTGCATTTTCTGAAGAGAACCAGGTGATTCTGGACTCTAATTCAGCTTCGAAAGCTGCTGATACCACCAATTCAGATTCTTCTCGGTCCAAGATGTTAGAAACTCCTCCAGAATTACAACCTAGTCTTTCACTCCAAGCTAATCTTCAAACTCCTTTTGGGCCAAGGCTTGAAATAGCAAGTGCTTCTACCACCACTACAAGTGCTTCCTTGGATAACTTGATTTCTATCTTAAATAAAGTTATCCAAGAAAATAAAATTTTAGTGCCTGTACCAGCGATCTTAAGACCTGCTACATCAAGGCCTTCAATTGAATTAGATCCTGATACTCGGGAACAACTTCGATCACTCATAAAGCTCTTGGATCATCCACCTACAACATGGGTTAATGATCCAATTCTTAACAAACTCCTGGCTGACCTTTTGAATTCTTCTTTTGAACTCCCAACTAATAGACCACATTCTACCTCAATTCAAGAATTCAAACAACTTCTCAATGAGAGTGTTTCATCTCAATTTCAACTCCAAGAAATTGAGAATGAAGAAGCTACAGCCAAATCCAATATAGAAAATTGCCTCGCAACTGCTCAACCAATCTAAGCTTCTCGTGAGGAATTTGATGTAAGAATCTCCCATGCTATTTCTGTTCAAGCTTTTCATGATCAAGAAAAAACAAGACTCGAGTCAGAATTAATTCAGATTCAAGAACAGCTTGCCACCATACGCCAAAGTCGAGCTGCCATAGCCACACCCCTAGCAATAGCCCAACAAGATCAACATCACCTTATTCAGGAACTTATCTCAATTGATACCAAATGGGGAGAATATGAAAATCAACTCGAGAAATCCAAGCCGATAAGTTCAAACAAATTGAAATGCTTTTGATTCTAGAGAACAAAAGGGGAAAGCTACGCTCCGATTTGGCAAAACTAGTGGCACCTTGAATTCCCTTTTTTTTATTTCTCATTTCATCTTTTGTAGCAACTTTCATCTTTTCTAGACATATGTATGTTGCATTTCTACTTTTGCCAACAGTAGTATTGCTTCAAGTATTTTCCATTAACCGAATTAATTATTCTTCCTGACTCAATATCTTTAATATGATAAGCATTTCCAAAATACATTCTAATTATTTGGAATGGGCCTCCCAAGTATGGGACCACTTACCAAGAAATCTCAATTTCTTTTCCATTGGCAAAATAATTTTCAAAACTAATTCACCTGTATTAAAAGACTTTTCCTTGATTCGATGATTATAACTTCGAGCAATACTTTCTTTTTGTCGAATCATATTATCAAGTGCCAAAATTCGTTCTGAGTCTAATTCATTCAACTCATCGAATATTGCATTCCAATAATCATCAACTGGTAAATCATTTTGTCTCGATACTCTCAAAGTATTCAAATTAATTTCTAATGGTAGTATTGCATCATGACCATACACTAGCTTAAATGGTGAAGTACATGTCGAACCCCTTGGTGAATTTCGATAAGCCCATAACACTTGGCTCAAAGTTTCATGCCATGTTCGAGGCCTATTTCCAATATGCTTTTTAATCAAACTTATCAAAATTTTATTTGCTGCTTCTACCTGCCCATTAGCATGTGCATAATAGGGAGTCGAAGTAATCATATTGATATTCCTTGAAGCTGCAAAACTTTTCACCCGCTGACCAGTAAACATTGTTCCTTGATCAGTACTTAACGTTTGAGGAATTCCAAATCGATGAATAATATGTTCCTCAATAAAATCTATTATCTCACTTTGACCTACTTCGATAAAGGGAATCGCCTCAATCCATTTTGTAAAATAATCAATCGCTACTAAGATAAACTTATGTTGCTTGGACGAAGGAGGATGAATTAATCCAATTAAATCCAAAGCCCAACCTCTAAATGGTCATGGCTTTATTATCAAATGTAATTCAGATGCTGGAACTTGTTGAATCGAACCATGTTTTTGGCATTCCAGACATGCCTTCGCATAATCAATACAATCTTTTATCATGGACGGCCAATATACATGATTTCGATATAATACCCATCTCATCTTTTTCCCTGCCTGATGGGCACCACATATTCCATTATGGACTTCACCCAAGGCAATGTTCTGATCATCTCGACTTAAGCATCTTAACAAACTCCCATCAATCCCTTTTTTATACAGTTCATCATCCAATAAGACAAAATTCATGGCTTATAATTTTATCTTTCTATCAACTGCAACATTGGGATCCTTTAAATAAAGAGCAATAGGCTTTCTCTAAGCAGAATCCTCCCATTCATCCATACATAAAACCTCTCTTTCATTCGCTGGTACTAAAATTTGATGGATACCAGATAATTTCCTAAGAATCTCTGGACCAACCCGATACCTCGAAGAAATTTGGGCTAACTCATTAGCAATTTCGTTATGAATTCTAGGGATATGCACCAAGGAAATCTTTTGAAAAGATGTTAATAATTCCCAAGTAGTTACTAAATATTTTTGTAACGTTTCATTATTACAGTTAAATTCTTTCGATAGCTGCTTTAAGACTAACTGTGAATCCCCTAAAATTTGAACCTCTAAAGCTCCTTTGCTGATTAAAATTTCAAGACCCAAAATTAGAGCCTCATATTCGGCCACATTATTCGAACAAGGATACTTTAATTCAAACAAGAATTCTGATGGAATACCCTCTGGTGAGATAATGAGAATCCCAACTCCTGCACCATCTTTATGCTTGGATCCATCAAAATACAATTTCCAATAATTGCTTTCTACTTCGATTATGTTTGCCCCTTGGTCATTCAGATCTTTCGAATTATCTACAAGAAAATCTACAATGACCTGTCCTTTCACAGCCTTGGCTGGAACATAATGTAAATCGAATTCCGTCAATGTCAGCATCCACTTCCCCAAACGTCCCCTTAACATAGGGAAACTTAACATATACTTAATTATGTCAGTTTGTGCTATAACTTTCACTGACTTAGCCACCATATAACACTTTAATTTTATACATGCATAATATAAAGACAAACACAATTTCTCGATTGGGGAATACCTTGCTTCGATGTCAGTTAATACTCAACTAAGGTAATAAACTGCTCGCTCATGCCCGTTTTCATCATTCTGGGCTAACATACATCCAATAGTATTTTCAGATGCTGCAATATATAATTTTAAAGGCTCATATGGACGAACATTCGCCATAATCGGGGCTTTTGACAAATATGCCTTAATCGAATCGAACGCCAATTGATGTTCTGTGGTCCATTTGAATTTTGAACCATTTTTTAATTTCATTAAAGGTGCAAATACCCTAATTCGATCTGAAAGATTCGAGATGAATCTCCGAAGATAATTCACTTTTCCCAAATACGATTGCATTCCTTCTTCGATTTGGATGCAGACAATGCTAATATTGCATCTGCTTTATTTTTATCAATAGCTATCCCTTTTTTATGAGCAACAAATCCCAAGAAATTTCCAGTCGATACTCCAAAAGTACATTTCAAATGATTCATTTTTAAACCTTTCTTCCTCATAGTAAGGAATGTCTTTCTTAAGTGGTCAATATGTTGATTCACGGAAATCGATTTGACCATTACGTCATCGATATATACCTCCATAAACTTCCCAATGAATTCATGAAAAATGACATTCATTGCGCGCTGATATGTTGCTCCAACATTCTTTAAACTGAAAGGCATAACCACCCATTCATATGTACCTAATGCCCCAGGACAACGGAAAGCAGTTTTAGCCACGTCATCTTCTGCAATAAAAATCTGATTATATCCAAAATATCCTTCCATGAAACTAAGAATTCCATTCCCCGCCGCAGAATCTATTAACATATCTGTGATAGACATAAAATATTCATCTTTTGGAGTAGCATTATTAAAATCTCAAAAATCGATGCAGACTCTCAACTTCCCATTCTTCTTCATAATAGGGACAATGTTTGATACCCACTCCACATAACGTGCAGTTCGAATAAATTTTGCTTTGATTAAGCGTTCTATTTCTTCTTTAATTTTAATATTGATTTCAGGAGCAAAACGCCTTGGAGTCTGTTTTACAGGTCGAGCATTAGGTTTCAATGCTAATCGATGTTCTACCAATGAACGATCGAGACCAGGCATCTCATGATAATCCCAAGCAAAATAATCTTTAAATTCATATAAAAGATTAAAGAGTTCAGTTCGAAAAGGATCAACAAGATCTTTATAAATATATGTAATTCGAACATCATCAAAAGTCCCTAGATTAATTTCTTCTAAGGGATCTTGAGATTCAAACCCTTTATAATAATCATCCTCTTTGGTTGAATATTTTTCAAATCCCAAAGGTTCCAAATCATAGATGCAATCAAAAGTGAAATCAATAGAATCATCAGAAATAGAAGAAATCAGATCTTTGATTAAATCATCATCACTTTTATTTTCTACACAATGGGCCTCTGCTATTAAATTGGCAGTCCGGCTCGCATCATTAGTTTCATTACAAGACATAAGGAAATTATAACTAAATTCGACTGGGAACGTCGAATCGAACACATTACAATTAACAAACTTACTAACCCTATCTGATTTAATTTCATCAGAAGAATCATCTTTATTTTTTAATAACTGCGAATTATTTAAATAATTTTGTAATGTTACCAGGTAGTTGGAAACTCC
Organism: Arachis hypogaea; assembly: GCF_003086295.3. Classification (NCBI taxonomy): domain Eukaryota; kingdom Viridiplantae; phylum Streptophyta; class Magnoliopsida; order Fabales; family Fabaceae; genus Arachis; species Arachis hypogaea. The sequence goes on from NC_092049.1 coordinate 26,586,913, forward strand.
CTCAACCTGGTGCATGGAGCAGTCCTTTCCAAGTCTTCAAGAGAGGCAATCCCAACCAGTTGGTTCACAATCCACCTCTGGATAGCGCAACTTCACTAAAAGACCTTCCGAGGACAAGTAGCACCCTTCACAATTATAAGGACTCAGTGATCGATCAACATCTAAGGGCCTTAACTTACGATTATAAACCCTGAAATCGACATGCATTTATTCGACGTATAAATTCGAATATGCCTTGACGGTTTCAGGTTTACCCTCATTAGTCCATAAAAGCACACTTTGATGCACTATAGAAGGTACAATTCCTACACCATGTATCCAATCTCATCCCAACAAAGCGTTATAACTCGCTCTCGAAGGAACCACCACAAAGACAGTATTATGCTCAGATGAGCCAACCCTTACAGTCAGAGTTACCAACCCCCTGGCTGGAGTTGAAGTCCCACTGAAATCTGTCACAACAATGTTTGTAGGGACTAAATGATCAGGATGCTTCCCTACTTTAATTAACATCCTTTCTGGCAACAAACTGATTGCAGTGCCACCATCAATCAAAACCTTATTCACCTTTATCCCACTTAAAGTAGTTGTTATCTAAAGTGGGAGAAGGTGAGACATCTGCCTCTCAGTAGGCCGTAAGAAGTAACCTGGCTCATCCTCTATCTGGATGAAGGAAAAAGCTTCCTTATCCTCCGAATCATAATCTGCATCTGGATCTCCTTCATACTCTCCCAAATATTTAGTGGGAATGATCGATATTGTCCCAACCATGTCATCATCGCCCTCATCGAAATATTCCTCATCCACATCAACATCTTTGTTTTTATCAATTCCAGAAGATTGGGCTACTGCCTTGCCTTTTTCCATCTTCGCAGGTGATAGAATTTCTTTAGGGTAAGTTTCTCCATCAGAAGGGAAAGCGATTCTAGAATGCACAGAAGGCGTTGCCCCCTTGCTTAATTCCTTGCTTGTCTCAATCGAAGGTTTCTTATTCTGATTGAAACCTCTCCTTCCTCCTCTTCCTCGTGGATAACCCCTGACACGACCTCGATATTAGGAATATTGATTCCGGGAAGGCGCTCGATGTCCCCACTGTGGATTACGTCGATGCAAATGATCACGTCTCTGGAACTCCTGGCAATTCCTGATCCACTGAACACCTATAGCCTGAGAATGGCTTAAAGGTGTAGATACATTCTCTTGAGGAGTCTTCGAACTAAAGCCCTCCATACGCCTGATTGGCTGCCTCTGGCGCTCTTGCTCTTCCCTATGAGCCAACTCCTTCTTCATCCTTTCTTTTTCAAATATTGCTGCTGCTTCAGCATCGAAAACAGCATTGCACCACGAACACAGAGATACGTCCCGGTCTTTGATCTTTTGCTGAACCAAGAAGTCTAGCAAACCATCCCATGTACTAGGGTATACTGATCTGACTTGTGACTCAAAATCATCAAGAGCCAAATTAAAATCGTAGGACATGCCTACCATGTTTACTCTAAAGCAAGGTTCAACATAACTGGCATCAACTTCGAAGGGATCTACATCAACCTTCATCTCTTTCTTGCCATCATCGAATTTCAATCGCCCCTCCATTATTGCTTCTTGAATTAAGTCCCTAAAACGGACACAACTATTAGTCGAATGACTTGTTGCTTGATGAAACTTACAGTAAGGCTTTCCTTTTAAATCGTTCACAGAAAGCAAAGTTCTACCCTCAGGTAAAATTAATTGTTTATCTTTAAGCAACACATAAAACATCTGATCAGATTTCGAAATATCAAAGCTATATTTCTTTCCACTTTTTAGTTTTGATTCATTCGACTTTTCACTACTTGACAATTTCTTCAACAAAGAACAAACATATGGAGGGCCTTTCTTAAGTTCGGCCAAATCGATTTCTGTTTCGAAATTGAGTTCCTCTTTGGAAGACTCCATTGTTACATAAGCAACTTTTTCTTTTCGAGTAAAAGGTTTACTCTTTGATCTTTGTTCACTCCTATATTTTTCTTTTTCTTTTTTCATAAGTTCGGTCTGTCGAACATTTTTAGCCAGATGGGCCAAATCGAGAATATGCATGTTAAGCAGTTTTCTGCGCATATAAAATCGTAACCCCATAGTTGCTATTTTCACTATCTTATTTTCAAGTAATGACACATAGCATCTACTTCTGGCATTTTTGAAACGTATTAAATAATCATCAATGGTCTCACCATCTTCACGTTTCAAAGCTACTAGATCGGTAACTGCTACGTTCATTTCACCTCGATAAAACTGAGCATGAAAAGCAGTCTCTAACTGATTCCATGTAATCGAATTTGGTCTAAGATTCGAGAACCAAGTGAATGCATTCTTCGTCAATGACGAAGGAAAAAATTTCATTTTCAAATTTTTATCATTAGCTAAATTTCCGATCTCAACAAAATAACGAGCAACATGTTCAGTAGTTGATTCTCTAACTTCACCAGCAAATTTTGTGGTTATCTTTGGATTTTTTACCCCTCTTGGCACTTCTGCCATTTGGACCACTTGGGAAAAAGCAGACACAAAATGCAGTTGGTTCATAAAACCAACATTCAATCCAACCCGATTTAAAATCTCTTCTACAATTCTAGTGACTTGATAGCGTTCGCCACCACGCAATCTGGCTAAAAAGTCATCAGCATTTTGACCTCGGAGAATCACATGAGGATTTTCTCGATTTGGAATATTATTTTCATTTTGAAAAATATTTTCCATCCCTTCGTTATTTCCCCTGGCGTTATGCCTCTCACCTTCATCATAATCAACAATTCGAGCAATCCTCTCGACTTGTCTAGCAAGACGCTCGAATCTTGATTCATGATCAACCATCATGGATTTAAAATTGTAGTCATTTGCTGAGTCAATAAATTGACCAGGTCATGATGACTTTCCTCCACTTGTTGTCGATATGCCGCCATCAAATTCACAGCATTCGAAGTGGAGCCCACATTAAAATCACGAGAATACTCGGAATGTTGTTGTGGATTTTGAACATTATTCACTCCATTTACATTTCCAAAGCGGACAGGCGGCACAAAACCATCCATCGGTGGGGTATAACCAGGAGGAAGACCATAAGGAGGCCAACTGGTGGTTAATGGAGGTTGATATGGTGGCACAGGACCATGTGGACGAATATTACGTCCAACATTTCCAGTTTGAATAGTCGTAACGACTATACTTTCAGTTTCAATTGCACCCTCCGAACGTGAAGATACGTCGGCTTGTTGCATGGACACTGGTATGCTATCATTGGTGGACGAACCACCATTCACATTTGATAATTCATCAGCCATGTGAATGATCTTTCTACTTCGTAATCACATACACTAAAAATTACTGGGAAGAATATTTATCTGACACACTTCGATTTAAAAATGGTCCCACCGGGCGTGCCAATTTGTTTTGTCGATTTTTAGCAAATCGATGTTGGTTTGATATCTAATGGTCTGGGAGCAAAACCTACTCATCTATACGAGTACCAGTTTTCTAAAAGTGCATCAAAGTGTCTTCGATTAGACGAATAATAGGATAAAGGTGAATGAAAAATTCGTAAAGCAATAAAAGAAACAAATAAATAAGGTTTTCAAAAAGATAATGTACTGAAATTGGAAAAGATTACAGTGAAGTTAAAAGAAAAATACTAAACTGCCTTTAGTTGGATCAAAGGATTTTAACATAAAAAATTTAAAGTGCAGAAGGATAAATTGAACAATGAAGATAAAGAACATTTGAAAAATAAATTTACTTGAAATGTTAAATTTACAGAAGTGTAAATTGAAAGAATAAAGAGATGGAAAGAACCCTACAGAAAAGTTACTCGATTGCAAACTCAGGAATTTCCTGGGATGTGAGTGTGCTTGAGTGTTTTTCTGAGTAAAAGTTCCAATCCTTATTCACTAACACTTCTTAGTATTTATAGGCTAATCTTACATAACTGAAAATTAATTACAATTAAATATGAAATTTCAAATTTGAAGTGCAATCTCTCTTGGTAACCGTTCCCGCCGCATAATTGTAGATATTCTCCATAATTTTCTCGTGTAATAAAAGCCACTAACTCTCCTACTTCTATGACTATTCGATCAGCTCATCGAAGACCTTACTTAATCTTTCTAATCGAATCTCCTTATTCGATCAGGCCTACTCGATTAACAAACACAATTAAAATCCAAATCAGTGCCCATTACTTCCAACTTCAAGTTCATGCGTATTTCTTCTCGAGAAACCATACCTGACCCATTCCGAATCGATCCACTTTTGTCGAAAATATTTTTTGATCAACACTTTTAAAAAATTTAGAATTTTAGATCGGCGATGAGTGATCGACAATAAAAAATAAAGTAAATAGTATTGAGAGGAAAAAAAGTGATAAAAATAAAGGAAAAGTCTAGGGCCAGCAACTTTTTTAAATTCTGGCCAGTATGTAATCAGTAAAGAAAGGTGAGCCATTGGATGAAATCTCACACCAATCTCACACCATTAAAATAATTATTAATAACTATTTGATGGCTACAAATCACAAAAGTTGCTGGCCCTCTAACACTCCTCAAGAATAAATAAAAGAATAATTTAAAAAATCAATTAGTGTTGAGACATAGTTAATTCTCTAATTGATTAAAATAAAATATTATTTAAAATTTAGTAGAATTAATAATGAGTGAAGACAAAGGAATAAAAATACAAGATTCGTGTTCCACTTAGGATCTTTGAGTAGGGTTAAAGAAAAAAAAATACAAATGTGTTTAGTTTGTGTTTTTATTATTTGTTATTTTTAGTATAAAAAATTTGTAATAAAAAGAAAAATAAAAAACAAAAATAAACTTTTATTATTTTAATTTTTTTATAAAATCCTAAAAACAGTTATTAAAAATAAAAAATAAATAAAAATACAAAGACCACGTATAAGAAAATCATGATCAGGTAGAGTAATTAGATTAGAAGTGTACAAAAATATTTTCTATCAACACAAACAAATGGTTTGCAATATTTGAAAGTCTTAACATAAGATGGGAAGAACCAAAATATTTTGTTGAATATGCTACAGTCACGGATCATAAGGTGTTTATCATAGTAAAGTAAGGCTCCTGAGTTCACATATTGTTATGGAACAACAATTTTCTGTAGTGCTTGTAGCACTTTCGGCACTTTATTGTATGACTCCTTTCAGTTTCTCTATATCTGTGCAATTACCTTTTGTTTCGCCATCTAAGCCTTTCTATACGAGAGTTTGAAGTGATAGCTTTGTCGAACTGCACCCTGTAGAACCGTGATACTAACGGATGGGTTGCACTATATCAATGACAGGATGACATTGTAGATGAGGGTACTGTTCAACTGTCGATGGTCTTGCGACATGGTGGGTGCTAAACACGTATGTGCTCCACCAATCCTTCGGACATCCCTCATGAAATAAAACAGTCATGGTTGGAAACTACACCAAATATAACAATCATAAATGAATAAAAACGCCACAATTAAACTTGACCTCACTAATATCTGAGATTCTTGGTGACACGGAGAATCCAGGAACATTTTGTTGTAGATTGGCGACAATGCACATGGTATTTTAATCGGTCCAATTCGATAACTCGGTACTCAATACTTTTACGAATGTTGTAGTTCTTCACACCTTGCATTTATTGCATCTCTACTTTTGAATACGTGGCCGACATGAAACTCCGCACCACCGTTTAGGTTGTAATAACTGTCTTTCCAGGTGTTGGAAAACGAAAATTTTTCATGCATCGCGTCCAGATCCAATGCATGATAGTGATTTAGTACATCTGATAGCACCAAAATTAGGTGGGAAAAAGGCAAAACATAGCGACCGCTGCCTCGGCCGGCGTTTTTGGTACAAATTCTTCCTCCTCATCATCTTCATAAGAACCACTATCGTTGCTATTCGCAACATACTCCTCGTCGGAGTCTTCATCATCCATGTCCATGTCTTCCACTGGCCTAACAACATGAATCGGTGATGGTGCGAGAGGTGGGTCATCTTGCACAAAGGTTGAGTGGACAGATTCATTGCCCCATGAATTATTCTACTATGATTCTCCAATAGATGTCAAACATGAGGCGTACATGCTTGTCGCCATAGAGTCGAAACAGATGAAACCGAAAAGCTGCGTTTTTCAACGGTACTAGCAACTTATACCCCGCCCTTCCGATCTCTTTTCTCCCTAAACCACCAAAGTTACTCAATATCAGACTCTTCAACTCCGACAACAAACTTACTCGCAGAGTACGCAACAGTAACAGATTATCACACTCAAATATCACCCATTGTCACTGTTTCTCATACGATAATTGGCATACACACAGACAACCACATATCCGTTACTACTGGACATTTTTGCCTATTTTTTGAAAGAAAGACAGGAGAAGAGAATATGAAATGTATATGGAGAATACTTAGAATCGCACATCCTTTTATAGTTGATGAAAATTTGTCTTCTTGTATCTCGTTTACACTGTAAACGTTATAATTTATCACATATCTTGTTTATACTGTAAATGAAATAAGTTTACACATATCTCATTTACATTATAAATGAGATAAGACATACTAGATATTTTTATAATTATTTTTAAAATTATTTACTTTAATAAATAAAATATTTTTTTATTTACTTAAAAAAATCTCCACTCGTAGAAGAAGATAAGTAATAATATATAAATTGAAAGATTATTTAATATTGTTGCATGATTGCATCACACTGAATATGTTTTGAGTTTGAGTCAACCACTACTAAAATAATCTTTAATTCATTATTTTCAGAGTTATTTTCTTAAAAAAAAAATTCTTTTCATTTATATATTAATGTCAAGTTCAATCACAATTAGTATAAGAGAGTAAATTTTTACTCATATATTGAGTATGCCGAAACTTATCAATAAATGATAAATAAAAATATTGTATATAATCAATTTAGATTGGTCGAATAGTTAGTTTAATCATCTATTTAAATAAATATAGAAATTTAAATCGTGCTTTATATACAGTAATTTATTGATCAATAATAAATTTTGGAAAAATTACTCTAAAAGACCATTAGGAAGACTTAATTATTAAAAAGGACCTTTAATGCCAAAATTATTAAGAAGGACCAAATCTTTTTATAATATTTAAGAAGAAGAACTAAATCTTTTTATAAGAAAATAAATATAATTTTAACTATTTTTTTATTTATTTTATACAATCTTTAATATATGCTATTTGATTTACAATGTTATATAGATATTTATGAATATTTACTTGGGATTAATTAGTTAATTAATTTAAAAAAATTACTCTAAAAAATTGTTAGGAATATTTAATTATTAAAATATTAATTCTTAACTATTTTTTATTTATTTTTTATAATTTTTATATTAAAAATTTTTATTCTTCTAAAATTTTGGTAATTTTTATTATTTATTTATTACTTTTATGATCTTTTGTCTTTTTTTTTTCGTTAGGTAAAGATCATAAAAATAAAAAAATAAATAAAAATAAATAATTAATTAATAAAAATTACTAAAATTTTAAGAAAAATAAAATTTATCAACATAAAGATTATAAAAAATAAATAAAAAATAATTAAAGATATATTTATCTTTTGATAAAAAAATTTGATTCGTTTTTTTAAATAGGTTTAATTACTCTGTTGGTCCCTATAATTTCACGAAATTTTCAATTAGGTCCCTATACTTTTTTTCCTTTTAATTGGGTCCCTATACGTTAATTTTTTTTTCAATTTAGTCCCTATTAACGTTAAACGTCAAAAAAATGTTAGTGAATTGTGAAATTACTTTTATACCCTTAGGGACCTAATTGAAAAGAAAAAAATATAAGGACTTAATTGAAAATTCGGTAAAACTATAAATATTCAATGAAACATATTCCTATAATCCCTATTCAATGATTCTAAGACATGAAAAATATTCCTATAATCCCTTTTATTTTGTCACTATCATTCTTTTACTTATTTATATACAAATTGCACCAAAAGTACTTTTTTTTTTTTACTTTCAAAATACCTTATCTTAAGAACCTAAAAAAAATAATGGAATTGGAATTGGAGCTACCAAAAGAAGAATGCACACAAAAGTAATGACAGCATAATAAACTTTACATTAATACTTAAGAGCATACTTACATCTAGTTTAGAATTGGAGGAATACATCCACCAATTGATATTGTATACAAATAAGAAATAATCGATGTAAAATAAAATACTACAATTTTGTGTGCGCCCTTTAGCAAATGGACAAAAGATTATCACTATGAAAATCCATGCTATGCCTAATGAATACAAAATTGGGTGACTTCAATTCAATAGGTAGCTACTCATGCCTGTCTAAGAACTTCTCTATAACGACTGAGAATGCCGCAAAGCCAGCACAACCAGCACATGCTGCTTTTGGACCACCTACAATCACAAACCAACACCAAAGCATTCTGAAACAAAGACAGAGAACAGATTTTTGAACTAAACAAGAAACATTTAAATCTTAATTGAAAACAGTGTATTCATGCCACATTTAGGATCAGAGTAATTATAGTTCTTCAGATCATCCTGGAAATTTCCAACCCATTTTTATCTTCCAACCAAACATACTCTAGTATTAAATTTTTAAGGTAATTTGCACGTTCACAACTACAGATTATGTCAGAGACAGATCAAAGCTTGAAATCAATACCTTTCTAAGTTTATCAATCTCCCAAACAGAAGCATAAGACTAAAGATAGGACTTCAAATCAATGGCTAGCCACAATTTTGTTCAATGGTTATCTAAAGATTTAGGACCTTACCACCTAAGAATGCAAAATCCTTAGACTTCAGTTGCCACTTCTCGTGTATAAACACATTCTTCCAAGCACAAAAAACGTCAAGAAACTAAATTTATAAAGCAGAAATTAATCCAACTATTAGTCCTTCTAAGCAGCTATGTTACATGCAATTAGAGCTACAAAGCTTTGATTTTCATAATTAGGTAAAAGAGAGAAGAAAACTTACCCCCATTCATGGCATTCTGCTCACTATCGGTCAAACCCAAGAACTCCAATTTTCTTGGCTCAAATACTCTTTGAAAGATACAAGTGCAATACAATACATCCTTAATTTTGAAGAATCCATGGATCATAGCCATCAACAAAATTTAGAATATAAATTTAGAATATAATTTGAGAAATAAACAGAAGTTGCAAACAATTAAGCAAAACTGAAACTGAACTACAAATTCACACAACTTAAGAATTTACAGCTTGAGAGACAGGAACTGAAAAAAACTAAAAAAACTGAAAAAAAAAACAACACAATACGAATAGAACACCCTTAAAACATTCAGCTTCTCCTTATTCCCAATCTCAGTCAATCAATTCTTCCTAAAAAATAAAGAGATTAAAATGGGACACAAAGATGAAGAAGAAAAGTTGAAATATCATCATATCTAGAATATCATTAACTATATTGATCAATTAACTGACTATACAAAAGATAAGAAAATATAACAAATACCACAAGTAAAGAGCAATCACTGCTAATTCTTAAATACTTGATATTAGTTCTTCACTGAGTCAGTATCGAAAGATGGACGATGGCAAAAAAATGAGGGAGGTGCAGATGTTATTGAAATATTTTTGGTAATCCAATTTTACATTGAAAATCGGAGCCTCCAAGTTCGAATTGTTTTTCCCCAATTCTGAAACCAAGACAATGTGAAAAAATCGAACAAGGAGGTGGAAGAAGAAGTTGTAAATACAGAAAAGAGGAATGAAAATCAATGTCTCTCACCGTAAACTTACACTTGAGGAACAATCAATTCCTTCTTAAACTACCGCAACCGAAGAAAATAAACAAGCGAGTTTTCGATTTTTTGCAGAAGAAGAAAAGGTAAGGAAGGAGAGAAAAAGAGATGAATTAGAGAAGATATAGCCAGCAGATAGAAATGAACATCAAAATTGGATTCACCGCTGCAAGGTTGCAATGAGGAGAATCAAACGCACCCAGATTCAGCTCTGATTAACTTTGTTTAGTTTCTCACCTAAATCTGGTTCCCCTGTCGCATGAGACGGAGAAAGCTTCCCGATTTCAGTTCCTAGGCTCTGCAGAAATGCGAATCTATGTCTAAAATCCAAATAATGGCGACATTTCAGAGCTTCTGTTTCCGACTATGGCTGTAAAATCCAGTCGGCCACGATCGTCCCTATAATGAGAAAGACACAGAAGACAAAGAAGAAGAGGGAACGGTAGATCATCCCTATAATGAGAAAGACACATAAGAGAAAGAAGAAGAAGAGGGAAGGATAGAGAAGGAGCTGGTTGTTCTGGTTTCTTTTCTGATAGAATGAAAATGGTGAGAATGAAGGTGAGAGAGAGAGAGGATGGAGTAGAAGAGGGAGACGGAAAGGTGGAGGAAGAGTAAATGGTTAGTTTTGTCTTTCTCAAAATAAAAAGGGAGACATAATTTATGAATTTAAAAAAATTGAGAGAATATTCAATTTAGGAATGGAATATTCCGTTAAATCAAACGGTTTTGTTACGATAGGGATCTAATTGAAAAAAAAAATTTTGTGCAGGGACCCAATTAAAAGGAAAAAAAGTATAGGGACCTAATTGAAAATTTTGCGAAACTATAGGAACCAACAGAGTAATTAAACCTTTTAAATATTATAAAAAGATTTAGTCCTTTTTAATAATTTTAGTATTAAAGGTCTTTTTTAATAATTAAATCTTTTTAACGGTCCTTTAGAATAATTTTCCCATAAATTTTTAAATTGAACTTAAATTCGTAATAGATTAATTTTTAATTTATCGAATAAAAAATATAGTAGATAATAAAAGAAAAATATTGTATGTTGATAGTGTCTGAGAATAATTGAAGCAATAATTTGACCAAATAAGATTTGTTTGTTTGACATGATACACGGATAATTAAGATTGATAATAATGGTAGTCATTATTTGGGGTAGGTCTTTAATCATCAAATTCATGCATCTCGCTACTTTGTATTCTTAACAGGTTTCTTATATATGTCTTTTGGGGAGGCATATCCTTCTAATTAGTTCTAACCCTGTAGGCAAGGCAGGTCCACCACTTAACCACAGGCAAAACCAAGTGCTTGCTTTTCAATTGTTACTCATACTTTCAATTTTTAAACTGCATAATAAACCCTAAATTATTTTTGATATGACATAAATTGAATTCGATATAGCATAAACAGTATGATATAATTAATTAGCTAATTTTTATCAAATTTTTTCATAAATAAAAGATTAATTTCTCTCTATAAAATGTTTTTTTTTTTGTGACTTCTCTATAACATGTTTAATTGTTATTGGAGAAATTGAATTGAGTTATCATGATTAATAGTAAATAACTTTTTAGTTTAATTTAAAAAATCAATTAAGTTAATTATAGTAAAATCATTTATTCCAATTACAAAAGTTGAAGTCTCATGTTACAATTTTTTTCTATTCTCCTAAATCACTCGATTCCTGAATCTGTTTCAGAAAAACAAAAAGTTAGAAAAAAGGATAAAAAGAAATAAATAAAAATTAAATAAAATTAAATCACGGTGCATTAATCTTATGAAATGTGGAAACTAATGACTATGTTTAGTCTTAATTTGGATATATAAATCAATTATTGTAGAAGAATGATAAAAGAAAAAAAAACCTTTGTAGAAATATATAATAGAGATTTGATAATCAAGTTAGATTAATTTAGTGGTTAGCTCACTATTTCACTTAATTAAGTATTAAGAGTTTGAATTTTACTTTGGATATGTAATAACTAATTAATCAGTGATAAATCCTTAAATGGAGTTCTGATTTTCAGGCATAAGAATATAGTGAAAAATAAAAAAATACAAAAAAAATAAATTCGATGTATGAACCAAAATATTTAATTTCCTACTAGTACAATTTCCTTCTGATTTGATATATCATCATTAGTTGCATAATTTGTTGTCATCGTATTTGAAATCCTAAAATTTTGTTCTCTTACCATGTGCTATGTTAAGTACGGTGACGAGGAATGAAATTTTTTGTTGCATGGATACATTTATATGCTGCTTATTGATATGAATATGATAGTGCTGGCTCAGAGAAGGCGACGACAGTACAATTCTTTTTTTATTTTTATTTTTTTGAAAATAGATTTAGGAGTTTGGTGATGTAGAAAAAAAAAATTGCAAAATAGAACTTGTTTGAAAACTCTTATAATTTTGCATAAATAGTTTATCAAAAAATCTAAAAAGTTAATAAGTTAACACTTTGATCAAAATCTAGCCCATTACAAAAAATGTATAATCACACAATGTTAGATATATTGAACTTTTTTTAAATTAATATATAAAAATATTAATCATGACTAATTGATGATTAAAAATTTTAAAAGTGCTAGCGTTTAATACTATTGAGAATTTATTATAATTAATTTATTTAATTTTTTAAACTCAAATTAAAAAAATTGTTAGTGTTAACTATGATAATTTAATTCAATTCTTTCAATAACAATTAAACATGTTATAGAGAATAATTAATTTTTTATTTTTGAGAGAGTTAACTAGAAATCATCTTAAAATTATATATCTAAAATTTATGTTAATTGATTATTGACTAATTTTTATTGTTTTTTCCATATTTATCTATCAAATTCTGGATTCTTTGCTTTAGCACTTAAAATGAAGAAGAAAGAACTACTTAAAATAGTTTAAATAATGAAAATATTTGATAATAAAAAAATATTAGTAAAAAATAATTAAAACTTATCTTATTTAATATTTATTAATTGTTGTAATAATTAATAAATATTAAATAAAATAAATTCTTTTTTTTATCCTCTCCAATTACCAGTTTAAATAACTGCTGCTTAATGAAGTACAAATATAACTTTGGATTGATCATCAAAACCAGTTTGAGCCAATTCTATTAATTCGTATTGCATCATCAAGTTTATTGAGTGAATGCAATCATTTAAGTTTAACAACCGTCCACCTTATATACACATAAATACAAAAGTATGCGCAATTATTAATCAAGTGTAAATGTGTAGTAATGCAAGTCACATGGACATTAACTTCTACAGGTCTGTTCTTTATCATTTTCCTCTTAGCACACAAGACATGAAATGTTGTCCTCTTCTTTCTACCCTTTTAAGTTGATATTTGGAGTTTGTACGCCATATAATGGTTCATTTATGTATTTTTATCTCTTAAGTTAATTTAATGACAACGTTAGTTTATGAAAAAAAAAAATTATGCGTAATTCATGTTTTAAGTAAAAAAAAAAAAAAAAAGACTCTTGTATAAGTAATATATTAATATATAAAGAAAAAATTAGCACAAGACAAATTAAAAAAAATGTCTATATAAAATTTGACACAAACTAAAAAAAGGTTTATGTGATAGAATGTATAAAATTACTAAAAGAAAAATGCTAGAGCATCATCTAGTATTTCTTTTACTAAAATATATGACTATTCATATTTCTACTTATTATTTTAAACTTATGAGATACGTAATTTCGTGATAAATTTATACATTAGATAAAGATAATTATTTAATTTTTATTTTGATTGTAAAATTGTAAAACTTTAATAAAATTATATTTGTCCCAAAATTATACCTAAGTACCCACTTGAATAGTACATGACAGTATGAAAGGATCATTTACCATTTCTTATTTTGGTGAGGTAGAAAAACTACAAAAGGACTCAAAATCTATAACAAGGGTATCAGCGGAACGAATTCGGTGCATGCCAAAAGGTGCTTTTAATAAAATTAACGCTGGGAGAGAGTACGTCTTTTTCAAGTTGTATTTTATTTATTATTTTTTATATAACACAATAAATAAATATAATATTATAATTCAATGATTAAATATAAAAGATAAATATAAAAAAGAAAAAAATAGCTAAAGTATTCCAATTCTTTTTATATATAAGTATATATTATCTTTTTTTTTTTTTGAAAAAATTTTCTTAGATTTAGGATAAATAAAATTTTAACATGAAAATAAGGAGGAAAAAGCTCTTTTTTTTAATTATGGAAAAAAAAAGAAGTGTGACCAAAGTTTTCTTAACTTTTCTCTATTTTATTCTGGAGTTTGGGCCTTTTTCCAAACAAACTTCTTTATGAGCCTTTAGCTTTTGTGGATTTTGGAGTCATTTTTGTAAATGATTTTAGATTTTTGGACTTTTGAGATTCTACTAAAAAAGGACTTTTGAGACTGCTTAAAACTCTTTGATTCAATTTATTCACATGTGTGCACATAATTTTTATCATCTTTGATTTACTTGTAATTCAATGGATTAAAGAAAGATTTGATTATTTTATTGATCTTATAATTTTATCAAATTTTTATATATTTTTAATTAAATTTTTATATTATTTTTAATTTTATAATTAGATCATTTTTAATGTAAAAAATATTAGAATTAACTAAATATTTTTTACAAATTAAAAATATTCATAATTAAAAACTTAACTATATCTTTGATCCGAGATATTTTGCGAGAAATATTCTATTAATTTAGAATTTTAAAATGTATATATAGACCGATCATAATTATATATGTCAGCAAATGTAAATAACTCAAAACGATGTGAGGCGGATGTTAGATGTCTCTCTCCTGTCCAATTTATTATTAACAGAAAATAATTGCCTAATATTAACAGAAAATAATTAGCTTTCTAATTGAATTATTGGTTTATCGCATAACACATAATAGTTAACTATCTTAAAATAGAAAAATTTGGGGCCAATAGTTTTTTGTAATTTTGGCCAATGATCAGTATAAATATTAAATTATTTTTAATAAATAAGTTTTATTAATTTATACATGTAGACAAATTCTAATAAATACTAATATAAGTTATTATATTAATTTATGTGTATAAAATTTAATAATTATAAATATAAACTATATATTTTATGTATATAAATTTTTATAATAATATTTACTAGTCAAATGTTGTTAAAAATCTCAATTGATGAGTATACACCTAGAGTTTTGTGTATGACTCTCTTCTTTTCTCATTGACATACTTTAGCTTTGGCAGAAAAAAAAAAAAAAAGAAAATATTATCAAACTCAACATAAATCATCATATATATATATATATATCAAATATGTTATCTCCAAAATAATAACGCGCTCTTTATTTTTATCACTAGTTTGAAGGCAAATGATTACTGTTGATAGCATAATTAATTAGGATTACAAAAGTAAGTGCAATCGCAAGACCATCTTTTCAACGTAGCACGGAAACCGCAAGTTCCCTCAGCACCCTTTCCAGGGTACTTTGCAGCACAGGCAAGGTCACACTTGGTGTTATCCGCACACCCTCTGTCTATGAAAAACGAATCTTGGCATTTCTTCAATGGCGGGCACTCGTAGTAACACCAGCAGCGGTTCCTAAAGCCTAGGCTAGGCCCACATATTCCCTCGCCGCCGGGATGTGCCGCCACGCACTTTTGGTTGCAGTCGCTTGTGCAATCCCCAAGAAGATCATCCTTGCATCGGTCACCATCCACCATAACCACAAGAATGCCTGCATACATGCATGTTACATTTTTTTTGTTAGGATTTAAATTCAAATCGTTATCTCATTATCAATTTTTGTTTTTCAAAAAATACTACGCACACACTAAAACCAAAACCGACTAAATCAGCTATTATATTTGTAAATAAATATATTTGTTATTCAAATTGAACAACCATGTGTTAATATTGTAAAATCGTGTGGGTAATTTTTTTTTTTAAATGTGCAAAAGGATAATTAGTTTTTCAAAAAGTTTGTATTAGATTTATAGATTTTTTTCAAAAAAAAAAAAACCAAGTACTTTAGAAAATTTTGTGATAGACTTATTATAAGTGATAAGTCTCTAAAAAAAACACCAATAAATCTTTGAAAATTTGTGACAATATATATCCTTGAAAAATGATAATATTGGATAAATTTTACTCTTGTGAGTCTTTTATTCTATTCCACTAATAAGAATACATCTATAAGTCAAATGCTGGAATTACACATAATTTATATTTTTTAAAAATTTTAAATTTTAAATTCTAATTTTTTTTTTAAAGATTT
Organism: Arachis hypogaea; assembly: GCF_003086295.3. Lineage (NCBI taxonomy): Eukaryota > Viridiplantae > Streptophyta > Magnoliopsida > Fabales > Fabaceae > Arachis > Arachis hypogaea. Next base: position 26,603,019 of record NC_092049.1, read on the forward strand.
ACATGATATTTTATTTTACCCTTACACAGGACCTATAAATCTATCAATAAATTATTCAGAAACATATTTGTCTTATTATTTGTTTTTAGTTCTACACAATATTAGTGAGACATTTTGTTGAACCAAAAATCTGGAATTTAAACTTGTCATTTCCACGGTTATAAGTCTTAGCCATAAACTTCACAGCCAACTGTTGTGATACTTTATTATATATTAAAATTAGTTTTAAGTCTAATTTATATATGAATTCAACTAAAATTTAAAAGTAACAGTTCTACCATGTCTTAATTAACGGGTTGATTATTTGATAACTATGTTTGAGCCATCAAAATTAAAGCTATTTCTTTAATATTTTAAAATTAATTTTTAGCGCATATGAGATATGTGTCTTTGGATGAATAATGGCACATTTTAAGTTCATATAATAATATTTGGGAAATTGCAATTGATGGGAATTGTGTATGCTAATCATGAACTCAAAAATGAAAGGAGAACATTGTGGATTATATGGCACATATAGAACTAATATTAAATTGCAAAATTATGTGACAAAAAACCTCTGTATGTAAATAATAGATCCATAAACTTAACGAGGAAGACGATAATGAACTTACATGATGCAGTGAGCAACAGGAGAGTGGCATAAACTGAGAAGTGGTTATTGACCATGTTTGCTTTCACGAATTCATACAAACACTAAAGTTGACTAAAAAATGGGTGCACGTTGCACCATTTATAGAAAAGAATATTGGGTTTAAAGTTTAAAGTAACGGTATATTTCGAGGAGTTAATAAAAATGCTAAATTTAGAACAACAAAATCATTTGAATTAGGAATTACAGATCAATGATTATTGAGGGTTGATGCAACATTTATTAAGAAATGATGAGCTTGTATTGCACAATAAGGATGTGAATTGAATTTGTGTTATTGATACAAGGATATATATCCATTAATCAATTATCTAATCAACCATTAGGGAAAAGTCTAGGCCATCAATTTTATTAAGTTTTGGCAGTATATAACCAGCAAAGAAAAGTGAGTCATTGATCAATTTCACATCATTAAAATCATCATTGATGGCTATTTAATGACTACAAATCATAAAAGTTGCTACCCCTAACACTCCTCATTATATATATTTACCTAATCAATCTGTTTGTACTTTTGATTGAGATTTCGAACTTGAGAGATCAAGAGAACGGAGATTCTAATTTGAGCGATATCTAAATCAGGCTGAGAGAAAAATCTCTAAAATATTTTGATGCTTAAATTAATAATACTCTTAAATATTTGGAGTGATTAGAATTATCTGTTTAAATTTTTCTTTTTTTTTTATTTTATTCTCTTTGTATTTGGAGTGATTAGAGTTATCTATTTAAATTTTTCTTTTTTTGTTTTATTCCCTTTTTAGGGTAACAATTTTCTAAATATTTACTGTCTTTATTGTATATTTTTAATAGCATAATTTGACAATTTTATGAATATATAATTTTATTAGTCTTTATATTATGTCCATTTATTAAAAACGTCGAATTCTCGTTTATTTATAATCATAAGTATTATTCTTGTCAAAAATACAATCATTATATATATTTTTTAGTGTCAACCATCACATATTTATATAGAATAAAATATACATTTTATCCATACAAATTTTAAAAATATCTCTAATATTTAATTTGTTTTAATTTTGTCATTAACGTTTTTAATAAGTTTTAATTTTACCTCTCAAATATTTTATGATCAACTTATGGTGCTAAAATTTGTATGCTATATTAATAAGTTTGTTAGGTGCAAAATTTTATATGTTATACTTAAAAAATTTGTGTACTATATTAATAAGTTATTGTATTCCTAAAAAAATTGTGTTACAAAAAATGTAGGAGAGAGAAATTTGGACCTCTGGCACACCAATCATTGGGTGCATTATTGAACCTGAAATTTGATAAAAAAAATTCGTCTAAAGTAACAATGTTAGTAAAATAGTAAAATGATGTTTTATTTCTTTTTTCTAAAATTAAGAATGTGACTCGAATTCAAAATTTTCAAGTGAGGATGAAAAAATTATACTTTTAAACGATGCTTTATTTAACTTTAAATTTATAATATTTATTATTTATTATTTATGAGTTTTACTATTTTAATTTAAAAATAATTAATAATATAAATTAACTCATTTTTTTAAGATAACTAAATAACTTTCGAAAAGTTGGATCCTAAAATTTCACCACTCACTAAGAGTGGCCTTTCCTAATATGATAGCCCTAGCTTTCCTTAACCTGGTGGTGACTACACCAACATCTCTAGGCACCACAGACCCCAACAATGCATAAGACCCTGCATTGGTGTTCAACTTATCCTTCAATAAAATGGGTATTCCATGCAAAGTAGAGAGAGACACATGTGGCTTATCCTTTTTCTCTGGGTCAACTATGTTAGCTAGGCTAGGTAATTGCATCTAAATTCACCTCAAACACACTTTCGAGATCCGTGTTAAGGGTTTGGATTCAATCTAAGTATCCTACTATAAAAATGAGTTTTAGCCATCAAATTTTAACTATTAATATTAAATTTTGATAAAAATAAATAAATGTGTCTTATATTTATCATAAAACATTATTATAATGACTAAAATTTAACATTTTACTACAAAAAATATTTTTTTTAGTTTTTGAATTCGAAATTTATATTCTTTTAATTCTTTTTTTTTTGCGTACTCTCTAGTCTTACGTTGACATACTATAATCATCCTATCTTAAATAAATTTATTAATTTATAATATTATTTTTTAAATATTCTGATATTAACGTAAATTTATGAAATTAAATCCAGAAATATAAAAAATGAATTTAGTTAAAACAAAAAATTATAAAGATAAAGATAATTCTAATTTCTGAGTTAGTTATAAAGATAAAATTTATTTAGCTAAAATAATATAATTTGGATAAATAATAACAAAATTCAGTAATTTTTAAGTAAAAAAAGTTTTTAGTAAATTTTTTAACTAAAAATAAATTATTTTATCATTTATTAAATTTAAAAGAAATGAAGATAAATTAAAAAATAATTAATCTTTATTATACAGTTTAGTATTCACTATATATCTTTGTGAGTACTATACTCGTATTATATACATAATTATCTTTTTAAAAGTTATTTTGTAAAATTATAAATTAAATTTTTTATTTATACTATTATTTAATTAGTATATACCATTAATTAATTATTTTACAATTATTTTTAGTTATAAAAACATTAATACTAATTTATTTATGAGTAATTACTCATTTATATAAAAGTTCATAATTTTATTAAGAAACAGAATTTTGATTAGTAAAATTTTTTATAACAATTTTATGTGATAATTAATTTGTCTAACGAAATAAAATTTTAGTAACTGATTTAATAATTAAAATTTATAAACATTAAATTTTTTAGATAAAAATATTTACAAAATTGACTTAATGTATAAATCTTACTATATTGTTTCGTGCATAATAGGTAAATAATTAAATGATAATAAATTGTTTAAATTATGAACCGCATGACGTGAAAAATTATGAGGGTCGTATATTTATTAGAGTGGTTTTTCAGTTATTTAGTGTTAGAATAAAGCTCTACATCCAACCAAAATATATAACCAAGTCTTATTAAGTTGTTATAATAACTTCTCAAATCACACGACTCCTTTTCCTTCTCCTTCTCCTTCTTCCAAATTTGCATACGCAGGTTCTTCTTCGCTCCTCCTCCTCCTCCTTCTTTTTCTTTTCCTTTTTCATTATCGTCATCACCAATAATGCCAATATTTTGCCAACATCTTTATTAGTTCTGATTTTCTCTTATGCCATCATTAAATAATTTTGGTTTATTTCTTAGTTTATTTCTGATCATTTGTGTGTTAATTGAGGTTCACTTGATGCTGCTATTAAGTATTGACCAAATTTTTTATTATGTAAGTAATTTTTTAATTGTTTGTTCAAATCTGAATCGAATTCAAATCATTTGTGAATTGAGTTAGGTTCACTTGATACTACGTTTAAGTATTAACCAAATCTGTTATTCCTTAAGAAATTTGGTTCCTCTCTTAATTTAATTGAGTTCATTTGTATGTAGAAATGAATTGAAATGTACTTTTCTTGCTGATTGAATGTTTATTATTTTTTGTTCAAATCTGAACCGAATTTAATTCATTTGTGAATTGATTTCGGTTCACTTGATACTACTTTTAAGTATTCACCAAATCTATTATTCCTTAAGAAATGTGGTTCATCTCTTAGTTTAATTGAGTTTCTTTGCATGTAAAAATGAATTGAAATGTGCTTTTCTTGCTTATTGAATATTTATCACTTTTTGTTCAAATCTGAACCGAATTTGATTCATTTGTGAATTGAGTTAGGTTCACTTGATACTACTGTTGAGTATTCACTAAATCTAAACCAAATTCAGTTCATTTTTGGATCCAAATGAACCTCAATTAAAAGTAGAAAAAGAAAAAACGTAGCAACAACATCAATAATAAAATAATGACGATTGAGAAAAAACATGCGAAGAAGAAGAAATGCGAAAAAGAAGAAGGAGGAAGACGAAGAAGAAGAAGGAAGAGCATAAAGAAGAAGGAGAAGGAATGCGAAGACGAAGAAGGAGGATAGTGAAAAAGAAGAAGGAAGAACACGAAAATGAAGATGAAGACGAAGACGAAGATAAAGACGAAATGTGTGTACACGCTGGTGTAATGAAAATAGTTTTTGTTGAGTTTGAGCCTACTTGGTTGGACTTGGATACAAAAATATTTGATTGTGTAGTTGGACTGTTATTGTTATTATAACAAAAATGAAAGATAAAAATAATATAAGCTCAAATTTTAAATTTTAAATTTTAATCATATTTGACCATTAAAAAAAATAACTATTGTGTTAAAAATAAAATAATTTAAAGTATATTTAGTGGATAATAAACAGTAGAATAAAGAAAAATATTGTTAAGATTAAAAAAAAGATTAAGAGACTAACTAAACAACAATGACCAAACTGAATTTCAAGATTTGAAATTTTAAAGTGCTTTTGGCGGAAAGTTAAATCATGGAAAAAGTCCAACATAACTTCCCATGACTTCTATTCATATTGTCTTTTGACTCCTACGTTCTGCAGCATCTGAAAGTACTTTTTTAACTACAGTAATGAGCCTTATCATATGATACATCGTTCTCCAAACTCAAAATATCAACTTTTCTTTTCATGTTGGTGTTATTTGTTAATTTTTTTAGCAGATTTTCTCGTAAAGTAAAAATGTAATAACTCAAGAGTGGCCCTTTTAGTAGAATTATGATAACCATAGAATATCAACAATAATGAAGAATTTGTAGAAGGTTTGGATGAAATAAGTCTCAACCAAGATGATGCTGGATCTTTGGATATAGACATGACGAATGAGCATGATAGAGTGATAATAGAACAACCAACTGCACCTACCAGAAAAGATCATAATAACCCTTTAGTTGTGAATGTCAAAGTTATATGCAATTTTAATTTTTTTTAGGTAATTTTTTGAGTTTTAATATTTGGTTTGCTTCTTTTATTCAATTTTGTATTAGGTCATAGACACTTCTACGGAAAGAAATCACAACTCGCAAAATGACGGCAATTTAAGTTTGATATTTGAAAAAGATAAAATAGTCATGATGGAACTACTTGAAGGTCATGGACAAGGTCGAGATAATGGTGTGAACTTATTGGTACAATTTTTGGGTGTAATAGCCCATAGAGCAACGCTGTAAATTGGAAAGGTCTTTGGTACTGAAAATGTAGGCGTGTGCATAATTTTATTAGTGCTGTATGTTTGGTAGATTTTGACAAGTTTAAACATATTTTTGAGTTTGCAACCGGTGAAATCTCCAACAACATATCTCAACAACATGTGATAAATTTAGAGAAGCAGGTTGAAACTTTAGAGAAAAAGTTATGGATATGAAGAAACAAAATTCAACTTTTTGTTATTAAAATATGGTGATAAAGTACCTAGTCTATCCAGTGATATGCTAGACATTTAATTGGTGTATTTAATAAGTAATAGTTAAAATTTTAAATATATTTACTCTAAAAAATGTTAGACTTTTTTTATTTTTTATTGTATACAAGTTTAGACTTATTATTATTATTATTGTTATTATTATTATTATTATTATTATTAAAAAAATTTAAATATTAAATATTTAAAAAATTTAATTTTTGTTATTAATGTTATATATATAAATATAATTTTAATTTAATAAGATTATTTAATTAGTCACGGTCAAACTAAAACAAAGGCTACAAATTATAAAAAAACAAGTTAGCTACGGAAAATAGGTAGTAAATTAGTACAAATTAGTCACGGATTATATGTAAAAAACAGTGCGAGTTAGTCACGAAAATAGTGTGATTAAATAAGCCGACGTTAGCCATGAAAATAATTGTGGTTGAAAAATCCAACTTGCATAAATTAGTTACGAATAAAGTATAGTAAAATTATACTTTTCGATTTAATTATTCTTATTTAGCCACGTCATTACGCACGGACAATAATACACAAATTGTGACTTTTTAAAGGTCTTCACGATATTTAAAAATATGACTAATAATTTCAAAATTGTAACAAATTAAAAATATAACCTTTCGAATAATCACAAATATTATTTTGTGCCCAATGTATGATTGTTAACATTATCTTAGAATTTAGTCACGATTTTTTTGTGTGCGCTAAACCTCTTATTTGTTTTGTGGTGAATACACACGATTATACCAAAAAAAAAAAAAAAAAAAGACACATACGGTTATATTGAAAGCTTGGAGAAGGAAAGGATTAGGGTTGACAATCTCAACCACGACTCACCCTACTTTATCTTATATAGATCTCGCTCCATTACTATTTATTGGACATAATAAAAATTTACACCCTAACTCGCTCCTACAATTTCTATTCACTTTTGTAACTTTTAAAATCCAGCAGATAAAATAAAATTTTAAACTTCATAAAATTATGAACACTATCTAAACATAAATCAAATTAAAAACAAGGGTCATGCAATATCAAACAATATTTAAATAAAAAAGAAAAATGTAATATCTAGTCACTAAACAGATTTAACATAATAATAAAAAAGTTGCGACATTATAACAAATTATATACACACATCATGAAGTGAATACAACTAAAATCTAATCCATCCCACTCAAAAATCATCTTGATAAAAATTCACTCAAAACTGAATCGGATAGTTACCCACCTCTGCTAGGTAAGAGGTGGGTCGAATACTGCAAATATGAGTTGTGCTACCATGCATAAGAAGGATCAGAGTTAACTTACTTGATGTAGTGAAGAGAAGGAGAACGGTGTATTGGGAGAAGTGGTTCACCATGCTTCCACACAAATTCAGGATCACTCTTTATGAAAATGTGGGTTCATGCATTTGTTTAATTCCTTTTTACATTTATACATAGTATATATTTTGCTGTCTCTTTTACATTTATATATCAAAGAGAAAGAGAATTTATAGCATTAATTGCATATTAAATGAATTATTATACATAACTAGAAAATATATATATATAGGTGAGTTTTTTGGTGGTATAATTTTGGATGGCAAAAAATAATTATGTGTTGACCTTACAACATATGGTATGTATGGTAATTCATAGAAAAGTGTATTAAATGAGGAGTGTGATAAATGACAAACATTAATTGCAATGGCAAATATGAAAATTGTTCTTCAGAAGAGGAATTTTTGTGAGGTGGGCTATTGGAAGGGATTGAAAAAAAATTAGGGACAACTGAAAAAAAGGCTGGCCAATAATAGAAAAAAATGGTATTAAATAATTAAAATTATGTAATAAATAATTATATTCAACCATTTGTAATATTTTGAAGTTAATATAAATCGTAACAAATAATAAATAAAATCATATTTGTTATGGAAAAAAAATCTATCTATATATTATATTTTTTTTAACTTAAAAAAACGTAATTTATATTAAGAAATTAGAAAATTATGTAAATAAACATTATTTTGTCTTAATTTTATGTCAGTGATTATGAATTGGTGCCTTAATTTATGTAGAGTATTTTACTCAAATATTATTACTATAAAACAAAATATTTATATTATTAATATTATATATTATATAATTATAAATTTTAAATATTATAAAATAAAAATAGTTTCATTTATTTTACAATGATATTTATTTTAGAATTATAAACTATTTTAATATTTTTATTATTTGTGTAATACATTATAAGTACTATTTATCTTTTAATTTATTTAAGTTATAGCTATGTACGAATAAAATATTTTGTAAATAAATAACAAAATTAATATTTACCTACATTTAAGAGTATATTCAAGAATAAAATATACTAATAAATCATATTTTTGTCAATTTTTATTTTACTATTATAACACTTTTAACTTATACTTTAGAAGTATTTATAGTCATGTATTTAATTATTTTTTAAGATAGAATTTTTTATTTGTAGTTATTTTTTATTATTTTTATTTTTATCTCATTTGGTGTCAAATTTGTTATGAAATTAGAATATTTAATATTAAAAGTTTAAACATGTAAAATTATGCAAATTATATAAATTGAGGAAAGTATTGTTTAGCTTCTTCACCTACTCTGACATAATAAATTTACCATCTTTTCCTATGTCACTGTTGATTTTAGACAAAAAAGTTATATTTTTGGAGGATTTTAACGGATCTTGTTCTCACTGTTAGTTACATATCTCCTTCCACTTGTCAACTTATCCTCCAAACACGTCATTTAGCCGTCTTAGCCACCAAACATATTCATCCAGCACAGACGTCACCATATATATTATTAAAATCAAATCCATAATCAAAACAGTGAGTCTATTAAATTATTAAGTTAGTGATTCAATTGATGAGTTATTTATTAAATTGGTTCGATCATAATTAAATGATTATATAAAATTTTATTTTTTATTTTTATAATTAGTATGTTTTTTAATTTTGTATTTGTTTGGGTACTATTAAATTGACAGAAAAGATATTTTTTAATAAAAAAAGTTTTTTTTTATTTTTTAATGTGTTTGAAAAATTTATAGCAGTAAAAGTAAAAGCACTAAAAAAATAAAAAAATATTTTTTTAAAAAAACTATAATTTACATTTTTTTTAAAAAATTAAAAAATAATTTTTATGTAATAAATAAATAAAAAATGCTTTTATTTTATTATTGTATCCAAACATAATTCATAAATAAAAAGATATTTTTGTATGAGATATCCAAACATAAAATTACTTTTACTTTTCTAAAAGATCTTTTAAAAATAGATAATTCAAAAAATATATTTTCTTAAAAACTCACCCAAACAAATTCTTTATCTTATATTAAAGAACTATTATTTTTAGATTTTTAAAACTCATTAAATAGTTTATATAAGTGTAATAACCCGTGCCATACATGTGATAAGATTAAAATTATAAGTTTAAATTATTTTATTAAAGTTAATCTAAATTGTAATAATTTAATTAATAAAAAAGTAACATGATATGCATTGTTCAATTTTTTTAAAAATGGTATTAAGTGTATTGTGTAACAACTCTAATTTTTTCACTAACCCGAACTTTTTTAAAAATAATATTTTAAAGCGATTAGTTTTATTTTGACGAGACGACTTCGAATCCTGAAATAAAATAAATAGTAATATAATTTTATTAATACATTATTTATTTATTTTACTTACTCTAGTTATAATGGAGCCTAGATATTATTATTATTATTATTATTATTATTATTATTATTATTATTAAGTCTGAGTTTTGCCAATATAAATAATTATTGGTATTTTATGATGAGTTTAAAATTGTTAATATTTCATCAAATATTTTTTATTCTTAAATTATTAATATTATTTATATTAATAACTCATATATATTTAATCTTATATATATTATTACTTGTGGTTTAATATATTTAATTTATAAAATTATTCGTTTAAAATATTTATAACTTGATCGGGTCACTTAACCGTTTCAGAATTTAACACCTAGCCACTAAATCACCATTAATCATTATCATTACCTTAGTTGTATTCACTTGGCCGAAGCCATTAAGATAATAGAAGAAAGAAAAATACAAACAGAAGCCATTCACTTTGATTCATGATTCATCCACCTAGGTTTTCATTCACATGGCTTATATACATATATAAAACCATAACACATGTCTCCTTCCTTTATTAACCAAAGGCACTTAATCATGAGTCATCATCTAATGCTATTATTCTTTGATTAGTTCTATTCATTGTGACCAAAGGGATTAAGAAAGAAAAAAAAAAAAAAAAGGAAAAGAAAGAAAGCAAACGTAACACATAAACCCCCCTTAGACACATATCCCTTGTTCAATTAATCAATCATCCTCTAATCTTCTTTCTTCATCTCATAACTGAACTGAAATTACAAAAAAAAAAAAAAAAAAAGACCGAGAGTGCTTCTTGAGAGAACCGTAACTTCCCACGAATTTTTGGCTTCGATTTCTTATAATCTATAATTCTAATAAAAAATTTAATCCGATAAAAATGTTCGTATTTTTCTCTTTTACGTATTATTTTTATTCGGAAAAAATTGACAGAGACGTAACTCTTTTTTCCTTTGAGTTTAGTCAATTAGAATTCTAGGAGGCACAGACGATTTATGACATTTTTCTTTTTGGCAGCCCGATCAAAAAACTTCTCCAAAGCTTCGAGTATTTTAATTTCATACGAAAGTAGGGTTATAGTAAATCTTGCCAATTAAGTTATATTTGACAAGTGAAGTTGATGCTTGAACTAATTGTTAGAATTTGATTGAATTTGCTTGATTTTAATGTTGAACTTTTATCGAATCTTGGTGTTTTGGTAAGGGTGTGTTTCGGCCAGCCTTAAAACAGTGGAACTGTATTTTTGATGATGAAATTTGGGTTATTTTATTGTTTATTATCTATTATCGAGTAGAATTTGATGAGACTCAATGACTAAGTGATTATATAAAAGTTACGAAAAATTAGTAATCGAAAAACTAAAAAACGGAATTATATATCAAGTGGTTTTTTTTATGAATAACAAAGGGAGAGTTTCCTTTTTTTAGGGTAGAAAGAACAGCCAAGATTTTTTATGTTTTTAGTGAAAAATGTAAGTTTATAAAAAGATCAAGTTAAATTTATTATTGTATAAATTTTCAGGTATTTTGGATAATAAGTAAAGTTTAGGGGTAAAGTAGATATTTTATAAGAGTTCAGGATTATTTTTATAAATATAAAAATAAGTGAGGGTTCAAATATAATTTTATAAAATATTAAAGTTAAAAATAGAATATTAAAAAATTTGTGATTTAGAAAGTGATTTAATAAAAAGTTTAAAAATAACATTTTATAACTAAATTTTAAAAGAAGAATATAAATATTATTTTAAATTCTTATTTAAAATTATTCATTTATATTAAAATAAATTATTATTATAATTATTATTTATCAAAGATAATTTATATTGTGGAATGATAAGAAAGAAAAGAAGAAGAACAAAAAGTAAAAGAAAGAAAGATAATTAAAGAAATATCTACCACAGGAGAGCAGAGCACAGAAAATAAAAGGATGTATTAACTAAAGGGATCTCTGCCACAGGAGAGCAGAGGACAAAGATAAAGAAAAAGTTTTAAAAGACTGTCTATCACAGGAGAGCGGATGCGACCTTGTTTGGGCTTTAGTGCCGAATGTATAGTGTGGACGCCCATACACTGAGAACTATTTTCCAGATGTAAGCATATTACAATATATTTAAAAGTTACACTGTATTTGGCCTGGCCGTAAGACTTATATACACACTGTATGTATCTGGAAAGTCATACTTGGGACTCGTGCCTGGGTAATGTCGAGAGTGGGTAGAAACCGACACATGAGCTCATGGTCTGCGATAGGACTAGATATGAATAATCCTTGTTGCAAATTTACATTTTACATGATACAGTGAAATTATTTGTGATTGTCTACTTGTGTTTATGCATTCCTTAATGTTATTCTAAATTGTGATGATTAGATATTTCTTTGTGGCACTTGTATCTTTCGTTATGAATTAATTGAACTATGATAATCCTGATTTGACTAACTATTCTGACCCTATTAAGAACCCTCCGGTTCTTATCCTTTTCCTTCCTCCCCTTCAGATGGAGACCGGAGTTCTATTTTATGAGATGGACACTCCCTATATATATGAGGATATTGTACAGCATAGGTTTTATGTAGTAGATACAGAGATTAGGACCCAAAATGTACATTTTGCGTGACCACCCCTTCCGTCATCCGATTAACACTCTGCACTTTAACCCTGATATACCTTATGAGTTTCCGTTGTACTTGCTTCACCCGGATGCTCCGTTTCACCCGTTTCATGACGGGCCTGTACTTCATCAGCATCCCGATCAGCCTGTGGATCAGGTTGACCTTAAGCTTGAGCCTATGGAGGAGCATATACAAGAGCCTATACCGGAAGAGGATATCCCTGTAGAGTAGATCACAGTATCTTCATCTGAGCCGTCATTTGAGGAGCTGCTCACCACCTCCATTAGTGGACCGACGAATGTTGGTTTGACCAGTAGTACGAGTGTCAGGGCCTCTCCTGAGACTATTGAGATTTCTGATGATGAGGATGAGGATTGGTGCACAAAATTGTGATCACACTTTTCACAACTCCGCCCAACTAACCAGCAAGTGCACTGGGTCGTCCAAGTAATACCTTACGTGAGTAAGGGTCGATCCCACGGAAATTGTCAGCTTGAAGCAAGCTATGGTCATCTTGTAAATCTTAGTCAGGTGGATTCAAATGGTTATGAAGTTTTGATAATTAAAAGATAAATAAAACATAAAATAAAATAAAGATACTTATGTAATTCATTGGTGGGAATTTCAGATAAGCGTTTGGAGATGCTTTGTTGCTTCTGAACCTCTGCTTTCCTATTGTCTTCCTCCAATCATGCGTGCTCCCTTCCATGGCAAGCTGTATGATCCTCTCGGATGAAAAATACCAGGTACGATCTCTGCACGGCTAATCAATTGTCGGATTTCTCGTCTCGGATGAAAAATACCAGGTACAGCTACCGCACGGCTAATCATCTGTCGGTTCTCACTAGCGTCAGAATAGGATCTCTCTATCTTTTTGTACACTGTCACTGTGCCCAACATTCGCAAGTTTGAAGCTCGGCACAGTCATCCCTTCCCAGATCCTACTCGGAATACCACAGTCAAGGTTTAGACTTTCCAGATCTCAAGAATGCTGTTAATTGGTTCTAGCCTATACCACGAAGATTCTAATCTCACGGACTCGGTCCGTGTATTAGAGACCCAAGAGAATATACTCCGACTGTCATCCAATGACTACGTTGAACATCATGTAGACCGCTTGTGGTTGTCAGGCACGCGAATCTTGGCTAAGCGAGTAACAAAGATAGTGGGTGATTGTTACGGGTCACCCCTTCATTCTGACTTAACTGAATTAAGTACGAGATTATATCTTGGAGAAGAAGTAAGCTTGAATTGAAATAAAAACAATAGTACTTGCATTAATTCATGAGGAACAGCAGAGCTCCTCACCTTAATTTATGAGGTGTAGAAACTCCACTGTAGAAAATACATAAGAAAGAAAGGTCTAGGCATGGCCGAATGAACAGCCTCCAAACTTGAAATATGGCATAAGTTCCCTCGAATACAATAGTAAAAAGTGCTATTTATATTAAACTAGTTACTAGGGTTTACAGAAAATAAGTAACTAAGTGCAGATAGTGCAGAAATCCACTTCCGGAGCCCACTTGGTATGTGCTTGGGCCGAGCATTGAGCTTTACACATTCATAGGCCATTTCTAGAGCTAAACGCCAGCTTGGATGCCAGTTTGGGCGTTTAACTCCAGTTCTGGTCCTAGTTCTGGCGTTTTATGCTAGAAAAGGGTCTCTAGTGGGCATTTAGACGCCAGTTTGGGCCATCAAATCTCAGGCAAAGTATAGACTATTATATATTGCTGGAAATCCCAAGATGTCTACTTTCCAACGCAATTGAGAGCACATCAATTGGGATTCTGTAGCTCCAGAAAATCCACTTCGAGTGCAGGAGGGTCAGAATCCAACAGCATCTGCAGTCCTTTCTCAGCCTCTGAATAAGATTTTTGCTCAGGTCCCTCAATTTCAACCAGAAAATACCTGAAATCACAGAAAAACACACAAACTCATAGTAAACTCTAGAAATGTGATTTTTGCATAAAAATTAATAAAAATATAATAAAAAGTAACTAAAACATACTAAAAACTATGTAAAAACAATGCCAAAAAGGGTAGAAATTATCCGCTCCTCAAGGATCCTGAGGAGTGTTCAGACGTGATTGTGATTTCCTCTAACGATGATAGTTGATGCTTGGGAGCTGAGGATGTTGCCTTTTGGTAGTTATTTTTGTGTGTTAGCCTAGCTTTTGTGTTAGTCTCTCACTTTTGATTAGATTCGCTGAGAGAGTAGGGTGTATATAGTTGACTAGGCTAGTTTTGGGGGCCAGCTTAGGGACTTCCTACATGGACCAGGGCCTGAAATGTTGATTTTGTATATAGTAGCAAGATGTGAAGGGTTGTATGCTAACTTATGATATATATGACAATATCTTTATATGTATATATGATCTATGATATCAGTTATATTTATATATAGTATTGGCCTTGTGTATGTTTTACTTAATTTCTTATTGTGGCTTGTGTATGTTTAATTAGCTGCCCTCGCAAATCTTTTCATAAAGTAAAAGTTTTCCCAAAAATTTGATAGTGCGCTAATACGATTACAGGCTTAATAGTAAATAGTTAAAGTTTTGGGTAAGCAAGTTGGTGACACTCGGTTTTCAGTATGATCATGACATACTGGGAATTGGGTCGTTACATATTAACTCGAACAAAGTTATTAATCATTTTTGTTGATTTACTTTGTTCAATAAGTTAGACATATATACTCAATGTCAAATTAAATAGGCGAGTAACTCTTATACCCACCAACAGATGTTTGTATGTTGTTTTACTGTAAAATAAGAACATATTAAAGTCAACTCAAAATGAACAACAATAAATTATTGGAGATTTATAAATCACAAATTTTTCTAATAAACAGTAAATAATTTAAAATTACTAAAAAATAACTCAACACCGCCTTTGACGTCTGCAAAATATGTACTTGAAACAACAATATCTCAATATTAGTATATAAAATTCTATGATTAACGTAATTTTAGAATAGCTAATCAAGAGAATAAAATACTATAGATTTTTATGATAATTTTAATACCTTCAAACTATAAACACTACAAGAAAATCGTCGAGTACCGTTAGATTTACTGACGAAAAAATGGAAAAAATCCAATGGTAATCAAGTTACTGTCAGATTTACCGTCGGTGAAAATCAGACGGTATAAACCTCACTGGTAACTGTGTGGCGTCGAATTTTTTTGTCCGACGATAATTACCATTAGAATGAGTGACCGAATTTAATTGGCATAAAAAGGAATATGCTAGGCGTTACCATCGAAATTTTTTCGACGGTAATATTGGCATTAAAACATCTGGTTCCCACCATATTTACCGGCGGAATATGACGACGGTAATGCCAACGGAAAAGTTTATAAAAAAATTTTCTTAAAAATTTGATTTGGCTGTTACTGTCGGAATATTCCGCGGTAATTTCGACAAAAGCATCTTTTTTTAAAATTTATTTTAGTTATCTTTTGCCATCAATCTCTAATGTACCCTGATAATTAACAATTAAAATAGTCCTTTAAACCTGAATCCCTAGTAAGAAAAATATAAATTACAAATACAGACTGATGGTAACTAAAATATCTGAAACAATTTTAATTATATTACATTCACAGAACTATGTTTACATTCACTGAAATATATATTACAAATGTGCACAGTATCTTAAAGAAATACATATCACAGAACTATGTTTACATTAACCCTAATCAGATTCATCATCTTTTTTCTCTTCTTCTTCTGGTTCACTATCCTCCTCTTCCGAAGTAGTTTTCTGATTATCATCGAACTTGTCTTCCTCTTCTTCGTCGCCATCGATCACGTCTTTTTCTTAAAGATCGTTGTCCTTTGGTGGAAGTGCGTCGGCCTCTTGCAAGGTCAATGATGTCATCATCCATAATAGTAGACTTAAGGGTGATTGGCTCATCGGTATAAACTACCATTCTCGAAGAAATTGGGTCCTCAATCTGGTAAAGTTTCTGACCCTCTGTCCTATCATCAGACTCAATGTGGCCTCTTGACTTAGTCTTAACCACAATCACCCAACTAGACTTGCATGAACCTGGATAAGGAAAATAGTATACCTGTCGTGTATTTTACGGTAGATTAAAAGGATTGTAGTGCCTATATTTTCTAGTTATATTAACTCTAGTAATATCATAGTCCTTATACTTACGTGTTCTTTGTTGCGAATTTAGATCATACCATTCACATTTAAACACGCACACCTTGTACATAGTGCGACAAAAATACTGTAATTCAATTATATTGTCCAATACACCAAACCAATCAGAATGACTCCTGGCTGAATCCCCACGAATCCAAACGGGTAAGGTATGGAATCGATATCCATTAACAGGGGTAGCTTTGCCTTATTCATTGGGCCCTAACTGAGTACAACTAATTCCGAATCTGTTGTGTCAGTTAGCTGCACGCCGACATATTCTTTGAACCAACGTGAAAAATTATTCAATGAGGTATCAAGATTTGCCTCATGGAATAACCTATATGATAGAATAGGATAATAAAGTTTTAATTAGATTAAGAAGCTAGTATCTTACTAATTGTAATATTTACGAAGATTGTTAATTAATTTATTAATTAATTGTTCAACTTTTATCAGAATTTTATAGACCACCATAGTTATTGGGTTGGTATGCACCATAGGATGGATTGTGATCATAGTAGGATAGAGGAGGTTATTTATACCATGAAGATTGTTCTTGAATGTAAGCCTCCTCTATCAATTGATAATTCATTCTTTGGTGTAAACCGTCATTAAAATTGCCATGTTCTACAATATTTCCATAACTATACAACTCAAATCCACAAGATTGAGAATTTATAAGAAACGATAAACTCCTAACTAGTAGCAATGACAAGATCTTACAAGCAAAAATCAAGCTATTCACACTATTTACTTATTAACAATAGCCAATAACAAGCACACATTGCAATTCCGCAACAATGGCACAAAAAACTTAACGAGTGCTAAGTACCGGTTTAGAAATTCACAAGTTTTAAAGCTCAAATTCGTCATAGATATATTTCTAAACTGGAATTCAACACTGTTAAAGTTTAGTTAGAAAAGATCACAGTTCAAATCAATAACTGGGAGTTTAATCCCGAATCGTTCTCCCTTGGAATCACAATCGAGTGCATTATTATTGACTATGAAAAAATTGGGGGGTTTGATCACAATTAACGGGAATATAAATAGCAAGTTAAAAGCACAATTAAAGATTAAATGGCAAAGAGATTAAATTAACAGTAATCAAATCAATTAATTAGAGGAGAAGAAAGTAAATTTAAATGCTAAAAGATCTTGACAAGGGTTGAGGGTTAAGGATCACTATCTTTGTCACTAACCACAACATGATAATTACAACGAGCAAACTTAAAAAATCTATAAATTGATAAAAGTCAATTAGGCTTAATTAATCCTAATCCACAAGTTCTAAGTAACTTACTAATTGAAATTTATAAAAGATTATTAACATCTCTAAATTATCATCAACTTGGACATTAATAAGTCAAGTTGATCCAAGTTTCCAATTCAAGCCAAGAGTAAAAATATACTCTATAACTAGTTCAAATATTTTGTTAAACATCTAGAGTGCATAAATATAAAATTTTATAAATGGCAAGAATTAGTAAAATCTATAACTACATAATTCAAGAAAACAATAATATATATAACATCTCCAATAAGTAATAATAAAACATAAACATCAAATTCATTAAAAAAATAAAAAATTCAACGAGGGTTCATAAACTAAAAATAGCAAATTAGAGAAAGTAACTATAAATTTTAAGAAACGAGAGTAACAAAACAACAAATTATAAACTAACTAAAATTAAAAAAAATAAAAAATTTAAAAATAAGAGATAAATTCATAAGATATAGTTGTTGGAGGTCCTTGAAGAGTCCAAAACGTGGATACACATGCTTCATCAATCAAGACATGTGGGTTGACCTCGTGCACGCGAGATTCTTGTTCATGTGAGAAAATGCCGTTTAAACAGATGACGACAATAACTATTTTTGGTACTTTAACTTTTTGAAAGAAAAATGTAGATTGAAAAAGAAAGAGAAAGAGAGAAGGAATGGATGTGCGATGCCAACAATGATGATGGACAAGGAAGAAGTAGAGAAAGAGTCGGCGAACACAGGCGAAGGAAAGAGGGAGAAAGATGTATTGTGAAGGAAAGAATTAAGGAAAAGATTTAATGTGGAGGTGATGACGGTGGTAGCAACAATATAATGGTGTATAGAAAAAAAAAATATAGATGGCACATAGTTAGTAGGTAACAAGATGGTGACAAAGGTAATAGGTAGCAGATTTAAGAACAAAGGGAGTGTTTAAAAGAGAGACAAAAAAAGAGTTGGAGATGACCATAATAAAAATATTTTTACAAAATATATCTTAAAAAAATTATATTCTACTATTTACTAATCACTTATTTAAGAATTAAGATATTTTCAAAATACAACTAAGAGAGGCCAAAATTAATTTTCACTCAAAACAAAAAGAGCTTAAAGTACCTTTATTTCATAACAATAGCAAACTTTAATTATGGCCACATCTTAAGTGGTGTTGCACTCTTTTTTTCTTATTAAGATAATTATGGCTATACATATTGATGAGTGGATATTTTATACGCTTTTTGGCATCATTTTCATATAGTTTTTAGTATGTTTTGTTTAAGATTTATTAAGTTTTCATAGGTTTTAGTGCAAAATTCATATTTTTGGATTCTACTTTGAGTTTGTGTGTTTTTATGCAATTTTAGGTATTTTCTGGCTGAAATTGAGGAGTTGGAGTAAAAGTCTGATTCAGAGACAGAGAAAGTGCTGCAGATGCTGTCAGGATCTGACCTCCTTGCATTCGAAAAAGCTTTTCTGGAGCTACAGAAGTCCAAATGGAGCATTTTCAATGGCTATGGAAAGCTAACATCCAGGGATTTTCAGAAATATATAATCATCCATACTTTACTTCATAATTAAAGGTCTGAAACTGGCGTTCAACGCCAGCCTTCTACCTCAGTCCAGGCGTCCAACGCCCAGCAAGCAGTGGTCAGCGTCCATCGCCCATAAATGTGTCCCCAGCCAGCGTTCAATTCCCAAGAAGCATCCTAGCATGTGGAGACCACTCAATCTCAGCCCAAACACTCACCAAGTGGACCCCAGAAGTAGATTTTTGCACTACAAGCCTAAGCCTATCATATTTCTGTAATCCTTAGTCATTAGATTACTATATATAGGAGAAGATCACCCATGTTTAGGATCTTCTTCCACCTCTAGCATTTTTTACATGTTGATATTGTATTTTCTATCAGTATGAGTTTCTAAACCTCTTAGGTTGAGGGGAGGAGCTCTGCTGAGTTTTATGGGTTAATAAAGTATTACTGTTCTATCTCAATTCGTGTTTGATTCTCTATCCTAAGATGTACCTTCGTTCTTCATCATTATGAATGCATTGAAATGGCACAAGGTTATCTCATTCTATATGGGTTCAGAGTGAGTCTTTCATCGGACAATAATGAACCACTAGCTTGATTATACATTTCTTAGACGGCTAATTCACGACTTCGTTGGGGACTTCTCGAGACACCAGTTCAGCCGAGGTATGGAGAGATTAGAGACTTTATGGTAGAGGCTAGAACCAAAGGCACAGCATTCTCTAATCCGAAAGATTTGACCTTGTCTGTGGCGTTTTGAGTAGGATCACTAAGGGAAATGGACTGCAGGAGCTTCACCCTCAATCAGACTGGATCCGCACTAACCCTGGGATTCAAATCTGGAGGAGCATTGGCGACCTCTCAAGAAAGGTGTTGATCACATATAGCCTGCCATAGAAGAAATCATTCACAGTTGGCGTAGACAATGAAACCGAATTGTTCCAGAAGAACAAAGCATCTCCAAACCTTAACCATCTTCTTATCATTGCTTTTACTATCAACTGAGTAACGTTTTCTTTATTTTACTTTTATGCGCTTTAAACAAACAAATAACTTTTCTATCCTCCTGACTAAGATCTACAAGATAACCATATCTTGCTTCAAATTACAATCCTTGTGGGATCGACCCTGACTTACTCAGGTATTACTTGGACCACCAGTGCACTTGCTGGTTCAATTGTGCAAAGTGTAATTCCACGCACCAAGTTTTTGGTGTCGTTGCCGGGAATTTTCGAGTTTGAGCAAACTAACAGATTATTTTGTTGCTTAGATTAGGTATTGTTCTTAATGTTGCTTGAGTCTTTTAATTTCTTTTTTTCGAAAATCAAAAATAAAAAAATCAAAAATTTTTCAAAACCTTTTCTTTTCTTTATTAATCTTGATCTTTAGTTTGAGTCCTTGTTCTTGTTCTTGTTTGAGTCTTTTTCGAATTTCCTGAGGTTTTTTTTCAAAAAATTTCAAAAAATAGTGTCTTTTGCTTGAATCTCGTATCAATTTTTAAGTTTGGTGTCTTCTTGTGTTTTTTCTTTTAAAATTTTTGAAATTGGTATCTTTGGTTTTCAAAATTTCTAAGTTTGGTGTCCTTTGCATGTTCTTATTTTCTTTTAATTCTGAGTTTTGTTCTTGGTGTTCTTCTTGATCTTCAAAGTGTTTTTGTTTTTCTTTTTGTTTTGATCTTAAAATTTTTAAGTTTGGTATCTCTTTGTGTTTTTCTTTGCAATTTTCGAATTCTAGGTGTCTTAGATCTAAAAATTTTAAGTTTGGTGTCTTTTTGTTGTTTTTCTCTTTCTTCATTAAATTAAAAAAAATATATTTTCTATCTTTTTCCTTTAATTTTCGAAAATTACAACAACTTTTTCAAATTTTAATTTCAAGATCATTATCTTATCTTATTTTAGTTTTAAATTTCAAATTCAAATCTTTTCAAAATCAAATCTTTTCAAAAATCATATCTTTTTCAAATTACTATCTTATCTTTCTATCTTTCTTTAAAATTAAAAAATCTTATCTTATCTTATTTCAAAATTCAAATTTTAAAATTCAATATCAAAATTCAAAATTTAAAATTTAAAATTTCAAAATTCATAATCAATTCTTTATCAAAAATCAAATTTCAAATCTTATCTCTTTCAAATCTTTTTCAAATCTTTTCAAAATCTTATCTTATCTTTTCTGATTTCGAATTTTAAATTCAAATCTTTTCTAATCTTCTATCTTATCTTGTTTTCAAATCTTTCTTAATTAGTTACTTGTTTTCTCTTTCTTCTTTTTCAAAACTTCCTAACTAATTCTTCTCTCTTCTAATTTTCGAAAATATCTTCTCTCTTTCTCTATCATCCTTTTAAAAAGGTTTAATTACTCTATTGGTCCTTATAGTTTTACCAAATTTTTAATTAGGTCCCTATACTTTTTTTTCTTTCAATTTGGTCCCTATATTTCTTTAATTTTGTAATTAAGTCCTTCCTAGTGTAAAAAATATTAGAATTAACTGAATATTTCTTAGCAAATTGAAGGTATTTATAATTAAAAATTTAATTAAATCTTTAACCGCATATATTTTGGTAAAAATATTATGTTAATTTTAACATTTTTAACATGAAAAGGACGTAATTACAAAATTAAAAGCAGTGTAGGGACCCAATTGAAAGGAAAAAAAGTATAGGGACCTAATTAAAAATTTGGTGAAACTATAGGGACCAACAGAGTAATTAAACCTTTTAAAAATTCATTAATTAATTTTCAAACATTTTTAGTCAATTAGCTTTAATTTTCGAATTTAATTAATAAATAAAATAAAAACAAAAATATTTTCTCTTTTTACTTCTAAATTCTTCTCTCCTCATAGCCGAATTCTTCCTCTCTTCTTTCTATCATCATTCTTCTTTCTTCTTTACATCTCACAGGGAGTCCTCTGTTCTTGAACATAGAGCTCTCATTCTTCTTCTTTCTTATTTATGACTAATAATAGAGGTAAAGAGCCCTCTCTTTAAACTTGATCCTGAACCTGAGAAAACTCTAAGGAGGCGTTCACAATAAGCTAAAGTGCAACACTTTGGAAGAAATCTCTTAGAAAATTTCAAAAAAGAAGCTGAAGACATGGCAAATAATGCTAATAATGGAGGAGATGCAAGAAAGGTTCTTGGTGACTACACCATACCAACTTCTGACTTTTATTGAAGAAGTATCTCCATACCTTCCATTAGAGCTAACAACTTTGAGCTTAAGCCTCAATTAGTCTCTCTTCTGCAACAAAATTGCAAGTTCCATGGACTTCCACTGGAAGATCCACACCAATTCCTGTGGAAATTCTTGCAAATCTGTGACACTGTTAAGACCAATAGAGTAGATCCTGAGGTCTACAGACTTATGTTCTTTCCCTTTGCTGTAAGAGACAGAGCTAAAATATGATTGGATTCTCAACCTAAAGAGAGCTTAGACTCTTGGGAGAAGTTGGTCAATGCTTTCTTGGCCAAATTCTTTCCTCCTCAGAAGATGAGCAAAATTAGAGTGGAAGTTTAAACCTTCAGACAAAAAGAAGGTGAATCCCTCTATGAAGCTTGGGAAAGATACAAGCAACTGATTAGGAGACGTCCTTCTGACATGCTCTCAGAATGGTCTATCCTAGGCATCTTCTATAATGGTTTGTCTGAGATATCCAAGATATCATTGGACAGCTCTGCAGATGGATCACTCCACTTGAAGAAAACGCCTGCAAAAGCAAGAAAACTCATTGAGATGGTTGCAAACAACCAATTCATGTACACTTCTGAGAGAAATCCTGTGAATAATAGGGCCCCTCAGAAGAAAAGAGTTCTTGAAGTTGACACTCTGAATGCCATATTGGCTTAGAACAAGATCTTGACCCAGCAGGTCAATATGATCTCTCAGCATTTGACTGCAATGCAAGCTGCAGTTGGCAGCACTCAAGAAGCTTCCTCTGAAGTAGAAGCTTATGATCTTGACCAACCCACCATGGAAGAGGTGAATTACGTGGGAGAATCCTATGGAAACACTTATAATCCCTCATGGAGGAACCATCTTAACCTTTCATGGAAGGATCAACAGAAGCATCAGCAAGGCTTCAATAATAATCAAGGTAGAAGAACCCAGAATAGGTTCAACAACAGGCCATCATTCCCATATTCTAAAGAGAATATGGAGACTCCTAAGCAGAGCCTTTCTGACTTACTAACTATAGTCTCCAACTTCTCTAAGACAATTCATAGTTTTATAACTAAAACAAGGTCCTCCATTAGAAATTTGGAGGTACAAGTTGGTCAACTGAGCAAGAGAATCTCTGAAACTCCTCCTGACACTCTTCCTAGTGTAACACTGAAGTAAACCCAAGAGAAGAGTGCAAGGCCATCACCACTGAGGATGAGGCCGAACCTGGAGAAACTCAGATGGCATTGAACGCCCAATGAGGCCTGGCACAAGAGCTGGTGTTGAACGCCAGGAAGGAGGTCCCTCCTGGGGGTTCAACGCCCAAATTGGCAGAGAAGATGGCGTTGAACGCCAGTGAAGCTGTTTCCATAGGGCGTTCAACGCCCAAATTGGTAGGACAGCAGGAGTTGAACACCAGTAATGGCATACCTACTGAGTGCTCAGCACCCACCAAGGAAGTTCATATCCAAGAATTAAAGGAAGCCGAGGCTCATATAGAGACCATAGAGGTTCCCTTGCATGCACTCATGCAGTGCATGAGTTCTGATGAATACTCATCCTCTGATGAGGATGAGGACACTAGGGAAGAGCAAGTTGCTCGGTACCTAGGTGCTCTTATGAAGCTAAATGCCAAGCTGTTTGGCATAAAACCTTTGGAGGAAGAACCTCCAGTGCTTACCAAAGAACTCAATACTTTGGTACAGTAGAAGCTACTTCAAAAGCTTCCGGATCTCGAACGCTTCCTAATTCCTTGCACCATAAGCACCATGAGATTTGAGAAGGCTCTGTATGACCTAGGGTCATATATAAACCTCATCATGCCACTCTTCGTAATAGAGAAGCTGAGAATCTTTGAGGTATAAACTACAAACATCTCACTAGAGATGGCAGACAAATCAATGAAGAAAGCATATGGCTTAGTAGAGGATGTCTTGGTGAAGGTTGAAGACCTTTACATCCCTACAAATTTCATAATCTTAGATACTGGGGAAGATGAGGATGAATCCATCATCCATGGAAGACCTTTCCTAGCCACTGTCAATGCTATCATTGATGTAGATAAGGGAGAACTGATTTTACAACTAGGGGAGGATCACATCTTGCTCAAGATGCCTCATCCCAACTCTCCCTCTGAAAAAAGAGAGATAAATATGAAACACTTAGTGTTCCAACCATCTCTTTTAGTGCAGAGCTTTACTAAGCCCCCAAACATCAATTCTAAGTTTGGTGTTGGGCAGCCATTAACAAGCACTGAGATCAAAGGTACTAAGAAGAAAATACCTAAAAGCTGGAGGGACATGAGAGTTGTCTTCACCAAGAGACCAGTCATACCACATACGGTGAGTCGTGTCCTGTCTCTAGAGCATGTGGAGCTCATTCATGAGAAGACAGGAAGAAAATTCACTGTAAGGGGCAAAATTTTGAGCCTATATCACTCTCTGTAAGGAGCTAACCGTCAAGCTAGTGACGTTAAAGAAGCGCTTGTTGGGAGGCAACCCAACCCTATTTAGTTATTTCTATTTCTTTTAATTCCTTAAATTTGTTTTTTTAGTTATTTCTTTAGGTTCATGATCATGTGCAGCAGTCAGAATAGAGACAAAAAGGTTCAGCAATAAAAACAGAACACCCATGATGGAATGTCTAGCTGGCGTTGAACGCTAGCCAGAGGCAGAGCCAGGGCGTTCAACGCCCCAGTTGGCAGCATAGCTGGCGTTCAACTCCAGCCAAGAGCATAGTGTTGGGCGTTCAATGCCCATGAAGAAGGGCAGGGAATCTGAGTTCCCTAGCCTCTCAGGACCAGTGGGTCCCACAGCATCTTTACCTACCCCACTTCTTCCCTCTTCTTTTTTACACTTCCCCATACACTCTTCCCTATAAACCCTAGCCCAATTATATCCATATCACTTCTCCAAAACCATCATAACTACCACCAACCCCCCACTTCAAAATCAAATTTCCCTCCCATTTATCCCACCCATGACCGAACACAACCCTAGCCCACTCCTATAAATACCCCTCATTCTAACCCTTCATGCACACACCTTTCATACACATCAAAGCCCCCTTGGCCGAATTCCTTCTCTCCCCCCATCTCCATCTATTTTCTTCTTATTCTACTCCATTATTCTCTTTTATTTATTTTTGCTCGAGGACGAGCAAAGCTTTTAAGTTTGGTGAGGAAAAAGCGTTGCTTTTTACTTTCCATTACCACTTATGGCACCCAAGGTTGGAGAACTCTCTAGAAAGAGGAAAGGAAAGGCCGTAGCCGCCACCTCTAAATCTTGGGAGATGGAGAGATTCATCACCAAATCCCACCATGACCACTTCTATGAAGTAGTGGCAGAGAAGAAGGTGATCTCTGGGGTCCCTTTTAGGCTTAAGAAGAATCAGTATCCGAAAATCTGAAGAGAGATCCGGAGAAGAGGTTGGGAAGTCCTAACCAATCCTATTCAAGAGGTTGGTATCTTAATGGTGCAAGAGTTTTATGCCAATGCATAGGTCACGAAAAATCATGACATTAGTGTGAACTCTCATCCTAAGAATTGGAGCACCATGGTCGGAGAAAGAATCTTAGACTTTAGCCCAGAAAGTATGAGGTTGGCATTTAACTTGCCTTTGATGCAAGGAGACCCACATCCTTACACTAGAAGAGTCAATTTTGATCAAAAGCTAGAAGTGTGGAAGGAACACAGTGGAAAAGGAATTCTCAAGGCAAGCCTATCCAACTAAGAAGGCCTGACCTTAAGCCCATAGCTAGAAGATGGTTGGAATTCATCCAACGCTCTATCATCCCTACTAGCAACCGGTCCTAAGTGACCATAGACCGAGCCATCATGATCCATTGCATCATGCTCGGAGAGGAGGTGAAAGTACATGAGGTGATACCTCAAGAGTTGTAAAAAGTGGCGGGCAAGCCCTCCACCCAAGCAAGGTTAGCTTTCCCTCATCTTATCTGTCACCTATGCAATTCAGTTGGAATTGACATAGAAGGTGACACTCCAATAGAGGAGGACAAGCCTATCACTAAAACAAGGATGGAGCAAACTAGAGAGCATGCACATGAGCTTGTGCAACCGCCTCAGCAAGAAATTCCTGGGATACCTCAAGGGATGCAATTTCCTCCTCAAGGCTATTGGGACCAATTGCATAATTCTCTTGGAGAATTGAACACTAATATGGAGCAAAGAGTATCAAGAGCACTCCACCATCCTCAATGAAGTAAGAGAAGATCAAAAGGATATGAGGGAAGAACAACAGAGACAAGGGTGTGACATTGAAGAGATCAAGCACTCATTGGATCCTCAAGGAGGAGTAGTAGCCGCTATCACTAAAGGTGGATTCGTTCTCTTAATCCCCTTCCCTTATGTTATTTTTTTTGTTTTATGTTATGCTTTATTGTCTGTTCTCTTATTCTTGTTGCATGATCATTTCTATCTATGTCTTAAAGTTATAAAATGTTCCATATATCTCTAACCTTACTTAAAAGAAAATTTTATTTGAAAAGAGATTAAGTTGCATAAATTTTGAGTTTATCTTAAGAATAGTTCGATTATCTTGATGCGGTGGCATTGCTTTTGTTTTCTGAATGTATGAATGAATAGTGTATATTTGAAGTTGGAATTAAGAATGTTGGATCTTGAAAGAATGAGGATAAAAGTGAAGTATTATTGGTAATCTGAAAAATTCAAAAATTGATTTTTGAAGCAAGAAAAAGCAGCAAAAAGCAAGATGCAATAAAAAGAAAAAAACAATTGCATGCGAAAAAAAATGCAAAAGAAATAAAAAGCAGAAAAAGCCAATAGCTCTTTAAACCAAAAGGCAAGAGCAAAAAGCCAATAACCCTTTAAACCAAAAGGCAAGGGTAAAAGGATCTAAGGTTTTGAGCATCAATGGTTAGGAGGCCTAAAAGGAGTAAAATCTCGGCCTAAGCACTTCAAATGAAAATGTCCCTAACTATATGCTTATGGTGTGAAGGTGTCAAGTAAAAAGCTTGAGATTGAGTAGTTAAAGTCGTGATCCAAAGCAAAAAAGTGTGCTTAAGAACTCTGGACACCTCTTTCTGGGGATTCTAGCAAAGTTGAGTCACAATCCGAAAGGGTTCACCCAGCTAAGTGTCTGTGGCATTTATGTATCCGGTGGTAATGCTGGAAAACAAAGTGCTTAGGGCCACGGCCAAGACTCTAAAAGCTGTGTTCAAGAATAAAAAAGAACTGAACTAGGAGATTCAATAATATCATCTGGATTCTAAGTTCCTAAAGAGACCAACACTTCTGAGTTTCAATGGATAGTGAGATGCCAAAACTATTCAGAAGCAAAAAGCTACTAAGTCCCGCTCATCTAATTGAAATTGAACTTCATTGAAAACTCTGAGATTTATTGTATCTTAACTCTTCTATTTTATCCTACATTATTTTTAGTTGCTTGGGGACAAGAAACCGTTTAATTTTGGTGTTCTGATGAGCGGATATTTTATACGCTTTTTGGCATCATTTTCATATAGTTTTTAGTATGTTTTGTTTAAGTTTTCATAGGTTTTAGTTCAAAATTCACATTTTTGGATTTTACTTTGAGTTTGTGTATTTTTATGCAATTTCAGGTATTTTCTGGCTGAAATTTAGGAGCTGGAGCAAAAGTTTGATTCAGAGACAGAGAAAGTGCTGCAGATGCTGTCAGGATCTGACCTTCTTGCATTCAAAAAAGCTTTTCTGGAGCTATAGAAGTCCAAATAGAGTGTTCTCAATGGCTATGAAAATCTAACATCCAGGGCTTTCCAGAAATATATAATATTTCATACTTTGCTTCAGAATTAAAGGCCTAAAACTGGCGTTCAACGCCAGCCTTCTACGCCGAGAGAGCAATGGCCAGCATCCAACGCCCATAAAGGTGTCCCCAGCTAGCATTTAACGCCCAAGGAGCATCCTAGCATGTGGAGACCACTCAAGCTCAGCCCAAACACTCACCAAATGGGCCCCAGAAGTGGATTTTTGCACTACAAGCCTAAGCCTATCATATTTCTGTAATCCTTAGTCATTAGGTTACTATATATAGGAGAAGATCACCCATGTTTAGGATCTTCTTTCACCTCTAGAATTTTTTACACGTTTACATTGTATTTTCTATTAGTATGAGTTTTTAAACCTCTTAGGTTGAGGGGAGGAGCTCTGTTGAGTTTTATGGATTAATAAAGTATTATTGTTCTATCTCAATTCGTGTTTGATTCTCTATTCTAAGATGTATCTTCATTCTTCATCATTATGAATGTGTTGAACCGGCACAAGGTTATCTCATTCTACATGGGTTCAGAGTGAGTATTTCATTGGACAATGATGAACCACTAGTTTGATTATACATCTCTTAGACGGCTAATCCACGACTTTGTTGGGGACTTCTCGAGACACCAGTTCTTCCGAGGTATGGGGAGATTAGAGTCTTTGTGGTAGAGGTTAGAACCAAAGGCGCAGCATTCTCTGATTCGGAAGATTTGACCTTATCTGTGGCGTTTTGAGTAGGATCACTAAGGGGAATGGACTGCAGGAGCTTCACCCTCAATCAGAATGGATCCGCACTAACTCTGGGATTCAGATCTGGAGGAGCATTGGCGACCTCTTAAGAAAAGCGTTGATCACATACAGCCTACCATAAAAGAAATCATTCACAGTTGGCATAGACAGTGAAACCGAATTGATCTTGAAGAACAAAGCATCTCCAAGCCTTAACCATCTTCTTATCATTGGTTTTACCATCAACTGAGTAACATTTTGTTTATTTTACTTTTATGCACTTTAAACAAACAAATAATTTTTCTATCCGCCTGATTAAGATCTACAAGATAACCATAGCTTGCTTCAAATTACAATCCTCGTGGGACCCTGACTCACTCAGATATTACTTGCTGGTTCAGTTGTGCGAAGTGTAATTCCACGCACCACATATCATGATAAATAGAATGATGCATTATAAATTGGTTATGAATATTTGATTTGATCTTTGATTTAATTTAGTTCATATATCTCCAATTGATTATAGATAGTTGTTTTATGAGTTCTATATAATATACCATTAAAAAGATTTATAACAAAATTATCTTAATTTATTTATCTATTTTTCTTTTTTCTACTTTATTATTTTTAGTGTTATATTTTACAACAAAACATAATTAATTAATTTATTAATATATTAAACATAACATATGTTGAAGTTAATTTTATTCAACTTTTTTTTTATTTAGAATCTGTACTGTTTTACATAAAAAGATTATTGTATACAATTTGACAATATCTTTTATTTTATTCTTAAAACACGACAATTCTCTTTTGTTTTTTAAAATATCACAACTTCTTCGTCATTTGTTATCTTTCTTCCAAACTGGATTTTCTTGGCCATTTAGTTTCACATGCATAAAAAAGCTAAGTTTGCACTTCATATTTTTAATAAAGAAATTAATAAGTACATCAACAACGATGAAACTGAAGTGAACAGTAATTTTGTTTGAATAAATAAAAAGTATATATTATAATTTAGAAAAAAAGGACAAAATTAAACAAAAAATACTTTCATAACAATAAAAAATCATACTCCTAAAAATAGTTTTTATTTTTTTTTTAAGTATGTGACCTTTCTTTAAACTAGTCCAATAATGACTAACATCTTTTTTATTTATTTTTACACCTGAAAAACTGAGAACACAATTCTCAAAGTGGAATTTCACAATATACCGTTTGTGACAACTATATTGTTCTTTAAACAATAAATTTCGAACAAACCTAGTAAGTTAATTCATTAGAATTTATCTATTTTTATTTATCTTATTATCTAATAGATTAATTATTAATTATTTTTTATGATTTATTTTTATGGATAACGAATTTATAATCTCAATTAGCAAATGATTGGCAAAATCTAATATAATAAAAGTGATCAAACTAATATTCTGAAAGCTGAACTGAATCGGTCAGTTTGACCAGATTAACTGAAAACCAATCATTTGGTCGGTTCTGTTGAAGTATAAAACTATTCTGTAAAAAATCGGACTAAGAACCGGTCGAACTGACAGTTAATTGGTGAACCATTGAAATTGGCCGGGTTTTTTTAGGATTGTCGGTTTATATATATATATATATATATATATATAAACCCAACCCAACAGATACCCACCCACCCCTCCACATCCCACCGTCGCACTGTTCTCATCGTTCTTCTCCTTATCGCCATCAGTCGGTCGTCGTCTCTTCGGATCGTTACTCTTCTCGTCGCCATTAGTCAGTCATTGTCTCTTCGGATCTCTCTTTGAGATCAACATCTGTTACCGTTACTTTTTCTCGACGTCAAGTCTGAGCTGTTGGCATCGCACCGCGAAGGACTGCACCGTCGTCATCTCTGCTCGATTTGTTGGTGTCTGTCTCTCTTTTCGAGTTTTCTCTCTTTGTCCGAGGGTCGGAGCTCAACGTCCTTTCTCTCTGTCTCTCTCTCACGGCGATGTCTCTCTCTGCCAGGCTACGGAGTATTAGCCGCATTGTCACCTTGTTTCGGTTATTTTATTAATTTTGTTTATTTTGATTTATGAGTTGCTGGTTGCTGATTTTTCTAATTTAGTTGTTAATGGTGCTATGGGTAGTGCTTCACTACATTGTTTATTGTTTATGCTAGAATTTTTTTTATTCTAAGTTATGCTATGATTTTGATTTTTCTTATTCAGTCGTTGATGGTGCTATAGGCAATGCTTTACTACATTATTTATTATTTATGCTAGAATTTTTCTAATTTTAAGTTATGCTATGATTTTTATTCCAAGTTGTTTATGCTAATTTTTCTACTTTGTTGATTCTGGTTGCTGGATTTTAGTTTATTGATGGTACTTTGTTGATTCTAGGTTGCTGAATTTGAGAAAATATGTTGTTTATGTTGGAATGATTGAGGTATTTAAATTATGTATTAAATTTTCAATATTTTTATTTTATATGTAATTAAACCGATTGAATCTTGGTTAAATCTTTAAACTATTAAACCAATCATTTTATCGGTTTAGTTTTCGCAACCTTGGATCAAACTTCAATTTGTTTAGCTAAATTTAAAAGTGATCAAACCATAGTTATCAAAATAGGAATGAAAAATTGGTGAAGTCTAACCGGTTTGATTTAACATTAAGATCAAACTTATAATCAAATTCGTCAACGATGGTAAAATCCGTTTGAAATCGGTCGGTTTTCTTTGAATCCCTTGCAAGAACCGCACGGGTCTACTGTAGGAGAGTTTAAAATTAATAGCAGAATAACATTAGGGATGGCAAAGGGTCCCCATGGGGGCGGAGATATGCTCCCCGCCCCATTCCCCGCCTCCAAAATCTGTCCCCGTCCCTGCCCCGTCTCCGTTACAGGTAACGGGGACTCCGTATCCGCGAGAGACCAGAGTCTCCGCGGATATCCATGAATTTTTGTAAAAAATAATAAAAATAAAATGAAAAAATAGAGAAAATTAAAAAAAACCAAGATAATCCCAAATTACGTTAAAAAACAACTAAACATAATATCATATCCATAATTCATAAACAATCAAACATAATTCATCACATCATAGAAATAGAATTCTCAATAATTTTCTAGCCTTCTTCATCCTGTAATAGTTGTGATGGTAATGATGGTAGATTCCAATTGACTTGATTCCTACAAACATAAATTACAGAAATCACAAACATAAGTAATGTAAATTAGAATTAGAATAAAAAATATAAATCGTAATTAACCTAACTCAAAAAAATTATAACACAATCACATAAATTATATAAATCAGAATCAAAATAAGAAATTATAACATAAATAAATAAAATTACATAAATAACAGAATTAACAAAGCATCACATAAATCATAAAAATCAGAATCAGAATAAAAAATATAAATTATAATTAACCTAACTCAAATCAAAGTAAAAAAAAAAAAAGAAAAGTAAAATTTCTTATGGTTTGAACCATAAACTAAAAATCAATATCAGAATCACAAACTAAAAATTTATGATGCTTCAAATTAAAATCAGAATCACAAATGCTTCAAATCAAAGTAAAAAAAATTCAGAATTCACAGATGCTACTTACTGGAAGAAAGAGCAGAGGCTTGGAGATCGGTGAAGATCGGCGACGGCTGAGAAGCGGCGCAGAGGCTTGGACGCTCCGGCAACAAAGACGGCGAAGATTGAGAAGCGGCGTAGAGGCTCGGAAACTCCAACAGTGAAGACGACAAAGACTGAGAAGCGGCGCAGAGGCTCGGACGCTTCGAGCGATGACTCACTGTAGTTGTGACGTCGAGACTGAGAGGAGAGGATCTTAACGTTGTCGGTAAGGGACTGAGGGGTAGGAGGTGGCGGTCGGCGATTGGCGTTCGGCAGTCGGTAGTGATGAATCCGTGAGAGGAAATGGTTTGAGAGTGATAGAGTTGAAGAGAGGAGAGGAGAGGACAGAAGAGAGGAGCGTAACATGAGTGACGGCTAGGATTTGCTCCAACTACTCTCATATCTTTTATATATATAACAAGGGCATTTTAGTATTTTCACATAAATGGGATTAAACGGATCCCCACGGGGCGGGTACTCTATCCCCGCCCTATATAATAAACGGGTCCCCGCTCCCCATCCCCGCGGGTTAAAAAACACCCCCATATCTGCCCCCGGTAGGTAAATCCCTGCGAATACCCGCTGCGCCGGGAGTTTTTGCCGTCCCTGAATAACACTTGGAAGGTTCGAATAGGGCCGTCAAAATGGGTCAAATCCATCGGGTCAGCTCGTTTACCCATTTAAATGAGCGGGCTTTACCTCTAAAATTAAGCCCGTTTAAATTTTGGACTAAACGGGCTAAGCCCGATTAACCCGAAAAAAATGACGAGTTAAACGGGCTAGCTCGTTTATTTTTTTTACATTTTTTAAAAAAAAAGTAGTACTTTTAGTCGATATTTCTTTTGATCCGATCTGAAAATCTGACCCATCAAATAAAAATATTTTTTATAGGTTTTTTATCTAAAAGTAATATTTTTTGTCAAAATATTTTTTAAAAAATAAAATAAAAGAATAAACGGATTAACCCGTTTAATCAATCGGGCTGACCATAAACGGTCTAAATTGAAAAATTATGGCCCACAAATAAAACGAACTTAAACGATCTATCCTATTTAACCCATAAATTTAATGGATCAGACCTAAATGGACTGGACTAACTCGTTTTCACAGTTGGAACCTACACCCGCATATATACACATTATCTGGGGCCAATGGATTCTTTACTATTTTGGATGCTAATGATTATATATATACCCTTAAATCAGGAATTGATATCATATTTATTTAATTTTAGTTTTTCTTTTATACAAATTCTTTTGTAAATTAATTATTTTTTTAATTATATATGATTATTAAAAAACAAAAATACTTTTTTTAATTATAAAATATTTTCTTTATTTATAGTTATATGATATTTATTATTATTATTTTTTAATAAAAAATTACAAAATATGAGTATATATTGATTAATAAATTACTTAAATTTAAAAATAACAGTCAAATAAATATAAAAATAAAATAAAATTATTTATTATGAATAAAAAAATAAAATTTTATATTATTATTCAATTATCACGGATGAAACGGTTTAATCAACTATTAAACAGTTGAATTAATAACCCATTAATCCAATACACTCACGGGATTGATTATCGGTGCAGCTTTTATAACTAAGGATCAAACTCATACATTAGATAGTAGTTCATATTACATTAACAGTTGTAGACGCAACTGCAGAATCGTAGAACTGTCATAGGGTATGGACTTGGACGCCTTAAGAAGCTAACACGGCATATTCCCATAGCTTCCTTACCAACGTGCTTTAGCTTACAATCATGGAAACACCATTCTTGATTACAGCTTTTTCCTCCCATATAATAAATCTTTTCTTCACATCTATTCAATTGCTGCAACGATGAGCAATAATTATCCCCAACACCATCATCCTTCTTGCACGCTTCACTACTTGCCACCGTGACCATCACAAGAGCAACTATATATATGTGACAAGATTATTATTCATATGCTTCAAAATTTGGAACTTTAGTATTAGATGCTTGTTCATATTCATTGGTATAGCTAGCTAGATATATATTGTGGTTAGTGAACATATACATCACAACAAATATATACGAGAAAAAACTAAGTTAATGGGATGAACTCTTACATCTCTCTAGAGACAAAAAAATATGTTTGTTTTAGTGAAGCTTTTACTATTTCTGTTAATTCTTAACTTGTCCATGTAGTACCCTTTTGCTATTTTTAATCTTAAATTGAATAATTAAATTATTCAATAAT
The DNA here is from genome assembly GCF_003086295.3 of Arachis hypogaea. Taxonomy (NCBI): domain Eukaryota; kingdom Viridiplantae; phylum Streptophyta; class Magnoliopsida; order Fabales; family Fabaceae; genus Arachis; species Arachis hypogaea. The sequence continues at coordinate 26,637,789 of NC_092049.1, forward strand.
CCTTAAAAGTATAACTCAATCTTGTAGATAATGAAATTAATTATATAAATTATATTACATATGTTGTTAATTATTTTCTTTCAGCCAAACACAAACATTTTTAAATTATGTTTCTATTTTTACTGTCATAGATACTAGCTCATGTTAAATTTATATTGAATGTTTGACCGTTTTAAAAAATTATCACTCAAATAAATTAATTAATTAATTAATAAAAAATAAAATAAGTCCAAAATAAGTTTTCACAATAAACTCAAATGATTTTAAAAAAATCATTTTTTAATTATATAAAAATTAAAAAATAAATTAATCTATTTAACAATAATAAAGTACAAACACTAACACATAATTAGTTAAAATAATAAATATTTTTTTACTACTAATTTTAAGTCAAATTCAAATTCAAATTCAGTATAATGCCATCTATAAATTTCTAAAGTTCAAATAGAATTGTCTTCTATAAAAGAATACAGTAATACATACGATTATACCAAAAAAAAAAAAAAAAAAACGAAAAGGATTAGGGTTGACAATCTCAACCACGACTCACCTTACTTTATCTTATATAGAACTCGCTCTAATAAAAATTTACACCCTAACTCGTTCCTATAATTTCTATCCACTCTTGTAACTTTTAAAATCTAGCAGATAAAATAAAATTTTAAACTTCATAAAATTATGAACACTATCTAAACATATATCAAATTAAAAACAAGGGTCATGTAATATCAAACAATATTAAAAAAAGAAAAAAAGAAAAAAGTAATATCTAGTCACGGAACAAATTTAACATAATAATAAAAAAGTTGCGACATTATAACAAATTATATACACACATCCTAAAGTGAATAAACTAAAATTTAACCCATCTCACTCAAAAATCATCTTGATAAAAATTCACTCCAAACTGAATCGGATAGTTACCCACGAGGTGGGCCGAATACTGCAAATATGAGTTGTGCTACCATGCATAAGAAGGATCAGAGTTAACTTACTTGATGTAGTGAAGAGAAGGAGAACGGTGTATTGGGAGAAGTGGTTCACCATGCTTCCACACAAATTCAGGATCACTCTTTATGAAAATGTGGGTTCATGCAAGTGTGTAATTCCTTTTACATTTATATATAATATATAAGAAAAGTATAGGTAAACAATAAAAATACTAAACAATGTGAATAATAGATATGTCGGATGTTCAATTTAATAGGTATGCAAATGATTATGTTCATTAATTTTAATTAGATGGTTATTCCTTTTGATTCGGTTTATTCATGCACAGTTAATAATGTGTGATGTTCAATTCATTAGGTATGCGGATGATTATCCCAATGTTAAGATTTAAAGAATAATTTGAGAATAGAGTGTTTTTTTTTTATTTTATTAGGTCAATTTTAGAATTCATTATACAATGGACTATTTGTACAATATGTACAATGGGCTATTGAGTTATAAAATGAACATCTCCCATACTATCTAGAATAACCATCCGAGTACTAGCGATAATAAACATCTTCCCAAAAATTTAAACTAATTTTGGGGTTCACCAAGACTCAAACTCTTGACCTTTCGGATCTAGCGCTCTAATACCATGCATGATACCACTCATCCCAAAAGCTTCAACTGATGGAAAAAGGTAACATTAATGATTATATCTCTAATACTCTCTAAACTTCCATTGTACACATTGTATAAATATTCCATTGGAACATAATATATATTTAGCTGTCTCTTTTACATTTATATATGAAAGAGAAAGAGAATTTATAGTATTAATTGCATACTAAATTAATTATTATATATAACTAGAAAGTATAATATCTTATTAGAATCCAGTCAATTTATTAAATTATTAGGTTACTGATTCAATCAATGAGTTATATGTTAAATTGATTCGGTTATAATTAAATAATTATATAAAATATTATTTTTTTATTTTTATAGTTTGTATGTTTTTTAGTTTTGTATTTATTTGATTATCACTAAGTTGATAAAAAATATATTTTTTAATGAAAAGAGTTCTTTTTTATTTTTTAACGTGTTTAAAAAATTTATAATTGTAAAAGTAAAAATATTAAAAAAATAAAAAGTATTTAAAAAAAAAACTACAATTTATATTTTTTTAAAAATAAATAAAAAAAGATATTTTTTTATGTAATAAATAAATAAAAAATATTTTTATATTATTGTACTCAAATATAATTGATAAATAAAAAGATATTTTTGTATAAGATATCCAAATATAAAATTGCTTTTTTTAAAAGATTTTTTAAAAACAGATAACTCAAAAATATCCTTTTTTTTTTAAATTTATCCAAACAAACCCTTTATCTTATATTAAAGTAACTATTATTTTTAGATTTTAAAAACTCATTAATTAGTTTATACAAGTATAATAACCCGTATCATGCATGTGATAAGATTGAAATTATAATTTGAAGTTGTTTTATTAAAATTAATCTGAATGATTAATATTAATAAAAAGGTAACATGATGTACGTTGTTCATTTTTTCTTAATATGGCGTTAAGTGTATTAACTCAAATGTAATTATTAATCATTTTTGCTGATTTACTTTGTTCAATAAGCTAGACATATATACTCCAAGTTAAATGAAATAGGCGAGTAACACTTAAACCCACCAACAAATATTTGTATGTTATTTTACTGTAAAATAAGAACGTATCAAAGTCAGCTCAAAATAAATAAGAATAAATTATTGGAGATTTATAAAGTACAAAATTTTTTAATAAACAGCAAATAATTTAAAATTACTAAAAAAAACTCAACATCTCCTTTGATGTCTGCAAAATATATACTTGAAACAACAATATCTCAATATTAGTATACAAAATTCTGTAATTAACTTAATTTTAGAATAGTTAATCAAGAAAATAAAATAATATAGATTTTTATGATAATTTTAATATTCTCAAACAATAAATACTACAAGAAAAACGCCGAGTGCTGCCGGATTTACCGGTGAAAAAATGAAAAAAAACCTGACGGTAATCAAGTTACCGTCAGTAAAAATCAGATGGTATAAACCTCGTAGGTAAGTGTGTACTGTTGGATTTTTTTTGTTTGACGATAATTACCGTCGAAATTAGTGACGAAATTTAGTTGGCATAAAAATGGAATATGCTAAGCGTTACCGTCAGAATTTTTTTTTACGGTAATATTGGTGCCAAGACATCCGGCTCCTCGCCATATTATCGGCGGAATATGCCAACGGTAATACCGACAGAAAGGTTTATAAAAAAATTTCTTAAAAATTTGACTTGGCTGTTACCGTTGAAATATTTTGACGGTAATTCCGATAGAAGCATCTTTTTTATTTTTTTAGTTATCTTTTGCCATCAATCTTTAATGTACCCTGATAATTAACAATTAAAATAGTCTTTTAAACCTGAATCTCCAATAAGAAAATATAAATTACAAATACGGACAGATAGTAAGTGAAATATCTGAAATAATTTTAACTATATTACAACAGTATCTTAAAGAAATACATATCACAGAACTATGTTTATATTACCCCAAATTAGATTCATCATCTTCTTCCTCTTTTTCTTCTGGTTCACCATCCTCCTCTTCCGAAGTAATTTTCTGATTATCATCAAACTTGTCTTCTTCTTCTTTGTCACCATCGACCCCGTCTTCTTCTTGAAAATCATCGTCCTCTGGTGGAAGTGCATCGACATCTAGTCCAAGGTCAATGATGTTATCATTCATAACAGGAGACCTAAGAGTGATTGGCTCACCGGTATCAACCACTGTTCTCAAAGGAGTTGGATCCTCAATCTGGTAAGGTTCCTGACCCTCTATCCTATCATCAGACTCGATGTGGTCTCTTGACTTAGTCTTAATCACCACCACCCAACTAGACTTGCATGAACCTAGATAAGACAAATGGTATACCTATTGTGCATTTTACGGTAGAATAAAAGGATTGTAGTTCCTATAATTCCTGGTTACATTAACTTCAGTGATATCGTACTCCTTGTGCTTATGTGTTCCTTGTCACGAACTTGGATTATACAATTCACATTTAAACATGCATACCTTGTACATAGTGGGACAGAAATACTGTAATTCAATTATATTGTGCAACACACCAAACTAATCAGAATGACTCCCGCTTGAATCTCCACAAACCCAAACTCCCGTGATATTTGTTTTCTTTCTAATCGACCATGGTAAGGTATGGAATCGATATCCATTAACAATGTACATTGGGTAGTTAGTTGCCTTATTTATTGGGCCCCAACTAAATGCAACTAATTTTGAATCTGTTGTGTTAGTTAGCTACGCGCTGACATATTTTCTGAACCAACGTAAAAAATTGTTTGATAAGGTCTCAAGATTTGCCTCTTGGAATAACCTATATGATAGAATAGAATAACAAAGTTTTAATTAGATTAAGAACTCATATGAGGTAGGTAAAATTTGGTCACAGTTAAGCAACACATGCAGATGTGCGGCGTCAATTTTCTTCTTCTCTAACCATTAGTCACTGCCCCCATCCATTGCAGCTCCTTTCGGCAAAAAGATTGGGTATGTTGTTCCATGTGACAAGGATTCTCCCCTCACATCGTTCCTTATAACTCTTGTTCTACGTGACTCAACATGAGATTGAAAATAGAATGAGTAAAATGCAAAAGTTTTCTTAGCTAGGAATGCTTCGAAGATGCTGCCTTCAATCCAAAATCTGTTCTTTACAGTATGCTTGAATGATCCAATCATCCTCTTAAATGGGTACATCCACCTAAATTAGATCGGACCACATAGTATTGCCTCGTACGATAGGCGGACTATTAAGTGTTCCATAACATCAAAGAAGGATAGAGAGAATATCCTCTCTAGCTTACAAAGTATGATGAGAATGTTTTTGTCAATGACTATGAGGTCATTAATACTAAGTTTGGTTGCACATAACTTCCTGAAAAACTCACTTATTTCTGTTAGGTATTTTCAGATGTTGGTTGGAAGTTCTTTGAATGTGACCAGAAGCAACGACTCCATCAAGACGTGATAATCATTACTCTTTAAACTATCAAGTCTATCCTGTGACACGTTTGTACACCTGTCCAAGTTAAAGGTATAACCATCAGAAAACTTCAATCCTCTAATCCATTTACAAATATTTTGCCTCTACTCCTTCGTTAGAGCCAACATTGCGAGTGAACACCGCTTTTGGTTTAGTCCATCACCTGTTATCAAGTCCTTTTAAGTTCGGATACGGCCGCCTGCAAATGTCCATTAAGTCTAACTTAGCCTTATCGTTGTCCTTTGTTCGCTCATTGTTCATTACTGTGTGCATGATGTTATCAGATACATTTTTTTCAATGTGCATCACATCAAGACCATGTCAAACCAAATTATCTTTCCAATAAGACAACTCCCAAAATATACTCTATTTAGTCCAATTATGTCCGCTACCATATTTTGGGGGTCTCAGACCTACCCCCTTATCAATGATCCGTGGGATTCTTCTAACCTGCTGCCAAACTTGCCTACCACTCAATCTCACAGGTGCCTCTACGTGTTTAGTTTTATTCTTTTTTAAGGAGTCCTTATTGCATTGAAAAGGATGATTCATGTCAAAAAATCTTTGATGGCAATCAAACCATGAATTCTTACTACCATTCGAAAACCAAAATGCCTTTGTATCCTCCATACAATTGGAAAATGTCATTTTATCCTGAGTGAACCAACCTGACAACATGCTGTATGCAGGAAAGTCATTGATGGTCCATATCAATGCCGCCCACAGTTGGAAGTTTGTCTTCATCAAAATATCAAACATTTGTACACCATGGATCCATAACTCCTATAACTCGTCCACCAAGGACTGCAAGAAGACATCTATTTTAGTCTTTGGATTGTTGGGACCAGGTATGATGCAAGTTAGGAACATGTATGGGTCTTTCATGCATATTTCGGGACTTAGGTTATAAGGTGTCATGACTACGGGCCAATAAGAGTACGCGTTACCGAAATTGGAATTCAGTGCGAACCCACCAGAGCATAGAGTTAGTCTAACATTCCTGGGTTCGCTCGCAAATGTAGGATGACCGGATCAGAATGCTTCCAAGCTTGTCTGTGTGACAGATGCATCATGACTCCATCATTGAGGGACCGAACTCATCGACACATACAATCTTTTCAACTTAGAGATTAAGGACAAATAGTGCATCCGTTTCACTGGAATTCTCTTTAACTGATATTTACCAATTTGTTTTCTCTTGACTTGGAACCTTGGTAATCTATAGAATCTGCATTCATTAAGGTTTGTATCCATCTTGTAGTACACCATACAACTATTTAAACAACAATCAATTTTCACTACATTTAGACCCAATTTCGAAACTAGCTTCTTTACTCCGTAATGATTTTGGAGGATGCCATTTGACCCTACAGGTAGTAGTTCGTTGTAAAGGATAGCAGTCTTATCAAATGACTCTTGGGTATGATTTGACTCTGACTTAATACTCATCAATTCTAACACACGCAGACAACTCCGAATGAACGCACCCCTCGTACAAAGGTATCACAATAGATTCTAACAGATGATAAAATCTTTTTGCTTCTGGGTTAGGCTCTTCTTTAGTCTCTTCCAATCCGTGAACACTTGTTGCATCACAAACCATCTCATTGTATCTATCTTGATTATTTTCCCAAGTCATTTCATCCCTGTTTACATCTCACACCACCCAAACCCTTGTTGATTGACAACCAGACCTATTCAAATTAGAGACAGACTGGTTAATTTCCTGCTCATCCACTTCTCCGTGTTTCATCTATATCCAATACCTATCCTTGAACCCAATACGGTAGAGGTGAAGCATTATTTTCGCAGGTTCTAACCACTTATTCAGCTAATACTTTTGACACAGATACCTAGATACCTCTTCAGACATAAACAGTTCCATGCTGAAGACATGTGCGACAAACATATCGACCCCCTCAAAGAATTCGGGTTTTAAACCCTCGGCCATCGTTATCCTTCTCATACATCCATAGATGATGATTTGGAATTATATTGAAACACACATCTTACGAACAACATAAATTATTAAACTTTTTAGAAATTTTAGCAGAGTGTCCCCTATAATTAGAATCTCCCACTGAATACAATTATCATTTTCTGATAAACCAAACACGTTTTAAACAATTTAAACGATAATTCAGCATAACTTCTCCTTAATTTAGTGACATCCATTAAAACAATACAACAATTTTCATATAGGAACAAATGCAGGCATAAATCAATAACATGCATTCAATAAAACATTAACTCCTAACCGTTCTACTACGTAGCCCCTTCTATCTCCATAATTTTTTAGCAAATAAGGGTTGCGAGAAGACACCACTACGCGACCTTCTTCTACTTTCCTCCTAAAACTCTATCATAGGAAAAGTAAGTCTAACATAAAATTTAAATAATTCATTATATCCATAGATAGAAAACCAATCTGGAATATTACTGCACAAATAATAAAAGAAGAAAACTCCAATTGAGCTCAGAGAAAATATCATCGTCCTAATAAAAAGGATTCCTTCTTAAATTCACAAGCTGAAACTAATTCGAAAACTACTTTGAAAGAATACATATAACACATTATTCCAATTAATTAAAACCAAATTCTTAATTCAACCAAATAACAAGAGGCATCACAAATTTGATTTCTACTTACATTAAATTAGCACAACAACTCCTAATAACGAACTTCATTAAATAAATTTAACCACTAAATTAACAACAACCCTAATAAAATGTTGAACTCACAAAATAATATGAAGAATATAATAACCATACCAATAAACTAATTCGATAATAGTGGTTGTAGTCTTTCTTTAATTTCGTGGTGACAGAGGCCGCGACCAGTGTCGGCAACATGAATAGCAACCGCGGCAGAATCAACAATGGGATAGCAGCAACAACAGATTCGATGAGCACGTGGAGTGGCAGCGACAGCGGGTGCTCCAGGTGTGGTTGTGACGTTGACAGCAAGCCCCGGCGGTGACCACGGTGACCACTGCCTGGCGGTGGTGAGAACAGACAAGAGAGAGAGAGCGTAGAGAGAGAACGACGTGACACAAGTGAGGAGGAAGGGTTTCGCGTTTGAATTCAGCCCCCAATTTTACCGTCAGATTTACCAACGGTAAATGACCTAAACGATGCGTTTCATTGAACCTTGAAACCATCGGAACATCCCGTCACTAAATTCGATGGTAACATTGGCACGCGTCACTTTCCTTTTCACGCCAATAACGGAAAATCCGTTCCGACAGTAACCTTTTATTGCGATGAATTTCTTCTCCTGTCTGTTGGGAAATTTGATGGTAAAGCGGACAGTGCTGGTCGATGCTAATTCTGACAATAAATCTGATGGTACTCAATGTTTTTCTTGTAGCAAAATATGGAATAAGAATGTATTATCAATTAGTATCTAGGATTTGTCAATTTTTTCTTTACATTAATAAATTTTAATAAATTTAACTAAGAGATTAAAAAATTACCTTTTCATTATAAATTCTCAAAAACCCCTCTACATACCACATTCATTGTCCAGTTATCTTTCAAGTGTCCGTAATCTTGCAGCAGCACTCGCAAACTATTTTTATTCTTTACTCTTGAAAATACAACATACAGTTGACCATAGGTAAAAACTGGTCTTGAAAGGCATATTCTAACTTTTGATAGAGTTTGTTCCTGAGACTTGTTTATTGTCATTGCAAATGAAATAATAATTGAAAACTGTCTTTTTTAAAATCTGACCGGTAATATTTCATTATTTGGAATTAGATTTAGTATTGGGATAAGAATAATACTTCCAGCTTTGTTACCAGTTAAAGTCTTACATTCTATCACATAGTTTTCCATTCTTCTGACTTGTATTCTTGTTCCTTTGTACAAACTATTAGTTTGATCTATATTCTGCAGCAACATGACAAGGGCGCTCTCATTCACAATCAATTTATGTGGTGGTAAACCTAAACAATTTATTCTATTTAGAATCTCTAGTAAGAAGGCATCTAACTTAAATTCCATATTTCTCTCCTCAACACACACAGAGTTAGAACTTAAGTAAACTCTTTTTTCTTCAGGTAGTCTTGCAATCATCTTGTTGTTGATATTAGTGACACAATTCAGAGTTGGTGCAAAAATTGCTCTATCCTTAAAATAATTTTCAGTGGATAAATTGGATAGCATATCTGGATACACAAAATCAATGAGGTGATCTAAAGCTTTATCAGAGTTCTTTACCAAAATACCAGGTGGTATCTAAACAATCTATTCACCATCTGTTGTATCACCAGCCAAACCATCTCCAATTTTGGATAGTCACTCTGTAAAATCTCTGAGTTCTTGTATGTTGTTATTTCTACCTAGTAATAATGTCATATTTTTTGTAAGTTTTAGAACCCTACAGTTATGCCATAAATATGAAAAATTAATAGAAGACTGAATTATATCCTGCCTTGAGCCTTTTGGAATCACGGGTAAAATTTGTCTAAAATTCTCTCCTAGGATAACAACTTTACCTCTAAATAACAAATAAACATTATATGAATATGAGAACCTCAAGATGTCTCTGAGGCATTTGTCTAAAGTTTCGTAACAATACTGTTACGGCCCAGCCCGGCTGGCCTCGTGGCCGACCTAGCCCAGCATACGAGATCATCGGACCCAGGCGGCCGGTCTGTGGGGCACCACACGCCCGGACACTGGCCAGGATATCTCTCCTCTTTTTAGCCAGCTCACCTGGCGACAACTGGAGAGGGGAAACTTCGAGGAAGGTGGGTCTGTCATTGAAGGGCCCACCTCTGACAGGGTATATATGGGGAGGGTCCTACCCCTCCCCCGGGGTACGTCATTACACCTTTACTCACTGCTACCTGCATACTTCCTGAATTAGGCGTCAGAGTGTCATTGCAGGTGACTCCCCCCCCCCAATATTTCACGAAGAGTTTGGGAGGTCGTTCGCTCGCACACCACTCACGCCAGACCCAGATCCAAGCCTACCCCCATCAACACGCAGGAATCAACCCCGACCCGTCTGGAATCCCGAGTTATCGACCAAATACTTACTTATCATTGGAGCTTCATTCCACATGATTAATTTGGCTTTGGTTATTAACTTTGCAAGAGGAGTTTCCTATTTAATGTCGCACAAAGAATCTTCATTTATATTCAGAGAAATTTTAAACTTTGAATGTGTAGTTCTTCCATTAGACAACAAAAGAGCAACAATCCCACTTGAAGCAACATTTAAGACTATACCTCCTTTAGACTGAATTGAGCATGATATAGTTGATCATAAGAATATTTTTTCACAACCACCTTGACTGTATAAGAAAAAAAATCCACCCATATTACCATTAACAACACCCATTATTTAATCATAAACAAATTTTTGCTCATCAGTTAACTTTTAGGTTCTCGAGAAACGACCTTCCCTTTGTTTGTAAAGTAGGCCTTGTCAATTAATTCTTGGTGTAATATACGGAACTTGCCCCCAGTGATTTCCCTAGAGGGTCTCTGATTCCTATCCTTGAAGAATAATTTTGATATTCATTGTGATTCATTGAACTTTCCCCTTTTGGCAGAATTTCTTTCATGCTTATCTTCCATCTCCATCTTTGTTTCATAGTCTCGGATCTCATTGAAAATGGAATTTTTAGCCTCTTTATTATGGTCGTTCTTATGGCCATTTTTTTTAATTAATGTTAACTCATCAGCTATCGTTTCGATCTAAAAATCCATTTCAAGAGCCTTGTGCACTTTGGAGACTTCTTGCCCATCTCTGAGAGTGCCTTTCTCTCTTGTAAAGTTGTAATAATAAGCTTTTCTGTATGCTCCTCCAAGGCCGAGGGCTCAAGATTTAATATTTGCCACAATCCCTTCTCTTACTGAAGGAGCATTTTGATATGGGGGTTTGCCTATACTATCATTTATAAGTGAATTGGTTTGTCCTTTCCTATCCTGTTTAAGGCCCCACAAAAAGAAAATTCAGAGATGCCGAACAACCACATTAAAAAAATGGAGAATAAGACTAATAAGTGAGGATAGGAACTGCTTTCTTTGCCTATCTACTAATGGAGGAATAATAGCATTTGAAATGGAATCATTATAAGCTGCTATTTTTTCTCTGGCTATTGAGCCAAGTGGGATAGAATGAACTCTTACTGTTCTCGTAACCAGTGCTAAAAGTCGGAGCTGACTTTCACAAATCAAGCCTGGTAAGGTGAACTGAGGGTAAGGACCTCTTTCATTCGTAGCATGACATGATATAAACTACTTCTGGACAGGCAATATCTTCTCTCTTTCCAATGGTCCTAGTTCAGTTAGCCATAACATAGTAAATCTGGACACAGAGCAATAGCAGTTCAAAGACACATGGTATGAGCTAACAGCAATACATAATGGGATCGAGGATAGTGCGTGAAGTACGTGAGTAGGGGACTTCTTTATTCTCATAATAAACAGGGCAAGAGCTACAGATGGCACGGGATAGTCGCTTTTTCAGATAATGCAATAGCGCCTTGATCGAGCCACAAGGCAAAGGTTAGCACGGTTGAGTACACTTATTCCAACTAATAGCAAAATCATGGAATAGTCATAGTAGTATGTCTTGAGTCTATAGGCTACCTCCCCCTCGATATCTAGGCATAGTTCAAATAGGCATATCTAAGATAGGCCTTCTTCTCTTCTGGCAATATCAACATGGCATATCAGGCAGGCTGTCACTTTTTTTGGATGCAAGATAAGATGGCAGTTTGGTAAATCAATAATGAGGGATAGTGCAATAAGTAGTCTTAGCACATAGCGCATCCGATAGCTAGCCCTACCCTTTTGTAGTACCCACTTAGTTCATTCGCAAGAGAATTAACATTAAAATTCAACTCTTTTGTTATAAGTCTATTTTCTAAGCTCGATACCAAATTTTTTGGAAGATATGATATTTTACACTATTTTTTTAGTGACTTATCATTTAACTGGAACAATTCTTTGATTTTTACAAATGTAATATTTTTTTATTGAAACTTCTAACATTATCAATTTATATTTTTTTAATTGAAAATAATAATATTATTAGTTAAAATTCTATTAAATAAGTCTCGAGCCAAAAGAATATAATTCGAAATGCATTATTGAATAATAGATAACCTTTCTTACCTTTGATTTAGAAAACACTTCATTAGTAAACACATCCTTTAAAAATTAGTGTTATGATTAATATGGATGTCAAATAATTAAAATATTAAAATTAAAAAACTTACGCAGTCGATGCAAATGCAAGTGTTCAATGTATGAGAATTTAATTAAGGTTTCCTAGATGCAATAGTTTTGATTTATGGTAATGAATTAAAATATGTATTAAGAGAATGAAGTAAAGCAAGTAAGAAACTAATATATATAAAATCCAAATTCGAACAAAATAAAATTAGCATTACAATTTTAAAGATATAGTTATAAAAAACAACATTTATACTGTAATTGTAACTTTTAATAAATTAAAAAAATTCTAAACTTTTTCTAAATTTTTTAACTCACTACAATAAACATAGGCTTTAGCAACACTTTAAAATTGTTCTCTTAAATAATTTTAGACAACAATTTTTTATAGTGTTACTGTTGAATTTAATTTTTCATTATTTTATAGCAACAAACTAAAACCGTTTTCTTTGTTACCATAATTTAGTTTTAAGCAATGATTTTTTATTGTTGTTTAAATAATTGTACAAAAGAAACGTATAAAAATCGTTGTCAAAATGCTACACTTTAAAACCGTTCTATTATATGGTCTTAGACAACAGTTTTTACAGTGTTGCTGTTGAAGTTCAATTTTTCATTACGTTATAGCAACAAAATAAAACCGTTATCTTTGACTATTTTAAAGAACCGGTTTATAACCATTACAATAATTTTTTATCAAACAATAATTTTTTAATATTATTTAAATAATTATACAAATTTAAATAATTTTCTCTATAAATATTAAATTTGTAAAACACTCAAAATTATTGTTATAAATATATTACAAATATTATTTATAGAAGAAATAAATTTAAAATAAATTTATAACAATTATATATTTTTGGTTTCATTCCCGCTCTAAAATTTAAGATAATATTTTTTTAACACTTCAAAAAAATTTTCAACAACCTCTCTTCAAAACAAAACATAGAGAGTTGTCAATTTTTCCTCCCTCTACTAGCCCTAGCGCTCCATAACCCACACCACTCATCATTAGAGCCATCATCGAACAATGCCAAACTTGTAACAACCCAAGTTTTTAGAAAATTAAATAATGATTTATCTATGATTTATTATATTTGTTGATAATTTTATTTTAAGAAAATTATTTCACTAAAAGTAGTTAAATAAAATTTTATGATACTTTAAATTTAAAAATAATTAAAAATTATATAATTTTTATAATAATTGGAGTTTACATTAATTAGAATTTTTATATAATTTTTATTACAATTAAATTTTTGTATAATTAAAATTATAATTTCGATAATTGAAAAGTAAGAAAGAATTGTATAATTTAACTTAGTAACTTCTATTATGAATAATTTATTATCTAATTCGAGTTTCTTATTTTTAGAAAATAATCTATTAAGAATGATTAAATTGATTTTATACATACTTTGAGTTTAAATTAATTAATATTCTTGTATATTTTTATTGTAATTAGTTATTTATATAATTTGAAGTATTTTGGTTACGTGGTAATGAGTTTTGGTTACGTGGTAACGAGTGTCAAAAAGAACTTCCTTCTAAATCTATTGCTATGACTCACAAGAATATTAGAGAAGTAGATTCTAGAATAAGTCAATATTTCAAGAGAAAAGAGACCATAATTATAGATGATGTTAATTAAAGAGTATGGCAGCTTGTAAGAAATGCCAACTAAGAAGAGAAAAACATATCAATTTACTTCAATGCTGATTGATACATTTCTTAAACTTAACAATGAACCTGATGGTGAAGAGCAATTGGATGAGAATGAAGGAGATAATATATAGGAGCAGGACAAGGATTATATTAATCTAACTGAGGCTGAGGACATAGACAATACTTTGAAAGGTAAATTTTTGGTTTCTTTAAAAATATTTTATGACATCATTTCTCTTTAAATTGACTGCTGTAAAATTATCTGTTGGTTGACTTTGCATTGTAAATAGAGACAAGGATGAGAGGAGTCAAGTTACGATTAGTTTGAATGTGCTATGCCCATTATTGGTGCAGGTTGTATTTTTTTTAGTAGTTTTTTATATTCTATCAAGTGATAAATCTGTCACTGAAATAAGATCAAATAAAATAAAATTCTGTCTTGGTCTTTTTTCTTAAAATTATAAATATTTATTTGATTATATTATAGCTTATCTAGATTTATTTTTATGAAGACAAATGCCCTTTGTATGTCTGAATAGGAACAAGATGTGAATAGGTAAAATAAAATTATGTCTTGGTCTTTGCCGTTGAAATTATAAATATTAATTTAATTATATTATAGCTTAACTAGATTTATTTTTATGAAAACAAATGTCCTTTGTATGTCTGAATAGGAACAATATCTGAATAGAAAAACAGAAAATTCTATCTTAGTCTGTAATTCTTTTTACACTTTGACTTTAATTTTAGAAGTGACTTCTAGTTTTCATACGCAGCTGGAATAAATCATTAGCAATAGTAGTTAAATAGTAAAGTTGTTAAATTTCACTCGATTCGATCCAAAATAAGTCATAAAATAGTAGTTCATCAACACCTCTTTTTAGGTAACTAAATCTGAATTTTGAGGGCAAAATTCTTTATTAGGTGGGTAGGATGTAAACCCTATAAAATTAGCAAATAATTAACCAATAAATTAAATTTTTAGTAAAAAAATTAGAAATAAAAAATTTATAGTAAAATGTGATAAAGCTAATTAAAATAAGAATTTTGACACTAATTTTAAAAAAAAATTGGCACAAAATTGGATCGAACCGATTGAACTAGGCCCAAAATGGGCCCAAGTCCCAACCCATTGGCCCAATAACTTAAAGGGGAGAATCATCTTCTTCCCTATTCAGCCAAGAATGCTGAAGCAAACACAAGGGGAGAAAAGAGAAGGGTTCCAACCCTAGGCCTTGATTCAATCCTCCATAACTTCTCACTCCGAGCTCCGATCGCCGCACCGTTTGTGGCCACGCGTCCAACGCGACGAGCTCTACAAATTTTGATAACCAATTTTGGTAAGAAATCTTGATTCTCAACTCAGCCTCTCATTCCTTTGATTTTTAAAATTTTAGGGTTTGGTTATTAAAATTCGATGTCTTGATGTTTAGGCTCAAATTAGCTTGAAACATTTGTGGGTCCTTGTTCAATTAAGACACATATAAGGTGAGGACTCTCAAAACCTTACAAATTGAATATGTGATATATGTGAATTAGGTTTGTGTATATATAAATTGGAGCTTGATTGAATACATTGGAGGCTTGGTGGAGTTTGAGTGTCATTGCTTTGGAGATTTTGGACCTTTGGGGCTGTATTTGGTGCCTTGGTGGTATCTCGGGTTATACGTAAAAATCAGCCAAGGTATGGTTTAAGTTTCTCGTATTTAATATATAATGTCATGTGAAAACTTAGGCTAGATGACCATAGGATAGGTTGGAATGCATGAAAATGTTTAATGCTTAGCACCCTTGATGATGATTATGATATGAATTGAATATTTGTTGGATGATTGTTGTTTATGATGATAATAGGATCTTAAGTGATGAGTTGGTGGTGAATGACATGATGATATGAATATATATTGAGTAGGCAGATGATAATCTTGTTGATGTAAAATGAGAAATTTAGGTTTGAAATTATGTAATATTGAAGTATGATTGAATGTGGTATGATGTGAGGAATTTAGTGCTATGTTGGTGTGCTATGATATGTTGCAGAGATGAATATAGGTATAGAATTTTGGATTTGAGTTTGGTTTCTAATGAAAATTGAGTTTTGAAGTTTTTGTGTAAAACTGATTTTTGGCCGAACTTCGACAAGCCATAATTTGGCTTCCAAACTCATAAATTGTTTCAAATTTATTACATATGAAAATTGGATCTATGAAGTTTACTCCATTTGAAGAATGAATGAAAAACATTTTAAAACGAAAAAGTTATGCGCGTTGGAAGTTCGGAGGGCAACCTGAAAATTCTGTAGCATTAAGCATTTTAGCTGTTCTGCATAGCTTGCATACGGGACCACTGCACGCGACGCGACCAAACTCTTTGGGTTTGGCATCTTGCGTACATGGGCAGGGTGTTTGCATACGCGAGCACGGAATTTTGAGGGTTACGTATGCGACCTCCTGCACGCGACGCGACCAACTCTTTCGGGTTGGGCATCTCGCGTACGCGAGCAAGGTGCTTGCATATGCAAGCATGGCAAAACTTAAGTTTTGTGTTTTAAAACCAAATTTTAAACTTCTAAACCTCTATTTTCATTCTTTAACCGTAGATTTTATGAATAAGCCTAGTAACAAGATGGAGTTAAGAAATGGTGGTAAATTGGAGGTGAAGCAAGGTTGAAAAATTGATGAATTATATATGGAAATGTGAATACTTGGAGTGTATATGGTGCCATAGCTTTAATAATATTATTATGCAATGATTACAAAATGATTATGAATGTTATTGGTTTATGCACTCTATTATCTAAAATAGGAATTTTCTTGGGTAAGGTACCGTGGCTTGCCACCACGTGTTTCAAGTTGAGACTCGATACTCTGTTGACCCTACGTCGTAAGAGTGACCGGCCACTTATAAATTCTCGGGAAGGTTAACCCCCATTGAGTAAAGTTATATATATATGAATGAGAAGAGAAAAAGTTATGCATAGACTCATAGGATGCGCAGCGGGAGACAGTCCAGGGTTCAACAACCAAACTTGTTGGGTTGACTTGATAACCGACAGATGAGACTCATCAACCATAGGACAGGCATACATCATGTGAATATTGTTTGCATTGCTTGCTTGTGCATTAATTGGGAATGTCTAATTGATTATAATATGTAAATTGTTATACTCGCTATCTGTATTACTTGTATTTCTACATGTGTTTGCCTGTCTGCTTGTCTGTCTGTGCAAATTCACCGAAGATGAAGGTACGGAGGAAAGGTGGAAAGATTTAGTGTTCAAGTTAAGTTTTAGTTAGGCTTAGAAATCCTTAGAAGACCACCCGTTTATGGTTGCTATTTTTTTTAGCCCTTTAAGATTTATTATTTGAGTGTCGGCGTTCTAGGATTGCCTCTGACTTTTCGGGACCTTATATCTTATGTGCATGACATCATTACCATGCTGAGAACCCTCGGTTCTCATTCCATGCGATATTGTTATTTTTTAGATGCAGGTCGAGAGGCACCTCGCTAAGCGTCTGGAGTTTCTGCAGCAAAGTGGATTTATTTTGGAATTTTACTTTTGGTCTTTTGCTATATATGTATAGACTCTCCTCATGTATATATATACTTTACTGTTGTGCCCCCTAGAGTTTTATGGAGAACTAGGGTTTTAAACATGTATTTTGGGCTAAGGGTTGTATATTTTGTATGTAAATATTCTCCGATCAGCCTTAGTTTCGCAGGCTGAGTTAGGAGCTTGTTATTTTGTACTCTTGACTCTCTATTCCTACATTCTGTTTAATTATGCTTATGAACTTTAGTTTTCTTCGCACGCAAGTAATCTTGTTCCAGAGCGTTGCGCTTTTTATTTCGTGTTTTTTCTTTACCCGTTTTTCAAGGCTCCTTGTATACTGCATTCTTTTCAATATATATTATTTTTAGAGGTTGTAATACTACGCCACCTCTGTTTTACGGCTTAAGAGTAAAGCTCTGTGTGGTAGGCTGTTACATCTTCTCGGTTGGAGATATTTTTGATTTCCATTTCCCCTCAACGCTACATGTAATCAATTGGTTCTTAATTTCATTTCCCATCTTGTTTGTACTCCGTCCGAATTCTTGTAGAAAAATCTACAAGCATCTTCAAGCGTGTTAAAAGTCATCCCAATTTTTGGAATAAGCTGCTCATCAACATCACACAGAAACTGCAAAAACACCAAAAATAGTCTGCAATACACCATATTAAAAGTTAGCATACACCGAAGCTCATTATAAAAAATAATAAAAATCTGATTCAGAAAAAGACAGTTATATATTCGTGTGTTGATTGAACAAAGAAAGAAAAATGCATAGATAGAAGATCGAAAAAAGTGAACAAATTCAAAAAAGGAAAGGAAAATATGTTCGAAAAAGGCAGTTATAAATTTGCGTGTTGATTGAAAAATTGGTTACATTAGTTGGCGCGTGAGGTGAATTTGGGTTAAAAGATTTGTAAAGACTTATATAAAAAAATTACTTGTATGCGGAGAATAATTGTTTTTCAAAAACTTTTGAACCAATGTAATAATAATTTTATAAAAATAACTTTTAACACAAGTAAAATCAGACATAATTGTCTTGCATTATTATGGATTGATCATAAATTTTTGAAAATTTAACTATTAGAAATATATTTGATGTAAATCAAAAATTTCTAGAACAAAAATAAAATAAAATAAAATTTAAAAATATTTTTAAAGTTTTTACTAAATTTATGAATAAAAAATATATTTTATCATATATATATATATATATCCCAAGAGGATAGGTTTTTTATTTGAGTTCACGAGAACGTATTTATATTTATTGAATTGATTTAATTGATTAGAATTAAACCGTTTTTTAAATTCAAATCACATCATGATGAATTGGTAATAAGGAATTAGAATATAGAATTTACGGGTGATTAGCACAACAAATTACTTAAAAAATGGTCACATAATTTGAATTTAAAAAGTAGTATAATTTAATCTAAGTTATTTAAATCAATTTAATAGTTATAAATGCATTTTAATGTTCTTAAAAAAATATTATTCTAATTAATTCTATATTGACCCTTTCACATTTATATATGAAAGAGAAAGATAATTTACAGCACTAATTATACGTTGAATGATTTATTATACAAAATTAAGAGTATTTTTAATGTTAGTTTTAATTTTAATTTTATTTTAGATTTTATAAAAATATTTGAGAGATTATATATTATAAATAATAATTTAAAATTAAAAGTAAAATTTGTTCTTTTAATGTTTAGTCTTAGTTTATTAAAATTTTATATTATTTAATTATTTTATTAATATAATTATATGAGTGATAAAATTTTATTAGTGCTCTATCAAGGTGATATCGTCTCTCTAAAGTGATGTTAGTTTTATTTCAAAAATCAATTCCAATATAGATTTCCATGCTAAATTAATTCACTTCTTGAAAGTATCAAAAGTAATATTCTAAAAATATTTTATTAAAGATCTTTTAACAAATATAATTATTAAAATCTAATCAATAATTAAATTTGTCAAACTAATGGATTACTAGATTACTGACTAATATGGTGGGTTGTAAATTGAATTAACTGAGATAATTATATAAAATTTTTATTTTTTATTTCATAATTTGTATTTTTTAATTTTATTTTGTATTAAATTAATTATTATTTTTAGATTTTATTCATTAATTAGGTTATATTTATTATATCCTTCAAATAAGGAACGGATCTACTTATTAATTTATAGGGCAAGTGCCGCACTAACATTATAAAAAAAAAAATATATATATATATATATATATATATATATATATATATATATATTCTTATGAAAAATTATATTTACTCCCACATTAAAAAAATTATTTATTAAATTTTGTGTCAAAATATTTCAAGAATTTTGTTATCCTATACTATAAGAGTATCTTTTAAAAACATCATAAAAAAAAGTTTGACAAAATTTATTGTTTTTACATTTTTAACGTATTAAATATATTAAAAATTTAAAATTTTTTTATTATACTTTTAAAATTTTTTTTATTTCATAATTAGTATTTTTTAATTTTATTTTGTATTAAATTAATTATTATTTTTAGATTTTATTCATCAATTAGGTTATATTTATTATATCCTTCAAATAAGGAACGGATCTACTTATTAATTTATAGGGAAAGTGCCGCACTAACGTTATATATATATATATTCTTATGAAAAATTATATTTGCTCCCACATTAAAAAAATTATTTATTAAATTTTGTGTCAAAATATTTCAAGAATTTTGTTATCCTATACTATAAGAGTATGTTTTAAAAACATCATAAAAAAAAAGTTTGACAATTTATTGTTTTTACATTTTTAACGTATTAAATATATTAAAAATTTAAAATTTTTTATTATACTTTTAACATATTTTTTATTATAATTTTTTTATAAAATTTATTTTATATTAAAAGTAACATATAATAAATAAATTATTTTATTTTTGGATTTTTATCATAAAAATACTTGTTTTAATGTATTTTAATAAATAGGAGTGAAAAAATAACTTTTAAAAAAGAAAGAAATTATTTTTTGACTGACTTTTTCAAAAATTCTCAAAAAACTTTTTTGAAAAGTTAAAAACATATTTTAAAAATTGTACTAAACAACATGTGATTTTTCACAAGTCAAAAGTCTAAAAAAAATTGTTTTTAAAACTTATCAAACGGATCCTAATTCTAATAATAATTAATAAATATTAAATAAGATAAATTATAATTATTTTTTGTTATTAAATATTTTATATATATTTGACTCTTTTACATTTATATATGAAAGAGAAATAGAATTTATAGCATTAATTATATATTAATGAATTATTATACATAAATAGCTAGTAATCACAATTCAACTCGTAATCAAATTTCAAATTTGTTAAAATATTGGATTGCTGGATTTCTAATTCAACTAGTAGGTTACATATACACTCATACAGATTGAATTAGCTGATCCGATTATAAATAAATAATTATATAATTGTTGTATTTTGATAATTAGTTTTTTGGTTTTATTTTGTATTAAATTAATTATTATTATTTTTAGTTTTTAATAATTCATTAATTAGCTTATATTTATTATATTCTTTAAATATTAAATTAAATTTTGTTTAATTTATCTATTTTTTAAAATTAATTATTAAGTATGTGGTCAATATAAAAGATAATTTTTTTATTTGACATTAGATAATTAGATATACATGTAAAATCATTTTATTATAATGACAATGAATTAAAATTAAATTTTTGAGAAAAGGACAAATAGGTCCCTAATCTTTTGTCCTGCGAACATTTTTGTCTCTGACCATTAAAAAATACTTTTAAGTCCCTGACCTTCACAAAATTTGGACGGATCAGTCCCTCCGTCCAAATGCCTCCGTCAAGGACTGATCCATCCAAATGCCTTTGTCAGGGACTGATCCGTCCAAATTTTATGAAGGTCAGGGACTTAAAAGTATTTTTCAATGGTTAAGGACGAAAATGTCTACGGGACAAAAAGTCAAGGACCTATTTCTCCTTTTCTCTTAAATTTTTAAATATTTATAAAAATAAAAATAAAAATCATAATCATAATCATATTATTACATTTTCTTTATGTAATATATTTAATAAAAACATCATTTATACCCGATAATAATTTAGTCTAATTTGATCGGATTTGACTAAGTTGATCTGTTCAATTTTTATCTGATTTAATCAAGTTTAGTCAGATTAATTACTTAATTAGTTTAAATATTGAGTGAATGAGTTTCGATTTGACCGACCAGGTCAAACCAAATAACTAGTATATTTTTTTAATTTATTTTTATATCAAATTAATTATTATTTTTAAATTTTAATAATTTATTAATTAATTTATACTTTGTAATTATTTATCTAAAAAGAATTTAGTAGAGATTATAACTTCAGACAAAGAAAATATGTTGAAATTAATAAAGAGTACTTTTTTCTTTTCTTTTCTTTTTCAAATCGTTATTTATTAATTAAAATTTAGTATTTAAGTTAAGAAATACATACAACTGAAAGTAATAATGAATTTGAGAAGGAAAGAATGATAATTACCGAAAGCTTTTCTAAAAAATTCAGAAACAAATGTTAATAACTTTTGACAATATAATTGAAATAGGAAAAGAAAACTATTGGTACTACTGTAGTACTGTACAAATTTTAACCGAATAAATAATTAAGTAGTCAAATAGTCTATCAAATTTAACATAGTCAATACATTGGTAGTGAATTATATTGATTGCAATGAATTGAGTAAACTTACATAGTCTAACTTATTATATTTATATATGAAAGAAAGGGAGTATACTCTCTATCACTACTCTTGACTAATTATTCTGTATTACTAGCTTTTCTTGCCTAATCAACATGTGTACAAAATGAACGGATCGATTCGATTTTATTAAAAAACAAGTATAATTACATGTGCCATCTACGTGATAAGATTGAAATTATAATTTTAAATTATTTTTTTAAAATTAATTTGAATTATAATAATTTGATTAATAAAAAAGTAACATAGTATGTATTTTTTTTAATTTAGTATTAATTGGATTAACTCTAAAATAGTTATTAGTCAGTTTTAATAATCTACTTTTTTTAATAAATCAGACATATATACTGAATATGTGATCATAAATAATATAGTAATAGTTAAATCCACTAATAAATATATTAGTTATTATCACACTATAAAACAAATTAAATATAAAGACTATTAGCACTTATAAATCTATAAAATCGCACTGTCTTTGTTCGCGTGCAAGGATTTACTTATCAAATAAACTTAAAATACGAACAAAAAATATTTATAAATTGGACTTAGCATCACCTGAAAGAATAATGGAAAATAATCAACTTACCTTATCATCCATGAGAACCATTTCTATGTAAGTCGTCTTGTTCTTATCAAATTTGGATGAGACTTTCCATAACCTTATATATTAATTTTGTTAAATATATATATATATATATATATATATATATATATATATATATATATATATTACGGTAGTTTTTCTTAATATATATACATATACATAAAAAATTATATACATATACATAAAAAAAAAAATATATGAATTATATTTTATTAAACTCTATGTTATCTGTTATTAAAAATATTAAAATATATGAACAAAAAACATTTATAAAATGGACCTAATATCACTGAAAAGAATCATGAAAAATAATCAACTTACTTTACTATCCATGAGAACCAAGGACGGTTCCAAGTATATTGGTGCGGGGGCAAGCGCCCCCTCTACAATTTAGAATTTTTTTTGAGTAGTATATGATAATAATATTTATTTGCCCTCATTAGATTATTAAATTTGACCCCATAATAATTTTTTACTCAACTTTTGGTACTTAATTGTCAATTTAAAAATTTTATATTAGATATTCGTTAGAATGATCAATTCTCAGATTTAAACAAAATTAGTGTTCTTTTTTAAAAATCAACTCAATAGAATATTATTTATCTTCTTTTTAAATTAGCTTTAATTTTTGCGTAACAACTATATTAATTGAAAGAACTTTTTTAACTATGAATATCAATAAGAGTCGGCTTCTAATTGTTTTGGGAAGTAAATTTTTAAATAATTATTTAGTAATATATATGGAAAGAGAAAAAGTTTGATGGTAGTATTAAGAGAAAAATTATTTAATTTTTTAAAAATATAAAACCTAAAAGAATAGAATTTTAAATTATATATTATTATTTAAAGTACTATTTTAGTGTTTTAATTTGTATATTAGATATTTTGAAGGCTAATCATATTTTATAATAACAAAATATAATCATAACAATAATCATATTATATGTATATAAAAAAAATTATCTGTATAAAATATATATTAAAATATAAAATATACATTAAAAATAAATTAAATAATACATGTATTTATACACAGCTATATAGTGGTTAATAAATAATTTAATATTTAATTTTTTATATATACATATTATTTTTATTATAAAAATTATTATCATGTTATATCAATTTTGCCTCCACTATCAAAATTTTTTGAATCCGTCACTGATAAGAACCATTTCTATGTAAGTCGTCTTATTCTTATCAAATTTGGATAGAACTTTACATAACCTTATATATTAATTTTGTTAAATAATTCAATATATATATATTAGGGTAGTTTTCTTAATATATATACATATACATAAATAAAAAAATATGTGAATTATATTTTGTTAAACTCTATGTTACTGGTTATTAAAAACATCTAAATCACATATATTAATTATTTTTTTGTTATAATTATTTCGTTTTATATATATGATTCTTTTTTATTCTACAATCATGCAATAATTTTTATTTTTTATATCTATATATATTCCTCAATTCCGACTCCATTCATATGCATATTAACAATTTTTTTTTAATAATGATGTTTTAATTTTTCGTTTTTCTTTTTTCATGTATCTTTCTTTTTATTTTTTAAATAGTGATGTTTAAATATTTCTTTTTCTTTTCTTTTTAAATACATTTTTCTTAATAATTACATTACTAATATGAAATATAAAATAAAAAGAAAATAAACTTAAAAATCAGAAAAAAAATTTATATTAAAAAATATAAAAATAATATATTCGAAAAGAATAGTCGTAATATATGAATTGAGTCAACAATTTAAATTTCTCTAAAACTAATTTAATCAAATACCAATATTGGAAATAAATTACTTAAATAATATTTAATCTATTCTAGTCGTTAGACACGTATAGATTAGAGTCATTCTTGTAACGACAACGAACTGAAACAACGTCGTAAGTTCGAACATTTAGAATTCATCCAAATTCAGACCATTCCTTTGTTCTTTGAAAACCTTATGTATCCCTGATAGAGTTGAATCGAAATTCTTTTTATGAAAAAAGAGTTACGGAGATGGCTTTGATGTGTTGGAGACCAAAATCCAGAAGTCACTATTTATATTTGAGTGTCACACCCATTAAACCCGAAAGACCAAATAAAATAGTATATGTGGTTTTATTCTCATTTAATTCTAAATCAAAAGTAATAATAACTTATTTAATTCAGCATTTATGATAATAAATGAGATGACCATTATATAAGTTATTTAATGTAAAATAGCTTAATTTACGATTATAATTAATATATGTATTGTCCATAAATAGATTAGAAAATAATAATTTTGTAACAAAATAATCATTCAATTTGAATTACAATTAATTGATTGATAGAAATTATAATAAATTATATGATATTTAAAAATTAACCAAATTAATTAGCTGATATAATTAATTTATTATAATAAAATGAATTTAAGGAGTTAAAAAAATTAACCGAAAAACACCATCAGAAATATGTTACGACAGTTTTATCATTAAGTGCAGAAATTTAATTTTTATATAATAGAATAGATATTTACATATTATTATATTAAATACAGACTAAAAAAATACACTAAACAAAATAAAAGTATCAATGGTAAAATATAATCTAAAAAATCACTTAAATTCAAAAAGAACCTGTGATGAATTATAACAAATCTATATATGAGAAGTAAAAGTGAAATAAACAATTAAAAATAAAGTAAAAAAGTAATTAAAAAAAGAAAAAAAAATAGAAAAGATAATGTGTGAAGTAGATAAAAAATGTATTACAATAGAAGATTAATATAATTAATTAAAATAAAGGATAAAAGAGAAAAATCAAAATACGATCTTATTAAAAAATTTCAAAAAAATATTTTAAAAAAAACCTATTAATCAATTTTTATAAAAATATTACAAAAAATTTAAATTATCTTTAAATAAAATAATAATACCCTAAAGAATTATTAATCAAAATAAATAAAAAAATTAATATAAAATAAAATCACAGAAAAATATTAGCAAAATTAAGATAAAAAAACAAAAATAAAAAATTATAAATATTTTACCTGAAATACAAAATAAAGAGGAAAAAAAGGGATATATAAAATAATAAGATAATAATTTGAATTAATTGAGTTCATTTATTTCATTGTTTTAAATATTATTTATTAAATAATTTAATATTTATCTTGATCATATTAAATAATAAATTAGTTATAATTAATTTGGTTTAATGAATCAAACAAAATTTAAAATAATTTGATATTTATTTTAATTAAATTAAATATTTAAAGTTATGATTAATATAATATTTAATGAATCAAATAAAATATTAAATGACGAAATATTTATCCTAATCAAATAAAATTACATAATTGATTAGTTATAATTAATACAATTGAATGAATCAAACACATTAAATTAAAAAATAATTTAGTTAATTTGTGTGTTAAGGACACATTTTAAAAATATTTATTTTGCAACAACTTTCATAAAATATTTTTTATAATATTTTTTATCTATAATTTAAAAGCACAGTTATAATAACCCATTAAAAAGTACTTAATTAGTTAATATAAATAATTAATATAACTAATTTAGTTCAATAAATTAAAAGAAATAAATGTGAAAGGAAGAGATAAAGAAAAAGTAAAATTATAAAAATATATATCCATTGAAAAGCAATAAAAAAGTCATTTTTAGTTTTTTATTTATTAATTATTAATTTATTATAATTAATTTCACAACATTTATTACACGTTATTCATCTTATAAATTAATACAATCAATTTATTGATATCAATTATCGATAATTAATTATAATTGATATAACGCATTTCGCTATACTTTCTAAATAAATAATTAAAAATGCACGTCTCAATTTTTTGTTAAAGTAAAATAAAATAAAATATATAAATTGAGTAGATATAAATATAAAAATTATAAATTTTATTAACAACTCAAATAAATTAGTACCATAAAATTAAATTTAATATCTATTTTAAAAATAATTACCGACTTTTTATTCTTTTAATTATTAATAATTTAAATAAAATAATACCCTATAACTTATTTTATTTATTTTAAGTAATTACTAACATAGTTGTTAGTAACACCCAAGTGTATATTATTATCAACATCATTTTATTACGGATATTTTAATTTTATCGTCATTGCAATTTTGTACCGTTTTATCTTTTTTAATTGTTATTATTAGAATTGTTAAATATTAGGTGATCGAGTTTTTGATTCCACTAAATCGGATCAAATAATTATACTAAAAAGTAGCAAGGCAATATTTGCATTAACTCTTTATTTTACTTTTCGTTTTTGATAAAAAAAAAAGACAAGTTTACCTTCTTCGCTCCTAATAATTAGTATATCTTTTTTAATTTTATTTTTATACCAAATTAATTATTTAAAATTATAGTTTTAGGTATTTATTTAAAAATATTTTAGTAGAGATTATAATTTAAGATAAAGAAAATAGGTTGAAATTAATAAAGTGTACCTTTTCTATTTTTTTTTTCAAATTGGTATTTATTAATACAAATTTAATATTTATGTTAAGAAATATACACGGCTGGAAATAAATAATGAAATTGAGAAGGCAAGAATGATAACTACTGAAATTTTTTTAAAATGAATTCAAGAAACAATATTAATCACTTTTGACAATTGAAATAGGAAAACAATTGTCGTTTACCAATTTTAATTCGAATATATAATTAAATAGTCCAAATAATCTATCAAATTTCAATTATTAACCAAATTCAAAATTTTGCTTAATCAAATTAATTCCCCAATTTTCTTCGTCAATATATTGGTAGCAAATTATATTGATCGCACTGAATTTAGTAAACTTCTTAAAGTATATATTGAAACTGATCAAACCTTTCATTATTACCAATCAATAACAATTAAACTTTAATTTGTCTAAGTTTAGAAGTGATCAAGTTCATACATTAGTTTGTAGTTCATGTAAATATTGATCACAACACCACCGACGTTAACAGTTGAAGGTGCAGTTGCAGTAAACATACATATAGTGGCCAAAGCATTTTCCGTAAGGTTGATGGCCAGGGTGCTTAAGAGCACAATTATCGTGACACCATAGTTTATCACACCCTCCTACCATTGGCATAAACAACTTTTCTTGACATCGTTTCGGCTGCAATGATGAGCAATTATTCCCAACACCACCACCGTTCTTGTTGCATACTTCACTACTTGCCCCCGTAATCATAAGAGCACCTGTATATGTATATATGTAATACATGTCACAACATTATTTCAAAATTTCGCTCTTGTAACTTTCAAAATTCATAAAATGATGGAGGCCAACTAAAAAATCATACCTAAGATATATAGATGCAAAAACTAGTTGTGCTTCCATTCCTAGGAAGGATAAGAATTAACTTACTTGGTGTTGTGAGAAGAAGAAGAACGAGAATAGCGTATTGCGAGAAGTGGTTGGCCATGCTTCCTGAGGAATTCACTATCACCCCTTACGAAAATGTGAATTCATGTATATGTTCCTTTACCCCCATACGCACATATATATAGAAGTAATAAGGTTAGAAAAAGGTAACACTAATAATTATATCTCTAACAATATAGTATTAATATCTGGTAAAATTTTCAAAACTAAATTATAGATTTCTAAAAAGCTATTTAAGTGCTTATGGAGAAGTTAAAATAATAAAATGACTTCTCTCATAATAATTTTTTTTATTATATTTTTTTAAAATAAGTATTTTTAGAACTAAAAAACTAAATACAAAATAACTTATTTATAAACTACTTTTAATATAAATATTTATTATTTAAACTATTTTTTTTAAAAGATATTTAATTAAGCTGTTTATTTAAATTGGACATTTTTTTACTTCTTTAAAAGTTCTTAAACAATTTTTTAAAAAATTAAAAATATATTTTAAAATTGTGTCAAAAAATATTAATGTGACTTTTTATAAGTTAAAACTCCAAAAAGTTAGTTTTTAAAGCTTTTCAAACAGACTCTAATTCCAGCAACAATTAATGAATATTAAATAAAATAAATTTTATTAATTTTAATTAATTATTTTTTGTTATCAAATATATATATATATATATATATATATATATATATATATATATATATGACTTTTTTTACATTTATATACGAAAGAGAAAGAGAATTTATAGCATTAATTAATTATATATTAATGAATTATACTACATAAATTAAATAGCTAGTAATCACAATTCAACGGTAATCAAATTTCAAATTTGTTAAAATATTGGATTGCTGAAATTCTAATTCAACTAGTAGGTTACCACTTTTTAATTTAGATATGGAGGGGGAAATAGTGTAGGACACAGTTATGGGGTGTATGGGTGCTTTATGTAGTTGTGGTGTCAAGAATAAATCGGACCGTCCGATTTGTGTTTAAAAAATTAAGAAAAATTACATTACAGAAATTAGACCGTCTGATTTGTATTTTAAACAATTAAAAAAAATTAATAATAAAATCGGACCATCTAATTTTGGTTTTCAAAATAAAAAAAAATTTAAAAGTACAAATCGGACCCTCCGATTTTCTCTCCCACACAAATCGGACCATCCGATTTGTATTCATAATTTTTTTAACAAAGAAATCGGACAGTCCGATTTCTTCACTTTATGGTTCAAAAAAAATTATCCCACATTCATGCTTAACACCACCCACCTTTATACCCATGCACAACACACACAGAATTTGCATATCCAAAAAAATGAACCGTAGATTACAGATACAATTAAATTAGTCGACTCGGTTATAAATAAATAATTATATAAATTTTTTTATTTTCATAATTAATATTTTTAGTTTTTATTTTATATTAAATTAATTATTATTTTAATTTTTAATAATTTATTAATTAGTTTATATTTATTATACCCTTTAAATATTGAGTTAAATTTTATTTAATCACATCTATTTTTTTAAATTATTAATTATATAATTAATATAAAAGATAATTATTTTTTTGATTTGATATTAGACAATTGAATGTGCATGTAAAATTATTTTATGTTAACAATGATTCAAAATTAAATTTTTAAATATTTATAAAAATGAGAATAAAAATCATAATTATAAAAATAAAAAATATATTATAATTAATAATTTTTATTTTAAATTTGTAAATATAATTTAATTTTTTTATGTAATATATTTAATAAAAACATCATTTATAGCCAATAATAATTTATTAGTCTAATTTGACCGGATTTGACCAGGTTGATCTGTTCAATTTTCACATGGTTTAACCAAGTTTAGTAAGATTAATTACTTAATTAATTCAAATATTGGGTGAATAAGTTTGATTCGACCTACCAGGTGGAACAAAATAATTAGTATATTTTTCTTAGTATTATTCTTATATCAAATTAATTATTATTTTTAAATTTTAATAATTTATTAATTATTTTATACTTTTTAATTATTTATCTAAAAAAATTTGTAGTAGAGATTATAACTTTAGACAAAGAAAATATGTTGAAATTGATGAAGATTACTTTTTCTTTTTTTTTTTTTTTTTTTCAAATCGTTATTTATTGATTACAATTTAGTATTTAAATTAAGAAATACACACAACTGAAAGTAATAATGAATTTGAGAAGGAAAGAATGATAATTACCGAAAGCTTTCCCAAAAAATTCAGAAACAAATGTTACGCAACTAGAAAATTGCTTAATATGGATAGATTTATAGATAGATTTGGTCTTTATTACAGACGAATTTTTAGTTACCGACAAAATTATCGACGGATTTTGTCCCCTCTATAAAAACTTCGTCAGAAATTATTTATTGACAGATTTTTACTAGTTACCGACAATTTTTCCTCGGTAAATTCTCCCCTTTATTTCCCTTGGGCGTCAAACTTTCGACGGATTTTTCGTCGGTAATTAGAGACAAATTTTTCGACAAATTTTTCATCAATAATTAGAGACAGATTTTCAGACAAATTTTCTGTCGGTAATTAGAGACAGATTTTTTGACGGATTTTTTGTCGGTAATTATAGACAGATTTTCAACAGATTTTCTGTCGGTAATTTGAGCCTTGGAATACCATTCCAAACTCTGAATATAGACAAAAAATCCGTTTGTAAATCTATCAATAAGATAACATAGAATTTTTTTTAGATTTTTTAATTGCAAAATGAACCTATTTTCATACAAAATAAATATAAAAAAACTCAACTTAACTCATATAAATTATATATTTTTTTTCCTTTGAGGTATATGAAAAATATATTATTTATATAATATTTCTTTGCATATAACTCAACTCATTCAATAATGTATAGTTATACAACCATATAAAGTGAAATTATATCCATGTCTCAGAAACATTAGTAGAGTAGTATCCTTAAAATTTTTAGTGTCATGGAAAGCTTCTATTAATTCTACAATGTTCAATGGTGCATGTGGATTGGCATTTACATAAGAATCCATGATCTGGTTGAGCATTTCTATCACCTCACTCATCTTGGGCCGGTTCTTCGGATTTTTAACCAAGCATTGGTTAGCTACTCTGTTTGTAACACCCTAACTTTTAACACCTTATGATCATACTAAAAGTTTGAGCGCTACTAACCTCTATTCCTTTATTATTTACTATGTTTATTTAATATTGAGCCTTTGCGAATACAAAATGAAACTTTAATTAAGAAAATGAAATAGTTTTTTTTTTTTTTGCTTTCACATACTTAATCACAAATATATATATATATATATATATATTTATTCACATGGCATGATATACATAGACTTATTTAAAGACGCTCAAATACAATTCCTACCCCTCTAAAAAAAACCAAAACAATAAATGACGAGGGAAAAATAAAAATCTAAGAACTCATCTCGTAAACATATTCTTCTGTACTCCCACAGTTTCGCAATAAGCCTTCGCACCTGTAGCTGAAAGGGATGGAGATATGGGGTAAGAACTGTGGAGTTCTTAGTAGGGTCGGGGTTAGGAGTTAAGTTCATTCTATATATACTTGGTCAGCAACAACACTCAACAAAGTACGAGCTAATTCAACAATTATAGAACACAAAATCCAGTCACAAGCACACACAATCATAGAAAATACACTCACAAACAAATATGCGTAAACAAGTATGATGCATATCTATCCCTAGTGCAGGTAATGAGCTCATCTGTCGGTTTCGACCCGCTCCCAACGCAACTCAGCAATCTTTGTCTGAGTTTGGTTTCCAGTGTCATAATCTCTGTAAGCAACCTCTGTCTTACAGGTGCGACTCTCTTGAGCTGATGTATGCAAACATGACATCTGTAAGCAACCTCTGTCTTACAGGTGCGACCATCCCCTGGATTGGCCGATGTATCTCTGGAAGCAAAATCTTAATGGACTCACCACCATATCTCTACTCGTTTTTAGCAGATACATAATCATCTTAGCGCGTTCTTTCTTTTGTTTCTTTTATTCCTACTTTCTGCTCTCCTATGGCAGAGGTTTTTTAGATTCTTTTAATCTTTTCTCTATGCTCTTCTGTCGCCGAGGTTTCTTTAATATTTTTTCCTTTTCTTTTCTTTCTTCTTCTTTCTTTCTTATCGTTCATAATATAAATCATCCTCACATTATTCCCTCGCCTTTCCTTAAGTGTCTTATGGAAAAGAATTATAAAGTTCTTTAATTAAGTTTATGTTCTCTAAAACTTTTAGGATTACTTTACTTGCTTGCTTACTTATTAGTATTACATATTATAATATTCTTAAAAAATAATATCTTTAATAAATACTAATTATAATAATAATTATTTTAATATAAATAAATAATTTTAAAAAAGTATTTAAAATAATATTTATAATCTTCTTTTAAAACATAGTTTATAAAATCTTATTTTTAAACTTTTATTAATTACTTTCTAAATCACGAACTTTTTAATATTCTATTTTTAATTTTGATATTTTATAAAATTATATTTGAACCCCCACTTATTTTCATATTAATAAAAATAACCCTAATCTTTTACAAAATAACCATTTTTACCACCTGAAAAATACAATGTAATTACTAATCTTTCTTTTATATCAAAATCGAAACCCTTAGTCCTTTCCTTTTAAAATATTACTTTTATTTTAGTCCATTTTCGAGTCTTTCGATTACCGATTTTTCTTAACTTTTAATTTAATATTTCAACTACCAAATCTCATCAATTTCCTCTAAATACCATATCACAATAGTCCCAAAATCATTAAAATAACCACAGTTAAGCTGTTCATTTTAGCCAAACCAACAAATCACAAGCAACACCAATAATTCAACATAAACTCATTCAAACTCAAATAATAATCAATCAAATCAACATTCACTCATCAAATTCACCTTTAAATATTATAAAGTTACCAAACCCTACTTCCGTACGAAATTAAAACCACGGAAGTTTCGGAGAAGCCTTCTGACCGAGCTGCCGAAGAAGAAAATGTCCGGAATCGTCTATGCCTCCTAAAATTCTAGTTGACCGAACTCAAGGGGTAGGGAAGCTACATCACCGTCGACTTCCACCGATCAAAAGTGACGCCAACACATAAAAGAGGAGGATACAAATACTTTTATCGAATTGGATTTTTTATTGGAGTTACGGATCTCAAAAAATTGGACGCCCAAAAGTTTACGGTGCCATGGCTTCTCACTCTCTCTCACTCACGGCTCTTTGTTTCTTTTCTTTCTTTCCTTGGTTCATTTGAATGAAATGAAGATAATAAAAAATGAGGGTGATGATTGTTATAAAATAACTAAATAAATAAATAAGGAAGAGGTAACAAGTATAAAAATATAAAGAGAGAGAAAGAAGTATTGCAACATAAAAGAGAGAGAGAATTGTTTATTGCTTATGTTACGTTTGCTTCATATTACACTCCTATTTATATGCACATAGGCGGTAACATTTTCAACTCTCATTAAATTCATCTCTCTTGAAAATGTGGCCATTACTAAATGATGGTCATCCACCTCATTTGATCTTATCATAACACTCCCCTTAGATGACCATTTAGGATTATGCCTCATTAAAACCTTACTAAAGAAAAATCCAGTGAAAAAAATCTTAGTGAAGGAAAAAGAGTACAATATTCTTTATGATAGGGACTGCCTCATTAAAAACCTTGTCAAGAAAAACTCAATGGGAAAAAACCTGACCAAAGAAAAAAGAGTACAGTTTCCTCCTCTTGTCAACATCATTTAATGTCTCGAAATCAGCACATCCCAATCTGATGTACCAATCTTTCAAAAGAGAATTTTGGGAGTGACTTTGTGAATAAATCTGCCAGATTATCACTTGAGCGGATCTGTTGGACATCAATTGTCCCTTGATTTTGAAGATCATGAGTGAAGAAGAATTTGGGAGAAATATACTTTGATCTATCACCTTTGATGTATTCGCCTTTAAGTTGAGCAATGCAAGCTGTATTATCTTCAGGACAGTTGGAGCTATCTTATGATCAATCAGTCCACATGATGACAGAATATATTGGATCAAACTCCTGAGCCAAAAATACTCGCGACTTGCTTCATGAATCACTAGTATTTCGGCATGATTAGAAGATGTTGCAGCAATTGTCTGTTTCGTGGACCTCCAAGATATAGCCGTTCCACCATATGTGAACAAGTATCCTGTTTGAGATCTCTCTTTATGTGGATCAGACAAGTATCCAGCATCTGCATAGCCAACTAGGTGTGACTTGGATCTATAGGGATAAAACAATCCCATATCAACCGTTCCATGAAGATATCGAAAGATTTGTTCGATTCCACTCCAATGTCTTCTGATTGGAGAGGAACTATATCTTGCTAGTAAATTTACAGCAAATGAATATCGGGTCGTGTATTATTAGCAAGATACATTAGTACTCCAATGGCACTAAGATATGGAACTTCAGGACCAAGGATATCTCCATTCTCTTCTTTAGGACAGAATTTATCCTTCTCCACATCCAAAGATCTTACGATCATTGGGTACTCAAGGGATGTGACTTATCCATATAAAATCTTTTCAAGATCTTTTCTGTGTATGTCGTTTGATGAATAAAGAACCCATTTTTTGTATGCTCGAGCTGCAGGCCGAGACAAAATTTAGTCTTTCCAAAATCTTTCATCTCAAACTCTTCTTTTAGAGTTTTTATAATTGTTGGAATCTCTTCAGGAGTCCCAATGATATTTAAATCATCAACGTACACAGCAATTATAATGAATCCAGATGCAGATTTCTTTATGAAAACACATGGACATATATCATCATTCTTGAATCCATTTTTGACCAGATATTCAGTAAGACGATTATACCACATTCGTCCATATTGCTTTAGACCATATAAAGATCTTTGTAATTTAACTGAGTATAACCCTTGCGAATATTCATTGGATGGTTTAGATATCTTTAGTCCTTTAGGGACTTTTATATAGATATCCCGATCTAATGAGCCGTACAAATAGGCTGTTACTACATCCATGAAATACATATGCAGTTTATGATATGTAGATAAACTGACCAAATAACGCAATGTTATCGCATCCACTACAGGGGAATACGTTTCTTCATAATCTATACCAGGCCTTTGTGAAAAACCTTGTGCCACAAGTCAGGCTTTATAGCGCACAACTTCATTTTTCTCATTTCGTTTTCTCACAAATACCTATCGGTATCCAACAGGTTTTACATCTTCAGGTGTACGGACTACAGGTCCAAAGACTTCACGTTTTGCAAGTGAGTCTAATTAAGCCTTCATGGCTTCTTTTTATTTTGGCCAATAATTCCTTTGTCGACATTCTTCGACTGATCTTGGCTCAAGATCCTTACTTTCATGCATGATATTTAATGCCACATTATATGCAAATATTTCATTGACAATTGTCTTATTTCGGTTCCATTTCTTTCCTGTAAAGACATAATTTATCGAGATCTCGTCATTTTCACAATTTTCAGGTACCTGAACGTCTTCTGGCGTTAAAACTATATCAGAATTTTGGACAACTGCAGGTGTCTTTACTATGTCTTTTTCAATAGGAATAGTATTCACCTCCTCTCTCTTTCGAGAATTTTTGTCTTTGGAACCGACAGGCCTGCCACGCTTCTGGCGTGAATTTGCTTCAGTGGCTACTTGTCCTACTGGGACATCAATTCGAATTGGGCATTTTCCGCTGGTATATAAGATTTAGTTATCCTCTTTGTATCGGAAAATGCATTAGGCAATTCATTTGCTATTCTTTGCAAATGTATAATCTTTTGAACTTCTAGTTATATGGCCCTGATCGAGGATCTAAATGCATCAAGGATGATGCATTCCAATTAATTCCTTTTCAAGAAGCTTATTCTCTCCCCCTAATGTTGGAAATTTTGATTCATCAAAATGACAATCCGCAAATCGGGCTTTAAATACATCTCCCGTTTGTATCTCAAGATACTTCACTATAGAGGGAGAATCATATCCAACATATATCCCCAATTTTCTTTGGGGTCCCATTTTGGTGCGATTAGGTGGTGCAATGAGAACATATATCGCACACCCAAATATTCTTAAATGGGAGATATTTGGCTGCTGGCCAAAAGCTAATTGCATAGGAGAGAACCGATGGTAACTCGTTGACCTCAAACGAATAAGTGCTGCGGCATGTAAAATAGCATGCCCCCAAACCGAGGTTGGGAGATTTGTTCTCATAAGCAAGGGTCTAGAAATTAATTGGAGGCGCTTAATAAGTGATTCTGCTAACCCATTTTGTGTGTGAACATAAACTACTGGATGTTCAACACTTATTCCATTAGCCATACAATAATCATCAAAAGCTTGGGAAGTAAATTCACCAGCATTATCAAGATGAATTGCTTTGATTGGATTTTCTGAAAATTGTGCTTTTAATCGAATAATTTGAGCCAATAATCTCGCAAATGCCAGGTTGCGAGAAGATAATAAGCATACATGTGACCATCTCGAAGATGCGTCTATCAGGACCATAAAATATCCAAAAGATCCACATGGTGGATGAATAGGTCCACATACATCACCTTGAATCCTTTCTAGGAATTCAGGGGACTCAAATCTAATCTTTACTGGTGATGGCCTTAAAATTAACTTCCCTTGAGAACATGCAGTACAACAAAATTCACTAGATTTAAGAATCTTCTGGTTCTTTAGTGAATGTTCATGAGAGTTTTCAATAATTCTCCTCATCATGGTTGTTCCCGGATGACCCAATCTATCATGCCAAGTTATGAATTCATTTGGACTAGTAAACTTCTGGTTTACAATGGCATGTGATTCAATTGCACTAATCTTGATATAATACAACCCAAATAAAAGTGAGGGTAACTTTTTCTAATATAACCTTTTTATTTAAATCATGAGTTGTGATACATAAATACTCATGATTTCCCTCATTCATTGTTTCAATATGATATCCATTTTGGCGAATATCTTTGAAACTCAACAAGTTTCTCAGAGACTTGGTAGATAATAGTGCATTATTTATTACAAAATTTTGTTCTTCCAGAAAACAAAATTATAGCTCTTCCGGAGCCTTCTATCACATTGTCTGAGCCAATAATACTATTAACATATTATTCTTTTGGCACAAGATGGGTAAAATATATACCACTCTTAAGAATAGTGTGCGAACTTGTATTATACGCAAGACAAATATCTTTAAAATATGTCTTTGCCATTTTTCTTTAAAGACAAATGATAATAATAATAAAATGAGTAGAAGTACATGCACAGTAAAATTATTCACATGAATACTTAACAAACACATACACATATCAAACTATTCCATCATCGATCAAATAGCCAATATTTCCTTCAGGATCCTCAAAGAAATTAGATACATCATAATGAGTGGTAGAATTTTCATAATTTGAAACAAAATTTGTTTCTTTTTCTTTGTCATCCTTTTTCAAGAATGCTTAATAAAGATCAACAAGGTGCCTTGGAGTACGACAGGTACGTGACCAATGACCCTTTTCACCACAACGGAAGCATTTATCCTCAATTGATTTACTTTGCCCAGTGTTTCTTT
Organism: Arachis hypogaea; assembly: GCF_003086295.3. NCBI lineage: Eukaryota > Viridiplantae > Streptophyta > Magnoliopsida > Fabales > Fabaceae > Arachis > Arachis hypogaea. The sequence continues at coordinate 26,675,667 of NC_092049.1, forward strand.
CTTTATCCCACTTCTGGTGAGATCCTTTCTTGTGAACATAATTTCTTTTCCTTCCATAATTTTTCTCATTACTAAAACTTTGCTATATACCTCTTCTGGGATAATGATTTGCCGCATTTATTTCAGGAAATGGGGCGGCACCAACTGGGCGCGCTTCATGATTTCTTAAGAGTAACTCATTGTTGCGTTCAGCAACAAGAAAGCAAGAAATTAGCTCAGAATATTTTTTAAATTCTTTTTCTCGATTGCTACTATAGGAACACATTCGAGGCATGGAAGGTCGAGAAAGTTTTCTCAAACATATTAGGCTTGAGGAGTTATCACCGTCTTTTGATGATTGTACCTTTCTTCAAGGTCTTTCCGCAGATCTGCAGGATCTTTTAATGCAGGATATTTATTTTTCAATCATACGTCAGGATGACCATGAAGGAAAATCATAGCTTTGGCTATATCCTTCTGGGATGTATCATTTTCAGTCTTAATAGTATTTTCAAGATCCATTGAATCAAGATGAATTTTAACATCTAGTATCTATGGTAAATAATTGTTTCCAAATATATCAAAAGCATTATATTCAAGATAAAAGAGTTTCGACATAATAAAAATTTGTTTCCTGAAGTCTTCCTAAAATTTCGTTAGAGTTTCGTGCTGATAACGTGTTATAAAATAACTAAATAAATAAATAAGGAAAAAGTAACAAGTATAAAAATATAAAAAAAGAGAAAGAAGTATTGCAACATAAAAGAGAGAAAAAATTATTTATTACTTATGTTATGTTTACTTCATATTACACTCTTATTTATATACACATAGGAGATAACATTTTTAACTCATTAAATTCATCTCTCTTAAAAATGTGCTCATTTATCCACCTTATTTGATCTTATCATAACAATGATGTGTTAATGAAGGGAGAGCATAATTTTGGTTCCTTGGTTCGGTTAGAATAAAATAAAAGTAAGAAAGAATGATGATGATTAAGGAATATAAAAAGCGTATGTGTCACATTACATATATATGTGTTTATATAATCACAAGCCACGTTTGGCGTTTCTTTAATTTTTGGTCCCTTCATGGTTTCGGCCATTAATAATAATAATAATAATAATAATAATAATAATAATAATAATAATAATATTTATAAAAATTAATTTAAATTTTATCTATTAAAATAATTTTAATAAATAATTCAAACTAATAAAATAAATTATAATTAAATTAAATTTTACTAATCATAATTTTTTATTTAATTATTTTTAATAAAATAATTTTTTAAAAATAAAATTTCAATGAACATAATAATTTATAAATAACTAATTATTTAATTTTAAAAAATCCGAAACCTTACACTGTTTCTGCTTATGCAAAGATCAAAATCAATAAAATCTCTGTTTATGGTGAAGAGTTGATTAAATATATGAAATTATAGGTTGATAAACATGGTCATACCGCAGTTGAGACATCACATGAGTTAATCCATCAGATGGTCCCAATCTCTCTAAACCAAAGTCAGATAGCTTTGCATTCCACTCCTCATCCAGAAGGATATTTGAAGATTTGAAATCTCTGAAAATTATCTAAATATGCCACACATAGATAGTTAGCACAAGAATTACAAGATGCATAATACATTTGACTATCTTTCAGTTTAGCTAGTTACTGCTTCATTTTGGTCCTTGACTATCTATCATACCAAAGTTAGGTAAATAACTGATTTTCTTACATATTATTTGGCTGAAGAAATTCGGCATAGCGAAGGAATCCAACTGCTTAAAGTACAAGAATTACTACCGAAAACGCGAGCAATGTGTGAACTTCCTAAGTGCTTTTCTGCTTTTGATGCATTTTCTTTAGAGGATTCTGGCAAGCCAGATGATGTAGATGGACCGTTGTTTACGTTTTGCGAAAAAAAAGTGATCTCAATCAGATGAATTACTTGAGCTAAGTAAAATTTCAAATTAAACACAGGAAGGACAAGACATTTAAAGAGGGATTAGAGGCAAGAAATGCAAGACTTGCAATTTCATGACTGTGCAATTGCGCTTGGACGATCATGATTCTGGTTCGCCAACTATCTTGTTGCAGTTACATGAGCTGAATCATTGACTCCTGAACCTGAAATGTAATGTGAAGCATCAGGATCATAAAGCATCACTTCACTACACTGAAAATTCTTGGAATGCAGTTAACAATTAAGATAAGAAAGAGTTAGTTGGAAAATATATGTTCTTATATTCCCATCTTAAGATTATATCAAAAGCTATTAGGCTCTGTGTTTAAGATTTAGACAAGAAGTTTCATGAAACTATAATGAAGCAAGTACTAAAACATTTGTCATAGGAATTTTATCAAACACTTAGCATGCATACTTTAAACTTAGTTTAGATAGGCCTGTTCAAAAATCTCTCACCTCTACCTTGACTTAGCCTAAGTAGTGAGCTGACATTCCACTCCTTTTTGGCTTGTGAATGAAGCTCCGATTGATGGTGAAGATTGAGAAGAGTGATTTTCTCGAATGAGCTTACTAGTGGAGTTCATCATCATCAGAAGAGTACAGAAATTGTTTTTTTTATAAAATAAGGGTATAGAACAAATTTTTATGCTGCTGTTAGGCTCTGATTCCACTTTCTATAGATTAATTCTAGTTCTGATTTTGGTAGAGTTTTTATGATTTAGAAATATTTAAAGTGGTTTATGAGTTGCAATAAGAAAAGATTATGTCAACAAAAAAAAAAAATAAAGAAAAGGAATTTCATAGATCAGATCAAGCTATCACAGATCGAAAAACATAGATACTTGAATACATGGATACAATAGTTGTTGAAAAGATAACCTGTGTGGCAGAGAGAGCTCTGCGATGGCGGCGATGAAGGGAGCAGACGCGTGACGAGAGCGGCGGAGAGGGTTCTACGACGATGGTGACGAAGGGAACAACGTGACGAGAGCGGCGCCGGAGGGGCTCGTGCGATGCGAGCAGCGGCGGTAGTGACGGAGAGAAGAAGTAGCTCGTTGACGGAGAGAGGAACAAGCTCGTTTGATAATGTGTAGTATGAATGGAGTTCGATAGGGTGGGGATAATGTTAGGTTTAATTCAATTTTTCTGACAAAATATTTTAAATTACAGACAGATTTTTTGTCTGTAATAATTCAACAAAATGCAGCAGAATTTTCGTTGGTAATTATTTTTCACGAAAAAAAATAATTTTTTCAACAGAATTATCGACAGATTCTCTTTTCCATCTGTAATTTATGCTAATTCATTTTTTTACGTTTCCGACAGAAATTCTCTCACAAAATCTGTCTGTATTTCTGTGGGATAAAATCTGTCAAAAATATCTGTCTGTAATAAATAATTTTCTAATAGTGTTAATCACTTTTGACAATATAATTGAAATAGGAAAACTATTGGTACTGTACAAATTTTAACAGAATAAATAATTAAGTAGTCAAATAATCTATCAAATTTAACATAGTCAATACATTGGTTGTGAATTATATTGATTGCAATGAATTGAGTAAACTTACATAGTCTAAGTTATATTATATATGAAAGAAAGGGAGTATGTTAACCAAATTAAGTTGGTCTAGTGGTTAGTTTATTAGTCTACTAACCAAATTGGTCAAAGGTTTGAATCTCACCTTATACATGTAGTAATCCATTGACCAGCGACAAACCCTTAAATGGAATTTAGTATCGCAGAGTTAATTAGTGAATCAGATACAATTCTTGAGATTTTTTTAAAGAGAATATGAATTCAAATTATCATGAGAAATATTTAAAATCTAATGATAAAAACATCTAGAATATAAAAAAAAAACATCTAAATTCCAACAATAACAAACATCCAAAAATCATTATAAAATCATTTTAAATCCCAAAATCATTTTAAAAATTCAAGATCATCTTAAAAATTTTAAAATTTATTTTTAAAATTCCAAAATTATTTTTAAAATTTTCAATTAAAAAAAATTCAAAATCTAACAGAAAAAATAATATCCAAAATCATTTTAAAAATTTCAAAACCTAACAAACCGAAGCATGTATTCAAAAAAGGTTGGAAAAAAAATAAAAAAACTAAAAAATGCCACATTTATACTTTTGTTATTCTGTTTTAAAACTCTACCTAATCTATTTCAACATGAAATTTTATTAAAGTAATGCCACATTTATACTTTTGTTATTCTTTTACAAAGTATTTGTTGCGCGCCTTTTTCTTTGAAAACGTGAGATAGTTTTTGAAAAGTTTTTCACTTTTTATGAGCAATGCATTCGAAAGTATTTTAATCCTACTCTTGAGTCTTGTAAGCTCTGTTTTCGGTTTTAGGCATTCTTCTTATTGTAAACCTTATACTTCTTTGACTCAGCTTGATTTTGTTCAAACTACTGCGCTACCTTTTCTTTTATCGTTCCTATCGGACTTCTTTGCTCCGGGTGTTATTCTTGAGGTTGCCAAAGTGATTTTCTTTCCGTCATTCTTCACTCCTTGTACATTCTTGATTATTTGTGATCTCAACAATCCTTTCAAGCTCTTACTATTTTTGTTCTTGTCACTTGTCCTTTTCCAAGGCCTTGAATCCCTCTGAATAAACTTGAGGATTGTCTTAGAGTCTCGTATGACCATTAGGCATAGCAAGCGAAGCGTTAGTCTCTTTAGAATGCAGTTCCTGAACGTGAAAAGGTAGAGCGGTAAGTGTTCAATATTATGAGGAGTTGTGGGGGTTTTGTTCCTTGCGAGAGAGTTTGCAAGTATTAGGTTTGTGACCGGTTATAGGGTTATAAAGCGTCATATGGAATTGGGAAGTTGAAATTTGGAAGTGGGTACGATATCTGTGAGTGAACGTTATATCCGTTGCCTTAATACCAGCCTGCTTTGTAGCCTTTTGCCACTTTAACCACCGCCCTACTTTGAGAATGCCTATCTTAAAAACTTGCACCTATTGTGTTTCTCTGAATGTTTGCAGAGCCTTGAAACTATATAACCTTTTGCATCAAGCCTTCTTTTATCTTCTGCCTTACAATATACCCTAACTTTATATTTAAGTCTCATGGTAATATGGTATTTGAACGTTTATATGTATATATATGCTAAGATTTCTTACATTTCTAAATAGCATTTGAAAGTAGAATACTAAGACTAAGTATTATCCTATGTATCACTTGAATTTTCGAGGGCAAAAATTTTTATAAGTGGGGTAGAATGTAAGACCCCGAATTTTAAAAACTTATTGATAAATTATTTATGATCTATGATATTTAATTAAGATTATATTTTTAGAGATTTTCGTATACAAGTAGAGTAATTCTTATTTTTAATTTAGAGTTCTTATAATTGAAAAATAATAAATATTTTATATGTCTTAATTTTAATATCTAGATTTTTAACTTTATTTTATAAATAAAAGAGAGTTAATTTACTTATCTTTAAGTTTTACTAAGTTAGTATTTGAATGGAAATAATTTAATAAATTGTAACTGGAAGGTATTTTAAAGATAGAGATTTTATATTTAATTTGGTTTTTGATTATTATTTTACCTTTCTAATTATTTTATGAAATTACACTACTAACCTTACTTTTAAATGAAAATACCTAAACTACCCCACACCACCCCCAAACCCTAACACGTACACTCACTCACACACCTTTCACCCTCAGCCGTAACCCCCTATCCTAAACACACACACACACAACCAATAAGCAGCAGCAACATTGCAATAAGAAAGAAAAGGAAGCAGAAAGGGAGATAGAGACAGAGAGCTGCAACAGGGAGAAGAAGAGAAGAGGGAGGGGCGCTGGCACCGGCAGGCCTCGCCACCGCCATCGCCGGCGAACCGATCGCGCGCGAGAGAGAGAGAATTCGTGTCAAAGAGAGAGAGGGAGCTCGTGCCTCAGCGCCGTCGCACATGGATCCACGAGCTGCGCCCAGTCGTTGTCGTGTTGCGTCGAGGAGGATGGCCGAGAGTGAGCGACGCTGGGAGAGAGGGAGACGCTAGCCACAGCCGCTGCCGATCGCGCTCCAGCACGCCGCCATCACCGCGTCACTTGCGTAGTTGCCGATCCGTCCACAAGACGCTGCGGAGGGGAGTCGCGCCGCGCATATGCGTTGCCGTCCGTCAAGCCCTCGCAGTCAGTGGTATGGGAAATCGTGATTCACACTTTTCACAACTCCGCATAACTAACCAGCAAATGCACTGGGTCGTCCAAGTAATAAACCTTACGTGAGTAAGGGTCGATCCCACGGAGATTGTCGGCTTGAAGCAAGCTATGGTCATCCTTGTAAATCTTAGTCAGGCGGATTCAAATGGTTATGAAGTTTTAATAATTAAAAGATAAATAAAACATAAAATAAAATAAAGTTACTTATGTAATTCATTGGTGGGAATTTCAGATAAGCATCTGGAGATGCTTTGTTGCTTCTGAACCTCTGCTTTCCTATTGCCTTCTTCCAACCATGCGTGCTCCCTTCCATGGCAAGCTGTAGGATCCTCTCAGTGAAAATGGCCCTCTACGGTTTCTGCACGGCTAATCAACTGTCAGATTTCTCGTCTCGGATGAAAAATACCAGGCACAGCTACCGCATGGCTAATCATCTGTCGGTTCCCGCTAGCGTCGGAATAAGATCCATTGATCCTTTTGCACACTGTCACTGCGCCCAACATTCGTAGGTTTGAAGCTCGTCACAGTCATCCCTTCCTAGATCCTACTCGGAATACCACAGACAAGGTTTAGACTTTTCGGATCCCAGGAATGCTGCCAATGGTTCTAGCCTATACCACGAAGATATTAATCTCACGGACTTGGTCCGTGTATTAGATATCCAAGAGAATATACTCCAGCTGTCGTCCAATGACTACGTTGAACATCATGTAGACCGCTTTGTGGTTGTCAGGCATGCGGATCTTGGCTAAGCGAGTAACGAAGATTGGGTGATTGTCACGGGTCACCCGTTCATTCTGACTTAACTGAATTAAGAACAAGAGTATATCTTGGAGAAAAAGTAGGCGTGAATTGAAAGAAAAATAATAGTATTTGCATTAATTCATGAAGAACAGCAGAGCTCAACACCTTAATCTATGGGGTGTAGAAACTCCACCGTAGAAAATACATAAGTGAAAATAGGTCTAGGCATGGCCGAATGGCCAGCCTCCATGTTCTAAAGACTAAACATCTAGAGATGGTCAAAAAGAGGACCAAAGAGAAAAAAGACAAAAAAGACTCCTTAATAAATCTCTAAAAGTAGTTTTTATACTAAACTAGTAATCTAGGGTTACAGAAAAAGAGTAACTAAGTGCAGATAGTGCAGAAATCTACTTCCAGGGCCCACCTGGTGTGTGCTTGGGCTGAGCATTGAAGCTTTTTCGTGCATAAACTGTTCTTGGAGTTAAACGCCAGCTTTGGTGCCAATTTGGGTGTTTAACTCCAATTCTGGTGCCAGTTTGCGCGTTTTACGCTCGAAAGTTTTAGGCTAGATTTGGACGCCAGTTTGAGCCATCAAATCTCGAGAAAAGTATGAACTATTATATATTGCTGGAAAGCCCAAGATATCTACTTTCCAACGCAGTTGAGAGCGCGCAAATTGGGCTTATGTAGCTCCAGAAAATCCACTTCGAGTGTAGGAGGGTCAGAATCCAATAGCATCTGCAGTCCTTTTTCAGCCTCTAAATCAGATTTTTGCTCAAGTCCCTCAATTTCAGCCAGAAAATACCTGAAATTATAGAAAAATACACAAACTTATAGTGAAGTCCAAAAATGTGATTTTTGAATAAAAACTAATAAAAATATAATAAAAACTAACTAAAACACACTAAAAACTATGTAAAAACAATGCCAAAAAGGGTATAAATTATCCGCTCATCACAACACCAAACTTAAATTGTTGCTTGTCCCCTTGCAACTAAAATCAAAATAAGATGAAAAGAAGAGAATATACAATAAATTTCAAATATCAATGAAGCTCAGTTCCAATTAGATGAGCAGGGCTAGTAACTTTTTGCTTCTGAATAGTTTTGGCATTTCACTTTATCCTTTGAAGTTCAGAATGATTGGCATCCATAGGAACTCATAATTCAGATAGTGTTATTAATTCTCCTAGTTCATTATGTTGATTCTTGAACACAGCTACTTTATGAGTCTTGGTCGTGACCTTAAGCATTTTGTTTTCCAATATTACCACCGGATACATAAATGCCACAGACACATACCTAGGTGAACCTTTTCAGATTGTGACTTAGCTTTGCTATAGTCCCCAGTTAGTGGTGCCCAGAGCTCTTAAGTACACTCTTTTTACTTTGGACCACGACTTTAACCGCTCAGTCTCAAGCTTTTCACTTGACACCTTCACGCCACAAGCACATGGTTAGGGACAACTTGATTTAGCCACTTAGGCCGGGATTTTATTCCTTTGGGCCCTCCTATCCATTAATGCTCAAAGCCTTGGATCCTTTTTACCCTTGCCTTTTGGTTTAAAGGGCTATTGGCTTTTTCTGCTTGCTTTTTCTTTTTTTTTCTTTTTCTTTCTTTTTTCGCCATTTTTTTTCGCAAGCTTTGTTTTTCACTATTTTTTCTTGCTTCAAGAATCAATTTTATGATTTTTCAGATTATCAATAACATTTCTCTTTTTTCATTATTCTTTCAAGAGCCAAAAATTTTAACATTCATAAACAACAATATCAAAAATATGCACTGTTCAAGCATTCATTCAGAAAACAAAAAGTATTGCCACCACATCAAAATAACTAGATTATTTTCAAGATATAATTCAAAATTTATGTACTTCTTTTTCTTTTTCAGAAAACATTTTTCATTTAAGAAAGGTGAAGGATTCATAGGACATTCATAGCTTTAAGGCATAGACACTAAACATTAATGATCATGTAATAAAGACACAAACATGGATAAAACAATAAGCATAAAAATCGAAAAACAGAAAAATAAGGACAAGGAGATCAAAGAACGGATCCACCTTAGTGACGGCGGTTAGTTCTTCCTCTTGAAGATCCTATAGAGTGCTTGAGCTCCTCTATGTCTCTTCTTTGCCTTTTTTGCTCCTCTCTCATGGCCTTTTGGTCCTCTCTGATTTCATGGAGGATGATGGAGTAGTGCTCTTGGTGCTCCATTCTTAGTTGCTCCATGTTAGAACTCAAATCTCCTAAAGAAGTGTTGAGTTGCTCCCAATATTTGTGTGGAGGAAAATGCATCCCTTGAGGCATTTCAGGGATTTCATGATGAGGAACTTCCTCATGCTCTTGTTGAGGTCCATGAGTGGGCTCTCTTGTTTGCTCTATCCTTTTCTTAGTGATGGGCTTGTCCTCTTCAATGAGGGTGTCTTCCTCTATGACAACTCCAGCTGAATTACATAGGTGATAGATGAGATAAAGAAAGGCTAACCTTACCAAAGTGGAAGACTTGTCAGCCACCTTGTATAGTTCTAGAGATATGATCTCATGAACTTCCACTTCCTCGTCAATCATGATACTATGGATCATGATAGTTCGGTCCACAGTAACTTCAGACCGGTTGCTAGTAGGAATGATAGAGCGTTGGATGAACTCCAACCATCCCCTAGCCACGGGTTTGAGGTTAGGCCTTCTCAATTGAACCGGCTTGCCTCTTGAGTCTCTCTTCCATTGAGCTCCTTCCACACAGATGTCCATGAGGACTTGGTCCAACCTTTGATCAAAGTTGACTCTTCTAGTGAAAGGATGAGGATCTCCTCTCATTATTGGCAAGTTGAATGCCAACCTTACAGTTTCCGGACTGAAATCCATGTATTTTTCCCGAACCATTGTGAGCCAATTCTTTGGGTTCGGGTTCATACTTTGATCATGGTTCTTAGTGATCCATACATTAGCATAGAACTCTTGAACCATTAAGATCCCGACTTGTTGGATGGGGTTGGTGAAAGTTTCCCAACCTCTTCTTCGAATCCCACGTTGGATCTCTGGATATTCACTCTTTTTGAGCATGAAGGGGACCTTAGGGATCACTTTTTTCTCAGCCACAACTTCATAGAAGTGGTCTTGATGGACCTTTGAGATGAATCTCTCCATCTCCCATGACTCGGAGGTGGAAGCAATTGCCTTTCCTTTCCTCTTTCTAGAGGTTTCTCCGGCCTTAGGTGTCATTAGTGGTTATGAAAAAAAAAACAAAAAGCAAAGCTTTTCCCACACCAAACTTAAAATGTTTGCTCGTCCTCGAGTAAAAGAAGAAAAAAATGAGGAGAAGAAGAAATGGAGGAGATCGAGGGGAGGAGTGGATTCGGCCAAGGGAGGGAGAAGTTTGTATGATGTGTGAAAATGAAGGTGGTAAGGTGGGGTATTTATAGGGTAAGAGAGAGAGAGAGAGAGAGAGAGAGAGAGAGAGAGAGAGAGAGAGAGAGAGAGAGAGAGAGAGAGAGAGAGATAGAGAGAGTTCGGTTATGGAGGGGTGGGTTTGGAAGAGAAATGGTTTGAATTTGAATGGTGAGGTAGGTGGGGTTTTAAGATGGATAGATGTGAGTGGTGAAGAGATTATGGAGAAGAGGGTAAGATTTGACAGGTGAAGGGTATTTGGGAAAGAGTTATTGATGGGATTGGTCAAGGGTATTTGGGGAAGAGTGTTATGGAAAGGTGTGAAGAGGAGAGAAGAAGATGTGGGGTAGGTGGGGATCCTGTAGGGTCCACAGATCCTGAGGTGTCAAGGAATTCTGCTCCCTGCACCATTCTGGCATTTAAACGCCCCCTGTGTGCCAATTCTGGCGTTTAACGCCAGCTCTGCTACCTTTCCTGGCGTTAAACGCCAGTCTGATGCTCCTTTCTGCCGTTTAACGCCAGCCAGACACCAAACACCCTTTTCTGGCGTTAAACGCCCAGAATGCTGCTCATTCTGGCATTTAACACCCAGAATGCTACCAGACTGGGCGTTAAACGCCCATTCTGCTATCCTTACTAGCATTTAAACACCAGTAAGCCTGTCCTCCAGGGTGTGCTATTTTTTATGCTGTTTTTTGTTTTGCTTTAATTTGTAGTTGTTTTTGTGACTTCACATGATCATCTACCTAAAGAAAACATAAAATAATAATGGAAAACAAACAAATAAATATAATTAAATAACATTGGGTTGCCTCCCAATAAGCTCTTTTTTAATGTCAATAGCTTGACAGTGAGCTCTTAGAGAACCTCACAGAGATTCAGAGCTTAATGTTGGCCTCCCAACACCAAACTTAGAAGTTGAGTGTGGGGGCTCTGTTTGACTCTGTATTGAGAGAAGCTTTTCATGCTTCCTCTCCATGGTTACAAAAGAAGATCCTTGAGCCTTAAACACGAGGGAGTCCTCATTCAATTGAACGACTAACTCTCCTCTGTCCACATCAATCATAGCTTTTGCTGTGGCTAGGAAGGGTCTTCCAAGGATAATAGATTCATCTTCATCCTTCCCAGTGTCTAGGATTATGAAATCAGCAGGGATGTAAAGGCCTTCAACCTTCACTAAGACATCCTCTACAAGTCCATAAGCCTGTCTCCTTGATTTGTCTGCCAATTCTAGTGAGAATCTTGTAGCTTGTACCTCAAAGATCCCTAGTTTCTCTATTACAGAGAGTGGCATGAGGTTTATTCCTGATCCCAGGTCACACAGAGCCTTCTCAAAGATCACGGTGCCTATGGTACAGGGTATTAAGAACTTTTCGGGATCCGGTTTCTTCTGAGGTAATTTCAGTTGAGCCCAAGCATTCAATTCATTGATGAGCAATGGAGGTTTATCCTCCCAAGTCTCATTACCAAATAGCTTGGCATTTAACTTCATGATTGGTCCTAGATACTGAGCAACTTGCTCTTCAACAATATCTTCATCCTCTTCAGAGGAAGAATACTCATCAGAGCTCATGAATGGTAACAGTAAGTTTAGTGGAATCTCTATGTTCTCTATATGAGCCTCAGATGTAAGACCCAGAACCTTTGAAAAGTCTTTTTATGATCAAGTCTCAAATCATATAATTATTTATAACCTTAATTTCAGAAATTATTTTATTAAAGATAATTAAGGCAAGTCTTGATTTATTGAATTTGAGATAAGTTATGATTATTATCCAATTTTACAATTATTGGATTATTTTCCACATTTGAATTATAAAATCGGTAGTTGTGAAATAATAAGGATTTTTATATGATTTGGATTAAATAATTAATATTTTAAATATTAGTACTGCTACTTTGAAAAATAAAGAGTTTAATTATATTATCTCTAATTATTTTGATTTAGGCATTTTATGGAAAATAATTTGTAAAATTGATGAGCAAATAGTGTTTTTCTATATACAATTAGTGTTGGATTTAATTTGGATTTCAATTACTATATTATTCCCAATTTTATTTGAAATTACTAAAATGCCCCTAACCCTAATTTTTGAAAATGAAACCCTAACCCTGAAACCCTAACCCATGACCCGGTTACCTTCTCCCCCAACCCAGAGGCAGCAACACAAACGCTCCCCCTTTTTCCTCAAAATAATACACTCAACAGCAGTAGCAGGTCTTCCCCCTTTTCCCAACATAACGCAACACACACGGCTTTCCATTCCCATGAAAGAAAGAAATTGAGGCAGAGAGGGAGATGGAGCTTGAGAAGGGAGATTGGGCAGAGAGGGAAGGGCTGCACTGTGACCACCGCCCAGCCGTCGCGCCGCCTTGGGGTCCGCCGTCAGGTCCGAGTCGAAGGAAGGGAGAAGCCGCTCTGTCAGCGTCGCGCAGAGAGGGACTCGCCGCCAGCTCCGTCGTCCTCACTGCTGCGCCACCGTCGGGCCCGCAATCGTGGAGGAAGCACAGCGCCACCATGGGTCCTTTTCTGTCGAACTCGAAGGAGGAGGAAGGCCGATACTGGGCAACGCTGGGAGAGAAGGAGACGCGAGCTGGAGGAGCTGCGTCCAGTCGCCGCCGACGCGCCATTGACCGCCGCTGTTCTGCCGCGCCGAGGGTCCCTTTCCTGCTAGATCTGCTGCCATGAAACCCCGCAGTGCCTCTGGTTGCCGGAAAACGGTAGTGGATGTTGGTGCTGGGTTAGCGCCGCCACTGCTGCTGGCCGTTTCGAGTTGCTCCGCCGTCTCTGCCACCGGAAAATCACTGCCGGTAAGGGTCCTTGCATTTGGTCTTCATTCCTTTCTATTCCTGGGTTTTATCGCCATGACGTTGTTGTGCAGTCGCGGTTGTCGGAGTCTTTCATCGCCGCTGCCGCTTGAGGTGGTTGACGGAGTCGCTGCCAGGTTGATATGGAGCTGCGGCTGTTTCGTTTCGCTAGCTCAGTAAGTAAATTATGTTTCGAAAAGCCTCGCGTTAGTATTCGGTTGTGTTTGGTTAATGAATATGAGTTTTGGTAATGTGGGGTCGAGTCCTGATTATTGTATGTTGCGATTAGTGTTGCTATAGTTATTGCGGACGTGACTGGGAGCTAAGGTTTTGGTTGCCGTCAGTTTGGGTTGAGGCGGAAAGGACCCTGTGACGCGTTTGGGCTATGGTTTTACGTTGAGGTAGGGGCGCTTTCCAAAAACTATGTTTTGTGTATTGGAATTATTACATATGGATATTGGTGCGAGATATTGTGTATTTGGTGACTGTATCTGCCTTATGTATTATTTGATTGACTCGAATGACTATGGATGTTGGTTTGGCTGAATTGTTGTGCCGCTTTGTGAAATGTAATGTCTGAAGTTGATTCTTTAAAGATTTGAAATATGAGTTTAATCCGTTGAGGATTGGTTTGAATTGAGTCAATTATTTTGATGATGTGAAAGATAGAATACTCTTGAAATTCAGCCTGGGTTGCTTTAATTGATTTGGTTTTGATAAATGATTTATTGCTGAACCGATTCTTTAAAGCTTTGAAAATGAGTTAAATCGGTTGATATTGAGTTGATTTTTAAATGGTTTTCTTGAGATATGCCACTGAGGCGACTATTGGATTTAGCTTGCTTTTGAATTGATTTCTGGTTTTGAGCTGTTGAAAAGGAATGAGAAACGGTTTAGTTGGGACCCGAACCGGGTGGCAAAAGTCCAAGTTTTAGGGGAGGTGCTGCCGAAATTTCTACAAAATCCTAGTCTTGTTTGAAAAGTTATTCAAAAAGGGTTGGATTCGAGAAGTTGTATTATTTGATTTATTAAGAGAATATTTATGTTTTTAAGCTTAATTTATTTAGTGAACTTTATGCCTTGAGTTCGACTTTTTTAGAAATGAACTATTTTTACCGTTTGAATCACTGAATGAAAGAATGATGCTCTAATATTGATTTCAATATAAAAAGGAGCTTTTAGTGATTTCAAAGGAATCTAGACTTTTGATTGAGTAATTAAGTTTGAGGTATTTTGGAAGAGTTAGAAAAATGGGTTCCAAAAAGAAACCTGAAAGTGGTTTGATTCAAATGAACCGATTCCTTTTCAAATGAGTTGATTTTTGGACCGGGTTGGAACTTGTGATTTTGTATGGTCAGTTTCATAATAAATTCAGTTTTATTTACTTGAACCGAGAATCCTTGATTTTAATAGTTTCAATGAATTTTAAGGAATTGATATAGGTTGACCTTCCCTAAAGACTTGGGACTCCGTGCGAGAAACTTTTGCTATAAAATCCCATTGTTGTATGGGTGATTTTGAATACTTTGAAATAAATTCTTAACTTGCCATGGTTTTGGAAGTTTTGGAAAGAGAATGCCAAGAGTGGCTTTGTTTTAAAAAGGGAACTCACTTTGAGTAAATTTGGCTTATGAGCCTGAGATGATTTGAGAAACGAGATTTCTAAAGCCAAGGCTGAAAAGAGTTGAAACTTGATTTCAAAGTGAAACAATTTGAGAAAAAGTGATTTATGGCTTAAATGCCGGTTTTATGAATTTGATGATGTTGGATGGTGGAAGTGCTGTTTTGTTATGGGCCGGAATGGCTGTGTATGATTATGAATATTGGCTGGTTTTAAATTGAATCGCGAGCCGGAATGGCTGTGTATGATATTGATTTATGGCTGATTGCCGAATGAGCTATGGGCCGTATGACTGACTATAAATTATGAATTTAAGCCGAATGGCTGAGATGGATGTTGATCCATGGCTGGGACTAAATGAAATATGCTTGAGATACCTGGGTAGTAGCAAGGGTTGTGGTTCGTCCCACTTGCTCCAAGTTAGAGACTGTGACGCCTGGGTAGTAGCGGTAGTAGTGGTGATTCCACTCGCTCCAGGTTGAGCTTTTAAACACCCGCCTGGGTAGTAGCCGCAGTAGTGGTTATTCCACTGGCTCTGGGTTGAGCGGGTAGTAGCAATGGGGTTGTAGCTCAAACCTACTTGCTCCGCGATGGGTGTTTCTGTCCATGGTTAGCTACCAGGACGTGTCGGGTTGGCTATATAACCGACAGATGATATCATCAGCCACTAGGGACAGGCATGCATCATATGCATCTATGTGACATTGTTTGGGTGTGCATATTATACTTGGTTTGCCTATGTGATTAATTGCTAATTGTTCTACTTGCAATAACTATTTGTTTGTGCTTGCATCTTCCTATTTGTGTTTGCTACTGGGACTCTGTTGGACTGTGGTGATTGGTTGATGGTTGGATTGTTTGGGCCTAGAGCCGTGGTTGGAATGAGATGAACCGATGGTTGATTTCGGTTTTGTGTTTCTGGTTTGGAATAAAATATGAAAGGCTATTTTGGTTCAGCATAGATAAACCGTTTTGAAAGGCTTTTGAGTTTTTGAGAATTGAACTGTTCCTCTTTCAGAAAAGATTTCTGATTCCTCTTTTATTGTAAATCGTTGTTTTTGAAAAGACGGTTATTAATCACTGGTACGATTTATCTTCACGTATCCTATTACAGTAATTCCCAAAAACCCTCTACTGAGAACCCTTTCGAGGATGATGTTCTCACCCCCCTACATTTTTCCCCTTTCAGGATATGGGCGCAGAAGTCACGAAGAGTTTATTTAGTTGTTGTTGAGATGCTCTGTATTGTTTTAGTTATGGTTTATTGAACCCTCGCCATTATCTTGATATATTCTGTAAGAGGGATATGAATTGTATTGGTTAGTGCTTGTAAAGTTATTTATATATATTTATGTATATATATATGGATGTACTCTTTATGAGTTTTTGTAAGTTGTATGGTATGTATGGATGTACGTTGTATAGCAAAAGTATTTGTGGGAGCGGTTTTGCGGTTTAAACGTATTAAATAGTATAAAAGTCGTCGTAATGTCCGAGCTATCAGAGTCGCGCAGCCGGAAGCGTGAACTTTGGTAGTTAGGGTGTTACATCGGATTCCTTTGGTTCCTCATTAGGGAACTCCTTAGTGGCCAGTGGACGTCCATTGAGGTCTTCCTCACTAGAAATCACTACCTTTTGACTCTCTCCATGTTCGGCCGTGTGGGGTATATTGAGTTTGGATTTTCTTTTGTATTGCTTGGGAGAGTACTTGGAGGGAGTTCAGTAACTCTTTTACTCAGCTGACCCACTTGTGCCTCCAAATTTCTAATGGAGGACCTTGTTTCAGTCATGAAACTGTGAGTGGTCCTACTTAGATCAGATATTATGGTTGCTAAGTCAGAGAGGCTCTGCTTAGAATTTTCTGTCTATTGCTGAGAAGATAATGGAAAAGGTTTGCTATTGCCAAACCTATTTCTTCCACCATTATTATTATTGAAGCCTTGTTGAGGCTTCTGTTGATCCTTCCATGAGAGATTAGGATGATTCCTCCATGAAGGATTGTAAGTGTTTCCATAGGATTCTCTCATGTAATTCACTTCTTCCATTCCAGGGTTCTTAGGATCATAATCTTCTCCTTTAGAGGAGGCTTCTTTAGTACTGCCGAATGCAGAATTGCATTCCATTCAGACTCTGAGAAATCATATTGACTTACTGAATCAATATTTTATTCTGAGCCAATATGGCATTCAGGGTATCAATCTCAAGAACTCCTTTCTTCTGAGTCATCCCATTATTCATAGGATTTCTTTTAGAAGTGTACTGAACTGGTTATTTGCAACCATTTCAATGAGTTCCTGGGCTTCTTCAGGTGTCTTCTTCAGATGAAGAGATCCACCAGTAGAGTGGTCCAATGACATCTTGGACAATTTAGACAGACCATCATAGAATATACATAGGATGCTCCATTCTGAAAGCATGTCAGAAGGACACCTTCTAATCAATTGCTTGTATCTTTTCCAAGCTTCATAGAGGGAGTCACCTTCCTTTTGTCTGAAGGTTTGGATTTCCATTCTAAGCTTACTCATCTTTTGAGGTGGAAAGAATTTGGCCAAGAAATCATTGACAAACTTTTCCCAAGAGTTCAGGCTTTCTTTAAGTTGTGAGTCCAACCATGTCCTAGCTCTATCTCTTACAGCAAAGGAGAAAAGCATAAGTCTGTAGACCTCAGGATTAACCCCATTGGTCTTAACAGTGTCACAGATTTGCAAGAACTCAGCTAAGAACTGATGAGGATCTTCCAGTGGAAGTCCATGAAACTTTCAATTCTACTGCATTAGAGAAACTAATTGAGGCTTAAGATCAAAGTTGTTTGCTCCAATTGCAGGAATTGAGATGCTCCTTCCACAGAAGTCAGAAGATGGTGCAATAAAGTCACCAAGCATCTTCCTTACATCTCCACAATTGTTGTTATTTTCGGCTACATAACTTCTTCTTTTTCGAAAATTTCTGTTAGGTCCTCTCCAGAGTGTTGTGCTTTAGCTTCTCTTAGCTTCCTCTTTAGAGTCCTTTCAGGTTCAGGATCAGCTTCAACAAGAATGTTCTTATCCTTGTTCCTGCTCATATGAAAAAGAAGAGAACAAAGAAGAAGAGGAATTCTCTATGTCACAGTATAGAGATTCCTTTATGTGAGTAGAAGAATAGAAGAATGAGGTAGAGAAAGTAAGAAGAATTCGAACACAGAGAGAGGGAGAGAGTTCGAATTTTAAGAAGAGAAGTGTTAGTAATTAAATAAAATAAATAGAAAGAGATGAGAGAGGGAAGAATTTCGAATTTTAAAAGAGGGAGAAGAAAAATATTTTTATTTTTATTTAATTAATTAAGCTAGAATTCGAAAATTAAGAAAAGAAATAAAAGTAATATGAAAACTAAATAAATTAAGTAATTAAAAAGATTTTTGAAAAAGTTGTTAGTTGGTTTTCGAAAATTAGAGAAAGAGAGAGAAAATGAGTTAGGTGGTTTTGAAAAAGATAAGAAATAGTAAACTTTTCAAATCAAACAAAAAAATCAAGTGGTTAATTGAAAAAGATTTGAAAATCAATTTTAAAAAGATAAGAAGTTAGAAAAGATTTTGAAATTGAATTCTGAAAAAATAATATCCACTTATTGATCACCAAGTATCAAGGCATCTTCTCCAATCAACATTGTTAAACCCAAAAATAGGGTTGCTTTCAAGTACTTTAGCACCCTCTGTGTTGCCTGATAATGATGAGCTATTGTTGGATAGCACAACCCTTTTTTTTGGGTAACAATGGATAGCATAATTTTTAATTAAGAAGCTAAGGAGAGTAGACTAAAGAAATCACTTATTTAGAATATAAAAATATTTAAAAAATAATAAAAAAATTGTCTAAAAGAGTTTAAAATTATTTTATTTTGTATTTATTAATTTCTGCTGAACTAATTGGATAATATATATGTATAATTATAAATGTTAAATATATAAAATTATGGATATTAAATTAAATTAAATAATTTTTTATTGTCTCTCTGAACATTATTGTTAAGCCATTTTTAAACAAAGAAAAACAAAATTAATTTCACTCAAAACAAAAAGAACAACTTAGAGTATATATTAAAGGTGAATTCTACCTTAATTCTTTATAAAATAAAAGGTAAATTATCCTTTAAGATATATATTTAATAATTATTGGATGAAATTGATTAGCTTATCATAATTAACTTTAATTTTTAATTTAATCTAAATTTATACTACAACTTTTTTTACAAATGATAAAATCACTATAGAAATCCCATATTTTTTATTTTTTTCATACTATACATCTATTAATTAGTTCCAATCACAAAATAAAAAAATTCAAAACAAAAATAAAAAAAAAATCAATATAAAAGTTTAAAAATTAAATTTCAAAATTCTTTAACTCTTTTTTGCTCTTTTATTTTTTTTTAAATCTTTTCCATTCCTCCTAGAAAATTTTTTAGATATTTTTCTTCTCATGCTCCATACAAATCGATATTCTCTCCTTTTTCATTAGTAGTTTAATTTATAACTCGTTTTAAAGAACATAACTCGAAAGAAATTCTTAGTTATACATAAAAATCAAACGCTTAGTAACAATAACAATGATGTAGGACAAAACATAATCTTATATCCACTAACATTATTATCACTCAATTTCTAGAATAATTTTGAGTATAATCACCCAACATATGGATAAGAAAAAATATAATTAACCACTGTATATAGAGTAACTTACCTTTATTTTAGAAAGAATTAGATAGAATTTACTTAGATTGACCAAACCTTTCTTTAGCAATCAATAAAAATATTAAACTTTAATTTGTCTAGATTTAAAAGTGATCAAACTCATACATTAGTTTGTAGTTCATGTAAGCTTTATTTTGATCAACACATCACCATTATTTACAGTTGAAGGTGCAACTGCAGAAACTAGCACTTGGACTCCTATAGTAGCCAAAGCATTTTCCTTCAGCACTCTGGCCAAGGTGCTTAAGAGAACAAGCATTGGTACACCATTGTTCATCACACCCTCCTCCTCCCTTACGCAACTTTTCTCGACACCTTTCCTGCTGCAATGATGAGCAATTATTCCCAACACCACCACCATCCTTGTTGCACACTTCACTAGTTGCCACCGTAATCATAAGAGCACCTATATATGTGTATATGGAATACATGCCACAACATTATTCATAAGCTTTCAAAATTTTGAACTTTTAGTAGTATTAGATGCTTGTTCATATTCATTGGTATAGCTAACTAGAAATTGTGGTTATACACCACCAGTTAGTGAACATATACATCACAACAAATATATACTAGAAAAAGCTAAGTTAATGGGATGAAGTTCATGCTGAACTCTTATATCTTTGTAAAGATCAAAATTATGTTTTGAGGTACTTATATCAGGTATTTGTAAATACGGGTTGTGCTGTCATTCCTACAAAAGGATTAGAAAACTAACTTACTTGATGTTGTGAGGAGGAGGAGAACGAGAATAGTGTATTGCGAGAAGTGTTTGGCCATTCTGCCTAAAAAATTCAAGATCACTCTCTAGGAGAATGTGGATTCATGTATGTGCTCTTTTTACTTTTACATTTATATATATTTTTGGTGACTCTTTCACATTTATATATATATGAAAGAGAAAGAGAATTTATGGCATTAATTGCATGTTGTATATGGAAATATTTATTAACAAAAAAAATATTAGTAAAAAGAGAATTTATGGCATTAATTGCATAATGTAAGACCTCGTGATTTTGCCTTTAACGATAAAGATGGTAGCCAAAGTCTCACACATTCATTTGTCAAAATGCGTCATGTTAGAGAAAGATATCCACACCTCTATAAGGCATGCTTCGTTCCCCTTTTCAACTGATGCGGCACTTTACATTAAATTTTAATTGGTTTCTATATAATTTATTCGGTGTTTCTCGTCACATATTATTAAATTCCTAGATTTTCTTTCCAAAAACAATATAAAATATTTAGATTGAACTAAAACTAAAAAGGTAATACATTAACTATTAAATTTTTCTAAAATTGTTTATATAAAAAAATGTCACAGTCATCAATCAATATATATATATATATATATAATTTTTTAAAATAAATTTATCATACGAGTTATATCGATAACAAGCTCAAGTCTCTTAAACTTTTTACAAATAAAAAAATAACTAATTTATATTTGTGCAATATATAAAACAATTACTATATTATTATTATATTATAAATTAAAATTCACTAATTTAAATTTGTTTTTATTTTTAATATAAATATTAGAAATAAATAATTGAAGGTTGTAGTAGGCTTAGAGAAGGGGGGTTGAATCTATGCCTTTCTTTTAATTTGATAAACTTGACCCTTTAAAGAACGCTTTTCAAAACTGATTCTATTTGGACTCAGCAGCGGAAATTTATGAGACAATTTATTTTTGTCTCATGAATATCAGAAAACAGAACAGAGCAGAAAGGAGAAGAGCTAATACCATCATGTATCCTGGTTCGGTTGCCTTGTGCTATGCAACCTACGTCCAGTCTCCACCACAACAGTGGTGGAATTTTCACTATAGTTAAAGTATTACATACACCAATTTCACAGGATTGACACAATCCTCTCACATTCAAGTTCTAACCTAACTTGATATTGGCTATGCTAATACCTAACTCTTCACTCTTAGTGCTAACCCCACTAAGAAAGGGATACCTCACAGGTACAAGATACAAGACACAGACTCACCTAAAGAAATCTAAAAATGACTCTAGGCTTTTCTCTCAAGTATATCACTCAGCCTCTTTCAACTCATTGGCTTTTACTTGAGCTCTCTCAATATGCCTTTTCACTCAAGAAATTACAGAAAGATAAACATTGAAAAGTAAATTACAATCTGTAAAATATGAAGGAGATTGACTTCATCAACAGCCTCTTTGCTATGTTATAAACCAGACTTGTGATGCGTGAGCATCTTTCCTATCTTTTTTTAGTGAATTTGCATTCAATTTGTTGAGTTTAATCAAGAATTAATTATATTTTAGCCACTATGGATGCTACTTTGAGTTGTGTGCAATTCTGTTTATTTTAGGTAGTATTTGGCTGGATTTGATGGAGTTTCTGCAGAAAAAGAGAAGAAGGCGAATGATGCTGTCAACCCTGACCTCTCTGCACTCAAACCTAAATAACTCAAGCTATAGAGGTCTAATGAACGTGATTTCAGTGGCGTTGGAAAGCTAAATTCTAGAGCTTTCCAACGATGTATAATAGTACATACTTCTTCTCCAAGGACGCGGCCAAGGCTGCGCCTAACTTGAGAAATCTCAAGTTAGGCGCAAGACATACACAACATCAACACACAAACTAATTCAGCCTCCATCAAGTTAGGCACAGCCCTTGGCCAAGTTAGGCGCAACACTCAAGTACTCCATGCCATTCCTTGCTGCCCACTTCAAGTAAGGCACAGCCTCTCCTCAAGTTAGGCGCGGGTTATTAAGGAATCACATGGTCCCCACGCCTATGCACAAGCCATGCGAAATCCTACAATTATTCTTATTAAACTTTAATTTTTATTTTAAAATAGGAAAAGATATTATTTAGTTTTAGAAAATATAATTTATATTAATTAGGATTAGATATAATAGGGAAAAAGAATTTCTTCTCTTCTCTTCTACCTCATTCCGCAATTTACAGTTTTTCAAAATCCTAGTTTTCTCTCTGAACCATGAGCAACTAAACCTCCACTGTTAAGGTTAGGAGCTCTGTCTATTGTATGGATTGATATTATTATTTTTCTATTTTAATTCATGTACTGATTTATATTTCAAGAATTGTTTTCATTCTTTATTTTATGAATTTGGGTGGAACGGAAGTATGACCCTTGTTCTAATTGAGTTCTTGTATAACTTGGAAAAGCTCTTTACTTGAACAACAGCTTGAAAACAATTTCTCTTAAACTTCTAATTATCTTGACTTAACGGGATACGTGACATATAATCTTTTTATATTTAGGTAATTAGAGTTTCTGTGGCACATAAACTAGAATTGAACTTCATCCTCTAATTGGAATTAAGTGACTAAGGAATTGGTTGTTGATGAAAGTTAGAGTAGACTAAGAAGGTCTAAGGAATTAGGGTTTAGTCATATACAGTTTGCCATGAATTGAATCTTGCATGATTAAAATAGTTAGTAAGAAAAGTCAATTCGGAAAATAGATATCTCTGAAGCCTTAACTGTTTCTCCATATATTATTCGCATCAATTAACTGCTTGCTGTTTTAATTTCTGAATTACTGTTTAATACTTTTGAATACCAAAACACTCTTTTCTATTGGTCTGACTAAGCCAATCACTCAACCATTGTTACTTGATCCATCAATCCTCGTGGGATCGACTCTTACTCACTTGAGGTATTACTTGGTACGACTCGGTGCACTTGCCGGTTAGTTTGTGGGTTATAAATTCCGCACCAACTTGCACGTCTCTGAGTTAGTTCTTCATTTTTGGCAGAATGCTTCTTTGAAAGAAAGCACTGTCCAAGTAGATGAACTTCTTCAGATAGCTTCTTCTCAGAACAAAACCTCAATACACTTGGTTATCTCTCCTTACCTCTGAATGAACAGAAAATCTTCTTTTATCTCCTTGCATGTTGTTGGGTTCTTCTTCCTAGGTCAATTTCTTGAGCTCTGTGCTTCACCAACCCATTTTCTCACTTTTTCCTTTTAATCTTCAGAATAGAAACTTTGCTTCTGACCTTCTCTTGTTGACCGAAAATCATAGGAAAGTAGAAAACAGATATCCTCAATGGTAAACCCAGATCTTGGCCATTGAGAAACTACTTGGTCCCCAAGGCTTATTTGTGACCGTAGATACACAGCAAAGTTGAACAGAAATCAACTTTTCCATGAATCCCATTTTCGGACTAGCAGAGAGTTGGGAAAAAGAGAAGAAAAATGAGATGCATGTAGAAAGAAATAAAATCACCTTTAGCTTCTGACCTCTTCTTGATATGGATTGATGTGGGTTATTGGACTTCTACCATTTGCTTAACTTTTCTCTTTCTTGCTTCTTTGGTGAATAGCTTAGGGAAGAAGCTCTCTGTTTCTTCTGTGATTTCTGATCAAGAGGGGAAAAAGTGTACGTTGATTTGGTGAAGGCAAGTGAGAGGGAATTGCTTGCTGAATTCAAGTCGGGCTTGGATCGGGTCTTGATTTGCTTGGCCCGTCTGATTTCTTTCTTTATTTTTCTTTGGGCTTCTATTTATGTTATAGTCCGTCAGCCTTATTTATATTTTTCTTATTCACTTGGGCTGCTGCTTCATATATGTTTTGGCCTACAACACTAAACCAACATAATCAAAACTAATTGGGTAATTTGCCCAATAGACCAATGTTTGTCATCATCAATTATATGAGTTAATTTTTTAACTCAACAATCTCCCCTTTGATGACAAACATAATTAAACATCAATCAAAAGGAATTTGAATTTTTGTAAAGTTAGGAAACTTCCCTTTGAATGATGTTGCATGCCTTTTATGTTGCTCCCCCGTCTTTTTCAAGAGCAGCTCCTCCTGGATTCATTCTCTTCCTTTTCTTTCCTGTTTGTATTTACTTATAGAAAGAACCATAAAAGGCTACACACAAATATTTAATTAAGGAAGTATGAACAATCAACACTACAAATCTAGCCCAATACTTAACATATTATGTCAGTAGCAAAAACAAAGTATCAAGATTAATCAAGGGCAAGCCAACAACATATGAAAGCAGGTTCCAAAGGTCATGTCAATACATTCCCTGTAGTCTGCTGCTCATTATGCGCTATTACTCCCCCTTTTGTCATCAAGGGTGGAAAAATAGGCAAACTTAATAAAAAAACATCTTATATCCTGCAGGAAATTGTTAGTGCAAAGTCCAAAATACCAAATAAACTAAAAACTAAGTTCTGCAGTTGTTAAGATATTACAGTCATCCAAGACAACAATAAAAGTTCAAAAGGAACAAAGGAAACAGTGTTCATGAGACAAAACGAGAGTAGACATTAGCAATTTTATGAGACAAATCTAGGCATCGGAACCGTTCCCTTCAGAATCAACTTCCTCTTCAACATCAGTGGCAGGATCTTCATCTTGGTTAAGATTATCAATGAACTTCATAAACACAGCCACTCTATCCCTTGATTTTTGGAGGAAATTCTCATGTTTGCTGGCTAGCTTTCTTTGCTCCTTGCTCATGGCAATCATGTGATTAGATTGGGAGACAAACTCCTGAACAACATCCTTGACAACATTCAGCAGAGTAGATTTTTGGCCAGTAGAGATGGAAGTACTCTCGGTGGAAGGAGGAGGAGATTCCTCAGGAATGAACTCTTCATCATCATCATCTAGAACCACTCTTTCATATCGAGTAGGTCCTTTTTCCTGTTTCACTGCACCACCTCCCTTTAGATATGAATGTCTATTTTCATAATCCTCATTTGTCAAGTCAACACCAAAATGTTCAAATATGCAAGTTAGAAACATGGCATAAGGAAGTGCTTTGTCTTTCTCACTCCTAACAGAGTCAAACATGTATCTAACCATCAAATATGCAAATGAAATTTCAGTTTTTGTGAGAAGGGCATATAAAACAAGAGTGTCAGTGTAGGAAACCCTTTGATACGAACCACTTTGAGGAAGTATGATGTGGTTGACAATTCGGTGCAACTGAGCACGTTCATATCCTAGGACTTTGTGAGTGGGTGTAATGCCATCAATCAAGGAGACATATTCACAAATATTAGCCAAAGCATCATTGTAAGAAACACCAACTCCTTCATCCCACTTAACAGAAGCATAAGCACAAGGCCCAACATCAGTATACTTCAATGAATCACTGATTGTTTCATTATTTAAAACTATGTCTCGACCCTTTACATATGAGTGAACAGTGCCTTCATGATATGTCATGTTAGCATAAAACTCTTTGACCAAAAGAGGATAAATAGGCTTTTTGATGTCAAAAAGATGATTCCAGTCTAGAAATTTCAAGTTTTCAACAAAAGAAAAGCCTTTCTTTTTCAAAGTTGGTAAATCAGCAAGAAAAGAGGGACACATGGTACGATACTTAATAACTCTATCATAAAAGTCATTATTCATGGTAGACCTAAATCTATAAGGATTGTAGTTGGAGTGAGATGTCATGAAGTGGGATTGATGAGCAAAAGGATCTATGTCAGGTTCTCTAACAGATTTGAGAGGAGGATGAGGTTTACCTCTTTGAGAACGCAAGGGAACCGACTTCGACTTAGGTTTTGTGGGCTCAGAGGCAGGTTCAGGCGCTGCTGGTCGCTTCTCTTTCGACATGCTAGGCTTCGATGACCCAGGTTTGGATGGTGGTTCCTTCGAAGGTGGAGGGTTTGGCGTCGACTTGGCTGAAGAAGGGAACCTTTAAGGGTTCTTAGTGCGAGCCATGGGATCGGTTCGTGGAGGAGAGGTAGGAGGAGAAGGTGAGGGAATGAATGTTGGGTCCTGAGAGCGTGTTGAGGGTCTTGGATTTGCAAGAAGCTTATGAATCTTTTCATGCTGTGGCCTTTTTGGAATGACTTTCTTCCTCATTTGATTTGTTTCAAGTTTTTGAGGGAAGAGAATCAGTAAAGATAGTGAGGAGAAACTGAAGGGTTTGTGGAGGAGTTATGGAGGGAAGAGAAGGAGTGTTGGTAACCGTACCAAAAAAAGTTTCACAAACCATGCAACTGCATCACCTTCTGATATGACTTGAAAAGACTTGACATCACAAAAGAGAAAGATTTGATTTTATTTTAAAATTAAAGGAAATCAATTTAGAATTAAAAAAAAATCTTTATTGGACTTAAAGTTAAAATGAAATAAAACTAAAAGAAAACCCTTTTTGGACACAAACTGAAACACACAAGCCAACAAAAAAAATATGTAACATTCATATTAGGCCCAGAGGTGGTATGCATTAAGGAAATATGTAAGACCACTCATGATCTGAATTTTTGAGGTTGGTCCAGATAAATCTGTAAGCGCAACAAGCCCATGAATGCTGATTGAAGGGAACGTTCTTTACTTGCCCAGAATTGTCTCATCCTTGTTTATGAGACAAAAACTCCAACAAACACATTAGCAACTTTCAAATAAAGAATCATGGCTTAAAATTCCTAGACTAGTCCTAAGCATGCATAATCTATCCTCAGCAAGTAGTTTTGTGAAAATATTTGCTAATTACTCATCCGATTTAACAAATTGAATGCTAATATCCCCCTTTTAGACATGTTCTCTTATTGAGTGAAATTTCACTTCAATACGTTTAGTCCTAGAGTGCAAAACTGGATTTTTAGAAATGTTAATGGCACTCATATTATCACACAGCAAGGGAATATTTTCAGCATTTAATTTGTAATTGGCAAGCTGTGTTTTTAACCACATAAGCTGAGAACAGCAAGAAGAAGCAGCTATAGACTCAGCCTCTGCAGTGGATAAAGCCACTGTTGGCTGCTTCTTACTTGACCAAACATTCAAGGACCTTCCAAGGAAGCAACATAGGCCTGATGTGCTCCTTCTATCAACTTTATCACCGGCAAAATCTTTATCACAATAACCAACTGCAGAAAAATCATCAATCTTAGGATACCAAAGACCAAAATTGGATGTGCCATGAACATATCTAATGATCCTCTTCACTGTTGAAAGATGTGGCTCTTTTGGTTTGGATTGGAATGTTGAACACAATCCAACACTTTGCACAATACCGGGTCTAGAGGAAGTTAAGTACGTAAGAGAACCAATCATTCCTCTATACCTAGTCTCATCTATATCTTTCTCAGTTTCTCCCTTATCTAATTTTGAATTAGGGTGCATGGGAGTTCCCATGGGTTTGGCATTTTCTGTACCAAATTTTTTAACTAATTCCTTGGCATACCTCTTCTCTTAATGAATGAAAATACCTTCTTCAGTCTGTTTAATTTGTAGCCCAAGGAAAAAATTAAGTTCACCCATCATACTCCTGTCAAATTCACTTGTCATGAGTTTTCCAAATTTAGTGCAAAGGGATTTATTGGCTGATCCAAAAATAATATCATCAACATATATTTGGACTAGAATGAAAGAATCATTAGAGTTCTTAATAAATAGAGTAGTGTTTGTGGTGCCTCTTTGAAAACTATTTTTCGAAAGAAAAGAGCTAAGTCTCTCATACCAAGCTCTAGGAGCTTGCCTCAAACTATAGAGAGCTTTTGATAATTTGAAAACATGGTTAGGAAGCTCTTTATTTTCAAAACTAGGTGGCTGTTCCACACACACTTCTCTATCTATCACACCATTCAAGAATGCATATTTCACATCCATTTGATATAATTTAAAACCACAAAACGCAGCATAAGCTAAGAGAAGTCTTATGGCTTCCATTCGGGCAACAGGGGCAAAGGATTCATCAAAGTCTATTCCTTCTTCTTGGTCATATCCTTGTGCCACTAGCCTTGCCTTGTTTCTTGCAATGCTACCATCCTCTCCTAGCTTGTTCCAAAAAATCCACTTGGTTCCGGTCACTTTCTTTCCATTTGGCCTAGGAACCAATGTCCAAACTTGGTTCTTCTCAAACTCTTAGAGCTCATCTTCCATTGCCTTTACCCAAGAAGGGTCACCAAGGGCTTCCTTGACATTTTGAGGCTCCATTTGAGAGAAAAGGGTAATGTTTGTTTCTTCATTTGCCTTTCTTGTTGAAGACCGAGTTCTAACCCCATGAGAGACGTCCCCAATAACAAATTTCTCAGGGTAATTCTTCAAGAATCTCCATTCACGAGGTCTAGTGGACTTGGAGGCAGATTCAGATACCAAGGGATTCTGGGTGCTGCTGGCTTCAGGATTTCCTTCAAATTCATGAGACAAAATGAAATTGTCTCTTGAATTTTCAGCAACTGCACTTTCTGGTTCATCTTGAAAAGAATTTCCATTTTCATGATTTTGCACAGTTTCATCATCCTTTTGAGCTTGATTTCCTGCATCACACTCTTCTAAAACACTTTGCACCAAGTTAGTATCACAAAATGTAACATGTATGGACTCCTCAATAATCCTAGCATCTTGGTGATAAACTCTATATGCTTTACTAGTTGTGGAATATCATACAAACAAGCACTCATATGCCTTTGGATCAAATTTACCGAAATTATCTTTGTTATTAAGAACAAAATATTTATATCAAAGATGTGCAAGTAGTCCAAGTTTGGTGGGTAACCTTTCCAAAGTTCATAATCAGTTTTCTTCAAAAATTTCCTTATGATAGTTCTATTCAAAATGTGGCAAGCTGTGTTAACCGCTTCAGCCCAAAGGAATTTTGGAACATTACTCTCACAAAGCATAGCTCTTGTCATTTCTTGTATGCTTCTATTTCTTCTTTCCACCACATCAATTTGTTGTGGTGTCCTTGGACAAGAGAAGTTGTGAGATATTCCAAATTTCTCACAAAAAATTCAAATAAATTATTTTTAAATTCAGTTCCATGATCACTTCTTATAGAAGAGATCTTCAAATCCTTTTCATTTTGAATTTTCTTGCAAAAAGGTTCAAAGTCCGAAAAGGCTTCATTTTTGTGAGTAAGAAATAAAACCCAACCAAACCTAGTATAGTCATCCACAATCACTAGCCCATAATGTTTACCACCTAGGTTTTGAGTTCTTGTTGGACCAAATAAATCAATGTGTAGCAACTCAAGTGGCCTTTTAGTAGAGATGTCTTCCTTTGGTTTAAATAAACTTTTTGTTTGTTTTCCCATTTGGCAAGTGATGAACAGATTTTTGCTAGTAAAGAATTCACAATAAATTCTCGATGCAAGTATAGTTTCTAAACCAACAAAGAATCCTTTCATACAAAAAATTGTTTGTCACTAAAGCAAACCCAAATAAAATTAATAACCGAAGTATTTAAACCTCGGGTCGTCTCTCAAGGAATTGCAGGGATGTGTAGTTATTATTGGTTATGGAAAAGTATATTTTGGGGTTTTGAGAATAAGAGAACAAGAAAAAGTAAATGGTAATGAAAATCAAATGATAAAGAGGTCTTGGCAAGGTTTGGTGGTCAAGGATCTCTATCCTTATCACTAACCACAACAAGAGAATTGCAAGGATCAATCCCATTCAATCATCCTCTAACTTAGTAAAGGAAAGTTAAATAAGCTATATCAATCCAAGTCCATAAGTCCTAGCTCTCCACTAATTCAATTAGTGAGATCTAGAGTTAATGGCTCCAATCATCAATTACTTGGACATTAGTAACTCAAGAGTTCCTAAGTTACTATCCCAAGCCAAGAACATAAAATCCTACTCTAACATTCTTCCAAGCATTTTATCAAACACTTGGTAGGCACAATATGAAAACATAGAAAATTAATAAGAGAATATTAAATCTAAACAACCAATTGAAAGCATCAATAACATAAATTGAAGAAAACAATCATAAATCTGAAATACCTCAAATTGCATTAAATAAGAAATTCAATCTAACATGGAGAATTCATAAACAAAATTTGGGGAAATAAATAAATCTACAAGAGAAATAGATAAACTAGAGTGCTAGGACTAATAAGAGTAGAAGAAAACTAAATTAAACTAAGATAGAATTCAGAAATTAAAAAGAACTAAAAGGATTCCTAAAACCTAGAGAGAGGAGAGAGCCTATTTCTCTAGAAACTACATCTAAACCTAACTAATGTGTAAAGTGAATGAATGATTCAATGTGTGAATGAATGTGTGTTGAGTCTCTGCTTGTCCCCTGGCTTTAGTCTATGTTTCTGGGCCAAAAACTGGTCCAAACTCAGCCTAAAATTGTCCCCAGCATTTTCTGCATTTTCTGCATGTGGTGCATGTCACGCGTACGCGTCAGGTACACGCACGCATCACTGTGTAATTTTGCTTTTCACACGTACGCGTCAGGTACGCACACGCGTCAGGTACGCGCACGCGTTGTTCCTCGCTAGTCAGCTCCTTAGTTTCTTGTACTCCTTCCATTTTTGCAAGCTTCCTTTCCATCCTCTAAGCCATTCCTACCCTATAAAGGCTGAAAACACTGAACACACAGATCACGGCATCGAATTGTATAAAAGAGAGGATTAAATATAGCAAATTTAAGGCCAAAGAAGCATTTTTTCAATCAAAGCACAAAATTAGGAAGGAAAATGTAAAACATGCGAATTATATGAATAAGTGTGAGTTTAGTGGATAAAATCCACTCAATTAAGCACAAGATGTACCACGAAATAGTGGTACATCAAATCTCCCCACACTTAAACATTAGCATGTCCTCATGCTAAGCTCAAGGAGATAGAAAGAATGAATGGGGAAAAGTAAGACTCATGAAATGCAACCTATATATGAATGCAACTATAAGCTAAGATGTTTCTACCTACTTGGTTACAAGTAAACAAGTTCTCCAAGACAAACATAAATCAGATTCCACTAATTCAAATCATACAATAAAAGACAAGTAAACTTGTAGGAAGATAGCTCATGAAAGCAGGGAACATGGAATCAAGCATTGAACACTCACTGGTAGTGTATATGCACTCTAAACTCTCAAGTGTCTAGGGTTAATCACTCTACTCTTCTCTAGTCATGCTTTTTACAACTTTGTTCTTCATCTAACCAATCAACAGATATTTAATGTACCAATGCAAACATCATGAGGTCTTTTCAAGGTTGTAATGGGGCTAAAGTAAGGGTGAGGATATATGTATAGCTAAGTGAGCTATAAATTGAATCTTTGACTAGCCTAAGTTCTCACCTAACACACACACACTCTATGTACTTCTAAAATCATGCCTAGCTACCCAAAATTTCTACTTTTGCATTACATACTCATGTATCAAATTTTTAATTTTACCACATATGCATTGATCTTTTATTAAACTTAACATTGGGGTAATTTTGTCCCCAATTTTGTCTCCTATTTATTTATTTATTTATTTATTTATTTATTTATTTAATTTCACCAGAATTTTTTTAAACTGTTGGACTTTTCGAATATGAGGTTTTGTTGTAAAATGGTGGTTTCTTGAAAGCAACCTCATTTTTCGAAATGTACCCCAAACCTGGCCTATTTGAACTAGGTTCGGTTCTTGGTGAAGGCTCAGTTTCACTTGTGTATACTTCATCAAATTTTCTTCAAATGTTAGAACATATCCAATACCAGATTTGTTTGGTGTGGATTTAGTATTTGATGAAGAAGCCACAAATTTCATAGAGGAATCATTGAAAACTGCACTTTCCTTGGCTATATAACTGGTATGTGAAATTGTTACTCAGGTTGTGAATTGTTGTTCGAAATTGATTCCCTGGCGATGGCACCAAAAACGGATGCACAGAACCATGGTCTAAACATATCTTCACAACTTCGCATAACTGACCAGCAAGTGCACTGGGTCGTCCAAGTAATAAACCTTACGTGAGTAAGGGTCGATCCCACGGAGATTGTTGGTATGAAGCAAGCTATGGTCACCTTGTAAATCTCAGTCAGGCGGATATAAAATAGTTATGGAGTTTTCGAAATTAATACTAAAATAAGGATAGAAATACTTATGTAAATCATTGGTGAAAATTTCAGATAAGCGTATGGAGATGCTTTCGTTCCTCTGAACCTCTTCTTTCCTGCTGTCTTCATCCAATCAGTCTTACTCCTTTCTATGGCTGGCTTTGTGTAAGGATGTCACCGGTGCCAATGGCTACTTTCAATCCTCTCGGGAAAATGGTCCAAATGCTCTGTCACAGCACGGCTAATCGTCTGGAGGCATCACCCTTGTCGTTGGTTGCATCCTATTCCTCTCTGTGAAAATGGTCCGATGCGCTGTCACTGCATGGCTAATCATCTTGGAGGTTCTCGATCATACTGGAATAGGATTTACTATCCTTTTGCGTCTGTCACTACGCCCAGCACTCGCGAGTTTGGAGTTCGTCACAGTCATTCAATCCCAGAGTCCTACTCGGAATACCACGGACAAGGTTTAGACTTTCCGGACTCTCATGAATGCCGCCATCAATCTAGCTTATACCACGAAGATTCTGATTAAGAGATCTAAGAAATACTCATTCAATCTAATGTAGAACGGAAGTGGTTGTCAGGCACGCGTTCATAGTGAATGATGATGATTGTCACGTTCATCACATTCAGGTTGAAGTGCGAATGAATATCTTAGAAGCGAAATAAGATGAATTGAATAGAAAACAGTAGTACTTTGCATTAATCTTTGAGGAACAGCAGAACTCCACACCTTAATCTATGGAGTGTAGAAACTCTACCGTTAAAAATACATAAGTGAAAGGTCCAGACATGGCTGAGATGGCCAGCCCCCAAAACAAGATCACAGGATCCAAATACAATCCCGGATGTCTAATACAATAGTAAAAAGTCCTATTTATAATAAACTAGCTACTAGGGTTTACAGAAGTAAGTAATTGATGCATAAATCCACTTCCGGGGCCCACTTGGTGTGTGCTTGGGCTGAGCTTGAATGTTACACGTGCAGAGGCTCTTTCTGGAGTTGAACGCCAGGTTGTAATGTATTTCTGGCGTTCAACTCTGGTTTGTGACTTGTTTCTGGCGTTTAACTCCAGACAACAGCGTAGAACTGGCGTTCAACGCCCTTTTACGTCATTTAAACTCGTTCAAAGTATGGACTATTATACATTGCTGGAAAGCCCTAGATGACTACTTTCCAACGCACTTAGAAGCGCGCCATTTTGAGTTCTGTAGCTCCAGAAAATCCACTTTGAGTGCAGGGAGGTCAGAATCCAACAGCATCAGCAGTCCTTCTTCAACCTCTGAATCTGATTTTTGCTCAAGTCCCTCAATTTCAGCCAGAAAATACCTGAAATCACAGAAAAACACACAAACTCATAGTAAAATCCAGAAATGTGAATTTAACATAAAAACTAATGAAAACATCCCTAAAAGTAACTAGATCCTACTAAAAACATACTAAAAACAATGCCAAAAAGCGTATAAATTATCCGCTCATCACAACACCAAACTTAAATTGTTGCTTGTCCCCAAGCAACTAAAAATCAAATAGGATAAAAAGAAGAGAATATACTATAAATTCCAAACTATCAATGAAACATAGCTCCAATTAAATGAGCGGGACTTATAGCTTTTTGCCTCTTGAATAGTTTTGGCATCTCACTTTATCCATTGAGGTTCAGAATGATTGGCATCTATAGGAACTCAGAGTTTAGATAGTGTTATTGACTCTCCTAGTTCAGTATGATGATTCTTGAACACAGCTTGTTTTATGAGTCTTGGCCGTGGCCCTAAGCACTTTGTTTTCCAGTATTACCACCTGATACATAAATGCCACAGACACATAATTGGGTGAACCTTTTCAGATTGTGACTCAGCTTTGCTCAAGTCCCCAATTAGAGGTGTCTAGGGTTCTTAAGCACACTCTTCTTTTGCTTTGGACCTTGACTTTAACCACTCAGTCTCAAGTTTTCACTTGACACCTTCACGCCACAAGCACATGGTTAGGGACAACTTGGTTTAGCCGCTTAGACCAGGATTTTATTCCTTTAGGCCCTCCTATCCACTGATGCTCAAAGCCTTGGGATCCTTTTTATTTGCCCTTGCCTTTTGGTTTTAAGGGTTATTGGCTTTTTGCTCTTGCCTCTTGGTTTTAAGAGCTTTGGCTTTTTCTGCTTGCTTTTTTTTTCTTTTTCTTTCTATATTTTTTTTTCGCCTATTTTTTTTTTCTGCAAGCTTTGTTCTTTGCTGCTTTTTCTTGCTTCAAGAATCATTTTTATGATTTTTCAGATTATCAAATAACATGTTTCCTAGTCATCATTCTTTCAAGAGCCAACATATTTAACATTCTTAAACAACAACTTCAAAAGACATATGCACTGTTCAAGCATACAATCAGAAAATAAGAAGCATTGTCACCACATCAATATAATTAAACTAAGCTCAAGGATAAATTCGAAAGTCATGTACTTCTTGTTCTTTTGAATTAAAACAGTTTTTATTTAAGAGAGGTGATGGATTCATAGGACATTCATAACTTTAAGACATAGTTACTAACTACTAATGATCATGTAATGAAGACACAAACATAGATAAGCGCATAACATAGAA
The DNA here is from genome assembly GCF_003086295.3 of Arachis hypogaea. Taxonomy (NCBI): domain Eukaryota; kingdom Viridiplantae; phylum Streptophyta; class Magnoliopsida; order Fabales; family Fabaceae; genus Arachis; species Arachis hypogaea. The sequence goes on from NC_092049.1 coordinate 26,710,478, forward strand.
AATGAAAAACAGAAGAAATAAGAACAAGGAATGAATTCACCTTAGTGATGGTGGCATTTCCTTCTTGAGGAACCAATGATGTCCTTGAGCTCTTCTATGTCTCTTCCTTGTCTTTGTTGCTCCTCCCTCATTGCTCTTTGATCTTCTCTAATTTCATGCAGGATGATGGAGTGCTCTTGATGTTCCACCCTTAATTGTCCCATGTTGGAGCTCAGTTCTCCTAGGTAGGTGTTGATTTGCTCCCAATAGTTTTGTGGAGGAAAATGCATTTGAGGCATCTCCGGGATCTCATGGTGATGAGCTTCATGCGCCTCTTGAGCTCCATGAATGGCCTCTCTTGCTTGCTCCATCTTTTTCTTAGTGATGGGCTTGTCCTCTTTATTGAGGATATCTCCCTCTATGTCAATCCCAGCCAAATTGCATAGGTGGCAAATGAGGTGAGGAAAGGCTAACCTTGCCATAGTGGAGGACTTGTCAGCCACCTTGTAGAGTTCTTGAGGTATAATCTCATGAACTTCCACCTCTTCTCCAATCATGATGCTATGGATCATGATGGCCCGGTCTATAGTAACTTCAGACCGGTTGCTAGTGGGAATGATTGAGCATTGAATGAACTCCAACCATCCTCTAGCTGCAGGCTTAAGGTCCAGTCTTCTTAGTTGAACCAGTTTGCCTTTTGAGTCAATCTTCCATTGAGCTCCTTCTACACATATGTCCATGAGGACTTGGTCCAACCTTTGATCAAAGTTGACTCTCCTTGTGTAGGGGCGTGCGTTCTCTTCCATGTTTGGCAAGTTGAACGCCAACCTCACATTTTCTGGACTAAAATCTAAGTATTTCCCCCGAACCATGGTGAGATAATTCTTTGGGTTCGGGTTCTTACTTTGATCATGGTTCCTAGTGATCCATGCATTAGCATAGAACTCTTGAACCATTAGGATGCCGACTTGTTGGATGGGGTTTGTTAGAACTTCCCAACCTCTTCTTTGAATTTCATGTCGGATCTCCGAATACTCATTTCTTTTGAGTTTGAAAGGGACCTCGGGGATCACCTTCTTCTTGGCCACAACACCATAGAAGTGGTCTTGATGGGCTTTGGAGATGAACCTTTCCATCTCCCATGACTCGGAGGTGGAAGCTTTTGTCTTCCCTTTCCCTTTTCTAGAGGATTCTCCGGTCTTAGGTGCCATCAATGGTAATGGAAAAACAAAAAGCTTATGCTTTTACCACACCAAACTTAGAATATTGCTCGCCCTCGAGCAAGAGAAGAAAGAATAGATGAAGAAGAAGAAGAAAATATGGAGAGGAGGGAGGAGGTGTGTTTCGGCCAAGAAGAGAAAGAGAGGGTTGTGTTGTGTGAAAATGAGAAAGAATGGAGGGCTTTATATAGGGAAGAGAGGAGGGGTAAGTTTCGGCCATTTAGGGTGGGGTTGGGTGGGAAATTGATTTTGAATTTTGAAGGTAGGTGGAGTTTATGAGGTAGGTTTATGGGGGAAGAGTGGATGGATGTGAGTGGTGAAGAGGTGATGGGGAAGAGAGATTGAGGTGATTGGTGAAGGGTTTTGGGGAAGAGTGTTTATGGGATTCTGTGAAAGAAGGGTGAGAAGAAGTGAGTGGAGGTAGGTGGGGATCCTGTGGGGTCCACAAATCCTGAGGTGATCCTGTGGGGTCCACAGATCCTGAGGTGTTCAAGGATTTACAACCTTGCACCAAATTAGGCATGTAAAATGCCCTTGCACACAACTTTGGGCGTTCAGCGCCAGGTTGGTGCTTGTTCTGGGTGTTGAACGCCCATTTGTAGCCTATTTCTGGCGTTGAACGCCAGAACCATGCTTGTTCTGGGCGTTCAGCGCCAGCTCTCCTCCAGGGTGCATTTCTGGCGTTCAAACGCCCAGATGCTGCCTATTTCTGGCGTTGAACGCCTAAAACATGCTTCTTACTGGCGTTTAAACGCCAGTAAGGTCTTCCTCCAGGGTGTGATTTTTCTTCTGCTGTTTTTGATTCCGTTTTCAATTTTTATATTTATTTTGTGACTCCACATGATCATGAACCTAATGAAACATGAAAAACAAAAATAAAATTAGATAATTAAACATTGGGTTGCCTCCCAATAAGCGCTTCTTTAATGTCAATAGCTTGACAGTGGGCTCTCATGGAGCCTCACAGATGTGCAGAGCTTTGTTGAGACCTCCCAACACCAAACTTAGAGTTTGGATATGGGGGTTTGACACCAAACTTAGAGTTTGGTTGTGGCCTCCCAACACCAAACTTAGAGTTTGACTGTGGGGGCTTTGTTTGACTCTGCTTTGAGAGAAACTTTTTATGCTTCCTCTCCATGGATGCAGAGAGAGATCCTTGAGTTGTAAACACAAGGTTGTCCTCATTTATCTGAAGGATCAATTCTCCTCTGTCCACATCAATCACAGCTCTTGCTGTGGCTAGGAAAGGTCTTCCTAGGATGATGGATTCATCCTCTTCCTTTCCAGTATCCAGGACTATGAAATCAGCAGGGATGTAAAGGCCTTCAACCTTTACTAACACGTCCTCTACTTGTCCATAAGCCTGTTTTCTTGAATTGTCTGCCATCTCTAATGAGATTTTAGCAGCTTACACCCCATAGGTTCCCAGTTTCTCTATTACAGAGAGGGGCATGAGGTTTATTCCTGAACCAAGGTCACACAGAGCCTTAAAGATCACGGTGCCTATGGTACAAGGTATTAAGAACTTTCCAGGATCCTGTTTCTTCTGAGGCAATGTCAGTTGATCCAGATCACTTAGTTCATTGGTGAACAAGGGAGGTTCATCTTCCCAAGTATCAATGCCAAATAATTTGGCATTCAGCTTCATGATTGCACCAAGAAACTTGGCAGCTTGCTCTTCAGTAACATCCTAATTCTCTTCAGAAGAGGAATACTCATCAGAGCTCATGAATGGCATAAAGAGGTTCAATAGAATCTCTATGATCTCTAGGTGAGCCTCAGAGTCCTTTGGTTCCTCAGAGGGAAGCTCCTTATTGATCACTGGACGTCCCAGGAGGTCTTCCTCCTTGGGATTCACGTCCTCTCCTTCCCTTACAGGTTCGGCCATGGTGCTTATGTCAATGGCCTTGCACTCTCCTTTTGGATTCTCTTCTGTATTGCTTGGGAGAGTACTAGGAGGGATTTCAGTGATCCTTTTACTCAGCTGGCCCACTTGTGCTTCCAAATTTCTAATGGAAGACCTTGTTTCATTCATGAAACTTACAGTAGCCTTGGATAGATCAGAGACTAAGTTTGCTAAATTAGAGGTATTTTGTTCAGAGTTCTTTATCTGTTGCTGAGTGGATGATGGAAAAGGTTTATTATTGTTAAACCTGTTTCTTCCACCATTATTAAAGCCTTGTTGAGGCCTTTGATCCTTCCATGAGAGATTTGGATGATTTCTCCATGATGGATTATAGGTGTTTCCATATGGTTCACCCACGTAATTTACCTCTGCTATTGCAGGGTTCTCAGGATCATAAGCTTCTTCTTCATAAGAAGCCTCTTGAGTACTGTTGGATGCAGCTTGCATTCCATTCAGACTCTGAGAAATCATATTGACTTGCCGAGTCAATATTTTGTTCTGAGACAATATGGCATTCAGAGTATCAACTTCAAGAACTCCCTTCTTCTGAGGCGTCCCATTACTCACAGGATTCCTCTCAGAAGTGTACATGAACTGGTTATTAGCAACCATGTCAATGAGTTCTTGAGCTTCTACAGGCGTTTTCTTTAGGTGAATGGATCCACCTGCAGAAGTATCCAATGACATCTTTGATAGCTCAGATAAATCATCATAGAATATATCCAGGATGGTCCATTTTGAATGCATGTCAGAAGGACACTTTTTGGTCAGCTGCTTGTATCTTTCCCAAGCTTCATAGAGGGATTCACCTTCCTTCTGTCTGAAGGTCTGAACATCCACTCTAAGCTTGCTCAGCTTTTGAGGAGGAAAGAACTTGGCTAAGAAAGCCGTGACCAGCTTATCCCAAGAGTTCAGGCTGTCTTTAGGTTGAGAGTCCAACCATATTCTAACTCTGTCTCTTACAGCAAAAGGGAAAAGCATGAGCCTGTAGACTTCAGGATTTACTCCATTAGTCTTAATAGTATCACAGGTCTACAAGAATTCAGTTAAGAACTGAAAAGGATCTTCAGATGGAAGTCCATGAAACTTAGAGTTCTGCTGCATCAGAGAAACTAGCTGAGGTTTCAGCTCAAAGTTGTTTGCTCCAATGGCAGGAATGGAGATGCTTCTTCCATGTAAATTGGAATTAGGTGTAGTAAAGTCACCAAGCATCCTCCTTGCATTATTGTTGTTGGGTTCGGCTGCCATCTCCTTTACTTGTTCGAAATTTTCAATAAGGTTGTCTCTGAATTGTTGTAATTTAGCTTCTCTTAGTTTCCTCTTCAGAGTCCTTTCAGGTTCTGGATCAGCTTCAACAAGAATGCCTTTTTCTCTGTCCCTGCTCATAAGAAAGAGAGGAGAAAAAAAAAAGAAGAGGGATCCTCTATGTCACAGTAAAGAGGTTCCTTATTGTTAGTAGAAGAAGAAAAGAAGAAAAAATTCGAACACAGATAGAAGAGGGGGTTCGAATTTGGTGAGTGATGTGAGGAAGAGATGTTAGTAGATGAATAAATAGAATAAGATGAGAGAGGGAGAGGATTTTCGAAAATAATTTTTGAAAAAGAGTTAGTGATTTTTGAAAATAGTTTTTGAAAAAGGTTAGTAATTTTCGAAAATTAATTTTGACAAGGGTTAATAGTTTTTCGAAAATTCAAATAAAAAAATAAAATAATTAGTTTAATTAAAAAGAAATTTTGAAAAAGAGGGAGATATTTTCGAAAATTAGAGAGAGAGAGAGAGTTAGTTAGGTAGTTTTGAAAAAGATAAGAAACAAACAAAAAGTTAGTTAGTTAGCTGAAACAAATTTGAAAAGATAAGAAGTTAGGAAGTTAGAAAAGATATTTTGAAATCAAATTTTTGAAAAAGGTAAGATAAGAAGATATTTTTGAAAAGATATGATAGAAATTAGTTTTTGAAAAAGATTTGATTTTGAAAATTCACAATTAATGACTTGATTCACAAGAAATCACAAGATATGATTCTAGAACTTAAAGTTTGAATCTTTCTTAACAAGTAAGTAACAAACTTGAAATTTTTGAATCGAAACATTAATTGTTATTGTTATTTTTGAAAATTTGATATAAAAATAAGAAAAAGATTTTTGAAAAAGATTTTTAGAATTTTCGAAAATAACTAAGAAAAATTGAAAAAAAAAAGATTTGATTTTTGAAAAAAATTTTGAAAAAGATAAGATTTTCAAATTGAAAATTTGATTTGACTCATAAGAAACAACTGAATTTTTAAAAATTTTGAAAAAGTCAATTCAAATTTTCGAATTTGATGAGAAGAAAAAGGGAAAGATATTTTTTTTATTTTTGAAATTTTTTTTATGAGAGAGACACTAAAATGATGCAATGCATGAAAGTTATGGATCAAAACAATGAATGCATGCAAGAATGCTATGAATGTAAAGATGAACACCAAGAACACTTATGAAGATCATGATGAACATCAAGAACATATTTTTGAAAAATTTTTAATGCAAAGAAAACATGCAAGACACCAAACTTAGAATTCTTTAATGCTTAGACATAAAGAATTCAGGAATGCATATGAAAAACAAGAAAAGACACAAAACATGCAGATGCAAAGATCAAACAAGAAGACTTACCAAGAACAACTTGAAGATCATGAAGAACACTATGAATGCATGATTTTTTTTCGAAAAATGCAAGATGCACATGCAATTGACACCAAACTTATAACATGACTCAAGACTCAAACAAGAAACACAAAATATTTTTGATTTTTATGATTTTATGATTTTTTTGTATTTTCTTTAAATTTTTTCGAAAATATTTGGGACAAAGGAAGCAATGAATTCATAGTCCTCAATTAAAATCCTGGGAATTAGACATGGCTTAATAGCCAGCCAAGCTAAAACATGTTATATGAAACACTAGAATTCATTCTTAAAAATTTTGAAGAAAGATATATTTTTGAAAATATTTTTATTTTAAAAATTTTTTTTCGAAAACAAAGGAGAAATTTTTAAAAGATTTTTTTGAAAAATTTTTGAAAACAAAACAAAAAGAAAATTACCTAATCTGAGCAACAAGATGAACCGTCAGTTGTCCAAACTCGAACAATCCCCGGCAACGGCGCCAAAAACTTGGTATGCGAAATTGTTACTCAGGTTGTGAATTGTTGTTCGAAATTGATTCCCTGGCGATGGCACCAAAAACGGATGCACAGAACCATGGTCTAAACATATCTTCACAACTTCGCATAACTGACCAGCAAGTGCATTGGGTCGTCCAAGTAATAAACCTTACGTGAGTAAGGGTGGATCCCATGGAGATTGTTGGTATGAAGCAAGCTATGGTCACCTTGTAAATCTCAGTCAGGCGGATATAAAATAGTTATGGAGTTTTCGAAATTAATACTAAAATAAAGATAGAAATACTTATGTAAATCATTGGTGAAAATTTCAGATAAGCGTATGGAGATGCTTTCGTTCCTCTGAACCTCTGCTTTCCTGCTGTCTTCATCCAATCAGTCTTACTCCTTTCTATGGCAGGCTTTGTGTAAGGATGTCACCGGTGCCAATGGCTACTTTCAATCCTCTCGGGACAATGGTCTAAATGCTCTGTCACAGCACGGCTAATCGTCTGGAGGCATCACCCTTGTCGTTGGTTGCATCCTATTCCTCTCTGTGAAAATGGTCCGATGCGCTGTCACTGCATGGCTAATCATCTTGGAGGTTCTCGATCATACTGGAATAGGATTTACTATCCTTTTGCGTCTGTCACTACGCCCAGCACTCGCGAGTTTGGAGTTCGTCACAGTTATTCAATCCCACAGTTATTAGACTTTCCAGACTCTCATGAATGCCGCCATCAATCTAGCTTATACCACGAAGATTCTGATTAAGAGATCTAAGAGATACTCATTCAATCTAATGTAGAACGGAAGTGGTTGTCAGGCACGCGTTCATAGGGAATGATGATGATTGTCACGTTCATCACATTCAGGTTGAAGTACGAATGAATATCTTAGAAGCGAAATAAGATGAATTGAATAGAAAACAGTAGTACTTTGCATTAATCTTTGAGGAACAGCAGAGCTCCACACCTTAATCTATGGAGTGTAGAAACTCTACCGTTAAAAATACATAAGTGAAAGGTCCAGGCATGGCCGAGATGGCCAGCCCCCAAAACGAGATCACAGGATCCAAATACAATCCCGGATGTCTAATACAATAGTAAAAAGTCCTATTTATAATAAACTAGCTACTAGGGTTTACAGAAGTAAGTAATTGATGCATAAATCCACTTCCGGAGCCCACTTGGTGTGTGCTTGGGCTGAGCTTGAATGTTACACGTGCAGAGGCTCTTTCTGGAGTTGAACGCCAGGTTGTAACGTATTTCTGGCGTTCAACTCTGGTTTGTGACTTGTTTTTGGCGTTTAACTCCAGACAGCAGCATAGAACTGGCGTTCAACGCCCTTTTATGTCGTCTAAAACCGTTCAAAGTATAAACTATTATACATTGCTGGAAAGCCCTGGATGTCTACTTTCCAACGCAATTGAAAGCGTGCCATTGTGAGTTTTGTAGCTCCAGAAAATCTACTTTGAGTGCAGGGAGGTCAGAATCCAACAGCATCAGCAGTCCTTCTTCAACCTCTGAATCTGATTTTTGCTCAAGTCCTTCAATTTCAGCCAGAAAATACCTAAAATCACAGAAAAATATACAAACTCATAGTAAAGTCCAGAAATGTGAATTTAACATAAAAACTAATGAAAACATCCCTAAAAGTAACTAGATCCTACTAAAAACATACTAAAAACAATGCCAAAAAGCGTATAAATTATCCGCTCATCAATAACCTAAACCAGATTTTTCAAATAATGGTCTTTGGCTTGCAAGTAATTTGTCCAGGCTACTAGAGCTTTGAGGAAATTTTGCTAAGTCACCATTCAGACTTTTAATCATATTATTTAGTCTTTCATTTTCAGCAATTAACTCATGAGAAGGATCCACAATGTGCTTTCCTTTTAATTTTTCAAGTTCTGATTTTAAAAATCTGTTTTACTCAATAATGTCCAAAGCACATTCAGTTTCCTTCACTTTTTCTTTTAAAAAATTATTTTCAGCTTTTAAGACATCTCTTTCAGATCTGCACTCATTGTACTTATCTAGCAATGTTGAGGTATTTAGAGTAAGATCATCAATAATAGCATGTAAATCATCTATGGACAGATCATAGAAATTTACCTCATCAAGATTATTGTTTCCAGCCATGAAACAGTCTTTATCTTCACCTTCAGAGTCTTCTTCCTCATTGAAGTCATTCTCAAGATCCTCCCAAGCTGCCATGAGCACTCTCTTCTTTTCCTTTTTTCCTTTGTCCTCTTTCTTGAGCTTTGGACAATTTAGCTTGAAGTGTTCACCTTCCTTGCAATGATGACATGTCACCTTGCTTAAGTCCATCTTGTGTTCCTTTAAGCTTGAACCCTTGTATTTGCCCTTGTTCTTCATCATCCTTCTAAATCTCCTAGCAAAAAATATAAGCTCATCATCTAAAATACCATCACTAGACTCACTCTCTTTTGATTCTATTTTTGACTTGAGGGCTATTCCCTTTTTTTTTGAGTCCATGTTTTTGTGTGTGGTTTCATAATCAAGGAGTTTTCCTCTCAGCTCATCATAGGTTATAGGGCTTAGGTTATTGCTCTCAGTTAGGACAGTGGCAGTGGTTTCCCATTCTTTTGTGAGGCTTCTAAGGAGTTTTCTCATTAGGGTTTGTTCTGTGTAGTTTGTACCCATAGCATCAAGGTTGTTGATTATGATTGAGAATCTCTCAAACGCTTCATCAATGCTTTCTCCATCCTTCATGTTGAACATCTCGTATTCTTTTCGCAGCATATCAATCCTCGTTTTTTTGACCTGTTTAGTACCTTCGTATGTAATCTGGAGTTTTTCCCATATTTCTTTAGCTGTCTTGCATCTAGATACCTTTCAATACTCTTCAAAACTGATAGCATAGTAAAAAAGGTTGATGGCTTTAGCATTCAGCTCCATCTTCTTTTTGTGGTCCTCATTCAATTCAGCTTCTTCTTTTGGAGTCACCACTCCATCCGCACTTGTTTTTGTTGGAATCTTGGGACCGCTCATAACAATCTTCCATATGTTGTAGTCATTGGATTGGATGAAGATCCTCATCCTCTCTTTCCAGTAGGCATAGTTCTTCCCGTTGAAGAAAGGAGGCCTATTGTTTGACTGGCCTTCAGTGAGGGTGTAGGCAACTGTGGTTGTGCCCAAGTTGTTCGCCATTGGATCTTTGCTCCAAGCGGTTAAGCTTGATTCTTGAGACCTTAGCTCTTGATACTAATTGAAGATTGTAGTAGGCTTAGAGAAGGGGGATTGAATCTATGCCTTTCTTTTAATTTGATAAACTTAACCCTTTAAAGAACGCTTTTCAAAACTGATTTTGTTTGGATTTAGTAGCAGAAATTTATGAGACAATTTATTTTTGTCTCATGAATATCAGAAAATAGAACAGAGCAGAAAAGAGAAGAGCTAACACCATCATGTATCCTGGTTCGGTTGCCTTGTGCTATGCAACCTACGTCCAGTCTCCACCACAACAGTGGTAAAATTTCCACTATAGTTAAAGTATTACATACACCAATTCCACAGGATTGACACAATCCTCTCACATTCAAGTTCTAACCTAACTTGACATTGGCTATGCTAATACCTAACTCTTCACTCTTAGTGCTAACCCAACTAAGAAAGGGATACCTCACAGATACAAGATACAAGACACAGACTCACCTAAAGAAATCTGAAAATGACTCTATACTTTTCTCTCAAGTGTATCATTCAGCCTCTTTCAACTCATTGGCTTTTACTTGAGCTCTCTCAATATGCCTTTTCACTAAAGAAATTACAGAAAGATAAACATTGAAATGTAAATTACAATCTGTAAAATATGAAGGTGATTGACTTCATCAACAACCTCTTTGCTATGTGATAAACCAGACTTGCACGTCTCTAAGTTAGTTCTTCATTTTTGGCGGAATGCTTCTTTGAAAGAAAGCACTGTCCAAGTAGATGAACTTCTTCAGATAGTTTCTTCTTAGAACAAAACCTCAATACACTGGGTTATCTCTCCTTACCTCTGAATGAACAGAAAATCTTCTTTTATCTCCTTGCATATTGTTGGGTTCTTCTTCCTAGGTCAACTTCTTGAGCTTTGTGATTCACCAACTAATTTTCTCACTTTTTCCTTTTAATCTTCAGAATAGAAACTTTGCTTCTGACCTTCTCTTGTTGACCAAAAACCATAGGAAAGCAGAAAACAGATATCCTCAATGGTAAACCCAAATCTTGGCCATTGAGAAACTACTTGGTCCCCAAGGCTTATTTGTGACCATAGATACACAGCAGAGTTGAACAGAAATAAACTTTTTCATGAATCCCATTTTCGAACTAGCAGAGAGTTAGGAAGAAGAGAAGAAAAATGAGATGCATGTAGAAGGAAATAAAATCACCTTTAGCTTCTGACCTCTTCTTGATATGGATTGATGTGGGTGATTGGACTTCTACCATTTGCTTAACTTTTCTCTTTCTTGCTTCTTTGGTGAATAGCTTAGGGAAGAAGCTCTCTCTTTCTTTTGTGATTTCTGATCAAGAGGGAAAAAAGTGTACGTTGATTTGGTGAAAGCAAGTGAGAGGGAATTGCTTGCTGAATTCAAGTCGGGCTTGGATCGGGTCTTGATTTGCTTGGCCCGTCTGATTTCTTTCTTTGTTTTTCTTTGGGCTTCTATTTATGTTATAGTCCATCAGCCTTATTTATATTTTTCTTATTCACTTGGGTTGCTGCTTCATATAGCAACACTAAACCAACATAATCAAAACTAATTGGGTAATTTGCCCGATAGACCAATGTTTGTCCATCATCAATTATATTAGTTAATTTCTTAACTCAACAATAATATTTTTATAACTAGATGTAATATAACAAAATATATATAATAATAATAATTAGTTTATAAGAAATTCTGAAGAAATTGTTTTTTTCTAATAAAGTGTTATTAGAAAATTAACATTATAAAAGCTAATTTCAACCAATACGATATAATAGGTTATTATTAAATATATTTAATACAAAACACATTGAGTATAAACTTTTATTAAGTTTAAATTTTAAATAATTTATAATTAAATTTTGAATATTTTTATTTTAAAGAGTTAGAATATTTTTAACATCATCTTTTTCGTATCTTTTTAATTGAGTTTTTGATTTTTTAAATTATAAACTTTATTTATAATTAAGGGTAATGTTTCAACACCATGAATTAGCCACACATACAAAAATACGAGAACAATTCTATAGTCATAATTATAATCTAACTTTATAAGCAATACAATAAAACTATATATAAGTAATATAACTAAATTTTATCTATATCTATAATCACATTTCATAAATAATATAATCAAATTATATTTATGTTTATAATTAAAATATGAATAAAAATACAAAAAAATATCATGATCGTTAATTTTTTCGTTCATAATTTTTTTATTATTTTTGTTGTGAAAGTTTAATTATTTAATAGTTAATTATTTTATAAAAAAGATAATTGAATAACACAAAAAAGTTTTATTAAGAGTAATTTATTTAGATGTGACTAACAAATAATTGAATAATTATATACGGTAAAAAATTAATATTATTAAAAGATAAAATTAAAATTCATTTCAAAATTAAAAATAAAGTTTATTTAAAAATACAATTAAAATCATGCTTTTTTTTATTTTTTCTAAAATTTACTATAAAGTATTTTATGCTGAATAAAAATATTAAACTCATGCTGAAATTTATTCTAAAAAAATTCATTTTTATTCTGTTAAACGTTAAATAAACTATTGAAAGGAATTTTGTTCCCTCTATTAGAGGAGAATGATAAACTTCCATACTTCTATTATGTTATGACAATAATTTGGCCATGTTATTTTAAAGTCATGATTGTAGTTTATGATTTTTCACTTTTACCTAAGAATTTTTGAATGTGAATAATAATAATAATAATAATAATAATAATAATAATAATAATAATAATAATAATAATAATAATAATAAGTATCTTACAGTGAAAAAGGAAACACGTCATTAAATAATTTATCATTCAAATTATATATGAATCAAATCGATAATAGGATGGTTAATACCAAAAAAATCGATAATAAGACTAGGGACTTACAAAATCTTTCTTAAGTTTACAGGAAAAACATTTATATTTGTGTGACATATAAAATAATTACCATAATATTATTATTACATTTTATAGATATATATGGGCAAAAAAGTCCAATTGATTTAAAGTAAAATTTTCTTCTAATATTTGATTAAATTATTCTTGTATTTAGTACTTTTTTTTTGGACTTCCTCTTAGTTAAAAATATCATCATTATTATAAATTTTTTAATTATTATTGTTAGGGGTATTCGCAGATCGGATATGGCTAAAATTTCGATTCGATCTGCATTAAACTCATCAGATTGAATTCGATATCCGCACTTTTTATGTTTGGATCGTATATCAAATATATCTGTAAAATAAAAAATATTAAAAATGTTATTTTTATAAAAAATTCAATAATTTTTTTGTTTACTTTTTTAAACATATTTACTTCTATCCAATTAGAATGTGGACCAGATTCAATCCAATCCAATCATTTTACAGATCGGATCATATCCACAAATTACAGATTAGATACGGATAAATACTGTGGATTTATGGATATGATCTGATCTATGAACACCCCTAACTACTGCTATAGGTTTATTGCTGCAAAAGTATGCTTCTTTTTATTATAAACCATTATTAGATCTTAATTACCGATACACCACTATTTTATGATATATTTTGGACTGAATTGAGTGGGTTTTGTCAACTATTCTCACACTTATTCATGTAAATTGCATGATTTTAAGTTTCCTTCCTAATTTTTTGCTATGATTGAAAACATGTTTCCTAGGCCTTAAAATTGTTAATTTTAATTCTCCTTTATTACCATTCGATGCCGTGATGTGTTTGTTAAGTGTTTTCAGGTTTATAGGGCATGGATGGCTTAAAGGATGAAGATGAAGTATGCTAAAGTGGAAGGAACACAATAAATTAAAGACTTGAGAAGCGAGGAGCGACGCGCACGCATGGCTGACGCGTGCACATGATTAGGAGCCTCTTTCAGTGACGCGTATGCGTGACTAGCGCAGAAGTTCAGACGACGCATACGCGTAAAGAGCGTCACGTGCTGCATTTAACAGAACTCGTTGGGGGCGATTTTTGGGCTGATTTGGACCCAGTTTCAAGCCCAAAAACACAGACTAGAGGCTGGGATCACTACAGGAAACATCGTTAAAATCAACGGCCAAATCGACGGCAAAATGGACAGCGAAGGTGGTCACTATTAAGCTTGTCGATTTTTTAAAATTCTAATAAAATTGACGATATGTCAAACCATCAATATTTTTAAATAAAATCGACAATTCTAGTGTCGATAATATGAGGTTAAGTTTTTCCAATATTAAGTAAAAGCGACGCGTCTGTCGTTGATAATATTAAATAAAATCGACAAACCAACTGTTGATTTTGGATTTATTAAAATGGACAAGAAAATCGTCAATTTTAGACTTATTAAAATGGACAAGAAAACCATCGATTTTTAACTTATTAAAATGGACAAGCGAACCGTTGATAAAATTTTAAAAAGATTGACAAGTTCTCCGTCTATTTTTTATTTTTTTTTTGTCTATTTTGAATTTAAAAATTGACATTACTGCCATCGATTTTAATTGCTAGAGTTTTTTTTATTATTTTAAAAAAATAGTCAATTAAATATTAAATAATGAGACAAATAAACTTTTAAATACAAAAATAAAATTTATAATAAATATTAAATAATGATCTTACATACTTATCAAAACAATAATAAATAATCCTCTAACTTAAATATTTAAAACAAGATAAATAACTAAACTCCACTAATAATACAAAATATTCAAAACAAAGTAAATAATCCTACTCGTACTCATCTAAATAGTCCTCATCTGAGTCATCGAGATCGTCAGAATTATCCTCCATATGAGCGCCCTGTGACTGTCCTGGGGGATGCAAGATAGGTGGAGTTTTTTTCCTGGGGCTGCACTTTTCTAGGAGCTTGGAAAAGTAAAAAGAGGAGGTGTAGGGACATGTGATCCAGAACTACTAGGACCCATGGCCCTTACATACTCAGTCAAGCTGCTAAGTTGATGACTAAACCGATCCATCTGTGAGTTACAGGTGTTGAGATCCTCACGCAAGGATTCAACCGTCTGTTGCCACTCTCTTTTTTCCCTTTGAGTATTATGATTTATTCTCTAAGATCCAAAATATCAGTGATGGTGGTCGTGGTTGGCCCATCAACTCGGGGTCGCACCATGGAAGAATTCCTTACCTCACCTATGCTATATACCCTACCTTTTCGTTTTCCACCCACTGTCTCAATCCATATGCTTTCCTCAGAGACAGGCGGTGGATCAGTTACACCAGCCTCTATAGCAGCCTGTCGCTCTTGCTCAGCCTGAAACATGCGCTCTTGAAATGTCTCCTACAATGATTGGTAAACTACTTTAAGTATCAATAATAATGCAAAAGTTAAGAAAATATGTGACAAAAATAAGTCCAAAATTACAATAAAGGAAAGCATTAAGTCATTTCATTTTGCACATTCTAAGTTACACAAAAAGAAATTACAATGAAAATATGTAAGTTACCTTTGCCATTCGGGAGTGTTCATCAACCCATTGAGTCCTATCCTCTTTGTGAGTATGGGTGTGCTCAAAAAACTCATCCATACGCGATGGTCTTCCAAGCGATTGATTCTACATAATATAAGTTATAATCAAAAGAAAGAAGTTGATATTATTGTCAAGGTTTAGAAAAAAACTCAATTTTTGCATTATTACTAGTCAAATAAGGTTCTTGCGTAATTAGGCAGATTAGAACAATCAGCAAAAAGGAAACAATCAAGGGATCTGTATGCATTTGTGTTCATAATAACCAAGATAAATAATATGTATATATATAACACAATGATTACCTGAGTATGTTTCCATTTCATGTCACCTAACACAATCTCCACCAAAAATAATACTCAAATCACAAATGTCAATGATGTTTCAGTTTAAGGCAACAGAAGCCGTAAGATGCTGCATATGACATGAAGCTTTCTCCATGAGTGTTGACTAACTTCCCAACTCATTCTTAATTAAGAAGGTACCATTTATTACACACAACAGGTTCATTGCTTTTAAACTAGTCAATTGATTCTAGATTCCTCGATAATAGATTTTATTTTGGCATGAATATCTCGGAACTTCACAAAACAGTGAGACCAGGTAGGCCTATTCATACATATAACATTATTTATAATCTTTAATTGTAGATGTCATTATTTCTATCTCTCAAAATCCATCAAAAAATTAAATAGAACAAGAATGTGTCTCTCCAATAAAAATCTTACTTCAGCTAGTTGTTCAAGCTAGGACAAACATACTAAGGAACAATGAGAAAAACAGTGCATCAAACCAGATTACATATTTTTTGTAAGAAGTATTCATAAATATCAACAAACCAGATTCTAAATCATTTCAATCTCATATCTAATTATAAATGCAGGTGATAACAATTTGAGTCGATAAAAAACTTACCAAGCGTAACCTCGTTTCTGGAAAGGTGGTGCCTCCTGCAGTGTGAAGAGAGGTACCTCGAGTTGATTTTCTAGCAGCTGTATTTCTTGCCTGTAATTGCCTATAGGCATCAGTGTCCCAACGTCTCATCAATTCACCAAGAACTTCTGGTGGGATCCAATATGGACGGGCTCCTTTTTTGCGAATGGCATGGAGCATACCTCGTAGGCGCTTGGCTGCCCTAAACCTCCAAGCTTGATAAATGTCATCCTCTTCCGTATCAAGAATATCAAAGCATTTATATTTTTAAAAAAAAATAACATCTTGCTATTATATAACATACTATAATATATAAGATTGTGAAATACGTAAAATAAGATCGATAAAATTTACCCTCCATTCTGTCCACCATATTTTTCGAGTATCATCATCTGCCTCATCAAAACTCTGCCAAGACTTGTAATTTTCCTTAAAAACCTGAGAAATGCGCTTCAAGCCAGGCTTTGGTGGGTGCCAACTACATCAATAATTCCAAGGTATATCAGTTCAGTGTGATAGGCAATTTTCATAATCATAGGAATAGTGTAATTGAAAAAGAAAAATGAAAAACAGCTTTTAAGTTTGGAAGAAGACTCTTGAATTTCTAGTAAAAAAGTGAGGTCCCGGCAAGTTCTCACAATAAAATCTCATAATATATAGAAAGGGACATTAGCTTATATCATCAATATCTATATATCTAACCTACCACCAACATTAAGTTAAACTAAAAGAGGAGATCAGAGGGATTATTGTGTATATTTCTTGGCCAATGATTAGCAGAACTTTATATCAGCTAGCCTAGATTCTAACTAATTATAAAGACATATTATTTCATAAAAATGAGACATGCTATTCATAAAATTTAAAGCAAATAACAAACCATTTGGCACCATCATATCTAAGCTTAGGATCACTTGTGATGAAGTGACCAATGGCAGTGGATGTTCTTGGACCCTGAGTATCTTGGGTACCAGTAGATGTGGTTTGTTTTTTCCCACAAGATCTTGCTCGATTGGGAGTTACGATAGCTGGATCACTCTGCACACTATGTGAGGCAGTGTTGGGATGCTCATTGGCTTGTTGAGCGCATGATCTTGGTGCACCCGGAGTAGGCATCATGTGTATCTGAGGCTTCTGACGAGAGGGGATAGTAGTAGCAATAGGTGGCGATCTCCCACTAGTCGGAACAGTCGTGCCTCCTGATGACCCAACGAGTGTATGGATCTGCATGTAAGTCAAGTGGGCAACCGGTAGAAAGCCTAGGCCTCCCCTTTCGGCCTCGGCCACGGCCACGTTCTGTGTCTTTACCAAAGATATGTACAGTAGCTGGATCACCCTTTTGGCCTCGGCCTCGGCCACGGCCACGATCGCGATCTCCGTCTCTACCAACCATATCCTGTACACATTGAAATTAGGTTTTAATAGAGTAAAAATTATTTTTTAATTAAAAACTTGTCTCTTCAATGAAATTAACTTTTCACCAAAAGAAAAATTCTCCTATATAATATGGCAGCTTGTATTTTTATGCGTGTGTGAAATAGTATAATATGGCAGCTTGTAGTAATGGAAGAGATTTTTGGTCAATGTAATTGCATATAGCTATGTGATTATAACTGGCTAGTAAAGGGCACGTTAGTATTAATCATTTGGTTTCCATGACCTAGTAATTCTTATAGTAAGAGACAGATCAAGAGAGAAATTGGCACATCACATGGTATATAAATTCTTATATTATTCAAAATTTTGGATCACAACAGCATCTGACAAAATAATTTACTGTAGCTATATAGTTGAATTATTTTATTGTTTATTTATTAATAATTTAATTTTGAATTTGATGATTTTTAATGTATCTTTTGAAGACAAGAAAAAGAAAAGCATTTGTTTAGAAGACATGATTGAAATTGACAAGAAAAAGAAAAGCATTTGTTTAGAAGACATGATTGAAATTGGAGCGTTGAATGAATAACTAGTGAAGGACCACACATGCATGTTATATGATTATTGAGAGAGAAAGTGTGTCTCTTCAATTTGCTTCCTTGGGCCTTGATGAGCGGATAATTTATATCCTTTTTGGTATTATTTTTACATAGTTTTTAGTATGTTTTAGTCACTTTCTATTATATTTTTATTAGTTTTTATTCAAAATTCACATTTCTAGACTTTACTATGAGTTTGTGTATTTTTCTGTGATTTCAGGTATTTTCTGGCTGAAATCGAGGAACCTCAGCAAAAATCTGATTCAGAGGCTGAAAAAGGACTGCAGATGCTGTTGGATTCTGACCCTCCTGCACTCGAAGTAAATTTTCTGGAGTTACAGAATCCCAATTGGATTGCTCTCAATTGCATTGGAAAGTAGACGTCTTGGGCTTTCCATAAATATATAATAGTCCATACTTTGCTCGAGATTTAATGGCCCAAACATGCGTCCAAACGCCCACCAGAGATTTCTGGCGTAAAATGCCCAAACTGGCACCAGAATTGGAGTTAAACGCCCAAACTGGCACCCAAGCTGGCGTTTAACTCCAAGAACAGCCTATGCACGTGAAAGCTTCAATGCTCAGCCTAAGCACACACCAAGTGGGCCCCAGAAGTGAATTTCTGCACTATCTGCAGGTAGTTACTCATTTTCTGTAAACCTAGGTTACTAGTTTAGTATAAAAACTACTGTTAGAAATTTATTTTAGAGGGATCTTTGATCTAGCTTAGGCAATTGTACACGTTTGGAGGCTGGCCTCACGGCCATGCCTAGACCTCTTTTCACTTATGTATTTTCTACGGTGGAGTTTCTACACCCCATATATTAAGGTGCGGAGCTCTGCTGTTCTTCATGAATTAATGCAATTACTACTGTTTTTCTCTCAATTCACGCCTACTTCTTCTCTAAGATACTCACTTGTACTTCAATATGAAGAATGATATGATCCATGACACTCATCATTATTCTCAATTCTATGAACGCGTGCCTGACAACCACTTCCGTTCTATCTGAGCTCAACATAGTCATTGGGCGACAGCTTGAGTGCGTATCTCCTGGGTATCTAATACACGGACCGAGTCCGTGAGATTAGTATCTTCGTGGTATACGCTAAAACCATTGGCAGCATTCCTGGGATCCAGAAAGTCTAAACCTTGTCTGTGGTATTCCGAGTAGGATCTGAGAAGGGATGACTGTGACGAGCTTCAAACCTGCGAATGTTGGGCGCAGTGACAGTGTGCAAAAGGATCAATGGATCCTATTCCGATGCTAGCGGGAACCAACAGATGATTAGCCATGCGATAGCTGTGCCTGGTATTTTTCATCCGAGACGAGAAATCCGACAGTTGATTAGCCGTGCAGAAACCATAGAGGACCATTTTCACTGAGAGGATCTTACAGCTTGCCATGGAAGGAGAAGGCATGGTTGGAAGAAGGCAATTGGAAAGAAAAGGTTCAGAAGCAACAAAGCATCTCCAGACGCTTATCTGAAATTTGCACCAATGAATTACATAAGTACCTTTATCTTATTTTCTGTTTTATTTATCTTTTAATTATCAAAATCTCATAACCATTTGAATCCGCCTGACTAAGATTTAGAAGGATGACCATAACTTGCTTCAAGTCAATAATCTCTATGGGATCGACCCTTACTCACGTAAGGTTTATTACTTGGACGACCCAGTGCACTTGCTGGTTAGTTGGTCCTTCAATTGAATGAGGACTACCTTGTGTTTAAGGCTCAAGGATCTTCTTCTGTAACCATGGAGAGGAAGCATGAAAAGCTTCTCTCAATACAGAGTCAAACAGAGCCCCCACACTTAACTTCTAAGTTTGGTGTTGGGAAGCCACCATTAAGCTCTGAATCTCTGTGAAGCTCTCTTAGGGCTCACTGTTAAGCTATTGACATTAAAGAAGCGCTTATTGGGAGGCAACCTAATGTTATTTAATTATATTTATTTATTTTCCATTGGTATTTATGTTTTCTTTAGGTTGATGGTTATGTGAAGTCGCAAAAACAACTGCGGAATTCAAGAAAAATCAAAACAGCATTAAAAATAGCACACCCTGGAGGACAGGCTTACTGACATTTAAATGCCAGTAAGGATAGCAGAATGGGCATTTAATGCCCAGTCTGGCAGCATTCTGGGCGTTTAACACCAGAAAGGGGCAGCAGACTGGCGTTTAATGCCAGGAAAGGTAGCAGAGCTGGCGTTAAATGCCAGAATTGGCACACAGTGGCGTTTAAACGCTAGAATGGTGCAGGGAGTAGAATTCCTTGACACGTCAGGATCTGTGGACCCCACAGGATTCCCACCTACCCCACCTCTTCTTCTCTCCTCTTCATACCTTTCCATAACACTCTTTCCCAAATACCCTTGACCAATCCAATCAATACCTCTTCCCCAAACACCATTCACCTATCAAATCCTACGCTCTTCTCTATACTCTCTTCACCACTCACATCCATCCATCATAAAATCCCACCTACCTCACCATCCAAATTCAAACTATTTCCCTCCCAAACCCACCCCTTCATAACCGAATTCCCCCTCTCTCTTACCCTATAAATACCTTTCCTTACCACCTTCAATTTCACACATCTTACACACTTATACCCCTTTTGCCAGAACCACTCCTCCACTCTATCTCCTCCATTTCTTCTTTTTCTCCTCATTTCTTTCTTCTTTTGCTCGAGGACAAACAAATCTTCTAAGTTTGGTATGGAAAAAGCTCTGCTTTTTGTTTTTCCATAACCATTAATGGAACTTAAGGCTGGAGAAACCTCTAGAAAGAGGAAAGGGAAGGCAATTGCTTCCACCTCTGAGTCATGGGAGATGGAAAGATTCATCTCAAAAGTGCATCAAGACCACTTCTATGAAGTTGTGGCCAAGAAAAAGGTGATCCCTGAGGTCCCCTTCATGCTAAAAAAGAGTGAATATCCGGAGATCCAATGTGGGATTCGAAGAAGAGGTTGGGAAACTCTCACCAACCCCATCCAACAAGTCGGAATCTTAATGGTTCAAGAGTTATATGCTAATGCATGGATCACTAGGAACCATAACCAAGGTGTGAACCCGAACCCAAAGAATTGGCTCACAATGCTTCGGGGAAAATACTTGGATTTCAGTCCAGAAACTGTAAGGTTGGCATTCAACTTGCCAATAATGAGAGGAGACCCTCATCCTTTCACTAGAAGAGTCAAATTTGATCAAAAGTTGGACCAAGTCCTCATGGACATCTGTGTGGAAGGAGCTCAATGGAAGAGAGACTCAAGAGGCAAGCCGGTTCAATTGAGAAGGCCTGACCTCAAACCCGTGGCTAGGGGATGGTTGGAGTTCATCCAACGCTCTATCATTCCTACTAGCAACCGGTCTGAAGTTACTGTGGACCGGGCTATCATGATCCATAGTATCATGATTGGAGAGGAAGTAGAAGTTCATGAGATCATATCTCTAGAACTATACAAGGTGGCTGACAAGCCCTCCACTTTGGCAAGGTTAGCCTTTCCCCATCTCATCTGTCACCTATGCAATTCAACTGGAGTTGTCATAGAGGAAGACATCCTCATTGAAGAGGACAAGCCCATCACTAAAAAGAGGATGGAGCAAACAAGAAAGTCCACTCATGGACTTCAACAAGAGCATGAGAAAATTCCTCATCAAGAAATCTCTGAGATGCCTCAAGGGATGCATTTTCCTCCACATAACTATTGGGAGCAACTCAACACCTCTTTAGGAGATTTGAGTTCTAACATGGAGCAACTAACAATGGAGCACCAAGAGCACTCCATCATCCTCCATGAAATAAGAGAGAACCAAAAGGCCATGAGAGAGGAGCAACAAAGGCAAGGAAGAGACATAGAGGAGCTCAAGCACTCCATAGGATCTTCAAGAGGAAGAACTAGCCGCCATCACTAAGGTGGACCCGTTCTTTAATTTTCTTGTTCTTATTTTCTATTTTTTGATTTCCATGCTTTATGTTTTATCTATGTTTGTGTCTTTATTACATGATCATTAGTGTTTAGTGTCTATGTCTTAAAGCTATGAATGTCCTATAAATCCTTCACCTTTCTTAAATGAAAAATGTTTTCTGAAAAAGAAAAAGAAGTACATGAATTTCGAATTATATCTTGAAAATAATCTAATTATTTTGAGGTGGTGGCAATACTTTTTGTTTTCTGAATGAATGCTTGAACAGTGCATATTTTTCATATTGTTGTTTATGAATGTTAAAATTGTTGGCTCTTGAAAGAATAATGAAAAAGGATAAATGTTATTGATAATCTGAAAAATCATAAAATTGATTCTTGAAGCAAGAAAAAGCAGTGAAGAACAAAAGCTTGCAAAAAAAAAGGGGCAAAAAAAAGAGAAAGAGAAAGAAAAAGCAAGCAGAAAAAGCCAATAACCCTTTAAACCAAAAGGCAATGGTAAAAAGGGATCCAAGACTTTGAGCATTAATGGATAGGAGGGCCCAAAGGAATAAAATCCTGGCCTAAGCAGCTAAATCAAGCTGTCCCTAAGCATGTGCTTGTGGCGTGAAGGTGTCAAGTGAAAAGCTTGAGACTGAGCAGTTAAAGTCGTGGTCCAAAGTAAAGAGTGTGCTTAAGAGCTCTGGATACCTCTAACTGGGGACTCTAGCAAAGCTAAGTCACAATCTAAAAAGGTTCACCAGTTATGTGTCTGTGGCATTTATGTATCCGGTGGTAATACTGGAAAACAAAATGCTTAGGGTCACGGCCAAGACTCATAAAGTAGCTGTGTTCAAAAATCAACATACTGAACTAGGAAAATCAATAACACTATCTGAATTCTGAGTTCCTATAGGTGCCAATCATTCTGAACTTCAAATGATAAAGTGAGATGCCAAAACTGTTCAGAAGCAAAAAACCACTAGCCCCGTTCATCTAATTGGAAATTAGCTTCATTGATATTCGGAATTTATTATATTTTCTCTTCTTTTTATCCTATTTTGTTTGTAGTTGCTTGGGGACAAGCAACAATATAAGTTTGGTGTTGTGATGAGCGAATAATTTATACCCTTTTTGGCATTGTTTTTACATAGTTTTTAGTATGTTTTAGTCACTTTTTATTATATTTTTATTAGTTTTTATTCAAAATTCACATTTTTGGACTTTACTATGAGTTTGTGTATTTTTCTATGATTTCAGGTATTTTCTGGCTAAAATTGAGGAACCTGAGCAAAAATCTGATTCAGAGGCTAAAAAAGGACTGCAAATGCTGTTAGATTCTGACCTTCCTGTACTCGAAGTGGATTTTCTGGAGCTACAGAAGTCTAATTGGCACGTTCTCAATTGAGTTGGAAAGTAGACATCTTGGGCTTTCCAGCAATATATAATAGTCCAGTTTTTTCGAGATTTGATGACCCAAACTGGCGTCCAAACGCCCACCAGAGATTTCTGGCATAAAATGCCCAAACTGGCACCCAAGCTGGCGTTTAACTCTAAGAACAGCCTATGCACGTGAAAGCTTCAATGCTCAGCCCAAGCACACACCAAGTGGGCCCCGGATGTGGATTTCTACACAATCTACACTTAGTTACTCATTTTCTGTAAACCTAGGTTACTAGTTTAGTATAAAAACTACTTTTAGAGATTTATTTTAGAGGGATCTTTGATCTAGCTTAGGCGATTGTACATGTTTGGAGGCTGGCCTCACACCCATGCCTAGACCTCTTTTCACTTATGTATTTTCTACGGTGGAGTTTCTACACCACATAGATTAAGGTGTGGAGCTCTGCTGTTCTTCATGAATTAATGCAATTACTACTGTTTTTCTCTCAATTCACACCTACTTCTTCTCTAAGATACTCACTTGTACTTTAATCTAGAGAATGATATGATCTGTGACACTCATCATTATTCTCAATTCTATGAACGCGTGCCTAACGACCACTTTCGTTCTATCTGTGCTCAACGTAGTCATTGGGCAACAGCTTGAGTGCGTATCTCTTGGGTATCTAATACACGGACCGAGTCCGTGAGATTAGTATCTTCGTGGTATACGCTAAAACCATTGGCAGCATTCCTGGGATCCAGAAAGTCTAAACCTTGTCTGTGGTATTCCGAGTAGGATCTGAGAAGGGATGACTGTGACGAGCTTCAAACCTGCGAATGTTGGGCGCAGTGACAGTGTGCAAAAGGATCAATGGATCCTATTCCGACGCTAGCGGGAACCGACAGATGATTAGCCATGCGGTAGCTGTGCCTAGTATTTTTCATCCGAGACGAGAAATCCGACAGTTGATTAGCCGTGCAGAAACCGTAGAGGACCATTTTCACTGAGAGGATCTTACAGCTTGCCATGGAAGGAGAAGGCATGGTTGGAAGAAGGCAATTGGAAAGAAAATGTTCAGAAGCAACAAAGCATCTCCAAACGCTTATCTGAAATTTGCACCAATGAATTACATAAGTACCTTTATCTTATTTTCTGTTTTATTTATCTTTTAATTATCAAAACCTCATAACCATTTTGAATCCGTCTGACTGAGATTTACAAGGATGACCATAGCTTGCTTCAAGCCGACAATCTCCATGGGATCGACCCTTACTCACGTAAGGTTTATTACTTGGACGACCCAGTACACCTGCTGGTTAGTTGTGCGGAGATGTGAAAAGTGTGAATCACAATTTTCCACACCAGGCCTCCTCTCTACCCCATTATTATTATTATTCATCCACAATCACAATTATTCAAAATTCATATTAATAAATAAATATCAAGTTAAGAAATAAAAAATAAATAAATATCAAGTTGCATGGGCCACATAAAAAGTTTTTCTTTTTCATTGTTATATGCCCTTCTAGTCTTCATTCTGATATTTCACACACACATATATATATAGTCGTAGCTATAATTACTCTCTTCAATGTACTTTTTTACTTTTTACCTTGTATTTTTTTATTCTTCTGACATAACATGGATTGCTGGCAGCCTGTCACACGCATGCACAAACACTAGCTAATTCAAAGAACAAGGGCAAAAAAGAACCTCTGAAAAGCAATAAGATTGAGAAAGTAATATACCTGGGCAGATGAAGTCCCTACTGAACCCAATGTTTTACCTTGTAGAGAAGTAAAATGCCACATGAAGGTTAATGGAGGTAACAAATGCCTAAAGAAACAAAACATGAAAGTATAACAATAAAATTGAAAGAAATGTTTCTAGCTGACTTCATCAAATTGAAACAGACATGAGGCATGAATAACTATGTAATATGAGGCATGAATCATTCTTTTTATATTAAATTTTCATTAAGGTAAGTTAGAGTTGAACTATATTCTCCACCCTACTCCAAAAGCAAAGAAATCAAAATGTTTGGCTTTGAAAAGTTCCAAATTATATGCTGACAAACTAAAATAGGTAGATTGAACATATGAACAAATATTTACACGGTATTGTCTTCCTTGTGTTTATGAAAGGTTACTTGAAATTTGAGAGTTCTTGCCAAAGACTGATGCCACCTTTAAGAAGAGACAGCTGAGAAGCTAATAAATGGTTAAATACAAGGATGATTTAATGGGTTACTTCTTATGTTGCAGATATCACATAATCTCTTAAATAAAGGGATAGGATGCCAAGAGAGGACCACATTTTGTGACTATATCCCAACTTCTTCTGTACTTGGAGGGCCTGAACTTCTGTTTCATTAGTATATTCTCTACAGAAAGCAGAAACCATGTGAATAGTTTTTTTTTGTTGAACTCACTAAAATCACAAAGTCTAAATCCCCTATTAGCCTAATAAATATAAAATTTATCAAGTAAAACTTTTGTTAGCCAACGAAAATAGCACATAAATCAGTAAAGTCAACACATAACATGCTTTTCGAAAATATTAAGGCATGGATAAAACTTCAATAAAGAAATAAGAGAACAAAATATATAAATAAATGAGCTATACATCCCATGTAAGAAATTTCTTTAGCTATAGTTTTCCATGCATATTCCTTTATTTAAAATATTATAATTTTATATACTTTGAATTAGTGCAATCTATGAGAACAAATGAACAATGAAGAATGGTTTTTCTTACACCAGGCATCTTAATACTAGATACTGTGTGATGTTCTGTTTGTAGAGAGAAAATGCAAATCATGGAAAGCAAAAAGAAAAAGAGGTTAAGCCTAGCTAAACCCGGACATTAGCGACCAAAAGGTTAGCTCAATGTTTTTCTTTAAACCAAATTCGGTAACCTATATTTTACAAGGTCACGATTCCATTAGTTCGCACAAAAATGTCATTATTCCAAGTAATTATTCACACATACATCTAAAATGAAACCACCTAAAATCTGTGCCTCAAATATCAAATTGATTTCATGAACCTAAGGTCCTAAACTACACAACCTCTTCGAATTGGTTGCAAACTCTACTAAAACATATTCTGAATTCACCAATAAATTTCTCACAATGTCTTGATCATAATGATAACAAGTCCTTCTTTATCTCCATAATTCTTAACTAACCCTTAACAATCCCTAAATGTGCCTAAATCTTAATGAGCTACCACAAGTGTTAGGCCTTATGGTGTATCATACTTAATAAACTCCCCATGGACTTTTTTCATCTTATATCACTCAATTGGAACCAACACCAAACAAGATAGAAACAGCAACTACTAAACTATCTAATTTTTTTTTTCAATTATACGGAACAATATATACATAAACATAGAATTCAGATGACAATAGAACATAGAACCATGGTCACGAACTTCATATAAATAACTTCAAATAATAAAATTCCAGATAAAACATGAAAGATGCAAAATCAGGCAATTAAAAATGAAACCTCGAAGCATGCCGGAATCGTTTCTGGGAGGAGGATCAGTCAGGGGAGCTGGAGGTGGGCTTGGGGAAGCGGCGCGGCAGCTGAAATGGCGTCGCTGGAGGAGGACGGTGGTGGAGAGTGGGTGAACAGAAGGAGTGAGTGAAGGAGAGAAGAGAAGGAGGTTCACGAAAGAAGAAGAAGGGGTAACCGTGACAGAGGAACAACGGCAGTGGAGAATGACAGTGGCGCAACTGTGAATTTGGGGTAGAACAAGGGGGAATTGTGTTTCTGGTGATTGGGAAATTTGGGGATGAAATGGGAAATTTGGAGGAATTGGGTTCGGAACTTTGGATGCAGGGAGTGGACGCGGGTATTTGTGATTTTAGCGATAAAAATCAACGGCAAATATGTCGATTTCAATTTTAAAAAAAAAATAACACTCTAGACGTCTATTTTATACCTTAAATCTACAACGTTTGCTTAACTTTTGAAAAAGATCTAGATCGTTTATATTTATCGATGGTAAGTGTTGTCGATATTTTAAAAAACAAAATCGACGCCATGTTCGTCGATTTTAAAATAAAAGTATTTTCGCTACTCGTTTGTCGACAGTGTGACGATAATAATGTTAAGGGTAATTCATTATAAAAATATCGACGGCCTGGATGTCGATTTTAATATTTTATTTTTAATTACATTTTTTTGACAGTATTGACAGCAAGCTGTCGAAAAATATCGACGGCAGAAATAGCCGTCGATTTTTGGCGTCGAAAAAAAGGCTTTTTCTTGTAGAGGATGGAGCTGAGACTGAACACACTTCACTTTTTACTTTAGTTTTTGATTATTTTTTAATTCTAGTGAGAGAAACCCCTACTTCTCTCTAGAGTTTTTGACATTCTTAGTTTTGCTTTGAATTGGATCTTGAGAGAGCTGCTACTACCTTCAATTGGAGTCATTGTCCTTATAGTTTTCTTCTCTAATACCTCTATTACTCTTTTCCATTTGATTGCTTTGAATTCATGTTTGTATCTTGTCACTTTTGAATTTTATTAATGAATTGAATTATTTTTATGTTTATTTTCATCGCTTGTTTGACCCTTTTTAATTACTGTTAGTATCAATTTTGATTTAATCAATTTCTCATAATTATTATGTCTTTTATTTACTCCAACCATGTGTTTATGAAAATGGCATTCATGTTAATGGAGTAAGCTCCCAACTTGATTGGGGGTTGAGTAATTGGAACCCCTTGAGTTGTTATACCCAAGTGGTAATCTGTAACTGAAAATTGCTGGCTAGCTTAATTCTCACCAACTCTAGTCCTTCCCTGTGAAGTGACTAGGACTTGTGAACTAGAGTTAGTGATACCCACTTGACTTTCTTTCAATTGCTAGAGGATAACTAAGTGGGAGCAATGAACATTTACTTTTACACTTGGAGAAGACAACAAGGATAGAAACTCCAATTCTCTCCCCTAACCAAGGCCTTTTATTTTGAATACTCATCACCTCTTGTTAGTTATTCATTGCTTTAATTCCTAGCTATTTATTTTTCTGTTCTCAATTAAAAAGAAATATTCAGAAAAATCCTAACCAATAATTTGCATCTTGTGTCAACTCTTAGGGAAACGACCCGGGATTCTACTCTCGGTTATTTATTATTAATTATGACACATTCTAAATTGATAGTGAAAATTTCGTCGGTTAAGGTTGTACTTGCAATGCCATTTTGGAAAATACTTTTTAGAAATTCTTAATCGGCATTTATTCACCCATCAATTACCATTAAAACAACTTATTTGTCAACAAAGAGATAATATTTATTGGTCTCTGAAATTATATTCATGTTTCAATATAATTTTAAAAATTTTGATTTATTCAATTTAGTCTCCGAACTTTGTAGTGTGGCTGACATTAGTTCTTGATCTTATTTATATCACAGACCCACTAAATCAAAATTTAATATAGTTTTTATCAATGTTTTTAAATTCAAAATTTCTATACTAAAATTAGCTAGAATTTCTCTTTATATTGAAAATTTAACGAAATAGTAACTTTAATTATCTCAACTAATGTCCCAGTCAATTACTTTTATGTCTTTAAAAAAACTGTATATGAGAAGAAATTAATTAATTTGTCCACTTTAATAAATAGCTATTTGACTAAAATGAAAGAAATTATTTTTTCAATTTTTTTAAAAAGAATTAATATTATATATATTTTGTTACACTACATTTAGTTATAAAAATTTTATTTATTTTCAATGTTTATATTAAAAATAAAAATAAATTTAAGTTAATGAATTTTAATTTATAATGTAATAATAATATAATAATTATTTTATATATTGCACGAATATAAATTAATTATTTTTTTATTTGTAAAAATTTTAAGAGGCTTGAGCTTGTTATATATATATTTTGATGAGTATGACATATTTTTTTATATAAACAATTTTAGAAAAATCTAAAAGTTAATCTATTACCTTTTTATTTTTAGTTTAATTTAAATATTTTTTATTGTTTTTGGAAAGAAAATCTTTTAAGGAATTTAATAATATGTGACGAGGAATACCGAATAAATTATACAGAAACCAATTAAAATGTAACACGAAAATATCTTTAGTAAAAGATGAAATAGGCATCTTTATTTGAGTGATCTCCATGAATTAAATCAAAACAATTATAACAAATAAATTAAATCAGCAGTCAGCGAGCTATAATTCAAATGATATAATCTTTCCATCCTTATTTAATTAGAGGTCTCGGATTCAAGTCTCACTCCTAACTTTAAAAAAAAATAAATTAACACAATTATAACAAATAAATTATACAACTAATTAATTTAATTAATTAATGCATATATCATATTAAATCCTAAATCAATTATAATTAATTATAGTTAAAGAAGAAACCAATGCAATTTCATCTTGAGGATATTTTTATTTTATTTAATTAACTAAATCAAATCAATTATACTTAATTATTATTATATCAAGTATATGGTTTGAGGTGAAATTAATCATATTAAATACATGATTATGCTTATATATAATTTTACGTTCTCATTACTATTTAATAGTCTTCGTGTCTTTTATTTTTTTTAGGATGATTATTCTTTAGTTTTTCTTTCACTCCTTTAGAATGTGTAAATAATAGTTTGTATTCTATTTTCTATCATCTTCTTCTCCGTTATTTCTTTATTATTTGTCCTTTTTTTAGGTTTTATATAATTTTTTAATCAAATAGTTTTCATATTTTACCCTATTTAAAAAAAAGAAATTGAGTCATACCTATATAAAAGTTGTTTGAAGTGTTTTATTCAATTTCCTATACTAATTTCTATTATTTGTTCATTTTGATTTATTAATAACTGCTAGATTAATTGATAGTATTAGATAATGTAATAAGAGGGATAAAACATAATATATACAATGGAGATATAAAGTATCAACATATATAATGAAAATCAAAATAGAATCTCTAAAAAGCTAGAATCCTTCGCTTTAAAAACTTCCATAATGCCTCAACGAGGTGCCTCACATCCTACATCTGAAAACCACAAAATATGTACGGGGTGAGAACCAGAGGTTCTTAACATGGTAACGGTGCTCACATAACTAATATATAATATCCCGAGAAAGCCGAAGGCGATCCTAGAACTTCCGACAACAAATTCAAACTTAAAAGCTAAAATTTAAGACTATAAAATAAGGCAAGGTATCTAAGTTTAAGGATTCCTAGTTTTTATCACAGTTCTAACCTAAGTCCCTAAGTTCACTGCCTTTCCTCCAATCCTCCGAAACACCAGTGCACAGACAAAAAATGCATACAAAGAAAACACAAGTAGTTTACAGTTACAGCAAACAGAACATATAGTAGTTAAGCATAAATATCAGTTACGCAAACCCACGAATGCAAAACTAAACAAGACACATAAATGCATATGATGCATGCCTTTTCTACTGACCGTGAGCTCACGTGTCGGTTACTTTGCCAGAACCCGATATACCCGGTAGCTAACCCGGATATTGTCTCTCTAATATGCCTCTACACTCTTGGAATATAGTGCTCGCCACACTTATGGGATATAGTGTCCATCGCATTACCCGGGATAAAGTGTTCCCACACTCTTGGGATATAGCTCCCGCCACGCTCTCGAGATATAATGCCCGTCACACTCATGGGATATAGTGTTCGACACATTTCCCAGGGTAAGGTGCTCCAACACTCTAGGGATATAGCGTCTGCCACGCTCTCGGGATATAGTGCCCGTCACACTCTCCAATCACACTCACTATTTATCATTACCACCATTATACCCTCTCTCGTACACTGACATTTCATCAATTCATATCTCAATTCAATCTCAAGTTCACCATTTATCATCATCATCATCATCATCATTATTCACTTCTCATTCAACATTGCCAACACCTCATTACTTAGTTACTCGCTTTATCCACACTTTTCAATTCAAATCCCCCACTTCAAAACCTATCTTCACCTCTACCATCTCTTCCTAGTTCAACCCTCTTCATTACCATTACAGCTCAATTCTAGGGTCTTAGAGAGTAAAAATAGAGGTTTAGAGGTTCAAAATCATGTTTTAAAACACAAAACTCATTTTGCTGGAAATAGGGATTCCACGTATGCGTGGGTCAAGCGTACGCGTGGGTGCATTTTTCTTTGCTCGCATACTGATAAACCAATATTTTATGGTTTATCTTGTGCTAAATTGAGTGGTTTTTATCAATTCTTTGCATACTTATTCATACAATTTGCATGGTTTTACAAATCATTCCCAATTTTGTTCCATGGTCGAAAAACTTGCTTCCTAAGTCTTTATATTGTGTATTTTTAATTCTCCTTTTTACCATTCGATGTCGTGATCCGTGCGTTAAGTGTTTTCAGGATGTATAGGGCAGGAATGGCTTAAAGGATAGAGAGGAAGCTTGCAAAAATAAAAGGAACACAAGAAACAAAGGAGATGACCAGCGAGGATCGACGCGCACGCATGGCTCACGCGTGCGTGCGACTTGGAGTTTTTCACAGCGACGCGTACATGTAACTGACGCGTACGCGTGACAAGCAAAATTGCACAGCGACACGTACGCGTGACTGACGCGTACACGCAATATGCGCAGAAGACCATCGACGTATACGCGTGACTTACGCGTACGCGTGGCGTCACTTTGTTCAGAGTTACATATTGATGTCTTCAATTTCGGAATTTATTAATGCAAAGAATTACTTTTACCTTTAATTAATTTTCTTTTATTGATTTATTTGAATTACCATGTCTTCTTTTCATTCCCTTTATATTTTTATGAAAATGGCATTCATGTCAATGGAGTAGACTTCTAACTTGACTTTGGAGTTGATTAATAGGAGACCCTTGAGTTGGAATACTCAAGTGTTAATTTGTAATTGGAAGTTATTGGGTGACTCTTTAGTCACTAACGCTAATCCTTCCATAGGAGAGGATTAGGACTTGTGAATCGGAGTTGGTTCAGTTACTTGATTTTTCTTTATTCGGTAATGGATAACTAAGTAGAAACAACAACCTATTACTATTACACTTGGAAAAATTCAACAAGGATTGAACTTCCGATTAATCTTCTCTTAGTCAAGATTTTTTATTTCAATTACATAAAATCTCTTATTAATTTTATTGCTTTAATTTATAATCATTTATTTTCTCATTCCCTAACTCTAAAATTTCCCAGAAAATTCCACTCCCAGTATTTTATTCTTAAATTATGACAACTCTTTTTAAATTGATAAGCGGAATTTTCGTCGATTAAGAACTATACTCGCAACGTTATTTCCATTATAAATTCTTAATCGGCAATTTTTCGCCCGTCAATTTTTGGCGCCGTTGCCGGGGAGTTGCAACAGTGTGCTAAATTATTAGTTCGTGTAAATATCTTTAAATTTACATATTTGTATATTTTATTTTATTTTATCACCATGAGCTATATGTTTCTTTCATTGAATGACGCGTTCACTACCTGATCCGAGCTTAGCCACGTTTGATCCTGAAATCGAAAGAACTATTTTACGTATTAGGTGAGCTCAGTGTCAGTTAGCCTCCAAGGGTGGTGAAGTGGTTACTACCAATTCACCAGTCTTATCTGAGACCGAATCTGAAGCACCATTTGAGGAAGAAACAAGTTTCTCTTCTACTGATTCTGTTGATTTACGTGCAGGTAATATGGCAGAGCCCAGAAGGATTACTCTCCAGGAAGCGGGAGCTCCGGACTTTACACTGCAACCGTATCAAGCGCGTCATCCAAATCTGGCTGCAGATTTTGAACTGAAGACTGCGCTAAACAACCTACTGCCCAAGTTTCATGGCTTACCTGTTCAAGAGCCTATCAAGCACCTCAGAGATTTTCAGACAGATTGCTCAACCACTAAGCATCATGGTGCAGATGAAACTACTATTTGGCTATATGCCTTCCCATTTTCTCTTGAGGGAAAGGCAAGGGAGTGGTTCTACACTCAACCTGAAGAAGTTGTTACTAATTGGGATCTTCTCATAAGGGAATTCCTGGACAAATACTTTCCGAATGAAGTTACAGATAGACTGGGGAAAGAATTATCCTACATTATCCAAGGCGAATCAGAAACTCTTTTCAAGTATTGAGAACGCTTCAAGAATCTCCTAAACTCATGTCCCCACCACAAGATTGACCAGTTGGTGTTGATTAGCTATTTCACACAAGGCATGAAGCCTCAAGACAAGACTATATTAGATGCTGCGGGTAATGGCTCTCTGACTAAGTACAAGACGGCGACAGAAGCGTGTCAGCTGATCACCGATCTAGCTGAGTCTACCCAAAATGCCAGGCACAGGAACAACCATCCCAAGACTATTGCGGAGGTTTCCTCTAGTATTGAGACCGTTGCTCTCACACAGACTCTGGAAGAGATGACCAACATACTGAAGCAGCTACAGCTGAATCAACAACAACCTCAGCCTCCTCGACAACAACAGTGTCAACAGTTGGTTCCTCAGAGAGTGTGCGGAATATGTGCCTGCTATTCTCATTACACTGATGAATGTCTGCAACTCCAACAAGAAGACAACACCTTGGCGGCTACCAACAACTATTACAACAGTCCGGATCAAGGACATTATCAACAAGGCGGTAATTATAACCAAGGTGGGAACTACAATCAAGGTTGGCAAGACAACTCCAACCAGGGATGGAGAGACAACTTTAACCAAGGGTGGAGAGACAATTCCAACCAGGGGTGGAGAGATAATTCCAACCAAGGATGGAGGGACAACTACAACCAAGGAGGTAGAGACAACATGGAAATCAGAGGTGGAACAACAACAACAGACAGCAGAACCAAGGCCAGCCTTACTGAACACCTCACCAAAGGCAGTCCCAAGCGCCTCAAAACAACCAACAGCAGGCCCCTCAAATTACTTACCCCCCTTCCTCCTCTAATGATGAGATGCTTTGCTTTATTGCGCAAGGACAAAAAGACATTCATAATACACTTAACTCTACCATAAATGGTCTTAACTCCACTTTACAAGCTCTCGTCTCCCGGATGGAATCACTATCTACCCCCAACAATCAGCATTCAAGCTCCAGTGCACTTCCTTCTCAACCTTTACCCAACCCCAAAGGTAGAATCAATGCCATTACTTTGAGGTCCGGAATCACACTACAAGAGAGGAGTCATGAGGAGCAAAGCTCAAAGGAAGACATTCAAGTTGAAGACATTGTTGAGGTAGAGGATGTTGAAGAAGAGGATGAAGTACAAGACATGGTTGAAGAAGAAGCGGCTCAACCAGGGAATGGAGCACCAAAGGAAGATGAAGTTACAAGAGAAGCCATTCCTATTTCTTTTCCACACCTTGTTAGGAAGCCCAGAAAGCAGATGGAGCTAGACCCCAAGATGGTGGAGATCTTCAAAAAGGTTGAGGTAACCATTCCCCTTTTTGATGCTATTCATCAGGTACCTAAATATGCTAAGTTTCTAAAAGATTTATGCATGAATAAAGATAAAATACATGATTTAGAAACTATTCCTCTAGGTAGCTCTATTTCTGCTTTAATGGGTGCTATACCGGAAAAATGTGGGGATCCGGGTCCATGCATGGTTACTTGTACTATTGAGAGTGTACAATTTTTTTACTGCATGTGTGATTCAGGTACGTGTGTGAGTATTATGCCATTATCTGTATATGATGCCTTGAGGCTCCCTCCCTTAAAAAGGTCGGCAGCATGTTTTATTTTGGCAGATAAAAGCATAATCTCGGTGGTTAGAATTGCTGAGGACGTGCTGGTGAGAATTAAGGGGCTAACATTCCCTATTGACTTCTACATTTTGGAGATGCCCCCTAATGACTTAGGAAGACCATCATCCATCAGGCCATTTCTGAAGACTTCAAGGTTCAAATTGGATGCCTTCTCAGAGACTTACTCTTTTGAGATAGATGGCAGAGCAGTGAGCTTCAACCTGGATGAAGCTATGAAGCACCCACCGGAAGATCACTCCATCTTCCAGTGCGACATCATTGATGAGACTGTGGCTGCAGTTCATCAAAAAGAAGTAGAAGAGATGAACATGGAGTAAGGTGCAAGTGTGGAAAAATCCTCTGAGCTTACTGAAGATACCTTGCCACCATCAATGGCAGCAGATGTTCAAGTGCCTAGCCATGAGCAGAAAATAGAGTTGAAGCCCCCTTCACCCCACCTCAAGTATGTTTACCTTAAGGATAATCAGAAGCTCCCAGTTATCCTTGCAACGGAACTCACTTCCCAACAGGAGGAGCAGTTGCTTAGTGTGCTGAGAAGACACAAGAAAGCTATTGGGTGGAGCTTGGCAGATATAGTAGGCATCAGCCCTCAAGTCTGTGAGCACCGTGTATTTTTAGAAGAGGGAGCAAGGCCTGTCCGTCAACCTCAAAGGTAGCTGAACCCCACCATTTTAGAGGTTGTCAAGAAGGAAGTGACCAGACTATTTGAAGCTGACATCATCTATCCAATCTCAGATAGTGAATGGGTCAGCCCAGTACAAGTGGTGCCCAAGAAGTCTGGAGTCACAACAGTGAAGAATGAGCACGGAGAACTCATAGCTACTAGAGTGCAGAACTCCTGGAGGGTATGCATTGATTATAGGCGTCTCAACCAGGCTACTCACAAGGATCACTACTCACTGCCCTTCATCCATCAAATGCTTGATCGCCTGTCAGGTAAATAACACTACTATTTTCTAGATGGTTACACTGGCTATTTTCAAATTCATATAGCTCCTGAAGATCAGGAGAAAACTACTTTTACATGTCCCTTTGGAACGTATGCATACAAGAGGATGCCTTTTGGCTTATGTAATGCACCGGCTATGTTCCAAAGATGCATGATGAGCATTTTCTCAAATCTTCTTGAGAACTGTATGGAAGTTTTCATGGATGAATTTAGTGTGTATGGTGATTCGTTTAACCTTTGCTTGGATAGTTTAGCTAGAGTATTAGACAGGTGTGTTAGTTCAAAACTTGTATTGAATTTTGAAAAATGTCATTTTATGGTAAAATAAGGTATTGTTCTAGGACATGTTGTTTCTAATACTGGTATTTCAGTTGATCCAGCAAAGGTAGATGTCATTTCTGGTTTACCTTACCCCTCCTCCGTGAGGGAAGTCCGTTCGTTTCTTGGTCATGCAGGTTTCTACCGGAGATTTATCAAGGACTTCAGTAAGGTAGCATTGCCTTTATCCCGATTGCTGCAGAAGGATGTTGAGTTTGAGCTGAGTGAGGATTGCATGGAAGCGTTTGATAAGCTGAAGATTGCCTTGACTCAAGCTCCGATAGTGAGAGGGCCAGACTGGAGCTAGCCATTTGAGATAATGTGTGACGCCTTCAACTATGCAGTAGGAGCGGCGCTGGCTCAGTGCGAAGGTAAGGACCCTTTTATAATTGCCTATGCTTCTAAGACCTTAGACGCTGCTCAGTCTAATTATACTACCACTAAAAAAGAGCTTCTGGCTATTATTTTTTCTCTGGATAAATTTCGAGCCTACTTACTTGGTAGTAAGGTGGTAGTATACTCAGACCATGCAACTCTAAAATATTTATTAGCTAAGAAAGAGTCCAAACCAAGGCTAATACGTTGGATATTGTTGCTGACAGAATTTGATTTAGAAATCAAAGATAGGAGTGGTTCCCAAAATTTAGTGGCGGACCAATTGAGTCACCTAGAGCACATTAAGAATGAATCTACTCCTATTAATGATGCTTTTCCATTTGATAGCTTGCACACAATATCTGAAGTAGTCCCTTGATACGCACATATAGCTAATTATCTGGTTAGTCGTACCTTCCTCCTAATTTTACTAAGCATCAAATGGACAAGCTTAAAAGCGAGTCCAAGTACTATATATGGGATGACCCGTATTTATGGAGATGTGGTGCTGACCAGATAATTAGAAGGTGTATGCCACAATCAGAATTTCAGTCCATTTTAGAGGCCTGCCACTCTTCTGAGAGTGGTGGACATTTTGGTTCTTAAAGAACAGCTAGAAAAATTTTAGAATATGGATTCTGGTGGCCCACACTATTAAAAATGCAACTGATTTCTGTGAATCTTGCTCCCCATGCCAGAGGCTTGGGAATATATCCAAGAGGGATGAGATGCCCCAACAACTTATGTTGTTCTGTGAAATTTTTTATGTTTGGGGTATTGACTTCATGGGTCCATTTTCAAACTCTAATAGTTTCTTATACGTATTGTTAGCTGTTGATTATATTTCCAAATGGGTGGAAGCAATTCCTACCCGTACTGATGATGCTAACCATGTTGTCTCCTTTGTTCGAAGTAATATTATCTGTCGCTTTGGATCACCTCGAGCAATCGTGAGTGATCAAGGCACTCACTTTTGTAATAGGAGATTAACAGGTCTACTGAAGAAACATGGCATTGTTCACAAGGTGGCGACAGCTTACCATCCCCAGACCAATGGGCAAGCCGAGGAGTCTAACAGAGAAATAAAGCATATCCTGGAGAAGGTCGTCAAGCCTCATAGAAAAGACTGGAGTACCAGGCTTGCAGATGCGCTTTGGGCTTATCGGACAGCGTACAAGACACCAATCGGAATGAGTCCCTTCCGCCTAGTCTATGGAAAGGCTTGTCACCTCCTAGTGGAGGTGGAACACAAAGCTTTCTGGGCTATAAGGGAATGCAACATGGGATTTGAGAAAGCCGGTGCTGAAAGGAAGCTGCAACTAGTAGAACTAGAGAACCTTCGACTCGAAGCATATGACAACTCCAGGCTATACAAAGAGAGGGTTAAGGTTGTGCATGACAAGAATATCAAGCGAAGAGAGTTCAGACCTGGGGAGTTAGTTCTCCTTTACAACTCAAGGTTGAGGCTCATGCCAGGCAAGTTGCGATCAAGGTGGGAAGGACCCTATAGAGTAGAGAAGGCAGAGCCATACGGAGTCTTCCACCTGAGTCATCCTTCAAGCTCCAAATTCATCAAAGTCAATGGCCACCACTTGAAGCTGTATCATGGTGAGAAAATGAAGAACAATAAAGAGCTGGAGATCTTCCTCTTGGAGGATCCACCAACAGAAGAAGACTGAGCTTGTGGACCGTCCAACTTAAGGACGTAAAAGAAAAGTGCTAGGTAGGAGACAACCCACCATGGTATGATCATCGCTTTTTATTCTTAGTTTTATTTTATTTTATTGTTATCAGTGTTCATTCATAATTTCTGCATCATCACCTGCATTCTGCATAAAAAAAACACGCATTCGACGCGCAAGCGTCTAGGACGCGCACGCGTCATACATGAATGCGAAATATATTGGATTGAACAGAGAGTTGCGCGGGAGTTAAGCAGGAAGCGTGCTTTGCGCACCATCAAGCCCACGCGTGCGTGTCACCTGAAGTTTCTGTCACTCACACATACGCGTCTAGGACGCGCACGCGTGCCTCAGGAAATCGGCGTAAATATGTTTTTGAACAGAAAGTTGTGATGGCCTAGTGCTGGCATCGTGCGAGAGGCACAAATCCACTCACGCGTATGCGTCCCTCTCGTTCTCAGAGCACCCACGCGTGCGCGTACTGTACGCGCACGCGTCATATGCAATTTTGGCCCCCAACACAGATTGAACAGAGAGTTGTGCGTGCGCGGGGCTGGTCTCACGCGACTGGCACGACCAAGGGCACGTGTACGCATGCCAGACGCTTACGCGTCTTTTTTATTTTTGCGTGACCCACGTGTACGCGTACAGTACGCGTGCGCGTCGCCTGCGCCGCCTCACTTAAACCAGTACGCCGCCCAGATTTCAGTTTTCTCCCTCCCAAATCCTAATTCTCTTTCATTCCTAATTCTTTCTTCTTCCTTCCTCCCCTCTTCTTACTTCTTATTCCCTACTTCTTTCTTCCTCCCTTTTTCCACCTTCTTCCTCAGGTTTCTTTTCTTCACCTCCTCTACTATTTCATTCTTCTTTCATTTATTACATTTAATTATTTTTCTTTCTTCTCATTTTTATATTAGGTTAGTTATTTATGGTTTCTTTTTTCATTCTTTTCTCATGCATTTTTATGTTGGTGTTGGAGCTTTATTTGGGTGTTATTTTATTATATTTGAGCTTGTGAATATTATGAGGAGTT
Source organism: Arachis hypogaea (assembly GCF_003086295.3). Taxonomy (NCBI): domain Eukaryota; kingdom Viridiplantae; phylum Streptophyta; class Magnoliopsida; order Fabales; family Fabaceae; genus Arachis; species Arachis hypogaea. The sequence continues at coordinate 26,749,754 of NC_092049.1, forward strand.
ATTTGACAATTGACATTTTATTATGGATCTCATATACACTTGGATTAATTATTTTTATTACTATTTTAACTTGAACACCAAATGTTTGTGAAAAAGCCAACATGGCATTTTGAATTCTTTTCTATTCTATTCTTACTACTTTAATGCCTCTTTTTCGCAACTCTTGCACTCCACATGTATTAAGTTTATCATTTACAATTTTCATCATACAAGTGCTCATTATTTTCTTCCATGTGATACTTATTGTTGAATTCGACGCTTGAGCTATGCTTCTCATGCCTCTTTCTTGCATGCCATAAACCCTCTTGCATCTAATTATTATGAATTGCCTTCTTGATATTAATTGATGTCTTACCTACATGTTGTAGCTACCATGTATTTAAGCTATTATCTTTTCTTTGGCATTCATTATCACTTGGAATTTCTTCCTTCCGGTTCTTGATTATCTATATTTAACATTCTTCCTCTTTCTTTCTTCCTTAGGATGGGTACCAAGAAAGGAAAAGAGAAGGCCACTGATAAGACACCGGCAAGGAAAGGCACTAAAAGAACCGTGGCTAAGGCACAACCCACTACAAGCATTAAGCCACCCATGAAGTGGGTGAAGCGGACAATCAAAGTTGATGAGGCAGAAAAGGCATTTTCTGATAGGGACTCTGCACGGTTCACTAACCGTTACCATGAGCAGATGTTCCTTATCATGGCTAAGAGAAACTACAATAATGAGCACCTACTCATTCTTCCAACACACTTTGTTGATTTTGTGGAGCCCCGCATCAAAAGGAGACAGTGGGGATTCTTGAGAAGGCAGCTACGGGAGGCCAATTTATCATGGGTAGTTGAATTCTACTCTAACTTCCACTCGCCTACCCTGCAGTCTGTTTATGTCCGTTAGAAGCAAGTACCTGTCTCCGAAGGAGAAATTTAGCGCGTATTGGATCTTCCACCTAGCTCAGAGGGATGGGACGCCTATCAAGAGGCCTCTCTCAAGCGCCAGACATACCAGTTTGACTGGAATAGCGTTCTTGGTGTCATAGCACAACCTGGCAGCACATGGATCTACGGACGACATCAGACTCGACCTAAGAGCATCTCAGCTCCTGCACTTACCTTGGAGGCTCACGTGTGGGCACAGATTATGTCCCACTATGTCTTTTCGAGCACTCACGAGTCCACCTTTACTGCAGACATGGCTTTTCTTATCTGGTGCATTCTTACAGAGCAGCCCATAAACTTACCCAGACACATCCGGCAGGCCATGGGACATGTACAGATTGCGGGCAACCTACCCTTTCCTGCATTGGTTTCAGATCTTGTCTCTGCAACATGAGTCTCCTATAGGGCTGGGGATACCAAGGCCATGATCCCAAGGGCTGATCAATATGTCCTAAATAGGAAGTATACCAAACCCCCAGTACCCTCTGCTAGCCGACATTCCGGCCCATCTTTAGACACTCCTCCTACTTCCACCCCGCCATCACCCATACCTCCTACACCATCCACTACTTAGATGTTCCTTCAGATCCTTCAGAGGTTAGACCGGCAAGACCGACAGATGGAGCGAATGGAGCACCGCAACAAGCACCGATATACCTATCTGAAGAAACTCATTGTTAGTACTCACCCACCTCCAGAAGCGAAGGATACCCCGGACTCCACTTCACCTGCCAGCACCGGGAGCCATGGCGAGCCCGACAGTGGAGGTGATGCTACCAGCCCCACCTTGCTCCTTAATGATGGCACGGAGGACCGTGCCAAGCCTTAAGTGTGGGGAGGTCAGTACCTGACTTCCGGAGGTAATCTCTCTCTTTCTTAACACCAATATGTTATTTTTCTTTTGTTAGATAGGATAGATTGCATGATAATAATTGCTTGCATGTATGTTCTACTTGGTTGAAATAATGAGTTTCTTTTCAAGACCCTATTTTAGAGCATTTCACTAATTCAAATTGAATCTTTGTGTTAAACTTGTTTGAAGATTGTAACTTGGAACATGGTTTATAGCTAAGAACACACAACCTGTGAGATTTTGAGCTTAATTATATGGTTACATTATTTAACCATGATTTTTATTCTTGTGTGTTTGCTTCTCTATCATTGCAATCTTTGCTTTGTTCCATTCTATATGTCCATTTGTTAGTGTATATTCATGCATACATATGATTGAGGCCATCAATTGTTATCAGCTCACTTATCCGAAATAGCCTACCATTCCATTTACTTTTGTTTGCCACTTTGAGCCTTCTTAACCCCTATTTGTTCTATATTTTACCACATCACTAGCCTTAAGCAGAAAAATAATTAATTACCCCAATTGAATCTTTGGTTAACTTGAGATAGAGATTGTGTGTCAATTAAGTATGGAAAATTGTGGGAACTTTGGTTGATGAGAAAGTGTATTGTTTTTATTGACAAAAATTGAGAATTTGGGTACTAATCATGTGAAATTATGAAAACCATATGTGTTGATTGACTATGCTTTCATATAAAAAATGAAAAAAAATATAATATAATATAATATAAATAAATAAATAGGGGACAAAATTACCCCAATGTTAAGTTTAATAAAAGATCAATGCATATGTGATGAAATAGAAGAAAACTTTGATACACGAGTAAGTGAAATATACAAAAGTGAGAGTATGGGTAGCTAGGCATGATTTTAGAATTATATAGAGTGTGTGTGTGTGTTAGGTGAGAACTTAGGTTAGTCACAGATTCAAATTATAGCTCACTTGGCCATACATATATCCTCACCCTTACCTTAGCCCCATTACAACCTTGGAAAGACCTCATGATGTTTGCATTTGTACATTAAATATTTGTTGATTGGTTAGATGAAGAACAAAGTTTTAGAAAGCATGACTAGAGAAGAAGTAGAGTGGATTGACCCTAGACACCTGAGAGATTAGAGTGCATATACACTTCCAGTGAGAGTTTAATGCTTGATTCTATGTTCCCTGCTTTCATGAGCTATCTTCCTACAAGTTTACTTGTCTTTTATTGTGTGATTTGAATTAGTGGAATCTGATTTTTGTTTGTCTTGGAGAACTTGTTCACTTTTAAGCAAGTAGGCAAAAACATCTTAACATATAGTTGCATTCATATACATAGGTTGCATTGCATGAGTCTTACTTTCCCCTATTCATTCTTTTAGTCTCCTTGAACTTAGCATGAGGACATGCTAATGTTTAAGTGTGGGGAGATTGATAAACCACTATTTTATGGTTTATCTTGTGCTAAATTGAGTGGTTTTTATCAATTCTTTGCATACTTATTCATACAATTTGCATGGTTTTACAAATCCTTTCCAATTTTGTTCTATGGTCGAAAAACTTGCTTCCTAAGCCTTTAAATTGTGTATTTTTAATTCCCCTTTTTACCATTCGATGCCATGATCCGTGCGTTAAGTGTTTTCAGGCTGTATAAGGTAGGAATGGCTTAAAGGATGGAGAGGAAGCTTGCAAAAATGGAAGGAACACAAGAAACAAAGGAGATGACCAGCGAGGATCGACGCGCACGCATGGCTCACGCGTGCGCGCGACTTGGAGTTTTTCAAAGCGACGCGTACGCGTAATTGACGCGTACGTGCAACATGCGCAGAAAACCCATACGCGTGACGTGCGCCACGTGCAGAAATTGCAGAAGACGCTGGGGGCAATTTTGGGCTGGTTTTGGACCCAGTTTTCGGCCCAGAAACACAGACTAGAGCCAGGGGACAAGTATAGACTCAAGATACATTCACATTCACTTAGTTTTAGTTTAGTTTTGAATCTTAAAGAGAGAGATACTAATTCCTCTAGGGTTCTTCAAATTCATAGTTTTTGAGTTTTATGCTTTTGGATTGGATATTGAGAAGAGTTACTACCTCTGTTTGAAGTCTTTGCCATTAAAGTTTGCTTTCTGATGAGCGGATAATTTATACGCTTTTTGGCATTATTTTTAGTATGTTTTTAGTAGGATCTAGTTACTTTTAGGGATGTTTTCATTAGTTTTTATGTTAAATTCACATTTCTGTACTTTACTATGAGTTTGTGTATTTTTTTGTGATTTCAGGTATTTTCTGGCTGAAATTGAGGGACTTGAGCAGAAATCAGATTCAGAGGTTGAAGAAGGACTGCTAATGCTGTTGGATTCTGACCTCCCTGCACTCAAAGTAGATTTTCTGGAGCTACAAAACTCGAAATGGCGCGATTCCAATTGCGTTGGAAAGTAGACATCCAGGGCTTTCCAGCAATGTATAATAGTCCATACTTTGGCCAAGTTTAGACAACGCAAACTGGCGTTCAACGCCAGCTTTCTGCCCAAATCTGGCGTCCAGTGCCAGAAAAGGATCCAAAACCAGAGTTGAACACCCAAACTGGCACAAATACTGGCGTTCAACTCCAAGAAGGACCTCTACACGTGCAACGCTCAAGCTCAGCCCAAGCACACACCAAGTGGGCCCCGGAAGTGGATTTATGCATCAATTACTTACTTCTGTAAACCCTAGTAGCTAGTTTATTATAAATAGGACATTTTACTATTGTATTAGACATCCTGAGTTTTATCTTCGGATCAGAGTAGTCTTCGTTACTCCGGTTCCCCACTAGGGCCGAGACCAATGAACTCCATCATCACTTATGTATTTTCAACGGTAGAGTTTCTACACTCCATAGATTAAGGTGTGGAGCTCTGCTGTTCCTCAAAGATTAATGCAAAGTACTACTGTTTTCTATTCAATTCAACTTATTCTGCTTCTAAGATATTCATTCGCTCTTCAACCTGAATGTGATGAACGTGACAATCATCATCATTCCCTATGAACGCGTGCCTGACAACTACTTCCGTTCTACCTTCGACTGAATGAGTATCTCTTAGATCTCTTAACCAGAATCTTCGTGGTATAAGCTAGGTTGATGGCGGCATTCAAGAGAATCCGGAAAGTCTAAACCTTGTCTGTGGTATTCCGAGTAGGATTCAATGATTGAATGACTGTGACGAGCTTCAAACTCGCGATTGCTGGGCGTAGTGATAGAACGCAAAAGGATAGTAAATCCTATTCCAGTATGATCGAGAATCGACAGATGAATAGCCGTGCCGTGACAGGGTGCGTTGAGCATGTTCACTGAGAGGATAGGATGTAAACCATTGACAAGGGTGATGCCTCCAGACGATTAGCCGTGCCGTGACAGGGCATTTGGATCATTTATCCGAGAGAAGACCGAAAGTAGCCATTGACAATGGTGATGCATTACATAAAGCCAGCCATGGAAAGGAGTAAGACTGATTGGATGAAGATAGCAGGAAAGCAGAGGTTCAGAGGAACGAAAGCATCTCTATTCGCTTCTCTGAAATTCTCACCAATGATTTATATAAGTATTTCTATCCTTATTTTATTAATTAATTTCGAAAACCCCATTACTATTTTATATCTACCTGACTGAGATTTACAAGGTGACCATAGCTTGCTTCATACCAACAATCTCCGTGGGATTCGACCCTTACTCACGCAAGGTATTACTTGGATGACCCAGTGCACTTGCTGGTTAGTTGTGCGAAGTTGTGAACCATGGTATTGGCATCATGTTTTTGGCGCCATTACCAGGGAAAGAAAGAGCGATGAATTTTACATAATTAAAGTGTAATCACAATTTCTGCGCACCAAGTTTTTGGCGCCGTTGCCGGGGATTGTTCGAGTTTGGACAACTGACGGTTCATCCTGTTGCTCAGATTAGGTAATTTTCTTTTTGTTTTATTTTCAAAAATTTTTCAAAAATCTTTCAAAATTTTTTTTCTTTGTTTTCAAAAAAAAATTTAATAAAAATGTTTTCAAAAATATAATTTTTCTTCAGAATTTTTAAGAATGAATTCTAGTGTTTCATGAAGCCTGGCTGGCTGTAAAGCCATGTCTAAATTCATTTAGACTGAGGCTTCCAATTTGTTATCAAGAGCAAGCTAGTTGGTGCTAATCCACCTACTACTGATTCATGATCTACCTACTACATGCTAAAGCTTGGCTGGCAATTAAGCCATACCTGACCCTTTGATTGGAGCTTTAGAGCATAAGATTCCTGGAATTCATATTACAAATTTTGGAATCCTTATTTTTCTTTTTTAAAATGATTTTCAAAAAAAATTAAAGGAAAATACAAAAAAAATTAGAAAATCATAAAAATCAAAAAATATTTTTGTGTTTCTTGTTTGAGTCTTGAGTCATGTTATAAGTTTGGTGTCAATTGCATGTGCATCTTGTATTTTTCGAAAATTCATGCATTCATAGTGTTCTTCATGATCTTCAAGTTGTTCTTGGTAAGTCTTCTTGTTTGATCTTTGCATTTGCATGTTTTGTATCTTTTCTTGTTTTTCATATGCATTCTTGAATTCTTAGTGCCTAAGCATTAAAGATTTCTAAGTTTGGTGTCTTGCATGTTTTCTTTGCATTAAAAATTTTTCAAAAATGTGTTCTTGATGTTCATCATGATCTTCATAGTGTTCTTGGTGCTCATCTTGACATTCATAGCATTCTTGCTTGCATTCATTGTTTTGATCCATAACTTTCATGCATTGCATCATTTTTCTTGTTTTTCTCTCTCATCATAAAAATTCAAAAAAAAAATATCTTTCCCTTTTTCTCTCATCAAATTCGAAAATTGAGTTGACTTCTTCAAAAAATTTTAAAAATCAAGTTGTTTCTTATGAGTCAAATCAAATTTTCAATTTGAAAATCTTATCTTTTTCAAAATCTTTTTCTAAAATCAAATCTTTTTTTTCAAATTTCTTAGTTATTTTCGAAAATTTTCAAAAATATTTTTCAAAAATCTTTTTCTTAATTTTACATCATATTTTCGAAAATAACAATAACAATTAATGTTTTGATTCAAAAATTTCAAGTTTGTTACTTGCTTGTTAAGAAAGATTCAAACTTTAAGTTCTAGAATCATATCTTGTGATTTCTTGTGAATCAAGTCATTAATTGTGATTTTAAAAATCAAATCTTTTTCAAAACTAATTTCTATCATATCTTTTCAAAAATATCTTCTTATCTTACTTTTTTCAAAAATTTGATTTCAAAATATCTTCTCTAACTTCCCAACTCCTTATCTTTTCAAAATTGATTTTTGTTTCAACTAACTAACTAACTTTTTGTTTGTTTCTTACCTTTTTCAAAACCACCTAACTAACTCTCTCTATTTTCGAAAATATCTTCCCCCTTTTTCAAAAATTTCTTTTTAATTAACTAATTATTTTATTTTGAATTTTCGAAAAAAAAACTACTAACCTTTTTCAAAAACTATTTTCAAAAATCACTAACTCTTTTTCAAAAATTATTTTCGAAAATTCCCTTTCTCTCTCATCTCCTTCTATTTATTTATTCATCTACTAACATCTCTCCCTCACCCACCAAAAATCTGAACCCTCTCTCTCTCTTTCTGAGTTCAGATTTTTCTCTTCTTCTTTTCTTCTACTAACAATAAGGAACCTCTTTACTGTGACATAGAGGATTTCTCTTCTTTTCTTTTTCTCTTCTCTTTCTTATGAGCAGGGACAGAGAAAAAGGCATTCTTGTTGAAGCTGATCCAGAACCTGAAAGGACTCTGAAGAGGAAACTAAGAGAAGCTAAATTACAATAATCCAGAGACAACTTGATTGAAAATTTTGAACAAGTAAAGGAGATGGCAGCCGAACCCAACAACAATGCAAGGAGAATGCTTGGTGACTTTACTGCACCAAATTCCAATTTACATGGAAGAAGCATCTCCATTTCTACCATTGGAGCAAACAATTTTGAGCTGAAACCTCAATTAGTTTCTCTGATGCAGCAGAACTGCAAGTTTCATGGACTTCCATCTGAAGATCCTTTTCAGTTCTTAACTGAATTCTTGCAGATCTGTGATACTGTTAAGACTAATGGAGTAGATCCTGAAGTCTACAGGCTCATGCTTTTTCCTTTTGCTGTAAGAGACAGAGCTAGAGTGTGGTTGGACTCTCAACCCAAAGATAGCCTGAACTCTTGGGATAAGCTGGTCACGGCTTTCTTAGCCAAGTTCTTTCCTCCTCAAAAGCTGAGCAAGCTTAGAGTGGATGTTCAAACCTTCAAACAAAAAGATGGTGAATCCCTCTATGAAGCTTGGAAAAGATACAAACAGTTGACCAAAAAGTGCCCTTCTGACATGCTTTCAGAATGGACCATCCTGGATATATTCTATGATGGTTTATCTGAGTTATCAAAGATGTCATTGGATACTTCTGTAGGTGGATCCATTCACCTAAAGAAAACGCCTGCAGAAGCTCAAGAACTCATTGACATGGTTGCAAATAACCAGTTCATGTACACTTCTGAAAGGAATCCTGTGAATAATGGGACGCCTATGAAGAAGGGAGTTCTTGAAATTGATACTCTGAATGCCATATTGGCTCAGAATAAAATATTGACTCAGCAAGTCAATATGATTTCTCAGAGTCTGAATGGAATGCAAGCTGCATCCAACAGTACTCAAGAGGCTTCTCCTAAAGAAGAAGCTTATGATCCTGAGAACCCTGCAATAGCAGAGGTAAATTACATGGGTGAACCTTATGGAAACACCTATAATCCATCATGGAGAAATCATCCAAATTTCTCATGGAAGGATCAAAAGCCTCAACAAGGCTTTAATAATGGTGGAAGAAACAGGTTTAGCAATAGCAAGCCTTTTCCATCATCCACTCAACAACAGACAGAGAATTCTGAGCAGAATCCATCTAGCTAAGCAAATCTAGTCTCTGATCTATCTAAGGCCACTGTGAGTTTCATGAATGAAACAAGGTCCTCCATTAGAAATTTGGAAGCACAAGTGGGCCAGCTGAGTAAGAAGATCACTAAAATCCCTCCCAGTACTCTCCCAAGCAATACAGAAGAAAATCCAAAGAGAGAGTGCAAGGCCATTGATATTACCAAAATGGCCGAACCCAAAGAGGGAGAGGAGGACGTGAATCCCAGTGAGGAAGACCTCCTGGGACATCCAGTGATCAATAAGGAGTTTCCCTCTGAGGAACCAAAGGAATCTGAGGCTCATCTAGAGACCATAAAGATTCCATTGAACCTCCTTATGCCCTTCATGAGCTCTAATGAGTATTCCTCTTCTGAAGAGAATGAGGATGTCACTAAAGAGCAAGCTGCCAAGTTCCTTGGTGCAATCATGAAGCTGAATGCCAAATTATTTGGCATTGAAACTTGGGAAGATGAACCCCCCTTGTTCACCAATGAACTAAGTGATTTGGATCAACTGACATTGCCTCAGAAGAGACAGGATCCCGGAAAGTTCATAATACCTTGTACCATAGGCACCATGATCTTTAGGGCTCTGTGTGACCTTGGTTCAGGGATAAACCTCATGCCCCTCTCTGTAATAGAGAAACTGGGAATCTATGGGGTGCAAGCTGCTAAAATCTCATTAGAGATGGCAGACAATTCAAGAAAACAGGCATATGGACAAGTAGAGGACGTGTTAATAAAGGTTGAAGGCCTTTACATCCCTGCTGATTTCATAGTCCTGGATACTGGAAAGGAAGAGGATGAATCCATCATCCTAAGAAGACCTTTCCTGGCCACAGCAAGAGCTGTGATTGATGTGGACAGAGGAGAATTGATCCTTCAATTAAATAAGGACACTCTTGTGTTTACAACTCAAGGATCCCCATCTACATCCATGGAGAGGAAGCATAAAGAGCTTCTCTCAAAACAGAGTCAACTAAAGCCCCCACAGTCAAACTCTAAGTTTGGTGTTGGAGAGTCTCAACAATGCTCTGAACATCTGTGAGGCTCCATGAGAGCCCACTGTCAAGCTACTGACATTAATAAAGCGCTTGTTGGGAGGCAACCCAATTTTTATTTATCTAACTATATTTTTCTTAGTTATATGTCTTTATAGGTTCATGATCATGTGGAGTCACAAAATAAATATAAAAATTGAAAACGGAATCAAAAACAGCAGAAGAAAAATCACACCTTGGAGGAAGCACCTGCCTGGCGTTCAACGCCAGAACAGAGCATGGTTCTGGCGCTGCCCAAAATGGGCAGCATCTAGGCGCTGAACGCCCAGAACAAGCATGGTTCTGGCATTCAACGCCAGAAATGGCAACAAATGGGCGTTGAACGCACAAAATGGGCACCAACCTGGCGCTGAACGCCCAGAGTTGTGTGCAAGGGCATTTTACATGCCTAATTTGGTGCAGGGATGTAAATGCCTTGACACCTCGGGATCTGTGAACCCCACAGGATCACCTCAGGATCTGTGGACCTCACAGGATCCCTACCCACCTCACCCTCTCTTTCTCCATTCATGACCATCCCTTCTGCTTTCCATTCACCACTTACATCCATACACACCACCCCCTCTTCTCCACATTTTCTTCTTCTTCTTCTATTATTCTTTCTTCTTTTGCTCAAGGGCGAGCAACATTCTAAGTTTGGTGTGGTAAAAGCATAAGCTTTTTGTTTTTCCATTACCATTGATGGCACCTAAGACCAGAGAAACCTCTAGAAAAGGGGAAGGGAAGACAAAGGCTTCCACCTCCGAGTCATGGGAGATGGAAAGATTCATCTCAAAGGTCTATAGCTCAGTGGTAGAACATGTGGCTGCAAATCAAGAGATCCCTGAGATACCTCAGGGGATGCATCTTCCTCCACAAAACTATTGGGAGCAAATCAACACCTCCCTAGGAGAATTGAGTTCCAATATGGGACAACTAAGGGTGGAACATCAAGAGCACTCCATCATCCTTCATGAAATAAGAGAAGATCAAAAAGCAATGAGGGAGGAGCAACAAAGACAAGGAAGAGACATAGAAGAGCTCAAGGACATCATTGGTTCTTCAAGAAGGAAACGCCACCATCACTAAGGTGGATTCATTCCTTGTTCTTATTTCTTTTATTTATCGTTTTCTATGTTGTGTGCTTATCTATGTTTGTGTCTTCATTACATGATCATTAGTAGTTAGTAATTGTGTCTTAAAGTTATGAATGTCCTATGAATCCATCACCTCTCTTAAATGAAAAATGTTTTAATTCAAAAGAACAAGAAGTACATGAGTTTCGAATTTATCCTTGAACTTAGCTTAATTATATTGATGTGGTGACAATGCTTCGTGTTTTCTGAATGTATGCTTGAACAGTGCATATGTCTTTTAAAGTTGTTGTTTAAGAATGTTAAATATGTTGGCTCTTGAAAGAATGATGACTAGGAGACATGTTATTTGATAATCTGAAAAATCATAAAAATGATTCTTGAAGCAAGAAAAAGCAGCAAAAAACAAAGCTTGCGGAAAAAAAAGGCGAAAAAAATATAGAAAAAGAAAAAGCAAGCAGAAAAAGCCAAAAGCTCTTAAAACCAAGAGGCAAGAGCAAAAAGCCAATAACCCTTAAAACCAAAAGGCAAGGGTAAATAAAAAGGATCCCAAGGCTTTGAGCATCAGTGGATAGGAGGGCCTAAAGGAATACAATCCTGGCCTAAGCGGCTAAACCAAGCTGTCCCTAACCATGTGCTTGTGGCGTGTAGGTGTCAAGTGAAAACTTGAGACTGAGCGGTTAAAGTCAAGGTCCAAAGAAAAAGAAGAGTGTGCTTAAGAAACCTGGACACCTCTAATTGGGGACTTTAGCAAAGCTGAGTCACAATCTGAAAAGGTTCACCCAATTATGTGTCTGTGGCATTTATGTATCCGGTGGTAATACTGGAAAACAAAGTGCTTAGGGCCACGGCCAAGACTCATAAAGTAGCTGTGTTCAAGAATCATCATACTGAACTAGGAGAATCAATAACACTATCTGAACTCTGAGTTCCTATAGATGCCAATCATTCTGAACCTCAATGGATAAAGCGAGATGCCAAAACTATTCAAGAGGCAAAAAGCTACAAGTCCCGCTCATCTGATTGAAGCTATGTTTCATTGATAGTTTGGAATTTATAGTATATTCTCTTCTTTTTATCCTATTTGATTTTTAGTTTCTTGGGGACAAGAAACAATTTAAGTTTGGTGTTGTGATGAGCGGATAATTTATACGCTTTTTGGCATTGTTTTTAGTATGTTTTTAGTAGGATCTAGTTACTTTTAGGGATGTTTTCATTAGTTTTTATGTTAAATTCACATTTCTGGACTTTACTATGAGTTTGTGTGTTTTTCTGTGATTTCAGGTATTTTCTGGCTGAAATTGAGGGACTTGAGCAGAAATCAGATTCAGAGGTTGAAGAAGGACTGCTGATGCTGTTGGATTCTGACCTCCCTGCACTCAAAGTAGAGTTTCTAGAGCTACAGAACTCGAAATGGCGCTCTTCCAATTGCGTTGGAAAGTAGACATCCAGGGCTTTCCAGCAATATATAATAGTTCATCCTTTGGCCAAGTTTCGACGACGCAAACTGGCGTTTAACGCCAGCTCTCTGCCCAAATCTGGCGTCCAGCGCCAGAAAAGGATCCAAAACCAGAGTTGAACGCCCAAACTGGTACAAATACTGGCGTTCAACTCCAAGAAGGACCTCTACACGTGCAACACCCAAGCTCAGCCCAAGCATACACCAAGTGGGCCCCGGAAGTGGATTTATGCATCAATTACTTACTTCTGTAAATCCTAGTAGCTAGTTTATTATAAATAGGACATTTTACTATTGTATTAGACATCCTGAGTTTTCTCTTCGGATCAGAGTAGTCTTGGTTACTCCGGTTCCCCTCTGGGGCCGAGACCAATGAACTCCATCATCACTTATGTATTTTCAACGGTAGAGTTTCTACACTCCATAGATTAAGGTGTGGAACTCTGCTGTTCCTCAAAGATTAATGCAAAGTACTACTGTTTTCTATTCAATTCAACTTATTCCGCTTCTAAGATATTCATTCGCTCTTCAACCTGAATGTGATGAACGTGACAATCATCATCATTCCCTATGAACGCGTGCCTGACAACCACTTCCGTTCTTCCTTCGACTGAATGAGTATCTCTTAGATCTCTTAACCAGAATCTTCGTGGTATAAGCTAGGTTGATGGCGGCATTCAAGAGAATCCGAAAAGTCTAAACCTTGTCTGTGGTATTCCGAGTAGGATTCAATGATTGAATGAATGTGACGAGCTTCAAACTCGCGATTGCTGGGCGTAGTGACAGAACGCAAAAGGATAGTAAATCCTATTCCAGTATGATCGAGAACCGACAGATGAATAGCCGTGCCGTGACAGGGTGCATTGACCATGTTCACTGAGAGGATAGGATGTAAACCATTGACAAGGGTGATGCCTCCAGATGATTAGCCGTGCCGTGACAGGTCATTTGGATCATTTTCCCGAGAGAAGACCGAAAGTAGCCATTGACAATGGTGATGCATTACATAAAGCCAGCCATGGAAAGGAGTAAGACTGATTGGATGAAGATAGCAGGAAAGCAGAGGTTCAGAGGAACGAAAGCATCTCTATTCGCTTATCTGAAATTCTCACCAATGATTTACATAAGTATTTCTATCCTTATTTTATTAATTAATTTCGAAAACCCCATTACTATTTTATATCTACCTGACTGAGATTTACAAGGTGACCATAGCTTGCTTCATACCAACAATCTCCGTGGGATTCGACCCTTACTCACGCAAGGTATTACTTGGATGACCCAGTGCACTTGCTGGTTAGTTGTGCGAAGTTGTAAACCATGGTATTGGCATCATGTTTTTGGCGCCATTACCATGGAAAGAAAGAGCGATGAATTTTACATAATTAAAGTGTAATCACAATTTCTGCGCACCACTTTCTTATTTCCTTGATCTTTTACTTTTCATTCACTTTGTTCAGAGTTACATATGGATGTCTTCAATTTTGGAATTTATTAATGCAAAGAATTATTTTTACCTTTAATTAATTTTCTGTTATTGATTTATTTGAATTACCATGTCTTCTTTTCATTCCCTTTATATTTTTATGAAAATGGCATTTATGTCAATGGAGTAGACTCCTAACTTGACTTTGGAGTTGATTAATAGGAGACCCTTGAGTTGGAATACTCAAGTGTTAATTTGTAATTGGAAGTTGTTGGGTGACTCTCTAGTCACTAACGCTAATCCTTCCATAGGAAAGGATTAGGACTTGTGAATCGGAGTTGGTTCAGTTACTTGACTTTCCTTTATTCGGTAAGGGATAACTAAGTAGAAACAACAACCTATTACTATTACACTTGGGAATATTCAATAAGGATAGAACTTTCGATTAATCTTCTCCTAGTCAAGGCTTTTTATTTCAATTACATAAAATCTCTTGTTAATTTTTATTGCTTTAATTTATAATCATTTATTTTCTCATTCCCCAACTCTAAAATTTCTCAGAAAATTCCTTACCAATAAATTGCACCCTTTTGTCAACTCGTTGGAAGACGACCTGGGAATTCCACTCCCAGTATTTTATTCTTAAATTGTGACAACTCTTTTTAAATTGAGAAGCAGAATTTTTGTCGATTAAGAACTGTACTCGCAACGTTATTTCCATTATAAATTTTTAATCGGCAATTTTCCGCCCGTCACATACGTATACACCTGCTCGCGTACGCGAGACACCAAACCCGAAGGGAATGGCCGTGTCACGTACGCGAATGCTGCAGGGTGGCAAATTGGCTAAGTGCTGCAGAATTTTAGTTCACACCGAACTTTCGACGTGCATAACTTTTTCATTTTAAAATATTTTTCATCTGTTCTTTGAACGGTGTAAACTTCACGAACCCAATTTTCATATGAAAGAAGTTTGAAAAAGTTTAGGGGTCTGAAAGTCGAGTTATGGTTTGCCGATGTTTGGTCAAAATTCAACTTTTCACAAAAATTCCCATAGATTGCTAACCCTCAATTTTCAGTACAATACAATTTTAACCCTTTTTAAAATTTACCAAACCATATCAAACCAAGCCCAAACTTTCCTCAACACACTAATTTTATTCTATATCACACCAATTTCACATATATATTCACTTCCACAAAATAACTCATTTCCAACAACCACATAATTCATATCAACAACTCATATATATATATACATCATCAACACCATCAACTTTCGCATGCCAATTAACAACCAACTCAACCATTCCACATTCAATTCAACACAATATACAACAATATACATCATCATTATCATATCCAACCATTCAAGTTCGATATACATAATCATCATTCTATTATCTCCATCAAACACAATACCATCACCACAACCAATATGGCACCAACAACAACCTCAAACTCACTAATTTTTATGCATATCAATCCATCACAATCATCAACAACAACAACATTTCAATCCTATCTTACGGTTAACTAGCCTAAGTTTTCACGACACATTATATTTTAGTTACGAAAAACTGGAACCATATCTTGGCCGATTCCCCGATAAACCTGGAACACCTCAATCGTTCACCACACCACAAGCTCCACCACCAAAATTCAGCATCCAAGGACCCAATCAAGTTTCCATCTTCACATTCTTGCTCCCCATCACATATATACACTATCTATTTCACATCATTATATTCATACATACACACTCGATACCCAATCACAATTAATCAAGAGATTCACTAGGGTTTGAGAATCCTTACCTTGAATGTGCCTCAATCAAACAAAAGCCCGCTAATTCTTCAAGTTAATTTGACCCTAAAACATGAAATTAACCAAAAGCCTCAACACCTAAAGCACAAAAGGGAATAGAAGCTAGAAATGTGGCTTCCTTACCGAATTAAGTACCGGGCTTTGTAGAGCTCATCGCTGCGTTGGCGATCAGAGCTCCGAATCAAAAGTTATGGTCCAAAGAAGGAGGAGATGAATAGTAGTAAGAGTTTGGTGCCCCCTTTACCATTTCCACCGTGTTTCTCATGAATGGGGAAGAAGAAACCTAAATTCACTTAAGTGTGGGTTGGATTGGGTTGGGCCTTGGGCCCAATATGGGCTTGGTTTGCCCGGTTCGAGCCATTCTTGGATCAAATTTTTTAAAGTTAGTATCAAAATTATTATTTTAATTAGTTTTATCTCATTAAACTATAAAATTTTATTTTCTAATTTTTTTATTAATAATTAATTTATTCGCTAATCATTCGCTAATTATGTGGGGTTTACATCCTACCTACCTAATTAAGAATTTTGACCTCAAAATTCAATTTTAGTTACTTGAAAAGAGGTGTGGATAGCCATTTCTCATCTCGAATTCAAGTTTTCAGGTGTGTGCTTCCATTCCAGCCTTCTAATCCGTGTTAATACTACAATTGGTATTAATACATCCCAATTTTAATTCTTTAGTTTTTGATTGCTCACAATTCTAGTCTTTTGAAGTAACTTTTAAGAATGCGTGACTTCCTCCTTCAAACTCTCTAGGACTTCTCCTTCTTATTTGCAAAACTTATCTGTTGGCTTTACACAGTTATAATCTCATCTCGTTTTCACTTAATCTTTCCTCCGTTGCCTCGGCTATCGCTTCGGAAACTAAAATGCTTGATTCTCTAGTTTATTTCGATACGGAGGCGATTCATGCACCGTGAAACCTTACTATCTCTTTGATGTTTAGTCTCGCCAATTTCTTCCATGAATAGTTCGCGTTGATAGGCAGGAGGTAAGTAAACTGGGTCACTCGATATATGATTACCTAACAGCATCAAATCTCGTCTCAGACTCTAGCAAACTTCATTATGGAATTCGTAGCCATAACTTTCTTGTCCCACTCAATCTCTTCTTGATTTTCTTGATCAACAGACCTCAACATCCTTGGTAATTCCTTATTATCTTGCTACGTTTTTTGAATTCTAGCTTTACCACTATTTGAAAATTGCAATTGATTCAATTTGATACTTTCAATTACTTTCTCAATACCCGACTTAAGACTACAACCTAAGACTTTAGACTTTAATCATTCTCCAAACAACAATACTCGGAGTCTTCCTGCTGAGGCGTCGTCACAACATCATGTTGTTACATCCATTCACATCCTAAACCCTTGGATAATGCATTATAGAATTTTCGAATATTTTATTAGGTCTAGATATCTTGAATATTATCACTGAGGTTACTCTTATCTCTCAAGGTTTGGAAACTTTTCCACATTCTGGCATTCAAACAACAGTGCTTTCTAGTGCGTAGAAAAATATTAAGGAAGCAGCACCTTAAGGGTTATTTTTAGGGATTGTACGTGATGCTAATTAAGCCCAAAGGAGATTGAACTAATTCAAACCGTATCCACTGGAAGATAAGAGGGTATCTTATATGGTAATTGCAGCAAGTCTTAGAGATTTAGTAAAAATGCACAAGAAAATAATTAAAGTGCATACCAAGTAAAGGATTGAAATCAAACCTTGATAGAGAGAGAACAAAACATATCGAATTAAATAAATCTCATCTGATGTTCAAGGAATGAAAGTTTGCAAAAGAGAGCCACTTTACTCACAGTAAGCCCCCAAAATTCAAGGATTTACATGATTACACCAGGACATGTTCAAACTCATCCAGAGGAAACGAGATTCACACAAGTCAGAGATAGGATTGGAAAGTTGATCTATTCATTATTCAGGAAGAAATTCAAAGTAGAATTCCAATGTAAGATTCACAAGAGAAACTAGGTCGACTCGTGCAGATTCGCTGACGCACTCTGATTTGTTTGTCTTCAAGAATTTGTCACTTGATGTCAATTCCTCACGTAGCACTCTTATGTTGGTCCTAAGTTGATTACTTTAAATCCTAATATGTCACTTCCATCTTAAGTACAATTAAACGCAATGTTACAACATCATATAGCGTAATTGAAATTAAATTAGCAGTTTTATGATTACCTCCACCTCGTTGTGACTGACCAGTGCCTTGAGTCCTTTTTCATGGAAAGTATTGGGAGATATGTGGTAGCACGAATCCCACACTTTTGTACTGTTGTACCAGCAAGTACATTGGGTCGTCCAAGTAATACCTGAGCGAGTCAGGGTCGATCCCACGAGAATTGTGGTTTAAAGCAAGCTATGGTTATCTTGCAGGTCTTAGTCAGGTAGATCAGAAGGTTTATATGTTTTCATTCATAAAGAGAAACTATTTATAAGAGGAATAAAGAAAAAGAGGTAGAAAATACTGATAGGAATAGGGTTAAGGATTAGAGTTGCTTTGTCTTTCTGAATTAACTCTGGTACTACTGTGCTCTTTGCTTGTGAATGATCTTCTTCTATGGCAGGCTGTATGTGATCAACGCCATGGGCCGTGGTCATTGATATCCTCTGCTACAGATTGAATGCCATTGGCCGTGGTCATCCAATCTGATGAAGGGTGAAGCGCTTAGCAAATCATTCTCTTGGCCATCCTACTCAAAACGCCACAGACAAGATCGAATCTTCCGGATCAGAGAACACTGCTTTTATGGATTCTAGCCTATACCACAGAGACCCTAATCTCCCCAAAAATTAGCTGAACTGGTGTCTCGAGAAGTTCCCAACGAAGTCGTGGATTAGCCGTCTGAGAGATATATAAACATAGTTGTTGGCTCGTGCTTTCCAATCACGTATTCACACGAACCCAAGTAGATGCGGGTGTTTATCAGGCACGTTCATCTTAATGTGATGAACAGAGCTAATTTGTCAGATCATCCTATTCACCACGATGAAGATCGGATATACATCTTAGAGATAAATCAAACACAGATCGAAAAAGAAACAATAGTACTTTTATTAATTCATAGGACTCAGCAGGATTCCTTCCCTCAACCTAGGAGGTTTAGAAACTCATATTGAACTAAAAACACAATGTAAAACTCGAAAATAGCATAGAGAGGTCTGATGATGTTGTAAAATATACTTTAAATACTAAACAGATGACTACTAAGGGTAAAATAGTCTATCTAGTGCTAAAATTAACTTCTGGGGCCTACTTGGAGAGTGTTTGGGCTGAGCTTGATGAGATCCACATGCTATGAGGTCTCTTGGGCGTGGAACGCCAGCTAGGAAGTCTTCTCTGGGCGTTTGGACATTGGTCTTTGCTCTTTGGGTGCTGGACACTTGGAAGA
Source organism: Arachis hypogaea (assembly GCF_003086295.3). Classification (NCBI taxonomy): domain Eukaryota; kingdom Viridiplantae; phylum Streptophyta; class Magnoliopsida; order Fabales; family Fabaceae; genus Arachis; species Arachis hypogaea. The sequence continues at coordinate 26,768,746 of NC_092049.1, forward strand.
GGGCAGTAGCTGGCGTTGAACGTCAATTTTGGGCCTTCTAATCCGAAGAAAAGTATGGACTATTATACATTGCTGGAAAGTTCTAGATGTCAGCTTTCCAGAGCCATTAAGAGCGCTCCATTTGGACTTTTGTAGCTCCAGAAAAGCTCTTCTAAATGCAAGGAGGTCAGATCCAGACACCATTTGCAGTGCTTTCTCTGTCTTTGAATCAGACTTTTGCTCCAACTCCTCAATTTCAGCCAGAAAATACTTGAAATTGCCCAAAAAATACAAAATTGTAGTAGAATCCAAAAATGTGAATTTAACACTAAAACCTATAAAAAATTAATGAAAACTGAATAAAATATACTAAAAACTATATGAAAATGATGCCAAAAAGCGTATAAAATATCCGCTCATCAATATGCCCTAATTCCCCACAATGGTAACATTGTCCTGACCTATTTCTATGAGACTTGTCTGGAAGATAGTTTACATTCCTCTTGAACTCTTGTCCCCTTGGTGCCAAATTTTTATTGTGGTCTCTTCAGTGAAATTTTCGAGTATCATTCTCTGCGACGGCAGCCTTTCTCACACATTCTTTAGCAACCCGGCTTATATTCACCAATTCCGAGAAAATTCTAATTTTCATTGGCCCAACTAAGTGCAGAATGTCACTCCAGAGTCCTCCCTAATACTTGATGCATTTTCATTCTTCAAAGTCCCCGGGAGCACCTTGACAGATTCGGGAGAATCGACACAATTCTTCAAAATTATTCGTATACTCAGCAACTGACAATTGCGACCTACTTCAACTACAGCAGCTCAAGCACCTTGGCATTCCTAACTGAACTAGAAAAGTACTTTCTATAGAACTCCATTCGAAACAACCCCCAAGATATCACAATGTCATCTAGTTGCAATACAAGTCGCGTTCCCTGCCATCAGTATTGAGCTTCACCCTATAACTGGTAAGTCCCAAATCTACCCACTATTCCTCGGGAACCTGCTGAGCTTGCAAGGCCCGTTCCATTGTCTGAAATCAATTGTCGGCCTCAGTGGGGTTCGTAGTTCCTCTAAAGGTAGGAGGATACACCTTCAGGAAGGTTGACAATGTCATCGGCCCATTATCCCCGTTTCCGCCATTTACATTGTTAGCTTGATTTCCTATGGCAGCAGTTGTGGCCTGCATAGCCGCAACCATATTTTTCAGGACAGCCATGAAGTTTGCGGGATTATTTGCATTCGTCTCGGGTTCTATATTTTGATTCCTACCTCTCTCTCAACTGCGATTGCGTCCACGAGTCACCATCTAGTTCCTGTTCACACTAAATAAGTGAAATCAAGTTGATCAATCTAAATATCGCAAGTCTAGTACTTCAAAGTCCCAAATGCATACTCATGGACATTCATGCCACATATATCCATCAGATAACCTAATTTAACATGTATAGATATTCAGAGTATGCCCAAAAGCATAGTCAGTCCGTCCCTCAGGCTCTACAGGAACAAACTACTCTGATACCATAATGAAATATCCTACCACACATAGTTTTACACCTAAGATGTAAAATAGAGGTGGTGAGGCGCTACAACCTCTAAAAATAATATATATATATATATATATATATATATATATATATATATATATATATATATAGTCAAAAAGATTTTATATCTAGGAGCCTTCTGAAGGAAAGTTAAACAAAAGCGTTAAATAGAAAAGCGCACCACTCACGTAAGCGATAAACGTAAACCGGATAGCATAAGAGTAAAGCGAAACATAAATACATATAAGAATAATTTCAAGATACAGATAACAAAGTTTCTGACCCAGCTTGCGAAGTTAAAACTGAACAAAGTATATAAACATATATACATAAATACATAAAAATCCCAAAATGACCTAGAAAACTGTTTACAGAACCTGTTTCTCCGAATCAACCTCTAAGAGGGATAAAACATAATATATACAATAGAGATATAAAGTATCTACATATATATCGAAAACCAAAATAGAATCCCCAAAAAGCTAGAATCCTTCGCTTCAGAAACTTCCAGAATGCCTCAGGGATGAGCCTTACATCCTGCATCTGAAAACCACAAAATATGTATGGGGTGAGAACCAGAGGTTCTCAACATGGTAACAGTGCCCACATAACTAATATATAATGTCCCGGGAAAGCCGAAGGCGATCCTAGAATTTTCGACAACTGATTCAAACTTAAAAGTTAAAATTTAAAACCATAAAATAAGGCGAGGTATCTAAGTTTAAGGATTCCTAGTTTTTATCACATTTCTAACCTAAGTCCCTAAGTACACCGCCTTTCCTCCAATCCTCCGAAACACCAGTGCATAGACAAACAATGCATACAAAGAAAACACAAGTAGTTTACCGTTACAGCAAACAGAATATATAGCAATTAAGCATAAATATCAGTTGCGCAAACCCACGAATGCAAAACCAAACAAGACACATAAATGCATATGATGCATACCTTTTCTACTGGCTGTGAGCTTACATGTCGGTTACTTTGCCAAAACCTGACACACCCAATAACTAACCTGGATATTTTCTCTCTGATATGCCTCCAAACTCTTGGGATATAGTGCTTGTCACACTCTCAGGATATAGTGCCTGCCACACTCATGGGATATAGTATCCGTCGCATTACTCGGGATAAAGTGTTCCCACATTCTTGGGATATAGCACCCACCACGCTCTCGGGATATAGTGCCCGTCACACTCATAGGATATAGTGTCCGACACACTTCCTAGAGTAAGGTGCTCCTACACTCTTGGGATATAGTGCCCGCTACGGTATCGAGATATGGTTCCCGTCACACTCTCCAATGACACCCGTTATTTATCATTACCACCCTTATACTCTCCCTTGTACACTCACATTTCATCAATTCATATCTCAATTTAATCTCAAGTTCATCATTTATCATCATCATTCACTTCTCATTCAACATTGCCAACATCTCTTTACTTAGTTACTCGCTTTATCCACACTTTTCAATTCAAATCCCCCACTTCAAAAGCTCTCTTCACCTTTAAGTCACCATCCCTTCCTAGTTCAACCCCGTTCATTACCATTTCATCTCAATTCAATTCTAGGGTCTTAGAGAGTAAAAATAGAGGTTTAGAGGTTCAAAATCATGTTTTAAAACACAAAACTCATTTAGCTGAAAACAGGGGTTGCACGTACGCGTGGGTGTATTTTTCCTTGCTCGCGTACGCATGCACATGCTCACGTATGCGAGACACCAAACTCGAAGGGAATGGCCGCGTCGCGTGCAGGTGACATATCGCGTGCAGGTGGTCACGTATGCGAATGCTACAAGGTGGCAAATTGGCTAAGTGCTACAGAATTTCAGTTTTGCACCTCAAATTTCTGACGCGCATAACTTTTTCATTTTAAAACATTTATCATCCGTTCTTCAAACAGTGTGTACATCATCAACACCATCAACTTCCTCATGCCAATTAACAACCAACTCAACCATCCCACATTCAATTCAATACAATATACAACAAATACATCATTATTATCATACCCAACCATTCAAGTTCAATATACATAATCATCATTCAATTATCTCTATCAAACACAATACCATCACCGCAACTAATATGGCACCAACAACAACCTCAAACTCACTAATCCTTATGCATATCAATCCATCACAATCATCAACAACAACAACATTTCAATCCTATCTTACAGTTAATTAGCCTAAGTTTTCACAACACATTATATTTTAGTTACGAGAACCGGAACCGTACCTTGGCCGATTCCCCGATAAACCCAGAACACCTCAAGCGTTCATCACATCACAAGGTCCACCACAAAATTCACCATCCAAGGACCCAATCAAGTTTCTATCTTCACACTCTTGCTCTTCATCGCATATATACACTACCTATTTCACATCATTATATTCATACATACACACTCAATACGCAATCATAATTAATTAAGAGATTCACTAGGGTTTGAGGATCCTTACCTTGAATATGCCTCAATCGAATAAAAGTCCACTAATTCTTTAAGTTAATTTGACCTTAAAACATCAAATTAACCAAAAACCTCAACACCAAAAGCTCAAAATTTTTGAATTAGAGAAGAGGGAATTGAAACTGAAAATGTTACTTCCTTACCAAATTAAGTATCGAGCTTTGTAGAGCTTGCCGCTATGGATATGTGGCCGCAAACGGTGCGGCGATCGGAACTCCAGATCAAAAGTTACGGTCCAAAGAAGGAGGAGATGAATAGTAGTAAGGGTTTGGTGCCCCCTTCACCATTTCCAGCGTGTTTCTCATGAATGGAGAAGAAGAAACCTGAATTCACTTAAGTGTGGGTTGGATTAGGTTGGGTCTTGGACCCAATATGGGCCAATTCGTCTGGTTCGGCACATTTGGTCCAATCTTAGGCTAAATTTTTTAAAATTAGTATCAAAATTCTTATTTTAATTAGTTCTATATCATCAAACTATAAAATTCTATTTTCTAATTTTCTTGATTAATAATTAATTTATTCGCTAATCATTCGCTAATTACGCAGAATTTACAATAAGTGCGTAATATAAATATTAAATATATAAAATTACGAATGTTAACTAAAATAACTTTGAGTTATTATCTCCTTTACAATCTTAAGATATTTCCAAAAGAAAAAGTATAGGTAGACAATGAAAATATTAAACAATGTGAACAATAGATATGCCGAATATTCAATTCAATAGGTATGCGGATGGTTATTCTAATGTTAGGGCTTAGGAGGTAATGCGGGGGTGGAGTATTCTTTTACTTTATTGGGTCAATTCTAGAGCCCATTGTTTGTAACACCCTAACTTTTAGCACCTCATGATCGTACTAAAAGCCTAGGCGTCACGTACCTCTAAACCTTTTTATCCTATACTATCTTTATTTAATATTGAGCCTTCACGAATACGACCGATACTTTAATTAAGAAATTGAAAGGAGACTTTATTTTAAATCATTTAATCACAAAAGTATATATATTCACATAGCTTTATATACATAGACTTATTTTAAAGAGTCTCAATTACAAGTCCTACCCCTCCAAAAACTAAAATAATAAACGACGAGGAGAAAATAAATTCTAACAACCTAACTTGTGAGCATAATCTTCTAAGCTCCTGTAGCTCCGCACTAAACCTTCGTCCCTATAGCTAAAAGTGGTGGAAATAGAGGGTAAGAACTGGAGAGTTCTTAGTATGGTCGGGGTGTATAGTTATATTCATTTTATACATACTTGGTCAGCAATAGCAGTCAACAAAGTACAATCTAATTCAACAATTATAGAACACAGAATTCAAATAATCATTTAGCACACCCACAATCACAGAAAATACACTCACAAATAAATATGCGCAAACAAGTATGATGCATGTCTATCCCTAGTGCATGTAATGAGCTCATCTGTCGGTTTTGATCCGCTCCCGATGTAACTCAGCAACCTTTGTCTGAGTTTGGTTTCCAGTGTCATAGCCTCTGTAAGCAACCTCTGTCTTACAGGTGCGACTCTCTTAAGCCGATGTATGCAAATATAAGCAACCTCGGTCTTACAGGTGAGCCTCTCTCTAGCCAATGTATGTATTGATAACCTCTGTAAGCAACTTCTGTCTTACAGGTGTGACCATTCCCTGGATTGGCCGATGTATCTTTGGAAGCAAATCTTGGTGGACTCACCACCATATTTTTGCTCGTTTTCAGCAGGTACACAATCATCTCAGCTTGTTCTCAATGCCAAACAATACTTCTACTTATCTCCTTTTCATTTCGTTCTTTCTTTCGTTTCCTTTATTCCTGTTCTCTACTTTCCTGTGGCAGAGGTTCTTTAAATTCTTTTAATCTTTTCTTTTCTTCTTCTTTTCTTTTCCTTGTTTTAATACCAGAAATTATTTTCACACTCTTCCCTCGTATCTCCCTAGATGTTTTATGAAGAGTGAATCATAAGATTCTCAACTTAGGTTCGTCTTTCTACAACTTTTAAGTAGGTTACTGTTTAACTCTTCTATTTTGTTATAGTACAACTTACTAATGTATAATATATTTCAAAAATACTTTGATAATAATCTTAATAAATTAATAACAATAATAATGATTTTCTTTATTACTCAAAACTTATAACTTAAACTTTATTATTAAGCTTTTATAAATTATTCTACATCCCAAAATATTTACATTTTTACCCCAACATATTTTATAGTTTATTAAAATATTCTTATATATATTACCATTATCAAAATAACCTTAAATCTTTTATAAAATACCCATTTTACTCCTGAATTTCTCAATTATTACCAAAAATACTCCAAAAATATATATAATTACAAAACTAACTTCAATTTTTATTAAATTACTATTTCAATCTCAAATATAAATTTTATTTCTCTGATTATAACTTTACCAAAGAACTTAACCCTATTTCCAAAATCTTCAAGTTTTCTGTTTGAGTTTTAAGTCCGTTTTTAAGTTTTACTATTACCGATTTTTCGTAACTTTTAATTTAATCTCTCGGCTATCACACCTCACCAATGTATACTTTATTCTCAACGATAGTTCAGCGCAAAAATCACCAAAACAATTCAGTCCCTGCTGATTTTATCACAGCCAAGCCATAAACTTCACAAATACATCATAATATCACAGAAATTCAACATAAACTCATTCAAACTCAAACAATAATCAATCAAATCAACATTCACTTATCAAATTCACATTTAATTATTATAAAGTTACCAAACCCTACTTCCGTACAAAATTAAAATACGCAAAGCTCTGGAGAAGCTTTCTGACCGAGCTACTGAAGAAGAAAACGTCAGAAATCGTCTGTGCCTCCTAGAACTCCAATTGACCGAACTTAAGGAGAAGAGGAGCTACGTCACCGTCAACTTCTACCGAACAAAAATAACGCCAACGTGAAGAGGAGGAAGATACGAACACTTTTATTGAATTAGATTTTTTATTGGAGTTACAGATTAAAAGATATCGAAGAGGAAAAAAATGGAAGGAGCTCACGGTTTCACCATGCAATTCGGTCACTCTCTCTCCATTGTGAAATGTAGGTTCGGTGATTTCCCGAATGAATTAGAGAAAATGCTTAAATGAATTGATGATGATTTAGCAAGACAACAATGGTGGTTAGGATATATATATGTCATTGTTATGTTAATGCATGCATGGTATATAAAATATTACTAATCTTTCTTTTCCTTTTGTTCCCCTTAATGGCTTCGGCCAAATATTCTTTTTTTTTTTTTAAACGTTAATAATAATAATAATAATAATAATAATAATAATAATAATAAATTTAATTTTTTTACTTATCAAAATAATTTTTAATAAATACTTTAAACTAATAGAATAAGTCATAATTAAATTAAACTCTAATAATCATAAAATTCTATTTAATTATTTTTTGTAAATTAATTTTTTTAAAAACAAAATTTTAAAAATATAATAACTCATAAATAACTAATTATTTAATTTTCAAAAATTTAGAATCTTACATTGTTCATATTGTTCACAAAAGTTATTGTCTACCTAGTAAAACCCATTCCAAAATGCAAATGAAGAAAAACAAAATTAATTTTCACTCAACAAAAACAACTTAGAGTATATATTGAAAGTGATCAAACCTTTCATTAACAATAAATAATAATATTAAACTTGAATTTGTCTAGGTTTAGAAGTGATCAAACTCATACATTAGTTTGTAGTTGATGTAAGCTTTTGATCAACACACAACCATCATTAACAGTTGAAGGTGCAATCGCAGAAAATTGGACCCCCAAAGTAGCTAAAGCATCTTCCGTAAGCTCCCTGGCCAAAGTGCTTAAGAGCACAAGCATTTTTACACCATTGTTTATCACACCCTCCTACCATATGCAACTTATCTTGACACCTTTTCTGCTGCAATGATAAGCAATTATCCCCACCACCACCATCATCCTTGTTGCACACTTCACTACTTGCCACCGTAATCATAAGAGCACCTATATATGTCACAACATTATTCATATGCTTCAAAATTTGGAACTTTTAGTATTAGATGCTTAGCTTGTTCATATTCATTGGTTAGCTAGAAATTGTGGTTATACACCACCAGTTAGTGAACATATACATCACAACAGATATACACTAGAGAAAGCTAAGTTATATGGGATGGACTCTTATATCTTTTAAGAGGCAAAAATTATGTTTTTGTGAAGTTTTATTCCGGTAATTCTTAATCTCTTGATTTAATACCTTTGTTGCGGTTTAATCTTAAATTGAACAAATAAATTATATTTTTTTTTCGGTGACTTAGAACAAACAAATTATATGATAATTCTTAAAAGTATAACTCTGGTAAATATTAAAATTAATTATAAATTATATTACATATGTCGTTAATTATTTTTTCAATTAAACACAAACAATTTTAAATTATACGCTCTTATGTTTACTGTCTTAAATACCAGCTCATGCCAAATTTAGATACGAATATTGTTTGAAGATTTAAAAAAATTATCACTCAAATAAATAAATAAATGAAAAATAACGTAGGTCATTTTAATTATAAGCAAAAAGATTGGTTTTACAATAAACCTAATATTTTTTTAAAAAAATCATTTTTTAGTTACATTAAAAATTAAGAAGTAAACTAATTTCTTTAATATATAATGAAGAACAAACACTACTAACACATGATTAGTTAAAATTCAGCATGTAGAATTAAATTTTGAAATTCATAAAATGACGAGCACCAACCAAACATAAATTTAATTAAAACCAAGAGTCATAATGTCAAATAATATATAAAAAAGGCCAATTTTTAATAACTAAACAAATTTAACTCAATAATAAAAAAGTCGCAATATTATAAATAAGATCTCTCTCTAGTTAAAAATTCATTTTACACCAACTCAGATCTATACACCAAATATTGGTTGTGCTGCCATTCCTAGAAAAGATCATAATTAACCTACTTGATGTTGTGAGAAGAAGAAGAAGGAGAATAGCGTATTGCGAGAAGTGGTTGGCCATGTTTTGAGGACTTCACTATCGCCTTTTACGAGAATGTGGTTCATGTATTTATCCCTTTGAAAAAGTTTAGAAGGCTAATATTTTATTAAAATTTGGTTAATATTTAATTATTTTAAAAAAATAAGTAATTTTATATTATTAAATATAATTTTATACTATTAAAAATATTAATAATAATTAATTGATTATAAATTATAAAACTTACTAATTTCTAATATTTTTTTTATAAATATATATTTTATGAAAAATATTATTTTCACAACAAAATTATATTTATGTATAAATATCTATATAATTTAACTCATTTTTAGTAATATTTTAAATTTTAATATGTATTTATATTTGTAATTAATTTTAATGATAACATCTAATATAATTGATATTTGTCTCTTCACATTTATATATGAAAGAGAAAGAGAATCTATAGCATTAATTGTATGTTGATGATGAATGGGTCCGTTTAGAAACTCTAAAAGTTATTTTTTTTTAGTTTTTGATTTATAAAAAGTTATATTAATAGTGTTTGGTATAATTTTTTAAATAAATTTTTAACTTTTTAAAAAATTATTTAAGAACTTTTAAAAAAGTTAAAAAATTTGACTTCTCTTATTTTCAAAAACTATTTTGCCACTCTTATTTAATGCACAACTTTAAAATAAGGACTTCTATAATAACTTTTCAAATACAAAATAATTTATTTAAAAGTTGTCATTAATAAAAATTCTTATATTTTAAATTCTTTTTTCAAAAAAATTTATTTTGCATAAATGGCTACTAATTACTATATATTTCTTAATTATTATATATTTCTCGCCGCTTCTTTTTCCGCGCCGTCTTTCTTTTCGTTGTTGTTTTTTTTTTCCGCGTTGTGCTCATCCTCGTCGCTGCTTCTTCCGCGTTGGAAACGTATTTTAGATAGTTAGACGTGTCTGTGTTAATTTTTTTGGTACACTGTTCCCCTCATTATTGACGTTCTCCGGGTTATTATAGTTTTTAGTCTTTTTTTTGTCTGTTTAATAAAAAGTTTTATGTTTTTAATCTATACAAAATATTGGATGTTCTATGATTTTTTTTTTGATATATTTGTGTTGATAATTTTTTTTGCACATCTCTATTTGATTTGAAATTTATAATGTTAATATAATTTAAATGTGCTAATACTTAATTTTAGATGTATTTGTGTTCTTCATTTAATTTTAAAGGTGTTTATGATCAAAATTTTATTTTTAACCTTATGATGTAAACACTAAACTTTAAGTGCAAAGATAAAAATTTTATTGTCCAAAATTTGTTCTTTGTCTTTCTGTTAGATGTGTAAAAATTTGTACTTTGTCTTTTTCTTTCGGATATATAAACAGATGTGTCAATCAATTATTTTTCGTGAAATTTTATAAATTTGGATATGTACGTAAGTAACTCATTTTAACATGATTTTGAATATATTGATAAAATATTTAATATACATTTTTATCATTTTGGATATGTATTTAACTTTAGTTTTTTTCTGCGTCGAATATACAGTTTAAAACCACAATGCCAATAAAAAAACATATTTATACTAGTCCAAAAAAAAGAAAAACAATAGCCAATAAGATTTTTATGGACAAGAGGTTCAGAGACTATACCATAAGAAGACAAAAATTGAAAGGAATAATAAACCAAAAAAATTGAGAAAGCAAAGACCGAAAGAGTGCTGTACACGTGTGATGGTAGTGCATAGATTGGATGAGGGAGGAAAAAAATAACTTCTTTACTTTTGTAGAAGAAGTTAGAAAAATTTTAGATGATAAAATTTAAATTAAATCTGATTAAAAGTGTGTTTACTCAAACAATAAGAAATTGATTTAATTTAAAATAATTAAATAATATTATTAAATTAAAAGATTGACCAAAACTAAAATTAAAAATAATAGAATAATTAAAAATTAATTTTAATTCAACAATAAATATATATAAAAATATAATTTATTTATTAACTTATAAATTATTTTTTTAAATAATATTCTAATAAAAAATTAAAAATAATTAGATTAATTTTTTTATTTGTAAAATAAGGTTAAAAATTTAAATACTCAAATTAAGGTATATAATTTTCTTTTTATCTTTTAATTTTGAAAGTTTTAAATCATAAATAATAAATTATTAAATAATATAAAAACTTCTGAAAAAAATTTTAATTAAATATAATAAATCGTAAATAATTTATTATTTAACTTTAAAAAAAATTTGAAGTGTTACATACAAAGCATTAAGAATTAGATTATATATCATATGGTGCGACAACGAACCAAAATTCTGGCCTCATGAGATTACTTCTTATTTCTACGAGAGACCAAAAAGTTGATCTCCAGAGGCTTTGCCATTTCCAACCGTCAAAGACAATCTTTCCAAGCTCGTGGTGTTATTGAGCTCATAAACAAGATAAAATGTAGAATAAAGTGATAATAGAAGTACGCAACAACTGAATCGATGAGTAAATCAGTCAAATAACTAGTTCTAAGATTCAATGGTCCAACTGTAATTAAACTGTAGTCGAACTGATTTAACTAAATATACATTTAAATTATTTAAAGTATATTAATATACATTTTCAGATATCTAAATTTAATGATTTAATGACAGGAAAATTTAAAATTTCACTTTTCAAGTAATAAATTGTCATCATTCAAATTTTACATTCAAAATTTAACACATCAAAATTTATAATTAAAATAAAATTAAAATACTATTTTGTAGAATTCGATCAACAATAGCTTTAATATTTTGTTAAAAGGAAGTCAATTGAACTTGAGAAAGAAAATGGTTAAAAAGCAAAAAAACAAAATTGTTAGGAACAAGAATAAAAGCAATCAACAATAACAAATTTATTATTAAGTAGGATAAATAAATCACATCTAAAAAAAACTTCCTATTCTTGTCGAGATGTACATTTAAAATAAAAATATTTTATGAAATTTAATAAATGAACAAAATTATGCCTAATAATAATAATATAATATTTTATTCTAAATAATTATGCATATCTAGACTGACAAGTGATAGATGATATAAAAAATGCTATCTATACTTTAAAATTACCAAATTAAAATCCTAATTTTAACACACGATTCACTTTAATCCTAATCCTCTTCATTCAGTCACCACCACTACAAAAAAAAGTAATATTTGTAACAAAAAAAATGTCATAAAAACTCTGAAAAATTTTGAAACAAAAGGAATTTATAACCAAAAAAATTGTTGCAGTATGTCCTATTACAAAAAATTTTTGTAACAAAAAATAAAACTGTTACAATATAAAATAATATTTTGTAATAAATTATTTTAATACAAAAACTAAAATTTGTTATGATAATAATTTTTTTCTATGAGATATTTTTCATAATAATATAATTTTTCCTATTACAAAATTTTGTTACAAAATATAACTCGATTTCGTAACATTTTTTATTCTTTTAGTTACAAAACCATAATATTTATTTTGTAACAATTTTTTTTAATACAAATTATGCACATAATTTGTCAAATTCTATTTTTTTAATTAATTGATATATCACTATAAGAAATTACAAGAATAGCAATCAATTTAGTAACCGATTTTTCTTAAAAATCGATCACTAAATCCTTATTCCATTTACATGAAGAGGAAAAAAAAATCTAAGTACTTTCAAAATCCAAAGACGGAAATATATAAAAAAAAGGACTAATAATATCATTGAGTTTACAAATACTATAACAAAAACAAGGTTTCTGTATTCTACTTTTCATTTTAACTCTTTCGGGTTTAATTGGAGGCAAAAACTCACATAAATCCAATTTAATTGAAGAAGTTCATGATCACCAAATGGAGAACCAAATTGTAGAGAACAACATCAACAAAAAGCACGTTCAGAAGCAAGATCCTGCAGTAGAACGAATAAGCAAAATTTTATAAGAATATGTCAAGTGAAGAAAACAAACATAGTTTAACAATAAAGTCACTAAAAAACTGATAACTATGCTTGTTGTTTTAGTATCAATACCAAATAATTGCTCTGGCATATTTTTATTCAGCAAAATGTACATTATTTATGCAATGCAAACATGTTTATAAGTTATAACTTACTATAAAAGTCTAACATCATCCCCCTAACAATCTCAAAGGATAGGAATGACATATTCAATTTAAGTATATAAATTCACTATGATTTCCACTTACTATAAAAGTCTAGCAATATCCCCTCACAATCTTAAAAGATAGCTACTGTATATACCTAATTCTAAAATAGAACTAACTAAAATAATAACACTTCCAAAACAAAATCTTATTGAATCCTTTTAGTTCTTTTCGAACATTCAATTAAAACAAAATCTCTTTTTCATTATTTAAACACTTCTTTATTTTTTTTAAACATTCTCTCAAACCACTTCCAAATACTTTAAATTTATTATTAACATTTTAAAAGATTAATTCCTTTCCAAGCTTTGTAAACATCCAATAATCAACATTAATCAAACACTTAAATATTCATTCCCTATTATTTATTGAACATCAAATCTATTAATCAAACATCTAAGGCGTAGTTCACATAATTCATTTTAGTTAAATCCTTATATTTTTATAAAAATTCGGACATAATCTCTCCTAAAAATGGACTTAACCACCTTTAAGGGTTCCCTCTATCTCAACAATATACCAATCTTCTTTTTAACAATTAGCAATAACAACTTTTCAAAAATCAATTTATCATATTTTAATTTAACAAATAATTCCATATCCATCACCATTCATAGCCACAAACTTAACAAATTCTCATTACAACTAGCTAACAATCAAAATTTTCAGCATTCCCAAACAATCAGAAAATCAATCACATATTCATCAAATCAAGTCACTTTCACTGTCGTAAATCCAACTCAAGCTTATCATTTAGTCATTCCAGACAATCATAAATTATTTGTAATTATTCGATAAACTTAATTAACATTCACGATTTAAAATCTTTAGTTTGGAAAAGAATCCCCTACCTCAAAGTGTCGAAATCTATAGAAATTAAGCGTGACCTCATTCGTCCTAACTAGCAATAGCAGCATCAACAGTCTTGAACTGAACAAACATCAGTGGCATTAGCCACACTGATAACTTCTCACAGTAACAACACCATTAAACACAACTTCATAGTTACAGTGGTTCAACCCTGAGACATTAACACCCAAAACCCTCAACAACCATATAACACAACAATAATGATAAGGGTTTTAGATCAGGAACTCACTGCAGTTATGAAAAAATATAACGATGGAGCAGCAACAGCTCTGATAATGGAGAGAATGCTGGCATATACTCCAGCGGTAACGTCCGGCAACGATGATAAACCATTATTTTATGATTTATATTGTGTTTAATTGAATGGTTTTATCAAGTCTTTATCCACTTATTCATATGATTAGCATGATATTACAATTCCTTCCCAAAATTGTTCCATGGTTAAAAACTTGCTTCCTAGAGATCTTTTAATCATACATTTTAACTCTCCTTCATCTCATTCGATGCCGTGATCCGTGTGTTAAGTGTTTCAGGCTTCATAGGGCAGGAATGGCTTGGAGAATGGAGAAGAAGCTTGCAAAAATGGAAGGGACACAAGAAACTAAGGAGATAACCAGCGAACACTGACGCGATCACATGGCTCACGCGAGCACGTGAAATGAAGAAATCGCAGCGACGTGAGCGTGCGCCTGACGCAAACGCGTGGAGTATAGTCTTCACAAATGACGCGAACATGTGGACAACACGAACGCGTGACAAGGAAAATTGCCGAATGACGCGAACGCGTAGACAACGCATATGCTTGACCTGCGTGATCTGTAGAAATAACAGAATACGCTGGGGGCAATTTTGGGCCGCGTTTTGACACAGTTTTCGGCCTATAAACACAGATTAAAGCTAGGGAACATGCAAAGACTCAACAGGCAGCCACACACATTCAGATACATCGATATTAGCATTGCTTTCAGTTTCAGATCTGAATCTAGATTAGCTTTACATTAGTTTGTTTCCTTATTCCTTTACTCTTATTAGTTGCTCATTGACCCTATTCAATTAAGTATGTTGCATTTTGAATTTATTAATATACAGAGTTGCTTTTAATTTTAATTAATTTTAATTCTCTATTTTATTTTAGTTAATTTATTATGTCTTCTTATATTTTTATGAATATTAATTCTATGTCAATGGAGTAGATTTCCTACTTGACATGGAGGTTGATTAAGAGGAGACACTTAAGTTGGAATGCTCAAGCGCTTAGTTAAATTGGATGTTGTTGGCTAATTCTGTACCTACTAACGCTAGACCTTCCCAAGGGAGAGGACTAGGATTTGCGGGTAAGAGTCAGCTCAATCACTTGACTTTTCTTTATTTAGTAAGGGTTAACTAAGTGAAAACAATAACCTCTTTACACTACACTTGAGAAAAATTCCAACAGGGATAGAACTTCCAATTAATCACTCCCCCAGTCAAGGCCTTTTAATATTAATAATAATTCTTAGTTCTATCGCTTTAATTTACAATTATTTTTGTTCATCATCAAAACTCAACTTTTTTGGAAACTTCTAGTTAATAAAATAGCACTCTTTCTTGCAACTCGTTGGGAGATGACCTGGGACTCATACTCCCAGTGTTTTTATTTCTAAAATTTGTGACAACCCCTTTTTAAATTGGTGATGCAGACTTTAGCTGGTTGAGAGCTATACTTGCAACACATCTCTCTTATTAAGACTCTCTTAATTGGTCTGACTTTTGCCACGCATCAAATTTTTGGCACCGTTGCCTGGGAGTTGCAATAGTGTGCTAGATTATTAATTAGTGTACATATTTTATTTTATTTGCATATTTTATTTTTATTTCTGTTACCATGAGCTATACGTCTTTCTCATTGAATGAGGCGTTCATTGCCTGATCTGAGCTTAGCCGCTTTTGATCCTAAAATTAAAAGAACTCTTTCACGTATTAGGCGAGCTCGACGTCGGTTAGCCTCTGAGGGCGAATCTGAACCGCCATCTGAGAGCGAGACAAGCTCCTTTACTACTGATCCAGTTGATTCACGTGCAGGTGACATGGCAGAACCTAGGAGAATTACTCTCCAGGAAGCTGGAGCCCCAGATTTTACACTGCAACCTTATCAAGTGCGTCATCCAAATCTGGCTGCAGATTTTGAATTGAAGATTGCACTAATTAACTTGATGCCCAAGTTTCATGGCTTACCTGCTCAAGAGCCTATTAAGCACCTTAGGAATTTCCAGACAGTTTGTTCTACTGTTAGGCGTAATGGTGCAGATGAAACTTCTATTCTGTTAACCGCCTTTCCGTTTTCTCTTGAGCGAAAAGCAAGGGAGTGGTACTACTCCCAACCTGAAGCGACTGTTACCAACTGGGATACACTCAGGAGAGAATTCTTGAAAAAATACTTTCCAGCTGAAGTCACAGATAGACTGAGAAAAGAGATCTCATTCATTATTCAAGGTGACTCAGAGACTCTCTATGAATACTGGAAACGTTTTAAGAACCTTCTAGACGCATGCCCCCATCACATGATTGACAGAATAGTGTTGATCAGCTACTTCACTCAAGGCATGAATCCCCAGGATAAGACTACACTGGATGATGCTAGTAATGGTTCTATGAAAAAGTACAGAACCCCAGATGAAGCATGAAAACTGATCAGCAACTTAGCTGAGTCCACTAGGAATCACAGGCCGAAGCGTAGCAACTCAAAAGCTATTACAGAGGTTTCCTCTAGCATTGAGACTACTGCTCTTACACAGAGTATATGTGAAATGACCAACCTACTGAAGAAGATGCAGTTAAACCAACAATAACAAACTCAGCCTCACCCACTACAACAGAGCCAACAGTTAGTTTCCCAAAGAGTATGTGAAATCTGTGCTGATTATAGTCATTACACTGATGAATGTACGCAGCTCCAACAGGAAGACAACACTGTGGCAGCTACTCATAACTTCTATGACCGCCCAAATCAAGGATACAACCAACAAGGCAGCAATTACAACCAAGGTGGAAACCATAACCAAGGATGGTAGGATAACTCCAACCAAGGTTGGAGAGATAATTCTAACCATAATTGGAGGGACAACTATAACAGAGGAAGCAAAGATAACAATGAAAACCAGAGGTGGAATAACAACAACAGACAGCAGAATCAGAACCAGCCTTACAGAGCACCTCACCTAAGACAATCTCAAGGATTCCAGCAAAACCAACAACAGGTTCCTCAGATCACTTACTCCAATTCCTCATCAAATGAAGAGATGCTCCGTTCTCTTGCACAAGGGCAACAAGACATGCAGAGGCAGCTGAACTCTACTTTAAATGGTATGACTGCCATTTTACAAGCTCTCATCTCCCGGTTAGATTCATCACCTAATTTCACGAATCAACCTTCAAGCTCCAGTGGAATTCCTTCTCAACCCCTACTTAATCCCAAAGGTGGCATCAATACTATCACTTTAAGGTCCGGAACTACATTGCAGGAGAGGAACCAGGAAGTGCCAAGCCTACCAGAACACGTCCCAACTGAGGATGTAGTGGAAGTGGAAGACGCTGAAGAGGAAGAGGACGTACAAGACATAGTTGAAGAAGAAGCAGCTCAACCACAGAACGAAACACCAAAGGATGCAGAGGCTGTACAGGATGCCATTCCTATCCCATTTCCACATTTGGCAAAGAAATCCAGGAAGCAGATGAAACTTGATCCCAAAATGGTAGAAATATTCAAAAAGGTTGAGGTAACTGTTCCCCTTTTGATGTTATTCAGCAGGTACCTAAATACGCAAAGTTTTTAAAAGATTTATGCATACATAAGGATAAGATTAATGAATTAGAAACTATTCCTTTAGATAGTTATATATCTGCTTTAATGGGAGGTATATCTGAAAAATGTAGTGACCCAGGTCCATGTATGGTTAACTGTACCATTGGAGGTGTAATTTTTTCTGACTGCATGTGTGATTTAGGAGCATGTGTTAGTATAATGCCATTGTCTATATATGATACCTTGAGGCTCCCTCCTTTGAAAAGGTCGGCAGCTCATTTTGTGTTAGTAGATAAAAGCATTATTACAGTAGTTGGAATTGCTGAAGATGTATTAGTGAGCATTAAGGGGCTCACATTTCCTATTGACTTCTATATTCTAGAAATGCCCCTAATGACTCAGGAAGACCATCATCAATCCTGCTTGGAAGACCATTCCTGAAGACTTCAAAGTTCAAGCTGGATGAATTCTCAGGAACTTACTCCTTTGAGATAGATGGCAGAACAGTGAAATTCAGTTTAAATGAAGCTATGAAGCACCCTCCGGAAGATCATTCTATCTTTCAGTGCGACATTATTGATGAAACTGTAGCTAAAGTTCATCAAGTAGAAATAGAAGAGAAGCACATGGAGCAAGGTCCAAGTGTGGGGACACTTTCTGAAAACAATGAAGACCCTTTACCATTATCACCAGCCCCGGATGATCCAGAGCCTAGCTATGAGCAGAAATTGGAATTAAAGCCTCTTCCTCCACACCTCAAGTATGCTTACCTTGAGGATAATCAAAAGTTTCCAGTTATCATTGCAAGGGAACTTACCTCTCAACAAGAGGAGCAATTGCTCAGTGTGCTGAGAAAACATAAGAAAGCAATTGGATGGAGCTTAGTGGATATAGTAGGCATCAGTCCCCAAGTTTGTGAACACAGAATATTCTTAGAAGAAAGAGCAAAGCCTGTCCGTCAACCTCAAAGATGATTGAATCCTACCATCTTAGAAGTTGTCAAGAAAGAAGTAACCAGACTACTTGAAGCAGATATTATTTACCCCATCTCAGACAGTGAATGGGTAAGTCCAGTACAAGTAGTGACCAAGAAGTCTGGAGTCACAACAATAAGAAATGAGCATGGAGAGCTCCTGACAACTAGAGTGCAGAATTCATGGAGAGTTTGCATTGACTATAGGCGTCTCAACCAAGCCACTCGCAAGGATCATTACCCCTTGCCATTCATTGATCAAATGCTTGATCGCCTGTCAGGTAAATCTCATTATTGTTTTTTAGATGGTTATACAGGATATTTTCAAATTCATATAGCTCCTGAAGATCAGGAAAAGACTACTTTTACATGTCCCTTTGGAACATATGCTTATAAAAGAATGCCTTTTGGTTTATGAACTGTATGGAAGTTTTTATGGATGATTTTAGTATATATGGTGATTCATTTAGCCTTTGCTTGGATAGTTTATCTAGAGTGTTAGACAGGTGTGTTAGTACCAACCTTGTATTAAATTTTGAAAAATGTCACTTTATGGTAAAACAAGGAATTGTACTAGGACATGTTGTGTCTAATACTGGCATTTCTGTAGATCCAGCAAAGGTGGATGTTATTTCTAGTATACCTTACCCCTCCTCCGTGAGGGAAGTCCGTTCGTTCTTTGGCCACGCAGGTTTTTACATGAGATTCATTAAGGACTTCAGTAAGGTAGCACTGCCTTTATCCAGATTGCTGCAAAAAGATATTGATTTCGAGTTCAGTGATGATTGTATGCGCACGTTTGATAAGCTGAAGATCGCCCTAACTCAAGCCCCAATTGTGAGAGGACTAGACAGGAGCCAGCTATTTAAAATTATTTGTGATGCTTCCAATCATGCAGTAGGAGCGGCGCTGGCTCAGCACGAAGGTAAGGATCCTTTTGTAATTGCTTATGCATCTAAGACTTTAGATGCTGCTCAATCTAATTATACTACTACTGAAAAAGAGCTTCTAGATATTGTTTTTGCTCTGGATAAATTCCGAGCCTATTTACTTGGTACTAAGGTAGTAGTGTACTCAGATCATGCAGCTCTAAAATATTTATTAGCTAAAAAGGAGTCCAAACCAAGGCTAATACGTTGGATACTGCCGCTGCAAGAATTCGATTTAGAAATTAAGGATAGGAGTGGTAACCAGAATTTAGTGGCAGACCACTTGAGTCGCCTTGAGCACATTAAGGATAACTCCACTCCTATAAATGATAATTTTCCTTTTGATAGCTTACATGCAGTATCTGAGATAGTTCCTTGGTATGCACCTGTAGCTAATTATCTAGTTAGCCACACTTTTCCTCCAAATTTCACTAAGCATCAAAGAGACAAGCTGAAAAGCGAGTCCAAATATTTTATATAGGATGATCCATATTTATGGAGGTGTGGTGCTGACCAGGTAATTAGACGGTGTGTGCCTCAATTAGAATTCCAGTCCATTTTAGAGGCCTGCCACTCATCTGAGAGTGGAGGACATTTTGGCCCTCAAAGAACAACTAGAAAAATTCTAGACTGTAGATTCTGGTGGTCTACTCTTTTTAAAGATGCTGCTGAATTTTGTAAATCCTGTTCCCCATGCCAAAGATTTAGTAATATATCCAAGAGGGATGAGATGCCTCAACAGATTATACTTTTCTGTGAAATTTTTTATGTTTGGGGCATTGACTTCATGGGTCCATTTCCAAATTCTAATGGTTACTTTTATATACTGTTAGCCGTAGATTATGTTTCTAAATGGGTGGAAGCAATTCCTACCCATACTGATGATGCTAACACGGTTGTCTCCTTTGTTAGAAACCATATTATTTGTCGCTTTGGATCACCACGAGCAATTGTGGGCGATCAAGGCACTCACTTTTGTAACAGGAGACTAACAGGATTACTGAAAAGGCATGGGATAGTTCATAAAGTATCAACAACTTACCATCCCCAGACCAATGGGCAAGCAGAAGTCTCTAACAGAGAAATAAATCATATTCTAGAAAAGATAGTAAAACCTCATAGGAAGGACTGGAGTGCTAGACTACAAGATGTACTCTGGGTATACAGAACAGCGTACAAGACACCCATTGGGATGAGTCCCTTCTGCTTGGTATACGGAAAGGCTTGCCACCTCCCAATAGAGGTGGAACACAAGGCTTTCTGGGCTGTAAGGGAGTGCAACATGAACTATGAAGAAGCTGGTGCTGAAAGGAAGTTGCAATTAGCAGAACTGGAGAACCTTCGCCTAGAAGCATATGACAACTCCAGGAGATACAAAGAAAAGATGAAGGCCGTCCATGACAAGCACATAAAAAGGAAAGAATTCAGACCAGGGGAGTTAGTTCTTCTTTATAACTCCAGACTGAGGCTTATGCTAGGTAAACTGAGATCAAGATGGGAAGGTCCATACAGAGTAGAAAAGGCAGAGCCATATGGAGTTTTTCACTTGCGTCATCTTTCTAGCTCCAAATTTCTAAAGGTGAATGGACATCGCCTGAAGCTTTATCATGGTGAGAAGATGAAGGATCAAAAAGAACTAGAGGTCTTCCTTTTGGAAGACCCACCAACAGAAGCAGAATGAGTCTGAAGAGCGTCCAACTTAAGGACGTAAAAGCAAAGTGCTAGGTGGGAGACAACCCACCATGGTATGATCGTTCCGTTTCAGTCTTAGTTTTATTTTACTTTATTCTATTTTTATTTTTGTTAATGACTCTTCTCATAATATCTGCATAAAGTTGCATATAGCACACATTTACATTTGCATATTGCATATATAAAAAAAAAAGCACGCACGCGACGCGTCATATGTGCGTTCTGAAGAAAAGATAATTAAACAGAAAGTCACGCGAAAGCGTGGCTGGAGGCGTGCCTTAGGCACAAACATACCCACGTGACCGCGTCACCCACGCGGCCGCGTCATTTTTAGAAATAGCCTCCCACGCGTCCGCGTCATCCACGCGTCCGCGTCACCCACGCGAACGCGTGCCCCTAAAAATCGACGTAAAAGAGGTGTATGGCAGCAAATTATGATAGAGCTGGGCTGGAATAATGCTGGAAGCACCAGCCCTACCACGCAACCGCGTGCCCCACGCGGCCGCGTCGTTTTCAAAATATAGCCATCCACGTGATCGCGTCACCCACGCGAACGCGTCACCCTAAATTTTGGCAATTTGTTTGAAACAGAGAGTTGCGCGAACGCATGGCTGCCCTCGCGCCATTCGCACAAATCAAGTCACGCGACCGCGTGACCCACGCGACCGCGTGACCCACGCATCCGCGTCACATGCGGTGCACAGATTATCCACATCAGCCAAAATATCTTATCTTTTCTTCCCCAAATCCTAATTTTCTTTTCCCTTACTATTTCTTTCGTTTCCCTTCTTCCTTCTCTACTCATTCTCACTTTTTACTTTCTCCTCCCTTATTTTTCACATCCATTATCAAGGTTCTTTCTTTCTCTCTTTATTTTTATTTTTATTTATGTTTACTTCTTCTTTTACTTTCATTATCTATATTCTATTTTTCTTTTACTTTTCTTTTTATTCCTTTAATTGGTGTTAGAAATTTATTTGGGTCATTATCTTCTTTTATATTTTGCTTGTGAGTTATTATGAATCGTTTGACAATTATATATTACTTTTCATAAGGGTTGCTTGCATGTTCAAATTTCTACTTTCAATAACATATCTACCATGCATGCCAAGTGTTTGTGAAAAAGCCCGTATGGTATTGCACATTATTTTTAATTATTATATTCTACTACTTTAATGCGTGCTTTTCACAAAACCCCTTTTATATTTTATTGATTAAATATAATTTTCAATATAAACAGATTATTAGTTTGAAAGGCTTGGTAATCTAACTTGGACATTGAATGCTTGATCTATGCTACTCATGCCTTTGCCGGCATGCCAATAAACATCTTGCATTTAATTGCCACCACATGCACTTACTCTATCACCTTTGATGAACTTTTCACATGTAGTCTAGACCATGTATTAACGACATCCTTCTTTACCGTGCATTGATTATCACCCTTAATATTCACTCCCTTGCTCGAACCCTTAGCTTTACATATTACTTTCTTTTTCCTTTTTCAGGATGGCAACCAAGAAAGGTAAAGAGAAAGCTACTCCCAAACCATCAGCAAGGAGAGGAACAAAAAGAGCATTAGTGGAAGAACCATCTTCAACAGCGGTGAAACCTTCAACAAAACGAATCAAGAGGATCATCAAGGTCGATGAAAAAGAGAAAGCCTTCCCAGTAAAGGACACTACGCGGTTCACTAACCGCTACTGTGAACAGATGTTCCCCATCCTGGCAGCAAGGAACTATAACAATGAGCACCTTATCATCCTCCCAACCCACATTGCTGAAATTGTTGAGCCCCGCATTGAGCGAAGACAATGGGGATTCCTACGGAGGCAGCCACGGCAGGTTAATTTATCATGAGTAGTTGAATTCTACTCCAATTTTCATATGCCAACCATGCAGTCTGTCTATGTCCGTCAGAAGCAAGTCCCCATAACTGAAGAAGCCATTCAATAAGCTTTAAATCTTCCCCCTGCTCCAGAAGGATTGGACGCATTTCAAGAAGCCTCATTCAAGCGCCAAACATACTAATTTGACTAGGACGCTATTCTCAGAGTTATCGCACAACCTGGCAGCAGATGGATCTACGGATACCACCGTTCCCGATCTAAGGGCATATTGGCTTCCGCACTCACCTTAGAGGCTCGAGTATGGGCACAGATCATGTCCCATTACGTCTTTTCAAGAACTCATGAGTCCTCCTTCACTGCAGACATGGCTGTTTTACTCTGGTGTATCCTTACAGACTAGCACCTTAATTTACCAAGACACATTCGGCATGCTATGGGACACGTACAAATTACGGGAAACTTACCTTTTCCCACCTTGGTTTCAGATCTAGTCTTAGCAGCCAGAGTCTCCTACAGAGCTGGGGACACCAAGGCCATGATTTCACGAGATGATTAATACGTCCCTAACGGGAAGTATATCAGACCTCCAGCAGCAGCTGTCAACCGGAGCACGGAACCAGCAGAAGATATTCCTTCTTCTTCCACACCACAAGCACCTTCTACAAACCAACTGCTAAATCAGATACTTGAGAGGCTAGAATGGATTGAACGGAAAGGAAAGCAAAGAGAACGCCATAACAAGCGCAGATTTACATACCTCAATGAGCTACTTGTTGGTAACCAACCACCTAGAGAAGACCCAGACACCCCGGACTCTACCTCATTTACCAGCACAGGGAGCCATGACGGTCCCGATGATAGAGATACTGCTACCAGCCCCCCTTTGTTCCTGACAGATGGCACCGAGGACGGTGCAAAGCTTTAAGTGTGGGGAGGTCGGTTAGTACCTGACTTCCAGAGATAAGTTCTTTTTCCTTAAACACCAATAATATAGGATATTTAGTTAGTTTTTCTTTTATTCAGAATAGGATAAATTGCATAGTAATAGGTTAATTTCATGCATGTTCTACTTGATTGAAAAATAATAAGTTTCTTTTTAAGACCCTATTTTTGAAAAATCTCACTAATTTAAAATAAATCTTTTGTGTTAAATTTGTTTGAAGTTGTAATTGGAACATAGTTTAAAAAGCTAAGAACACACAACCCGTGAGATTTTGAATCTAATTACATGGTTACATTATTTAACCATAAATATTTTATTCTTGTGTGTTCACTTCTCTATGATTGTAATCTTTATTTTGTTTCATCCTATATGTCCAATGTTTAATGTATCCATATGCATGCATATGATTGAGGCCATTAATTGTTTAGCTCACTTATCCCAAATAAGCCTACCCTTCAATTACCTTTGTTAGCCACTTTGAGCCTTTTAAATCCCATTTGTTCTATATTTTACCACATTACTAGCCTTAAGCAGAAAAACAATTAATTATCCCAATTGAATCTTTGGTTAGCGTAAGATAGAAATTGTGTGTTAATTAACCATGGGAAAATTGTGGGAACATGGGTTGATAAGGGAATGTGTCATGATAAAATTTTGGTACTTACTCATGTGAAACTACAAAATTATTATTTATCCATGTGCATTGATAAGCTATGTTTATTTTTCTAGTTAAAAAAAAATCTAAAAATATTCAATAGATAAGTAATTAAATAAGGGGACAAATTATCCCAATTCTAAATTAAGTAAAACCCCAATGCATATGTGATACAAGTTAAGATAAAAGGTTAACACATGAGTATGTAATACAAAAGTGAAAATTATGGATAGTTAGGCATGATTCTAGAGTTATATGAAGTGTATGTATGCTAGATAAGAGCTTAGGTTAGTCAGAGATTCAATTTATAGCTCACTTAGCCATATGTATACCCTTACCCTTACCTTAGCTCCATTACAACCTTGAAAAAGACCTCATGATGTTGCACTGGTACATTAAATATTGTTGATTGTGTAACACCCTACCACACAAAGCTTTACGCTTAAGTCGTAAAACAGAGGTGATGTGGTATTACGACCTCTAAAATAAAATAAGTACATATAATAGCAGAAGAGTTATAATATGCTAGGAGCCTTGAAGGATAGGGAAAATAAAAATCGCGAGATAAAAGCGCAACGCTCAAGGAACGAGTTAACTTGCATGCTAAGAAAACTGTAACTGTCAAACATAAGATAACAGAAGTAGGAATAGAGTGCCAAAGATACAAAATAACAAGCTCCTAACTCAGCCTGCGAAGTCAAGACTGGCCGGAGAATATTTACACATATATACATACATATCCAAAACCCAAAAGTACATACACACAATCCTGCCTCTCCATAAACCTCTAAGAGGATCAAAAAGGACAAGTTATGCGGAGAGAAAGCTAAGTACATATATATACATCACTGTACAACAAAACTATACAACAACACTATCCAGTAACCCCTCCGCTTTAAGAGTCCAGACGCCTAACGAGATGGCTCCCGACCTGCATCTGAAAAACAACAACATAGTATGGAATGAGAACCGGAGGTTCTCAGTATGGTAAAGGTGCCACACACATAATATATAAGGTCCTGGGAATGCCAGAGGCAATCCTAGAACGCCGACACTCAGATTGTAGAGCTTAAAGTATTAAACAGAAACCATAAAAGGTGGTTTACTAAGGATATTTAAACCTAACTTAACTTAACCTTAAATCTAAATCCCATTCTGCCATTCCTCCATACCTCCGACTCCATCATGCATTTTCACAGACAACTAAACAGACAAAGGCAAGCACAAGAAGGTTACAAGTACTGCAGATAACAAATATACATTTAACATGGCAAGTACATTTAGGCACACCCAGTTAATACACAAGCAAGTAATTCAAGTAATATGCATATGATGCATGCCTGTCCTATGGCTGATGAGGCTCATCTGTCGGTTATCCAGCCAACCCGACAAGTCTGAATTGTCCTTAGACTGTCCCCCGACGTGCATCCCCAAGAGTCTATGCATAGATTTTTCTCAAATAATCAATATTGCTCAATGGGGGTAACATTCCCGGGAATTTATATAGTGCCCGGTCACACTTACGTCGTAGGGTCAACAGAGTATCGAGTTTTCAACCTGGTACACGTGGTGGCAAGCCACGACACTTAATCCAGGGAATCTCGTATCTCAGATTATTCAAATTCATAAGCCATATAAATAATTCAATTATAATTCCTCAACATCCACATCATTCTCAATTGCATCTCATTCATCATCATACATTAAACATATTCAATCCTTATCCTTCATTATCACACCTCCCATTCCGTCCATCAATAGTTTCAATTCAAAACATAATTCATTCTTTTCTAAGAATCAAACTTCAAACTTAAAACATACTCACTTTCTTAATAACTCAAAATCAAACCATATAACATTTAAATCTAAATCTCTTTTAAATAATCATCTAAACAAAATCTCTAATTTTTTATAAAATTTCGGCAGCATCTCCTCTAAAACACGGACTTTGCCACCCTTTTCGGGTCCAAACCTGCTTTCTTTTCAATTCAACATACCCTTCCTCATCATCATAACAGTCACCACAATAAATCTACTTCAGATTTACAATTATATTCATACAATATTCAAATCCAACAACCAAAAATTCAACTAAGGATCATAGTTCACTAACCCCAGGGCTTCTAACACATAATATCTCAAATCAATAATTCACCAAATCATTAGCACTAGACCAACCATGTTCATCAACAATAACATTCACCATCCAAGATTAATAACTAATTATCCAATAAACTTCAACCAAATATATTCATCAACAAATTACTAAACATTAAATATACACCTGCATTCCAACTTATCCTATGGCCGTCTAGCCTAAGTTTTCACAGAACATTATATATTAAATGCAAGAAACCTAAACCATACCTTAGCCGATTTCCACGTAACGACCAAAGCTATTTATTCAAAACCAAGACAGCCCCTCAAAACTCAACTAATCCGCTTCCTCCAAGTTCCAGTATTCACAATTTCAAGCTCCAATTATTTATTTTCAACCTTACCCAAGCTTCACATAAGCAAGAGTGAACGTTTCTCTCAAGCTAATTGGATCCTATGAAATTGTTCCGGTAGAAATGTAGAGCTCGACGCGGTGAACGCGTGGCCGCAAACGGTGCGGCGATTGGAGCTCGGACGGAGAAGTTACGGGGATCGGAAGTTAACGTAACAATTTTGACGTTCTTCCTTTCTTCTCCCTGATGCTCTTCGACGCTGCCAAAAATGGGGAGAAGAAGAACATGGGTTCACTTAAAGGGCTGGTCCGGTTGGGCCCGGTTTGGGCCCGGTTCAACCGGTTCGGCCCGTTCGGTCTAATTTTGGACCGATTTCTTCGAAATTGGTGTCAAAATTCTCGTTTCGATGAGCTCTATCCTAATTTAATATAATATTCACATTTCTAATCTTTCTTATTAAAAATTAATTTATTGACTAATTATCTACTAATTTAACCGGGGTTTACAGATTGGTTAGGTGAAAAATAAAATTTAGAAAGTATGATTAGAGAAGGATAGAGTGATTCCCCTATACACTTGAGAGACTAGAGTGCACATACACCATCAGTGAGGGTTCAATGCTTGACTCTATGTTCCCTGCTTTCATGAGCTGTCTTCTTACAATGTTACCTATTTTTACTATATAAATTGAATTAGTGGAATTTGATTTATGTTTATCTTGAAGAGCTTACTTATTTTAACCAAGTAGACAAGAATCATATAGTTGCATTCATATATATATATAGGTTGTATTGTATTGCATGAGTTTTACATTTCCCTACTCATTTATTTTTGTCTCCTTAAGCTAAGCATGAGGACATGCTAATGTTTAAGTGTGGGGAGGTTGATAAACCATTATTTTATGATTTATATTGTGTTTAATTGAATGGTTTTATCAAGTCTTTACCCACTTATTCATATGATTAGCATGATATTACAATTCCTTCCCAAAATTGTTTCATGGTTGAAAACTTGCTTCCTAGAGATCTTTTAATCATACATTTTAACTCTCCTTCATCCCATTCGATGCCGTGATCCATGTGTTAAGTGTTCCAGGCTTCATAGGGCAGGAATGGCTTGGAGAATGGAGAAGAAGCTTACAAAAATGGAAGGGACACAAGAAACTAAGGAGATGACCAGCGAACACTGACGCGATCGCATGGCTCACGCGAGCGCGTGAAATGAAGAAATCGCAGCGACGCGAGCGCGCGCCTGACACAAACGTGTGGACAACGCGAACGCATGACAAGGAAAATTGCCGAATGACGCGAATGCGTGGACGACGCGTACGCGTGACCTGCGCGATCTACAGAAATAACAGAATACACTGGGGTGATTTCGGGCCGCGTTTTGACCCAGTTTTCGGCCCAGAAACACAGATTAAAGCTAGGGAACATACAAAGACTCAACAGGCATCCACACACATTCAGATACATCGATATTAGGATTGCTTTCAGTTTCAGATCTGAATCTAGATTAGCTTTACATTAGTAGTTTATGTTTTTGCTTTGTAATTTTGGATGCTGAAGAGTCATTACCTCCGTGAAGACATTACTTTAGTTTGTTTCCTTATTCCTTTACTCTTATTAGTTGCTCATTGACCCTATTCAATTAAGTATGTTGCATTTTGAATTTATTAATATACAGAGTTGCTTTTAATTTTAATTAATTTTAATTCTCTATTTTATTTTAGTTAATTTATTATGTCTTCTTATATTTTTATGAATATTAATTCTATGTCAATGGAGTAGATTTCCTACTTGACCTGGGGGTTGATTAAGAGGAGACACTTGAGTTGGAATGCTCAAGCTCTTAGTTAAATTGGATGTTGTTGGCTAATTCTGTACCTACTAACGCTAGACCTTCCTAAGGGAGAGGACTAGGATTTGCGGGTAAGAGTCAGCTCAATCACTTGACTTTCCTTTATTTAGTAAGGGTTAATTAAGTGAAAACAATAACCTCTTTACACTACACTTGAGAAAAATTCTAACAGGGATAGAACTTCCAATTAATCATTCCCCCAGTCAAGGCCTTTTAATATTAATAATAATTCTTAGTTCTATCGCTTTAATTTACAATTATTTTTGTTCATCATCAAAACTCAACTTTTCTGGAAACTTCTAGTTAATAAAATAGCACTCTTTCCTGCAACTCGTTGGGAGACGACCTGGGACTCATACTTCCAGTATTTTTATTTCTAAAATTTGTGACAACCCCTTTTTAAATTGGTGAGGTAGACTTTAGCTAGTTGAGAGCTATACTTGCAATGCATCTCTCTTATTAAGACTCTCTTAATTGGTTTGACTTCTGCCACGTATCAGACGACAACACCGTCTTTCGGTGGCAGAGAGCCCAACAAGCTTGCAGAAATGAGATGCAGAGGTGAAGCTGGGTCAGCCGCCTTTTCTGACCTCCTGCAGCAACGTCAGTGAATAATGGCTCCACCAGTGGCGTATGGTTCGACGACAAACGGCCCACACTGATGGCGGCAGCAGTGGCAAGAGAAACAGCCACCGATGCATCTTTTGACTCCTCATTCGTCTCTTTCTGGGATATTTCCATTACGACAGCCATGCTACCCGCGGTAGTAGCGCTACCCATGACGAGCCCTAGCAGCGACAGCGGCGGACTGGTGGCGGTGGAAGCACGATGGCGACGAGGCATCATCTCTCTCTCGCGTTGCTCTGTCTCTTGGTGTGGATTTTGAATACCACAAACAAACCAGCAAGTACACCGGGTCATACCAAATAATAACTCAGGTGAGTGAGTGTCCATCCCACGAGGATTAACAGATTAAACAACAGTAGTTGAGTGATTAGGCTAGTCAGACAAGCTAAATTGAGTGGTTTGGATTCGAATATCATAAAACAATAATCAAAGAATGCAAGAAAGCAAATAGTGAATGGGTTGTGAAATTAATATGAGAAAACAGTTAAGGCTTTGGAAGTGTTGAACTTTCCGGATTAACAATTCTTTTCACTTATTTTAATCATGCAAAGATTCAATTCATGGCAAACCTTAAGTGATTAGACCCTAATTTCTTAGTAATTTAATCTCTTCTAATCCAACCAACCGCCAATTCACGATGAGTTGACGCGATCTCCTTCTCTCTTCGCGGTTCTTCTCCCGCAGCCCTGTCTTCCTGACGACACAGAGACACGATGGCGGTAGCAAACCCAACAGCGCCAGCGCGGCTCATGAATGGATCGGGGCTCCTCATGCACGGTAGCTTCTCGGGACGATGGCAGCGGTGCAGAGCTGGGCGTGACGATGGCGCGGTGGCGGCGCGCTCCCTCCTTCCTCCTCCCATCTTCTCCGTTCTCCCTCAGTCTGATTCTCGCTCCCTTTCCCTCATGTGTGTGTGTCTGAAGTTGAGAAGAGAAGGGAGATGTTGGTGGCGGCACATTTTGGAAAACTAGGGTTAAAGTTGGGTATTTGGGGATTGGGGTTTTAGTAAAAAATTAGGTATAAGGGTATTTTGGTAATTTTAATAAAATTAAGGGGTAATAGAGTAATTGAGAACTAATTTTGAATCCAATAATAATATCTATAAAATTATCATTTAATTCTCAATTTACAATTTATTTTTAACTCAAACTCTAATTCAATAATTGGAGATAATCAAATTAATTTCCTTTAAATTATAAAATAGATCTAAAAATCTAATTATTCAAATTAAAGCATATAAAATACTCATTATTTTTAAATTACTAAAATTTTAAATCATAAATAAGAAAATATCCAATTGGTATAAAGATCTCAGAAAATATATTCTTGAATAAATAAAATAAATCATAAATAATTTTATTATCTAATTTCCAAAAATTCGGGGTCTTACAACAGGCTTTGTCATAGACCAACTGATATGAGAACATGCCAATAGGAGTCTTGAAGGCTGTCCGGTATACCCAGAGAGCATCATCAAGCTTCCTAGCTCAGTCCTTCCTTGAAGCAGTAACGGTCTTTTTCAGAATTCTCTTAAGTTCTCTATTAGAGACCTCAACCTACCCACTTATTTGAGGATGATAGGGGGTAGCTACCTTGTGATAGACTCCATATTTTTAAAGGAGAGAGTCTAGCTATTTGTTGCAGAAGTGGCTGTCTCCATCACTGATTAGTGTCCTTGGGACACCAAACCGACTGAAAGTATATCTCTGAAGAAAGTTCAGCACCACTTTGGGATCATCAGTGGATAAAGCCACTACTTTCACCCACTTGGACATATAATCAACTGCCACTAGAATGTAGTTGTTTGAGTATAAGGGCGGAAAAGGTCCTATGAAGTTAATACCCCACACATTAAATAACTCAATCTCCAATATTCCCTGCTATGGAATCTCATTGTTGTTGGAAAGATTTCCAACTCTCTGGCACTTGTCACAGTTCCTCACAAAATTTCGAGCAGCTATCCATTCTTCCTCCTCCATGCGGCCATGACTGAGAGAATGAGAGCTTGAGAAAGCCAGAGAGCCAGAGAGCGTCATCCACCATCAAGGAAGCCTTCACTGTCGCTCGAAGCCATCGTAAGTCATCCATTCATCTCTGTCGCAGACTCACAGGCGTAGCAAAGAGCAGCGCCGTCGTGTAGCCAGAAGCCCAGAAGCATCATCCAGTTCGCGCGCTCTACCGTCGCTTGAAGCCGTCGTCTAGTCATAAGTCATGTCAACAAACCCTAAGCGGAGCAGCAATCCAGTCGCCGAGCAGCACTCTGGTCGCCGAGCAACACTCTAGTCGCCGAGCCCCCTCCTGCAAAAAACAACCGAACAATGTCTTCTTCGGAGGTTAGAATTTGTCCTTGGTTATAATTTTTTTTTTTACTGTAATTAATGTATATATTGTAAACAAACTCACCAATAAAACACGGAGAAGAATCCTTTCTGAACAATTTTCGCGTCCTAACCTGGGGATGTTAAAATATATTATCGCCTTAAAAAAAATCTCTAATTCCGAATGGTGAAAATAAGCTTAATTAAGACCCACATTTCCATTCACTTGTTATTTGCTGAATTGAATAATTGTTTTGTGTATAAAGATCGGAAATCCATGTCTAAGTAATCTCAAAATCCTAGTCTGCAGTGTTTTTTCAACACTATATATAACTTTAGTGGGATTTTTAGTGATATTTGTACTTGATTTAACCTGAATTATGCTGCCCTTTAATTGTACTAGTTAATTGTTTGATATTTGTACTAGTTAATTGTACTAGTTAATTGTTTGATTTAACCCGAATTATGCTGCCCTTTAGTGGGATTTTTACTTGATATTTGTACTAGTTAATTGTTTGATTATTATTATTATTATTATTTATACTCAGAACACATGATCATGGTTTAAGATGTCCCACCAATCTTCAATATGAAAAAAGTATCCAATTTCAATCAAAAGATCAGTTTTCTATAAGTCCTTTATTGTTCAATATATATAATCATGTAAGTGTAGCTGTTTGAATCCAGAATATACATTTAAAGGTCTTGGCTTGCTACTTGCTAATCTTGTTGGATGAGTTTTGAATATTATGTAATTAATCTTGGTGTCTTTTTGAATATATATGTGTAGCTGTCTCTGATTGTTTATGGTCATTTAAATTCTATTGATTGGCATTAAAATGAATTAATTATGGTTTTGTTTATGAGCTGCTTTGGTTCTGCTTATGAACTGTTTAAAAATGAATTGTAAACCTAAATTCTGCTTTGGTTCTTCTTATCGTTTACTTGCTTACTCTCTGTGTGCTAAATTGATAGATTGATAGTTAGATAAATATATTGTAGATGAATAATGAATTGTAATTAACTAATAACTATGAACCTGAGGGATTTGGATACTTTTTTCTGTCTAAGTATCTTCGTAATTTAATTTTTGGTGTTCTTTTTTCTATAAGTTATGGATTTGGGATATTTTAGTTAGCCACAAATTTATCTTTTATGCTTCAACCACTGCATTATAATTAATAATTCTCTACTCTGCACATAATTCTCTCTTTCACACACACACTATTTTAATTTATAAATTTTAACTATTACTCTCAAAGCTACACATATAAGCTTTAAATATTGAAAACAATATTTTTGAACAAGTTTTAATGTTGAATTTGTTGCTGAAAACAATACTTTTAGTGATGTTGATGAGTTTGAATGCTGATTTTTTCAATAAAATTGCTGTATTTTTTTATAAGTCATTGTTATGTTTATATATATGCAACCAACAAACAATGAACAACCCAATGAACCGACGCCTGAAGTTGGAGGTGAAAATGTTGAGTCTGTGGTACGTACTTCAACGGAGAGTGGCATTCTTACCAAAATACTTTTGATATATTGAATTGGTGGAAGGTAGATTCTAGCAAGTATCCTATCTTATCCCAAATAGATAGAGATGTCTTAGCAATGCCGGTCTCGACTATTGCTTCAGAATAAGCTTTTAGCACTGGTGGAAGAGTGCTTAACAACTATAGGAGTTCTTTAACTCCAAAGATAGTTGAAGCATTGATTTGCACACAAAATTTGTTTCGAGCTTCTCCAATGACAACCGATTTTGAGGAGCTTATTAAGGAGTTTAAGAAACTTGAATTAGGTATGCAAAAAGAAATTTGAAGTTCCTTTGATGGTTTATGTTTATAATTTATAATCTATATTATGTTTATGTTTATTTTTATAATCTATATTGATTTTTTTGTTTATTTTTTGTAGAAATTGCACCAATCGGAGAAGATGATGATGAGTCTAGTGTGGATTCAAATTAAGCATGGTGGCTGTTTGGTTTTTATTTAGTTTAAAGTGACTATTTCGGTTTTTAGTATGTTTTAAAGTGTGTTTGTTTTTGTTATTTTGCTAGACATTTTTAATTGTCTTTGTTTTATGTTTAATTAAGTTGAATTTGTATTGAATTTGGATGTGATATACTCTTGTTATTTTAGTTTATTGACAGTTTTAAACTTCATTTTATGGTAATTTAAATTATGATTATTAGGTGTAAAAAAACCGAAAAAACTGACCGAACCAAACCACTGTTGGTTCGGTTCGGTTCGGTTTGGTTGTTCAGAAAGGAGCCAAACGAATGGTTGCTATCATTGTAGAACCGATCAGGTCGGTTTGGTTGGTTTTCGGTCAAAACTGAACCAAACCGAACCGATTACACCCCTACTCATTGCCGCCATTTTCTACAATGGCAAGATCCACCACCGGTCGCCATCCTCCACCGAGCTCCTCGATGGCCATACTGTCACCTCGCCATCGTCCTCCTCCGTGGAGCTGCCAGAACTCAGATTCAGAAGAATGCTGTTGTGGTTGCCGCCCGAGTCGTCCTCTGACAAGATTTACCAGCTCCGCAGAGTGCTGATGATGGTGGCGGTTCCTTTGGTACTCGTCACGATTGTGCTTTACGTGTTGCCTTCCATATCCTCCAACGAGTCCATCGAAGACTGCACCTTCATGTACCGCAAGATTTTGCCCCATAACAGAGCCTCTAGCTTCTACGCCATCATCTTCGATGTTGGCAACTCTGGTAGCCACATTCACGTTTTCCACTTCGATCGAAATCTCGACCTTATTCACATTGGCAAAGATCTCGAGCAATTCGTTCAAGTTGGTGATATCCTACCAATTTGCATTTTGCTTCACTAGTTCATAGTAAGATTTACATTGTATAAGCAATTTACACTCATTATTTTTTAGAATACAGTTCAAAACCCTTTTTTCATTGGAGATTGATGAGATTGTAAGAAATTTAAGTAAGATAAAATTGCCACAAAGAAATCAATCAACTTATTCGATGCTATAGAAATAGCAGTTAACACTCAGATTCTAATAGTATCCATCCTGTTAAAATGAATTTAATTTGAATACTTTAACCGCTCTTGATTGTTCTTGATTTAGGTTTTCATCTTCAATTTCTTCGATTATGAGATTTTTGAATACTTTGTGATTTTTGCGTCTTTCTTTTGTGTGTGTCATGTGTGTGCAGCGGCTATAATTCTCGTGGTTCAGAAATAACACTAGTTTTTGGTGACTCTGCCTCTGTATAATGCAACTATTATAGAGTAATGGAGGTAACTAAATTAATGCTCCTTCTTTTCCATGATAGATTTTTCACTAAAATTTGGAATATTATCATTGTTAGTTCAAGAATGTGGTGGTTTATCAGACAAAATCATCGAGTAGAGCTAATAAGTAGAATGAACCTGCCTATGGTTTATTATGTGATGGCATTGTTGGAAGGTAGATAAGTTTGTTTATACAACATCTATTTCTTCTGGTTTAATTTTTACTTATATTCCATTGTACTAATGTACACCCTCTAATTTGACTTTTATTTGCTCAAATTAAACCAGTGAGAAATTGTCTTTATTCTCTTTCTTGTTTCTAGCCTGAAGTTGTCAAGATCTTTTCTCTGTTGATCCCCCTGAAAAAAATTCATTTCATCTTAAATAAGAGAAATTTTTCTTTGTAAAGAAAGTTTCTTTGGTGCAGGATGCTGATGTGGGAAGATGGGTTCTACCGAGAAAGGAGTGCAAGTCTGGTGGAAGACATGGATGGAAGAGGAGAGGATCCAGTAAGAAAGGCCTTTAGCAAGATGTCCATTCAGTTATATATATAATTATGGAGAAGGGTGGGTACTGGATAGGCCTTTGTTTTGTGAAAATCTCCATGCTGTGTCTGTCTCTGATTGGGTGTCAACGAATTAATCTTAATCTTAATCTTAATGTTTAGGTGGGAACAGGTTGATAGGGAAAATTGCATCTGATAAGTGCCACTTTGTTGGTAATAATACACTTAGTTGTTGTTTCTCTCTCATTTGTCCTACTGCCAAAATAATCCCATTACTTGTCTTTGCTTTGTCTAGACCAAGTGGTGTTCTGCTCCAGGCTATTAATATGCTGTCAATTTTGACGTTGGCAATGGAAATTATGATGTATCTTGCCTCTGTTCATATATTTTTTGCTGGAATGTAAGTAGTCTATGGATTTCTCCAGGTTTTTTTGGCTTTGCATTTCAGAATACTCGTTTTTTGCTGATTAGTTGATTGTGGCACCGTGTCAAAGTGGATTCTGAAAAATAGTGCAGAATCTGAAAACATGAACTGGTATGGAAACATTATATTTTGATATCTCTAGATATAGTTTTCCTGCCTAGATTGCTTTGGGATAAGTTACCAGTTTATCATTTGAGATCTTGAGCTAACTATTCATTTATTGACATTCAGGATACTTGCTAACTCAAAGTCATGTCCAAAGTGCAAGTGACCAATTGAAAAAAATCAAGGGTGCAAGCACATGACGTGTACTCCACCTTGTAAATTTGAATTTTGTTGATATGTTCTGTTTTTAGTATATTCCATTATCAATTGTCAGTTGTCATTGTTGTTGTGTGGGGGTGTGTGGTTTTTTTTTAGACAAATTATATTATATGGGGATTATAATGAATTATATTAATTCTCATCTTTTATGTGTCTTTATTTTCAAATGTTTCAAGCTGATGTGGGTGCTCACTGAGTCTTATGATATATATTATCTTAGGCTATGTCTTGGTACATGGTCAGATCATGGTGAAAGGACTGGGGTTTTTTATGCTTGCAATCGATATGAGGCAGCAAAATAAGAGGGAGTGGTAAGGGGCAAATAATGACTATTGTTTGCATATTCTTCCCCTCGATTATATTTCAAATAATATCTGCTTATGATCTAAATTTTGTTCCATGTAGTGTGATGAAACTGAAAGAAAATGAGAAATGGCAAAGAATTCATTGGAGAGGTACACACATTATTATGAGCAATGGGCCAGCAATCAATCTGTACGCACTACTTTACACTTATCAGTATTCTAGGAAAATGTTTTCTTCACATATCTAAATTCATTGATTAGTTTATATTTGGATAGTATTCTTACTATGTTATATGTTTTATGGTTAATTTTCTTTCTATGGCAGTCGAGGCAAAAAGATCTTACAGATCTACACCGGATGCAAACTGTTCATGTATGTTACATAACATTTGCTATATTTTGCATTAGCTTGTATTCTTTTGCAACTCTTTCAGAAAGAATGGTATATAAGATTGCACATGTTTCTTTTTAGTAGTACATATTGCTATTTTTGTAGTCCATTGATTATTTCAGTGTAAAGAGTCTATTTAAAATTGAAGCTCTTAAACTGCTGGTCTAGAATCTTCTTTCTTTTAAGTAGAGCTAAATATGAGGTTGTGAGGATCGTAAAATCACCAATGTAATCCTTGTATATCAGTTTCTGGATCAATGAATCATTTACTGAAAACAATCTCTGTGAACTTGTTAGAGGAATTGTTAGGGATCTTGTAGAAGAGGTAATTCTTTGAACCTTTTCTCTAGCATTTAAATAAATGTATGTGGATTATCAATATTACTGGGGATCTTTGGCTTCAGAAGTTAGCATAGCACCAAACCCTAATTATAAACCTACTAAATCATTAGGCAGAAGCTGAATAAATATGATGGAAGTATTATTTTTATATGAGATTAATATAATTCACTTTAAGGGAACAGGTTGCTAAAGTAACTGATGAACGGATTTTTGCTAGTAAAGAATTCACAATAAATTCTCGTTGCTAGTATAGTTTCTAAACAAACAAAGAATCTTTTCATACAAAAAATTTGTTTGTCACTAAAGCAAACCCAATAAAATTAAACCAAAGTATTTAAACCTCGGGTCGTCTCTCAAGGAATTACAGGGAGGTGTACTTATAATTGGTTAGGGAAAAGTATCTTTTTGGGGTTTTGAATAAGGAACAAGAAAAGTAAATTGCAATAATTAAACTAATAGCTAATAAAGCTCTTAGCAAGGTATGAGAATTAGAAGTCCTATCCTAGCTATCCTTATCAATTGTGACATCAATTGTCCATTGCTCCCACTTAGTTAACCTCTAACTATGAAGAAAAGTCAAGTGGATGAATCAATTTGATTCCTCAAGTCCTAGTCAACTCCTAAGGAAAGACTAGCTTTAGAGGGATCTAAATCAACTAGCAACTTTCAATTATCAATCAACAAGGGAGTTTGATAACTCAAGAGTCTCCAATTGCTCAACCAAAGCCAAGAATATAAAAATCTAACTTAAAATCCTACCAAGCATTTTATCAAACACTTGGAAGGCACAACATAAAAGCATAGAAAAGTAATAAGAGATAATAAAATCCAAACAACCAATTGAAAGCATCAATAACATAAATTGAAGAAAGCAATCATAAATATGAAATACCTCAAATTGCATTAAATAGAAAATCAAATCTAACATGAGAATTCATAAACTAAATTGGAGAATAAATAAATTAACAATGGAAGATAGATAAACTAAAGTAGTAGAATAATTAAAAGTAGAAGAGAAGCTAAATTGAATTAAAGTAGAAATATGAAATTGAAAATAACTAAACCTAGGGAGAGGAGAGAGCCTCTCTCTCTAAAAACTACATCTAAAATCTAAAAAATTATGTGAATGAATGTTGTGTGAATGAATGAATGATTCTCCCACTCTGCAGCCTCTAATCTGTGTTTTCTGGGCCGAAAACTGGGTCCAAAACCAGCCCAAAATCGCCCCCAGCGCTTTTTGCAATTTCTGCACGTGGCGTATGTCACGCGTATGCGTACGCGTCACTTGAGAAAAATCCTTGTCACGCGTACACGTCAGTCACGCGAATGCGTCTCTTGCCTTCTGCGCCAGTCACGTGTACGCGTCGCTGCCAGCTTCTCAAAACTTCATTTTCTTGCGTTCCTTCCACTTTTGCATGTTTCCTTTCCATCCTCTAAGCCATTCCTGCCCTATAAATCCTGAAAACACTTAACAAACATATCACGGCATCGAATGGTAATAAGAGAGGATTAAAATTAGCAAATTCAAGGCCAAAGAAGCATGTTTTCAATCATAGCACAAAATTAGGAAGGAAAATATAAAACATGTGAATTATATGAATGTGTGTGAGTTTAGTAGATAAAATCCACTCAATTAAGCACAAAATAAACCATAAAATAGTGGTTTATCAATCTCCCCACACTTAAACATTAGCATGTCCTCATGCTAAGCTCAAGGAGATAGAAAGAGTGAATGGGGAAAATTAAGACTCATGCAATGCAACCTATGTATACGAATACAACTATATGCTAAGATGTTTCTATCTACTTAGTCAAAAGTAAATAAACTCTCCAAGACAAACATAAATTAGATTCCACTAATTCAAATCACACAATAAGAGACAAGTAAACTTGTAAGAGGATAGCCCATGAAAGCAGAGAACATGGAATCAAGCATTGAACCCTCACTGGTAGTGTATATGCACTCTAATCTCTCAAGTGTCTAGGGTTGATCACTCTACTCTTCTCTAGTCATGCTTTCTAAAACTTTGTTCTTCATCTAACCAATCAACAAATATTTAGTATACCAATGCAAACATCATGAGGTCTTTTCAAGGTTGTAATGGGGCTAAGATAATGGTGAGGATATATGTATGGCCAAGTGAGTTATACTTTGAATCTTTGACTAACCTAAATTCTCACCTAACACACACACATACTCTATATAATTCTAAAATCATGCCTAGCTACCCAAAATTCACTTTTGTATATTTCACATACTCATGTATCAAATTTTCTTTAATTTTCACCACATATGCATTGATCTTTTTATTGACTTTAGCATTGGGGTGATTTTATCCCCTATTCATTTATTTCCTTTTTTTTGTTTTTTTTTTTTCTGGTTTCACATGAGTAGGCACCCACATTCCCAATATTTAAATAAAGTGGAAATACAACACATTCCCATTAACCCAGGTTTCCCACAATTTCCCACACTTAATTGATACACAATCTCTATCTTAAGCTAACCAAAGATTCAATTGGGGTAATTAATTGTTTTTCCGCTTAAGGCTAGTGATGTGGTAAAATATAGAACATATGGGGATTAAAAGGCTCAAAGTGGCAAACAAAGGTAATTGAAATGGTAGGCTATTTGGGATAAGTGAGCTAATAACAAATGATGGCCTCAATCATATGTATGCATGTAAATACACTAAACAATGGACATATAAAATGGAACAAACCAAAGATTACAATCATAGGGAAGAAAACATACAAGAATAAAATATTATGGTTAAATAATGTAACCATACAATTGAGCTCAAAATCTCGCAGTTTGTGTGTTCTTAGCTATAAACCATATTCCAAATTACAATCTTCAAATAAGTTTAACAAAAAAATTTTAATTTAAATTAGTGAAATGCTATAAAAAGGTTCTTGAAAAAGAACTTATTACTCCAACCAAGTAGTGGTAGAAGAACATGCACAAAATCAAACAAACATGCAATCAAACATGCAAATGCAACAACTAATTTAACAAGAAAAATTAAACATTGGTGTTGAAATAAGAAATAACTAACCCACGGAAGTCGGTATCGACCTCCCCACACTTAAAGATTGCACCGTCCTCGGTGCATGCTGAGATGTGCAAGTGGGCGGGCTGCTACAACTGATGCTTTTCTCCAAAGAATGTGCAAATGGACTTGTCTGTCACCCCATATAGAAGTTCTTCCTTTTCCTTCTTAGTGGCCACCCTGAAAGAAGAGAAAAGGGAAGAAAAGTAACCCAAAAACAAAGATAGAAAACAAATAAAATATGGTTAGGTTAATGCCAAATAATGAAGGTCTCAATTACATGGTAGCTACAACATGCAAGTGAGAAAACAGTAGAAGCAAATGGCATATCAATAGTGCAAAAATTGCAACAATGGGGAAGAGATAGTAGGTAATGAAAGACAATATAAATTCATGTCAATACAAAAAGGGACACAGGTATCATAAAAGATTGGCATTGACAGATAAATAATATCATCCAACAATATAAAACAAGTCACTAAGTACCAAAATAATACCAGAAAAGATACAATAGTTGACTAAGAACATTTAACACCAACGGAGAAAATAAGAAACGTAGAAAAGAAAATAAAAATAAGAACAAAATTAAAATGTAATGAAAGAAAGTATGCAAATGCAATATGTAAAAGCGAATGAAAGAGAATAAGGATGGAAGTTAAAGAATTGAAAAAGAAGAAAGTAAGAAAGGAGGAAGAACGGATAAGAAAGGAGAGAAGAAAGGAGAGGAAAATGAAAAATAGGACGCAACGCGTGCGCGTGAAAACGGAATTATCCATGCCACGCGTAAGCGTCGCTCACGCGTACGCGTGGGTGGCCGAAAAAGAATATTGACGCGCGAGCGTCTGTCACGCGTACGCGTGACTACTCGCACGCTTCCAGCACAGTGGCCGCACAACTTTCTGTCCAATTCACCAATAACGCCGATTTTTCATTCCACGCGTACACGTCGCTGATGCTTACGCGTGGATTGGCAAAAACCCAGGGGACGTGTACGCGTGACTGGCTGTGCGCCTAGCACACCTCCCACTTGGCTCTCGCGAAACTCTCGGGTCATCTGCACATACACATACAACGCGTGCGCGTCGTGGACGCGTGCATGTCATGGACGCTTGCGCGTCGATTTCCCTTTTTTATGCAGAATGCGGGTAATGATGCAGAAATTATGAATGAACACTGATAAAAATAAAATAAAATAAAACTAAGAATAAAAATAGAATATTATACCATGGTGGGTTGTCTCCCACCTAGCACTTTTAGTTAAAATCCTTAAGTTGGACATTTGGTGAGCTCCTTGTCATGGTGGCTTATGCTTGAACTCTTCCTTGAATCCCCACCAATGTTTGTAATTCCAATATCCTCCGGGATCCCACACTAGTTGCATAAAGCCTTCAAGCAAGTTAAAGCAAGTGACAAGACCCCAAGAGTGTTGATTGCTAAAATGAATTCCGGGGTCCCAAACCTTGCTTTTGCACCTGTCTTCTTGTTGATCATCATTTTTCCACTTGGGTGGTAAGCAATCGGAATTCTCACTGAGACATCCAAACAACTTCCTAGACCCATTCAATCGAGGTCTACACCAGTCCTTGCACTTCAACTTTGAGCATGCAACCGTATTGAACCTTGCCTGACAACTCCAACCACTACCCATCTCCCTCTTACTCTTAAAGCCACAAAGAGCTCTAAGTTGACCATCCGTCTCAAGTAACCCATATTCAAGTTGGAAAATAAAGTTTAAGGGATTCTTACCCACTTGAATGTTGGATTGGATGGTAATGGCTTTGGGAGAGGTGTTTCTAATGATCTTGCAAGCTCTGCTCCCTTATGCTTTTCCTTGACAACTTCCACCCCTTTGCGAGATTCTTCAATTTCAACCTCTTCCACTTGGTAGCTTTCTTTCAATTTAATCTCTACTTCATTGCTTACCAAGGGCATGGGAGGTTGTGCCCCTTCTTCTTTAATCTCCATGTCAAGTTTAGTGGGAGAGGATTCAATTGTAGATAAGAATTCACCAATGATTGAATCCATCTCTTGATCATCCCCTTCAAAGTCTTCAACCATGATATGTCTTGGAGGTTGTACACCCTCCTCAACATCAATTTCAAACGTCTTGGAAGGAGGCTCTATGACTTGAGTTTCCCATGGAGGTTCCGCATCTCCTAAGTCTTCAACCACTTCCTCTTCTTTTATAATTTCGGCTTTCTCTACTTGCTTTAATACAAAATCAAACTCCTCATTGATGTCTTCCCTCACCAATTCTTCAACTACTCCTTCATCTTCAAGGGTCTCTACTTCCACATTTTGGGTCTCCTCGTGCTTCTTAAGAAGTATGGGTGCGTGAACCCGATCCATTAAGTTCCTAAGCCGATCCCTTCTCTCTTGTTCCGTGTCAATAGCATAATTGTGATCATGTTGCTCTTGGATTGATGCATCCATACGGGATATAAGAGTCTGGAGAGTAGAGGTGAGACTAGTGAGAGTAGAGGCAAGTGTGGTTTGAAGCTTTATTTGCCCTTGGTGAATAACACTAAGGGTGTTGCCATCCAGTGGAGGTTGGGATGGATAGGAGGGTTCATCATTTTGGAGAAAGGGTTCATAGTAGGAAGGTGGTTCTTCTTGGTAAGGGCATGAAGATGGTGAATATGGCGGTGGTGGTTCATATGGTGGTTGGTATGATGGATAAGGGTTAGGGTCATATGGAGGTGAATGGTGGAAAGGGGCTTGTGAGTATGGTGGTTCAAAGCTATGTTGAGGAGGGGGTTCATAGGCATATGGTGAGGCTTGTTGGTAACTACAAGGGGGTCCACCATATCCATCGTCTTGGTACGCACCTTGGAATGGCTCTTGCTCCTAGTAAGTTAGAAGAGGGTTGATCAAATCCTTGTGGCTCCTCCCATCTTTGATTGTTCCAACCTTGATGCATGTTCTCATTATAGCTTCCATTCCTTACAACATAATTTGAACCAAACTCATA
This sequence comes from Arachis hypogaea, assembly GCF_003086295.3. Taxonomy (NCBI): domain Eukaryota; kingdom Viridiplantae; phylum Streptophyta; class Magnoliopsida; order Fabales; family Fabaceae; genus Arachis; species Arachis hypogaea. Next base: position 26,812,477 of record NC_092049.1, read on the forward strand.
GCCAAAGAGGTGAGAATTCATAGTAACAAAAGAAAGTAAAAACAGAAACTAATAAGAAACTAATGAGAATAAACTCCTAAAACTGGAAACAACTGGTGCGGAATTTATGGTCCACAAACTAACCGACAAGTGCACCGGGTCGTACCAAGTAATACCTCAGGTGAGTGAGGGTCGATCCCACGAGGATTGAAAGACTAAGCAACAATGGTTGATTAATATGCTTAGTTAGACAAGCAGAAAATAGTGTTTTGGTGTTCAAAAGACATTAAACAATATAAAGAATATTAAAAGAGCAAGTAAATAAGTTGGGAATAAAGTATGGAGAAGGCAGTTAAGGTTTCAGAGTTATCTATTTTCTGGATTAACTTTTCTTATTAATTTATTTTAATCATGCAAGATTTAATTCTTGGCAAACTATATGTGACTAGACCCTAATTCCTTAGACCTTTCTAGTCTCCTCTAAAATTCATCAACAGCCAATTTCTTGGTCAATTAATTCCAATTAGGGGGTGAAGTTCAATTCTAGTTATATGCCACAGAAATCCTAATTACCCAAATATAAGAGGATTATATGTCACGTATCCTGTTAAATCCAAATAATTAAAATTTAGGAGAAATTGTTTTCAAGCTATTGTTCAAGTAAAGAGCTTTTCCAAGTTATACAAGAACACAATTAGAAAGAGGGTCATACTTCCGTTCCACCCAAATTCATAGAATAAAGAATGAAAACAATTCTTGAATTATAAATCAAAACATGAATTAAAATAAAAAAAACAATAAAATCAATCCATATAATAGACAGAGCTCCTAACCTTAACAGTGGAGGTTTAGTTGCTCATGGCGAAGGAAAAATAAGGATTCTGATAAAATGTATTTTGGTAGTTTGGAATGGAATAATGTTGTTCTGGAACCCCCTATTGGAATTTCTTTTTATATCTAATTGATGAGCGGATAATTTATACGCTTTTTGGCATTGTTTTTACATAGTTTTCAATATGATTTAGTTAGTTTTTAGTATATTTTTATTAGTTTTTAAATAAAAATCACAATTCTGGACTTTACTATGAGTTTGTGTGTTTTTTTGTGATTTCAGGTATTTTCTGGCTGAAATTGACGGACTTGAGCAAAAATCAGATTCAGAGGTTGAAGAAAGACTGCAGATGCTGTTGAATTCTGACCTTCCTGCACTCAAAGTGAAATTTCTGGAGCTAAAGATCTCCAAATGGCGCGCTCTTAATTGCGTTCGAAAGTAGACATCCAGAGCTTTCCAGAAATATATAATAGTTCATACTTTGCCCGAGTTTAGACGACGTAAACTGGCGTTGAACGCCAGTTCCATGCTGCATTCTGGAGTCAAACGCCAGAAACAGGTTGCAAAGTGGAGTTAAACGCCAGAAACAGGTTACAAACTGGCGTTCAACTCCAAGAAAGACCTCTACATGTATAAAGCTCAATGCTCAGCCTAAGCACACACCAAGTGGGCCCCGGAAGTGGATTTCTGCATCATTTACTCATTTCTGTAAATCCTAGTAACTAGTTTAGTATAAATCGGACTTTTTACTATCTTTGTAAGGGATCTTTGATTAGTTTTTATGCTATCTTAGACTTTCATGGAGGCTAGCCATTCGGCCATGCCTGGACCATTATCACTTATGTATTTTTAAACGGTAGAGTTTCTACACACCATAGATTAAGGTGTGGAGCTCTGCTGTTCCTCATGAATTAATACAAAGTACTACTGTTTTTCTATTCAATTCAAGCTTATTCCTATTCTAAGATAACCATTCGCACCCAAGAACATGATGAATGTGATGATTATGTGACGCTCATCATCATTCTCACTTATGAACGCGTGCCTGACAAACACTTCCATTCTACATGCAAACAAGCTAGAATGAATATCTCTTAGATATCTAATACAGAGGACCGAGTCCGAGATATTAGAATCTTCGTGGTATAAGTTAGAACCCATGGATGGCCATTCTTGAGATCCGGAAAGTCTAAACCTTGTCTGTGGTATTCCGAGTAGGATCTGGGAAGGGATGGCTGTGACGAGCTTCAAACTCGTGAGTGCTGGGCGTAGTGACAGACGCAAAAGGATAGTAAATCCTATTCCAGTATGATCGAGAACCGACAGATGATTAGCCATGCAGTGACAGCGCATTGGACCATTTTCACAGAGAGGATGGGATGTAGCCATTGACAACGGTGATGCCCTACATAAAGCTTGCCATGGAAAGGAGTAGGAATGATTGGATGAAGACAGCAGGAAAGCTGAGGTTCAGAGGAACAAAAGCATCTCTATACGCTTATCTGAAATTCTCACCAATGAATTACATAAGTATCTCTATCCTAATCTATGTTTTATTTATCTTTTAATTATTAAAACTCTATATCCATTTGAATCCGCCTGACTGAGATTTACAAGGTGACCATAGCTTGCTTCAAGCCGACAATCTCCGTGGGATCGACCCTTACTCACGTAAGGTTTATTACTTGGACGACCCAGTGCATTTGCTGGTCAGTTGTGCAAAGTTGTGACAAAGAATTAAGATTATGAACGTACGTATAAAGTTTTCAGCACCGTTACCAAGGAATGGAACCGTCACAATTTCTGCACACCAAGTTTTTGGCGCCGTTGCCGGGGATTGTTCGAGTTTGAACAACTGACGGTTCATCTTGTTGCTCGGATTAGGTAATTTTATTTTAATTTTAAGCTTTTTATTTCTTATTTTCGAAAAATACAAAAAAAAAATTTCTTCTTTTTTCGTTTTTCCCAATTAAATTTCGAAAAAAAAATCAAAAGAAAGTTTAATAAAATAATAAAACCAAAAATATTTTGTGTTTCTTGTTTGAGTCTAGAGTCAAGTTTTAAGTTTGGTGTAAACTGCATCTTTTTAATTTTCTAAAAATTATTTTCGAAAATTTTATGTATTGCATTCTTCATGATCTTCAAGTTGTTCTTGGCCAGTCTTCTTGTTTGATCTTCATATTTTCTTGTTTTGTGTCTTTTCTTGTTTTCATATGCATTTTCAATTTGTTAATGTCTAAAGAATAAAAATTTTTAAGTTTGGTGTCTTGCATGTTTTCTTTTCTTGAAAATTTTTCAAAAATAAGTTCTTGGTGTTTATCTTGACATTCAAAGTGTTCTTGGTGTTCATCTTGACATTCATAGTGTTCTTGCATGCATCACATGTTTTGATCCAAAATTTTCATGCATTGAGTCTTTGGGTTGTTTTTCTCTTTCTTCATTGAAAATTCAAAAATCAAAAAAATATCTTTCTCTTATTTCACTCATAATTTTCAAAAATTTGATTTGATTTAGTCAAAAATTTTTAAAATTTAGTTATTTCTTATGACTCAAATCAAATTTTCAATTTAAAAATCTTATCTTTTTCAAATCTTTTTCAAAAATAAAATCTTTTTCATTTTTCTTTCATAATTTTCGAAAATTCCAAAATGATTTTCAAAATTTTTTTTCTTATTTTGTTTCATAATTTCAAATCTTTACTAACAATTAATGTGATTGATTCAAAAAATATTAAGTTTGTTACTTGCCTACTAAGAAAGGTTCAATCTTTAAACTCTAGAGTCATATCTTTTTAGTTTCTTATTAGTCAAGTAATCAACTTTAATTTTCAAAATCAAATCTTTTTAAATTTCTTTTTCAAATCTTTTTCAAATTAAGTTTCAATCACATCTTTTTCAAAATCAATTTCAAAATCTTTTCTAACTTCCTTTCTAACTTCTTACCTTTTTAAAATTGATTTTCAAATTTTTTTTATCAATCCTATCTTTTTGTTTCAATCATATCTTTTTCAAAACTACCTAACTAATTCTCTCTCTCTAATTTTTGAAAATCCCTTCTCCCCTTTTCAAATTTCTTTTTTTTATTAACTAATTATTTTAATTTTTAATTTAATTTCAATTTTAATTTTCAAAATTTAACTTTAAATTTTATTTTTAATTTAATTAATTTTCGAAATTCCCTCTCTCTCATCTCCTTCTAATTATTTATTTATTTACTAACACTTCTCTTCATCTCAAAATTCGAACCCTCTCTTCCTCTTGGTGTTCGAATTTCTTTTCTTCTATTCCTCTATTCTTATACTCACATACAGGAATCTCTATACTGTGACATAGAGAATTCCATATTTTCTTTTCTGTTTTTTTCTTTTTCATATGAGCAGGAACAAGGATAAGAACATTCTTGTTGAAGCTGATCCTGAACATGAAAGGACTCTGAAGAGGAAGCTAAGGGAAGCCAAAGCACAACTCTCTGGAGAAAATCTGACAGAAATTTTCGAAAAAGAAGAAAACATGGCCGAAAATAATAACAATGCAAGGAAGATGCTTGATGACTTTACTGCACCAAATTCCAATTTACATGGAAGAAGCATCTCAATCTCTGCCACTGGAGCAAACAATTTTGAGCTTAAACCTCAATTAGTTTCTCTGATGCAACAGAACTGCAAGTTTCATGGACTTTCATCCGAAGATTCTTTTCAGTTCTTAACTGAATTCTTGCAGATCTGTGATACTGTTAAGACCAATGGGGTTGATCCCGAGGTCTATAGGCTTATGCTTTTCCCGTTTGCTGTAAGAGACAGAGCTAGAGTATGGTTGGACTCTCAACCTAAAGATAGCCTGAACTCTTGGGATAAGCTGGTCACGGCTTTCTTAGCCAAGTTCTTTCCTCCTCAAAAGCTTAGCAAGCTTAGAGTGGATGTTCAAACCTTCAGACAGAAAGAAGGTGAATCCCTCTATGAAGCTTGGGAGAGATACAAGGAACTGACCAAAAAGTGCCCTTCTGACATGCTTTCAGAATGGACCATCCTGGATATATTCTATGATGGTCTGTCTGAGTTATCAAAGATGTCACTGGACCATTCTGCAGGTGGATCCATTCACCTAAAGAAAATGCCTGCAGAAGCTCAAGAACTCATTGACATGGTTGCAAATAACCAGTTCATGTACACTTCTGAAAGGAATCCTGTGAATAATGGGACGCCTATGAGGAAGGGAGTTCTTGAAATTGATACTCTGAATGCCATATTGGCTCAGAATAAAATATTGACTCAGCAAGTCAATATAATTTCTCAGAGTCTGAATGGACTGAAGGAATCATCCAACAGTACTAAAGAGGCATCTTCTGAAGAAGAAGCTTATGATCCTGAGAACCCTGCAATAGCAGAGGTGAATTACATGGGTGAACCCTATGGAAACACCTATAATCCCTCATGGAGAAATCATCCAAATTTCTCATGGAAGGATCAACAAAAGCCTCAACAAGGCTTTAACAATGGTGGAAGAAACAGGTTTAGCAATAGCAAGCCTTTTTCATCATCCACTCAGCAAAAGACAGAGAGCTCTGAGCAGAATCCATCTAGCTTAGCAAACATAGTCTCTGATCTATCTAAGGCCACTCTAAGTTTCATGAATGAAACGATGTCCTCCATTAGAAATTTGGAGGCCCAAGTGGGCCAGCTGAGTAAAAGGGTCACTGAAACCCCTCCCAGTACTCTCCCAAGCAATACAGAAGAGAATCCAAAAAGAGAGTGCAAGGTCATTGAATTAACCATCATGGCCGAACCTACAAGGGAGAGAGAGGACGTGAATCCCAGTGAGGAAGACCTCCTGGGGCGTCCAGTGATCAACAAGGAGTTTCTCTCTGAGGAACCAAAGGAATCTGAGACTCATCTAGAGACCATAGAGATTCCATTGAACCTCCTTATGCCATTCATGAGCTCTGATAAGTATTCTTCTTTTGAAGAGAATGAAGATGTTACTGAAGAGCAAGTTGCCAAGTACCTTGGTGCAATCATGAAGCTGAATGCCAAATTATTTGGTAATGAGACTTGGGAAGATGAACCTCCCTTGCTCATCAATGAACTAAGTGATCTGGATCAACTAAGATTGCCTCAGAAGAAATAGGATCCTGGAAAGTTCTTAATACCTTGTACCATAGGCACCATGACCTTTGAGAAGGCTCTATGTGACCTTGGATCAGGGATAAACCTCATGCCACTCTCTGTAATGGAGAAACTGGGAATCTTTGAGGTGCAAGCTGCCAGAATCTCATTAGAGATGGCAGATAACTCCAGAAAACAGGCTTATGGACAAGTAAAGGACGTGCTAGTAAAGGTTAAAGGCCTTTACATCCCTGCTGATTTCATAATCCTGGATATTGGGAAGGATGAGGATGAATCCATCATCCTTGGAAGACCTTTCCTAGCCACAACAAGGGCTGTGATTGATGTGGACAGAGGAGAGTTAGTTCTTCAACTGAATGAGGACAACCTTGTATTTCAAACTCAAGGATCTCCTTCTGTAACCATGGAGAGGAAGCATGAAAAGCTTCTCTCACTGCAGAGTCAACAAAGGCCCCCACAGTCAAACTCTAAGTTTGGTGTTGGGAGGCCACAACCAAACTCTAAGTTTGGCATTGAACCCCCACATTCAAACTCTAAGTTTGGTGTTGAGAGGTTCCAACCTTGCTCTGAACATCTGTGAGGCTCCATGAGAGCTCACAGTCAAGCTATTGACATTAAAGAAGTGCTTGTTGGGAGGCAACCCAATGTTATCTAATTATGTTTATTTATTTTCCATTGTTATTTTATGTTTTCTTTAGGTTGATGACCATGTGAAGTCACAAAAACTACTGAAAAATCAAAAACAGAGTGAAAAATAGAATGAAAAACAGCACACCCTGGAGGAGAATAGTCTGGCGTTTAAACGCCAAAAATAAGCATCTGTCTGGCGTTTAACGCTAGAAACAGGCACCAAGCTGGCGTTTAACGCCAGAAACAAGCATCTACCTGGCGTTAAACGCCAGAACAGAGCATAGAAGTGGTGTTTAACGCCAGAAACAGGCAGCAGTCTGGCGTTAAACGTCAGGATTGCATGTATAGGGCATTTTACACGTCTAAAGGGTACAGGGATCAAAAATCCTTGACACCTCAGGATCTGTGGACCCCACAGGATCCCCACCTAACCCTATTCTCTCCTCTTCACACCTTTTTATAACTCTCTTCCCCAAATGCCCTTCACCAATCACTTCAATCACTCTTTCCCATCACCCCCTCACCACTCACATCCATCTTCTCTTCCCCATAAACCCCACCTACCTTCAAATTCAAAATATTTTCCCTCCCAAACCCAACCCTAAATGGCCAAACCCTAAACCCCTCCCCACTTCTATATAAACCCCTCATTCCTTCTTCTATTTCACACAACACAACCCTCTCTTCTTCCACTTGGCCGAAACCTACTCTCTCTCCCTCTCCTCCATTTCTCTTCTTTTTCTACTTTTTTCTTTCTTCTTTTGCTCGGGGACGAGCAAATATTTTAAGTTTGGTGTGGTAAAAGCATTACTTTTTGTTTTTCCATAACCATTTATGGCACCTAAGGCCAGAGAAACCTCTAGAAAGAGGAAAGGGAAGGCAATTGCTTCCACCTATGAGTCATGGGAGATGGAGAGATTCATCTCAAAGGTCCATCAAGACCACTTCTATGAAGTTGTGGCCAAGAAGAAAGTGATCCCTGAGGTTCCTTTCAAGCTCAAGAAGAATGAGTATTCGAAGATCCGACTTGAAATCCAAAGAAGAGGTTGGGAAGTTCTCACCAACCCCATTCAACAAGTCGAGATCCTAATGGTTCAAGAGTTCTATGCAAATGCATGGATCACTAGGAACCATGATCAAAGTGTGAACCCGAATCCAAAGCATTGGCTTACCATGGTTCGGGGAAAATACTTAGATTTCAGTCCGGAAAATGTAAGGCTGGTGTTCAACTTGCCAATGATGGAAGAGAACGCACGCCCCTACACAAGAAGGGTCAACTTTGATCAAAGGTTGGACCAAGTCCTCATAGACATATGTGAGGAAGGAGCTCAATGGAAAATTGACTCAAGAGGTAAGCCGGTTCAATTAAGAAGGCATGACCTCAAACCAGTGGCTAGAGGATGGCTAGAGTTCATTCAACGCTCAATCATTCCTACTAGTAACCGGTCTGAAGTTACTATAGACCGGGCCATCATGATCTATAGTATCATGATTGGAGAAGAGGTGGAAGTTCATGAGATTATACCTCAAAAACTCTACAAGGTGGCTGACAAGTCCTCCACTTGGGCAATGTTAGCCTTTCCTCACCTCATTTGCCACCTCTGCAATTCGGCTGGAATTGACATAGAGGGAGACATCCTTATTGAAGAGGACAAGCCCATCACTAAGAAAAGGATAGAGCAAATAAGAGATCATGGACCTCAACATGAGCATGAGGAAATTCCTCACCATGAAATCCCTGAGATGCCTCAGGGGATGCACTTTCCTCCACAGAATTATTGGGAATAAATCAACACTTCTCTGGGAGAATTAAGTTCCAACATGGGACAACTAAGGGTGGAGCACCAAGAGCACTCCATCATCCTCCATGAAATTAGAGAAGATCAAAGAGCTATGAGGGAGGAGCAAGAAAGACAAGGAAGAGACATAGAGGAGCTCAAGAGCACCATTGGTTCTTCAAGAAGAGGAAGACGCCACCCTCACTAAGGTGGACTCATTCCTTAATCTCCTTGTTTATTTATTTTCCTGTTTTTCAATTTTTTAAGCTTTATGATTATTTATATTTGTGTCTTATTACATGATCATTAGTGTCTAAGTGTCTATGCCTTAAAGTTATGAATATGAATCCATCACCTCTCTTGAATGAAAATGTTTTAATTACAAAAGAACAAGAAGTACATGGTTTCGAATTCATCCTTGAAACTAGTTTAATTATTTTGATGTGGTGGCAACACTTTTTGTTTTCTGAATGAATGCTTGAACAATGCATATGTCTTTTGAAGTTGTTGTTTATGAATGTTAAATATGTTGGCTCTTGAAAGAATGATGAAAAGGAGACATGTTATTTGATAATCTGAAAAATCGTAAAAATGATTCTTGAAGCAAGAAAAAGCAGTGAATACAAAAGCTTGCAAAAAAAAATGGCGAAAAAAGAGAAAGAAAAAGAAAAAGCAAGCAGAAAAAGCCAAAAACTCTTTAAACCAAAAGGCAAGAGAAAAAAGCCAATAGTCCTTAAAACCAAAAGGCAAGGGTAATAAAAAAGGATCCAAGACTTTGAGCATCAGTGGATAGGAGGGCCTAAAGGAATAAAATCCTGGCCTAAGCGGCTAAACCAAGCTGTCCCTAACCATGTGCTTGTGGCGTAAAGGTGTCAAGTGAAAACTTGAGACTGAGCGGTTAAAATCAAGGTCCAAAGCAAAAAGAAGAGTGTGCTTAAGAACCCTGGACACCTCTAATTGGGGACTTTAGCAAAGCTGAGTCACAATCTGAAAAGGTTCACCCAGTTATATGTCTGTGGCATTTATGTATCCGGTGGTAATACTGGAAAACAAAGTGCTTAGGGCTACGGCCAAGACTCATAAAGTAGCTGTGTTCAAGAATCAACATACTGAACTAGGAGAATCAATAACACTATCTAAATTCTAAGTTCCTATAGATGCCAATCATTCTGAACCTCAATGGATAAAGTGAGATGCCAAAACTATTCAAGAGGCAAAAAGCTACAAGTCCCGCTCATCTGATTGGAGCTAAGTTTCATTGATATTTTAGAATTTATAGTATATTCTCTTCTTTTTATCCTATTTGATTTTCAGTTGCTTGGGGACAAGCAACAATTTAAGTTTGGTGTTGTGATGAGCGGATAATTTATACGCTTTTTGGCATTGTTTTTACATAGTTTTCAGTATGATTTAGTTAGTTTTTAGTATATTTTTATTAGTTTTTAAATAAAAATCACATTTCTGAACTTTACTATGAGTTTGTGTGTTTTTCTGTGATTTCAGGTATTTTCTGGCTGAAATTGAGGGACTTGAGCAAAAATCAGATTCAGAGGTTGAAGAAGGACTGCAGATGCTGTTGGATTCTGACCCTTCCTACACTCAAAGTGGAATTTCTGGAGCTACAGAACTCCAAATGGCGCGCTCTCAATTGCGTTGGAAAGTAGACATCCAAGGCTTTCCAGCAATATATAATAGTCCATAATTTTCCCGAGTTTAGATGATGTAAACTGGCATTGAACGCCAGTTCCATGCTGCATTCTGGAGTCAAACGCCAGAAACAGGTTGCAAAGTGGAGTTAAACGCCAGAAACAGGTTACAAACTGGCATTCAACTCCAAGAAAGACCTCTACACGTATAAAGCTCAATGCTCAGCCTAAGCACACACCAAGTGGGCCCCGAAAGTAGATTTCTGCATCATTTACTCATTTCTGTAAACCCTAGTAACTAGTTTAGTATAAATAGGACTTTTTACTATCTTTGTAAGGGATCTTTGATTAGTTTTTATGCTATCTTAGACTTTCATGAGAGCTGGCCATTCGGCCATGCCTGGACCATTATCACTTATGTATTTTCAAACGGTAGAGTTTCTACACACCATAGATTAAGGTGTGGAGCTCTGCTGTTCCTCATGAATTAATACAAAGTACTACTATTTTTCTATTCAATTCAAGCTTATTCCTATTCTAAGATATCCATTCGCACCTAAGAACATGATGAATGTGATGATTATGTGACGCTCATCATCATTCTCACTTATGAACACGTGCCTGACAAACACTTCTGTTCTACATGCAAACAAGCTAGAATGAATATCTCTTAGATATCTAATACAGAGGACCGAGTCCGAGATATTAGAATCTTCGTGTTATAAGTTAGAACCCATGGATGGCCATTCTTGAGATCCAGAAAGTCTAAACCTTGTCTGTGGTATTCCGAGTAGGATCTGGGAAGGGATGGCTGTGACGAGCTTCAAACTCGTGAGTGCTGGGCGTAGTGACAGACGCAAAAGGATAGTAAATCCTATTCCAGTATGATCGAGAACCGACAGATGATTAGCCATGCAGTGACAGCGCATTGGACCATTTTCACAGAGAGGATGGGATGTAGCCATTGACAACGGTGATGCCCTACATAAAGCTTGCCATGGAAAGGAGTAGGAATGATTGGATGAAGACAGCAGGAAAGCTGAGGTTCAGAGGAACAAAAGCATCTCTATACGCTTATCTGAAATTCTCACCAATGAATTACATAAGTATCTCTATCCTAATCTATGTTTTATTTATCTTTTAATTATTAAAACTCTATATCCATTTGAATCCGCCTGACTAAGATTTACAAGGTGACCATAGCTTGCTTCAAGCCGACAATCTCCGTGGGATCGACCCTTACTCACGTAAGGTTTATTACTTGGACGACCCAGTGCACTTGCTGGTCAGTTATGTGAAGTTGTGACAAAGAATTAAGATTATGAACGTGCGTATAAAGTTTTCAGCGCCATTACTAAGGAATGGAACCGTCACGATTTCTTTGCACCACTAATCCTAGTTAATTTAAAATCTATCTTCTTAAAACTAAAATAATATCTTTTCCTATTTTTAAATCAAATAATGTTCAAATCAGAATTAATTAAAGCAGTCAGCATGTCTTCAATTTGATGGATGGGGACCACTTGCTTCGTAGGGTCCACGCCTAACTTTGAGTGGGCATAACCATTCTTGTGTGAATCTCCCTTGAGTCTCTGCTATCTCTTGGCTCTAGTCTGTATTTCTGGGCCGAAAATTGGGTCGAAACTCGGCCTGAAATCGCCCCCAACATTTTCTGTGTTTTCTGTATATCGCGCATGTCACGCGTACGCGTCAGTCACGCGTACGCGTCGATGGCCTTTTTCGCGTATCACGCGTACGCATCATATACGCGGACGCGTCGCTGAGCAACTTTGCTTTTCACGCGTACACGTCAAATACGCGCACGCGTCGCCACGGAGAGCTCCAAATCGTGCGTACGTGTCAAGCACGCACACGCGTCGCTCCTCGCTGGTCAGCTCCTTGGTTTCTTCTCTTTCTCTGCAGAAACTCCATCAAATTCATCCGAATGCTACCTAAAATAAACAAAAATTGCACAAGACTCAAAGTAGCATCCATAGTGGCTGAAAGATAATAAATTCTAGATAAAACTTAACAAATTAAATGTAAATTCACTAGGAAAAGTTAGGAAAGATGCTCACGCATCACAACACCAAACTTGAATTGTTGCTTGTCCTCAAGCAAGCAAAATAATATATGCTTAGAATGTGAATTTTACTGAGAATGAGAGTTCGATTAAGCTCATGTCTCTTCTTATAGTGGGGTTTACAACTATAATCCTGAATAGTTTTGGCATCTCACTCTCCTTTAAATTAGAAGAATGTCAATGCCATTCAGAATTAGAATCCGGATAATATTATGAATCCTCTGATCTTTTGTAACTCAATTTAACCCTTGAACACAAAAATTTTTCTTTTCCTTGGTGCTTTACACCTTGAGCCTAGCCATGACTTTAAATGTTTTGTCTCAAACTTTACTTGACACAAAAACACCACAAGCACTTAACTGGGGAACTCTTTTTGGAGTTTTGATGTTTCTTTCAGCTACTCCCAGACAATGTTGCCGAAAGCCTTTGGCATACTCTTCTAATTGCAATTGATCTCGACTCTAAATGTTTTGTCTCAAGGATTACTTGACACAAGAACACCACAAACATATAACTAGAGAAACAACTCTTTGAGCTTTTAATCATGTCTGACCTCCCTAGTCATTGATGCTCAGAGCCTTGGACCTTGCTTTTATATCCCTCTTTTTTTTGCTGTTTCTTTTGCTTCAAGGATTAAATTTTTGTTTATTTCAGAGGAGTCATAATAATTCTCTAAATCCCTGTTCCTTATACATCAACATTCTTTGATTCAAATTTAAATATGCACTGTTCATGTCATACACTCAGAGTTACAGAAAATACCACCACATGTAAGTGAATAAGACTACTCTTCAATATAAACTCAATTTCTCATGCAATATATCACTTCTTTTTCTTTTTCTTTTTAGATTCAAGTTCAGTGAGCAGTACATGAGACAAATAACAGAATAAAACTAATTCTAATAACTGAAAGTACTAATGATCATGCAGGCAAAACAACAAAATAAGAATGGAAGAGAAATAGAATGAAAGGAACTCAACCACCTCAGTTATGTTAGTGGCCATCTCATTCCTCCATGAAGAGCATTCATCTCCCTTTTGTGCTTTAAAAAAAACATCAGCAAAGCGACAACACCAAACTTAAATATTTGCTTGTCCTTAAGCAAAGAAGAACTGAAAATAAAATAATAATAAGATGAAAGAATAATAAAAGGATAAAAGAACGAGAGAGAATTAAGATTGAGGGTGGATAATTTGAATTTAGGCGTTGAGGTGTTTAATTTGGGCGTCGCATGCGATGCGTACGCATAAGGCACGCGTACGCATGGGTTGCGTTAAGTTCAGATGACACGTACGCATCAGGGACGCTGATGAGCGGATAATTTATACGCTTTTTGGCATTGTTTTTGTATGTTTTTAGTAGAATCTAGTTACTTTTAGGGATGTTTTCATTAGTTTTTATGTTAAATTCACATTTCTGGACTTTACTATGAGTTTGTGTATTTTTCTGTGATTTCAGGTATTTTCTAGCTGAAATTGAGGGACTTGAGCAAAAATCAGATTCAGAGGTTGAAGAAGGACTGCTGATGCTGTTGGATTCTGACCTCCCTGTACTCAAAGTGGATTTTCTGGGGCTACAGAACTCAAAATGGTGCGCTTCCAATTGCGTTGGAAAGTAGACATCCAGGGCTTTCCAGAAATATATAATAGTCCATATTTTGGCCGAGTTTAGACGATGTAAAAGGGCGTTCAACGCCAGTTCTACGCTGCTATCTGGAGTTAAATGCTAGAAACACGTCACAAGCCAGAGTTGAATGCCAGAAATACGTTACAAACTGGCGTTGAACTCCAAGATTGACCTCTACACATGTAACATTCAAGCTCAGCCCAAGCACACACCAAGTGGGCCCCGGAAGTGGATTTATGCATCAATTACTTACTTCTGTAAACCCTAGTAACTAGTTTATTATAAATATGACTTTTTACTATTGTATTAGACATCTTTGATCAGTTTTATGCTATCTTAGACTTTCATGGGGGCTGGCCATTCGGCCATGCCTAAACCATTATCACTTATGTATTTTCATACGGTAGAGTTTCTGCACTCCATAGATTAAGGTGTGGAGCTCTGGTGTTCCTCAAAGATTAATGCAAAGTACTACTATTTTTCTATTCAATTCAACTTATTCCGCTTCTAAGATATTCATTCGCACCTCAACCTGAATGTGATGAACGTGACAATCATTATTATTCCCTATGAATGTGTGCCTGACAACCACTTCCGTTCTACCTTAGATTGAATGAGTATCTCTTGGATCTCTTAATCAGAATCTTCGTGGTATAAGCTAGATTGATGGCGGCATTCATGAGAGTCCAGAAAGTCTAAACCTTGTCTGTGGTATTCCGAGTAGGACTCTGGGATTGAATGACTGTGACGAACTTCAAACTCGCGAGTTCTGGGCGTAGTGACAGACGCAAAAGGAGGGTGAATCCTATTCCAGTATGATCGAGAACCTCAGATGATTAGTCGTGCTGTGACAGAGCATTTGGACCATTTTCACAAGAGGATGGGATGCAGCCATTGACAAGGGTGATTCCTCCAGACGATTAGCCATGCAGTGACAGCGCATCGGACCATTTTCCAGAGAGGATAAAAAGTAGCCATTGACAACGGTGATGTCCTTACATAAAGCCAGCCATGGAAAGGAGTAAGATTGATTGGATTAAGACAGCAGGAAAGCAGAGGTTCAGAGGAACGAATGCATCTCTATACGCTTATCTGAATTTCTAACCAATGAATTACATAAGTATTTCTATCCTTATTTTTTATTTATTATTAATATTCTAAAACTCCATAACTATTTGATATCCGCCTGACTGAGATTTACAAGGTGACCATAGCTTGCTTCAAGCCGACAATCTCCATGGGATCGACCCTTACTCACGTAAGGTTTATTACTTGGACGACCCAGTGCACTTGCTGGTTAGTTGTATCGAAGTTGTGAATGAAAAACAATTTATTAAGGCGTGCGTACAGAGTTTCTGGCGCCGTTGCCTGAGATCACAATTTCATGCACCAAGTTTTTGGCGCCGTTGCCGGGGATTGTTCGAGTTTGGACAACTGACGGTTCATCTTGTTGCTTAGATTGGGTAATTTTCTTCTTATTTTCAAAAAGTTTTCAAAAAAAATTTTTCAAAAATCTTTCAAAAATTTTCTCCTTTGTTTTCGAAAAAAAATTAAAAAAAAATGTTTTAAAAAAATATATTTTTCTTCAGAATTTTTAAGAATGAATTCTAGTGTTTCATGATGATTTGTTGAATCCTGGCTGGCTGTGAAGCCATGTCCAAATTCCTTTGGACTGAGGATTCAACTAATCACTTCAATGCATGTAATGGCATACTAAAGCTTGGCTGGCTATTAAGCCATGCCTAACCCTCAGATTGGAGCTTTAGACTAAAGAGCACAAGATTCCTGGAATTCATATGAAAAATTTTGGAATCCTTATTTTTCTTTTTCACATTAATTTTCCAAAAATCCAAAAAAAAAATAAAAAAATCATAAAAATAAAAAATATTTCATGTTTCTTGTTTGAGTCTTGAGTCAAGTTGAAAGTTTGGTGTCAATTGCATATTCATCTTGCATTTTTTGAAAAATTCATGCATTCATAGTGTTCTTCATGATCTTCAAGTTGTTCTTGGTAAGTCTTCTTGTTTGATCTTGATGTTTTCATGTTTTGTGTCTTTTCTTGTTTTTCATATGCATTCTTGCATTCATAGTGTCTATACATGAAAAATTTTTAAGTTTGGTGTCTTGCATGTTTTCTTTGCATTAAAAAATTTTCAAAAATAAGTTCTTGATGTTCATCTTGACATTCAAGGTGTTCTTGGTGTTCATCTTGACATTCATAGCATTCTTGCATGCATTCATTGTTTTGATCCAAAATTTTCATGCATTGAGTCTTTTTCATGTTTTTCCCTCTCATCATTAAAAATTCAAAAAAAATAAAAAAAAAATATCTTTCCCTTTTTCACTCATAAATTTCGAAAATTTAAGTTGACTTTTTCAAAACTTTTTAAAATCTAGTTGTTTTTATGAGTCAAATCAAATTTTCAATTTAAAAATCTTATCTTTTTCAAAATCTTTTTCAAAAATCAAATTTTTTTCATTTTTCTTATTTATTTTTGAAAATTTTAAAAATATTTTTCAAAAATCTTTTTCTTATCTTTATCTCCTAATTTTCGAAAATAACATCATCAATTAATGTTTTGATTCAAATATTTCAAGTTTGTTACTTGCTTGTTAAGAAAGATTCAAACTTTGAGTTCTAGAATCATATCTTGTGATTTCTTGTGAATCAAGTCATTAATTGTGATTTTAAAAAATCAAATCTTTTTCAAAACTAATTTCAATCATATATTTTCAAAAATATCTCTTTATCTTATCTTTTTCAAAATTTGATTTTAAAATATCCTTTCTAACTTCTTATCTTCTTATCTTTTCAAAATTGATTTTCAAATTTGTTTCAACTAACTAGCTAACTTTTTGTTTGTTTCTTATCTTTTTCAAAACTACCTAACTAACTCTCTCTCTCTAATTTTCGAAAATATCTTCCCTCTTTTTCAAAATTTCTTTTTAATTAACTAATTATTTTAATTTTTTATTTTAATTTTCAAAAAATCACTAACCTTTTTCAAAAACTATTTTCAAAAATCACTAACTCTTTTTCAAAAATAATTTTCTAAAATTCTCCTTCTCTCTCATCCCACATCTCTGCTCTCCTTACCCTTGTGTTTCTTTCTTTACATTACATTCTTTTCTTCTTCTACTCACACAGGGGAACCTCTATACCTGTGGTAAAAAGGATCCCTATTATTATTTTTCTGTCCCTCTTTTTCATATGAGCAGGAGCAAGGACAAGAACATTCTTGTTGAAGCAGATCCAAAACCTGAAAGGACTCTGAAGAGGAAACTAAGAGAAGCTAAATTACAACAATCCAGCAAGCACCTTTCAGAAATTTTCGAACAAGAAGAGGAGATGGCAGCCGAAAATAATAATAATGCAAGGAGGATGCTTGGTGACTTTACTGCACCTAATTCCAATTTACATGGAAGAAGCATCTCCATTCCTGCCATTGGAGCAAACAATTTTGAGCTGAAACCTCAATTAGTTTCTCTGATGCAGCAGAACTGCAAGTTTCATGGACTTCTATCTGAAGATCCTTTTCAGTTCTTAACTGAATTCTTGCATATCTGTGATACTGTTAAGACTAATGGAGTAGATCCTAAAGTCTACAGGCTCATGCTTTTCCCTTTTGCTGTGAGAGACAGAGCTAGAGTGTGGTTGGACTCTCAACCCAAAGATAGCCTGAACTCTTGGGATAAGCTGGTCACAGCTTTCTTAGCCAAGTTCTTTCCTCCTCAAAAGCTTAGTAAGCTTAGAGTGGACGTTCAAACCTTCAGATAGAAAGAAGGTGAATCCCTCTATGAAGCTTGGGAGAGATACAAGCAACTGACCAAAAAGTGTCCTTCTGACATGCTTTCAGAATGGATCATCCTGGATATATTCTATGATGGTCTGTCTGAATTAGCTAAAATGTCATTGGATACTTCTGCAGGTGGATCCATTCACTTAAAGAAAACACCTGTAGAAGCTCAAGAACTCATTGACATGGTTGCTAATAACCAGTTCATGTACACTTCCTAGAGGAATCTTGTGAGTAATGGGACGCCTATGAAGAAGGAAGTTCTTGAAATTGATACTCTGAATGCCATATTAACTCAGAATAAAATATTGACTCAGCAAGTCAATATGATTTCTCAGAGTCTGAATGGAATGCAAGCTACATCCAACAGTACTCAAGAGGCTTCTTATGAAGAAGAAGCTTATGATCCTGAGAACCCTGCAATAGCAGAGGTAAATTACATGGGTGAACCATATGGAAGTACCTATAATCCATCATGGAGAAATCACCCAAATCTCTTATGGAAGGATCAACAAAAGCCTCAACAAAGCTTTAATAATGGTGGAAGAAACAGGTTTAACAATAGTAAACCTTTTCCATCATCCACTCAGCAACAGACAGAGAACTCTGAACAAAATACCTCTAATTTAGCAAACTTAGTCTCTGATCTATCTAAGGCCACTGTGAGTTTCATGAATGAAACAAGGTCCTCCATTAGAAATTTGGAGGCACAAGTGGGCCAGCTGAGTAAAAGGATCACTGAAATCCCTCCTAGTACTCTCCCAAGCAATACAGAAGAAAATCCAAAAGGAGAGTGCAAGGCCATTGATATAGCAATCATGGCCGAACCTGGAGAGGAAGGGGAGGACGTAAATTCCAGTGAGGAGGACCTCCTGGGACGTCCAGTGATCAATAAGGAGTTTTCCTCTGAGGAACCAAAGGAATCTGAGACTCATCTAGAGAACATAGAGATTCCATTGAACCTCCTTATGCCATTCATGAGCTCTGATGAGTATTCCTCTTCTGAAGAGAATGAGGATGTTACTGAAGAGCAAGCTGCCAAGTTTCTTGGTGCAATCATGAAGCTGAATGCCAAATTATTTGGTATTGAGACTTGGGAAGATGAACCTCCCTTGTTCACCAATGAACTAAGTGTCTGGATCAACTGACATTGCCTCAGAAGAAACAGGATCCTGAAAAGTTCGTAATACCTTGTACCATAGGCAACATGATCTTTGAAAAGGCTCTGTGTGACCTTGGTTCAGGGATAAACCTCATGCCCCTCTCTGTAATAGAGAAACTGGGAATCTTTGGGGTGCAAGCTACTAAAATCTCATTAGAGATGGCAGACAATTCAAGAAAACAGGCTTATGGACAAGTAGAGGACGTGTTAGTAAAGGTTGAAGGCCTTTACATCCTTGCTGATTTCATAATCCTTGATACTGGGAAGGATGAGGATGAATCCATCATCCTTGGAAGACCTTTCCTAGCCACAGCAAGAGCTGTGATTAATGTTGACAGAGGTGAATTAGTCCTCCAATTGAATGAGGACTCCCTTGTGTTTACAACTCAAGGTTACCCTTCTTTAAACATGGAAAAGAGGCACAGGAAGCTTCTCTCAAAACAGAGTCAACCAGAGCCCCCACAGTCAAACTCTAAGTTTGGTGTTGGAAAGTCTCAACAATGCTCTGAACATTTGTGAGGCTCCATGAGAGCCCACTGTCAAGCTATTGACATTAAAGAAGCGCTTATTGGGAGGCAACCCAATTTTTATTTATCTAATTTTATTTTTCTTGTTCTTTCATGTTTTATTAGGTTCATGATCATGTGGAGTCACAAAATAAATATAAAAATTGAAAAGGGAATCGAAAACAGCAGAAGAAAAATCACACCCTGGAGGAAGACCTTACTGGCGTTTAAACGCCAGTAAGAAGTATCTGGCTGGCGTTCAACGCCAGAACAGAGCATGGTTCTGGGGCTGAACGCCCAAAATGGGCAGCATCTGGGCATTTGAATGCCAGAATTGTACCCTGGAGAAGAGCTGGCGCTGAACGCCTAGAACAAGCATGGTTCTGGCGTTCAACGCCAGAAATGGGCAACAAATGGGCGTTCAACGCCCAGAACAAGCACCAATCTGGCGCTGAACGCCCAGAGTTGTGTGCAAGGGCATTTTGCATGCCTAATTTGGTGCAAGGTTGTAAATCCTTGAACACCTCAGGATCTGTGGACCCTACAGGATCACCTCAGGATCTGTGGACCCCACAGGATCCCCACCTACCTCCACTCACTCCTTCTCACCCCTCTTTCACACAATCCCATAAACACTCTTCCCCAAAACTCTTAACCAATCACCTCAATCTCTCTTCCCTGTAACCACTTCACCACTCACATCCATCCACTCTTCCCCATAAACCTACCTCATAAACCCCACCTACCTTCAAAATTCAAAATCAATTTCCCACCCAAAACCCACCCTTATGGCCGAACTTTACCCCCCTCCCTTCCCTATATAAAGCCCTCCATTTTTCTTCATTTTCACACAACACAACCCTTTCTTCCCCTTCTTGGCCGAATACACCCCTCCCCCCTCTCCTCCATATTTTCTTCCTCTTCTTCATCTATTCTTTCTTCTCTTGCTCGAGGGCGAGCAATATTCTAAGTTTGGTGTGGTAAAAGCATAAGCTTTTTATTTTTCCATTACCATTGATGGCACCCAAGACCGGAGAATCCTCTAGAAAAGGGAAAGGGAAGACAAAAGCTTCCACCTCCAAGTCATGGAAGATGGAAAGATTCATCTCCAAAGCTCATCAAGACCACTTCTATGATGTTGTGGTCAAGAAGAAGGTGATCCCCGAGGTCCCTTTCAAGCTCAAAAAGAATGAGTATCCGGAGATCCGACATGAAATCCAAAGAAGAGGTTGGGAAGTTCTAACAAATCCCATCCAACAAGTCGGCATCCTAATGGTTCAAGAGTTCTATGCCAATGCATGGATCACTAGGAACCATGATCAAAGTAAGAACACAAACCCAAAGAATTATATTACAATGGTTCGGGGGGAAATACTTAGATTTTAGTCCGGAAAATGTGAGGTTGGCGTTTAACTTGCCTATGATGCAAGGAGATGCACGCCCCTACACTAGAAGGGTCAACTTTAATCAAAGGTTGGACCAAGTCCTCATGGACATATGTGTGGAAGGAGCTCAATGGAAGATTGACTCCAAAGGCAAGCCGGTTCAATTAAGAAGACTGGACCTCAAGCCTGTGGCTAGAGGATGGTTGGAGTTCATCCAACGCTCCATCATCCCCACTAGCAACCGATCTGAAGTTACTGTGGATCGGGCCATCATGATTCATAGCATCATGATTGGAGAGGAAGTAGAAGTTCATGAAGTCATCTCCCTTGAATTCTACAAAATAGCCGAAAAGCCCTCTCCTGGGGCAAGGCTAGCTTTTCCTCATCTTATTTGCCATCTATGTTACTCAGCTAGAGCTTTCATAGAAGAAGACATTCCCATTGAGGAAGAGAAGCCCATCACTAAGAAAAGGATGGAGCAAGCAAGAGAGCCCATTCATGGATCTCAAGAGACGCATGAAGCTCATCACCATGAGATCCCGGAGATGCCTCAAATGTATTTTCCTCCACAAAACTATTGGGAGCAAATCAACACCTCCCTAGGAGAATTAAGTTCCAACATGGGACAATTAAGGGTGGAACATCAAGAGCACTCCATCATCCTTCATGAAATAAGAGAAGATCAAAAAGCAATGAGGGAGGAGCAACAAAGACAAGGAAGAGACATAGAAGAGCTCAAGGACATCATTGGTTCCTCAAGAAGGAAACGCCACCATCACTAAGGTGGACTCATTCCTTGTTCTTACATTCTCTGTTTTTCGTTTTCTCTATGTTAAGTGCTTATCCATGTTTGTGTCTTCATTACATGATCATTAGTATTTAGTAACTTTGTCTTAAAGTTATGAATGTCCTATGAATCCATCACCTCTCTTAAATGAAAACTGTTTTAATTCAAAAGAACAAGAAGTACATGAGTTTTGAATTTATCCTTGAACTTAGTTTAATTATATTGATGTGGTGACAATGCTTCTTGTTTTCTGAATGAATGCTTGAACAGTGCATATGTCTTTTGAAGTTGTTGTTTAAGAATGTTAAATATGTTGGCTCTTGAAAGAATGATGATAAGGAGACATGTTATTTGATAATCTGAAAAATCATAAAAATGATTCTTGAAGCAAGAAAAAGCAGCAAAGAACAAAGCTTGCAAAAAAAAATAGCGAAAAAAATAGAAAGAAGAAAAAAAATAAAAATAAAAAGCAAGCAGAAAAAGCCAAAAGCTCTTAAAACCAAGAGGCAAGAGCAAAAAGCCAATAACCCTTAAAACCAAAAGGCAAGGGTAAATAAAAAGGATCCCAAGGCTTTGAGCATCAGTGGATAGGAGGGCCTAAAGGAATAAAATCTTGGCCTAAGCGGCTAAACCAAGCTGTCCCTAACCATGTGCTCTTGGTGTGAAGGTGTCAAGTGAAAACTTGAGACTGAGCGGTTAAAGTCAAGGTCCAAAGCAAAAGAAGAGTGTGCTTAAGAACCCTGGACACCTCTAATTGGGGACTTTAGCAAAGATGAGTCACAATCTGAAAAGGTTTACCCAATTATGTGTCTGTGGCATTTATGTATCCGGTGGTAATACTGGAAAACAAAGTGCTTAGGTTCACGACCAAGACTCATAAAATAGATGTGTTCAAGAATCATCATACTGAACTAGGAGAATCAATAACACTATCTGAACTCTGAGTTCCTATAGATGCTAATCATTCTGAACTTCAATGGATAAAGTGAGATGCCAAAACTATTCAAGAGGCAAAAAGCTACAAGTCCCGCTCATTTAATTGGAGCTATGTTTCATTGATAGTTTGGAATTTATAGTATATTCTCTTCTTTTTATCCTATTTTATTTTCGGTTGCTTGGGGACAAGCAACAATTTAAGTTTTGTGTTGTGATGAGCGGATAATTTATACGCTTTTTGGCATTGTTTTTAGTATGTTTTTAGTAGAATCTAGTTACTTTTAGGGATGTTTTTATTAGTTTTTATGTTAAATTCACATTTCTGGACTTTACTATGAGTTTGTGTGCTTTTCTGTGATTTCAGGTATTTTCTGGCTGAAATTGAGGGACTTGAGCAAAAATCAGATTCAGAGGTTGAAGAAGGACTGCTGATGCTGTTGGATTCTGACCTCCCTGCACTCAAAGTAGATTTTCTGGAGCTATAGAACTCAACATGGCGCGCTTCCAATTGAGTTGGAAAGTCGACATCTAGGGCTTTCCAGCAATATATAATAGTCCATACTTTGGCCGAGTTTAGACGATGTAAAAGGGTGTTGAACGCCAGTTCTACGTTGCTGTCTGGAGTTAAACGCCAGAAACACGTCACAAGCCAGAGTTGAACGCCAAAAATACGTTACAAACTGGCGTTCAACTCCAAGATTGACCTCTACACGTGTAACATTCAAGTTCAGCCCAAGCACACACCAAGTGGGCCCCGGAAGTGGATTTATGCATCAATTACTTACTTCTGTAAACCCTAGTAACTAGTTTATTATAAATAGGACTTTTTACTATTGGATTAGATATCTTTGATCAGTTTTATGCTATCTTAGACTTTCATGGGGGCTGGCCATTCGGCCATGCCTGAACCATTATCACTTATGTATTTTCATACGGTAGAGTTTCTGCACTCCATAGATTAAGGTGTGGAGCTCTGCTGTTCCTCAAAGATTAATACAAAGTACTACTGTTTTTCTATTCAATTCAACTTATTCCGCTTCTAAGATATTCATTCACACCTCAACCTGAATGTGATGAACGTGACAATCATCATCATTCCCTATGAACGCGTGTCTGACAACCACTTCCGTTCTACCTTAGATTGAATGAGTATCTCTTGGATCTCTTAATCAGAATCTTCGTGGTATAAGCTAGATTGATGGCGGCATTCATGAGAGTCCGAAAAGTCTAAACCTTGTCTGTGGTATTCCGAGTAGGACTCTGGGATTGAATGACTGTGACAAACTTCAAACTCGCGAGTGCTGGGCATAGTGACAGACGCAAAAGGAGGGTGAATCCTATTCCAATATGATCGAGAACCTCAGATGATTAGCCGTGCTGTGACAGAGCATTTGGACCATTTTCACAAGAGGATGGGATGCAGCCATTGACAAGGGTGATGCCTCCAGACGATTAGCCATGCAGAGACAGCGCATCGGACCATTTTCCAGAGAGGATAAAAAGTAGCCATTGACAACGGTGATGTCCTTACATAAAGCCAGCCATGGAAAGGAGTAAGATTGATTGGATGAAGACAGCAGAAAAGCAGAGGTTCAGAGGAACGAATGCATCTCTATACGCTTATCTGAAATTCTAACCAATGAATTACATAAGTATTTCTATCCTTATTTTCTATTTATTATTAATATTCGAAAACTCCATAACTATTTGATATCCGCCTGACTGAGATTTACAAGGTGACCATAGCTTGCTTCAAGCCGACAATCTCCGTGGGATCGACCCTTACTCACGTAAGGTTTATTACTTGGACGACCCAGTGCACTTGCTGGTTAGTTGTATCGAAGTTGTGAATGAAAAACGATTTATTAAGACGTGCGTACAGAGTTTCTGGCGCCGTTGCCTGAGATCACAATTTCGTGCACCAGACGCGTACGCGTGGACTTAGTTTTGTGCGAATCGCGCGAAGCCGGCCGCGCGCACGCACAACTCTCTGCTCGCGTGGTCTGGGAATCAAAATTACAGATGACGCGTGCGCGTCATGCACGCGCACGCGTGGATGGCCAATTGGGGAAAGGACGCGCACGCGTCAGGGACGCGTACGCATGGTGGAACTTGTGCTCCCAGCACCACTCCAGCCCCACACCATCACAACTTTCTGCCATGTACCCATTTACGTCGATTTTTCAAGGTCACGCGTATGCGTCAGGGATGCGCACGCGTAGGTGGCCATTTGCGCAAACGATAATTCAGAGATAGGATCCAAAATGTCATCAAGTACCTCAGCTTCCAGTACTTCTTGAACAAGTGGTTCAACAACATCAGTTCTCATACACCCTTCAGAATCATTAGGGTGCTTGAGAGCTTCAAAAACATTAAGGATCACCTATTCTTCATTGACCCTCAGGGTTAATTCACCCTTTTGCACATCAATCAGAGCTCTACCTATAGCTAAAAAGGGTTTACCAAGAATAATAGAGGATTTTACATCCTCTTCCATGTCTAATATAACAAAATCAGCAGGAAAAATAAAGGGTCCTACTTTCACAAGTAAATCCTCAACAACACCCACAGGTAATTTAATAGAAAGATCAGCAAGATGAAGAGAAATACGAGTGGGTTTTACCTCCTCAATTTGAAGCTTTTTCATCACTGAAAGTGGCATGAGATTGATGCTAGCTCCAAGATCACATAAAGCTCTCTGGATGGTGACATCTCCAATGGTGCAAGAATTCACAAAGCTCCCTGGATCTTGCATTTTCTCAGGAACTTGATGTTGAATAATAGCACTGCATTTCTTGGTTAACACCACGGTTTTTTGCTCCTTCCAATTCCTCTTGTTAGTCAACAATTCTTTCATAAATTTAGCATAAAGGGGCATTTTCTCAAGAGCCTCTGCAAAAGGAATGTTGATCTATAGCTTCTTGAAGACATCTAAAAATTTAGAGAACTGCTTTTCTTTGGAAGCCTTCTAAAGTCTCTGAGGATATGGCATTTTTGGCTTGTATTCAGGAGCCTTTGGCAATATAGGATACATGTCAAGAGAGTCAGGGAACGGGTTGTCTGCACATTTTGGAGGGGTGTGCTTCACTTCTTCCTTCTTCTCCTCTGGAGCTTTCTTTTCAACTAGCTCTTCATTTGCCCTTGTCTCAGAGCCAGCTGTTTTACCACTTCTCAATTGAATAACCTTGCAATCTTCTCTTGGGTTCACCACTGTATCACCTGGAAATGTACTTGCAGACCTCTCATGTATTTGCTTGCTCAGTTGGCCCATTTTCACCTCTATGTTTCTAATGGAGGCTCTGGTTTCCTGCATAAAACTCCTCATCATCTCCCAGTTAGAATATTCTTGAGATTTAGAGTTTGCTTGCTGAGGTGGTTATTGCTGCCGAGACTGAAATTGGCGGTTATTGTGATTGTTCTGTTGGAAGCCGCCCTGAGAATTATTGTTGAAATTCTGAGGTCTCTGAGGTTAGTCCCTCCACCCAAATTTTGGGTGATTTCTCCATCCCTGATTGCATGTCTTAGAAACGGATCATTGTTGGAATTTCTAGGACCACTCCTCATGTAATTGACCTGTTCAGAAGAGGATTGAGCATAATCATAATTATCATTTTGCACAAAATTACCTGTCATGTCATAAGGGATCTCTTGAGGTGAGTTTTGGGTGTTGATAGCTGAGACTTGCATGCCATCCATCTGTTGAGTAAGTAGACTTATTTGCTGAGACATAAGCTTATTCTGAGCAAGAAGAGCATTAAGGGTTTCTACTTCCATAACACCCTTCTTCTGAGGAGCCTCAGAGTTCACAGGATTCATGTTAGATGAGTATAAATATTGGTTGCTAGCAGCCAATTCAATCAGCTCAATAGTCTCCTCTGGTGTCTTCTTTTTGTGCAATGAACCACTTGTAGAATTATCTAAGCACATCTTGGACATTTCACCCAAGCCTTCATAAAAGATGTCTAGTTGGGTCCATTTAGAGAACATGTCCGGAGGGCATTGCCTAATCAGTAGCTTGTACCTCTCCCAAGCTTCATAAAGAGTTTCACCATCCCTCTGCCTGAAGGTCTGAATCTCCACCCTAAGCTTAGTCAGCTTCTTTGGTGGAAAAAATTTAGTAAGAAACTCAGTAACAACCTTGTCCTAAGTATTCAAACTCTCCATGGGATGTGAATCTAGCCATAGCTTTGCTTCATCCCTCAGAGCAAACGGAAAGAGCATAAGTTTGTGCACCTCTGGATTCACACCATTTGTCTTTACAGTATCACAAATCTGCAGAAAGTTAGAAATAAATTGATTTGGGTCTTCGTGGAGAAGACCATGATACTGGCAGTTTTGTTGCACCAGGGTGACCAATTGTGGCTTCAACTCAAAGTTGTTCGCAATTATAGGAGGCACCACAATGCTTTTTCCATAAAAATCTGCAGTAAGAGCAAAGTAAGAGCCAAGCACTCTCCTTTGTTCTTCGTTCCCATTCGGATTTGCCACATTGGTATTAACAACATTATTGTTATCCATAGTGGATTCTGCAGGCTTGCAAAGTCTTACTTGTTGTAAACGTCGCCTACAAGTTCTTTCAGGTTCTGGATCAAAGTCTAACAGAGGTTCCTTGTTTCTGTTCCTGCGTATAAACAAACAGGTAACACAAAAAGATGGGATTCTCTACGTCAGAATGTAGAGAAGTCCCAGTGAGGTATCTTGTGTAAAATAATAAACTAAAAATACTAAATAAAATAAATAAATAAATTTCGAAAATAATAACTGAAATTGGACAGAAATTTTCGAAAATTTTCAGGAAAAATAAACAAGAAAATTAAAATAAAATTAACTAGACAACACCAAACTTAATTTCAGAAATTAAGGAAAAATATTAGCGCTATTTATTAAAAAAATTTTTGAAAATACTAAGCAAAAATTAAAAAAAAAAATTAAAACTAAAACGCCTAATCTAAGCAATCAAACAACTGATAGTTGTTAATCACTATCAATCCCCGGCAACGGCGCCAAAAACTTAGTGCGAAATTATGGTCCACAAACTAACCGGCAAGTGCACCGGGTCGTACCAAGTAATACCTCAGGTGAGTGAGGGTCGATCCCACGAGGATTGAAGGACTAAGCAACAATGGTTGATTAATATGCTTAGTTAGACAAGAAGAAAATAGTGTTTTGGTGTTCATAAGACATTAAACAATATAAAGAATATTAAAAGAGCAAGTAAATAAGTTGGGAATAAAGTATGGAGAAGGCAGTTAAGGTTTCAGAGTTATCTATTTTCTGGATTGACTTTTCTTATTAATTTATTTTAATCATGCAAGATTTAATTCATGGCAAACTATATGTGACTAGACCCTAATTCCTTAGACCTTTTTAGTCTACTCTAAAATTCATCAACAGCCAATTCCTTGGTCAATTAATTCCAATTAGGGGTGAAGTTCAATTCTAGTTATATGCCACAGAAATCCTAATTACCCAAATATAAGAGGATTATATGTCACGTATCCTGTTAAATCCAGATAATTAAAATTTAGGAGAAATTGTTTTCAAGCTATTGTTCAAGTAAAGAGCTTTTCCAAGTTATACAAGAACATAATTAGAAAGAGGGTCATATTTCCGTTCCACCCAAATTCATAGAATAAAGAACGAAAACAATTTTTGAATTATAAATCAAAACATGAATTAAAATAGAAAAATAATAAAATCAATCCATATAATAGACAGAGCTCATAACCTTAACAGTGGAGGTTTAGTTGCTCATGGCGAAGGAAAAATAAGGATTCTGATAAAATGTATTTTGGTAGTTTGGAATGGAATAATGTTGTTCTGGAACCCCCTGTTAGAATTCCTTTTTATATCTAATCCTAATTAATTTAAAATCTATCTTCTTAAAACTAAAATAATATATTTTCCTATTTTTAAATCAAATAGTGTTCAAATCAGAATTAATTAAAGCAGTCAGCATGTCTTCAATTTGATGGATGGGGACCACTTGCTTCATAGGGTCCACGCCTAACTTTGAGTGGGCATAACCATTCTTGTGTGAATCTTCCTTGAGTCTTTGCTGTCTCTTGGCTCTAATCTGTGTTTCTGGGCCGAAAACTGGGTCGAAACTCGGCCTGAAATCGCCCCTAGCATTTTTTGTGTTTTCTGTATATCGCGCATGTCACGCGTACGCGTCAGTCACGCATACGCGTCAATGGCCTTTTTCGCGTGTCACGCGTACGCGTCAGGTACGCGCACACGTCGCTGAGCAACTTTGCTTTTCACGCGTACGCGTCAGGCACGCGCACGCGTCGCTCCTCGCTGGTCAGCTCCTTGGTTTCTTCTCTTTCTCTACAGAAACTCCATTAAATTCATCCGAATGCTACCTAAAATAAACAAAAATTGCACAAGACACAAAGTAGCATCCACAATGGCTGAAAGATAATAAATTCTTGATAAAACTTAACAAATTAAATACAAATTCACTAGGAAAAGATAGGAAAGATGCTCACGCATCAACAACTAACAAAGAAACGAAAAAGGAAAATTATTCACAATATTCACAATAACCAATAATAAGGCACACATTTGCAATTTCCCGGCAACGGCGCCATTTTAATGATCGAATTTTTGCTAGTAAAGAATTCACAATAAATCCTCGTTGCTAGTATAGTTTCTAAACCAACAAAGAATCCTTTCATGCAAAAAATTCGTTTGTCACTAAAGCAAACCCAATAAAATTAAACCGAAGTATTTAAACCTCGCGTCGTCTCTCAAGAAATTGCAGGGAGGTGTACTTATAATTGGTTATGGAAAAGTATCTTTTTGGGGTTTTGAATAAGGAACAAGAAAAGTAAATTGCAAGAATTAAACTAATAGCTAATAAAGCTCTCGGCAAGGTATGAGAATTAGAAGTCCTATCCTAGCTATCCTTATCAATTGTGACATCAATTGTCCATTGCTCCCACTTAGTTAACCTCTAACTATGAAAGAAAGTCAAGTGGATGAATCAATTTGATTTTTCAAGTCCTAGTCAACTCCTAAGGAAAGACTAGCTTTAGAGGGATCCAAATCAACTAGCAACTTTCAATTATCAATCAACAAGGAAGTTTGATAACTCAAGAGTCTCTAATTACTCAACCAAAGCGAAGAATATAAAAATCTAACTTAAAATCCTACCAAGCATTTTATCAAACACTTGGAAGGCACAACATAAAAGCATATAAAAGCAATAAGAGATAATAAAATCCAAACAACCAATTGAAAGTATCAATAACATAAATTGAAGAAAGCAATCATAAATATGAAATACCTCAAATTGCATTAAATAGAAAATCAAATCTAACATGAGAATTCATAAACTAAATTGGAGAATAAATAAATCAACAAGGGAAGATAGATAAACTAAAGTAGTAGAATAATTAAAAGTAGAAGAGAAGCTAAATTGAATTAAAGTAAAAATCTGAAATTGAAAATAACTAAACCTA
Source organism: Arachis hypogaea (assembly GCF_003086295.3). NCBI lineage: Eukaryota > Viridiplantae > Streptophyta > Magnoliopsida > Fabales > Fabaceae > Arachis > Arachis hypogaea. The sequence continues at coordinate 26,842,213 of NC_092049.1, forward strand.
AATATCCTAATACCTAGAGAGAGGAGAGAGCCTCTCTCTAAAAACTACATCTAAAACCTAAAAAATTATGTGAATAAATGTTGTGTGAATGAATGAATGATTCTTCCACTCTGCAGCCTCTAATATGTGTTTTCTGGGCCGAAAACTGGGTCCAAAACCAGCCCAAAATCACCCCCAGCGCTTTCTGCAATTTCTGCACGTGGCGTATGTCATGCGTACGCGTCGTCCCCGCGTACGCGTCGTCCACGCGTACGTGTCGCTTGAGAAAAATCCTTGTCACGCGTACGCGTCTCTTGCCTTCTGCGCCAGTCACGCATACGCGTCGTCCACGCGTACGCGTCGCTACCAGCTTCTCAAAACTTCATTTTCTTGTGTTCCTTCCACTTTTGCATGTTTTCTTTCCATCCTCTAAGTCATTCCTGCCCTATAAATCCTGAAAACACTTAACAAACATATCACGACATCGAATGGTAATAAGAGGGGATTAAAATTAGCAAATTCAAGGCCAAAGAAACATGTTTTCAATCATAGCACAAAATTAGGAAGGAAAATATAAAACATGCGAATTATATGAATAAGTATGAGTTTAGTAGATAAAATCCACTCAATTAATCACAAGATAAACTATAAAATAGTGGTTTATCAGTAACCAAAAGATTGGAATGGGCCTTTGCTCCTCCGTTTTGATCATAAAATATTTAGAAAGTATTAGCTTTGTATTAGAAGAAACTTCCATTTTGTTGCAATTGATAGTTCTGAAATATATTTCAAGAATTCTCGTTGATATTGCCGAAGCAAAATACAACTACTGCTCTACCTTCATGCCTAATCCTTTTGAAGTTGTAATAACTGGTCTACATAGTTATAGGTTTGTAATATTTTTTGTTAGGTTTGTAACATAGTTTATTATTTTTTAAGAGAAATTTGTGTATCAATATTTTGAGTTTAATGAAATATCTCATTTTGTAGTAACTAATTTTAGTATATTTATATTATGCATAATAATAACTATTGTTGGAAAAAATATGTACTTGATTCTAGAAAAAAGATAGTTCGTTGCTTCTAAGAAAATGAGCATAATATAATTAAAAAAGTCTTAAGATTTTAGCGGCAATAGTAATGACAACTAAAAGTGAATAATATTACAATTTTAGAATTATTTTTAGTGGCCATATAAATTGCCGGTAAAATGAGTTTTGGCGGCAATAGTAATGGCCACTAAAAGTGAATAACATTGCAATCTTAGACTTATTTTTGGTGGTCATATAAATTGTCAAGAAAATGGCCGCTAAAAATTATATACTTTTTGCAGCCATTAAAACCGTTTTTACTAGCAAATATTATAATTATTGCTGCTAAAATCTTTTAACGACAAAGCATAAGACGGCTAATGTCTAATTGTCGCTAAAAGCAAAATAAATGGCCGCTAAAAGTGATTTTTTTTTGTAGTGTGTCTAGTATAATTCTACATAATATAATAAATTCCGTACAGGAACGAATACACAGTACATGAATTCATATGTAAAATATTTTATGGGAGAAGTATATCAATAATGATAAAATCAAAACTGATCATCTATCACATAATCAATAAATTCATGTACTATAGTTCCAAAAGACAAAGGTTACGTATTTTGCCTCCGCTGAAGGTCTTGTGACAATATCTTGCTTTTTTGCATTTTATGAGAAAAATGAAAAAAAAAAAAATACTAACGACTGATTGATCGCTGAGTATCAAGACGTTACCCTCCAATTCCCCCTAAAAAAATTGACATTGTTGAATCTAAATAGGGATGCTTTTAAATACCTTAGCATTTTCTGTGTTACCCGATAATAAGCCATTTTGGATAACATATTTTTAATTAAGTAGAAGGATAGACTAAAGGAATTACTTATTTGAGATAAAAAAATTATTTTAAAGACGATAAAAAATTTACTTAAAATAATCTAAAATTATTTTATTTTGTATTTTTTAATTATTGTTAGACTAATTGAGTAATGAGTAGTATTAGATGTAATAAGCCAAGTGTATAATTATAAATGTTAAATATAAAATATTATGGATGTAAGTAAAATAACGTTAAGTTATTATCTCCCTAATGTTATGGTTAAAATATTTTCAAAATACAACTAAGAAAAACAAAATTAATTTTCACTCAAAACAAAAACAACTTAAAGTATATATTGCTTGAAAGTGATCAAACCTTTCATAACAATCAGTAACAATATTAAACTTTAATTTGTCTAAGTTTAAAAGTGATCAAACTCATACATTAGTTTGTAGTTCATGTAAGCTTTTGATCAACACACCATGCACCATCATAAACAGTTGAAGGTGCAAATGCAGACAGCCGTTGGACGCCTAAAGAAGCCAAGGCATTTTCCGGTAGCTCCCTGGCCAAGGTGCTTAAGAGCACAAGCATTGGTACACCATTGTTTATCGCACCCTCCTCCTGGCATATGCAACTTATCTTCACATCTTTTCTGCTGCAATGATGAGCAATTGTCCGCAACACCACCACTACCACCACCATCTTTGTTACACACTTCACTACTTGTCACCGTAATCATAAGAGCACCTATGTAGTATGTATATATGTAATACATGTCAATGTTCATGTGCTTTAAAATTTGGAACTTTTAGTATTAGATGGTTGTTCATATTCAATTTACAGTGAACAATATCATGGGTATAGCTAGAAATGGTTTCGCGAGGTAGACAATGACTTTTGTAAATAATGTGAACAATAAGTTCTAAAATTGACCCAATAAAATAAAAAAATACTCCACCCTCAAATTACTTCCTAAACTTTAACATTAGGATAACCATATGCACACCTAATGAATTGAACTCCAGCCATTGTTAACTATGCATGAGTAAATAGAATCAAAAGGAATAACCATCTAATTAAAAATAATGAACATAATCGATCATCTGCATACCTATTGAATTAAATATTTGACATATCTATTATTCACATTGTTTAGTATTCTCATTGTTTACCTATACTTTTTTAGCTAAAAATTGTAGTTATACACCAGTTACTAGGGAATAAATACATCACCCCACAACAAATATATATCAAAAAAAGTTAACAATGGAATGAACTCTTATGTTATTGTACATGAAGTATGTTTTGGTGAAATTTTTATTCTTTCTAGTTATTCTTAACTTATTTACGCAATACGGTTATTGATATTTAAGTTTAAATTGAATAATTAAAATAACCAATCCTTAAAAATATAACTCAATCTCCTGCTGATAAAATCATTGTATTATTCTATAATGAATTATATTTTGACACTAAAAATGTTGGCTTAGCATATTTTTTGTGTCAAAATATAATTTATTGTAGAATAATACTAGTACCAATATACATATATCTCTTTTCTTAAATTATTTTAAGAAAATAGTTTTTGTTAATTATGTAAAAATCAACATTTAATAAATATTATACTAATTGTCAATCATTTTAATTATACTAATTATCAATCATTATAATATAATTATGAATCATACATAATTAATATTTATATGATATTTATATTGGCACCAAACATGTTAACGTGGCACATTCTGATATCAATATACATATTTCTCTTTTCTTAAATTATTTTAAGAAAGTATATTATTTATAATTATATGAAAATCAACATTTAATAAATAATTATATTAATTGTCAACTATACATAATTAACATTTATATGATATTTATACTGGCGTCAAACATGCTACGTAGCGCATTCTAATGGTGTTAGTATGCCTGCCTCTTTCTTCTATTTCTTATTTTTAAAACTTATAAGTTTTAAATAATTATATTTGTTAGCATTTAATAATTAATTACGGTAATCATAATATTTTATATCATATCTTTTAATAATTACAATGATTTTTTTATATATCTCTATGAGTATTATATATAAAATGTTTCATTTATTGTTCCTGAAAATAAATTCTAAAACCAAAGTTTTTTGTTTTGTTTTTTAATTTTCTTTTTTTAACTATTTAATACAATAATAATGGATTCTTTGTTTTTTTTATTAAAAATGATCTTTTTAAGGCATAAATTAAAATTTTGTTATTCTTTTATGAAACAAACCTTATTTGTATTATTTTAATTATATAATAAATATTTTTACTCAATTTATTTTTTTTCATCTTTTGTTCTTACAACAAAATTATCTTTTACCACAATCATTATAATACCCTGCATACATCAAGTTTTATCTTAGAGTTATTTCGTTGATTTAGATGCTAATTATATGAATATAAGAGTTTAACACAGTAGAGGAAGTGAATTTTATTTTGCTAAAGGATGGTTGGATCTTCTTATATACTATAAGCAACCTAATAGAATGTGAGTGAAGTTATATTTCATAAGAAAGCTGAATTTATCATTGAGTTAAATGTGGTTATTCTTGCCTTGTCGCATTATATGAATAACTGATGATGGAGCTTATTTAACAAGAGGATGAATTTATATGAATTCAACATATTCAATTTGATCAAACTATTTTTATTAGTTGTCATTATGAAAATAATTCTAATGTATATGCATATAAGTTATATAGAATTGGATACCATAGATATTATTTAAATAACTTAATTCTAATAGTAGGATTTGGTTAGTTTAGTTTTAAAAGAATTTAAAAATTGATCTCACTTTATTAGTTAATTCTATTTAATTAGATATGTAATATTTAATTTATTAATTTTAGTTTTTACTATTTATGAATTTATTTTATCAGTAATATATATCCAAGTAATTTAATAAAAAATGCTGCTAATATCATAATGTCTCGTATAATTTTGATATATTTTTAATCTATCGAAAATAAAAAATTAAATTATTTAAAATAATAATAATAATAATATTTCTTTGTAAATAATAATCAATGCATATACTCTATTGTTTAAATTATTATATCATTAATTAATAATTTATTTTTTAATTTTAAAAGTATCATAGTTAAATGCATATATTCTAATTAAGAGATAATTATATTAGTCTATTAAATATAATTTTCAACTTGAATTTTGAAAATAAAATAATATTTAAAATTTTTTTATAGTTAAAAATGTCATGATTAATTAGTTTGTTTTAGGTAAGTTATTTTGAGATTTTGTTTTCTAATGTATTGGATATGATTTTATTTTGATTTTTTTATTATATCAATAATTAATTTTTTTCCTAATCTTAAAAATATTATACTTACGGAAAGAACACGGATATTAATATATGATTATAAGAAAGATAATATTATATATTATTAAAGTTAAAACCGGTGTATTAATATTTTAAATTAATTAATAGTAGCAATTTATATGATCATATTATTAGAAAAAAATATTTTAATTTGTTACTAATTAATAAATATAAATTATACAAATTATACTATAATTATACAAAATTATTTATTTTTAAATTAGAGAATTAAATTATTATATTATTAATTAATAATTTATTTTCTAATTTTAAAAATATTATAATTAAATGTTTAGACTATAATTAAGGAGTAAATATGTTAGTCTATTAAATATGAATTTTAAGAATAAAATAATATTTAAAATTTTTTATCGTTAAAAATTCTGTGATTAATTTGTTTGAGGTAGTTACTTCGAGATTTTGTTTTTTGATATATTAGATATAATTTTATTTTGATACTTTTTATTATATCATTAATTAATAATTTCTTTCCTAATTTTAAAAGCATTATACTTATAGAAGGAACATGCATATTAATATATGATTATGAGTAAAAAAATATTTATATATTATCAGTTAGAATAATACATGTAACAATGCTTTAAATTAATTAATGATAGGAATATATTTGAATATATTATTAGAAAAAATATAATATTCTAATTTATTACTAATTATATTAAATATAAATTATACTACAATCATACATAATTATTTGTTATTAAAATTAAAAAAATTTAATTATTATATTATTAATTAATAATTTTTTTAATTAATCTTAAAAGTAATTAAATGCATAGATTTACCTTTAAGAGATAAATATGTTAATCTTATTATTAGTTTATTTTAGATAATTATTTTGATATTTTATTTCCTGATGTATTGGGTATAATTTTATTTTGATGGTTTTTATTTTCTTTCTACTTACGCATGGATATTTTAAAAGCATACAACTATTAGAAAAAATATTTATAATATTAAATATTTTTAAAATTTATTTTATACGAAATATCAAATAGAATAACTTATCATTAGGACTAGAAATAATATAAAAAAATAGGATAGAATAATTATTGAATAGAACATATATGAGTTGAATTGTTATAATCAGGATAAATTTTTGTAACACGTATAAGAATAATGCATGAAAATTATGCTATAATTATGCTTGATTTGATTGTGTTGAGGGATTGTTCTTATGAAATTGTTGTCGATCTTAAATTCTTTGAAAAATTAGCTGACAGTGGTATATTTGATACAAATCGAAAATTTTTGGGACAAAATTAAAACAAAATAAAACTTAGGGTTATTTTTAAAATTTTTGTCAAATTTCAGAGACAAAAAATATACTTTACCCAAAAAATAAATATTTTCTGTGCATCATACAGATACATACACTAGTTAAGCATAAATTATATTACATATGTCACTAATTATTTTTTTCAATAAAACAAAAATTTTTTAAATTATACCTTTCTATTTTTTTTATCGTCTTAGATTCAAATATTTACCACTTTTGAAAAGTTATACTCGAATGAATAAATAAATAGTTAAAAAAATAAATGCCAAAGTAAGACATTTTAATTATAAACAAAAACATGAGTTTTTAGTTTTTACACTAAAATATTTTTTTAACATTTTTTTAATTGTATAAAAAAATAAGAGGCAAATAATTTCTTTAATAATATTGAAGCTGAGTATAATAATATCTATAAATTTTCTAAAATTCAAATAGAATATATGTGATTCTACCAAAATAATGAGAAGCAGACACAGACATATACTTATTGGAAGATAGAGAAGGATCAGAGTTAAACTTACTTGATGTAATGAGGAGAAGGAGAACGGTGTATTGTGAGAAGTGGTTGGCCATGCTTTTTGAGGAGTGAGGAATTCACTATCACTCTTCAAGAGGTTCTTATATTTATTGTCTACTAAGAAATGTGGATTCTTGTGTTCTTTTTATACTTATATCTGAAAGAGAAATAGAATTTACATAACGAGTAAAAACATTATTCATTAATTCCTTTTTAAATTATATATTTCTTTCAATATTTATTTTTATTATAAATTAACTGTTCTTTTCTTAATTTTAAAAAGTTATTAATTTTTATCCACTATATCATTTATAATTAGAAAAAATGTTAGAGATTATTGGAGAGAAAAAAATAATATCAAAAATATTTTTAACTAACAATAAAAATTAATTTGCAAGAGAGCAAATAATACATCCAAGTAGCAGATATATGGTTTCGAAAATAAAAATTTTATGTGCACATAAAAATTAGCTATTAAATTAATATTATAGTCATTATCTATTTATGTATAAATATATGTGTTATTTGTTTAATATTATTTTATATTGATAGATGATAACTGATTTTTAGTATATAGATAATATGATTGTTTTAAATTTGGAAAAGTATTGGTAACCAAGAATGAATCTGCCAACCATTGACAACTATAATTAATAATTATTTATTTAAAATTTAAAAAAAATTAGATCTAAATAATAAATGTAACGACTCACGTATTTGGAAATATAAATATAAATAAGTTATAATTTATTTAATAAATTAGAGTTTCTTATTTTTAGAAATTATTTTATTATAAGTAATTGAATTAATTTGATAACTGTTTGAATTCAATCAAATTTATATTCTTATATATATTTTTGTTGTGATAAAATATTTTACAAAATTAAAACTATAATTTTAGTGATTTATAAATAATAAAAATTATATATATTTTTTAATTTGAGTAATTGATATTTTTAATTTAAAAATAAAATTTAGTTAATAATTTATTAATAATCTACGGATATGAGTAAATATCAGTACTTTTCGGTGAACTTAACTTTGCTAATACTTTATTGTATATCTTTTATGATTATATTACTAATATTATTTATATTAAAAACTCATATATATTATTACTTGTGTTTTAATATATCCAATTTTTATAGTTATCCGTTTAAGATATTTATAACTTGAATCGGTGACTCAGTAGTTCAAGAACATGACACATGTCTGCTAATGTGGTACATGCCCCTATAACACATATAATCACATGAATCTCATCCTTCCCTTTATTTTGACCGAAGCCAAGAAAGGAAAGAGAGAGAACACGAGAAACTCCATGGAAGACACAAATCTTCAGCGTTCGATTTCTTGAGATCCGTAACTCCTATAAGAAATCTAATTCGATAAAAGTATTCGTATCTTCTTCCTCTTCACGTTGATGTTACTTTTGTTCAATAGAAGTTGACAGTGACATAGCTCCCCTTTTCCTTGAGTTCGGCTAATTGGAGTTTTAGGAGGCACAGACGATTTCTAACGTTTTCTTCTTCAGCAACTCGGTTAGAAAGCTTCTCCGGAGTTTTTGTTGTTGTGATTTCTATACGGAGGTAGGGTTTAGTAATTTTATAATAATTGAACGTGAATTTGATAAGTGAATGTTCGTTTGATTGATTATTGATTGAATTTGACTGGATTTATGTTGAATTTTTGTGATATATTAATATTTGTGATTAGTTTGGGGTTCGGTCAGTTTAAGTGCAGCCAAGAACCAAATTATTTTGATAAATTTGGGGTTGGAATATTGTTGGTAATCAAGTGAAATTGTTGTGATTTGATTATGACATTGAGATTTAATAAGAAATAAATCGATGACATGCTTTGAGATATAAAAATGGTTTGATTTTAGAAGCGGTTGGATTTTTAATTGGTTTAATTTTATAAATTATTTGGATATTAAAAATGATTTTGATTTATTGGAAATGATTTGAAAGAATTTGAGAAATGGTTTGGATGGGACCCAAAAAGGGTGGCAAAGTCCGAGTTTTAGGGGAGATGCTGCCAAAATTTTGTCATAAAATTTAAGACTTTGTTTGGAATGTTATTTAGAAAAAGATTGGATTTGAAAAGTTGTATTATTTAATTTTTGATTTATTAGGAAAATAGTTATGTTTCGAGTTTAATTCATTTAAGAAAAGTATATGTTTTGAGTTGGATTTATTTATAAAAGAATTATTTTACGATTTTAAATTATTTAAGAGAAGTATTATGTTTTAAGGTTGATTTAAATATGAAAAGGACTTATGTTTTGAATTTGACTTAAAAATTTCATTCGAAGAAGTTTTAGTAAACTTTAAAAGTAATAGAATTTTGATTGAATGATTTTGTTTTGCGACGTCTTGAAAAAAGTTAAAGAATTAATTTTAAGGATGGAACTCGGATTGGTATTGGTTTTGACATTGGTTCGAACCTCTTATTTGTATGATTTGATTTTGATTTGATTTAGAAATTTTATTTGATTAATTCAATTTAAGAAAACAATGATTGTTAAGGAGTTTTAATTAACATAAGAAAATGAGATTGGTTGTCGCTCCCCTAAAGTTTGGAGGCTTTGCTGAGGGGTTTAACTAATAAATAGTTTCTCTTTGTCTTTTGAAAGAAGAATTGGTTTTAAGTGAAATTATTTTAAAGGTTTTGGAGAATTTCATAAAGAGGTGGTTTTGGATTTAAAAGAAAACGAGAAGATAAATCGGCACGTATGATTATGGGAAGGTCACGAGAGGATGACGATAATATGGTTAAGGCGCCAAAAGATAGATGTTAATAAGCCGTGGGCTTTGTTTGTGATTGTGCGGGGATGTCTATAAATATAGAATGGCTTCCAAGAGAAGGAATCACATGCTTCAGCTGGAGAATCAGCACTTGCAAGGAATGAAAACTTGTAGAGGTTATGTCATTGGAATGCCTTATCTGACTTGCTAGTTGGATTGCATCGGGTGCGGGTCGAAACCGACAAATGAGCTAATTACCTGCGATAGGAATAGGCATGCATCATCCTTGTTTGCATATTTTGCATTTGGTTCGTGTTGTAAATTGTTTGTGATTGTTTGAGTGTGTTTGTGATTTTCTTTGCTTGTTAATTTGAACTTCTATGACATGTTATTGTTCTGGGTCCTTGTGTTGGACTGTGAATTAAGTTGAGCTGTGATAATTCTGACTTAACTAACTACTCCGACCTTACTAAGAACTCCCCAGTTCTTACCCCCTTTTTTCATCCCTTTTAGTTACAGTGCGGAAGTTTAGTGCGGAGCTACAGGAGCATAGAAGATTATGTTTACGAGTTAAGCTATTAGATTTTATTTTTTCCTCGTTGTTTATTATTTTTAGTTTTTAGAGGGGCATGATTTGTTTTTGAGAATCTTGGAATGAGTCTATGTATTAATGCTATATATATATATATATATATATACCTTTGTGGTTCAGTGGTTTAAAATAAAGGATATTTATTTTCTTAATTCAAGGTTTCAGTTTGTATTTGCAAAGGCTCAATATTAAATAAATATAGTATGAAATTAAAAAAGTCGAGGTAGGTGACACCCGGACTTTTAGTGCAATCATGAAGTACTAAAAGTTAGGGTGTTACATTATGGTATCAGAGCAGTTCGTTCCTGTTAGAGCCTTGGGAATGGACTGACTATCCTTCACTGCATTTTAAAGAATTTTTATTTTCTTAATTCAAGGTTTCAGTTCGTATTTGCAAAAACTCAATATTAAATAAATATAGTATGAAATTAAAAGAGTCGAGGTAGGTGACACCTAGACTTTTAGTGCAATCATGAGGTGTTAAAAGTTAGGGTGTTACATTATGGTATCAGAGCAGTTCGTTCCTGTTAAAGCCTTGGGAATGGACTGACTATCCTTCACTGCATACTCTGAGTGTCTGTCATGCGATAGGACTTGTCCTAATGACAAGAGTTTAGATTTTAGATGCATGACTGTCTATTGACTAATACTGTTAGTCGACCGTTGCATTTCTCATGGTATTAAGTCTGGCCAACTTAATACTGATGATTTTTGTATACGAAAACACTAATAAATTATTATATACAAATAGAAGTAATATGTTATGCGAATCACGGGGTATGGGAACATTAGAAGTTAACTTTTAAGGATTCGTTTTGACGTATACTCTTTATTCATGCTGTGTGACTTTGTGTCATCTCTTCTTTCATTGTTTTCATTGGAATTCTTTGTTTAGGATTCCGTCCTTAAAATGTGATTTGAATGTTTCTTTCAGCCACACCTTATCATTCATGTATATCTTTTCCTGATTATGATCTTATCTGTTCACTTGAATTTTTTGAATATTCATTCTTGACATTGCTTGTATCATTCTTCGTGATTCCTGTTTTCTTTTAGTAGAGTTTGAATTTATTTTATTATATCAATTTTTTAGGGCAAAAATTTTTGTAAGGTGGGTAGGATGTAACAACCCACATTTTTGGAAATATAAATATAAATAAGTTATAATTTATTTTATAAATTGGAGTTTCTTATTTTTAGAAATTATTTTATTATAAGTAATTGAATTAATTTTATAACTGTTTGAATTCAATCAAATTTATATTCTTATATATATTTATGTTATGATGAAATATTTTACAAAATTAAAACTATAATTTTAGTAATTTATAAATAATAAAAATTATATATATATATATATATATATATTTGAGTAATTTTTATTTTTAATTTAAGAATAAAGTTTAGTTAATAATTTATTATCGAGCTAGATATCCACCGATATGAGTAAATATCGGTACTTTTCAGTGAACTAAGCTTTGCTAATGCTTTATCGTATATCTTTTATTATTATATTACTAATGTCATTTATATTAGTAACTCATATATATTATTATTTGTGTTTTAATATATCCAATTTTCATAGCTATCCTTTTAAGATATTTATAACTTGAATCGCTGACTCAACAATTTAAGAACATGACACATGTCTCCTAATGTGACACATGCACCTATAACACATATAATCACATGAATCTCATCCTTCCCTTCATTTTGACCAAAGCCAAGAAAGGAAAAGAGAGAGAACACGAGAAACTCCATGTAAGCCACAAACCTTTGACGTTCGATTTCTTGTGATCCATAACTCCAATAAAAAATCTAATCCGATAAAAGTGTTCGTATCTTCTTCCTCTTCACGTTGATGTTACTTTAGTTCAGTAGAAGTTGACAGTGACATAGCTCCCCTTTTCCTTGAGTTCGGCCAATTGGAGTTCTAGGAGGCACAAACGATTTCTAACATTTTCTTCTTCAGCAACTCGATCAGAAAGCTTCTCCGGAGTTTCCGTTGTTGTGATTTCTATACGGAGGTAGGGTTTGGTAATTTTATAATAATTGAATATGAATTTGATAAGTGAATGTTCGTTTGAATGATTATTGATTGAATTTGACTGAATTTATGTTGAATTTTTGTGATATATTGATATTTGTGATTAGTTTGGGGTTCGATCAGTTTAAGTGCAGCAAAGAACCGAATGATTTTGATAAATTTGGGGTTGGAATGTTGTTGGTAATCAAGTTGAATTGTTGAGATTTGATTATGACATTGAGATTTAATAAGAAATAAATTGATGACATGCTTTGAGATATGAAAATGGTTTGATTTTGGAAGCGGTTGGATTTTTAATTGGTTTAATTTTATAAATTTTTTGGATATTAGAAATGATTTCGATTTATTGAAAATGTTTCTAAAGAATTTGAGAAATGGTTTGGATGGGACCCGAGAAGGGTGGCAAAGTCCGAGTTTTAGGGGAGATGCTGTCGAAATTTTGTTATAAAATTTAAGACTTTGTTTGAAATGTTATTTAGAAAAAGATTGGATTTGAAAAGTTGTATTATTTGATTTTTGATTTATTAAGAAAATAGTTATGTTTCGAGTTTAATTCATTTAAGAAAAATATATGTTTTGAGTTCGATTTATTTAGAAAAGAATTATTTTACGATTTTAAATTATTTAAGAGGAGTATTATGTTTTAAGGTTGATTTAAATATGAAAAGGGCATATTTTCAAAATTTCATTTGGAGAAGTTTTAGTAAATTTTAAGAGTAATTGAATTTATATTGAATGATTTCGTTTTGCAACGTCTTGGAAAAAGTTAAAGAATTAATTTTAAGGATAGAACTCGGACTGGTTTTGGTTTTGACATTGGTTCGAACCTATGATTTGTATGATTTGGTTTTGATTAGATTTATAAACTTTATTTGATTAATTAAATTTGAGAAAACAATGATTTTTAAGGATTTCTAATGAACTTAAGAAAATGAGATTGGTTGTCGCTCCCTTAAAGTTTGGAGGCTTTGTTGAGGCGTTTAACTAATAAATGGTTTCTCTTTGTCTTTTGAAAGAATAATTGGTTTTAAGTGAAATTGTTTTAAATGTTTTGGAGAATGTCATAAAGAGGTGGTTTTAGTTTTAAAAGAAAACGAGAAGATAAATCGGCACGTATGATTATGGGAAGGTCACGAGAGGGTGACGATAATATGGTTAAGGTGCCGAAAGATAGATGTTAATAAGTCGTGGGCTTTGTTTGTGATTGTGTGGGGATGATCGTAAATATGGAATGGCTTCCAGGAGAAGGGGTCACTTGCTTCAGCTGGAGAATCAGCGCCTGCAAGTACTTGATGAGGTCATGTTCGACATACTTCAGCTGGAGAATCAGCGCCTGCAAGAAGTGAAAACTTGCAGAGGGTATGTCGGTGGAATGCCTTATCCGACTTGCGTGTTGGATTGTGTCGGGTGCGGGTCGAAACCGACAAATGAGCTCATTACCTGCATTAGGAATAGGCATGCATCATCCTTGTTTGCATATTTTGCGTTTAGTTCGGTGTTGTAAATTGTTTGTGATTGTTTGAGTGTGTTCGTGATTTTCTTTGCTTGTTAATTTGAACTTCTAGGACAGGTTATTGTTCTGGGTCCTTGTGTTAGACTGTGAATTAAGTTGAGCTGTGATAATTCTGACTTACCCCCTATTTCCATCACTTTCAGTTACAGGTGCGAAAGTTTAGTGCGGAGCTACAGGAGCATAGAAGATTATGTTTACGAGTTAAGCTGTTAGATTTTATTTTTTCCTCGTCGTTTATTATTTTTAGTTTTTAGTTTTTAGAGGGACAGGATTTGTTTTTAAGAATCTTAGAATAAGTCTAGGTATTAATGCTATGTGAATATATATACCTTTGTGGTTCAGTGGTTTAAAATAAAGGATTTTCATTTTCTTAATTAAAGGTTTCTATTCGTATTTGCAAAGGCTCAATATTAAATAAATATATAATGAAATTAAATGAGTAGAGGTAGGTGATACCCGGACTTTTAATGCGATCATGAGGTGCTAAATGTAACAGCCCAGATCACCCGCTAGCATGATATTGTCCGCTTTGGCACACAAGGCCTCACGGTTTTGTCTTTAACGATAGGGATGATAGCCTAAGCCCCCCATACTCACTCGTCAAAATGCGTCATGTTAGGGAGAGGTATCCACACCCTTATAAGGCATGCTTCGTTCCCCTCTCCAACCGATGTGGGCCTTACAATCCACCCCCCTAAGGGAGCCCAGCGCCCTCGCTAACACATCGATCCAGGTTCTGGCTCTGATACCATAATGTAACACCCTAATATTCAAATCCTTATGCTCGAGTCATAAGTCAATGATATTACGGTGGTACGACTCTCAGGAGGATTTTTAATAAATAAATATAGGTAATTTCGAAAGGAGTATTAACCGAGAAGCCTGAAAAGAGTAGAAATAAAAATCGCGAAGACGTATCACTCACGTTTCGACAACAAAAGATAAACCGTGAAGCCGAAAACGATATACGGACAAGTCGCAGAGGAGATAAGAGATGGATAACAGATATATATATATATATATATATATATATATATATATAACATAAGTAAATAGCCACTAGTCGCGACCCGCGAAGTTTAGGCCGGCTAGGGTACAGTATGAAAGTAGCTGACAACAGTATATCCTAATCTCCCCCGAAGGAAACATGAGAGCCTCTATAGGCAAATTCAAAGGAGTTCAATACATAATATAACCTTTCCAAAACAAAGGTGGAGAGATTCTAAGCAAAACACAAAGTAGAGAAAATAAAGATCTTCGCCGTCTCTCAGACGACCCACAACTCACTCCTGAGCACCTGGAGCTGTATCTGAAAAACAAGAGATATATACGGAATGAGAACCCCGGGCCCATGGGTTCCCAGTACGGTAAAAGTGCCAAATAAATACAATGCACTGCAATAAAAACTCACTAAGAATCCTAAGCTTCTTCACCAATTATCCATCCTAGGTTCTCGCTAATCCATGAATAGGCAACTGTCATAAGGGAGTGCTAAATCTAATTCATGTTTCACATGTTTCCCAACTCGTTGACTCTTCCACGAATCAGACTCAGAATCATAAGCAAAACTATCACCAGTTGTTCTATCTCAACAATTCTATATCAATACATCATACCTTCACATGGAGCTAGTGAAACCACATCACTGCGTCTACCCAGGGAGTTCAAATTATCTCATTCAATAATCATCATCATCATGCAATCGCATCATCAATTCATCTCATCAAGAACAGCCCTCAACATCCACCGACACTAGCATGAGGGGCCTATCAGTTGTACAAACACAAGCAATACAGGCAAGTAATACACAAATATGGTACAAGTAGAACAAGTAGCACATAGCCAGGTAACATGGCATATATGATGTAGAAATCCAAAACAAACAGGCAAACCCAAACAATTCAAACATATGCAAATGATGAATGCCTGCCCTATGGCTGATGATATCATCTGTCGGTTATATAGCCAACCCGACATGCCCTGGTAGCTAACCATTGGATAGAAACACCCCTTGCGGAGCAAGTAGGTTTGAGCTACAACCCCCTTGCTACTGCCCGCTAAACCCAGAGCCAGTGAAATAATCACTACTGCGGCTACTACCCAGGCGGGTGTCTAAAAGCTCAACCTGGAGCGAGTGGATAAACCACTACTGCCGCTACTACCCAGGCGTCACAATCTCTGACCTAGAGCAAGTGGGACGAACCACAACCCTTGCTACTGCCCAGGACCTCAAAACATATATTCGTTCAGTTTAAAAGTAATCATCATTGTTATCAAATCTCAAACATTAACCTGGAGCAAGCGGGACGAACCACCACCCTTACTACTACCCAGGTATCACAAATACACATTTATTCAAAACTCCATAATTAAACCCATTTATCATAAACATCCTTTCCCGTCTCATACCCGGAGCAAGTGGACAACGCCACTGCCTACTACCCGGGGTCACACATCATATTTCAGCATTTTTCATTATTATCCATTTAACACATTCATTCATTAATCATATATGCATTGATACTCAACCATAAACAGTAATGGCCTTGCCGTAACCCGGAAATAACTCAGCCATCCGGCTCCTGGTTCAATCAAGAACCGGCCATTTATCAATAAATATAGCCCTTTGGCTCATGGCATACACGGTACTTCCACCATCATCCTCCATATCTCATATAATCATCTTTGATCATCATTGATCATAACCCTTCCCCTTGCTTCACTCGCAAGTTACCACATCCCCTAGCTCCTTTCTCATTACTAGGCATATCATAATAATTTAATACATAAGGGGTGAGATCGGAGGCTTAGAAGTATGAGATTTGGCTTTAAAAACTCAAAAATCAACTTTGGCATGAAAACAGGGCCACGCGTACGCGCACTCCACGCGCACGCGTGGATGGCCACAAAACTCATCGACGCGCAAGCGTCATACGCGCGGACGCGCGGGTTGAAAAATAGCCAAACGACGTGCACGCGTCAGCCACGCGTACGCGCGGATACATTTGTGCCCCTGGCACAACTCTCGGGAAAATGGCTGGGCATTTGGTGCAGCGCATCGACGCGTCCGCGCACACCACGCGCACGCATGGATGGTGCTTCCTTGAAGAACGGCGCGTACGCGCCAAGTGCGCCTACGCGCGGAGGGTCGTTCTGCTAAATATTTTCTAAGTTAAAAGCTGCAGAATTTACAAATTCAACCCCCAATCTTCCGACGGACATAACTCTCTCATTTTAAATCGTTTTTCACCCGTTCTTCGAACGGCATGGACATCCCGGATCCAATTTCATTTCTAAACAAATTTGGCACAAAACAGAGATCCGTAGTTCAAGTTATGTCCCATCAAAATATGCCCAAAAACCATATTTTCATACAAAACCACAAGGTGCCATTTTCAAAACAAGCCATTCTCAACTATTTTCAAAATCAAACAAAACATGCCAATTTCAACCCTTTTTGAAATCAATCAAAATGTTCCAAAATCAACATCAAGCCATCCTCAACTCACACATTGACACTTTACCAAAATTCCCAAAGCCACATCCAACCATTTTAACACTTCTCAATCAAATGGCTAAAGGACAAACACAATATCATGTCATACATCCTTCCTCATCCCAATTTCCAATAATACCATTTCCAATCAACCATCATTATACATAATCAACATCATACTCACTATCACGTGGTTTCTCCCACAAATCAACCTTAATCATTCCTCAAGCATATATCACAACATACATATCTCTAATGCATCATCATACCGTCAAGGCATCAATAATCATAATCACATATATGATCACATAATATATCTCAACCAAACCAAACATACCTCATCTACATAATTTCGCCCAAAATTACCAAATTCCACACTTCAACTCCTCAAACCTTAATATTCAATAACCAACCTAATCATTCATATATTCATTATCTGAAATTCATCCAATCACTTGTGCCATCACACAATGCACACATCGACTTACCTTTCTTACCTCTTTCCGGCCTCCGGCCCAAAATTCACGGCCTCCGGCCCAATTTTCACAATTTAAATGCATAAACCACAAATCAATACTCATTACCCAATACATCAAATTCTCAATACACCAAGCATACAAGGCCACACAATTCTCAACCCAATCATTAATTTACATTACATATCAACTATGCATATTAGCACCAACCATTTACACAATCCAAACTTAATCCTAGGGGCATCTAGCCTAGGAATTCTCATCACAACACACGGTACTTAAATGAAACTTAAACCGTACCTCTTGTAGCCAAACCAATTGAGCCTCTTCTTTGGAAGTCTTCACCAACCTTAGCTCCAAGCCTCACTGATGAGCGGATATTTTATACGCTTTTTGGGGATAATTTCATATAGTTTTGAGTATGTTCTAGTTAGTTTTTAGTTTATTTCCAGTAGTTTTTAGGAAAAATTCATATTTCTGGACTTTACTATGAGTTGTGTATTTTTCTGTAATTTCAGGTATTTTTCTGGCTGAAATTGAAGGAGCTGAGCAAAAATCTGATTCAGGCTGAAAAAGGACTGCTGATGCTGTTGGATTCTGACCTCCCTGCACTCAAAGTGGATTTTCTGGAGCTACAGAACTCGAAATGGCATGCTTCCAATTGCGTTTGAAAGTAGACATCCAGGGCTTTCCAGCAATATATAATAGTCCATACTTTGCACAAGGATAGACGACGTAAACTGGCGTTCAACGCCAGTCCTCTGCCCAATTCTGGCGTCCAGCGCCAGAAAAGGATCAAAAACTGGAGTTGAACGCCCAAACTGGCACAAAAACTGGCGTTCAACTCCACAAATGGCCTCTGCACGTGAATTGCTTAAAGTCTCAGCCCCAGCACACACCAAGTGGGCCCCAACACACCAAGTGGGCCCCAGAAGTGGATCTCTGCATCATCCATCATAGTCCACTCATATTTTGTAACCCTAAGGCTACTGGTTTAGTATTTAAACGACTTTTAGAGATTTATTTTGTATCTCATGACATTTCAGATCTAAACTTTGTATTCTCTGACGGCATGAGTCTCTAAACCTCATTGTTGGGGGTGAGGAGCTCTGCTGTGTCTCGATGAATTAATGTAAGTATTTCTGTTTTCCATTCAAACACGCTTGTTCCTATCTAAGATGTTCATTCGCGCTTAACTGTGATGAAGGTGATGATCTGTGACATTCATCGCCTTCCTCAATTCACGAACGTGTGCCTGACAACCACCTCCGTTCTATATCCGATTGAATGAGTATCTCTTAGATTCCTTAATCAGAATCTCCGTGGTATAAGCTAGAACTGATGGCGGCATTCATGAGAATCCGGAAAGTCTAAACCTTGTCTGTGGTATTCCGAGTAGGATTCAAGGATTGAATGACTGTGACGAGCTTCAAACTCCTGAAGGCTGGGCGTTAGTGACAGATGCAAAAGGATAGTAAATCCTATTCCAACCGGATCGAGAACCAACCGGTGATTAGCCGTGCTGTGACAGAGCGCGTGAGCGTAGTTTTCACTGGAAGGATGGAAGGTAGCCATTGACAACGGTGATCCACCAACACACAGCTTGCCATAGGAGGACGTGCGTGCGTGAACAAGAAAACAGAGGAAAGCAGAGATTCAGAAGACAAAGCATCTCCAAAACTCCAACATATTCTCCATTACTGCACAACAAGTAACTTTTAATTTATGCTCTACTGGTTACTCACAATTCAATTGATAAACATAATTGACTTCCTGACTAAGATTTACAAGATAACCATAGATTGCTTCAAACCAACAATCTCCGTGGGATTCGACCCTTACTCACGTAAGGTATTACTTGGACGACCCAGTGCACTTGCTGGTCAGTGGTACGCGTTGTGAAAAGTGTGATTCGCAATTTGTGCTACCAAGTTTTTGGCGCCGTTGCCGGGGATTGTTCGTGTTTGAACAACTGACGGATTATTTTGTTGCTTAGATTAGGAAAAAAATCTTTCTTTTTGGTTTAGAGTCTTTTATTATTTATCCCTTGTGAAAACACTTTAAATTTATAACTCAGTTAGTTAGAGCGTGGTGTTTATGTTCATGATAATTGGCTATCATATTTTTTAAAAACCTTTTTCAAAAATAATTTTTCTATTAAATCCTGTGCCAAACTTTAAGTTTGGTGTTTTCAAAAATAATCTTTCTTAAAATTTTTGAAGGTCCCATAACTCATTTGGCTAGAACATTAATTTGATTGGGTTAGAATCTTTTATACTCTTTTCAAAACCTTCTTTTTCAAAAATATTTTTTATTAAATCTTGTGCCAAACTTTAAGTTTGGTGTTTTCTTGTTGATTCCCCTTTGATTTTCGAAAATTTTGGTTTGGTTTACTAAAAATTTTAAGTTTGGTGTTCTTCCTTCATGTTCTTGTGTTCTTGTGAGTCTTCAAAGTGTTCTTGAGTTTCCTTGTGTCTTGATCTTAAAATTTTTAAGTTTGGTGTTCCTTGGTGTTTTCCCTCCAAATTTTTCAAAAACAAGGAGCATTAGATCTAAAATTTTTAAATCTTGTACTATCTTATTGTTTTTCTCTTTCCTCATTAAATTCAAAAATATCTTTTCAAAATATCTTTTCTAACTTCCTATCTTTTCAAAATTTGTTTCAACTAACTAACCAACTTTTTGTTTGTTTCTTAACTTTTTCAAAACTACCTAACTAACTCTCTCTCTCTCAAATTTTCGAAAATATCTCCCCTCTTTTTCAAAAATTTCGTTTTTTTTAACTAATTATTTTTAATTTTTTTTACGAAAAAAAAAATTATTTCAAAATTCAAATTCTTTTTAGTTATTTTATTTTATTTAAGTATTTACTTCTTATAAAATAAAATAAATAAAAAGGTAAATCAGTCCAAGTTATATCCATAGATCCATCATGGACATAAGTGGAGATGGACAGTCCAGGAGGACTTTGGGGTCATATTCTAACCCCTCTACTGCTTCGTATGGGAGTAGCATATGCATACCCTCCATTGGAGTTAGTAGCTTTGAGTTGAATCCTCAGCTCATTATCATGGTGCAGCAAAGTTGCCAGTATTCCGGTCTTCCACAGGAAGAACCTACAGAGTTTCTGGCACAATTTTTACAAATTGCTGACACAGTACATGATAAGGAAATAGATTAGGATGTCTACAGACTATTACTGTTTCCATTTGCTGTAAAAGATCAAGCTAAAAGGTGGTTAAATAACCAACCTAAGGCCAGCATAAGAACATGGAAACAGCTGACAGAAAAATTCCTGAATCAATATTTCCCTCCAAAAAGGATGACACAGCTAAGGCTGGACATCCAAGGCTTTAAACAAGGAGATAATGAATCTCTTTATGATGCCTGGGAGAGATACAGAGAGATGCTACGAAAATGCCCCTCTGAAATGTTTTCAGAGTGGGTTCAATTAGACATCTTCTACTATGGGCTTGCAGAAGGAGCTCAGATGTCTTTAGATTACTCAGCTGGTGGATCTATCCATATGAGAAAGACAATCGAAGAGGCTCAAGAGCTCATTGATACAGTTGCCAGGAATCAGCATCTGTATCTAAGCGGCAACCCTTCCATGAATGAAGAGGTTAAAACAGTAACTGCTGAATTCAGTACTGTAAAACAAGCTGCTGAATTCAATCAGCAATTAGATTTGCTAACAAAGCAGCTAGCCGATTTCAAAGACAGGTTACAGGAGACAAGGATGGCTAATATACATATGGAAGAACAGTTTAAGCAAATAAAGCAGCAGCTATCAAAGCAAATAGCAGAAGAATGCCATGCAATTCAATTAAGAAGTGGGAAAACATTAAATACCCCACCTCAAGGCATCAAAAATTCAAGAAATGAGCAACCCACCAAAGATTCCCCTGAGGACAGTAAGAGCCCAGGGAAAAATAATTCTGGCACTAAAACGCCAGAAAATAGGTGGAAGGCTGGCGCTGAACGCCCAGACCATGCCCAAAACTGGCGTTCAGCGCCAGAAACAAGGCAAGAGTGGCGTTCAACGCCAGAAATGGGCAAGAATCTGTCGTTGAACGCCCAATTGGTGCAAAATCCAGCGCTGAACGCCCAACAGGGGCACATTTCTGGCGTTCAGGCGCCAGGAACAGACAGTGAGTTGGCATCTAACGTCACTCCAGCCTCTGACTCTGGTACTCAATTGCCAGTGAGGGATCAGACACACACAAGTGCTGATAACAACCCCTCTAAAAAGGCTTCTTTAACCACTAAGGTTGAGGAATATAAAGCCAAGATACCTTATCCTCAAAAACTCCGGAAAGAGGAGCAGGATAAGCAATTTGCTCGCTTTGCAGATTATCTAAGGACTCTTGAAATAAAGATTCCTTTTGCAGAGGCACTTGAGCAAATACCTTCTTATGCCAAGTTCATAAAAGAGATCTTGAGTCATAAAAAGGAGTGGAGAGAAACAGAAAGAGTTCTCCTCACTGAAGAATGCAGTGCAGTCATTCTGAAAAGCTTTCCTGAAAAGCTTAAAGATCCTGGGAGTTTTCTGATACCATGCATATTAGAAGGTGATTGCACCAAGACAGCTTTATGTGATCTTGGGGCAAGCATCAACCTGATACCTGCATCCACTATCAGGAAGCTTGGCTTAACTGAAGAAGTTAAACCAACCCGGATATGTCTCCAACTTGCTGATGGTTCCACTAAATACCCATCAGGCGTGATTGAGGACATGATTGTCAGAGTTGGGCCATTCGCCTTTCCCACTGACTTTGTTGTGCTGGAAATGGAGGAGCACAAGAGTGCTACTCTCATTCTAGGAAGACCCTTCCTAGCAACTGGACGATCCCTCATTGACGTCCAACAGGGGGAAATAACCCTGAGAGTCAACGATGACGAGTTCAAGTTGAACGCTGTCAAAGTCATGCAGCATCCAGACACATCAACAGACTGCATGAAAGTTGACCTTATTGACTCTTTGGTAGAAGAGATCAACATGGCTGAGAGTCTCGAATCAGAGTTGGAAGACATCTTTAAAGATGTTCAGCCTGATTTGGAGGATTCAGGGGACATGAAAGAGCCTCTGAACTTTCTTCTGAAAGAGGAAAAACCTCCTAAACCAGAGCTCAAGCCACTGTCACCATCCTTGAAATATGCATTTCTAGGAGAAGGTGACACTTTTCCAGTGATCATAAGCTCTGCTTTAAATTCACAGGAAGAGGAAGCACTTATTCAAGTGCTAAGGACACACAAGACAGCTCTTGGGTGGTCCATAGGTGACCTTAAGGGCATAAGCCCAGCTAGATGCATGCACAAAATCCTATTGGAGGATAATGCCAAACCAGTGGTTCAACCACAGAGGCGGCTAAATCCAGCCATGAAGGAAGTGGTGCAGAAAGAGGTCACCAAATTACTGGAGGCTGGGATTATTTATCCTATTTCTGACAGCCCCTGGGTGAGCCCTGTTCAAGTCGTCCCAAAAAAGGGAGGCATGACAGTGATTCATAATGAAAAAAATGAACTGGTTCCTACAAGAACAGTTACAGGGTGGCGCGTGTGTATTGACTACAGAAGGCTCAATACAGCCACCAGAAAGGATCATTTTCCTTTACCATTCATAGACCAGATGCTAGAAAGACTAGCAGGTCATGATTATTACTGCTTTTTGGATGGCTACTCAGGCTATAACCAGATTACAGTAGATCCCCAGGATCAAGAGAAAACAGCATTCACATGTCCATCCGGAGTGTTTGCTTATAGAAGGATGCCCTTTGGGCTATGCAATGCACCTGCAACCTTCCAAAGATGCATGCTCTCTATTTTCTCTGACATGGTGGAAAAATTTCTGGAAGTCTTCATGGATGACTTCTCAGTATATGGAGACTCATTCAGCTCCTGTCTTGATCACCTGAAACTTGTTCTGAAAAGATGCCAAGAAACCAACCTAGTTTTAAACTGGGAAAAGTGTCACTTCATGGTGACTGAAGGAATTGTTCTTGGGCATAAAATCTCAAACAAGGGAATAGAGGTGGATCAAGCAAAAATAGAGGTAATTAAAAAATTACCACCACCTGCCAATGTTAAGGCAATCAGAAGCTTTCTGGGGCATGCAGGATTCTATATGAGGTTTATAAAGGATTTTTCAAAAATCGCAAAACCTCTAAGCAATCTGCTAGCTGCTGACACGCCATTTGTGTTTGACATAGCATGCCTGCAGGCGTTTGAAACGCTGAAAGCTAAGCTGGTCACAGCACCAGTCATTTCTGCACCAGACTGGACATTGCCATTTGAGTTAATGTGTGATGCCAGTGATCATGCCATTGGTGCAGTATTGGGGCAGAGGCATGACAAACTTCTGCATGTCATTTATTATGCTAGTCGCGTTTTAAATGATGCCCAGAAAAATTACACAACCACAGAAAAAGAACTACTTGCAGTGGTTTACGCCATTGACAAGTTCAGATCATACTTAGTAGGATCAAAAGTGATTGTGTATACTGACCATGCTGCTCTTAAATATCTACTCACAAAGTAGGATTCAAAACCCAGGCTCATCAGATGGGTATTGCTTCTGCAAGAGTTTGATATAGAAATAAGAGACAGAAAAGGGACAGAGAACCAAGTGGCTGATCATCTGTCCCGGATAGAGCCAGTGAAAGGGACGTCCCTCCCCTTTCTTGAGATCTCTGAGACGTTCCCTGATGAGCATCTATTTGCCATTCAGGAAGCACCATGGTTTGCCGATATTGCAAACTATAAAGCTGCAAGGTTCATATCCAAGGAGTACAATAGAATACAAAAGAAGAAATTAGTTACTGATGCAAAGTACTACTTGTGGGATGAACCCTATCTCTTTAAGAGATGTGCAGACGGAATTATCCGTAGGTGTGTCCCCAGAGAGGAAGCACAGAGAATCCTATGGCATTGCCACGGATCTCAATATGGAGGCCATTTCGGAGGTGAGCGAACAGCCACCAAGGTCCTCCAATGTGGCTTCTATTGGCCCACACTCTATAAAGATTCCCGAGAGTTTGTACGTAATTGTGATAGTTGCCAAAGAGCTGGTAATCTGCCTCATGGTTACGCCATGCCTCAACAAGGAATCTTGGAAATAGAGTTGTTTGATGTATGGGGAATTGACTTCATGGGACCTTTCCCACCATCATACTCAAACACTTATATTCTGGTGGCAGTTGACTATGTATCAAAATGGGTTGAGGCTATTGCCACACCCACCAATGATACTAAAACAGTGCTGAAGTTCCTCCAGAAACATATCTTTAGCAGGTTTGGTGTCCCTAGAGTGTTAATCAGTGATGGGGGCACTCACTTCTGCAATAAACAGCTTACTCTGCCATGGTTCGGTATGGAATTCGCCACAAGGTGGCCACTCCATATCATCCACAAACCAATGGGCAGGCTGAAGTCTCTAACAGAGAATTAAAGAGAATCCTGGAACGGACAGTAAATACCCGTAGAAAGGATTGGGCAAGGAGCTTGGATGATGCTCTGTGGGCTTACAGAACAGCATTCAAGACCCCTATAGGGACCTCTCCATACCAACTCGTGTATGGTAAGGCATGCCACTTGCCCGTGGAACTGGAACATAAGGCCTACTGGGCAACCAGATTCCTAAACTTTGATGCCAAATTAGCAGGAGAAAAATGATTGCTCCAGCTAAATGAGCTAGAGGAATTCAGATTCACAGCTTTCAAAAATGCCAAGCTTTATAAAGAAAAATAAAAAAAAATGGCATGACAAGAAGCTGTCATCTAGAATCTTTGAACCAGGACAAAAGGTCTTGTTGTTTAACTCTAGACTCAGGCTATTCCCCGGGAAACTGAAATCCCGGTGGAAAGGACCATACGTGATTACAAGTGTGTCACCATATGGTTATGTGGAGCTTCAAGATATTGATTCTGATAAGAAGTTCATTGTCAATGGACAGAGAATCAAGCATTATCTTGAAGGCAACATTGAGCAAGAATGCTCAAGGCTGAAGCTAGATTAAAAAGCTCAGCAAGGTCCAGCTAAAGACAATAAAGAAGCGCTTGCTGGGAGGCAACCCAGCCATGGGGCAACAATCCTCTAAGCATTTTGCCCTATTTTTCTTTTTTATTTGTTTATATAAAGTTTACTGACACTAAGGTTAAGAATCAATTGCATAAGTTTACAGGGTTACAGAAGGAATTTGCACACAAAACAGAGAAAAAGAGCTCAACGGCAAGAAGACGCCAGTAAAGGGGCATTTTGGGCGTTCAGCGCCCAAAATGGGCATCCAGTGGGCGCTGAACGCCAGTAAGGATAGCTATCTGGCGTTCAAATGCCAGAAAAGGGCAACAACTGGGCGTTGAACGCCCAGGAGAGCAGCATTTGGGCGTTGAACGCCCAAAACAGACAGTGTTTGGGCGTTCAAACGCCAGGATGGTGAGGAGGAGCTCTCCTTCTACCCATCTCCTTTCTTTTCTTTTGCTTGAGGACAAGCAAAGCTCTAAGTTTGGTGTGCTTATCCGTGATCACTAAAATCATGGCCCCTAAAGGAAAACAACCCACTCCAAGAAGCAAGGACCAAGCACCTCACAGACTAGAGGAACATCCACTTCCAAACCTCAAGGTTGTTGAGTTCTAATCTTAGCCTTAACTCTGTGATAATTGTTCTTATTTTAGTTTTACCTTAGGAGTCATATAATAGTAATTAGTATCTATTTTGATTTTATCTCCAATTAAGTTATAGTCTATTTTTCTCATCATCATTAAACATGAATAAAATAGTAGATCTTTTGAATAAGAGGCAATAACATTTCGAGCTTTTAATAAGAGAAATTCTAATTAGTTACATGTGGTGGCAATGCTTTCTGTCTTCTGAATGAATGCTTGAACAATGCATATATCTTTTGAATTTGTTGTTTAAGACTGTTAAATATGTTGGCTCTTGAAAGAATGATGAACATGAGACATGTTATTGAGAATCTGAAAAATCATAAAAATGATTCTTGAAGCAAGAAAAAGCAGCAAAGAACAAAGCTTGCAGAAAAAAAAAAAGAAAGAAAAAAAAAAAAGAGAAAGCAAGCAGAAAAAGCCAAAGCTCTTAAAACCAAAAGGCAAGAGCAAAAAGCCAAAGCCCTTAAAACCAAAAGGCAAGGGTAATAAAAAGGATCCCAAGGCTTTGAGCATCAGTGGATAGGAGGACCAAAAAGGAATAAAATCCTGGCTTAAGCGGCTAAATCAAGCTGTCCCTAACCATGTGCTTGTGGCGTGAAGGTGTCAAGTGAAAACTTGAGACTGAGCGGTTAAAGTCAAGGTCCAAAGCAAAAAGAAGAGTGTGCTTAAGAACTCTGGACACCTCTAATTGGGGACTTTAGCAAAGCTGAGTCACAATCTGAAAAGGTTCACCCAGTTATGTGTCTGTGGCATTCATGTATCCGGTAGTAATACTGGAAAACAAGGTGCTTAGGGCCACGGCCAAGACTCATAAAAAAGCTGTGTTCAAGAATCATCACACTGAACTAAGAAAATCAATAACACTATCTGAATTCTGAGTTCCTATAGATGCCAATCACTCTGAGCTTCAATGGATAAAGTGAGATGCCAGAACTGTTCAGAAGCAAAAAGCTACTAGTCCTGCTCATCTAATTAGGATCTGAGCTTCAATCAAAAACTTTGAGATATTATTGCTTCTCAACCTATTAGTCTTCTATTTTATTTGTCTAGTTGCTTGAGGACAAGCAACAGTTTAAGTTTGGTGTTGTGATGAGCGGATATTTTATACGCTTTTTGGGGATAATTTCATATAGTTTTGAGTATGTTCTAGTTAGTTTTTAGTTTATTTCCAGTAGTTTTTAGGAAAAATTCATATTTCTGAACTTTACTATGAGTTGTGTGTTTTTCTGTAATTTCAGGTATTTTTCTGGCTGAAATTGAAGGAGCTGAGCAAAAATCTGATTCAGGCTGAAAAAGGACTGCTGATGCTGTTGGATTCTGACCTCCCTGCACTCAAAGTGGATTTTCTGGAGTTACAGAACTCGAAATGGCATGCTTCCAATTGCGTTGGAAAGTAGACATCCAGGGCTTTCCAGAAATATATAATAGTTCATACTTTGCACAAGGATAGACGACGTAAACTGGCGTTCAACGCCAGTCCTCTGCCCAATTCTGGCGTCCAGCGCCAGAAAAGGATCAAAAACTGGAGTTGAACGCCCAAACTGGCACAAAAACTGGCGTTCAACTCCACAAATGGCCTCTGCACGTGAATTGCTTAAAGTCTCAGCCCCAGCACACACCAAGTGGGCCCCAACACACCAAGTGGGCCCCAGAAGTGGATCTCTGCATCATCCATCATAGTCCACTCATATTTTGTAACCCTAAGGCTACTGGTTTAGTATTTAAACGACTTTTAGAGACTTATTTTGTATCTCATGACATTTCAGATCTAAACTTTGTATTCTCTGACGGCATGAGTCTCTAAACCCCATTGTTGGGGGTGAGGAGCTCTGCTGTGTCTCGATGAATTAATGTAAGTATTTTCTGTTTTCCATTCAAACACGCTTGTTCCTATCTAAGATGTTCATTCGCGCTTAACTGTGATGAAGGTGATGATCTGTGACATTCATCACCTTCCTCAATTCACGAACGTGTGCCTGACAACCACCTCCGTTCTATATCCGATTGAATGAGTATCTCTTAGATTCCTTAATCAGAATCTCCGTGGTATAAGCTAGAACTGATGGCGGCATTCATGAGAATCCGGAAAGTCTAAACCTTGTCTGTGGTATTCCGAGTAGGATTCAAGGATTGAATGACTGTGACGAGCTTCAAACTCCTGAAGGCTGGGCGTTAGTGACAGATGCAAAAGGATAGTAAATCCTATTCCAACCGGATCGAGAACCAACCGGTGATTAGCCGTGCTGTGACAGAGCGCGTGAGCGTAGTTTTCACTGGAAGGATGGAAGGTAGCCATTGACAACGGTGATCCACCAACACACAGCTTGCCATAGGAGGACGTGCGTGCGTGAACAAGAAAACAGAGGAAAGCAGAGATTCAGAAGACAAAGCATCTCCAAAACTCCAACATATTCTCCATTACTGCACAACAAGTAACTTTTAATTTATGCTCTACTGGTTACTCACAATTCAATTGATAAACATAATTGACTTCCTGACTAAGATTTACAAGATAACCATAGATTGCTTCAAACCAACAATCTCCGTGGGATTCGACCCTTACTCACGTAAGGTATTACTTGGACGACCCAGTGCACTTGCTGGTCAGTGGTACGCGTTGTGAAAAGTGTGATTCGCAATTTGTGCTACCACTCACCAAAGCTCCTCAAGCAATACCAATCTCCCAATTGTGCACCAACATCACCAAATACACTAACATAACCAATATCACATACATACATCAACCTAGGGCTCATAAAAATGACAAATCACAAGGGTTTGAGCACTTCTTACCTCAGCCCATATGAAGTAGGGATAGAACCCGCTTAGAATCCATGTTGGAGTATCCCTAAACACCCAAAATCACAAGATTTTAACACTAACTATCCAAAAACGTGTAACAGTGGGGAATTTCGAAAACTGAACAGAGATGAATGGAATACTCACCACAAAACTTAGATAGAATTGTAGAGGATGAGAAGAGCGACGCGTGACCGCAAACGACTCGTCAATCGGAGCTCCGTAGCTCAAGTTATGGTGGTTTGAAGATCAAAGAGAGTTAGGTTTTCTCTCTTCTCTTCTCTCTTCTCAATTTCAGCGCCCCAACCCTTCTTTTTAGGGTAAAATGAGCTGAAATGCTCATAACTAATGTTTATATATGTTGGGTCTTGGGCCCACTTAGGCCCGGTTCACTTATTTTTTTCCCGTTGGCCCAATTTTGGGCTAAAACCTTTAAGATTAGCGCTCTAAATCGCACTTTAGATATTTCTACCTTCCCTAATTATAATTCCTCATTTCTTAATCTTATTTACTCATAATCAATTTCCTCAGCTGTAGTACCAGACAGATCTCAGCCGGTACTGCCGGTCAAAATTCCACTACGCGCTTTTACGCAGAAAACTATGTTTTTCGACTCGGAAAAATTTACTGAATCCAAATATCATATTTAAATTATCAAATTTCAATTGCCGAATCTTCCAACCATATCCGCTCCTATTTAACTTATTATTTAATTAATTTCGGTTAGACCGGGTATTACACTAAAAGTTAGGGTGTTACAATAAGCATTAATTATCATTTGAATTATAAGGATTACTAAAACAACACGTTAAATCTTGCATTCTCCTCTTCCCCATCGGAATACCGCTCTGCGATCTCACCCCACCCCGACTAGAACTATTCTCCCCATCGTCATCCCTTGCGATTTGCACCATCGCCAACCTTCGTATCGCATCTCTCGTGATTCGATGTGCTGCCGACCACCACAGTGCCCTTTTTGTCGCGATTTGCAGCCCGCCACCAACGCAGCGCCTCTGACCACCGCAGAGCCATTCTCGTTACGATTTGCGGCATCGACAACCACCACAACCCCCGTCGGGATTTGCAGCCCACCACCACCGCCGCAACCCTTTCACACGTTCGAGTGGTCATAATAATAGTGATAGTAATGCTGCTGCTAAGACTCAAGAATTGGCCATTCTCAAGCATGATCAATTGAATACACCAGTCAACTATTATTGTGGTTTGTAATCACTAATATTTTTTAATCTTTTGTTATTCTTCATATCTATACTTAAATATTAAATTTCACTCATTCAGGAGTCAAAACCTGGTATTTTTACCATTAAATTATAGTTCATTTTGTATTATTATTGAGGAATAAAGCATTGAATCGTTGTTCAAATTGTAATAAGAGAATTAGAAGAGATGAGTCTTTACTGTGATAATGCTTGTAACATCATGTATTTTTTCAAGATCTTAAGGTTTTAAAGTTGAAAATAAAAAAATTATTTTAAGGACATGTAATCATAAGAATGGTTTTCTGCATTTTCAGGATCCTGTTTCAAATGTGTTGGTCATGAAAAAAAAATAAAAATGTTTTTATAGTGGAATTTGTCTTGTGGTTGTAGATCAAACTTGTGGGTGTATATCAAACAGAGATCCAGATTGTCAAAAGTATGGGTGGTGAAGATAAGTGGTTCAAGTTGATGATTATGTTTCTTAGCTCTGGAATATAGTTAGTGCTTGATTACATAAGTTTATAACCTTCAAATTTAATTTCTTTATCTGTATTAGTGGATCATATACTGCAAGAATATATTATTAAGGCATGGGTAGGGGTGTTCATGGTTTGGTTAATCTAAAAACTAAACTAGTTTTTTGGTTAACCAAAAATATAGTATTGGTTAATTAACCAAATTGGTTTTACATGATGAAACCGGTTAGTGAAATTCAAAACCGATTTTTAACCGGTTATTAAAACAAAAACGGTTTTTAAAAAATAACCAGTTTTTATATAGAAAAACCAGTTTTTATATTAAAAAATAGGTTTTTGTACTAAAAAACCGGTTTTTATACTAAAAAATTGGTTTTTATACCATAAAATTGGTTTTTACATGTAAAAATAGATTTTTACACAAAAATTAATATTTTTACATACAAAAACCCAAATTCTTAAACCTTCTTTTAATTGAATTTTTTTATCTAAATTTTTTTTCTTTCTAAATGATACGTGTAACATTTGTAAATAATGAAATCCTTTCTATTGCTTTCGTTCCTTTTTCTTTCTTTTCTCTTTTCAGTATTTTCTATAAATAATTTTTTCTAATATAAATAATTTTTTTAAATGATACGAGTAAATTTTTCTTATCTCCTTATTTCCATCTTTCTCCTTTTCTCTCCCCCTCCTCTTCTCTCTCTCTCTCTCTCTCTCTTTCTCCCCCTCCCCTCCCTTTCTCTTCCTCTCTCTCTCTCCCCTCTCTCCCCCCTCCTCTCTCTCTCCTCTTCTCTTCTTTTTCTCTCTCTCTTTCTCTCTCTCCCATTTCTCTCTCTCCTCCTTTCTTTCTTTTCTCTCTCTCCCCCTCTTCTCTATCTATCTCTCTCCTTTTTCCCTTCCCTTCTTTCTCCCCCTCCCCTTTCTTTCTCTCTATCCTTCTCTCCCTTTCTCCCATGCTCTCTCTCTCTCTCCCCCACCCTATTTCTCTCTCCTTCTCTATCCCCTCCTTTCTTTTCTCTCTCTCCTTCTCTTTTTCTGTCTCTCTCCCCTCTCTCTTTCTCCCCTCTTTGTCCTCTTCCTCTTTTTCTCTCTTCTTCTCTCTCTCTCTCCTATCCTTCTTCTCTCTTCTTATCTCTCTCCTTTTTTTCTTTCTCCTCCTCTATCTTCTCTTTTTCTCTCTCTTCTCTCACACTTTAGAGAGAAGAAGAGAAAAGAGATAGAAGAGGGATAGAGATTGAGAGAAGGTTGAGAGAAAGAGAAAAATAGTAAAAAAAGAAAGAGGAGAAGGAGAGAAAAGAAAGAGAGGAAGAAGAGGAGAGAGAGAAAGAAAAAAAAGGAAAGAGAGAGGAGCGAGAGAGAGAAAGAGTAAAAAGAGAGAGAGAAAGAGAGGGGAGGAAAATGAGAGAGAGAGAGAGGAAGGAGAGGGGAGAAAGGAGAAAGGAGAGATATATGGGAGAGAGAGAAGGAGAGGAGAGAGAGGAGGAGGAGAGATAGAAAAAGGAGAGAGATGATTAGAGAGAGGAAGGGGAGGAGAGAGAGAAAGAGAGAGAAGGGAGGGGGAAAAGGAGAGAGAGATAGAGAGAGAAGGAGAGAAGGAGAGAGAGAAAGAGGGAAGGGGAGAGAGAGGGAGAGAAGGATAGAGAGACAAGGGAGAGAGAAAGAAAGACGAGGTGGAGAGAGAGAGAGAGAGAGAGACTGAGAGAGAGAGAGAGAAGGAGATGAGAGAGGAGGGAGAGTGGAGAGTGAGAAAGAGAAGAAGAAAGGGAAAGAGAGGAAGAGAGAGAGAGAGAGGGGAGAAAGAGGGAGAGAGAGAAGCAGAGAGAGAGAAGCGGAGAGAGAGGAAAATGAGAGAGAGAATGGGAGAGGAAATAAAGAGGAAAATGAGTGAGAAAGAGAGAGAAGGGAGAGAGAGAGAGAGAGGAGGAAGGAAGGGGAAGAGAGAGGGAGAAGGGAGAGAAATAGGGGGAAAAGAAGAGAGAGAAGGTGACAGAGAATAGAGAGAGAGAAAGAGAGAGAGAGAAGAGGCGGAGAGAGAGAATGGAGAGAAAGAGGAGAGAGAGAGAGAAGAAGAAGAGAAAGAAGGGAGGGAGAGAGAGAGAAAGAGAGAGAGAGAGAGAGAGAGAGAGAGAGAGAAAGAGTATGTAATTTGGTTTTGAAATTAGGTTTTGATTTTAATTTGGTTTTGGTTTTGGTTAACCGGTTAAAAACTGGTTTTTTTTTTTTAATTTGGTTTTGGTTAACTAATTCTGAAAAATATGGATATGGTTTTTAAAATTATTTTATTAAACTGGTTAACCAAAATGTGGTTATGGTTTTTAACCGGTTAACCACAATTTGATTTTTTTATGAACACCCCTAGGCATGGGGCTCTTGTTGCATTAACTACAGCACCTTCATTGTAACTTGTGTCAAAACATTTTTGACACTCTAACAAAGTACAATATTCAACTTTGGATTGATAGCATTTTGTAATTCTAAAAGGAACTGGAGGTTGTTTAGTATGCATATCTTTATCTCTAATTCCAAATTTTCTTTCATAAGGGTAGTCCTGTTATTGTAGGCTTGTAGCATTAGACTTGATGTAATTTATAGACTAGTGCACAATAAGATGTTTTGACTAGCGGATTATGGAGAAAGCAGATGTTGGTAAAAACTTGGTGCGCAAATTTGTGACTCGCACAACTGAACTGGCAAGTACACCGGGTCGTCCAAGTAATACCTCAGGTGAGTGAGGGTCGAATCCCACGAGAATTGTTGGATTGAGCAGGCTGTGATTATCCTGTAGATCTTAGTCAGGCAAATGGAAAGATAGTTGTTGTTTTTTGTAGGCATATAAACAAGCAATAATAATAAAACATAGAAACAGTAATGAGAGATCAGTTAAGGCTTCGGATATGCTTATTCTTCTGGATCAACACGTCATACTAACTACTCCAATGATGAATGATTCCTTCAATGGCAAGGCAGTAAGTGATTAAGCCATTTGTTGTGGTCATTAATCTCCTCAGGTCCAAACCAAACACCCGAACAGGCTAGATCAATCTGAGAGAGGGTGAAGCGCACGCAATTCAATCTCTTCATGATCCTACTCAAAATGCCACAGACAAGGTCAGATTTTCTGGATCAGAGAATGACGCTCTATGATTCTAGCCCTTAGAGCTGCAGGAACCTCAATTACCCTTGACTAATGGGATTTCATGTCACATATCCCAATTAGCCCAAGTAACTTGTTGGAACCCATGATGCACTCTCAAGCTATAGCTCAATACTATCCGGGTCAGGACTCATAAAGAACTCATGTAGAACAGGGAGTCATACTTTTATTCTACCCCAAGTTCATAAGGATGAAGAACGACAATGCATCATAGAATAGAATCAAACATAGATTGAAGTAGAAAAGTAATTGTATTAATCCATAGGAATCAGTAGAGCTCCTAGCCTTAACCTAGGAGGTTTAGTTGCTCATACTGTATAGAAAGTAACGTGTGATATGTTTTGAGGGGCTGAAGATCCTAAACATGGGTGATCTTCGTCTATATATACTAATCTCATAAATAAAAATTACAGAAGTCAAATAAACTAAGCAGAAAGGTGCGAAAATCCACTTCTGGGCCCACTTAGGTGAGTGTCTTGGGCTGAATTTGGCGTCTAATTTGAGGAATGGGCATTAAACGCCCATTAGAGGGATGTCCATGCTGCCTTGAACTCTCTTGCTGGCGTTGAATGCCAGGTTTGGGCGTTCAACGCTGGCCTTGGTCCTCTTGGGGCGTTGAACGCCCACTAAGGAGTAGTTTGGGCGTTCAATGCCCGTTTTGGACTGTCCAATTCACAAAAAAGTATAGAACATTATATATTGCTGGAGGTTTGGAAGTTAGCTTACCAACGCCATTGAGAACGCGTTATTTGGACCTTTGTAGCTCCAGAAATGTTTGTTTGAATACACGTAGGTCAAATTTTGACAGCATTTACACTCCTTTCTTCGCCTTTGAATCAGACTTTGCCAAAACTTGCCAATTTTATCCAAAATTCATCTAAAATCATATGAAAAACACAAAAGCTCAAAGTAGTATCTAAAAAGTGAATTTTTCAATAAAACCTACGAAAACATAATAAATCTTAACAAAATATACTAAAAACAGAAAAAAAACAATGCCAAAAAGCGTATAAAATATCCACTCATCAAAACTCTACACTTTCATATTAAATATTCTCCTCGTATGCATGTTCTTTAATTTCACGATGATCATTTGGATGGATGGTTTTTCATGCAGGATTACGGATACCTCCAGATCAAAGACAAATTACTCCAACGCTTCCAATGCATTTGGCAGAAGCATTTACTCCCAATGAGGGTGCACAATCTTTTCCTAATGCATCTAACAACAGTTAGTTACTTTGAACTCCACTTTTGATTTTATCATTCTAGCACTGAGTAACATTTATTATTTATAGGTATGTATATGAAGAATACCCGGTTGCCGGTTAGAATCATATAACCTTCAAGTTTATTGATAGATTACTTTGGCACTTCAAATTTATAACCTTCAAATTTAAACAAAAGACACATCTAACAGAAGACACATCGAAGTATTAACTGGTTAAAACAAAACAAGTGTTTAACAAAAATAAAAAAACATCTTCTGAAAAAGCACTCCTTAACATATCAAGAAAATTAGATACCTCTACTGTCTTCATTTCTAACAACTTCTTGTAGGCTAATTAATCAAACAAAGCATCTTAAGAACCTATAAAAGAATAATTTAACTAAAAATAATGGCTCCACCAAACTAGTACCATTTCTGCCTAAATAAATTCAAAGGACACAAGGAAATGTTATGACATTGTATATATATATCAATCAGTACAACATAAGAGCAAGGAACATATATATATGTCAGTACTTTTAGTAAAAGACACACACTAATACAACCTATTATTTTGCTTTCCCTATGTTTTACTTCTTCTCTGATTATTCCTCGACAAATCTTACATACAATATAAAATTGTGAAAAAAATAAATATGTGAATCCTAAGAATAAATTTTGATTTAGCATATACTTTCAGGAAATCAAACTACTTCTTTTTGCTTAATGACAACAATCAAAGGTCCAAGGGTTACAACTAACAAACAATTCAGCAGTACAAAACCAAAACTAATAAACAATTCAGCATATACCATCACTCTAAAGACACATATGTAGTAACATTCAATTGCTGCCATTATAACAAAAACTTTCCCTCTCTTTTCTTTCTCCTTTTAAATCAGCATTGCAAAACATTGCTCCTAATATACAGTTGATATTTTCAATACCAAATACACCTTTATCACATTTAAAATAAGTTTTATTAAAGACATATAAACATAAGCGAATTAGTTTCCATTTTTCCTTGTCTAACAGTAACCAAAATTTTAATGAACCATGTTATATGAATGTAACACCCAATGACATGCTCACATATGAAACCTGTAAAAGTCTAGATTTCTGAAAATAGTAACATAGCACTTATCTCTTATTGCAGCGCCGGCATCGGAGGAAAGACAGGTTGCACGACAGTGCTCCGCCGTGAAGTAGGGAGCAACGGCCCGCTACGGGGCTAGGACGCGAAGCAGGGAGTGGCGCTGGCTGGGGACTCACAGGTCGAACAGCAGTGGGACGTAGGTAGACTTCAGCCGCGGCGTGTGTTAAGGCGCAACGATAGGAGGCGCCATAGGGGGCGGCATAGGCTTGACGGGAGGATGCGTCATCAACGAGGGTGCGATGGCAACATGCAATAGAGGCGGCGGCGCTCGGGCCCCTAAGCGGAGCAAATCAAGACGGTTGATGTCTAACGAACCGGCGGCGTTGACTTCTGTTGACGGCAGCAACCATCGAAGACTGCACAGAGTAGAGGTTGCACGGCACTGAAGGTGGAGAGTTTTGAATGTGGTTGCACGGTAGAGGAGTGGTCAATTTAAGTTTACAATGGTAAATGAGTGACACTAAAATTGACCTAAGTTAATTTGGGATATGGCTTTTTGAATTTTATTGGACTTTGGGGTCCAGCTCAACGAAAGTTTGCAGAAATTGGCAGGACCTATATTGATAACGTAGTGGGATTGTTTAAATTTTTTTTAATGTGTTAGCATTAATGGCATGTTGAATGAATTAATATATATCATAGACAAGGTAATATTCTCATTAACTCTTCGTTTTATTATGGTAAATTATGAAAATCAAATTCAAAAAATCACATTACTAATAAAAACAACTTCAAAAGATGCAAACAATAAATAAGTTCTCGAAAGATTTAAAAATGCGATAAGATAACTAGCTAGATGTTAAATATCTATTTTTAAAAAAACTTTAAAAATCAGATTTTGATACAACTTTTTACAAGCATTATTAGAAAAATAAGATCTTTTCATCTTTAAGATTTGGTAATTTTATATCAAGTAAATTGTTTTAAAAAAATTGTTATTGTAAATGATCAATTTTTTTTGAAAAAAAATTCTAGAGATAAAATTTTGCTAGATTATTTGTGTACGTGCCCATTAAATAACTATTTAAATATCACCACAAAGATTCAGATCAAATGAATAAATTATTTTGTAAAATACAATAGTTTTATTTTGCCACATATAAAGTATATAACATATTGGTTGTTTTTGTTATATTTTTAAATATTCAAGAGTTTATTTCTCATTCCTATCTTTAGGAATTATTTATTAGCATTATAAACTTTTGAGTACTATTTTGATAGTTTGTCTTTTTATTAAAAGAAAAAACAATTTTCCTTCAAGTAGTATAACCTTTTAATTTTATTTAGAATAAATATTCGAATTGATCTTTAAAGAATTTTATATTGAATATTTTGGTGGTTTAATTACTCTGTTGGTTCCTATAGTTTCGTGAAATTAAGTCCCTGCACTAATTTTTTTTTCAATTAAGTCCTTCTTAATAGTAATTGGCTTAATTTTATAGGGACCCAACTAAACAAAAAAGAATTGGTATAGGGACCTAAATAAAAGGAAAAAAAGTGTAGGGACCCAATTAAAAAAAAATTGGTGCAAGGACTCAATTAAAAGGAAAAAAAGTATAGGAATTTAATTGAAAATTTCGTGAAACTATAGGGACCAACAGAATAATTAAACCTATTTTGGTTCTTACCAAACTTTTATTCTCTAAAAATTTTCAAAAATTATTTTTATTGAATAAATTAGTCCGGCCACTTTCAATTAAATTAGTTCGGCCCTAACAAATTCTATTATAATTATGTATTTATGTCCCAAAAAAATATGTTGTACCATAAATTAGTTTCAATTCAAAATGACAAATGGATGGACGAACCTATCCGACAAGGGTATTTTTTAAATCTTTTAGAAAATAAAAATTTATTAAATGACTAAAGTATTTATATGAAATTATTAAGTTAATTATTGCTTTTGAATTTTAATAACTCATTCATTAGTTTATAGCTTACATGTATTTATTAAAAATAATATTAGTAAAGAATATAATTTTAGAGAATGAAAATATGTTTGAACAAACAAAGGATTTTTTTTTTAATTTATAGATGTTGGAGAAAATTTAATGTTCTTAACAAATATACATAACTGAAAACAAATAGGAAAACAAAAAACAAATATTAATCACTTTTGATAACTGAGATAGGAGAACAGTTGTTATTGTCCAAATTTTAATCGAATTAATAGTCAAAGTAATCTATCAAATTTCATCCGTGAAATTTTTTACTTAATCAAATAACTAATTCCCTAAATTTTTTATCAATACAATGGTATGTTAGTGGGTAATTCAGGAGTTAAACTCTGAAGTGGTATTTGAAATTGACGTTGTACATTAAAATTATTTTTGAGATTTTAATTATACTAATTTATATATTCTATTAGTTTATCACCTATTTTTCAATAACGATATACTGACGTAGCTTAATGACGTAAATTGTTAGTGACATATGTCATACATAATTTATCACATGTAATAATATAATGACGAATTAATGAATGACACATAATATGTTGTAGATAGTTGTGCCATGCATCATAATTAAATAGTTATTATATTATGAGAAATTAAATAATTAATTATTTATAAATTATTATATTATATTAAAATTTTGTTTTTAAAACATTATTTTTAATAAAAATAATTAAATAAAATTTTAAAATTTTTAAACTACAATTTAATTATGACTTATTCTATTAATTTAAATTATTTATTAAAAATTATTTTAATAAGTAAAATTAAATTAATTTTTTATAAATATTATTATTATTATTAATATACTATTATTATTATTATTATTACTATTATTATTATATTATCATTATTATTATTAAATAATAATTATTATTATATTATTATTTTCTTAGTTTCATTCATTCTTGTGAGAGCCATTAAGAAAACCAAAGAAAATTAAAAAAAGAAACGTGGCTTAATATATATATATAAACATAAACGTGACACATAACACCTTTCCTAACAAATCGATCGACCAATGAAAATCTTATCATTCTTCATTTTATTTCATTATGCCGGAACCATTAAAGAAAGGAAAAGAAAGGACACATAGATCAAACTAAGACCATGACACCTCATTAGTTTCATTCATTAAATATCATATAATCACATAATTATCTTCAATTGGCTTCATTCTTTTTTTCATACCACAGGCGAGAGAGAGACCGAACTTGCATGGAGAGAACCGTAATTTTCGTAACTCTAATAAAAAATCTAATTCAATCAAATTGTTTGTATTTTTTTCCTTTCTGTGTTGGTATCATTTTTATTCGGTAGAAGTTGACAGTGACATGACTCTCCTTCCCCTCGAGTTC
The DNA here is from genome assembly GCF_003086295.3 of Arachis hypogaea. Taxonomy (NCBI): domain Eukaryota; kingdom Viridiplantae; phylum Streptophyta; class Magnoliopsida; order Fabales; family Fabaceae; genus Arachis; species Arachis hypogaea. The sequence goes on from NC_092049.1 coordinate 26,882,103, forward strand.
GGTCAATTGAAGTTTTAGCAGGCATAAAAAATTTCTGACGTTTTTTTCTTTGACAGCTTGGTCAGAAAACTTCTCTAAAATTTCGAGTATTTTGATTTTGTACGGAGATAGAGTTGGTAATTTTATAATCAATAAAAGTGGATTGGATGAGTGAATGTTGGTTTGATTGATTATTGTTGAGTTTGATTGAGTTTTATGTTAAAATTTTATCAAATTATTGTTGTTGCTTATGAATTGTGGTTCGGCCATGAAGTTATTTTGATGATTTTGGGGCTGTTGTAAATGAGAATTATTAATTAAAATTGATGAGGTTTGATGGCCGAGAGATTAAATGAAAAGCTGTGAAAAATCAGTAATAATAAACCTTAAAAACGGACGTAAAACTCAAGCTAAAAACTTGAAGAATTTTGAAAACGAGGTTCAGTCTTTTGATAAAGTTATAATTAGGGAATTAAGATTTATATTTGAGATTGAAATAGTAATTTAATAAAAATTGAAGTGAGTTTTGTAATTATATATTTTTTTGATATTTTGGATAATAATTAAGAAGTTCAAGGATAAAATAAATATTTTATAAAAGATACAAGGTTATTTTGGTAATTATATTATATTTAAGAACATTTTAATAAATTATAAAATATGTTAAGATAAAAATATAAATATTTTAGAAAGGTTAAAGATACAGAATAATTTATAAGATCTTAATAATAAAGTTTAAGTTAATAAATTTTGAATAATGAGAATATTTAAAGTTCAAGTTAATAAGGTTGGGAAATAAAAAAATCACTATTATTGTTATTATTATTTTATTAAGAATATTATCTAGTAAAGATATTATTAATATTATTATAAGTTAGAGAAGAGCAAACTGTAACACCCTAACTACCAAAGCTCACGCTTCCGGCTGCGCGACTCTAATAGTTCGGACATTACGACGACACTTATACTATTTAATACTAAAATATGAGCCTGTTTAAAACTTTAAACCGTAATACCACTCCCAAAAATACTTTCGTTCGATAACGTACATCCATAAATACCATACAACTTACAACAACTCATAAAGAGTACATCCATATATAGACATAAATATATATAAATAACTTTACAAGCATTAACCAATACAATTCCTATCCCTCTTACAGAATATATCAAGATAATGACGAGGGTTCAATAAATAATAATCTAAAGCAACACAGAGCATTTCCACAACAATTAAATAAACTCTTCGTGACTTTTTCATCCATATCCTGAAAGGGGAAAAATGTAAGGGGGTGAGAACATCATCCTCGAAAGGGTTCTCAGTAGAGGATTTTTTGGGAATTACTGTAATAGGATATGTGAAGATAAACCGTACCAGTGATTAATAACTGACCTATGCTTCTTTGCAAAAATAACAGTTTACAGTAAAAGAGAAAATTTGAAATCCTTTTTTGAAAGAGAAAACTGTTGATTTAAAACAATATTTCGAAAGCCTTTTAAAAGGTTTATCTATGCTAAACCAAAAATAGCCTTTCATACTATTCCAAATCAGAAACACAAAACCGTAACCAACCATCGGTCCATCTCATTTCAACCACGGCCCTAGGCCCAAACAATCCAACAACAACCAATCACCACAATCCAACAGAGTCCCAGTTGCAAACACAGATAGGAGGTTCAAGCACAAACAAACAGTTACAGCAAGTAGAGCAAGTAGCAGATAATCTCAAATAGTCACAAAGGTAAACCAAGTACAATATGCACACCCAAACAATCAAATAAATGCATATGATGCATGCCTGTTCCTAGTGGCTGATGATATCATCTGTCGGTTATAGAGCCAACCCGACAAGTCCTGGTAGCTAACCATTGGACTGTCCCTCTGTCGTGTCTCCCCAACTCGAGTTATACTCAATATAAACTTGATCATAATCATGATCCATATCCATCACCCTCACTGGTGAATATTTATGGGGGTGAGCTCATCCGGGGCTTTCACAGTGCCCGGCCACCCTGACGACATAGGGTCAAAAGAGCTTCGAGTCTCAACCTGGAGCATGTGGTGGCTAGCCACTGCTTTCTCCCAGGGAAACTCTTATCTCCGATAGTAGAAGTGCAACATTCACATTTATCAATGATTCAGCATATACATGCATTCAATCTCATCCATGGATCAACATCCATCTCAGCCATCCGGCTCACGGTTCAGTCCAGAACCAGCCAATATTCATATCATACACAGCCATTCCGGCTCACGGTTCAATCCAGAACCAACCAATATTTATAATCATACACAGCCATTCCGGCTCACAACAAAACAACACTTCCACATTCAACATCATCAATTCATAAAATCGGCATTTAAGCCATAAATCACTTTTTTCCAAATCATTTCACTTTGAAATCAAGTTTCAACTCTTTTCAGCCTTGGCTTTAAAGATCTCATTTCTCAAATCATCTCAGGCTCATAAGCCACTTTTACTCAAGGTAAATTCCCCTTTTAAAACCATGCCACTCTCGGCATCCTCTTTTCAAAACTTTTAAAACCATGGAAAGTTAAAGATTCCTTTTGAAACATTCAAAATCACCCATCCAACAATGGGCTTTTTGTAACAAAAGTTCCCCGGTAGAGTCCCAAGTCCTTAGGGGAGGATAGCATAACTCATTTCGTCAAATTCATTTAAAATCATTAAAACTTTGGCTTTCCGATTTGAGTAATGAAATAGGGTCTAAGCCAAACCGAGTCACGTAATCATTTACTTCTTTCAAAGCCGTTTCCTTTACTTAGGAAAAACCAGCTTTAACCCCCATGATAAATTCTAAAGCATTTCAACTGTTCAAAATTGTTTTAGTCTTGCGAAAATTCAGAATTCAAAGAGTACTTAAAACCTTTCTCAAAACATTTCAAAATGAAACTTGTCAATAGACATTCAAGTTCTTTCAAAGTCATTGAAACTTCTTTAATTGAAACCCCCAAGTCAAATTCAAAGGCATAAACCCTTTTCACATTCAAACAGCTTTAAAACACAAGTTTCATCTAAATAACTTTCTCCTGAAAGAGATACAATGCCTTTCTTAAGAAGCAAGACTAAATCACAATTTCCTCTTTACTAATTCATTTCGAAAGCATGAATCATCCTTTTCTCGATAATTCAAATAAAATAGTAGAAGTCTTTAACTCATCATTTTCCAGACAACATTTCAATAAAGACTCGGATTTTATAAAAATTTCGGCAGCGCCTCCCCTAAAACTTGGACTTTGCCATCCGGTTCGGGTCCCAACTAAACTGTTCCAAAATCCTTTTCAACAGCCCAAAATCCAAAATCAGTTCAAGGCAAGTCAAATTCAACAGTCATCTCAATTCCATATTTCAAGGAAACCGTTTCAAAAATCAAATCGTTATCAGCCGAATAAACTTATTTCTAAAGCTTTAAAGAAACGGTTCAGCAACAGTCATTTATCAAACCAGATCATTTAAAGCAAACCAGGCTGAATTCAAGAGTGTATTCTATTTTTCACATTCTTAAGAAAATCCATTCAACTCAAATCAATTTCCAACGGATTAAACTCGATCTCAAAGCTTTAAAAGAATCATCTTCAAAAGCATTTCGTTTCACAAAATCACACAACAATTCAACCAATAGACGTTCATAATCAACCGAGGCAAATCAAACCATACATAAGGCCGATACAATCACCAAATACACATTCTCTCACATCAGTATCCATATGTAATAATTCCAATATATAAAAATATAGTTTTTGGAAAGCGCCCCTACCTCAAAACGCAATTCCATAATCCAAACGCCTCATACGTTCTTTTCGCCTCAACTCGAAATCAAAGGTAGCTTCAAAGCACAGCCCCACACATTTTTGAAGCAGCATAAACAGCTCTAAATTACAACAAGCAAACTCAGTTACTAAACTCCTGGAACATTAATATCGTAAAGGCTTTAATACACGTATGGGACACTAACGTAGGGCTTTCGAAACATAATTTCTTACCGGAATAACAACACGAAGCAGCTGGGATTTTGAACCGGCCCCAGCACAACTCCGGCGGCGGCCAGAAGCTCCGGTGGATCAACTATAAAAACCGCGCAACATTAAAACCTTCTCGAAATCCAAAAAGGCAGAAACCTCAATTAAAACCTTTACCGGAAGAGTCCTCCAGCGACGGCAGTGAGGTTCTCCGGCGACAGAGACGGCGGAGCAGCTCGAAACGGCCAGCAGCAGTGGCGGTGCTAACCCAGCACCAACATCCACCACCGTCACCACTTCCCTCTCCGGTCAAATCCAACGGATGTAAAAGGATCAGTCCCAACTCACGACGCCATTTCCTCATCCCTTCATGCTTGACGGCGGCAGATCTAGCAGGAAAGGGACCCTCGGCGCGGCGGAACGGCGGCGGTCAGTGGCGCGTCGATGGCGACTGGACGCAGCTCCTCCAGCTCGCGTTTCTTTCTCTCCCAGCGTCGCCCAGTATCGGCCTTCCTCCTCCTTCGAGTTTGACGGAAATGGACCCACGGCAGCGCTGTGCTTCCTCCACGATTGTGGGCCCGACGGTGGCGCAGCAGTAAGGACGACGGCAAGCTCAACGGCAGTGACAGGAGCAGCCTTCCTCCCCTTCCTTGGCTCTCGAGCTCTCCGTCTCCCTCTCTCAATCTCTCATCTCGGCTTCCCCCTCAGCTCGCGGTGACGGACGTGAAGGACAGCACAAGGAGGACGCGGCGGGCGGCTGTGAAGCGCAGCTCGCAGTGAGGTGCAGTGAGGACGATGGCGGCGTGGGTGAAGACCCCTCTCTTTCCCTCAGCTCTCTCAGAAGTTCTCCTCCCCTGTTTTGTGTGTGTGTGTGTTCATCTCAAGGCTGCACAGCAAAGAGGATGAAGGAGAGACTGTTGGCTGCGCAGCATGAAGATAAGGGTTTTTGGGAATGTTGTATCAAAATTAGGGTTAGGGGTAAGCTAGGGGTAGTTTTGTAATTTCAATTAAAAATAGGAATAATATAGTAATTGAAACCCAAAATAAATCCAACACTAATTATATATAGAAAATACTATTTGTCCCCTCAATTTTACAAATTATTTTCAATAAAATGTCCAAATCCAAAAATTAGAAATAATATACTTAAATCCTTTATTTTCCCAAAATAGCAGTATTAATATTTAAAATATTACTTATCTAATCCAAATCATGTAAAACCCCTCTTATTTCATAACTGCCAAATTCATAATCTGAATATAGAAAATAATCTAATAATTATAAAATTGGATAAAAATCATAACACGTCTCAAATTCAATAAATCAAAACTTGCCTTAATTATCTTTAATAAAAATGATTTCCGAAATTAAGGCTATAAATAACAATATGATTTGAGACTTGATCATAATAAGACTTTTCAAAGGTTTTGGGTCTTACACAAACAGAGCGATTTTAAAAGGCTTTAGAGAATACAAATTTAATTAATGTACTTTATAATTCTTTTCCATAACACACTTAGGGAAAGGCGAGGGAATAATGTGAAGGTAATTCATATTATGGAGTGATATGAAAGAAAAGAAAGTATTAATTAAAGGAATCTCTGCCACAGGAGAGCAGAGAACAAAGATTAAAACAATCTAACGAATTCCTACCACAGGAGAGCAGATCACAGAAAAGAAAAGAATATATTAACCGAAAGGATCTCTACCACAGAAGAGCAGAGGGAAAAGATAAACAAAAAATTTTTTAAAAGACTGTCTGCCACATACAGGAGAGCAGATACGACCTTGCTTGGGCCTTAATGCCAAATGTATAGTGGGGATGCTTACACACTGAGAACTATTTTATAGATGTAAGCATATTGAAATACATTTAAAAGTCACACTGTATGCGGCCTGGCTGTAAGACTTATATGCACACTGTATGAATTTGGAAAGCCATATCTGGGACTTGTGCCCAGGTAATGTCGGAAGCGGGTAGGCAACCGACACATGAGCTCATGGCCTGCATAGGACTAGACATGTATCATATTTGTCTGCGCATATTTGTTTGTGATTATGTTTTCTATGATTGTGTGTGCTTGTAATTGGATTCTATGTTCTGTATTTGCTGAGTTGGATTATACTTTGTTGACTGTTGTTATTGACTGAGAACATAATGAAACGAACTTAACTTCTAACCCTGACCCTACTAAGAACTTCCCAATTCTTACTCTATAACGACCCAATTTCTGGTACGTCATAATCATATTAGAAATTGAGTGCTACCAACTTGTCTTCCTAATTATTATCTATTATTTATTATATGAGCCTGATTCATTGTTAAAAGCGTAGTTATCTTGCGAGGTACTTTTTTTTAACGTTTGGATTAATAAACAGAATCTTTCATAATCAATTCACAAATAATAACAGATAAAATAGTTATATACAACCACACATAAATACATCTCAAGCAGTTGACAACATTTAGTCATCCAGTCTTTATTGGAACATAGATCTTGGTTAGAACACCCCTACAAGTAGCTAGGTAATAGCTATATACATATATGTAGATACAACATTCCAGTCCCTGACCTATTCAAGAGGTCCCTAAGCTGGCACCCAAGCTAGCCTAGACTCTATACTCACCTAGTCCTTCTAAACTACTAAAGCGAGGGAAAGTACGTTCTAAGTCTTCAAAACTCGAGTCAGGTCGAATGTCATCAAAAGGTGGAACATCTTCTACTACTCCTCTGCACGATCATACACCGGCTTAGAACATACCAGTGGTACTTTATTGAGTGGCCTCATAACAGCAGCATCATACGGAGGACTTAGGTTAAAGTTCGTAGATAAACGGGGTGCAAACATTGTCTGGTCTCATAGTATATACATATGAACAGAGAACGAAATTCACCCTAGACTCAGAAGAATACCTAGAGCAGAATCCTTTTTGCGAATGGTCGTCAGTGAACTACGGAAGGGTATTCATGCTTCCATCTGAAGGGGGAAGGGAGAGAAAAGGGGCAAGAACTGGGGAGTTCATAGTAGGGTCGGGGTTATTGGTTAAGTTCATTAATTTTGGGTTGTTTAGCAGACAAATAGCAGAATACAGAGAAGCAGTAAATAGAAGATACAGATAAATAGAGAAAATAGAAAGTAGAGCACAAACAGAAGAATATAAGAAAATAAAACACAGACACATAGAATGGAATACAAACAAGGAAAGCATACATTCATACATACAACAATCATAACAGAAGAAATGCACAACCAAATGTGATGCATGTCTAGACCTAGTATAGGTAATGAGCTCATTTATCGGTTACATACCCGCTCTCGACGTTACCCGGAGTCTTCTGACCAGGTAAGGCTTCCCTGTTGGCAATACCCATCGCAAGAGTCCTTTGACTTGCGGGAAAAACCACTGCAAGAGTCCTTTGACTTGCAGGATGGCACTAGCAACCCACTACAAGAGTCCTTTGACTTGTAAGGCGGAGCTAGTTAATTTATATCTGCCCAACACACTCACTGTATGAGTCCTTTGACTTACAGGAGCATATGCTAGTTATGTGCTTTCTCGATACCTCTGTAAGAGTCTTATGACTTACAGAATAGCATTATAACTAAGTAATATCCAAGAAAAGCATTCTCAGTGGTCGCACCACCATCTATCTGACTGCCTCAATGTAGCAGATGAACACACAAATATCTCTGGAGTTACCTTAATGCAACAAATGACCTTTCAACAGGCCCTCTACTTGTTCTCTAATCTCCTTATCATATTACACTATTCTCTTGTCTCTTTACTCTGCTCTGATTACTCTTTTCTCTTTGTCTCTTTACTCTGCTCTGGTTTCTCTATTTAACGTATGTATTTATAGCTTATGTAAATTTCGGTATGAATAGTTAGCTTGTCCCAGGTATAGGTTCATTAAGTCTATACTAAAACAGTTTAACTTTTCATATTATACCTAACCCTAGGCGCAACTCAAATACTAACTATGTTGCTCCTAGTTTATTCACTAATCACCCTTTGTTTCTGTCTTTAAAACTTTACCACTTTTTCTTCGATTTTTATCTTTTCTTCAACTTTTTATCTTTCCTTTGTCTTTTCCTCACTAATATGTTATTACCACTCCCTAAGTGTTTTATGAAGGTAATTATGAGATTCTACACTTAAAGTTGTCTTTCTAAAGCTTTTACGAAAAATTGTCTTTTTGCATTATTTTATTATTTTTAATAAAATAATATTATTTAATATTTTATTATTATTTATTATTTTATTATTAAATTTTCTAAAATTAACTTACTTTTACCTCTAGCTTATTAAATTTACTTTTTACCACCCGTAACTTTTAATATTAACCACTTTAACTTTTAATATTTACAAATTAACCCCTTAAATACCAAAATAATTACCACCTTGCCATTTTTAAGATCTAAAAGGTTTTCTTTAATATTCTTCATCACACTCAAAGTGTTCTTTGTGTTCTTCGTAAATTCTTCAGATTCTTTCTCTGTTTTCACCCGTTTTTCAATCTTTTCAGTAACTGATTTTTACCATAATTCATAATAAATTAGCAGCCATTAAAATCCCTTAAGTTCCACTTGATTACAACATAATTTCAACCCTAATTTGAGGGTTAGGGTTCGAAATTCTAATAGCCCTTAAGAACAAAATTCATAGCTTGAATATATTATCAAATTTCATCAAATTTTCACCAAAATTTCAACAAGAATCACTCATATAAACAATCAATTTCAAGCATAAACAAACCATATCATAATCACACATCTCAAACACAATTAATCAAGATTAATTTTACCAAACTCTACCTTGATTTTCTGCTCCAAATTTTGGTTATACTTCAAGTGTTCCTAGAGCACTTTTTCCTCCTAAAACACATCAAGAACAACTTTGAATCTATAAAACCCTAACTAATCGAACCTTAATCAACATGTTAGGAAAGTATTCCTCACCTTAAACATGCTGAAAATTGAAGATATTTGGCCCACAAGTCAGGCTAAGCAAGAGATCTAAGGAAGAACATCAAGAAAACACATGTTTATGCATGTGTGTTAAAAACCAAATTGAAGAGGGAAGGAGACAGCCATCTCACCTGATTTTCAGCCTTGATAAATTATGTGGTTATGAAGAGAAATAAGAGAGGATCATTTTGGTTGGATTAAAATTTTGATTTGAGTTTTAGTTAAGAAGAAATCAAGCTTTGAAGATTTAAGTGTCACGGAAGTTTCTCTCTTTTCTCACTTGTCATTTTCGGCCAAAGGGAGCATATGACCATTCTTGGAGTGTCTTGGGGGTGTAGGGTGAGCTTTGATTGGTTACCTTAGAGGTGGATTAAAATAATATTAAAATATCTCAGGTGTATAACTACTAAAACTAGATGTATCAGAACACACGTAAAAACACCTCTGAAAATTCTTTTCTGAGCTACTAGTATAAATGACACTAGTAACATATTTAATATGAGAAGAACATGTATGATAAGATATTAGCATTGCTAAAGTCATCCGAGAGTGTTGGTGCTAATCTACACCGGTAGACTGTGAACCCGGTTAAACCGATCTCCTATTTTTAACTAAAACAGATCAAATAATATTATAATATTATTCAAGCATCTCTAATATTAATATAATAATAATAATATCATATTACTATTTCTCTTCTCTAATGAATCAAGCCTGGTTTGTCAAACTGAGACTATTTATGGAAACCATAATCAAAAGCTCCTAACCGATACGGTTAAAAAATTAGGTTCTTCGCGACCGCGTTGTCGAGTTTGCCTCAAAAGAGGTTCTAGTTAGTGATGACATGATAATGATGTAAATTGAGGTGCTTGATTATATAGCAAAGATATTCCCTTCACTGATCTTCCGGAAAATCATATATCTTCAGAAAAGATCTTGTATACCCAAAAACTAGGTTGTTACATACCCCCTATTTCCACCCCATTTCAGCTACAGGTGTGAATATTTAGTGCGGAGCTACAGGAGCATAGAAGATTATATTTATGAGTTGAGTTTCTAGAATTTATTTTTTCCTCATCGTTTATTCTTTTGGTTTTTAGAGGGGTAGGACTTGTAATTGAGGTTCTTTGAATAAGTCTATGTATATAAAGCTGTGTGAATATATATACTGTTGTGATTAAGTGATTTAAAATAAAGTCCTCTTTCGTTTTCTTAATTAAAGTTTCAGTTCATATTCGTGAAGGTTCAATACTAAATTAAGATAGTATAAAATAAAAGGTTTAGAGGTAAGTAACTCATGAGGTGCTAAAAGTTAGGGTGTTACATGTATATCATTCGCTATATTATTATTGTAGATGTATCAAATTAGTACCTAATTTTGCATTAAGTAACTCATTTTAGTCGCTTTTAAAATTAAATGTTGTGCACCAAATTGGTTCCTTCCCCATTTTTTTCTATTTTTTATAAATTCAAAATTCTCAATATCTTTAAAGCACTCATTTCAATTCTATTTTTTTTACATGTCATTTAAATATAAGTTCTATTAATAAATATTTTAAGATTTTATTTTTAATCTTACATTTTTTTTAATAATAATTTAATATTAATAATTATGCATGGACTAACTTTTTATACAATAAGGGAAGAAATCACACATTCGCTTTAAATAACATCATTTACTCAGATAATTCTACTTATAAATATCCCAATAAACTCAAGTATTTTTCAACCCAATTATCACATAAGCCAACTTAAACTATTATTGACTTTGGTATTGAAGTCCCTTGTAGGTACCTCCAACCGCCATGTTGGAGTTGACATAAAAATATTTCAAGCACCCTCAGTGCCATCTCCGACGTCTTTTGTCTAGTCTATTTACAAACAAATGATTTCAAGTATGTCTCGTAACAATAATTTTGTTATTTATAAAAGAATTATATGATTGATTAAAAAAATTAAGGCCAAAAAACGTGTATTTCATATGAACCAAAAAAAAAGAGAGTGTATTTTTATTCTTAATTTTTCATTAAAAACACACATGTTTTTGGATGAAAATGAGAAAAGCGTGTTTAATCAATCATATAAGTCTTTTTTTAAAATAACACATTTATATATTACAAAATTTATCAATGTTAAATTATTATAGAAAAATCTGTATAACTAAAACATATCTTAAATGTAACACGCTACTACATAGAGCTTTATGCTTAAGTCGTAAAAACAGAGGTGGTGTGGTATTACGACCTCTAAAATAAAATATATATACATATGATAATAGAAAGAATATAATATACGAGGAGCCATGAAGAATAGGTAAAACAAAATCGCAAAATTAAAAGTGCAACGCTCAGAAATAACGTAACTTGCATACGAAGAAAGCTAAGATTCATAACATATATATAAAAGCAAGAGTAGAGGGTTAAGAGTACAGAATATCAAGCTCCGAACTCAACCTGCAAAGCTAAGGCTGGCCAGAGAATAATCATATACATACATATAAGGAACCATAACCTAAAATACATAAAAGTAACCCTAGTTCTCCATAAATCTCTATGAGGTGCAATAGTAAAGGATATATACATAGGGAGAGTCTATACATATAGATATAACAAAATGGAACAAATTATCAAATCCCAAAAGCCCACTTCACTGTAGACAACTCCAGACGCCTAGCGAGGTGTCTTTCGACCTGCATCTGAAAAACAATAATATCGTATGGGATGAGAACCAGGGTTCTCAACATGGTAAAGGGGCCACATACATAAGATATAAGGTCATGGGGATGCCAGAGGCAATCCTAGAATGCTGACACTCAGAGTATAAAACTTAAAGACATAAAACAGTATCGATAAACGAGGGTGGTTTTCTAAAGATTCCTAAACTTAACCAAAACCTTAACCTAACCCTCCATTATCCACTTTCCTCCACAACCTCCATCTCCGTGGAATCACATAAACAAGCAAGCAGACAAAGAAAATACAGGTAGTTTATAGATACAGCAAACAGAATACATAGCAGTTAAACATGAATGTCAATTAGGCAAATCCAAGAATGCAAACCAAGACAAACAAACAAATGCACATGATGTATGCCTGTCCTATGGTCTATGGTTGTTGATATCAACTGTTGGTTACATGGCCAACCCGACATGTTTTGGTAGCTAACCGTTGACAGTCCCTCTGTACGCGCATTCCCAAGCTAAAAAATAAACCATTGGATGGAACCCAAGCTAACATGGGGGAGACAACACCCCAAGCTCAATAATATTTCATGGGAAGAATCCCAAGCTGACATGGGGGAGATGACACTCCAAGCTCAACAATATTCATATATGCATGCCGATGGGGGAACCCGGGGAGTTAGCGTGCCCGATCACATGTTACGTACAGGGGGTCAACGAATATCTCAATGATAATCAATTATATCTCAAAAATATCATTTTCATTCTCAACAATAATTCATAGCTCATCTCATTGTTCCCAATTAATTAATATCATCAATTATCTCATACATCATTCGCAATATGACATTACTCTCTTAATTGCCTCATATACCACTTTCATCATCTTTGTCAGATCAAGTATCATCTTTTCGAATCACATATTACCTTTTAAAAAATCTTTCTTCATCTCAAGTTACCACCTTTTCCTAACTTCATCTTATTACTAGACATACCGCTAAGGTTTAGGGGCTAAAAGAGTAAAAATAAAGGTTTAGAGGTTCGAAATTAAGCTTTAAAATACAAAATTTATGTTTGCTGAACAGGGGTCACGCATATGCGTGGGCGTTCATTTTTTTTTTCTGAAAACGGGGGGTCACGCGTACATGTGGGAGTGCATTTTGCCCATCACGCGTACGTATTACCTCGTCTGCGTACGCATACATGCCAAACAAAAATGCCCATCCGCGTATGGGGAGATTTGCGTACGCATACATTGCAGATTAGTCAAAATGGCTAAGTATGCAGAATTTTAGTTTTACATACCGAACTTCTGACGCACATAACTTTCTCGTTTTAAAATATTTTTCATTCGTTCTTCGAACGGCGTAACTTCACGGACCCAATTTTCATATGAAATAAGTTTGAAAGAATTTGGGGGTTCGGAAGCCAAGTTATGGCTCGTCGAAGTTCGGCCAAAAATAAGATTTTTCACAAATGTTCATAAACCTCTATTTTCACCAAAACAAACTCAATTCCAACATTTCACTTATATAAATAGCACCACAACATACCATTTATAGCATTAAAAATCTCCACATCCTACTAAAATCAACCATACCTCAATTTTGCACAATCTTATACACAATTCCTCAATTAACCAACAAGATCATCATCATTCATTACATATAATATATATATATTCACTCTTAATACCTCATTAATCATCACTAATTCATCATATAGCCTTCTATCTTTATTACCAACATCAATCACTACCTATTTCACAAATTTCATCAAGGCACTAAATAATTAACATATTCATGCATTCCCTGTAGCACACTACCACACAGAGCTTTACGCTTAAGTCGTAATACATCACCACCTCTATTTTACGACTTAAGCGTAAAGCTCTGTGTGATAGTGTGTTACATTTCCACTTATCCTATAGTCATCTAACCTAAGTTTTTACAAGACATTATATATTGAATACAAAAAACCTAAACCATACCTTGGCCGATTTCTCGTAAAATTTGGAACACCTCTACTAGTACCATTCCACAAAGTCTAAGGTTCCAAAACATGCACCAAACAGAAAACTCAGCTACCACAACCCAACATCCAGCTTTCCGATACCACCAATTCCATCAACAAGCCTCAAATAACCCACAACTCAATCTAATACCAATGAACATTATTAAATCAATAAAACTTTCACTTAAATGCATATTTTACAAGGGTTAGAGTTGTCCTCACCTTACCAAGGGAGAATCAAAGCAAGAGCCAACAAATTTGCAAGGTCAATACAATCCTAGACATCAAAATTTAGCCAAATCTCAACACATACACTCATAAATTTTTGAAATTAGGGGAGGGAGGCTGAGAAGAAAACAGTGAGGCACTTACCAAATTGTTCTATGGGTTTTGTAAAGCTCGTCGCGGTAATAGGATGGCCGCAAACGGTACGGCGATCGGAGCTCCGGATAAAAAGTTATATGAGAATGAATGTGAGGTTAGGTTTTTGAATGGTCTCCCCCTTCTCCCTCTATGTTTACAGTGTGAAGCTCATAATATGGGGATGAGAATGGATGAGTTCATTCATTAATGTGATGTTGGTTGGGCCTTGGGTCCAATACGGACCTGATTCAATCGGTTTGGTCCGTTTAGTTCAATTTTGGGCCAAAATTTTTGAAAATAGTGTCAAAATTCTTATTTTAATTATCTCTATCTCATTAAACAATAAAATTTAAGTTTCTAATTTCTTTAAATAATAATTAATTTATTGAATAATTATTTATTAATTTCTCGAGTTTTACATTAAAAACATTTTATAAAAGTAAAACGATATGTAAAAAAATAGAATTGAAATTAGTGCATTTAAAGATATTGAGAATTTTGAATTTTCAAAAAAAAAAAAAAAGAAAAAATTGAAGGGACTAATTTGGTGACATTCAATTTTAGGGACTAAAATAAGTAACTTAATACAAAGGTAAGGGCCAATTTGGTGTATATACAAAGATAACATAACGGATGACACATGAACGAATAATGTCATGACACGAGGCATAAGTTGACACGTGGCCAAATAGTATTGTAACTGTTAGTACAATCGTCCATGTTAGTATGCCACATGTCACTAATCGATCCGTTATTATACCATTATACATGGACAAACTATAAAGTGACACATGTTACTAACGGTCCATGTTATTAAGCCACGTCAGTACACTATTAACAGAAAATGAGTTAGAGATTAATGTGTATTTTTGCCAATTTTAAAAATATAATTGATGTAATTAAAATTTCAAAGATAATTTTAATGCACAATATCGATCTCAAAAATTACTTTAGAATTTAAGCATATATAATTTGAGAGAAAAAATCACTTAAAAGCAAAAGATTATATTGATTGATCTAAACTAAGTTAGGTGAGAAATAGTTAAAGGTGCCTAAAGGCGGGAAAAATGACAAAGTATTTATTATGAAGAATCTCTTGTTGAAATAGGGAGTAATTTCATGACAATCTACTTTTAAATGTTTTGTAAAAATATTAGATTGGCCGTAATATATAGTGCATTATACTTGTCACAGCAACATCTCAAAGAATCTCTTGTCTGTAGTGCATGCAGCTCTTTAACCGTAGCCTCTAATATAATTACATGGAATCTATTACTTGTATAATAGGCGTGGCTCATTAAGCCAGGTGTCGCTCTCACGTTAATTTGGAATAAAATAATGAAGAAGTAGTAACCTAAAGGTAAAGCTTATTCTTTCTGTCTTTGCACTACTTGATGAACGGACTTTTGACGGTTTAGAATTCACAAATGAATTCTCGTTGCAAGTATAGTTTCTAAACCAAGCAATAATCCTTTAGTATAAAAAATTGTTTGTCACAAGTATAAACTCCTAAAATCTATAAACCGAAATATTTAAACCTCGGGTCGTTCTCCCTAGGAATTGCGATGAAGTGTCTTGTTATTGGTTATGAAGTATGTTTGGGGTTTTTGAGATTTTTGACAAGAAATATAAATTGAAATGAAAATAAACTAACAACTAGAAAAGCTCTTGGCAAGGTTGTGAGAATTGGAAGTCCTATCCTTGTTATCCTCCTCAATTGTGACTACAAATTGTCTGTTGCTACCACTTAGTTAACCTCTAATCATGGAGGAAAGTCAAGTGGATGAATTAACTTGATTCCACAAGTCCTAGCCAACTCCCAAGGGAAAGACTAGCTTTAGTGGTATCCAAATCAATTAGCAACTTCTAATTGTCAATCAACAAAGGAATTAGATAACTCAAGCGTCACTAATTACTCCACCTAGGCCAAGAGGAATAAAATCTACACTAAAATCTGTAACACCCTAACTACCAAAGCTCACGCTTCCGGCTGCGCGACTCTGATAGCTCGGACATTACGACGACTTTTATATTATTTAATACTAAAATATGAGCCTGTTTAAAATTTTAAACCGCAATACCGATTCAAAAATACTTTTATTCGATAACGTACATCCATAGATACCATACATCTTACAAAAACTCATAAAGAGTACATCCATATATATATAGTATTACAAGCATTAGCCAATACAAAAATATGAGCCCGTTTAAAACTTTAAACTGCAATACCGATTCAAAAATACTTTTATTCGATAACGTACATCCATAGATACCATACATCTTACAAAAACTCATAAAGAGTACATCCATATATATATATATATATATATATATATATATATTGCATTACAAGCATTAGCCAATACAATCCCTATCCCTCTTACAGAATATATCAAGATAAAAGCGAGGGTACAATAAATAATAGTCTAAAGCAATACAGAGCATTTCAACAACTAAATAAACTCTTCGTGACTTCTGTGCCCATATCCTGAAAGGGGAAAATGTAGGGGGGTGAGAACATCATCCTCGAAAGGGTTCTCAGTAGAGGGTTTTTGGGAATTACTGTAATAGGATACGTGAAGATAAACCGTACCAGTGATTAATAACCATCTTATGCCTCTTTTCAAAAACAACGATTTACAATAAAAGAGGAATCGGAAATCTTTTCTGAAAGAGGAACAGTTCAATTCTCAAAAACTCAAAAGCCTTTCAAAACGATTTATCTATGCTAAACCAAAATAGCCTTTCATATTCTTCCAAACCAGAACACAAAACCAAAACCAACCATCGGTCCATCTCATTTCAACCACGGCCCTAGGCCCAAACAAATCCAACCAACAACCAATCACCACAATCCAACAGAGTCTCAGTTGCAAACACAGATATGAAGTTCAAGCACAAACAAACAATTACAGCAAGTAGAACAATTAGCAGTTAATTACAAGCTGTCACAAAGGCAAACCAAGTACAATATGCACACCCAAACAATGTCACATAGATGCATATGATGCATGCTTGTCCTAGTGGCTGATGATATCATCTGTCGGTTATAGAGCCAACCCGACAAGTCCTGGTAGCTAACCATTGGACTGTCCCTCTGTCGTGCATCCCCAACTCGAGTTATACTTAACATAATCGTGATCATAATCATGATCCATATCCAACACCCTCACTGGTGTATATTCACGGGGGCGAGCTCATCTGGGGCTTTCACAGTGCCCGGCCACCCTTACGACATAGGGTCAGCAGAGTATCAAGTCTCAACCTGGAGCACGTGGTGGCTAGCCACTGCTACTACCCAAGGAAACTCGTTTCTCAGATAGTGGAAGTGCAAAATCACAATTATCAATATCTCAGCATATATGCATTCATTCTCAGCCATGGATCAATATCCATCTCAGCCATCCGGCTCACGGTTCAATCCAGAACCAGCCAATATTGATAATCATACACAGCCATTCCGGCCCATAATAAAACAGCATTTCCACCATTCAAAATCATTAAATTCATAAAATCGGCATTTAAGCCATAAATCATTTTTCTCAATTCATTTCACTTTGAAATCAAGTTTCAACTCTTTTCAGCCTTGGCTTTAAAGATCTCATTTCTCAAATCATCTCAGGCTCATAAGCCACTTTTACTCAAGGTAAATTCCCTTTTGAAAATAATGCCACTCTCGGCATCCTCTTTCCAAACTTTCATTACCATGGCAAGTTAAAGATTTATTTTGAAACATTCAAAATCATCCATTCAACAATGGGATTTTATAACAAAAGTTCCTTGGCAGAGTCCTAAGTCTTTAGGGGAGATTAACATAACTCATTTCCTCAAATTCACTTAAAATCATTAAAACCTTGGCTTCCTGATTTGAGTAACAAAATATGATCTAAGCCAAACCGAGTCATGTAATCAATTACTCTTTTCAAAGCCATTTCCTTTACTTAAACAAAACCAGTTTCAATTCCATAATTAAATCTGAAGCATCTCAAACTGCTAAGAGAATCATTTTTGTTGTGTCAAACTAGAGTTCAAAGTATACTCTGAAGCTTATTTAAAACGTCAGAATAATGAGGTTCATCAATTGAAATCCAAATCCTTTTAAAATCACAAAAACTCCTCCAAGGGAAAAATCTTTATGTTTAATAGAGAAAACATAAATCCGTTTTACCTTTTTAAAATAGCCTCAAAGCAAGATTCTCTTTTCAATAATTCTTTCAAAGCGTAGCTTCATCGCTTTCATAATTGTTTTAATTAAAGATAATAAAGAAGCCCTAATTTCACAATCCTCCAAGTAAATAGGAAGGCATTAAACTCATGATTTCCCCAAATAACATTTCCAATAAAGACTCGGATTTTATAGAAATTTCGATAGCATCTCCCCTAAAACTTGGACTTTGCCACCCGGTTTGGGTCCCAACAAATCGTCCACAATCCTTTTCAACAGCCCAAAATCCAAAATCAGTTCAAGGCAAGCCAAATCCAACAGTCATCTCAATTCCATATTCCAAGAAAACCGTTTCAAAAATCAAATCATTATCAGCCGAATAAACTCGTTTCTAAAGTTTCAAAGAAACGGTTTAGTAACAATCATTCATAAAAAACCAGATCATTTAAAGCAAGCCAGGCTGAATTCAAGAGTGGATTCTATTTTTCACATTCTCAAGAAAATCAACTCAACTCAAATCAATTCCCAACGGATTAAACTCGATCTCAAATCTTTAAAAGAATCAACTTGAAAAGCATTTCGTTTCACAAAACCATACAACAATTCAACCAACAGACGTTCATAACCAACCAAGGCAAATCAAGCCATACATAAGGCCGATACAATCACCAAATACACATTCTCTCACATCAGTATCCATATGTAATAATTCCAATATATAAGAATATATTTTTTGGAAAGCGCCCCTACCTCAAAACGCAAATTCTATAACCCAAACGTCTCACAGAGTCCTTTTCGCCTCAACCCGAACTGACAGCAACCAAAACCTCAGCTCCCAGCCACTTTCGCAATAACCATAGCAACTCTAATCGCAACATATAACAACCGAAACTCAATCTTATAGCAATTAACGCCATAAACCTCAGTGTGAGATAACAGAACAGTAACAAAAGAGCTTTCAAATCAAAACGCTTACCGAACCGAAGAAGGAACGGCTGAATCGAAACAGCGGCGGTCTCTGAACTGGTTCGGCGGCAGCCCGGCAGCCACCTCAAGCGGCAGCGATGACCTGAACCATATGCAGTGACAATGAGGTTCCCAGAAACTCAACGGAAAGGAGAACCAACGTAAAACCCTTACCGATAGAATTTTCCGACGACGGCAAAAGTAGACAAAAGCTCCAGCGGTGCTCCCGGAAGTCACAGAACCACTCCCGACGGTCAGAAACACAGAGATGTAGCTCCCTTTTCCGACAGCGACACCTACGGCAGTCGAAACCCCTTTTTGACTGCGGCAGCTCTGGCAAAGGTGGCACCGGCGATGCGAGCACAGCTGGGAATGGTGGCTGAACCCCAGCTCAGCCTCGGCCTCTCTGTCTCTCCTCGGGTCTTCTCCGATTTCTCTCTCCCTCTGTGCTTGCCGGCAGTGGTAAGGTGGCGGCGACAAGCCCTAGTAGTGGCAGTCAATGGCGTGACGGCGGCACTACGGCTCAACCTCGGTGGCGCGAATGGCAACCCGAACAGCCCACCTCCTTCATTATGCCACGACACCTCTGCCTCTGTCTCAATCCCAGCATCGTCCTTTCTTCTCATTCAAGCTCGATGGCAACCACTACAGCCCCTTTTAGAGCAGCGATGGCGGCGAGGCGTGAGTTAGTGACTCCATGGACGGCGCCGCAAAGTAGCTCGACGGCGAACTCCAGCGTGGTGGATCGACGGTGGCAAGGCCTCCCCTGCCTTCCTTCTTCTGTTTCTTTCTTCCGTGGTGAAGGAAGCTGGGATGCGTTGCGGCTGCGCATGATTGAGAAAGGGAAAGAGTGGGTTGGTGCTGCTGGGTTCAGAGAGGGGAAACATTGTGGGTGTGCTGGGGGAAACATTGCTGCTGCTGCACATCAAATTGGAGAAAGGGGGGAAGTGTGTTGCTGATGGGGAAACCGGATAACCGGGTTAGGGTTTTAGGGTTTCATTTTGAAAATTAGGGTTAAGGGCATTATGATAATTTCACATAAAATTGGGAATAATATAGTAATTAAAACCCAATGTAAATCCAACACTAATTGTATATGAAAAAATACTATTTGCTCCTCAATTATACAAATTATTTTCAATAAAATGTCCAAATCTAAAAATTAGAAATAATATAATTAATTTCTCTATTTTCCAAAATAGCAGTATTAATATTTAAAATATTAATTATTTAATCCAAATCATATAGAAATCCTTATTATTTCACAACTACCAACTTTATAATTTGAATATAGAAAATAATCCAATAATTGTAAAATTGGATAATAATCTCAATTTATTTCAAATTCAATAAATCAAAACTTGCTTTAATTTTCTTTAATAGAGAAATTTCTGAAATTAAAGCTACAGAAACACTGAATTTGAAATTAGCTAATGATAGCCCTTTTTTAAAGGTTTTGGGTCTTACATTCTACCCACCTTATACAAATTTTTGCCTTCAAAAATTGATACAAAACGAAAGAAATTTCATAACAGTTCACCCTTGACACATTTAAGGAAGAAGCAAAAATATCTCATCATATAAATATATATACGATTTTCAAATACTTTGATTGTCACATAAGGTGTGGAGGTAGGAGTGTGATTGCAAAGCAAACGTTACAAGGTAGACTCAATGCAAAAGATGACATGGGTCAAATATGTGATAGTAAGGCAAGGCATCGAAGGCTATAAAACATGATGCGTAGGTGCATAGTGCGCGTGCGCGCCCATGGGCTCTTTCAAATCTTTGTCTTTTCATGATTTCTCCACTTTGTATGCTTTTCTTTCACTCGTTTGATCCCTTCCTAGCTCTTTTCAACCTGAAATCACTAGCAAACACATCAAGGCATCTAGTGGAACTCAAAGGTGAATCAAAATTATCAAATTAAAGGTCTAAAAAGCATGTTTTCACATCTAAGCACAAGTACGGAGATAATAACAAAATCATGCTATTTCATTGAATAAATGTGAGGAAAGGTTATCAAAATGCTCTAAATTCAACACAAGATAAACCCTACAAAAGGGGTTTATCAACCTCTCCACACTTAGACTAAGCATGTCCTCATGCTTAAACAAAGAACGAAGCAAAGGGGTATGGCATTTATTCAATGCAACTAAACTATCTAAATGAATGCAACTAACTATATGAATGCTAATGCTTGGTCAAAACACATCAACTTCCAAGAGAATATATGTAAGCACAAAGGGCTCAAACAGTGAAAATCAAATCCAACCCACAATTGTATTGAATTATCAAAAGGATTTACAAACTTGCATGAATATAGATGATAGTGGTGGACAGATGTAATTGAGCAATCGAACCATCACCGAATGTGTATCCGCTCTATTTCACTCAAGTGTTTAGGGGTTGATTCACTCAATTCTCTCCTAATCATGCTTTTCAAGATTTGTTCTTCATCTAACAATCAACAATTATTCAATGCAATGCATACAAATATCATGAGGTCTTTCCATAAGGTTGTAATGGGGCTAGGGTCAAGGTAGGATCATATATGGTTAAGTGGACTTGAATTTGAATCTTTGATTACCTTAAACTTTCCACCTAACCTATATAGCAATCTATACAATTCTAAACAAACCTAACTACCCATTCTTCACTTTTTCACATACTCATGCATTTTCTTTTCATTTTACAACACTTATGCATTGATTTTTATTGAACTTTACTTTGGGGTATTTTGTCCCCTTTTTATTACTTTTCTTTTCTTTTTCTTTCTTTTCTAATTTTTTTTCTTTTATTTTTCTCATTTTTTTTCTTTTCTTTTTGCTTTGCAATAAAATATATACAAGAGCATCAATGCATAAGGTTTCACATTCATTACACATGAATATATACCCAATTCCCACTATTTACAATAAAAATACCAAACTACCCTTTTATTCCCCCAATGTCCCAAGGTTCCCACACTTGAATGATACACGCATACACACACTAGCCTAAGCTAATCAAAGATCCAAATAAAGGACTTTTATTGTCTTCCGCTTCAAGGCTTGTAATGTGCTAAATTAAGAACAAGTGGGTTAATCGTAGGCTCAAAGTTGGCTAACAAAGGTTGATAAAAAGTAGGCTATTTGGGTAAGTGAGCTAAATGAAATGATGGCCTCAATCATATAAATGCATGTATACAAGGAACAATAGGACATAAAGAATTAAACAAATCAAGTATCACAATCATAGGAAGAGAATAATTGCACACAAGAAGAAAAATAAGTGGTTATAAGATGTAATCACACCAATAGGCTCAAAACTCACAAGCTTAGGTTCTTAGCTCAAAAACATGATCCACAAAAGTATGAATTCAAGCAAGTTCCACAAGTTTTCATTCAATTGGGGTGGTGCCCTATAGATAAATTTCTTGGAAATTCTATCATTTTGTCTAAGCATATCCTAAATGTAATGTTGTGATTAAGAAATTCTAAAATTCCTTAGTTTACCCTCTTTTCTAATCAAGCAATATCTTTTGTGCACAAAGGGTTTAACTAAGTTTTCACCGATTCAAAACATTTTTCAAATCACAACCACAATGCTAAAATGCAATAATAAAAGCGTGCAACAACCAAAATAAAAGTATCCATAATAGCAAATATATACAATAATCCCAAAATAGTGCAAAATGAAGCAAAATAAGATAAACTAAGTGATAATGTCCGAAAAGTGTTCACCAAATCCACCGACGACGACAGAGACCTCCCCACACTTAAGATGAAGCATCCTCCTCGATGCTACTGATCAGGCTCATGGTGAGGGTCAACGGTCGCATCTACCTCCTGCTGGATCTCAGACTGGGGCACTGGCTCCTCGGCATGCTGCGGAGTCTCCTGGGTAGCCTATGTCTTCGGAGGTGCCTCCTGCCGAATCGGCTCCTCAACATGCTCCTCCTCGTGCTCTGCCTCATGCTCGGCCTCATCGGAAGCCTTTCTAGTCTCTCTAGACAGATAAGCAAATAACATCCCTTTGGGCCTTGTGTTGTTAGAATCCATCACCCAAGGGGCATCCGGTGTGGCAATAACGCACTTCAGCTCTTCATAATCAAAAGTCATAGCATTTATAGCTATCTCCGCCTGCTGGTAAGCACATGTGTCATTGGTTCGGGGTGGACAATGCAAAACACCCTCAATGGCAGCCTTAGTCACTAAAACCTGTCCACCCCGCAGGTGGACTGACTCAAGAGTAGTGCGAAAGAGGTTACAATAAAACTCCTTGACCTAAGAAATGTTTATCCTCCTCAAATCTCTATCAACAAACCCTAAGCCCAATTCCTGGATACGGGCATTAATGGAGTGCCTCAGGTCATTGGGAAGAGCTAGTTTCTTTTCAATGTTCAGCTTTGTTTTTCGATAGGTGGGAAAACGAAGTTCACAGTAGAGGTTGGGAAACATGTATGTGTCAGTGGGCGGTAGCAGCTGATTCTGTTTATCCACTTCACTAAGTGGGTTCTTGACATAGTTATCATAAGGAGAGAAGGCAGAAGCTTGAGACTTCTTCCTCTTTCTCGAGGTGGTAGCCTTTTCTTTTCCTTTATCAGCCATCCTGAAAGCAAATGTGAATTGATATAAGCAAGTAGCCAAGTAGAGAGATGGCAAGCAAGTGATGGCATATTCATGAAGTGAGTCAAAAGAATGAAAACTTGGAATACAAGTAATCACAACTAGAGAAGAAGATATGTCACAAATCAAGAATTCTGACATTAAACACATCATGCTTGTTTATTAAGTTCAATGAGCATCATACCCAAAAGAATGGTCAACGGGCTAGCTTAAGCCAAAAAGGAAGGTTAGTGAGGTAAAACAAGTTAGAAGTTAGAAAATCTAGTTCAAAGGTTAGGGGTATGATGGTCATTGTCTCAAACAAGAGAAGTTCACAAAGCAAAGGAAACAAGCATGCTCACAAGCATGCTCACAATCATGAGAAGAGTGTAGTCATTGATGATGAAATATGAAATTGCAAAAGAAGCAATTAATTGAAAGCAAGTCATCAATCAATGTCGCGGCCATTAAGAATGCAATAATCGGTGTTGCAAAAGTTGAAATGCATTTGTGTAACATAAACCAAGTGAGAAACTATTTTGATTGAAAAAGAGTTACACAAGTTGAATTCAACAATTTTTGTGAACAGATGAACCTCTTTCAAGGAAATTGCAAGTCAAGAATAAATAAAAGGTTTAGACAATTCCTCGAGTTCATTCGTGCAATGCGTTTCACGGGGTCAAAATGAAAATGGAAAAACTAACCCGAGTGACCTAGGAATTGACTTGGTGGAGGTCAAGCAAAGATTAATTTCTAAAATGCCAAATTCAATTCCAGGTACCAAGTTAAGACCAAAACAGTTTCTAAAAATCCGGGCAGCATTTCGGCAGTAAATTGGACGTTCCTGGATAGCAAATAGCATCCAAAAAATAGTCATATCAATCCAAAAAGCAACAAGTACGATAAAGCATGGATTGCATATAACTAGGCAGCAGTGATAAACCACTATTTTATGGTTTATCTTGTGTTTAATTGAGTGGTTTCATCAAGTATTTACCCACTTATTCATATGATTTGCATGATTTTATAATCCCTTCCTAGTTTTGTCCTATGATTGAAAACTTGCTTCCTAGAGATCTTTAATTTGTGTATTTTAATTCTCCTTTATACCATTCGATGTTGTGATCTGTGTGTTAAGTATTTCAGGCTTTATAGGGCAGGAATGTCTTAGAAAATGGAGAGGAAGCTTGCAAAAATGGAAGGAACACAAGAAACCAAGGAGATGACCAGCGAGCACCGACGCGCACGCATGGCCAACGCGAGCGCGCGGAATGGCAAAATTTGCATCGACGCGTGCACATGCCTGATGCGTACGCGTGGATTGGAGTCTGCACAAAGGATGTGCACGCACGGACGACGCGTACGCGTGATAAGAAAATTTGCCAAATGACGCGCACGTGTGACTGACGTATACGCATGACCTACGCGATCTGCAAAAGTATCAGAAATCGCTGGGGGCGATTTTTGGGTTGTTTTTGACCCAGTTTTCGGCCCAGAAAACACAGATTAGAGGATATAAAGTGGGGGAATGCATTCATTCAAAAATACAACATTCATTATTCACATTTTTAGGTTTTAGATGTAGTTTTAGAGAGAGAGAGGCTCTCTCCTCTCTCTTAGGTTTTGGGATTAGGATTTCTCTTTGTTTTAGGATTACTTCTTCTCAAGTTTCAGGTTCAATGTTCCTTTAATTTATGTTTCTCTTCTACTTTTATTTATTCTAATGCTTTGGTTTCTCTATTTCTCTTAGTAATTACTTATTTAGCCAAATTGCTTATGAACTCTTCATGTTAGATTTGAATATTCTATTTAATGCAATTTGAGGTAATTCAGATTTATGATTGCTTTCTTCTATTTATGATATAAATAATTTAGATTTTTTCCCCTTTGCTCTGGTTGAGTAATTGGTGACACTTGAGTTATCAAACTCAGCAGTTGATTGAAAATTGAAAATTGCTGATTGATTTAGATCCCTCTAAAGCTAGTCTTTCCACAGGAGTTGACTAGGACTTGAGAAATCAAATTGATTAGTCTACTTGACTTTCCTTTATTTAGTAAGGGTTAACTAAGTGGGAGCAAAATAAACAATTCTCATCACACCTGATAAGGATAACTAGGATGAGATTTCCAGTTCTTATACCTTGCAATGGTTTTCATGATAATTAATTTACTTTCCTACTAATTTATTTTCCTGTTCCCTATTTCAAAAACCCAAAAATATACTTTTTTCCATAACCAATAATAAATCATACTTCCCTGCAATTCCTTGAGAGATGAACCGAGGTTTAAATACTTCGGTTATTAATTTTATTGGGTTTGCTTAAGTGACAACCAAATTTTTGTATGAAAGGATTCTTGTTAGTTTAGAAACTATACTTGCAACGAGAATTTATTGTGAATTCTTTACTAGCAGGAACCCGTTCATCAAAATGGCGCCGTTGCCGAAGAATTGTAAACGTGTGCCTTATTATTGGTTATTGTAAATATTTGCTTTTTCGTTTCTTTTTTTAGTGTTTCTAGTTTTAGGAGTTTATTTTCGTTAATTTTTATTAATTTTTGTCTTTAATTGCTACTATGAATTCTCACCCCTCTGGCTTTAAGTTTGGTTCCAATGTTGTTGTAAGGAATGAAAACTATAATGAAAATAGGCATCAAGGTTGGAACAATCGAAGATGGAAGGAGCCACGAGGATCTGATCAACCCTTTCGGCAACAACACCTTCCAAGATACCATGGACAACGACCATCCTACAATGCATGCCAAGACAATAGTTATGGTGGACCCTTTCGTGACAAACCACCTCTACCAAGTTACTATGGTCAAGAGCCATTCCAAGGTGCATACCAAGATGATGAATATGGTGGAGCCCTTTGTAGTTACCAACAAGCCCCATCATATGCCTATGAACCACCTCCTCAACATAGCTTTGAACCACCATACTCACAAGCCACCTACAACCATTCACCTCCATATGACCCTAACCCTTATCCACCCCAATTCCAATCCAATTACCCCCAAGAACCACCACTTCCATATGCACCATGTCCATATCCATCGACTCAAGAATCACAGGCTCACCTCAAGAAAACAGTAGATCAATTTTATGCAACCCTTCATCAACTGGAGCAAGCAATAAATCAATTAGCTTCCCGACGTTCGGACACTCAAGGAACCCCCATGGGAAAGCCCAGTCATAGAATCCCCTTCTAAGGAGTTTGAATTTGATGTTGAGGAGGGTGTACAACCTCCAAGGCATATCATGGTTGAAGACTTTGAAGGGGATGATCAAGAGATGGATTCAATCATTGATGAATTCTTATCTACATTTGAATCCTCTCCCATTGGACTTGATATGGAGATTAAAGAAGAAAAGCACAACCTCTTATGTCCTTGGTGAACAATGAAGAAGAGATCGAATTGGAAGAAAGCTACCAAGAGGGAGAGGTTGATATTGAAGAAGTTTGCAAAGAGGTGGAAGTTGTCAAAGAAGAGCCCAATGGAATGGAGCTGGAAATCACCTTGCCAAAGTTGTTGGAGACCTCTCCCCCAAAGCCATCACCATCCATTCCTTCATTCAAGTGGATAAATCTCTCATCTCTAAGCTTAATTAGCCCACTTGAATATGCTTTGCTTGAGATGGATGGGCAACTTAGAGCTCTTTGTGGCTATAAGAGTAAGAGAGAGATGGTTAGTGGTTGGCAACACAATCCTAGGTTCATTGTGGTAGGAAGCTCACGGCTGAATTATCATGGTTGGAAGAATACTAAATTGTACGGGTCTAGGAAGCTATTTGGATGCCCCAGTGAGAATTCGGATTGCTTACCACCCGGTGGAAACAAAGATGGTCAACAAGAAGATGGGTGCAAAAGCAAGGTTTGGGACCCCGGAATTCTGTCTAGCAATCAACACTCTTGGGGCTTTGTCACTTGCTTTGACTTGCTTGAAGGCTTTATATGCCTAGTTTGGGATCCCGGAGGCCATTGGAATCACAAACATTGGTGGGGATTCCTAGATGAGTTCAAGCACAAGCCACCATAACAAGGGACTCACCAAATGTCCAACTTAAGGACTTTAACTAAAAGTGCTAGGTGGGAGATAACCCACCATGGTATACTCTTTCCTTTTTTTTCTTCGTTTTATTTTATTTTATTTTCATTCGTGTTCATTCATAATTTCTGCATAGTCAACTGCATTCTGCATTTTGCATTCTGCATACTGCATAAAAAAAATTCACACGCGACGCGCGAGCGTCGCTGACGCGTACGCGTCATGTGTGCATGCGAAGCAAAGAAGAAAAAAACAGAGAGTTACGCGGGAGCGTGGCTGGAGGCGTGCCTTAGGCACAAACACGCCCACGCATACGCGTCCCTGACGCGTACGCGTCGCTTGCAAAATAAGCCCTTCACGCGTGCGCGTCACCCACGCGTACGCGTGACCCTACAAATTGGCGTAAAAATGTGTTTAGAAAGAAAGTTGTGATGGTGTGGTGCTGGAATGGTGCTAGGAGCACAAGCAACATCACGCGTGCGCGTCCCTGATGCGAACGCGTCATTTTCCCCTCCAGGCAATCCACGCGTGCGCGTCCCTCACGCACACGTGTCGGTTCAAATTTTGGCAATGTGTGCATTAAAACAGAGAGTTGTGCATGCGCGAGATTGCTCTCACGCCAATAGCACAATTCAGGTCATGCGAACGCGTCCCTGACGCGTCTGCGTCACTTGAAAATAGTGCGATCCACTCGTACGCGTGATGCATGCGTACGCGTCGCAAGCGACGTACAGCTACACCACCTCAGCGCCTGATTTCAAATCTTTCACCCGTCAATCCTACTTATCTTTCTATTATCATTCTTTCTTCTTTCTTCTATCTTTTCTTATTCTTTCTTCCTCCTTCCTTACTTTTTTCATCTTCATTTCCTTAAGCTTCTCATCCTTATTCTCTTTCTTTCTATTTTCCTTATTTGCATACTTTGATTCATTGCATTTTAACTTTGTTCATGATTTTATTTTCTTTTCTAAGTCTATTTTTTTCCATTGGTTTTAATTGTTCTTATTCAACTGTTGTATCTTTTCTGGTATTATTTTGGTGCTTAATGACTTGTTCTACACTGTTGGGTAATATTACTTAAATCAATGCTAATCTTTTATGATACTTGTATTCCTTTTGCATTGACATAAGTTTATATTGTCTTTTATTACCCACTCCCTCTCCCCCATTTGTTGAAATTTTTGCACTATTGATATGCCGTATGCTTCTACTGTTTTCTCACTGCATGTTGTAGCTACCATATAATTGAGACTCTTATTATTTGGCATTAGCCACTCATATTTTATTTGTTTTCTATCATTGTTTTTAGGTTCCTGTTCTTCTTTTTCTCTTCTTTCAGGCTGGCCACCGAAGAAGGAAAAGGGAGAAACTTCTATATGGGGCAACAGACAAGTCCATCTGCATAATCTACTAAAGAAAGAGCATCAGTTTGTAGCAGCCCGTCCACTTGCACATCTTAGCATGCACCGAGGACGGTGCAATCTTTAAGTGTGGGGAGGTCGATACCGATCTCCGTGGATTAGTACTTTCCTGTCTCAACACCAATGTTTAAATTTTCTTTGTAGTTAGTTGTTGTATTTGCATGTTTGATTGCATATTTATTTGATTTTGTGCATATTTTACCACCACTTGGTTAAAGTAATATTTTCTTTTCAAGACCCTATTTTACAATGTTTCACTAATTTAAATTAAAACCTTTTTGCTAAACTTGTTTGAAAAATTTTTATCTTGGAACATAGTTTTAGAGCTCGAACACACAACCTAGTGAGATTTTGAGCTTATTTGAATTGGTTGCATTTTATCAACCAAAATTTTATTTTAGTGTGTATTTTTCTCTCTAAAATTGTGATCTTTGTCTTGCTTAATTCTATATTTCTATTATTTGATGTATGCATGCACTTATATGATTGAGGCCTTGTTTCATTGAGCTTACATACCCATATTGCCTTACCCTTTCATTATCCTTTGCAAACCAATGTTGAGCCTATTATACCCCTTTGTTCTTTACTTTAGCTCATCACTAACTCTAAGCGGAAAACAATAATGTCCTTAATTTGAATCCTTAGTTAGCTTAGACTAGTGAGAGTGCTCATGAATTAAGTATGGGGAAAGTAGGTTTGGAAACGTTTGGTTTTGGAAATTAAGTATGTTAAACTTCTTTATGAAATTGTGAAAGAAATGTTTAGGACATGTTCATGCATTCAATAATTTAATCATATGCATTGAGAAAAACAAAAAAAAAAAAATATAGGCATATATATAAACAAAAAAAATAAAAAAATAAAATAAAAAATAAAGGAGAAAAAGAAAAGAAAAAGGGCAAATAATAAAAGGGGACAAAATGCCCCAAAGTAAATGGTGATAGCAATGCATATGTACTGTACTCGAATCAGGATACATGAATATGTGGAAAACATGATTAATGGATAGTTAGGTTTTGTACTTTGATTACATGGATTGTCTTAAGTTAGGTGAGAAGTTTAGGTTAATTAAGGATTCAAATTTTAGTCCACTTGACCAAATATAATCCTACCTTGACCCTAACCCCGTTACAACCCTTAAAAGACCTCTTGATATGTGTATTTGTGCATCAAATTAGTGTTGATTGGTAGAAGAAAAGCAAGCCTTAGAAAGCAAGATTAGTAGAGAATTGAGAGATCGAACATTAAACACCTGAGCGATTAGAGTGCATACACTTCCAGTGAGGGTTCGATGCTCGATTCTTTGTTCCTGGCTTTCACGAGCTATTTTCTTTTGCAAGTTTACTTGTACTTTATTTTATGATTTGAATTAGTGAAATCCAGTTCATGTCTGTTCTTGGAAGATTTATTTACTTTGACCAAGTAGGTAGAAACATTTTGTATATAGTTGCATTCATATAGATAGGTTGCATTTCATGCATTCTACCATTCCTCTTCACTCCTTTATAGCTTCTCTTGAGCTTAGCATGAGGACATGCTAATGTTTAAGTGTGGGGAGGTTGATAAACCACTATTTTATGGTTTATCTTGTGTTTAATTGAGTGGTTTCATCAAGTCTTTACCCACTTATTTATATGATTTGCATGATTTTATAATCCCTTCCTAGTTTTGTCCTATGATTGAAAACTTGCTTCCAAGAGATCTTTAATTTGTGTATTTTAATTCTCCTTTATACCATCCGATGCCGTGATCCATGAGTTAAGTGTTTCAGGCTTTATAGGGCAGGAATAGCTTAGAAAATGGAGAGGAAGCTTGCAAAAATGGAAGGAACACAAGAAACCAAGGAGATGACCAGCGAGCACCGACGCGCACGCATGGCCAACGCGAGAGCGCGGAATGGTGAAATTTGCATCGATGCGTGCGCATGCCTGACGCGTACGCGTGGATTGGAGTCTGCACAAAGGACGCGCACGCATGGACGACGCATACGCGTGACAAGAAAATTTGCCAAATGACGCGCACGCGTGACTGACGCTGCCAAATAGTGATTCAACATAGATTCTACATCTTGGAACCATGCCAATTTTGGAGCAGCTTTGTGATACTGAAACCAACCAGCAAAAAGCATTAAGGCTGCAAATACTAATGCACCAATTGCGGTGCAATAAAGTTGTAATTCACTAAAAATTTTATACCTCTTTTCTGCGATAATTGAGAAAAGGAGTTCATCAACAATGAAAAGTTGTTGGGTTTTTCTTTAGTGATAACTTGAGTAAAGAGTAAAAATTTTTAGATTATTTGATTCTCCATTTTATAGAATTGGAACGCAAAAATTCATTATTCTTTATTTTGGACTTAATTATTTAAGCCGGATGAAAGGAAACTTTCACATCCGATTTTGAAAGGGGGAGATCTCATTGATCAATTGGTTGGATCCTATCCAAATTTTTCGTTTGCTAGACCCGTCGTTAAAATGCCTACTTTCTTACGATTACGAGGTTTATTTAAATATGAAATCCAATCCTGGAAATATAGCATACCACTTTTTTTTACTATACAGGGTTTCGATACATTTCGAAATAGAGAAATTTCTAGTGGAGCGGGTGCTATTCGAGAACAACTAGGCGATCTGGATTTGACAATTCTTATAAATTCTTCATTAGTAGAGTGGAAAGAATTAGGAGAAGGGGGATCCGTGGGCAATGAACTAATTCTTTGATTCCAGTTAGTAAGATAAGAGGGGTCGGATCTTGAACTAAGAAATAGATTCTAGAAGCTAAAAAAGGGATGTAGACTACTTAAAAATTTTATACCTCTTTTCTGCGATAATTGAGAAAAGGAGTTCATCAACAATGAAAAGTTGTTGGGTTTTTCTTTAGTGATAACTTGAGTAAAGAGGTGACTTGCGCGATTTGCAGAAGTATCAGAAATCGCTGGGGGCAATTTTTGAGCTGTTTTTGACCCAGTTTTCGGCCCAGAAAACACAGATTAGAGGCTATAAAATAGGAGAATGCATTCATTCAAAAACACAACATTCATTATTCACAATTTTAGGTTTTAGATGTAGTTTTAGAGAGAGAGAGGCTCTCTCCTCTCTTTTAGGTTTTAGGATTAGGATTCTCTTAGTTTTAGGATTACTTCTTCTTAAGTTCTAGGTTCAATGTTCCTTTAATTTATGTTTCTCTTCTACTTTTATTTATTCTAATGCTTTGGTTTCTCTATTTCTCTTGGTAATTACTTATTTAGCCAAATTGGCTTATGAACTCTTCATGTTAGATTTGAATATTCTATTTAATGCAATTTGAGGTAATTCAGATTTATGATTATTTTCTTCTATTTATGATATAAATAATTTAGATTTTCTCCCTTTGCTCTGGTTAAGTAATTGGTGACACTTGAGTTATCAAACTCAGCAGTTGATTGACAATTGGAAATTGCTGATTGATTTGGATCCTTCTAAAGCTAGTCTTTCCACAGGAGTTGACTAGGACTTGAGGAATCAAATTGATTAGTCCACTTGACTTTCCTTTATTTAGTAAGGGTTAACTAAGTGGGAGCAACAAACAATTCTCATCACACCTGATAAGGATAACTAGGATAGAATTTCCAGTTCTTATACCTTGCAATGGTTTTCATGATAATTAATTTACTTTTCTGCTAATTTTTTCCTGTTCCCTATTTCAAAAACCCAAAAATATACCTTTTTCCATAACCAATAATAAATCATACTTTCCTGTAATTCCTTGAGAGACGACCCGAGGTTTAAATACTTCGGTTATTAATTTTATTGCATTTGCTTAAGTGACAACCAAATTTTTGTATGAAAGGATTCTTGTTAGTTTAGAAATTATACTTGCAACGAGAATTTATTGTGAATTCTTTACTAGCAGGAATCCGTTCATCAAGCAGCAAACACTGTCAAAGAATGAAAAGCAGCAAGCGAGCATGGGAAAGCAGCACAATAGAACATAATCAACACCACTCAACAAGCAATCAATTTGTACTCAATCAGGTAAACAGGAACGACGCAATTATCAGGCCTAGAATCCTCTAACCACAACCTAACTACCTAAACACAATTATTTCTATCTATCCTAAAATGCAGATTATTCAACTAACTAACTAAAACTAATCAACAAAATTAATAAAAGCAGTAAAGAAAACAGAGTAGTGGTTCAGGCTATGGAACCTGAGAGCAGAGGTGTAGAGCAAAATAGAATGGCACTAGAGAAAGGAAATGGGTGGAGGAGTGCTGCCCAAGAGTGGTGGCGGCAGCGAACTCATGGCAGCGGCGTGGTGATGATAGGAGGGAAGCAGAGAGGAAATAGAGCAGGGGCGAAGTGAACCTGGGATGCAAGTGGAACAGAAGGAAGCGAGGCTAGGGAATCAAAGGGGGGATAGTGGTACGGCGCTGTCAGCAGCGGCGACTCACGGTGGCACCGGCGGCTGCATCGGTGGAGCAATGAGAGTAAGAGAGTGAGAGGATGAGGGTGAGAGTGGGAGCAGAGAAGAGAGAATGGTGAGAGATGAGGAGAGGGTCATGGCGATGGCGGGGAAGTGCGGCCGGCGCGGTGGTTGCGGTTGCGGGGTTGGTGGGTTGAGGGAGATGAAGAAGAGAGAACGTTGGGGAGGGGGTGGGTAAGGTACGTGACTGCGCTGATCTCCTCACGTAGTTTGGGCTTAATAAATTTGAACTCACGCGTGCATGCACTGTGCGCGTCCGTGCGGATGGAAGGTAATAGGGATAGACGCGGCAGCGTCTTGCGCGCGTTAGCGTGGGTGGGAAAATGAGTGAGTGACGCGAAAGTGTACTGTGCGCTTTCGCGCAGTTGGGGGCCGCAGGCATGGGCGCGGACGCGTACAGTGCGCGTTCACACGAGGTGGGCTGGGCTACAAGCTTAATGCCAGCCCAACGCTGGCACAAGTCTTGGGTCCTTGGCCTGGAAACTATTTTAGCGAATCGGCGCGCACGCGGCATGTGTGCGAGCGTGCGCATTTGCAAAATGTGGATATCGATGCGTATGCGCGCAGTGCGCGCACGCGTGCACGCAGTTGTGCCATTGGCCTAGTGTTGGCACGAGAGTGGCCCAACTCTCTGGAAAGAGTATGGGCCTGTATATGCATATGGACGCGCACGCGCACAGCGTGCGTACGCGTCCTTGACCCCTCCCCCCTTTTTTTTTCCAGAAAAGGCAAAAAAAATAAACAGCTCAAAATCCTCCTAACACTATCTATAGCTCAAAATTAACTCCAAAAATGCAAAATAACAAAGAATCTTTTGGCTTTTTGGAAATTTTCAAATATAAGCAAGGGTTACTTACCACATAAGCTACCTACAACCAATTTATTGAACCAAGTATATGGAAAGAGAACTACCTACAATGGTAACCAAGTTCACTTATTAATCAAAAATGCAAGAGGTTGGAAAGAGTTTACCATGGTGGTGTGTCTCCCACCTAGCACTTTTAGTTTAAGTCCTTAAGTTGGACATTTGGGAAGCTCTTTGTCATGGTGGCTTATGCTTGTACTCATCCTTGAATCTCCAAGGATCCTTGCCCTCAAATGGTTGACAGAAGTTCCAACCATCTTCACCGAGTTTGGATGGAGTTCCACCCAAGATATGAGCTCCCATAGTTGGTCTTCATGCTTCGATCCAGGATCCCATATCTTATTTTCGCACCCGTCCTCGAGTTGATCTTCATGAATTTTCCGTTTGGGTGGTTGACAAGTAGAACAAGTAGAATTTTCTCTAGCATACCAAGCCTTCTTTCTAGACCCATGTAAAGCAGCATTCATCCAATCATAGACCTTATGCATTGAAGCTTTGACCTTAACAAGCCTAATTCCAAACTTCTAACCACTACACGATTCTTTCTTACTCTTAGTTCCACAAAGAGCTCTAAGTTGTCCATCCGTTTCAATCAAGCCATATTCAAGTGAGAAAGTGAAGCTTAAGGGTAAGAGTTTTACCCACTTGAATGGTGTGTTGGATGGTGATTTAGGGAGAGAAACCTCCCCACACTTAGACAATGCAAGGTTGACTTCTTGATGCTCTTCTTTGCGTTGGAAAGTAGACATCCCGAATGGCGCGCTTCCAATTGCGTTGGAAAGTAGACATCCCGGGCTTTCCAGCAATATATAATAGTCCATACTTTGCTCAAGTATTTCTGTTTTCCATTCAAACCTGAGTGTTCCTATCTAAGATATCCATTCGCACTTCAATATGAATGTGATGAACGTGACAATCATCATCATTCCTCCATGAACTCGTGCCTGGCAACCACTTACGTTCCACCGTAGAATGAATGAATATCTCTTAGATCTCTTAATCAGAATCTTCGTGGTATAAGCTAGATGATGGCAGCATTCAAGAGAATCCGAAAAGTATAAACCTTGTCTGTGGTATTCCGAGTAGGATTCAGGGATTGAATGACTGTGACGAGCTTCAAACTCACGAGTGATGGGCGTAGTGACAGACGCAAAAGGATAGTAAATCCTATTCCGGTACGATTGAGAACCTGCAGATGATTAGCCGTGCGGTGACAACGCATCTGGACCCTTTTCACTGGAAGGATGGATGGTAGCCATTGACAACGGTGATCTACCAACACACAACTTGCCATAGGAGGACGTGCGTGCGTGAATCAGAAAACAGAGGAAAGCAGAATTTCAGAAGACAAAGCATCTCCAAAACTCCAACATATTCTCCATCATTGCATACAAGTATAATTTGTGTTCTGCCCTTTTATTCCTTGCAATAAAATTTGATAAGTGAATTATTTTATTGTCTTCCTGACTAAGAGTTACAAGATAACCATAGATTGCTTCAAGGCAACAATCTCCGTGGAATCGACCCTTACTCACGTAAGGTATTACTTGGACGACCCAGTGCACTTGCTGGTTAGTGGTACGAGTTGTAAAAAGTGTGATTTACAATTCGTGCACCAAGTTTTTGGCGCCGTTGCCGGGGATTGTTTGAGTTTGAACAACTGACGGTGAATCTTGTTACTTAGATTAGGAAATTTTTGTCTTTTGAGTCAGAGTCTTTTATTTTATTTTCAAAAATTTTTCAAAAAAAAATAATTTTTCTATTAAATCTCGTACCAAACTTTAAGTTTGGTGTTTTCTTGTTGATTTCCCTTTGTTTTTCGAAAATTTTATTTTGGTTTTCTAAAATTTTAAGTTTGGTGTTCTTTCTTCATGTTCTTGTGTTCTTGTGAGTCTTCAAAGTATTCTTGAGTTTTCCTTGTGTCTTGATCTTAAAATTTTTAAGTTTGGTGTTCCTTGGTGTTTTTCCTCCAAAATTTTCGAAAACAAGGAGCACTAGATCTAAAAATCTTAAATCTTGGGCTATCTTATTGTTTCTCTCTTTCCTCTTTAAATTCAAAAATATCTTTTCTATTTTATTTTTAAAACAAAATTTTCGAAATTTATTTTTAAAATTCAGATTTTTTTCAAATTTAAAATCTTTTTCAAATCATATCTTTTTCAAAACTTCCTGACCACTTTCTCTCTCCTCATTTTTTCGAAAATCTTCACCTATTTTTATTTATTTTATTTTAATTTATTTTATTTTCGAAATAATTAAATAAATAAATAAATAAATAAAAATAAATTTTTTATTTTACATCATCTCACTTTCTCCATCATGGATCTAAGTGGAAATGAACAGTCCAGGAGGACTCTGGGGTCATATGCTAACCCTTCTACTGCTTCATATGGGATTAGTATCTGCATACCCTCCATTGGAGTCAGTAGCTTTGAGTTGAATCCTCAGCTCATTATCATGGTGCAGCAAAGCTGCCAGTATTCCGGTCTTCCACAGGAAAAACCTACAGAGTTTCTGGCACAGTTTTTACAAATTACTGACACAGTACATGATAAGGAAGTAGATCAGGATGTCTACAGATTATTACTGTTTCTATTTGCTGTAAATGACCAAGCCAAGAGGTGGTTAAATAACCAACCTAAGGCTAGCATAAGAACATGGAAACAGCTGACAGAAAAATTCCTGAATCAATACTTTCCTCCAAAACGGATGACACAGCTAAGGCTGGACATCCAAGGCTTTAAACAAGGAGATAATGAATCTCTTTATGGTGCCTGGGAGAGATACAGAGAGATGCTACGAAAATGCCCCTCTGAAATGTTTTCAGAGTGGGTTCAGTTGGACATCTTCTATTCTGGGCTTACAGAAAGAGCTCAGATCTCTCTAGATTGCTCAGCTGGTAGATCTATCCACATGAGAAAGACAATTGAAGAAGCTCAAGAGCTCATTGATACAGTTGCTAGAAATCAGCATCTGTACCTAAGCAGTGACTCTTCCATGAAAGAAGAGGCTAAAACAGTAACTACTGAACTCAGTCCTGCAGAGCAAGCTGCTAAATTCAATCAGCAATTGGATTTTCTAACAAAGTAGTTAGCTGAATTCAAGGATAAACTACAAGAGACAAGGATGGCTAATATAAACATAGAAGTACAATTAAAGCAAACAAAGCAACAGCTATCGAAACAAATAACAGAAGAATGCCAAGCAGTTCAATTAAGAAGTGAGAAAGCACTAAATACCCTATTTCAAGGCAGCAGGAAACCAAGAAATGAGCAAACCACCCAAAATCTATCTGAGGACAGTAAGAGCCCAGGGAAAAATAATTCTGACGCTAAAACGCCAGAAGTTGGGTGGAAGGCTGGTGCTGAACGCCCAGACCATGCTCAGGACTGGCGTTCAACGCCAGAAACAAGCAAGGATCTGGCGTTGAACGCCCAAAAGAAGCTCAGTTCTGGCGTTCAAATGCCAGGAACAGATGAGGAGCTGGCGTCTAACGTCACTCCAGCTTCTAACTCTGGCACTCAATTGCCAGTGAGGGATCAGACACACACGAGTGCTAATAACAACCCATCTAAAAAGGCTTCTTCAACCACTTCTGTAGGAAATAAACTTACAGCAACTAAGGTTAAGGAATATAAAGCCAAGATACCTTATCCTCAAAAAACTCCGCCAAGAGGAGCAGGATAAGCAATTTGCTCGCTTTGCAGATTATCTCAGGACTCTTGAAATAAAGATTCCATTTGCAGAGGCATTTGAGCAAATACCTTCTTATGCCAAGTTCATGAAAGAGATCTTGAGTCATAAGAAGGATTGGAGAGAAACTGAAAGAGTTCTCCTCACTGAAGAATGCAGTGTAGTCATTCTGAAAAGCTTTCCTGAAAAGCTTAAAGACCCTGGGAGTTTTCTGATACCATGCATATTAGAAGGTAATTGCACCAAGACAGCTTTATGTGATCTTGGGGCAAGCATCAACCTAATACCTGCATCCACTATCAGAAAGCTTGGTTTAACTGAAGAAGTTAAACCAACCCAGATGTGTCTCCAACTTGCTGATGGCTCCATTAAATACCCATAAGGCATGATTGAAGACATGATTGTCAGAGTTGGGCCATTCGCCTTTCCCACTGACTTTGTAGTGCTGGAAATGGAGGAGCACAAGAGTGCCACTCTCATTCTAGGAAGACCCTTCCTAGCAACTGGACGAACTCTCATTGATGTCCAACAGGGGGAAATAACCCTGAGAGTTAATGATGATGAGTTTAAGTTGAATGCTGTCAAAGCCATGCAGCATCCAGACACATCAAAAGACTGCATGAAAGTTGATCTTATTGACTCTTTGGTAGAAGAGATCAACATGGCTATGAGTCTCGAATCAGAGTTGGAAGACATCTTTAAAGATGTTCAGCCTGATTTGGAGGATTCAGAGGAAATGAAAGAGCCTCTGAAATTTCCTCTGGAAGAGGAAAAACCTCCTAAACCCGAGCTCAAACCATTACCACCATCCCTGAAATATACATTTCTGGGAGAAGGTGACACTTTTCCAGTGATCATAAGCTCTGCTTTAAATCCACAGGAAGAGGAAGCACTTATTCAAGTGCTAAGGACACACAAGATAGCTCTTGGGTGGTCCATAGGTGACCTTAAGGGCATAAGCCCAGCTAGATGCATGCACAAAATCTTATTGGAGGATAATGCTAAACCAGTGGTTCAACCACAGAGGCGGCTAAATCCAGCCATGAAGGAAGTGGTGCAGAAAGAGGTCACCAAATTACTGGAGGCTGGGATTATTTATCCTATTTCTGATAGCCCCTGGGTGAGCCCTGTTCAAGTTGTCCCCAAAAAGGGAGGCATGACAGTGGTTCATAATGAAAAGAATGAACTGGTTCCTACAAGAACAGTTACAGGGTGGCGCATGTGTATTGACTACAGAAGGCTCAATACAGCCACCAGAAAGGATCATTTTCCTTTACCATTCATAGACCAGATGCTAGAAAGATTGGCAGGTCATGATTATTACTGCTTTTTGGATGGCTACTCAGGCTATAACCAGATTGCAGTAGATCTCCAGGATCAAGAGAAAACAGCATTCACATGTCCATCTGGAGTGTTTGCTTATAGAAGGATGCCATTTGGGCTGTGTAATGCGCCTGCAACCTTCCAGAGATGCATGCTCTCTATTTTCTCTGATATGGTGAAAAAATTTCTGGAAGTCTTCATGGATGACTTCTCAGTATATGGAGACTCATTCAGCTCCCGTCTTGATCACCTGAAACTAGTTCTGAAAAGATGCCAAGAGACCAACCTGGTTTTAAACTGGGAAAAATGTCACTTTATGGTGACTGAAGGGATTGTCCTTGGGCATAAAATTTCAAACAAGGGAATAGAGGTGGATCAAGCAAAAATAGAGGTAATTGAAAAATTACCACCACCTGCCAATGTTAAGGCAATCAGAAGCTTTCTGGGGCATGCAGGATTCTATAGGAGGTTTATAAAGGATTTTTCAAAAATCTCAAAACCTCTGAGCAATCTGCTAGCTGCAGACACGCCATTTGTGTTTAACACAGAGTGTCTGCAGGTGTTTGAAACGCTAAAAGCCAAGCTGGTCACAGCACCAGTTATTTCTGCACCAGACTGGACATTACCATTTGAGCTAATGTGTGATGCCAGTGATCACGCCATTGGTGCAGTACTGGGGCAGAGGCATGACAAGCTTCTGCATGTCATTTATTATGCTAGCCGTGTTTTGAATGATGCCCAGAAAAATTACACAACCACAGAAAAAGAATTGCTTGCAGTGGTTTATGCCATTGACAAGTTTAGATCATACTTAGTAGGATCAAAAGTGATTGTGTACACAGATCATGCTGCTCTTAAATATCTACTCACAAAGCAGGATTCAAAACCCAGAATCATAAGATGGGTGTTGCTTCTGCAAGAGTTTGATATAGAAATAAGAGACAGAAAAGGGACAGAGAACCAAGTGGCTGACCATCTGTCCCGGATAGA
Source organism: Arachis hypogaea (assembly GCF_003086295.3). Lineage (NCBI taxonomy): Eukaryota > Viridiplantae > Streptophyta > Magnoliopsida > Fabales > Fabaceae > Arachis > Arachis hypogaea. The sequence continues at coordinate 26,922,620 of NC_092049.1, forward strand.
GCCAATAGAAGGGACGTCATTCCCCTCTCTTGAAATCTCTGAGACCTTTCCTGATGAGCATTTGTTTGCCATTCAGGAAACACCATGGTTTGCAAACATTGCAAACTACAAAGTTGCAAGGTTCATTCCCAAGGAGTACAGCAGGCAACAAAAGAAAAAATTAATTACTGATGCAAAGTACTACTTGTGGGATGAACCCTATCTCTTTAAGAGATGTGCAGATGGCATAATCCGTAGGTGTGTGCCTAAAGAAGAAGCACAAAGGATCTTATGGCATTGCCATGGGTCACAATATGGAGGTCATTTCGGAGGTGAGCGAACAGCCACCAAGGTCCTCCAATGTGGCTTCTACTGGCCTACACTCTACAGAGATTCCCGAGAGTTTGTACGTAACTGTGACAGTTGCCAGAGAGCTGGTAATTTGCCTCACAGTTACGCCATGCCTCAACAAGAAATCTTGGAGATTGAGTTGTTTGATGCATGGGGTATTGATTTCATGGGGCCTTTCTCACCATCATACTCAAACACTTATATTCTGGTGGCAGTTGACTATGTATCAAAATGGGTTGAGGCGATTGCCACACCCACCAATGATACTAAAACAGTGCTGAAGTTCCTCCAGAAACATATATTCAGCAGGTTTGGTGTTCCCAGGGTACTAATCAGTGATGGGGGCACTCACTTCTGCAACAAACAGCTTTACTCTGCCATGGTCCGGTATGGGATTCGCCACAAGGTGGCGACTCCATATCATCCACAGACAAATGGGCAAGCTGAAGTCTCTAACAGAGAACTAAAAAGAATCCTGGAACGGACTGTAAGTACCCGTAGAAAGGATTGGGCACGAAGCTTGGATGATGCTCTGTGGGCTTACAGAACAGCATTCAAGACTCCTATAGGGACCTCTCCATACCAACTTGTGTATGGTAAGGCATGCCACCTGCCCGTGGAACTGGAACATAAAGCCTACTGGGCAACCAGATTCCTAAACTTTGATGCCAAATTAGCTGGAAAAAAAAGATTGCTCCAGCTAAATGAGCTAGAGGAATTCAGATTCACTGCTTTCGAAAATGCCAAGCTTTATAAAGAAAAATAAAAAAAGTGGCATGACAAAAAGCTGTCATCTAGAATCTTTGAACCAGGACAAAAGGTTCTGTTGTTTAACTCTAGGCTCAGGCTATTCCCCGGGAAACTGAAGTCCCGGTGGAGGGGACCATATGTGATTACAAGTGTATCACCATATGGTTATGTGGAGCTTCAAGATATTGATTCTGACAAGAAGTTCATTGTTAATGGACAGAGAATCAAGCACTATCTTGAAGGCAATGTTGAGCAAGAGTGCTCAAGGCTGAAGCTAGATTAAAAGCTCAGCAAGGTCCAGCTAAAGACAATAAAGAAGCACTTGCTGGGAGGCAACCCAGCCATGGGGCATCACTTCCTCTAAGCATTTTGCCCTATTCTTGATATTATTTGTTTATATAAAGTTCACTGATACTAAGGTAAAGAGTCAATTGTATAAGTTCACAGGGTTACAGAAGGATTCTGCACACAAAACAGAGAAAAAGAGCTCACTGGCAAGAAAACGCCAGTAAGAGTCTGTTTTGGGCGTTCAACGCCCAAAAGAAGCATCCACTGGGCGTTGAACGCCAGTAAGGATAGCCATCTAGGCGTTAAACGCCAGACAGAAGCATCTTCTGGGCGTTGAATGCCAGAAAGAAGCTCCTTCTGGGCGTTTAACGCCAGATTTACAGCGTCCTGGGCGTTCAGAAAAATGCCCAGTGACAAAGGAGTTCCTGGCGTTCAACACCAGAAAGAAGCAACAGCTGGGCGTTGAACGCCCAGGAGAGACAGCATTTGGGCGTTGAACGCCCAAAACATACAGCGTTTGGGCGTTCAGACGCCAGGATGGTGGGGAGGAGGTGAATTCGTTTTTACTTCATATTTTTCATTCTAAATTTAATTTTCATGTTTCAATTCATGATTTCTTGCATAAACATGTTAAGAACCCTGATTTCTAAAATCCCTAATTTATAAAAACCCTATTTTAAAAATATCAAATATATCTTAATCCATAAGCACAAATCCTTTTTTATCCAATTCAACCCTTTTTCAAAATTTTCAAAACAAATCTATCTTTTTTTATTCAAAAATCTTTTCAACTAATCAATATCTTTTTCAAATTTCCATACTATCTTTTTCAAAAATCCAAATCTATCTTTTTCAAATATCTTTCATATCTTTTCAATCTTAAATCATATTTTCTATCTTATCTTTCTTTGTATTTTCGAAATAACCCACCCCCTCTCCCTTTAAATATGGGTTCGGCCTCCCTCCCCTCTCATCCACCATCCTACACTATCTCTCCTTCTATCCCTCTCCTTTCTTTTCTTTTGCTTGAGGACAAGCAAACCTCTAAGTTTGGTGTGTTTATCCGTGATCACTAAACCATACCCACTAAGATCATGGCTCCTAAAGGAAAACAACCCACTCCAAGAGGCAAGAAAGAGAGTGTTCCAAAACCACTTTGGAATCAAGGGAAGTTCTTAACTAAAGAACATTCAGACCATTATTACAAAATAATGGGTCTAAGATCAGTGATCCCGGAAGTTAGATTCGATCTGAAAGAAGACGAATATCCGGAGATCCAGGAGCAAATCCAAATCAGGAACTGGGAGATCCTAGCCTATCCTGAAACGAAAGTGGGAAGGAATATGGTCCAGGAGTTCTATGCTAATATGTGGCATACAGACAGGCAAAGACTATCTGGATCTGCTATCTATGACTATCGGACCTTGGTCAGAGGAAAGATTGTTCATACCCACCCTGACAAGATCAGGGAGATCTTAAAGCTACCTCAGTTGAAAGATGATCCAGACTCCTTCAATAGGAGAATGATGAGAACAGACAAGGGCCTGGATAAGATTCTAGAGGATATATGTATCCCTGGAGCCAGGTGGACCACCAGCACGAAGGGTGTCCCAAATCAACTCAAAAGAGAAGATCTCAAACCAGTCGCCAGAGGATGGCTGGACTTCATTGGGCATTCTTTGCTGCCCACTAGCAACCGTTCTGAAGTCACTATTAGAAGAGCAGTGATGATCCATTGCATCATGATGGGAAAAGAAGTGGAAGTTCATCAACTGATTTCAACTGAATTCTACAAAATTGCAAACAAAAATTCCAAAGATGCCAGGTTGGCTTATCCAAGCTTGATTTCTATGCTCTGCAAGGACGCTGGAGTAAGGATGAGAATAACTGAGTATATCTCAGTTGAGCGGCCTATCACCAAAGCATCAATGGAAAAACAACAATCACAGGATGACCCCATCAAGAAGAGAACACAGGAAATTCTCCCAGAAATCCCTCAATCTGAATACTGGGAGTATCTTGAAACATCTATTACCAAGATGCAAGAAGCTATGGAACAAATACAGAAAGATCAGAAGGAACAAAGTAACATTCTTTGCTATTTGCTTAAAGAACAGGAGGAGCAAGGGCGTGATTTAAGGGAATTGAAGCGCCAGAAATTATCTCTTGAAGGACCAAGCACCCCGCAGATTAGAGGAACATCCACTTCCCAGAACAAAGGTTGTTAAATTCCAATCTTAGCCTTAACTCTGTGATAACTATTTTTATTTTAGTTTTACCTTAGGAGTCATATAGTAGTAATTAGTATCTATATTTTTGATTTTATCTCCAATTAAGCTATAATTTAATTTTATCATCATCATTAAACATGAATAAAATAGAAGAATTTCTTTAGAATAAGAGGCAATATTTTTCGAGTTTTTAATAAGATAAATTCTAATTATTTACATGTGGTGGCAATGCTTTCTGTCTTCTGAATGAATGCTTGAACAGTGCATATGTCTTTTGAATTTGATGTTTAAGACTGTTAAATATGTTGGCTCTTGAAAGAATGATGAACATGAGACATGTTATTGATAATCTGAAAAATCATAAAAATGATTCTTGTAGCAAGAAAAAGCAGTGAATACAAAAGCTTGCAAAAAAAAAATATAGAGAAAGAAAAAGAAAAAGCAAGCAGAAAAAGCCAAAGCTCTTAAAACCAAAAGGCAAGAGCAAAAAGCCAATAGCCCTTAAAACCAAAAGGCAAGGGTAATAAAAAGGACCCCAAGGCTTTGAGCATCAGTGGATAGGAGGGCCTAAAGGAATAAAATCCTGGCCTAAGAGGCTAAACCAAGCTGTCCCTAACCATGTGCTTGTGGCGTGAAGGTGTCAAGTGAAAACTTGAGACTGAGCGGTTAAAGTCAAGGTCCAAAGCAAGAAGAAGAGTGTGCTTAAGAACCCTGGACACCTCTAATTGGGAACTTTAGCAAAGCTGAGTCACAATCTGAAAAGGTTCACCCAATTATGTGTCTGTGGCATTTATGTATCCGGTGGTAATACTGGAAAACAAAGTGCTTAGGGCCACGGCCAAGACTCATAAAGTAGCTGTGTTCAAGAATCAACATACTGAACTAGGAGAATCAATATCACTATCTGAATTCTGAGTTCCTATAGATGCCAATCACTCTGAGCTTCAATGGATAAAGTGAGATGCCAAAACTGTTCAGAAGCAAAAAGCTACTAGTCCCGCTCATCTAATTAGAATCTGAGCTTCACTCAAAAACTCTGAGATATTATTGCTTCTTAAAATTATTTGTATTCTATTTTATTTATCTAGTTGCTTGAGGACAAGCAACAGTTTAAGTTTGGTGTTGTGATGAGCGGATATTTTATACGCTTTTTGGGGTTAATTTCATATAGTTTTTAGTGTGTTTTAGTTAGTTTTTAGTTTATTTTCAGTAGTTTCTAGGCAAAATTCATATTTCTAGATTTTACTATGAGTTTGTGTGTTTTTCTGTGATTTCAGGTATTTTCTGGCTGAAATTGAGGGAGCTGAGCAAAAATCTGATTCAGGCTGAAAAAGGACTGCTGATGCTGTTGGATTCTGACCTCCCTGCACTCAAAATGGATTTTCTGGAGCTAATGAACTCCAAATGGCGCGCTTCCAATTGCGTTGGAAAGTAGACATCCAGGGCTTTCCAGCAATATATAATAGTCCATACTTGGCTCAAGGATAGACGATGTAAACTGGCATTCAACGCCAGTTTCATGCTGCAGTCTGGCGTCCAGCGCCAGAAACAAGTTACAAGTTGGAGTTCAACGCCAGAACTGGATCCAAAGCTGGCGTTGAACACCCAAAACAGCCCTATGCACGTGATTAGCTTAAGTCTCAGCCCCAGCACACACCAAGTGGGCCCCAGAAGTGGATTTCTGCGCTATCTATCATAGTTTACTCATTTTTTGTAAACCTAGGTTACTAGTTTAGTATTTAAACAACTTTTAGAGATTTATTTTGTATCTCATGACATTTTAGCTCTGAAATTTGTACCTTTTGACGGCATGAGTCTCTAAACTCCATTGTTGGGGGTGAGGAGCTCTGCTGTGTCTCGATGAATTAATGCAGGTATTTATGTTTTCCTTTCAAACATGCGTGTTCCTATCTAAGATATCCATTCGCACTTCAATATGAATGTGATGAACGTGACAATCATCATCATTCCTCCACGAACGCGTGCCTGACAACCACTTACGTTCCACCGTAGAATGAATGAATATCTCTCAGATCTCTTAATCAGAATCTTCGTGGTATAAGCTAGATGATGGCAGCATTCAAGAGAATCCGGAAAGTCTAAACCTTGTCTGTGGTATTCCGAGTAGGATTCAGGGATTGAATGAATGTGACGAGCTTCAAACTCGCGAGTGCTGGGCGTAGTGACAGACGCAAAAGGATAGTAAATCCTATTCCGGTACGATTGAGAACCTGCAGATGATTAGCCGTGCGGTGACAGCGCATCTGGACCCTTTTCACTGGAAGGATGGATGGTAGCCATTGACAACGGTGATCCACCAACACACAGCTTGCCATAGGAGGACGTGCGTGCGTGAATCAGAAAACAGAGGAAAGCAGAATTTCAGAAGACAAAGCATCTCCAAAACTCCAACATATTCTCCATCATTGCATACAAGTATAATTTGTGTTCTGCCCTTTTATTCCTTGCAATCAAATTTGATAAGTGAATTATTTTATTGTCTTCCTGAATAAGAGTTACAAGATAACCATAGATTGCTTCAAGCCAACAATCTCCGTGGGATCGACCCTTACTCATGTAAGGTATTACTTGGACGACCCAGTGCACTTGCTAGTTAGTGGTACGAGTTGTAAAAAGTGTGATTTACAATTCGTGCACCATTCATGCTTATTGACTTCTTCCAATTCCTCCTCATCATCAATCAAGTCAAATTTAGGAGGTTGTGTGAAATCTATTTCCATATCAACTTCACCTTTGACGGAAGAATCTTCAATGAGATCACCAACATCCTTTGGTGTTGAGTTGTCTTCGATAGTTTCAGTTTCATGTCCCATGGAAGAGGATTCAATTATTGATAAGAAATCCTTGATGATTGAATCCATCTTTTGATCAACCCTTTCATATTCTTCAATCTTGATATGCTCCGGAGGTTGTTGAGACTTCCGTGGTGGTTCCGCATCTCCTAGATCTTCAACCACTTCTTTCTTTTCTTCAATTGCCCGAGGTTCCTCTAATTGCTCCAATACAAAGCTTGACTCTTCCTTCTTCTCCACCGGATTTTCCAATCTCTCTTTCATGCTTTGCTCCTCTTTTGATTTTTCACATGTGGCCACGGAGATACCTTGAGTATTTAAACATTGGTATGCTAAAGTATGCACTACCTTAGTCAAATTAGTCATAAACTCTAGGGTGTTCCTTTACATATCCGCTTGGCCTTGAAGTAGCAAAGTAAGAGAATCATCTATTGGGGCTTGGGGTGAATAGGAAGGTTTATTATTTAGGAGAAAGGGTTTATAATGAGAAGGTGGTTCTTCTTGGTAAGGATATGGAGATGGTGTGCATTGAGGTGGTTCTTCATAGTAGTCATGATAAGGTTATGGTGGTTCCAATGGTCCTTGCTCATAATGGTCATAATGATGTGGTATGGGTGATTGGTCATATGGTGGATAGGGGTCACAAGAAGGTGCTTGGCAAAAATGGGCTTGTGAGCATGGTTGATAGTCGCGTTGAGGATAAGGTTCACGAGCATATGGTGGCGGTACTTGATTATCACAAAAAGATTCACCATAGCCATTGAATTGACATGCATTAGGATGTGAATTATACATATAGGTGTCCGAAGGTTGTTGCCAATAGGGTTGATCAATTCCTTGAGGCTCCTCCAATCTTTGTTGGTTCCATCCTTGATGCATGTGATCATTGAAGTTCACATTTCCTACAACACAATTATGACCAAACTCATAGCCAAAGTGAAAATTCATAGTGGAAAAACAAAATAAAACTAACAAAATCTAATAAACAAGCAAAAGATAAACCTATTCACAATATTCACATATATACAATAACCAATAGCATAACACCATTGCAACTCCCCGGCAACGGCGCCATTTTGATGAACCGACTTTTGACGGTTTAGAATTCACAAATGAATTCTCGTTGCAAGTATAGTTTTTAAACCAAGCAATAATCCTTTCATACAAAAGATTGTTTGTCACAAGTACAAACCTCTAAAATCTATAAACCGAAGTATTTAAACCTCGGGTCGTTCTCCCTAGGAATTGCGATGAAGTGTCTTGTTATTGGTTATGAAGTATGTTTGGGGTTTGTGAGATTTTTTACAAGAAATATAAATGGCAATGAAAATAAACTAACAACTAGAAAAGCTCTTGGCAAGGTTGTGAGAATTGGAAGTCCTATCCTTGTTATCCTCCTCAATTGTGACCACAAATTGTCCGTTGCTACCACTTAGTTAACCTCTAATCATGGAGGAAAGTCAAGTGGATAAATTAACTTGATTCCACAAGTCCTAGCCAACTCCCAAGGGAAAGACTAGCTTTAGTAGTATCCAAATCAATTAGCAACTTCTAATTATCAATCAACAAAGGAATTAGATAACTCAAGCGTCACTGATAAACCACTATTTTATGGTTTATCTTGTGTTTAATTGAGTGGTTTCATCAAGTCTTTACCCACTTATTCACATGAATTGCATGATTTTACAATTCCTTCCTAGTTTTGTTCTATGGTTGAAAACATGCTTCCTAGAGACCTTTAATTTGTGTATTTTAATTCTCCTTTATGCGATTCGATGCCTTGATATATGTGTTAAGTGTTTCAGGCTTTATAGGGCAGGAATGGCTTAGAAAATGGAGAGGAAGCTTGCAAAAATGGAAGGAATACAAGAAACTAAGGAGATGACCAGCGAGCATCGACGCGCACGCATGGCTCATGCGTGCGCGCGATATAAAGATATTTGCAGAGACGCGTGCGCGTGCCTGACGCGTATGCATGGATTGGAGTTCTGCAAGATGACGCATGCGCTTGCTTGACGCAAACGCGTGACACGCCAAAATGACCAGCGACGCGTACGCGTGACTGACGCGTACGCATGACATGCGCGATCTGCAGAATTAAAAGAAAATATTGGGGGCAATTTCGGGCCGAGTTTTGACCCATTTTTCAGCCCAGAAACACAGAATAAAGCCAGAAAACATGCAGAGACTCAACACACATTCACATATTCTCATTTAGCATAGTTTTAGGATTTTAGATCTGAATCTAGAGAGAGAATTACTCTTCCTCTAGGTTTTCTTTACATTCATAGTTTCATAGTTTATTGCTTTTGCTTTTGGATATTGAAGAGTCATCACCTCCGTTGAAGATACTATTCTAGTTTGATTTCTTAATCTTTTATTTATTCCATATTCTTAATTCTTGTTTAAAGTTACAATTGGATTATTTTCATGGATTGTTAATGCAAAAGATTACTTTTACTTTTAATCAATTTTGAATCTCTATTTTATTTAAATTATCATGTCTCTTTTCTATTCCAAACTCCCAATAACGAAGATGGTATCCATGTCAATAGAGTAGATTCCCTACTTGACATGGGGGTTGATTAAGAGGAGACACTTGAGTTGGAATGCTCAAGTGGTTAGTTAAATTGGAAGTTGTTGGCTAATTCTGTATTTACTAACGCTAGACCTTCCCAAGGGAGAGGACTAGGATTTGCGAATAAGAGTTAGCTCAATCACTTGACTTTCCTTTATTTAGTAAGGGTTAACTAAGTGAAAATAACAACCTCTTTATACTACACTTGAGAGAATTCCAACAAGGATAGAACTTCCAATTAATCATTCCCCCAGTCAAGACTTTTTATTTTGAATAATATAAATTCTTTTTAATTTTCATTGCACTTAATTACAATTATTTATTTTCTATCATTCGACTCTCAAAATTCTCGGAAAACTCCTGATTAATAACTTAGCACCCTTTCTAGCAACTCGTTGGGAGACGACCTGAGACTCATACTCCCAGTATTTTTATTCTAAATTTTTGTGACAACCCTTCTAATTTGATGAGGCGGATTTTTGCTGGTTAAGAGCTATACTCGCAACGCTGTTCTATTATATTATCATATCTTAATTGGTATAACTTCTGCAGCGCATCAATTTTTGGCGCCGTTGCCGGGGATTTGCAACTGTGTGCTAAATTATTAATTAGTGTACATATTTTTATTTTATTTGCATATTTTATTTTATTTTATTACCATGAGCTGTATGTTTCTTTCATTGAATGACGCGTTCACTGCCTGATCTGAGCTTAGGTTCATTTGATCCTGAAATTGAAAGAACTCTTTCACGTATTAGGCGAGCTCGGCGTAGGTTAGTCTTTGAGGATGGTGAAGTGATTGTTATCGATTCACCAGTCTCATCTGAGGGCGAACCTGAACCGCCATCTGAGAGCGAAACAAGCTCCTTTACTACTGATTCAGTTGATTCACGTGCAGATAGAATGGCAGCACCTAGGAGGATTACTCTCCAGGAAGCTAGAGCTCCAGATTTTACACTGCAGCCGTATCAAGTGCATCATCCAACTCTGGCTGCAGATTTTGAGTTGAAGACTGCACTAATCAACTTGATGCCTAAGTTTCATGGCTTACCTGCTCAGGAGTCCATCAAGCACCTCAGGGATTTTTAGACAGCCTGTTCTACTGTCAGGTGTCATGGTGCAAATGAAACTTCTATTCTGTTAACCGCCTTCCCATTTTCTCTTGAGGGAAAGGCGAGGGAGTGGTAATACTCCCAACCTGAAGCAACTGTTACCAACTGGGATACGCTCAGGAGAGAATTCTTGGAAAAATACTTTCCAGCCGAAGTTACAGATAGATTGAGAAAAGAGATCTCCTGCATTGTTCAAGGAGAATCAGAGACTCTTTATGAGTATTGGGAGCGCTTTAAGAACCTTCTGGACGCATACCCCTATCACTTGATTGACAGGTTAGTGTTGATCAGCTACTTCACTCAAGGCATGAAGCCTCGGGATAAAACTACACTAGATGGTGCTAGTAATGGTTTCCTGAAAAAGTACAAGACCGCAGATGAAGCATGGCAATTGATCAGCGACTTAGCTGAGTCTACTAGAAATCACAGGCACAGGAGCAGCCACTCAAAGACTGTTGCAGTGGTTTCATCTAGCCGTGAGACTACTACTCTTACACAAAGTATATATGAAATGACCAACCTACTGAAGCAGATGTAGTTAAATCAATAACAAACTCAGCCTTTCCCACCACAACAAGGCCAACAGTTAGTTCCCCAAAGAGTATGCGGAATATGTGCTGATTATAATCATTATACTGATGAATGTCCACAGCTCCAACAAGAAGACAACACTGTGGAGGCTACTCATAACTTCTATGACCGCTCGAATCAAGGATACAATCAACAAAACGGCAACTACAACCAAGGTGGGAACTATAACCAAGGATGGCAGGACAACTCCAACCAGGGCTGGAGAGATAATTCCAACCATGGCTGGAGGGATAACTATAACAGAGGAGGCAGAGACAACAATAGAAATCAGAGGTGGATTAACAACAACAGATAGCAGAATCAGAACCATCCTTACAGAGCTCCTCACCTAAGACAGTAACAAGGGCCCCAGCATAACCAACAACAAGTCCCACATATCACTTATCATACTTCCTCATCAAATGACGAGATGCTTCATTCTCTTGCACAAGGACAGCAAGACATGCAGACTACACTGAACTCTACTCTAAATGGTCTGAATGCCACTCTACAAGCTCTCGCCGCCCGGATAGATTCATTGCCTACTTCCACTAACCAATCTTTAAGCTCTAGTGGAATTCCTTCTCAACCCTTACCTTATTTCAAAGGTGGCATCAATGCCATCACTTTGAGGTCCGGAACCACACTGCCAGAGAGGAATCAGAAGGAGACAAGCCCACAAGAACATACCCCAGTTGAAGAGGAAGAAGCTGAAGAGGAAGATGAAGTACAAGACAAGGTTGAAGAAGAAGTAGCTCAGCAAAGGAATGGAGCACCAAAAGATGCAGAAACTGCAAGTGGCGCCATTCCTATCCCATTTCCACACCTTGCAAGGAAGTCTAGAAAGCAGATGGAACTTGATCCCAAAATGGTAGAAATTTTCAAAAAGGTTGAGGTAATTGTTCCCCTTTTTGATGTTATTCAACAAGTACCTAAATATGCAAAGTTTCTGAAAGATTTATGCATACATAAAGATAAAATTAATGAATTAGAAACAATTCCTTTAGGTAGTTCTATATCTACTTTAATGGGAGGTATACCTGAAAAATGTAGTGACCCAGCTCCATGCATGGTTAACTGTACCATTTGGAGGTGTAATATTTTCTGACTGCATGTTTGATTTAGGAGCGTGTGTTAGTATAATGCCATTGTCTATATATGATGCTTTGAGGTTCCCTCCCTTAAAAAGGTCGGCAGCTCATTTTGTGTTAGCAGATAAAAGCATTATTACAGTAGTTAGGATTGCTGAAGATGTATTAGTGAGCATTAAGGGGCTCACATTTCCCATTGACTTCTATATCCTGGAAATGCCCCCTAATGACTCAGGAAGACCATCATCATCAATCCTGCTTGGAAGACCATTCCTGAAGACTTCAAAGTTCAAGCTGGATGCATTCTCAAGAACTTACTCCTTTGAGATAGATGGCAGAGTAGTGAGTTTCAGTTTGAATAAAGCTATGAAGCACCCTCCGGAAGATCATTCTATCTTCCAGTGCGACATCATTGATGAAACTGTAGCTGAAGTTCACCAAGAAGAAGTAGAAGAGAAGCACATGGAGCAAGGTCCAAGTGTGGGGATACCTTCTAAACACAATGAGGATACTTTGCCATTATCACTAGCCCCGGATGATCCAGAGCCTAGCCATGAGCAGAAATTGGAATTGAAGCCCCTTCCTCCACACCTCAAGTATGCTTACCTTGAGGATAATCAGAAGTTCCCAGTTATCATTGCAAGGAAACTAACTTCACAACAGGAGGAGCAACTGCTTAGTGTACTTAGAAAACATAAGAAAGCAATTGGGTGGAGCTTGGCGGATATAGTAGGCATCAGCCCTCAAGTTTGTGAGCACAGTATATTCTTAGAAGAAGGATCAAAGCCTATCTGTCAACCTCAGAGAAGATTGAATCCTACCATCTTAGAAGTTGTCAAGAAAGAAGTGACCAGGCTACTTGAAGCAAATATTATCTACCCCATCTCAGATAGTGAATGGGTCAGTCCAGTACAAGTAGTGCCCAAGAAGTCTGGAGTCACAACAGTAAAGAATGAGCATGGAGAGCTCCTGATAACTAAAGTGCAGAATTCATGGAGGGTTTGCATTGATTATAGGCGTCTCAACCAAGCTACTCACAAGGATCATTATCCCTTGCCATTTATTGATCAGATGCTTGATCGCCTGTCAGGTAAATTCCATTATTGCTTTTTAGATGGTTATACAGGTTACTTTCAAATTCATATAGCTCCTGAAGATCAGGAGAAGACTACTTTTACATGTCCCTTTGGAACGTATGCATACAAAAGGATGCCTTTTGGCTTATGTAATGCACCGGCTACTTTCCAAAGATGCATGATGAGTATCTTTTCAGATCTTATTGAGAACTGTATGGAAGTATTTATGGATAATTTTAGCGTTTATGGCGATTCATTTAGCCTCTGCTTAGATAGTTTAGCTAGAGTTTAGACAGGTGTGTTAGTTCAAACCTTGTATTGAATTTTGAAAAATGTCACTTTATGGTAAAACAAGGGATTGTTCTAGGACATGTTGTTTCTAATACTGGTATTTTTGTAGATCCAGCAAAGGTAGATGTCATTTCTAGTTTACCTTACCGCTCCTCTGTGAGGGAAGTCCGTTCGTTCCTAGGCCATGCAGGTTTTTACAGGAGATTCGTTAAGGACTTCAGTAAGGTAGCATTACCTTTATCCGACTGCTGCAGAAAGATATTGAGTTCGAGTTCAGTGAGGATTTCATGCAAGCATTTGATAAGCTGAAGATCGCCCTGACTCAAGCTCCAATTGTAAGAGGACCAGACTGGAGCCAGCCATTTGAGATTATGTGTGATGCCTCCAACCATGCAGTAGGAGCAGCGCTGGCTCAGTGCGAAGGTAAGGATCCTTTCGTAATTGCTTATGCATCTAAAACCTTAGATGCTGCTCAGTCTAATTACATTACTACTGAAAAAGAGCTTCTTGCTATTGTTTTTGCTCTGGATAAATTCCGAGCCTATTTACTTGGTATTAAGGTGGTAGTGTACTCAGACCATGCAGCTCTAAAATATTTATTAGCTAAAAAAGAGTCCAAACCAAGGTTAATACGTTGGATACTGCTGCTGCAAGAATTTGATTTAGAAATTAAGGATAGGAGTGGTAACCAGAATTTAGTGGCAGACCACTTGAGTCGCCTTGAGCACATTAAGGATGACTCCACTCCTATCAATGATGATTTTCCATTTTGATAGCTTGCATGCAGTATCTGAAGTAGTTTCTTGGTATGCACCTGTAGCTAATTATCTAGTTAGTCATACTTTCCCTCCCAATTTTACTAAGCATCAGAGAGACAAGCTGAAAAGCGAGTCTAAATATTATATATAGGATGACCCATATCTATGGAGGTGTGGTGCTGACCAGGTAACAAGAAGGTGTGTGCCTCAAACAGAATTTCAGTCCATTTTAGAGGCCTGCCACTCTTCTGAGAGTGGAGGACATTTTGGCCCTCAAAGAACAGCTAGAAAAATCTTAGACTGTGGATTCTGGTGGCCTACTCTTTTTAAAGATGCTGTTGCTTTTTGTAAATGTTGTTCTCCTTGCCAAAGATTTGGTAATATATCCAAGAGGGATGAGATGCCTCAACAGATTATGCTTTTCTATGAAATTTTTGATATTTGGGGCATTGACTTCATAGGTCCATTACCAAACTCTAGTGGTTACCTTTATATACTGTTAGATGTAGATTATGTTTCTAAATGGGGGAAAACAATTCCTACCCGTACTAATGATGCTAACACCGTTGTTTCCTTTGTTAGAAACCATATTATCTATCACTTTGGATCACCACGAGCAATCATGAGTGATCAAGGCACTCACTTTTGTAACAGAAGACTAACAGGATTACTGAAGAAGCATGGAATTGTTCACAAAGTAGCAACAGCTTACCATCCCCAGACTAATGGGCAAGCAGAAGTATCTAATAGGAAAATAAAGTGTATTCTGGAGAAGATAGTAAAGCCTCATAGGAAGGACTGGAGTGCCAGGCTACGAGATGCGCTTTGGGCATATCGAACAGCATACAAGACACCCATTGGAATGAGCCTTTTTCGCTTAGTATACAGAAAGGCTTGCCACCTCCCAATAGAGGTGGAACACAAGGATTTTTGGATTGTGAGGGAGTGTAACATGAATTTTGAGGAAGCTGGTGCTGAAAGGAGGCTGCAACTAGCAGAATTAGAGAACCTTCGCCTAGAAGCATATGACAACTCCAGGCGATACAAAGAGAAGATGAAGGTTGTCCATGACAAGCACATAAAAAGGAGAGAATTCAGACCAGGGGAGTTAGTTCTTCTTTATAACTCTAGACTGAGGCTTATGCCAGGAAAATTGAGATCCAGATAGGAAGGTCCCTACAGAGTAGAAAAGGCAGAACCATACAGAGTTTTTCACCTGCGTCATTTTTCTAGCTCGAAATTCATCAAAGTCAATGGACATCACCTAAAGCTTTATCATGGTGAGAAGATGAAGGATCACAAAGAACTAGAGGTTTTCCTCTTGGAAGACCCACCAACAGAAGCAGAATAAGCATGAAGACCGTCCAACTTAAGGACGTAAAAGCAAAGTGCTAGGTGGGAGACAACCCACCATGATATGATCATTCCGTTTCAGTCTTAGTTTTGTTTTACTTTATTTTTCTTTAATGACTCTTCTCATAATCTATGTATATAGTCTGCATTTGCATTTGCATTCTGCATAAAAAAAAAAGGCACGCGACGCGTGAGCGTCGCTGACGCATCCACGTCATATGTGCATTCGAAACGAGAAGAAAAGAAGCAAAGAGTTACGCAGGAGCGTGGCTGGAGGCGTGCCTTAGGCACAAACACGCCCACGCGAACGCGTCCCTAACGCGTTTGTGTCACTTGAAAAACCAGCCTCCCACGCGTATGCGTCACCCACGCGCACGCGTGACCCTGCAAAATCGACGTAAAGAGGTGTATGGCAGAGAGTTATGATGGAGTGGGGTTGGAATGGTGCTGGAAGCACAAGCCCTATCATGCGAACGCGTGCCCCAGGCGTCCGCGTCATTTTTCAAAAAGAGGCCATTCACGCATGTGCGTCACCCACACGCACGCGTCACCCAGAATTTTGGCAATGTGCGTATGAAACAGAGAGTTGTGCGTACGCGAGGCTGAACTCGCGCCACTAGCACAAATCAAGTCACGCGTACGTGTCACCCACGCGTACGCGTCACTTGAAAATAGCGCCAACCACGCAAACGCGTGCTCCACGCGCACGCGTCACATGTGACGCACAGTTTTACTAGGTCAGCACCAGATATCTTATCTTTTCTTCCCCTATCCTAATTTTTTTCTTCTCCCTTCTGAATTCTTTCTTCTTCCTTCTTTATTCTTTCTCACTTTTTACTTTCTCCCTCCTTCTTTTTCACATCCATTATCAAGGTTCTTTTCTTTTCTTCTTCCCCGATTTACCTTTTCATTATTATTTTTATTTATGTTTTCTTCTTTTTTTTCTTTTTACTTTCATTATCTATGTTTTCTTTTTCTTTCTTTTTCTTTTTGCATCCTTTTAATTGGTGTTAAAAATTTATTTGGGTGATTGTTTTCTTCTATATTTTACTTGTGGATTATTTAGGAATTGTTTGACAATTATCAATAATTATTTTTGGGTTGTTTGCATGTTCAATTCAATACTTTCAATAACATACTTACCATGCATGCTAAGTGTTTGTGAAAAAGCCCATATGGCATTGTGCATATTTAAATATTCTATTCTCCTACTCTAATGCCTGTTTTTCACAAAACCCTTTTTTATATATTATTGATTGAATATAATTGTCAATACAAACAGATTATTAGTTTGAAACACTTGATAATCAAATTGGGCAATTAATGCTTGATCTATGCTACTCATGCCTTTGCTAGCATGCCAATAAACATCTTGCATCTAATTGCCATAACATGCACTTGCTATATTTCTATTGATGAACTTGTCACATGTAATCGCGACCATGTGTTAACGACATCCTTCTTTACCGTGCATTGATTATCGCTTGTACCATCCTCTTCCTTGATCTAACCCTTAATTTTAAAGCTACTTTTTCCCTTTTCAGGATGACCACCAAGAAAGGTAAAGAGAACGCTACTCCCAAACCACCAGCAAGGAAAGGAACAAAAAGAGCACAGACTGCGTAACCTTTTTTAACAGTAGTAAAGCCCTCAACAAAGCGAATCAAGAGGATCATCAACGTTGATGAAAAAGAGAAAGCCTTTCCAGCAAAGGACACTGCGCGGTTCACCAACCGCTATTGTGAGCAGATGTTCCCCATCCTAGCTAAGAGAAACTATAATAATGAATACCTTCTCATCCTCCCGACCAATATTGTTGAATTTGTTGAGCCCCGAATTGAACGAAGACAATGGGATTCCTACGGAGACAGCCACGGCAGGTTAACCTTTCATGGGTAGTTGAATTCTACTCCAATTTTCACATGCCAACCATGCAGTCTATCTATGTCCGTCAGAAGCAACTTCCCATAACTGAAGAGGGCATTCAGCAACCTTTAGATCTTCCGCCTGCTCCAGAAGGATTGGACGCATTCCAAAAAGCCTCTTTCAAGCGCCAGACATACCAATTTGACTGGGACGCCGTTCTCAGAACTATAGCACAACCTGGCAGCAGATGGATTGATAAACCAGTATTTTATGGTTTATCTTGTGCTCAATTGAGTGTTTTTTATCAACTCTTTACCCACTTATTCATACTATTTGCATGGTTTTATATTTTCCTTCCTGATTTTGTGCTATGACTGAAAACATGTTTCTTTGATCTTATATTCACTAATTATTAATCTTCTCTTATTACCATTCAATGCCTTGATATGTGCGTTAAGTGATTTCAGAGATTACAGGGCAGGAATGGCTTGGAGGACCGAAAGGAAGCATGCAAAAGTGCAAGGAATACAAGAAGTTGAAGGAACTGCAAAGCTGTCAGCCTGACCTCTTCGCACTCAAATGGCTATAACTTTAGCTATAGAGGTCCAAATGATGCGGTTCCAGTTGCGTTAAAAAGATAACGTCTGGGACTTCAATTTAATATATAATTTGCTACAGTTGCCCTGACGATAAGTGACGCGAACACGTGATCTACACGGACGCGTCGCAATGGCAAAAAAACCAGCGTGTTTGAATTTGAAACCAGCGAATTCTGGGTTGTTTCTGACCCAGTTCTCAACCCAGAAAACACAGATTATAGGCTATAAAGTGGAGGAATACATCCATTCACAGTCACAAGCTCATAATTCACTTTTCATAATTTAGATGTAGTTTTTAGAGAGAGAGGTTCTCTCATCTCTCTTAGGATTAGGATTAGAATTTATATTAGGATTTAGGATTTCAACTTCTTCTCAGGTTCAATATTCTTTTTATATTTTTATTTATTCTAATGCTTTTATTCGTATCTGACTCATGTTACCAATTTGGCTTATGAATTCTTCGTATTTAGATTTGAATGTTTTATTTAATATAATTTGAGGTATTTCAGATTTGACTTTGCTTTGCTTTATTTATATGAATGCTTTCGATTTATCCAAATTATTTTCATTCGAGTAGATTCTCTTCCCTTTTGGCTCTGGTTAAGTAATTGGTGACGCTTGAGCTATCAAATAAAGCAGTGGTTGAAATTGGCAGATTACTAATTGATCTAGATCACTCTAAAGCTAGTCTTCCCACAGGGATTGACTAGGACTTGAGGATTAAGCTAATTAGTCCACTTGATTTACCTTCATAGTTAGAGGTTAACAAAGTGGGAGAAAAATCCAATTCTCATCATAATTGATAAGGATAACTAGGATAGGACTTCCAGTTCTTATACCTTTCCAAGAGTTTTATTATTTATTTAAATTAATTCCTTACAATTTACTTTCTTGCCATTTACTATTCTTGCTTTTTATCTTATTCATTAAAAACCCAAAATTCTACCTTTTTCATAGCTAATAATAAGTCATACCTCCCTGTAATTCCTTGAGAAGATGACCCGAGGTTTAAATACTCAGTTATCAATTTTATTGGGTTTGCTTAAGTGACAAACAAAACTTTTGTAAAGAAGGAATTCTTGTCGGTCTAGAAGCTATACTTACAACGAGAATTTATTTTTAGAAAATTCTAGATCGCGCGAGAGTTTCGCTCTTTCAAAATGGCGCCATTGCCGGGGAGTTGCAATAGAGTGCTAAGTTATTGATTGGAATTTATTTATTTGCATTTTATTTTATTTTTCTACTATGAGTTGCATGTTTCTTTGGTTAAATGACGCGTTCACTTCCTGATCCAAGCTTGCCAGTATTTGATCCTGAGATTGAAAGAACTATTTCACGTATAAGGCAAGCTCGGCGTCGGTTAGTCCTCTCCGAGGGCAAATCTGAAACGTCACTTGAGGAAGAAACATGCTCCCTTTCTACTGATTCGGTTGATTTATGTGCAGGTGACATGGCAGCACCTAGGAGAGTTACTATCCAGGAGGCGGGAGCCCCTGATTTCACACTGCAACCGTTTCAAGCGCATCACCCAGCGGTGGCTACAGATTTTGAAATAAAGACTACACTTCTCAACTTGATGCCTAAGTTTCATGGCTTACCTGCTCAAGAGCCTATCAAGCATCTCAGGGATTTCCAAGCAGCCTGTTCTACTGTCAGGTGTGATGGTGCAGATGAAACTTCTATTCTGTTGAAAGCCTTCCCATTCTCTCTTGAGGGAAAGGCGAGAGAGTGGTACTACACTCAACCCGCAGCAACTGTTTCTGACTGGGATACGCTTAGAAGAGAATTTTTGGAAAACTTCTTTCCAGCTAAAGTTACTGATAAACTAAGGAAAGACATTTCCATGATTGTTCAGGACGAATCCGAGACTCTCTATAAATACTGGGAGCGCTTCAACAATCTTCTGGAAGCATGCCCCCACAATATGATTGACAAGATAGTGTTGCTCGGCTACGTCACACAGGGCATGAGGCCCCAAGATAAGACCACACTGAAAAGTGCTAGCAATGGGTCTATGAAAAAGTACAAGACCACTGATGAGGCATGGCAATTGATCAGCAACTTAGCTGAATATACTAGAAATCACAGGCAGAAACAAAGCCGGTCAAAAGCTATTGCAGAAGTATCATCTAGCAGATAGACTGTTGCTCTAACTCAGAGTATCTGTGAAATGACCAACTTACTGAAGCAGATGCAGTTGAGTCAACAACAAGCTCATCCCTCTCCACCACAGCAAAGCCAACAGTTGGTTCCACAAAGAGTATGCGGGATCTGTGCTGATTATAGCCATTATACTAATGAATGTCCGCAGCTCCAGCAGGAAGACAACACTGTGGCAGCCACTCATAACTTCTATGACCGTTCCAATCAAGGATACAATCAAGGTGGTAGCTACAACCATGGATGGTAGGACAATTCAAACCAAGGTTGGAGAGATAATTCTAACCAGGACTGGAGGGACAACAATAACAGAGGAGGTAGAGACAATCAGGGAAATTAGAGGTGGAATAATAACAACAACAGACAGCAGAACCAGAACCAGCCTTACAAAGCACCTCACCTGAGGCAATTCCAAGGACCACAGCACAACCAACAGCAGACCTCTCAGATCACTTATCCCTCTTCATCTTCTAATGATGAGTTACTACAATCTATTGACCGGAGACAGCAGGCCATGGAAAATAACCTTACTTCTACTCTAAATGGCCTAAACTCTACCTTGCAAGCTCTTGTATCACAGATTGGATCACTAAATAACTCCAACAACCAGCCTTTGAGCTCTAGTGGAATCCCTCTCAACCATTGCCCAATCCAAAGGGTAGCATCAATGGCATCACTCTAAGGTCTGGAACCACACTGCAAGAGAGGAATCAGGAGGAGCCAATCCCATCAGAACACGCCTCAGCTGAAGAGGTAGTGAAAGTAGAGGATGCTGAAGAGGAAGAGGACATACAAGACATGGTTGAAGAAGAAGAAGCTCAACCACAGAAGGAAGCACCAAAGGAGGCAGACCCTGCAGGAAACGCCCTCCCTATTCCATTTCCACAAATTACAAGAAAGCCCAGGAAGCAGATGGAACTTGATCCCAAAATAGTAGAAATATTCAAAAAGGTTGAGGTAACTATTCCCCTTTTTGATGTTATTCAGCAGGTACCTAAATACGCAAAGTTTCTAAAAGATTTATGTATACATAAAGACAAAATTAATGAATTAGAAACTATCCCTTTAGGTAGTTCTATATCTGCTTTAATGGGAAGTATACCTGAAAAGTGTGGTGATCCAGGTCCATGTATGGTTAATTATACTATTGGTGGTGTGATATTTTCTGACTGCATGTGCGATTTAGGAGCATGTGTTAGTATAATGCCTTTGTCTATATATGATACTTTGAGGCTCCTTCCCTTAAAAAGGTCGGCAGCTCGTTTTGTGTTAGCAGATAAAAGCATATTTACAGTAGTTGGAATTGCTGAAGATGTATTAATGAGCATTAAGGGGCTCACATTTCCCATTGACTTCTATATCCTGGAAATGCCCCCTAATGACTTAGGAAGACCATCATCAATCCTGCTTGGAAGACCATTCCTGAAGACTTCAAAGTTCAAGCTAGACGCATTTTCCGAAACTTATTCTTTTGAAATAGATGGCAGAATAGTGAAATTCAGTTTAAATGGAGCTATGGAGCATCCTCTAGATGACCTTTCTATCTCCCAGTGTGACATCATAGATGAAACCGTGGCTGAAGTTCACCAGGAGGAGTTAGAAGAGAAGTACACAGGACAAGGTCCAAGTGTGGGGACACTTTCAGAGGACAATGAGGGTACTTTGCCATTATCACCAGCCCCAGATAATCTAGAGCCTGACCATAAACAGAAATTAGAATTAAAGCCCCTCCCTCCATACTTCAAGTATGCTTACCTTGAGGACAAGCAGAAGTTTCCAGTTATCATTGCAAGGGAACTCACTTCCCAACAAGAAGCACAGCTACTCAGTGTGCTGAGGAAACACAGAAAAGCAATTAGATGGAGCTTGGCAGACATAGAAGGCATCAACCCTCAAGTTTGTGAGCACAGGATATTTTTAGAAGAGGGAGCTAGGCCTATTCGTCAACCCTAGAGAAGGCTGAATCCCACTATCTTAGAGGTTGTCAAAAAGGAAGTGACCAGACTACTTGAGGCGGATATCATCTACCCCATCTTAGACAGTGAATGGGTAAGCCCAGTACAAGTGGTACCCAAGAAGTCTGGAGTCACTACAGTGAAGAATGAGCATGGAGAGCTCATAGCAACTAGAGTACAGAACGCCTGGAGGGTCTGCATTGATTACAGGCGCCTCAACCAGGCCACTCGTAAGGATCACTACCCCCTTCCATTCATTGATCAAATGCTGGATCGCCTGTCAGGTAAATCAGATTATTGCTTTTTAGATGGTTACACAGGCTATTTCCAGATTCATATAGCTCCTGAAGATCAGGAAAAGACTACTTTTACATGTCCTTTTGGGACTTATGCTTATAAAAGAATGCCCTTTGGCTTGTGCAATGCACCAGCTACTTTCCAAAGGTGCATGATGAGTCTTTTCTCTGACCTTATTGAGGACTGTATGGAGGTTTTTATGGATGATTTTAGCATTTATGTTGATTCCTTTAGCCTTTGCTTAGATAGTTTATCTAGAGTATTAGATAGATGTGTCAGTACAAACTTTGTATTAAATTACGGCCCTTCGGCCCATGGCATAACAAGCACTTCCACCGCCATCCTCCGCATCTCACATAATCATCTTTGATCCTCATTGATCATTTATTTTTCCCTTGCTTCACTCGCAAGTTACCACATTCACTAGCTCCTTGTTTCATTGCTAGGCATATCATAATGATTTAAGACATAAGTGGTGAGATCGGAGGCTTAGAAGTATGAAATTTGGCCTTTAAAACTCAAAAATCAACTTTGGAATGAAAACAGGGCCACGCGTACGCGTAGATGGCCACAAAACTCATCGATGCGCAAGTGTCATACGCGCAAATGCGCGGATTGAAAAATAGCCAAACGACGTTCAAGCGTCAGCCACGCGTACGTGTGGGTGCTCTTGCGCCCTAGGCACAAAACTGGCACAACTCTGGCACAACTCTCGGAAAATAGCTGGGCATTTGGTGCAGTGCATTGACACACCCGCGCACACCACGCGCACGCGTGGATGGTGCTTTCTTGAAGAACGGCACGTACGCGTGATGAGCGGATAATTTATACGCTTTTTGGCATTGTTTTTAGGTAGTTTTTAATATGTTTTAGTCATTTTTTATTATATTTTTATTAGTTTTTAAATAAAAATCACATTTCTGGTCTTTACTATGAGTTTGTGTGTTTCTCTATGATTTCAGGTAATTTCTGGCTGAAATTGAGGGAGCTGAGCAAAAATCTGATTCAGGCTGAAAAAGGACTGCTGATGCTGTTGGATTCTGACCTCCCTGCACTCGGAATGGATTTTTTGAAGCTACCGAAGTTCAATTGGCGCGTTCTTAATTGCGTTGGAAATTAGACATCCAGGGATTTCCAGCAATATATAATAGTCCATACTTTTCTCAAAGATAGATGACGTAAACTGGCGTTCAACGCCAGTTCCATGTTGCATTCTGGTGTTAAACGCCAGAAACAGGTTACAAGTTGGAGTTAAACGCCAGAAACAGGTTACAACTTGGCGTGTAACTCTAGAAACAGCCTAGGCATGTGTAAAGCTCAAGTCTCAGCCCCAGCACACACCAAGTGGGCCCCAAAAGTGGATTTCTGCACTATCTATCATAGTCTACTCATTTTCTGTAAACCTAGGTCACTAGTTTTGTATTTAAACAGCTTTTAGAGATTTATTTTGTATCTCATGAAATTTTTAGATCTGAACTTTGTACTCTTTGATGGCATGAGTCTCTAAACTCCATTGTTGGGGGTGAGGAGCTCTGCTGTGTCTCGATGAATTAATGTAATTATTTCTGTTTTCTATTCAAACACGTTTGTTTCTATCTAAGATGTTCATTCGCACTTTAATATGATGGATGTGATGATCTGTGACACTCATCACCATTCTCAACCTATGAACGTGTGCCTGACAACCACCTTCGTTCTACCTTCGATTGAATGAGTATCTCTTGGATTCCTTAATCAGAATCTTCGTGGTATAAACTAGAATCCATTGGCAGCATTCTTGAGAATCCGGAAAGTCTAAACCTTGTCTGTGGTATTCCGAGTAGGAGGTTTATAAAGGATTTTTCAAAAATCACAAAACTTCTAAGCAATCTGCTAGCTGCTAACATACCATTTATGTTTGACACAGAGTGTCTGCAGGCGTTTGAAACCCTGAAAGCTAAGCTGGTCACAGCACCAGTTATTTTCGCACCATACTGGACATTACCATTCGAATTGATGTGTGATGCCCGTGATCAAGCCATTGGTGCAGTATTGGGGCAGAGAACGACAAGCTTCTGCATGTCATTTATTATGCTAGCCGTGTTTTAAATGATGCCCAGAAGAATTACACAACCACAGAAAAGGAATTGCTTGCAGTGGTTTATGCCATTGACAAGTTTAGATCATACTTAGTAGGATCAAAAGTGATTGTGTACACTGACCATGCTGCTCTTAAATATCTACTTACAAAGCAGGATTCAAAACCCAGGCTCATAAAATGGGTGTTGCTTCTGCAAGAGTTTGATATCGAAATAAGAGACAGAAAAGGGACAGAAAACCAAGTGGCTGATCATTTGTCTCGGATAGAGCCAGTAGAAGGGGCGTCCTTTCCCTCTATTGAGATCTCTGAAACCTTTCCGGATGAGCATTTGTTTGCCATTCAGAAAATACCATGGTTTGCAGACATTGCAAACTATAAAGCTGCAAGGTTCATACCGAAGGAGTACAGCAGGCAAAAAAAGAAAAAATTAATTACTGATGCAAAGTACTACTTGTGGGATGAACCCTATCTCTTTAAGAGATGTGCAGACGGAATAATCCGAAGGTATGTGCCTAGAGAAGAAGCACAGAAGATCTTATGGCATTGCCATGGGTCCCAATATGGAGGCCATTTCGGAGGTGAGCGAACAGCCACCAAGGTCCTCCAATGTGGCTTCTACTGGCATACCCTCTATAGAGATTCCCGAGAGTTTGTACGTAACTGTGATAGTTGCCAGAGAGCTGGTAATCTGCCTCATGGTTACGCCATGCCTCAACAAGGAATCTTGGAGATTGAGTTGTTTGATGTATGGGGTATTGACTTCATGGGGCCTTTCTCACCATCATACTCAAACACTTATATTCTGGTTGCAGTCGACTATGTATCCAAATGGGTAGAGGCCATTGCCACACCCACTAATGATACTAAGACAGTGCTGAAGTTCCTCCACAAATATATCTTCAGCAGATTTGGTGTCCCTAGAGTGCTAATCAGTGATGGGGGCACCCACTTCTGCAACAAACAGCTTTACTCTGCCATGGTCCGGTATGGAATTAGCCACAAAGTGGCAACTCCATATCATCCACAGACAAATAGGCAAGCTGAAGTCTCTAACAGAGAACTGAAAAGAATCCTGAAACGGACTGTAAGTACCCGTAGAAAGGATTGGGCGAGAAGCTTGGATGATGCTCTGTGGGCTTACAGAACAGCATTTAAGACTCCTATAGGGACCTCTCCATACCAGCTTGTGTATGGTAAGGCCTGTCATTTGCCCATGGAACTGGAGCATAAGGCCTACTGGACAACCAGATTCCTAAACTTTGATGCCAAATTAGCTGGAGAAAAAATATTGCTCCAGCTGAATGAGCTAGAAGAATTCAGACTCACTACTTTCGAAAATGCCAAGCTTTACAAAGAGAAAGCAAAAAGGTGGCATGATAGAAAGCTGTCATCTAGAGTTTTTGAACTAGGACAGATGGTTCTGCTGTTTAACTCTAGACTCAGGCTATTCCCCGAGAAACCGAAATCCCGGTGGAGGGGACCATATGTGATTACAAGTGTGTCACCATATGGCTGTGTGGAGCTTCAAGACATTGATTCTAATAAGAAGTTCATTGTTAATAGACAGAGAATCAAGCATTATCTTGAAGGCAATGTTGAGCAAGAGTGCTCAAAGCTGAGGCTAGATTAAAAGCTCAGCAAGGTCCAGCTAAAGACAATAAAGAAGCACTTGTTGGGAGGCAACCCAATGTTATTTAACTATATCTATTTAGTTTCCATTGCTATTTTATGTTTTTTGTAGGTTGATGATCATGTGAAGCCACAAAAACTACTGAAAAATCAAAAACAGAATGAAAAACAGCATTAAAAATAGCTCACCCTGGAGGAAGAGCTTACTGGCATTTAAACGCCAGTAAGAAGCAACAAGCTGGCGTTTAACGCCAGAAAGAAGCATCAAGCTGGCGTTAAATGCCAGAAACAAGCACAAAGTTGGCGTTAAATGCCAAGAAAGGGGAAAAGCTGGCGTTTAACGCCAGAAACAAGCAGCAGTCTGGCGTTAAATGCCAGGATTGCACACTAAGGGCGTTATGCATGCCTCAATGGAGCGGGGATGCTAAGTCCTTGACCCCTTAGGATCTGTGGACCCCACAGGATCCCCACCTACCTCACCATTCCAATTCAAACCATTTCCCTCCCATACCCACCCATTCACACACCTCCTTTTCCTCCACTTCTCCTTCTACTCCCTTCTATCTTCTTTTGCTCGAGGACGAGCAAACCTTTTAAGTTTGGTATGGAAAAAAGCGTTGCTTTTTGTTTTTCCATAACCATTTATGGCACCTAAGGCCGGAGAAACCTCTAGAAAGAGGAAAAGGAAGGCAGTTGCTTCCACCCCCGAGTCATGAGAGATGGAGAGGTTCATCTCAAGGGTCCATAGTTCAGTGGTAGAGCATTTGACTGCAGATCAAAGAGCTATGAGGAAGGAGCAACAAAGATAAGGAAGAGACATAGAGGAGCTCAAGAGCACCATTGGTTCTTCAAGAAGAGGAAGACGCCACCCTCACTAAGGTGGACCTGTTCCTTAATCTCCTTGTTCTTATTTCTCTGTTTTTTGTTTACTATGCTTTATGTTTATTTATGTTTGGGTCTTATTACATGATCACTAGTATCTAAGTGTCTATGTCTTAAAGATATGAATGTCCTATGAATCCATCACCTTTCTTAAATGAAAAATGTTTTCTGAAAAAGAAAAAGAAGTACATGAATTTTGAATTTTAAAATAGTTTAATTATTTTGATGTGGTGGCAATACTTTTTGTTTTCTGAATGAATGCTTGAACAGTGCATATGTCTTTTGAATTTGTTGTTTATGAATGTTAAAATTGTTGGCTCTTGAAAGAATGATGAAAAAGGAGAAATGTTATTTGATAATCTGAAAAATCATAAAAACGATTCTTGAAGCAAGAAAAAGCAGTGAAGAACAAAGCTTGCAAAAAGAAAAATGCGAAAAAAAAAAGAGAAAAAGCAAGCAGGAAAAAAAAAGCCAAAAGCTCTTTAAACCAAAAGGCAAGGGTAATAAAAAAGATCCAAGGCTTTGAGCATCAGTGGATAGGAGGGCATAAAGGAATAAAATCCTGGCCTAAGCGGCTAAACCAAGCTGTCCCTAACCATGTGCTTGTGGCGTGAAGGTGTCAAGTGAAAACTTGAGACTGAGCGGTTAAAGTCGAGGTCCAAAGCAAAAAAAAAAAGAGTGTGCTTAAGAACCCTGGACACCTCTAAGTGGGGACTCTAGCAAAGCTGAGTCACAATCTAAAAAGGTTCACCCAGTTATGTGTCTGTGGCATTGATGTATCCGGTGGTAATACTGAGTTCTGAGTTCTGAATTCTGAGTTCCTATAGATGCCAATCATTTTGAATTTCAAAGGATAAAGTGAGATGCCAAAACTGTTCAGAAGCAAAAAGCTAATAGCCCCGCTCATCTAATTAAGACTGATCTTCATAGATGTTTTTGGAATTCATTGTATATTCTCTTATTTTTATCCTACTTTGTTTTTAGTTGCTTAGGGACAAGCAACAATTTAAGTTTGGTATTGTGATGAGCGGATAATTTATACGCTTTTTGGCATTGTTTTTAGGTAGTTTTTAATATGTTTTAGTCACTTTTTATTATATTTTTATTAGTTTTTAAATAAAAATCACATTTCTGGACTTTACTATGAGTTTGTGTGTTTTTCTATGATTTCAGGTAATTTCTGGCTGAAATTGAGGGAGCTGAGCAAAAATCTGATTCAGGCTGAAAAAGGACTGCTGATGTTGTTGGATTCTGACCTCCCTGCACTCGGAATAGATTTTTTGGAGCTACAGAAGTCCAATTAGTTCGATCTCAATTGCGTTGGAAAGTAGACATCCAGGGCTTTCCATAAATATATAATAGTATATACTTTGCTCAAGGATAGACGACGTAAATTGGCATTCAACGCCAGTTCCATGTTGCATTCTGGCGTTAAACGCCAGAAACAGGTTACAACCTGGCGTTTAACTCTAGAAACAGCCTAGGCACGTGTAAAGCTCAAGTCTCAACCCCAGCACACACCAAGTGGGCCCCAGAAGTGGATTTCTGCACTATCTATCATAGTCTACTCATTTTCTATAAACCTAGGTCACTAGTTTTGGATTTAAATAGCTTTTAGAGATTTATTTTGTATCTCATGACATTTTAAGATCTGAACTTTGTACTCTTTGACGGCATGGGTCTCTAAACTCCATTGTTGGGAGTGAGGAGCTCTGCTGTGTCTCGATAAATTAATGCAATTATTTCTGTTTTCTATTCAAACACGCTTGTTTCTATCTAAGATGTTCATTCGCACTTTAATATGATGGATGTGATGATCCGCGACACTCATCACCATTCTCAACCTATGAACGTGTGCCTGACAACCACCTCCGTTCTACCTTCGATTGAATGAGTATCTCTTGGATTCCTTAATCAGAATCTTCGTGGTATAAGCTAGAATCCATTGGCAGCATTCTTGAGAATCTGGAAAGTCTAAACCTTGTCTGTGGTATTCCGAGTAGGATTCAGGGATTGAATGACTGTGACAAGCTTCAAACTCACAAGGGTTGGGCGTAGTGACAGACGCAAAAGGATCAATGGATCCTATTCCAGCATGAGTGAGAACCGACAGATGATTAGCCGTGCAGTGATAGCGCACCTGGACTATTTTCATTGAGAGGGTAGATGGTAGCCATTGACAACGGTGATCCACCAACACACAGCTTGCCATAGGAGGATCCTTGCGTGCGTGAAGAAGAAGACAGGGGGAAAGCAGAGATTCAGAAGACAAAGCATCTCCAAAACTGCAACATATTCTCCATTACTGCATAACAAGTATTTAATTCATGCTCTTTTATTTTTCGCAATCCAAACTGATAATTATAATTGATATCCTAACTAAGAATTACAAGATAACCATAGATTGCTTCAAGCCAACAATCTCCGTGGGATTCGACCCTTACTCACGTAAGGTATTACTTGGACGACCTAGTGCACTTGTTGGTTAGTGGTATGAGTTGTGAAAAGTGTGATTTACAATTCGTGCAACAACGCACCAAGTGCGCCTACGTGCGGAGGGTCATTTTGCTAAAAATTTTCTAAGTTAAAAGCTGCAGAATTCACAGATTCAACCCCCAATCTTCCGATGGACATAACTTTCTCATTTTAAATCATTTTCTGCCTGTTCTTCTAGTGGCGTGGACATCCCGGATCCAATTTCATTTCTAAACAAGTTTGGTACAAAACCGGGATCCGTAGTCCAAGTTATATCCCGTCAAAACATGCCCGAAAACTATGTTTTCTTACAAAACCACAAGGTGCAATTTTCAAAACAAACCATTTTCAACTCTTTTCAAAATCAACCAAAACATGCCAATTTTGCCTTTTTCGAAATCAATCAAAAGGTACCAAAATCAACATCAAGCCATCCTCAACTCACACATTGACACTTTACCAAAATTTCCAAAACCACCGTCCAACCATTTTAACACTTCTCAATCAAATGGCTACAGGGCAAACACAATATCATATCACACATCCTTCCTCATCCCAATTTCCGATAATACCATTTCCAAATCAAACATCATTATACATAATCATCATCATACTCACCATCAACATGGTACCACCCACCAATTCAACCTCAATCATTCATCAAGCATATATCACAACATGCAGTTTCTCATATATCACACAATCAAGGCATCAATATTCATAATCACATATATGATCACATCATATATCTCAACCATTCAACAACATCATCAATTCAATACCTATCTTAGGGCCTCTAGCTTAAGTATTTCCTACCACGTTACATATTAGATACGAGAAACCGAGACTATACCTTAGCCGATTTCCCAAGCTCAACCGGAGCACTTCCAAACCACTTGTCCAAAAGTCCTCTAGGTCTCAACACCTCCAAGAACAGATTTTTACCACCAAAAATCCCTTTTCAAGCTTTCCAAGGTCTCAATCAAGCCCCAATATTCACATATACACAACCTAAGCCACAATCATCATACCCATACACAACATCTCAATACCCAAACATCATAGAACAATAAATTACACTAGGGTTGAGAATCTTACCACACCCAAGGTCCAAGGAGACAAGATTAACCTTCTCCTTCAAGAGAGTTGGGTCCTATAACATCAAAGAGCCCAAAATCTCAATATTTTTGCTCATGAAACTCGAAATCAAGGCCGGAAATTCGAAAAGCAAAACGTGGCTTACCTCAAGATTGATTGTATAGGTTTTGTAGAGCTCTCCGCGATGAACGCATGGCCATAAACGGTGTGGCGATCGGAGCTCTAGATCAAAAGTTAAGGTGGTTTGAAGATCAAGTGAGAGATAGAAGTTTGAGAGAGTGTTCTTCCCCTCCCTTACTCCATTTCAGCGTGTGTGTGTAACAAATGAGGAGAGAGAGTGCTGAAAACTAGGGTTTTGGCTTAGTTTAGTTGGTCCAAGGGCCCACTTTGGGTCCGATTGGTCCGGTTTGGCCCGTTCAGTCCAATCTTGGTCCGATTTCTATAAAATTGGTACCGAAATTCTCGTCTCAATCTCCTCTATCATCTTTAGCCATAAAAATCACATTTTTGGTTTCTAGAATAAATTCTCATTTATGGGTTAATTAGCCGTTAATTAACCGGGTTTTACACTTTTACTGTATGATTTTGATTAGTGATATTTGATTTATATTTGTCTTGAAGAACTTATTTACTTTTAACCAAGTAGGAAACAAAATCATTTTAGCATATAGTTGCATTCATATACATAGGTTGCATTGCATTGCATGAGTCTTACTTTTCCCTACTCATTTACTTTATCTCCTTAAGCTAAGCATGAGGACATGCTAATGTTTAAGTGTGGGGAGGTTGATAAACCACTATTTTATGGTTTATCTTGTGTTTAATTGAGTGGTTTCATCAAATCTTTACCCACTTATTCACATGAATTGCATGATTTTACAATTTCTTCCTAGTTTTGTTCTATGGTTGAAAACTTGCTTCCTAGAGACCTTTAATTTGTGTATTTTAATTCTCCTTTATACCATTTGATGCCTTGATATGTGTGTTAAGTGTTTCAGGCTTTATAGGGCAGGAATGACTTAGAAAATGGAGAGGAAGCTTGCCAGTTTTCAATGTCAAAAGTTCATCATTCCTTATGTCATATATCAATCATCCTCCACCCAACGTCAAATCATTCTCAGCACGCTAGAAACTTAGGCCTCTGTTTTCTAATTTATCATAAAACCGTGTTCTAGAAACCTTAAGTTACATCCCATGTTCTAATACTCAAAATTGAGCCCATAAGTCTTAAAATGGTGTTTTAGGAGCTTACAACCTTGTTGGAAAGGTAGAATAGTTGAAAAAAATAAAATTTTGAGAAACAGGACGTGTGCAGCCGCACAAGGGTCTGTGCGTGCGCACACTCCTGAGAGTTTTAAAATGCGTGCGTACGCACGGGGTGTGCGTACGCACAGGTGTCAATTTTTACAAGGATCTGTGCACTCGCACAACTTGTGCCAGCGCCCCCAACAGACTGACCTTCCTGACGTGTGCGTCCCCACAGACCTGTGCGTCCGCACAGGTTGAAGTTTTTTCTTAGATATGTGCGCGCACAAGCTGTGCTAGCGCTGCGAATAGAGCGCACTTCCCTGCCTGTGCATGTGCACAGGTGTGTGCATCCGCACAGGTCAAAATATTTGCAGGGTGTTCATGCGCACGAGGGTGTGCGTCCGCACATATCAGAAATCATGAAATTCTGCAACTTTACAAAATTTCATATTTTTAACACCAACTTTGAAGGATCATAACTTCCTCTACAAAATTCTAATTTTTTAAAATTTTATATCGATTTAAAGAGTTTTTAAAGATCTTTAATTCTAAATAAATTTCAATCAATTTTGAAAATCGAGGCAAAAGTTATGATCGAGCAAAGTTCACCACAAACTCAATTTTACCAAACTTCACAATTTACCCAATTTCTTACCATACATATTCCAAACCATACCATACCATTCCAAACCCCTTCTCTCATCAGAATTTACCTTTTGTATCATATCACACCAATCATACCATAATTTCTTTCACCTTTCATTATTCTCAACTTTATTTATCATATATATATAACATATCCACCAATCATCATCATCTCACTACCAATTCTCATCACCAACCCAACCAAGATTCATATTCATAATCAACAATACTCATGCATCTAATCTATAGTATTTCAACTTCATCGTGTAATCACAACAACACATCAATACATTATACCTCATCAAACACAAACAATCATCAACAACATACTATTTCCAAATCTATCCTATAGGTCACTAGCCTAAGTGACCATGAATATTATATACTACATAGAGGAAACCGAAACCATACCTTGGCCAATTCCCTTTATGCACCCAAATTCCAACTTAGGACAAACAAGCTTCCAACCACAATCCAAGCTTTCAATTCCACTCCAATAAGCACAAATAAGTTCCAAGAGCTCCCAAAGCCACAACAATCAAACTATATACATATAAATCACCTCAAATCAACCTAGGGTTCCAATTAAACAAAAATTCACAAGGGTTTGGCCCTTACCTTCTCCAACAGATTTACTAGCAAGAATCCAAGGCTAAGCAAGGATTAGAGCAAACCTAAACATCCAAAATCACAAAAACTCATTTAATCAAAAATCCTATATACCCAAAATTTTGAGGAGAGAAATTGAGAAAGATTCGAGCTTTCCTTACCAGTTTCTTATATGAGTTTTGTAGAGCTCTCCACGAGGAATGCGTAGCCACAAACGGTGCGGCGATCAGAGCTCTCTAGCTCAAGATATGAGCTTTGGAAGAAGATGATGAATAGTGCCCAAAAGGGTTTCTTCTTCCTCTCTTTAATTCAGCATGAGTGTGGGTGTGTTTAGTGTTGTGGCTGATTTGGTTCATTTAATGAGCCTTTTATATGTTGGGCTTGGGCCCAACTTGGGTCCGGTCCAATCTGGTTGCATTTTTAGCCCGGTTGGCTCAACTTCGGGCCAAACCTTTAAAATTAACGCCCGGTTTTTCATTTCTAACATTTTTCTAAGGTTTTTGACGGTTTTCGCTTTTTCTCATACGGTACCGGCCAGAATTGAACCGGTTCAACCAGTTCAATTGCTAGTTCGCCGTTTTTTGTGGTTTTTCACAGAAGACACATTTTCTGACTCAGCCAAAAATCACCTTTAAATCCTCAAATTCTCACTCTAACTTTTTGAAGCCTAGTTTGGGCAATATTAATTACTTAATTAATCAGTTGATTAGTTGCGGTTCTTACATGCTCCCCACCAAATAAGAAATTTTGCCCTCAAAATTTAAATTACCTGAGAAAAGTTTGGGATAATCCTTTCGCATCTCAGACTTTAATTCCCAAGTGTGTTCTTCTACTCCTGCTCGCTCCCAAGCTACTTTAACCAATGGGACATCCTTTCCTCGCAGCTTCTTTACACTAGTATCATCGATCCTCACTGGCGTTACTTGGAAAGTCAAGTTCTCTTCTAACTCGACCGATTCAGGCTCCAACCTATGAGCCGCATCCGACGTGTACTTACGGAGTTGTGACACGTGGAATACGTCATGCAAGTTAGACAGATGAGGTGGCAAAACGACTTGATACGCCACCGGCCCGAATCTTTTCAGAATCGGAAACGGTCCTATATATCTTGGGTTCAATTTCTTGGTCTTGATTGCTCTTCCAATCCCAGTTGTCGGTGTAACCCTAAGGAATACATGCTCTCCTACTTCGAACTCTAACGGTTTCCTTCTCTGATCCGCATAACTCTTCTGTCGACTTTGAGCAGTTAGAATCCTTGCACGAATCTTCTTAATGTTCTCAATAGTCTCTGCTACCACATCTGAACCCAATACACTTGCTTCACCAGATTCATACAAACAAAGTGGAGACTGGCACTTCCGTCCATACAAAGCCTCATACGGAGCCATCCCAATGCTTTCATGAAAACTATTGTTATATGCAAACTCCACCAACAGCATGTATCGGTCCCAACTTTCGGGTTGATCTAAAACACATGCTCTCAGCATATCCTCCAAGGTTTGAATAGTCCTTTCCGACTGTCCATCAATTTGCGGATGATATGCGGTACTAAGAGATAGCTTCGTATCGAAAGCTTTTTGGAAAGCTCCCCAAAACCTCGAAGTGAATCGGGGATCACGGTCTGATACTATGCTCGAAGGCACACTATGCAACCTTACTATCTCCTTGATGTACAATCTGGCCAACTCCTCCATAGAACAATTTACTCGGATAGGCAGAAAATGAGCAGATTTGGTCAAGCGATCTACGATCACCCAAATCGCATCAAATCCTGACCTAGTCCTCGGTAAACCGGTCACAAAATCCATCGCAATTCCTTCCCACTTCCACTAAGGAATCTCATGTGGTTGTAGCATTCCTGACGGCTTTTGATGCTCTATTTTCACTTTCTAACAAGTCAAACACTTAGATACTACTGTTGCTACATCACCCTTCATCCCTGGCCACCAGAACATCCTCTTCAAGTCATAATACATCTTCGTGCTTCCGGGATGAATAGAAAACCCACTGTTGTGAGCTTCTGACAATAAATCTTGCCTCAAACTTCCTACATCCGGTATGAAAATCCTTCCCTTGTATCTCCATAACCCTCCATCATCCTTAGTGAATTCTTCGCGCCTCTTATCACCAACTGGCTGAAACAATTACTGAAGCCTCTGCTCATCTTGCTGAGCCCTTTGTATTTCTGATTTAAACGTGCTTGAGATTTGTAGTTGGTTCAAACAAGCTCTCCCAGCAACTTCACCAATATCCATCTTAAGATCCACAAACTTATCTACTAGCTCCTCTTCCTTAATCCTCATCCAAGCTATTGTTAAAGATTTCCGACTCAGAGCATCTGCTACTACGTTCGCCTTTCCAGGGTGATAACTCAACTCGAAATCATAATCTTTAAGCAACTCCATCCACCTTCTCTGGCGCATATTTAGCTCTTTCTGATCAAAGATATACTTGAGACTCTTATGATCAAAAAAGACGCTAAACCTTACTCCGTATAAGTGGTGTCTCCAAATCTTCAATGCAAACACAATCGCCGCTAATTCCAAGTCATGAGTGGGGTAATTCACCTCATGCGGTCTCAGTTGATGCGATGCGTAAGCCACCATGTTCCGGTGTTGCATCAACACGCAACCCAAACCTTTCAGTGACGCATCACAATATACTTCAAACGGTTCATGCGGTTCCGGTAAGATTAGAACAGGTGCTGAAGTTAATCTCTACTTTAACGTCTGAAAACTCTCTTCGCACTCCGACGTCCACAGAAATGGCACCTCTTTCCTCGTTAATTTCGTCATCGGTAGTGCAATCCGGAAAAATCCTTCGATAAATCTCCGATAATATTCGGCAAAGCCCAAAAAGCTCCTAACTTCCGTCACAGTCGTCGGTCTTTCCCATTCCATCACCGCTTCTACCTTTGAAGGGTCTACGGCTATTCCCCCTTTGCTCACCACATGACCTAAGAACTTTATTTCTTCCTTCCAAAACTCGCACTTTGACAACTTAGCGTACAACTTCTACTCCTTCAAGATTTGCAACACAATCTTTAAGTGCTCCTCATGCTCTTTCACCGTCTTAGAATAAACTAAGATGTCATCTATGAAAACCACCACGAATTTGTCCAAAAAGGGACGAAAGACTCTGTTCATGTAATCCATGAAAACAGTAGGTGCATTCATTAACCCAAAAGATATTACCACAAACTCGTAGTGTCTATAGTGCGTCCTAAATGCAATCTTAGGGATATCATCCTCTTTCACCCTGATTTGATGGTAACCGGATCTTAAATCTATCTTGGAAAACACTCCAACTCCTTGTAATTGATCCATTAAGTCATCTATCCTTGGCAGCGGGTACTTGTTCTTCACAGTCACCTTGTTCAACTGTCGGTAATCCACACACAAGCGCATTCCTCCATCCTTCTTCTTCACCAATAAAACTGGCGCTCCCCACGGTGATACACTCGGCCGAATGAACCTCTTGTTCAGAAGCTCTTCCAACTGAGTCTTTAACTCTGCCAGATCTATCGGAGCCATTCTATATGGCGCAATCGATACTGGTCCGGCTCCTGGCACCAATTCAATCGCAAATTCAATTTTCCTTTGAAGTGGGAACTCAGGGATATCTTCCAGAAATACTTCTGGAAAATCTCTAACCACCGGTATCTGATCCAAGTTCTGGGCATCACGCAACGTATTCGCAGCCAACAGAATATAACCCTGACACTCCTCCCCACTACAACGCATCATTACAGAGTTCAGGTAATACCCCGTAGCTACCACTACCCCATTCCCTCCTTCTGGCATAAACTGAATTGTCCGTTCAAAGCAATCCAACAAAACCCGGTTCTTCAACAACCAATCAAATCCCAAAATCATTTCAAGTCCCACCAAGGGTAAACAGATCAAATCGTGCACAAAGTATCTACTCTCAAGCTTGAAACCTACTTGTCTACAACCTGACCTAGTCATAACTGTTTGATGTGGAGTATATACATGCAGATCAAAAGGTAACTCTGACACTTTCAAGCCTAATTCCTCAACTTTATCAAACGAAATAAACGAATGCAAAGCTCCAATATCATATAATGCAACTAAGGACTTATCACCAATTAGACATATACCTCTCATCAATGGATTTTCCTTAGAAGCATCCTTGGCATTCACAGCAAAGACTCGACCTTGATGCTGACTCTGGCCCGTATTCTGGTTCCTCCCACGAGTGCAATCCCTCGCGAAATGACCAGGCAAGCCACAATTGAAGCACCCACTCTGATTTCCTCTCCCCTTGCCAGGTTGAATCTGGTCATGTGTGTTCTTTCTGAAGCCTCCTTGACCTTGAGGTGCATATCCTCCTCTCTTGAAGCTTTGCCCTCTAGGATGGAAATACTTGCCACGCCCCCGACTAGAACTCCCTCTATGAGTGTCCTTAGATGCCGCCACGGTCTTGGCATACTCCTCCACTACTCTAGCATTATTCACCAAGTCAGAGAAGACACGGATCTCCATAAGAGCCACAGCAGTCATAATGTTGTCTTTCAAATCCCTCTGGTACTTAATGCATCTCCAGCTCTTGTAAGTCTCCGGGTCACTCTGACACACCCGAAAAAACCTACAAAGCTCTTCGAACTTATTAGTGTACTCGGCCACAGACATGGAACCTTGCTTCAGCTGCATTAGCTCCATCTCCTTTGCTTCCCTTGTAGACTTAGGGAAATACTTCTTATAGAAAGCCGTTTGGAACACCTCCTATGAAATGTCGGCGTTCTGAAGCTGTAGCAAACGACACTCAGCTTGCCACCAGGGCTGGGCCTCTCTCGCTAGCTGATAAGCAGCAAACTCGACATACTGATTGAGTGAAACATGCTGCGCCTGTAAAGCACGCTCCATAGCCTGGAACCAGTGATCCGCTTCAGTAAGATTTGTGGATCCTCAGAAAGTTAGCGGATGAACCTTGAGGAACGTCGCCAAGGTCATCGAAACTACTCCCGTGTTATTGCCATTTCCCTCAGCATTATCATTGGTATTACCTTCTCCATTCCCATTGCCATTCCTTGCCGGTTGGCCTAACCTCTGCACAGCTTATAGAGTCGTAGCAGCATTCGCTTCCATGGTGTTTGCTAAGTTAGCCATGGCCGCCATGAATTCGGCATGATTATCAGCTGGTTGCTCATTCCTACTTTCTCGCGTACATGTTTGACTTTGCCCGCGAGTAGCCATGTAGGGTTCCTGTCTACACTAAACAATCGATATCAAGTTGATCAGTCTCAATATCAAAAGTCTAGTGCTTCAATTATCCCAAACAGGTACTCACAAACAATCATGCTATGCATATATCAAGTAGATAACCTAATAGCATCAAAGAAAAGACACACAGAGTATGCAATGAAGCACAATCAGTCCATCCCTCAGGCTCACAAGGACGAACCGCTCTGATACCACTAAATGTAACACCCTAATTAGCCTAAGCCTTACCTCGCACCGTAAAGCAAAGGTTAATCAGAGGTTACAATAGTTCTAAGCTCATACGTATAATATATAGAAGAATAATATAATATCTAGAAGCCCGATGAAAGATATAGCTCAAATATTGGATTTGAAAAGCTCAAAACGTACTAACGAACTACTAGCTTAAGGCACAAGAAACTGATAAGATACAATAAAATATAAGTATATAATATCATAGGAAACTAGCCTCGACTTGCGGAGTTTAAGCCGGCTAGCCATACACAAGTATACAGAATTATACAAAAAACTGACAGTTTTAAAACAGCTTATACAAGTTTTCTCTCATAATACAAGCCTCTAGGCTAAACAGAATACAAAAGAGAGATGTATAAACAGATAAACCAAAAAGACTCCAAAAGAATCCAAGATCCTCCGCTCCTGTCACCATCCATAGCAACTCACCGAGGTGGGTTGCGACCTGCATCTGAAAAACACAACAAAGATATGGTATGAGAACCGGAGGTTCTCAGTATAGTAACAGTGCCCAGTGATGTAGGATATAAGACCCTGGGATGCCAAAGGCAATCCTAAGCTCCCTATCCATCACAAGATTCAAGCTTAAAGCATTCTAAAACAAAAAGCATAATATAAACCTCATCATAAAGAAACCGGGTGATCTATCTTAAGGGAGTTCTAATTCTAAACAAACATTGCTGTCCCACAGCCTTCTCCAACCTATCCTCCATGTGATCCCATCACCACCGCCTTTTGAACCTCCTCAATCCCAGTAGAAATCACAAGTAATATACAATGCAAGTAAAACACAAGTAGAAGCATATAAGGCAAATAATTCAGATAGCAAGTAAGCATGTTATTCAATTAGGCAAGCCATTACAGGTAAACAAAGCATACCAACAGATAGAAAATACATATGATGAATGCCTGCCCTACTAGCTGTGATATCATAATGTCGGTTAAACTGCCAACCGACACATCTCCATGGAGACGTCGCCCTTCAGATTTCTTATATGGGAACCCCCGAAATATAGTGCCCAGATTACTGTCCAGGTACCGGCGCATGCACGCCTATAGGTCCGAAGGGATGCTAGCGGGATACTCTTGCCACAGACCTCACATCTCAACGCAAGCGGGACGAACCACCGCCCTTACGCAGCCGCCGCTACCTTGATAGGCGGGATCCAACCGCCGTCCCTGTCGGGCGCAAAGCATCTCATAATATCAGTAAAAACAATATTTCAGTCGTTTTCAGAAAACATTTTCAATATACAGAGATCCATTATCTCAATCCGAGTCCTCGACTTATCTCAACCACTGTCCATTCATAATTCAGTTTCCAATGTCAAAAGTTCATTATTCCTTATCTCATATATCAATCATCCTCTACCCAACGTCAAATCATTCTCAGCACGCCAGAAACCTAGGCCTCTATTTTCTAATTTATCATAAAACCATGTTCTAGAAATCTTAAGTTACATCCCATGTTCTAATACTCAAAATTGAGCCCATAAGTCTTAAAATGGTGTTTTAGGAGCTTACAACCTTGTTAGGAAGGTAAAATAGTTGAAAACAAATAAAATTTTGAGAAATTTGACGTGTGCGGCTGCACAAGGGTCTGTGCATGCGCACACTCCTAAGAGTTTTAAAATGTGTTCATACGCACGGGGTGTGTGTATGCACAGGTGTCAATTTTTACAAGGATATGTGCACTCGCACAACCTATGCCAGCGCCCCAACAGACTGACCTTTCCAACGTGTGCGTCTCCATAGACTATGCGTCTGCACAGGTTGAAGTTTTTCCTTAGATATGTGCGCGCACAAGCTGTGCTAGCGCTGCGACCAGAGTGCACTACCCTGCCTGTGCATGCGCACAAGTGTGTGTGTCCGCAAAGGTCAAAATATTTGCAGGGTGTGCGTCTGCACGAGGGTGTGCGCCCGCACATATCATAAATCATGAAATTCTGCAACTTTGCAGAATTTTAGATTTTTAACACCAACTTTAAAGGATCATAACTTCCTCTACAAATTTCCAATTTTCACAAATTTTATATCGATTTAAAGAGTTTTCAAAGATATTTAATTCTAAAAAATTTCAATAAATTTCAAAAATTGATGCAAAAGTTATGATCGAGCAAAGTTCACCAAAAACTCAATTTTACCAAACTTCACAATTTACCTAATTTCTTACCATACACATTCCAAACCATACCATACCATTCCAAACCCCCTTCTCTCATCAGAATTTACCTTTTGTATCATATCACACCAATCATACCATAATTTCTTTCACCTTTCATTATTCTCAACTTTATTTATCACATATATATAACATATCCACTCATCATCATCATCTCACTACCAATTCTCATCACCAACTCAACCAAGATTCATATTCATAATCAACAACACTCATGCATCTAAGCCATAGTATTTCAACTTCATCATGTAATCACAACAACACATCAATACATTATACCTCATCAAACACAAACAATCATCAACAACATACTATTTCCAAACCTATCCTATAGGTCGCTAGCCTAAAGGTCCATGAATATTATATACTACATAGAGGAGACCGAAACCATACCTTGGCCGATTCCCTTTATGTATCCAAATTCCAACTTAGGACAAACAAGCTTCCAACCACAATCCAACCTTTCAATTCCACTCCAATAAGCACAAATAAGTTTCAAGAGCTCCCAAAGCCATAACAATCAAGCTATATACATATAAATCACCTCAAATCAACCTAGGGTTCCAATTAAACATAAATTTACAAGGGTTTAGTGGCCCTTACCTTCTCCAACAGATTTACTAGCAAGAATCCAAGGCTAAGCAAGGATAGAGCAAACCTAAACATCCAAAATCACAAAAACTCATTTAATCAAAAACCCTATATACCCAAAATTTTGAGGAGAGAAACTGAGAGGGATTCGAGATTTTCTTACCAGTTTCTTATATGGATTTTGTAGAGCTCTCCACGAGGAACGCGTAGCCGCAAACGGTGCGGCGATCGGAGCTCTCTAGCTCAAGGTATGAGCTTTGGAAGAAGATGATGAATAGTGCCAAAAAAGGTTTCTTCTTCCTCTCTTCAATTCAGCATGAGTGTGGGTGTGTTTAGTGTTGTGGCTGATTTGGTT
Source organism: Arachis hypogaea (assembly GCF_003086295.3). Taxonomy (NCBI): domain Eukaryota; kingdom Viridiplantae; phylum Streptophyta; class Magnoliopsida; order Fabales; family Fabaceae; genus Arachis; species Arachis hypogaea. The sequence goes on from NC_092049.1 coordinate 26,964,009, forward strand.
CATTTAATGAGCCTTTTATATGTTGGGCTTGGGCCCAACTTGCGTCCGGTCCAACCCGTTAGCATTTTTAGCCCATTTGGCCCAACTTTGGACCAAACCTTTAAAATTAACGCCCGGTTTTTTATTTCTAACATTTTTCTAAGGTTTTTGACGGTTTTTGCTTTTTCTCATGCGGTACCGGGCAGACTTGAACCGGTTCAACCGGTTCAACTGCTGGTTCGTGATTTTTCACAGTTTTTCGTAGAAGGCACATTTTCTGACTTAGAAAGACCCACTGAGTCCAAAAATCACCCTTAAATCCTCAAATTCTCACTCTAACTTTTTGAAGCCTAGTTTGGGCAATATTAATTACTTAATTAACTGGTTAATTAGTTGCGGTTCTTACATGCTGCATTATCATATGAGATTGTAGCACAGTTCTTCTGGATAGGGAAATGGGCTCAGAAAGTTTGCAACTTAAGTTAAATAATTTCTCTTTCTTCCTTTTTTTATATAGACATTATGTTTAATTTGTTCCTTTTTGTGGTTTTAATTTGTTATTTGAGATAATGCATATTTTAATATACATATTTATTATTTCCAAAATGTAATTAGTCTGAGCAAAATATGAACCCAACTTGCTTAATTAAGAGGCCTGCTTAAAGTAAAAATATAATATGGGAGCTCACAAACTAGATACCTCATGCATCCATCCGAGGGACCATTTTTGGCAAACTAGACCCTTTTAAGTGTGGTTCAACTCTTTCGTACCTCTTTTTTATTTTCCAATCATATCTTTTGAAGTCATTTTAATCACAGATAAAGTTGGTATGGAATCTTTCATCATATTTGCCCTTTTATATTTGAAATTGATTAAGTCAAGAATCTAATTTCCTTTAACTTATGCTAAAGATATTCCAGGAAAAATATGACAACACAGTTAAAGAATGCACAAAAGCATTAGATGTCAATCCAGTATGCATTAAAGCTTTAGTAAGAAGGGGAGAAGCTCATGAAAAGCTTGAACATTTTGAAGAAACTATTGCTGGTAAGTTCAGATCTTATATTAGGGGTTATTATACTTTAAGCAGGACTTGAACTTTATTCTCTTTTGCACAGTAAGGGGGTAAGTGTAGTTTCTCAAACTGGAAAGGTGCCACTGTTATGTGGTATTTGCCAACCTAGGGAAAGCCAGTATGAGTATCATTATGAATTCCTTATTGTTGGATCTTAATGAATAAGTACATGTTCTGCATACTGGTGCCATTCAGGTTTTTTTTTTCCTTTTTGCATCATTGAGTTCATTCATACCATAATTTTTTCACTTCACTAATTTTAGTTACTTTTTCAAAATATCAATTGACAGATATGAAAAAAACCTAGAAATTGATCCTTCAAATGATCAAGCTAGGAAGGCAATCAGACGAGTTGAGCCACTTGCTGCAGAAAAGTGAGAAATGATGAAGAGATGATTGGCATGTTTCTGTTATCATCTTTATCTTGCATTTCAATTATAGTTGCTTTTGTATTATGTACTTTGTGTAGAATAGTGCATGGGCATTATTTCCTTACATGACCTTGATCCTTCATGCATACATTTATAATTTGTTACCCAAATATGATGCTCTTTTCTTTATTTCTTTTTGCTGCTGCAAAATTACCATCAATGACGGAAAAATATCCTGTCTTGATTTCTGTGTATTTATTGGCACATTAATCTAGCTTTTTCGTCCATCCGTAAGATTTATTTGTATTCTTGTGGTTGAAATTGGCTAAGTCCATATGTTTCTTTAGTCAGATGAAACCCTTTTTGAAATAAATTATTTTATCAAAAGAATTTATGGATGGCTTATTGTGATATTTCTAAGCATGGGATACCTAGGTGATAGAAAGATATACTATTATTTTATCAAAGGAATTTATTTGCAATTTCTTCCTTCATTCTTCCGAAATCACCAATTCCTTGGGGTAGATGGTGCTCGTGTAAATTCTTCTTTTGTATGCCTTCTAAAACTCCTTCCTTTCTTATCTTTGGTTTGCCTTAGTCATTAAATAACAAGATGAAGAATATTTTGGAATTCAAAACTTAGTCCATGAAAGTGATGTTTTTTTTAAAAGAAAATTTAGCTACTTTCTTTGTAATAATAGCATTTTCTTTAAAGAAATTGGAAATAACTTTGCAGTGAATTTCAATTCTGAATTAACAGAGGCTATAATTTTACTTTAGTTGTTTCAATCTAAAATTTCTGGTATTATACTGTCGGATAAATATTGAATTATTGAATGTTGTTTTGTTGTCGTTATTTTCCTAATAGTTTTTCATCTATTTACAATTCAATAGTTGAAAATGCTATGTAAATTGAGCCGGTTCACATTATCTCCTTAAGTTTCTCTAATTTCTGTGAGAAATATTTTATCCCACTTTATAGAGATGAATCTCAGATACTAGATTTGTTGAGTTGTATTTTTAAAAGTTGTTTAGAAGTTTTGTTACTATTCTTTGTTTTGTTCTCTGTCTTTTTCTCTCTTTTTTATGCTTTTATTTGCTTTGTTTTTTATTTTGGAGATACTCATCAAATTTTATTTTAGTTTCACTTTAATAGAAAACCAGAAATTTATTCTAGTTTCACAACCAAATTGATTGAAATTTATGCCTTTTTTTCCTCTTTTGAAAGTCAAAATTACCTGGGCATTATTTATGTACAAGTGTACACCAATTGATTTTTATTGGTAAGATATTTAAAAAACTTTTTTTATTTTGTATCCCTTCGTCTTGAATTATCAAGGGTCTGTTTGCTAGGAAAAATGAGCTGCTTGATGAAGTTAATAGATATTTCTCTTTGCGTATATTTACTTAAAATAGGTTTTTATTTTCTATTTAGCTATCGAGCTTATGTTGATATTTTTTCTGAGAAGTTTGAATCTTTGATTCTGTTCTCTTATTTTTTTTAAATAAAATTAGTAAAAAATGTATTCTTATTTGTTACTCTCTTTTGTTTATACCTTCATTCCTTGATTGAATATCTTTTTTTTCTTTTGAGCATAATTTTTGAACTTTATTGATGGCCACTTTATTTTTTGATTTTTCATTACATAGATAGATAATTATCTTGTGTGTATCTTCATCGGGAATATGATATATTTTTCATTGGAAATATAATTATATAGGAAGCCTAATCAAATAATGATGTCTATACTAAAAGGTGTCCTCATCTAAGTGTACCACTCCTAAATCTATGCATAGGTTTTCTTTTTATTTTTAGTTCTCCCTTTTCTCTAGTGTTACCTCATGTTGTCTTTGTTATCTGTGTCTTCTCTCTCATCCTCTTCTCATCCCATCCTATCTTCTTCTATTAACTTACAATTTATATAGAAGATAAATTAAGGTTAATATAGCTTACCATTTATACACCTTATTTGTGTATCAATTATTGTTAGCTTAGGGCCTATATATATGATTATTTAGTGGGGCTCGCAACTATCTTTCGATTGATATCTAAGGTCAATCAACATCAATTTCAAATGTCTATCTTGCTTCTTTTTTTCCCTCCCAAAATAAGGGTTCTATGGATTTCAAAATTCAAATTACTCAATTGATTTGTGTTTATAAATAAAGGCAGAACCCATTGATCAAGGCAGATTTTTCTCACATTGATGTTGATGTTGTATGTGTTTCTTAGTTGCTGTTTTATTGACTCAAATCTGTTTTCTCTTTCATCCCTTTAATTGTATTTCAATATGACAATTGCCATGGATATGGTTAATAAGATTAATCCTGAGAAGGAAGCATAGAACCTCAAAGTTAGGGTGATTAGGCTTTGGACTGTTCCTACTTTTTTCACTGGTCAGCTTCTTCCAAATTCCATGGAGATGATTTTGGTTAATGAATCTGTGAGTTATAGTGGTCTAAATCTATTAAAATTTTTTGGCTATTTATTTTTTGCATTTAGATGTGTTTCTCCTTACCTTTTTTATATTGAGGTCTTAAATTTTGTTTCATTTAAATTTGTTTTTCTCTTTATTCGATTTGTCATTTATCAGATTTTTAGTATAATTTATGTTGATTGGTAGGGGTGCAAGATACAAGCTACTATTCGGAAGACTATGATTTACAGGTTCAAACAACTTCTCTCCGAGGGTTGAGTTTATGTCATGAAGCTCTTCTTTGTTGTGCCAAACCAATGATCTTATAGGGCCACTAGGCATCAGTTTAAGTTGATTTTCCAATTCAGGACCACTGTCAGGGATGCTATCTGCGATTTTATTTCAAAATTTGCTCTTACAATCTCTCTATTCACTGAACTTTTGGAAACCAAAGAGGATTTTGATTTCTTAGTTGGTATGTTGTGCTATTTGCTCATACCTTTTTTGTCCAGAATGATTGCAGTCTTGTTTCTTTGTGATTTGTAGAATGTTGCTTTGTTGTCATTATTTTCTAACAGGTTTTTTTAATATTTATTTCAGATGTGGTGGGTCTGTTGGTCTCTGTGTCGGAAGAGAAAGAATATGATAAAGATGGAAAGAAGATGAAGATGGCTGTGATGGAACTTGCTGAAAATGAGTTAGCGTTCTTTAATTTCTACCTCTTCCTCTTATTGAGATTGTTTTTTGTTTTCGGTGTGTTTGTATAGTCAAGTTTCTTATAGTGTAGGTGATTTTGTTGGTTGTTTTTAGTCATAGGATTTGGTGTGCCTTATTTGGTGAATATGTTGATGAACTTAATCGATTTCTATCTTCTGGGTATGCTGAATAGCCAGTTGTGGTTTTACAACTTGCCAAAGTTAAGATTTTTAGCGGTTTGTATCATATAAATTTCATTTCAGGTGTGTCAGTTATCCAAGTTCACTTGGTTTTACCATTATATTCCTGTAACAAATGTATATATATATTTTTTTTTCAGGTAGAGTTGGACTTCAGAATATTATGTTTGCATCAAAGCTTGGATTTAATCTTGACATCCCAGAGGTGGCATCTTTTCAGAAAAGGTATCTTTGTACATGTAGTTTCTGTTGTGTTTTTTGTTGTTGTTAACAGTTCTATTCCACATGGAGTTAGTGCATCCCAACCCATTAGCATTGTTGGATCTGGAAAAAATATCGAAATAGAAGAAGATTTTATGAAGCTCACACCTAGGTGTACTGTGAAGTCGCTTGATGATAACAACCGGGTTGGAACCAGTTTAATTTTTTTATCATGTTTACTCTTGATAATTTGTGTTAAATTTTTTTTTCTACTCGTTAGTAAATACTGCTTTGTTTTGGAACGATATTAATCCTTTTGTCCTCCTTTGTACTTGAAAATACTATGCTGTTAGTATTTATTTTAATTTTTCAGTTTTAGTTTGTATTACAACTATCTTTGGTTATAATGTCTTAACATTTATAGACATGGTTTTATATTTTTAGGCTAGAACTTTTATTGTACTAGCCAAGATAGCTGAAATAGTTGAGGATGGTCCTTGGTGGTACTCTGCTTGTGTGTGTGGCAGAAGTGTTCAGGCAGAATCTGGGATTTACTTTTGTCAATTTTGCAACATCCATGTTACAAATGTGACTCCTAGGTATAAATATTTTACAATGCTTCCTTTGTGCTTTGTTAAATAGTGAATTATTTCTGCGTAGTTGTTAACCTTAGGCAAGTATTTATGTGGATCTTAAAAAAATCCAGGTTTAGAGTGAAGGTGTTGGTTGAGGATTCCACTGGTGTTTTTATTTTTGTCCTCTTTGATCGTGAGGCAAGTTACCTACTAAATAAAACTTGTGCCTAGCTGTTTGAACAACATCTTAAGGATGTTGATGTAAGTCACTCGAATTCTATATTCTTTTTATGTGCTGATTTTATTGTTAAAGATTTTTCTTATCCTTCGATTTCTACCAATTCATTTTTTCTGTTGTGTCTGTTTTATATTGTTCGTAGGTTGTGTTTGGCACACAGTCTCCTCCTATATTCCAAGAAAATGTTGGAAAAACTATGCTATTCAAGGTTCTTAGTAGGCCTGTTGGGATGGAGAAATTCAAAGGGACTTATCCAGTGAGGCGTGTTTGTGATGATGCTGCAATAGTTGGAATGTTTGAGCTCTCTGGTTCAGATTTGAGTCCTGAAAATATATAAAATAGAATTCGCACCTATTGTTTCATTTTAATAAATTCTTTCTTAAATTTTTCATTTTTTGGTTATTCCACCTTTATTCATGTCTTATATCGGATGTGCTTTATATTATCCAAGGCTGGATTTGTACCAAAAGGAGAGGGATTATTTAGGAAACCCTCTAAGGTTACCAAATCACCGAATTTGGGATTGACTCCTTCCAGCTGCTCTAAGCTCTTTGCTGGTTCGCCTCAATGTACCCAAAAAAAATCAAGTGTTGTTGACTTGGGAGCTGATGAAGATGCTAAGGTTCCATGCTTTCAGTTTCTTCTATTATTTTTTCTGTATTACTTTTCACCCTTTTTTGAGTTGTGTTTAAATTGAACCTAATATGTTGTGTCATTTAATAGTGTCCTCTCCTCAAGAGAAAGTCTGCTGATGCTGTGGTGGATAAGTTAAATGAAGTGGATAGTTCTAAAAATTCATGTGATGAAGTTGATGAAAGTGAAGAGGTGAGTAGTGTTGCCAAAGTTTTTTTTTTTTTTGATAGAGCGCTTAATTTTATGATTAAGTTTCTTTGACTAGAACTCATTAATTATCCCTCTAATTAGGTTCATATTTTCATGCAATTGTTTACACTAGGAGTATGTGGTTGGCGTTAATCGAGGTTCTGTTGATCTGAGAAAGATGTGAAGCCTTCGTTGAAGAGGTTGAGAAGATCCTTGAGGCTGCAATTTGATGAAGCTGATGAGTCTCGTGGCTCGGGGAATGATGGCTCCTCTGGACATGGGGTTAATTGAGGTGGCTGCACATGGCAGTTAACTAGAGCTACTGATTAGGACTAATCTAGGGCATTAGGTATTTTGGTTGTGTCCATGTAATAGCATTTGATGCATTGGATTGTAGTGGATGAGAATATGTGTGTATTTTTATGTTTTGTATAAGTTGTTTGGATTTTTTTTGGGCATCTTTCTCATGTAATAGATTAAGTTCTAGGGTGTCGACACAATATCATTAGCCACTAGGCAAATTAGCTATTTAGCTCTTTATATTTGTACTTATTTCTTTGAAATTCAATAAAATGCAGTAGCTCTTTTATGATATAAAAATCTCTCCTTCCACAATTTAGTTTATTCCTTAACTTATGTGGTTTTGTCAAGTGAATACTTTGTGGTATTTAGATGACTGAATATTCATGTGTTGTTGAATTGATTTATACTTTCTTGATATATCTATATTGAATAGCTTGGAAGTAATCTTTTGGCCATTTCTTTTGTTTGATGGATTTCTTAGGTGCATTTTGCCTAAAATAGCTAATGTAGCTTATGTATTAAAAAAGGTTCATTCTTTTTTATCCATCACAAGTTGGGAGTGATCTTTTGGTAATTTCTTTTGTTAGATGGATTTTATGGATGCATTTTACCTAGAATGGTTAATGTAGCTTAGGTATTAAAAAAGTATATTCTTTTTTATCCATCACATCTCATGCTCCTAAAGTAGGATTTTTTTTAATTAAAATTGGTAGACTATAATTGCTATTAGACAAAGAGGTCTACTTGCTAAAATGCCCTATTCAACTAGGGTAGTCTATTTCTCTTTCATATAAAACCAAAGGTTGTTCTTTTTTTATTTGGTTTGGACATTCCATTTAGTTATTTTTCCTTGTGTTATTCTTTACCAAACAACACTATGAGTGAATCATCTAAAGATGCTAGAAAGAGAAGAAAATTGGCTATGAAGAGGAAAAAATATGATACACTTGGAATAAGAAATGGTTAGTTTGATTCTTTAGTCAATTATTGTTTCTTTAACAAATGATGTATTACTTACCTAGGGTATCTCACATATTTTTTTTTATTTTTCTTTCTATATTTTTCTTATATAGCTCAACTGGCCTTTTTATCTCAGAGTATTCTATCTTGTGTTGGATCAATATATACTAATGAAGGTATATACATATGTGTAAGCAAGTATTTTCAGTATGTTGTTATAAATAGTTGTTTATAATAAATCAGTATTGATATTATTTTATTCTTTAAGCTATTTTTTTATGACTACATAAATATTTCTTGTTAGATGAAGGTGTTATGCATAATATCCTCAATGATGTATTCACAAGCTTTGTTGATATTAATGACCATGTATTGTTTGCATCAAGTGAGACGAAAGATTTGTATTTGGTCTTAGTAAATAATTCCAATACTTTTTCTTTCTTCTCTGTGTTAATCGGTAAATTTTTTTTCCTTCAACATATAATAGAACATAGATGTTCATTATTTTATAAATAGGACACTTGGACCATGGTGATTGTAATTACACTTGCACATGGTGTGGTGCAGGCTTTTGGTATGATGAACATGTTATCAGAGAATCTAAAGTTAGTCAACCAGTATTTTCAATGTGTTGCCTTAAAGGAAAAGTGCAATTGCCATTGTTGAAGGAGCCACCTGAATTGTTGGTTTCGCTTTTGAATGGAAATGATCTAAGGAGTAAACATTTTTTTAAGAACATTTGGGCATATAATAATTTGTTTTGTTTTACTTCTATTGGTGGAAGGGTTGACACGTCTCTTAGTAATGGATCAGGTCCGTCGCAATTTATTCTCTGTGGCCAGAATTACCATAGAATTGGTAGTTTACTCCCCGTGCCTGGGTAGCAACGAAAATTTACTCAGTTGTATATTTTTTACACTGAGAATGAGCTGGCAAATAGAGAGGAAGTTTTTTGGTATGATTTAAATATGGTTGATGAAATCCCAATTGTTGTATTTTCATATTTGTTTTCCATTAGTTTTTATATGTTTCTACTTGACAATTATTTTTATATGTAGCTTTAGCAGTCGTACGGGTTCTTTGGATTCAACATTAATTGAAGATTTATTAAAGATGCTTGATGAGAATAATGTCGTTGCAAAATCTTTTCGAATGGCGAAAAAGTTCTATCAGCAACGTCCTACTAAGGCTTTTTCCATTCATTTGTTTAGACATCGAGCAGCAGACCCTCGAGTATATAATGAGCCCACAGTTTCTGAAATTGCTGGTCTTATTATTGGGGATTTTGATGGATCGGATACTGCACGTGATATTATTGTTCAGTGGAGGAATGGAGACTTAAAACGCATTCATGAGACACATACATTGTACTGGCCGTTGCAATATCCTTTGCTATTCCCGTATGGTGAAAATGGATACCAGGAAGATATACCATACCATTGTGTTAGAAGTAGAGAAAATATACCAAAAAGATAAAGAGTTTCTCTACGGGAATTTATTTGTTTTCGAATCTAAGAACGAGAAAATGAGTTTGGGACGATACTCAAGTCTAAAAGGTTATTTCAACAATTTATTGTTGATTCGTTTAGTATGGTTGAATCACAGCGTCTTATGTATATAAGATTTGACCAGAAGAATATAAGATCTCATATCTTGCAAGGGATTGAAGAAGCCATGGAACGAGGAGATGTTGATGCGTGTTCCATTAGAACCAGGATTGTGTTACCGTCTTCTTTTACTGAGAGCAGAAGATATATGTTTAATAATTGTCAAGATGCTATGTCTATTTGCAAATAATATTGTTATTCTGATTTATTTATTACTATAAAATGCAACCCGAGTTGGTTGGAGTTTCAAAGATACACTGAACGGTCTCATATTGCTATATCTAATCGGCCTGATCTTGCATGTAGGTTATTTGAGTTGAAAATTCAATCTTTGATGACTGATTTGAAGGATGGAGTTCTTTGGACCTATGAATACCGGTAAGTTTTATGTGATTATTTCTGCTTATTTAATAATGAGTTATATATGCAAAATTAAATTTTTCTTTTGTTTAGGGATGTATACAACTGAATTTCAAAAAAGGGGTTTGTCACATGCACATATTTTGGTTTGGCTTCAAAATGTGGGTAGGTTACAAACAACTGAAATCATGGATGAGGTTATATCAGCTGAGTTACCAGATCCAATTAGATTTCCAAAGTTGTATAGTGTTGTTACCAAATATATGATTTATGGTCCTTGTGGTAAATTAAGACCTTCTTCTCCTTGCATGAGAAATGGTGGCTGTTCTAAATTCTATCCAAAGAAATTTGTTGATGCAACAGGTTTTGATAAAGATGGTTATCCAATATATAGAAGGAGAAATATGGAAATTACTTATAAAATAAATGGTGTGGATGTGGATAATCGATTTGTTGTTCCTTATAATCCTTTGCTCCTTATGAAATATCGAGCCCCTATCAATTTGGAGTTTTATAACAAGTCAAATGTCATCAAGTATTTGTTTAAATACATAAACAAGGGGCCAGACCGCATCACTGCATCAATTAGAAATGTACAAACTCAGGAACATGGTGGTCAAGATGTTGATGAGATTAAGTAATTCTATGATTGTCGCTATCTAGCGCCTTGTGAATCTTCTTGGAGACTATTTGCATTTGATATTAATCATAAATGGCCATCTATTCAGCAGTTGATATTCCATTTGCCTGGAAAGCAGAATCTATTATTCATTGATCATGATAAGATTCCTGAAATTATTGAGAAGAACAAGTATAAGGATACAATGTTTACTGCATGGATGCGAGCTAATCTTAAGTTACCGCATGGTAATCAGTTATTATATTCTGAATTTCCAAATTATTTTATTTACTTGCGTGATTCTCAAGAATGGGTTCCAAGGCAGAGAGGGTTCTCAATTGGAAGGTTAACTTTTATCCATGTTGGTTCGGGTGAGATATTTTATCTGCGTTTGTTGCTCAATGTTCAAAGGGGTTGTAAAAGTTTTGAAAACATCCGCACTGTTGATGGTGTTGTATATGATTCTTTCAAGGCTGCGTGCAATGCTCTTGGTTTATTGAGTGATGATCAGGAGTTCATTAATGCTATTAAAAAAACAGCAGAATTGTCATCTGGTTTTCAGTTGTGTCAGTTGTTTGTTACACTGTTAGCATCTAATTCAATGAACAAACCAGAGTTGGTTTGGAGAGACACTTGGAGATTGTTAGCTGATGACATTTTATATTATAGAAGACGGGAGTTGCAATTGCAAGGTATTATTTCAAAGTCTTATTCTATTTATTATTATTCAGTAAGTTTATTTGTAGATGGTTATATCATGATAAGTTTACCTTTTATTTGTAATTCATGTGCCCTTTTTTTTACTTACTTCGTAGAGCTCGTGATGACAGAAGAAGAACTTGAAGTTCTTTGTTTGATTGAAGTTGAAAAATTATTGCAAATGAATGGCAGAAGCTTGAAAGATTTTTCCCAAATGCCTTTTCCTAATCAGGATTTGGTTTCCCATTTTTCAAATTCTATGATTATGAATGAGATGAATTATGATGTAGATCAACTTCGAGAAGAACATGATGTAAATTTGGATAAATTGATAGATGAGCAAAAACTGATCTATGAGAGAATAATTGATACAGTTGCTAATAAAAGACCTGGATTCTTTTTTGTGTATGGATTTGGTGGAACTGGAAAAACATTTCTGTAGAGATTGTTGTCTTTTCGTCTTCGATCAGAACGAAGAATTTTTTTAAATGTTGCTTCTAGTGGTATTGCATCTTTATTGCTCCCTAATGGGAGGACTGCGCACTCATTGTTTTGCATCCCCATTGAGCTGAATGAGGAATCTGTTTGTAGTATTAAGAAAGATAGTCAGCGAGCAGAACTCATCCGTCGTGCTTCTCTAATAATATGGGATGAGGCATCCATGACGAACAAGTTGGCATTTGAAGCGCTTGATAGAACTTTCCATGACCTAATGAAGCGCTTGATAGAACTTTCCATGACTTAATGAGTTCAAATGTTGTTTCGGCTCGTGATATTTCGTTTGGTGGAAAAGTTATTGTTCCTGGTGGTGATTTTAGACAAGTGTTGCCAGTTATTCCGAAAGGAACTCGTGCTGAAATAGTTATGGCTTTAATTAATTCGTCAATTCTTTGGAAGCATTGTAAGGTAATGTGGTTGACAAAAAATCTTAGGTTGGGAAAGAACTATGTTTTGTCAAATTTGGATGAAATAAAGGAATTCTCATACTGGATTTTAAAGATTGGTGAAGGTTCTTATGGGAATCAAAAGGAGGATGAAATAATTGTTGATATTCCAAGTGATTTACTTATTCCTCCAACTGACAATCCTATTTAGGATATTGTTTCAGCTATATATTCAAATATTCATGATAACTATGGTAATGTTTCTTATTTTCAAGAATGTGCTATACTTGCTCCTACTATTGATATTGTGCAACAGATAAATGACTTTGTTGTTGATAGTTTTCCTAGGTCTGAGAAGGTTTATTTGAGTTCTGACTCTATTTGTCACAGTGATTGTCAAGATGGGATTGATACTGATTGGTTGACAATTGAGTTTTTGAACCAGATTACATGTTCTGGGATACCAAAACATGCTCTTAAATTGAAGAAAGGTGTTCCCATTATTTTGTTATGAAACATAGATCAAGCAAATGGATTGTATAATGGAACTCGACTCATTGTTCAAGATCTTGGAGAGAACATTATTGGTGCTGAAATTGTGTCCGGAAGTAACATTGGTGACAAAATTTTTATTCCTCGGATGAATTTAATACCCAGTGATCCTGGAATCCCGTTTAAATTTCAGCGTAGACAGTTTTCTGTTAGTCTTTGTTTTGCAATGACTATTAATAAGAGTCAAGGGCAAACATTAGCTCTGGTCGGTATATATCTTCGAAGAGCAGTTTTTTCTCATGGTCAGTTGTAGGTTGCAATATCCAAAGTGACGACAAGGTCAGGATTGAAGATATTATTATCTAATGAAGATGATGAAATGTGTAACCTCACATCAAATGTTGTTTACAAAGAAGTTTTTCAAAAAATATAATTTGGTAAGTAGTTTTTTCTCTATGCTATATGAATTATTGATTGAAAAAGTTGAGGTTTGTTTTAGAAGTATTCTTTTTCTGTTTATTTTTTATTCTATTTGGGGTCTATATTTTAATTTTTGTTCAAAATTTTGTTAAATTCATAGAGGAGCAAAAGATGTAGAAAAATATACAATTCTTCTGTATAAAAAAAATTGATTTATTTTAAGCTTAAAATTTATTTGCTAAAAACTCTTTAATTGTTATATACGTTTTTTAAAGAGGCTTTTATTGTTAGGTTTTTTTGTGCCGAATAATATCTATTAGCTATTTTTTTAAAATGTTCATTATATATTTCTATAATATCATTTTTTTTTAATGAGTTGATGATTTTTTTTATTCATTAGTAAATAATTTATTTTTTTGTAAGAGTTAGTTGTAAATTTTTTATTAATATATTTAAAATTTAAGTTTTATTCAAAAACATTTTCTTATAGTTTTATGTTATAGATTTATGATCTAAGTTACTTAGATATTTTTTGTTTAAATTGTATCGTATCTATTTGTTTTTTGTATATAAAAAAATTAACTCTTAAAGAACGGTGCACACATACTGAAATTTAAGTTATTTAAATTTTTAGATGTGTTTAGATTATTAGATGTAACAAATACTCTTAAGAAAAATTATTTCGTAAAAACTGCTGCACACCTACTTTTAAAAAAATTAACTCTTAAAATTTTTGAATGTATTTAAATAATTTCATATTGTTTAATAAATAAATATATTTATTATTTAAAAATTATATTATATTAATAAAAGATGAAGTTATTTGTTAAAAAATTTTAATTTATTTTATAAATATTTTAAATACTGAAATTTAATTTAAACCTAAAATATTATTAATTCGTTTTATCATTAAATTTTATTTTATTTCCAATTGAAATTTAAGTTTTGATTGAATAGAGAAAGGTTGATGTGATAGAAAAATCTACCTTCCAAGATAAAATGATTATGTGAAATCCTCACCCATTCTCGATATCCTTCCAATTTGCCTTATCCCTATAAACCCATTTTCCACAGCTATCCTATTTTACTTTTTCTTATCCCATACCCTATAAACCCCTTTTTACTCTGGTTCCTATTTCAATTTTAGGGGTCTTTTCCATAGGACATGATGGCATTCGCGTTCTTCTCCTTCCCAGGCTCTCCGTTTCATGTCACTCAACATCTCCTTTGTAGACCTGGAAAAGCTACCTGCTATATGGAGGGAGCGCTGGCTCTCCATTTCATGTCGCTCAACAGGTCTTCCCAGGCTCTCCATTCCATGTCGCTCAAAGATGATATATTTTCCTGCTGCAGCGTTTCTTGGGTTCCGATGATGGCGGCGATGAAGAGCTTCTCTCTCCCATATAATGGTGACATGGTAAAGATCTTCTGTCAGAACATGCATAGGGTTTTCCATTGATTTGATGAATGTTTGCAGTTAGCAATCACAGGGCACAGTAGGATTCACTACACAGGTACTCTATTTAGATTTGTAGTTGCCTATCAAATCGCTAATTGTAACTACTTCTACTTCTTTACCGTGATTTTGTATCTAAATGAGTCATTTTTTAATGTGGAAGTAACTGATGGATTCAAATAGCTATTACGTAGGGTTGCTATTGATCATGATGATTGTAATATCTACTGGCTGTACTTTAGTTGAAATTCTTTTGGAGTAGGTGTATTCGGGTTTTCATTTCATTGATTTTGAATGTTATTGGAATTTGTTATTTCTGATTTTTCAAATTGCTTTATTGGTCCTAGAAAAAGAGTTTCCTTTTGTATGCTCTTTCTTCTCTGAATTATTATTCAACATTGGGTATATCCTTTCATTTCTTGTGCTGGTTCTGGCAATGGATGCAGCAAATGAGATTTGTATGGTGTCAAATGATTCACAACAATGCCTTCATAACATCACTCCTTGGAAGGAGCATTGGAAAATAACCGTTAGGGTGATCAAGATGTGGAGTTTATGTGATCCCAGAGAGGAGACTGATGAACCTGCTTTTCTTCATATTATGGTCATGGATAAATCAGTGAGTTGTTATATATGTTTTGAGACATTTTTTAATCCGAGAGTTATTATATATGTTTTCAGACTTTTGTTTAATTTTTCAAGTTTACTCTCTGGTACAGATTCAGGCTATTTAATTTTGTTTTGTTTTGAGTTAAATCAGATATTTCTATAGAAGGTTTTTCATCATTAGAAGAAGCTATGTGAAATGTGGAAAATTATAATTCATAGTTTTATGATTCCAAATTTTTTTTGTTGTTGTTATTGGTATGAGTTCTTTCTTAATTGTTTAGTATGCATAATCTTATATGTGTAAATTAATGCATGAATACTGCTTGATAGAACGTCTATGTGAATAATTTGAAAGCTAAATTTAATGCTATATATCTGTTGCATTAGTACACAGTTCCATCCTTGGAAATTTTTCTGTGACTTTCTTCATTTGTCATTCTTTCAAACATGTTATTTAATACAAAGAGATGGATATGTTGATCACTTGCTTTGTTTAACTTGTGTTGGTCTTTGGAATCTGTTGATAATTGAAATTTTGCTATTTACTACTTTATTTTTTTTATTCTACAAGGGCATGGATTCAAGAGAACTAGACAATCAATCATGGTGGTTTAGTTTTAATGTGTTATTTGGATAGGGCAATGCTTATTTAATGTGTTCTTACTTGAGTTGAATTTTCGTTTAACTTGTGTGTCACTCTAGAATATGCCAATGCTTGAGATGTTGCTAAAAACTACTTTATGCTTTTTCCTCTACAAGGACATTGATCCAAGACAAATAGACTCCCAAATTTACTAAAAAATCCTAGACGTACAATTTCTGATATATATACTCTGATCTCACACTTTTACTACATTGAAATTATTGAGAGAGATTCTTGAATATGAATTAGGACATCGAATATTTGTTTTGTTATATTCAGCTCATGAGTTATGGTTGAATGCATTTGGTGACAAAAAAGTAGATAGAATTTTTTGATACAAATTACATTTTAAGCTCGAATGGTGCATCAGTAAGAGAAGTTAATGGGTTTGAGCCATTGACCATATTTAATCAGTTGGATCTTAGGGGGACCATAAATTGAAATGATCCAACCACATGTATACATGCATCTGAATACTTCAATACTAATACTACTTAGTCTCATTATTTGCTTAATTTCTGATTCTCTTTCAATTTTATATTTGGTATTCTATGTATCTTTATTTAGTTTCTTATCTCACATGCTGTAGTAGTTCTCATTTAGTGATTTTTGGAAATGACATACTCATTTAGTGCAATGACATGCTTTATAGTTTCTCAAGTAAAAGTTATAAAGTCTAAATTTTCTATATAATTTGTTCTGAGTTTTGGTATATTATTTCTACCTTTTATGTTCGGTTCGAAGATGCAGAACTTTTATTTCGTTCTTTATTCTCAGCTTTCCTGTGTTGTTTGTGGATTTTATTCTAGGGTAAAAATGCTAAAGTAATTCGAATAGCGTAAAAGTGTAGTCTGTGTGTTCAAATCAGTTTAATGAAAATTCAGCTTCTTCAATTAGTCACTTGAATTGGATATTGCCTATTTAGTGAAAAGACATAGTCTAAAATTTCAGTTTTTTATATTTTCTCATTAAAAGGTTTGAATGTTCTTTTTTGTTTTTTGTCAAAAGTTTGGGTGTATATTTTGGATATTTAACCTGGAGTTAGAAAATCCTAAAAGTTTTTCAAAATAATTGAACAATTGTGATTTTAACTTAATCGATTTGTGTGCACTTTCTTAAAAGTAGTTGAGTTCAACAAATTGTATAAAAATTCCAACTGCTAACCAAGCTTTATGTTCTAGACTACGTAGTTTATCATTTTATATTGTATTTTGTGTCACATAAATTATGAAGTTAAACAACTTTCCTTAGAAATTGGAGTGTGTTACGTTATTTCTAAATTAGTGTGAGAGGAACAAATTTGTTTTCATGGTTAAAAAAAAATAATTCACTCATATTTTGAAGCGATTTTTTGTAAATTTATTTAAAAATAAAGTTTTCTATCTTTTATAATTAGTAATTTTATGCTAACCATTTTTTTTTCTTTTGCCAATGGCAATCAATTAAAAAAATAATAAAAAAATTTAAGGATCAAACTTCGAATAATGTTTTTAAGAAAAATTGGAATGAATATATAAATTATTTGTTGTAAGACCCAGAATCTTTGAAAAGTCTTTTTATGATCAAGTCTCAAATCATATGGTTATTTATAGCCTTAATTTCAGAAATTATTTTATTAAGGGTAATTAAGGCAAGTTTCGATTTATTGAATTTGAGATAAGTTATGATTATTATCCAATTTTATAATTATTGGATTATTTCCTATATTTGAATTATAAAGCTGATAGTTATGAAATAATAAGGATTTTATACGATTTGGATTAGATAAGTAATATTTTAAAATATTACTATTGCTATTTTGGAAAAATGAAGAAAATAAGTATATTATTTCTAATTATTTGGTGGGGACATTTTATTGAAAATAATTGGTAAAATTGATGAGCAAATAGTATTTCTATACATTATTATTGTTGGATTGGAATTTATTTCTAACTACTATATTATCCCTATTTTAAAGTGAAATTACCATAATGCCCTTAAGCCTAATTTTATTCAAAAATCCTAACCCACTACCCGGTTTCCCTAAACCCAGCAGCAGTGACACACTTTCCCCTTCCTCCAATTCAATGCGCAGCAGCAGCAGTTGCTGCCATCAAATGAAACGGAAAGAAAGAAAAGGGTTAGGAGGAAGACGGTAAGGAGAGGGAAGACGGGAGGTATGGCACCGGCAAGCAGCCACTGCCGCCGTGCCACCAACCCTGTCGCAAAGAAGAGGCATCGGAGAGAAGGGGCTTCACCTGCGCCGTCTTCCAACCGTCATTCGGCCCGTCATCTTCGGCGTCTCACTGCCGTCGCTGGGGAAACCGCACGCCTTCGAGGTTCCTGCCGCTGCCTTGGAGTCCGTTGTCAGCGTCGCGGCCAGAGGGGAGATCTGAGAGAGAAGGAACGCCGCGTCGTGCCTGCGCCGTCATTCACGCTCGTCGGCGCGAGCTTGTTGCTGTCGAGGAGGAGTTGGTGTCGCAGGCGAGAGGGAGAGACGCAGCGCGCGAGGAACAGAACGTGATGGAGGAGAGGAATCTTGTCACTGTCGGTCTATGGCTGCCACTGGGGATGGGTTGCTGAGAAACCACACCGCCATCGCCGGAAGAACACTGCCGGTAAGGTCTTGTTAATGGATTCTGTTTCTTTTGAATTCCAAGAATACCATAGTAATGGCTTGTCGCTGTAGCGGTCATCTGAGTCGCGTGAAGGGAAAATGAGCCACTGGGTGTCGCCGCACCTGGCCTCCGCCGCCTCTGTCGCCGAAAACAGCCACCGAGTCCTCTATTTTGGTAAGAATTTCTGAGTCGAAAGGCTTTTTGTCGCTGCTCTGTAAACTTATGCTGAGGCGTCGTGGTGTTGTCCATCATAGGGTTGTGTATCGATGCTTGCGTGTCATGCTCGGAGTTCATGGCTGCTTCGTTTTGCTAGTTCAGTAAGTATTTATGTTTCGGAAAACCTCGCGTTAGTATTCTGTTGTGTTCGGTTAATGAATATGAGTTTTGATAACATGGGGTCGAGTCCTAATTATTGTATATTGTGATTAGTATTGCTATGGTTATTGCGAACGTGACTGGGAGCTAAGGTTTTGGTTGCCGTCAGTTTGGGTTGAGGCAAAAAGGACTCTGTGAGACGTTTGGGTTATGGAATTGCGTTTTGAGGTAGGGGCGCTTTCCAAAAACTATATTTTTACATGTTGGAATTATTACATATGGATACTGATGTGAGAAAATGTGTATTTGGTGATTGTATCGGCCTTATGTATTATTTGATTGACTCGAATGTTTATGGATGTTGGTTTGGCTGAGTTGTTGTGCGGCTTTGTTAAATGTAATGTTTTGAAGCTGATTCTTTAAATATTTGAAATATGAGTTTAATCTGTTGAGGATTGATTTGAATTGAGTTGATTATTTTGATGATGTGAAAGATAGAATACTCTTGAAATTCAGCCTGAGTTGCTTTAATTGATTTGGTTTTGATAAATGATTTATTGCTGAACCGATTCTTTAAAGCTTTGGAAATGAGTTAAATCGGTTGATATTAAGTTGATTTTGAAATGGTTTTCTTGAGATATGCCACTGAGGTGATTGTTGGATTTAGCTTGCTTTGAATTGATTTCTGGTTTTGAGCTGTTGAAAAGGAATGAGAAACGGTTTAGTTGGGACCCGAGCCCGGTGACAAAGTCCAAGTTTTAGGGGAGGTGCTGCAGAAATTTCTACAAAATCCTAGTCTTGTTTAAAAAGTTATTTAAAAAGGATTGAATTTGAGAAGTTGTATTATTTGATTTATTAAGAGAATGTGTATATTTTCAAGCTTAATTTATTTAGTGAACTTTATGTCTTGAGTTTGACTTATTTAGAAATGAACTATTTTTACCGTTTGAATCACTGAAGGAAAGAATGATGCTTTAATATTGATTTCAATATAAAAAGGAGCTTTTAGTGATTTTAAAGGAATCTAAACTTTTGATTGAGTAATTAAGTTTGAGGCATTTTGGAAGAGTTAGAAAAATGGGTTCCAAAAAGAAACCTGAAAGTGGTTTGATTCAAATGAACCGGTTCCTTTTCAAATGAGTTGATTTTTGGACCGGGTTGGAACTTGTGATTTTGTATGGTCGGTTTCATAATAAATTCAGTTTTATTTACTTGAACCGAGAATCCATGATTTTAATAGTTTCAATGAATTTTAAGGAATTGATATAGGTTGACCTTCCCTAAAGACTTGGGACTCTGCCGAGAAAATTTTGTTATAAAATCCCATTGTTGTATGGGTGATTTTGAATACTTTGAAATAAATCCTTAACTTGCCATGGTTTTGGAAGTTTTGGAAAGAGAATGCCGAGAGTGGCTTTGTTTTAAAAAGGGAACTCACTTTGAGTAAATTTGGCTTATGAGCCTGAGATGATTTGAGAAACGAGATTTCTAAAGCCAAGGCTGAAAAGAGTTGAAACTTGATTTCAAAGTGAAACGATTTGAGAAAAAGTGATTTATGGCTTAAATGCCGGTTTTATGAATTTGATGATGGTGGATGGTGGAAGTGCTGTTTTGTGATGGGCCGGAATGGCTGTGTATGATTATGAATATTGGCTGGTTCTGGATTGAACCGCGAGCCGGAATGGCTGTGTATGATACTAATTTATGGCTGATTGCCGAATGAGTTATGGGTCGTATGACTAACTATGAATTATGAATTTAAGCCGGATGGCTGAGATAGATGTTGTTCCATGGCTGGGACTGAATGAATATATGCTTGAGATACCTGGGTAGTAGCAAGGGTTGTGGTTCGTCCCACTTGCTCCAGGTTAGAGACTGTGATGCCTGGGTAGTAGCGGTAGTAATGGTGATTCCACTCGCTCCAGGTTAAGCTTTTAAACACTCACCTGGGTAGTAGCCACAGTAGTGGTTATTCCACTGGCTCTGGGTTGAGCAGGTAGTAGCAATGGGGTTGTAGCTCAAACCTACTTGCTCCGCGATGGGTGTTTCTGTCCATGGTTAGCTACCAGGACGTGTCGGGTTGGCTATATAACTGACAGATGATATCATCAGCCACTAGGACAGGCATGCATCATACGCATCTATGTGACATTGTTTGGGTGTGCATATTATACTTGGTTTGCCTATGTGATTAATTGCTAATTGTTCTACTTGCAATAAATGTTCGTTTGTGCTTGCATCTTCCTATTTGTGTTTGCTACTGGGACTCTGTTGGACTGTGGTGATTGGTTGATGGTTGGATTGTTTGGGCCTAGGGCCGTGGTTGGAATGAGATGAACCGATGGTTGATTTCGGTTTTGTGCTTCTGGTTTGGAATAAAATATGAAAGGCTATTTTGGTTCAGCATAGATAAACCGTTTTGAAAGGCTTTTGAGTTTTTGAGAATTGAACTGTTCCTCTTTCAGAAAAGATTTCTGATTCCTCTTTTATTGTAAATCGTTGTTTTTGAAAAGAGGCATAAGACGGTTATTAATCACTGGTACGGTTTACCTTCACGTATCTTATTACAGTAATTCCCAAAAACCCTCTACTGAGAACCCTTTCGAGGATGATGTTCTCACCCCCTACATTTTTTCCCTTTCAGGATATGGGCGCAGAAGTCACGAGAAGTTTATTTAGTTGTTGAGATGCTCTGTATTGCTTTAGATTATTATTTGTACCATCGCCTTTATCTTGAGATATTCTGTAAGAGGGATAGGAATTGTATTGGATAATGTTTGTAATATTATTTATATATATGTATGTATATATTTATATATATATATATATATATATATATATATATATATATATGGATGTACTCTTTATGTGTTTCTGTAAGTTGTATGGTGTTTATGGATGTACGTTATCGAACGAAAGTATTTTTGGGAGCGGTATTATGGTTTAAAGTTTTAAACAGGCTCATATTTTAGTATTAAATAGTATAAGTGTCGTCGTAATGTCCGAGCTATCAGAGTCGCGCAGCCGGAAGCATGAGCTTCGGTAGTTAGGGTGTTACATTTGTTAGTTATTAGAAGATAGTGCATTTTTTTGTAAACCGGTACAATTTAAATTAGAAAACTAATATATCATTTTTTTAAAAAGCAATTTTATCAAATGAATTAAACTATTTGAGGGACAAATAATAGTTTATTACAATTTTAATTAGAAAACTAATATATTATTCTTTTAAAATTTATTTTATCAAAAGAATTAAACTATTTAAGAGACAAAAATAATAATTTATTCTCACTTAAATTTTAATATGATTACATCAATGGTTGGTTTTTGTACCCTTTAGAAGACACTGGAGGAAGCAATTCTAAATGCAGTTTAATTTTCCAACTGCTTGGGCGGTTATCCCATATATATAAAATACAATAATTCATAAAAACATATCACTTACCCAATAAAGTGAAACAGAGGGTGTAAACCCTGGTTAAATTAGTAGATAATTAGTTAATAAAATAGTTTTTAATAAGGAGGATTAGAAATGTGAATATTATATTAAATTAGGATAGAGCTCATCGAAACGAAAATTTTGACACTAATTTCGAAAAAAATGGTCCAAAATTGGACCGAACAGACCGAACCGGTTGAACCGGACCCGAACCGGGCTATCGGTCCAACCGGACCAGCCCTTTTAAGTGAACCCAAGCCTTCATCCCCCTCATTTCAACGTAAACGAAGCTGAAAGCTTCCAGGGAAATGAAGAACGAAACATTCCCGTAAACCCTCACGTAAATTTCCAACTCCCGTAACTCCTCCGTTCGAGCTCCGATCGCCGCACCATTTGCGGCCACGCGTTCACCGCGTCGAGCTCTACATTTCTACCGGAACAATTTCATAGGTAACTTGCTATTTCACTCTCAGCTTCATCTTCCCCCAATTTTCGAATTTTAAGTGGGAATATTGAATTTCTTTGATTTCTGATGTTTTAGGATCCAATTAGCTTGAGAGAAACGTTCACTCTTGCTTATGTGAAGCTTGGGTAAGGTGAGGATACGATAATTCTATTTTATTTTCATTAAATTTGAGCTTTGAGTATTAAATTGGGTACATATGTGTTATGAATGTGTATTAGGTTGAAAATAAATAATTGGAGCTTGAAATTGTGAATACTGGAACTTGGAGAAAGCGGATTAGTTGAGTTTTGAGGGGATGTCTTGGTTTTGAATAAATAGCTTTGGTCGTTACGTGGGAATCGGCTGAGGTATGGTTTAGGTTTCTTGCATTTAATATATAATGTTCTGTGAAAACTTAGGCTAGATGACCATAGGATAAGTTGGAATGCAGGTGTATGCTTAATGTTTAGTAATTTGTCGATGAATATATATATTTGGTTGAAGTTTATTGGATAATTAGTTATTAACTAACGATTTGGTGAATTATTGATTTGAGGTATTTGTGTTAAAAGCCTAGGATTTGTGAACTATGATTCTTAGTTGAATTTTGGTTGTTGGATTTGAATATTGTATGAGTTTAATTGTTGATTTGAAGTAGATTTATTGTGGTGATTGTTATGATGATGAGGAAGGGTATGTTGAATTGAAAAGAAAGCAGGTTTGGACCCGAAAAGGGTGGCAAAGTCCGAGTTTTAGAGGAGATGCTGCCGAAATTTTATAAAAAAATTAGAGATTTTATTTAGATGATTATTTGAAAGAGATTTAGATTTAAATGTTATATAGTTTGATTTTGAGTTATTAAGAAAGTGAGTATGTTTTAAGTTTGAAGTTTGATTCTTAGAAAAGAATGAATTATGTTTTGAATAGAAACTATTGATGGACGGAATGGGAGGTGTGATAATGAAGGATAAGGATTGAATATGTTTAATGTATGATGATGAATGAGATGCAATTGAGAATGATGTGGATGTTGAGGAATTATAATTGAATTATTTATGTGGCTTATGAATTTGAATAATCTGAGATACGAGATTCCCTGGATTAAGTGTCGTGGCTTGCCACCATGTGTACCAGGTTGAAAACTCGATACTCTGTTGACCCTACGACGTAAGTGTGACCGGGCACTATATAAATTCCCGGGAATGTTACCCCCATTGAGCAATATTGATTATTTGAGAAAAATCTATGCATAGACTCTTGGGGATGCACGTCGGGGGACAGTCTAAGGACAATTCAGACTTGTCGGGTTGGCTGGATAACCGACAGATGAGCCTCATCAGCCATAGGACAGGCATGCATCATATGCATATTACTTGAATTTCTTGCTTGTGCTCTAATTGGGTGTGCCTACCTGTATTTGCCATGCTAAATGTGTATTTGTTATCTGCAGTAGTTGTAACCTTCTTGTGTTTGCCTTTATCTGTCTATTTGTCTATGAAAATGCATGATGGAGTTGGAGGTATGGAGGAATAGCAGCATAGGACTTAGATTTAAGGTTAAGTTATAATTAAATATTTTTAGGAAACCACCTTTTATGGCTTCTGTTTAATACTTTAAGCTCTACACTCTGAGTGTCGGTGTTCTAGGATTGCCTCTGGCATTCCTAGGACCTTATATATTATGTGTGTGCCACCTTTACCATACTGAGAACCTCCGGTTCTCATTCCATACTATGTTGTTGATTTTCAGATGCAGGTCAGGAGCCATCTCGTTAGGCGTCTGGACTCTTAAAGCGGAGGGGTTACTGGATAGTGTTGTTGTATAGTTTTGTTGTACAGTGATGTATATATATGTACATAGCTTTCTCTCCGCATAACTTGTTCTTTTTTATCCTCTTAGAGGTTTATGGAGAGGCAGGATTGTGTGTATGTACTTTTGGGTTTGGGATATGTATGTATATATGTGTAAATATTCTCCGGCCAGTCTTGACTTCGCAGGCTGAGTTAGGAGCTTGTTATTTTGTATCTTTGGCACTCTATTACTACTTCTGTTATCTTATGTTTGACAGTTACAGTTAACTCGTTCCTATTTTGAACTAATCTCAAACCATATATTTATTTACAGTTTTAATTTCATAAATTATCTTATTGAAGGTAATTAAAGGTAGTTTTGATTAATTGGATTTGAAATAAATTAAGGTTTTCATCCAAACTCTATAATTATGGATTACTTTTCTATTTACGACTTAAAGTTCTAGAAATCCAAAAATTATGAGTTTGGGCTATTTAAATTAAGATTTTATCTAATTTTACAATTATTGAGTTATTTTATATATTTAAATTGTAAAGTTGGTAGTTGTGAAATAATAAGGATTTTTATATGATTTGGACTAAATAATTAATATTTTAAAATATTGATACTACTATTTTGGAAAATAAAGAAATTTAGTATATTATTTCTAATTTTTGGATTTGAATATTTATTAAAAATAATTTACAAAATGGATGATCAAATAGTATTTTATATATTATTATTGTTGGATTAGAATTTATTTTCAATTACCATATTATCCCTATTTTTATTTGAAATTAAAAAATTACCCTTGTACCTAATTTTACCCTAATCCTAAAACTCAACACACACAACCCTAACCCTGGAAACCCTACCCGATTACCCGGTTCCCCTGACCCAGTGCACACTAGTGCACCTAACCCTAACAACAGCAGCAGTAGCTGTAAACAAAATGAAGAAAGGAAGAGATAGAAAGGGAAAAAGAGAAGAGGGGGAGGACCGGAGGGGAAAGAGAGGAAGAAGGAAAGGAGGTGGCGCCGGTGGGCGTCACTGCCACCGTCGCTGCCGTCGTGATGCCGCCAGGAGGTCAGAACGGAGAGAGAGTGAGGAATCGGGGAAGAGGGATGGTGCGGTGCCGGCGAGGAGCGCCGTCGCCGTTGCTGTCGCCAAGAGAGGGAGGAGCCGCTCCAGAGTTGCGCCGTCTTGCCGCTAGGTCACCACGCCGTCGTGCTGAGGGAGAAAGCTTGCGGGAAGGAAGAGGACGCCATCGAGCTTCTTCCCGTCGCCACCATCGCCAACCATGGAGGATAGAGAAGAGGCAAGCGCGAGCCAAGATCCGCGCCGGAGAGCTACCGCCTGGGTTCTGTCGTCGCCATCTTGCCTCTGCCGGCGAGCACAACGAGAGAGAGAGATTGGGCAGAGAGAGAAGACTCGCAAGGGAGTCACCACGGGAAGGAGTTCGCCGCCGCATCCCATTGCTTGCGCCGCCACCATCCACCCTCCCTGCTGCCAGTCGCCGTTCGCAAAGAAGAGAGGGAGAACCGCCGCGGAGCTGCTGTCACCGCCGCGTTGCTGGCCTCGCCGTTGTCATGCTTGCGCTACTTCTGCGCCACCAGAGTTCCATGCCGCCGCTGCTGTCGCCGGGAACGCCACGGCCGGTAAGGGTTTAAGTTGGTCTTCGTTTCCTTTGGGTTTCCGG
Organism: Arachis hypogaea; assembly: GCF_003086295.3. Classification (NCBI taxonomy): domain Eukaryota; kingdom Viridiplantae; phylum Streptophyta; class Magnoliopsida; order Fabales; family Fabaceae; genus Arachis; species Arachis hypogaea. The sequence goes on from NC_092049.1 coordinate 26,989,922, forward strand.
AAGCTTCATTGTCGTTGCATGTTAATTTCAGTTGTTGTTGTCGGAATCCAGTAGCCGGTGCTGCTTGAGGTGGCTGCCGGGGCTGCCGCCAATCCAGTTCAGTGAATGCTGCTATTTCGTTTTCTTAGTTCGGGTTGTGTTCTGAGCATTGTATGTCGCTTTTAAGTTGCCTGAGAACTGTGGAAGTGATCAAAGACTGAGTTGTGGATTGCTGTTGAACTCGGTTAAGAGAAAAGATTTCGTGACGCATTTGGGTTGTGGTTTCAACGAGTTGAGGTAGGGGTTTTTATATAAACTAATTTATTTTAAATTGGAAATTGTTATAAATGGATATGTTGTACGAAATGTATTTCTGGTGGTTATGTGAGTCTTGTGAATTTTCTGATTTTATCTTGAATGAATATGGTTGCCTGTTTGATTGAAACAATGTTTGGTTTTGATAAATTGGAGATTTCTGGATTGGTCGATTTGAATGATTTTGACAATCTAAAAGTTGAGTTTTTTTTTATTGGAAACTGATTTGGTCTTAAACCTATTGGAAAGAGTTGATGATTGGTTTTGTTGGGACCCGAAAAGGGTGGCAAAGTCCAAGTTTTATGGGAGATGCTGCCGAAATTTCTATGAAATCCGAGACTTTAATTAAAACGAATTTTTTAAAAAGAGAATGAATTATGCTTTGAATTGAATTACGGATATATGAAATATGTTTGAACTCTTTTATTAAGAAAATCTTTATACTTTGAATGTAAACTATGTTTGAAAAGGATTAGGTTTTAAAGTCAATTTGAAGATGAAAATAATTATGTTTTGGAAGTTGATTAAATAAGTAAATTTGAAGAAGTTTTAATGGATTTAAAAGGAACTTGGATTTTGATTAACTAATTTCACTTTACGACATTTTAAGAAAAGTTTGAAGTATTTTAGGAAACTTTGACTTAGTAAAACTGAAACAATTCCCGAGCCTTTGGAAAAGGATTTAAGAATGAAACTGAAATTGGTTTCGATTTAAATGATTTGGTTTTGGTTTAAGTAAATTGGTTTTGAAATTGGTTCAGAATATTTAGACACATGACTTGGTTTTGGTTTAAATTCAATTTTATTTAGTTAAAATAAGAAGTTAAGGTTTCGGAAGTTTTCAATGAATTTAGGGAATGAGTTAGGTTAATCTCCCCTAAAGTCTTGAGACTCTGCTAAGGAATTTTATGACCAAATCCTGATTTAGAAATGAATGATTTTGAGTCTTTCAAAAGAGATTTTGAGTTTGGCCTGGTTTTGTGATTGTTTGGAAGTGTTGGAAAGAGGTGGAAAGTGGTTCCATTTTGAAAAGTAATTCTTGGCAAGATGTGAATTGAATACGTTTGTTATTTAAAAGAAAATGGGCCAATAATGAATTTGAAATCAGTTATTGAGCCTGATTGATTGTGGATATCATCAAGATTGATGAGTTATTGGTTGGTAGGCATAAGGGCCGGGTTCGTCCCGCTTATGCTGAGAGATTTGATAAATGACGAGATTGTTGATAAGTCACTTGCGCCTGGCAAGGACGGTGGTTAATCCCGCTTGTCGAGGTTGCGGTGCCCGCGTAAGGACGGTGGTTAATGCCGCTTACGTGTAGATGTGAGGTCGGAGGCAAAGTATCCCGCTCACATCCTTTCGGATCACAGGAGTGTGCAGGCACTAACATCCTGGACCGTGTGGTGGGCACGTTATCCCAGAGGGTTCCCAATTATACGTGACCGAAGGGCAACGTTCCCATGGGAATGTGTCGGGTTGGCAATTGAACCGACAATGTGATATCACAGCCAGTAGGACAGGCATTCATCATTTGCATCTATGTGATATTGTTTGGGTGTGCATATTGTATTTGATTTGCCTATGTGAATACTTATGTTAACTGTTAACTGTTATACTTGTTGTAATTGCTCTTGATTGTGCTTGAACCACATTAATTATGATTGTGTTTGAATTGATTGGTTTGTGATGAGTTGGTTGCTGATTGAGCTGTTTGGGCCGGGGGCCATGTTGGATTGAATGGGCTTGAGGCCGTGATTGATATATTGAGTCCTAGTTCTGTATAAAGTATCTGATCGGTTCAGTATAGACTTAATGAACCTATGCTTGGAACGGGATGATCATTTATACCGTGTAGGTAACTGCTTTCATGGTTGCGGTCTAGGAAAAACTTTTCAGACATTTTCTTTAAGAAAGGAAAAAGGTTTTGTTTTAGAATATTTGAGAAATTTAGCAAGTTTTCAAAAAGGGAATTTTCTGGATTACGAATGTGAAGCTATGGTTTTTGGAAAGACTCATAAGATGAGCAATGATCACTGAACTCTAAGAATGATTTTATCTTTATGTATCTTGTTATAGCAATTTTTGTAATCCTATAGTGAGAACAAGCGAGGACGACGTTCTCACTCCCCTACAAGTTATTCCTTTTCAGGATATGGAAGACGAAGCTTCAGAAGAGTTATGTTTATTTTCTGTTTAGTCGGTCCTTTTGTATTACCGTAGCTATTGTTTTCCCTCGCCTTTATCTTTATTATGTTTGTAAGAGGGATAGAAAATTATGATATGTATATTTGTAAATTAGTGTGTGTGTGTGTGTGTGTGTGTGTGTGTGTATATATCTTAAGGTTGTATCTGATTTTGCATGTACATGTATGTTTAGGTTTTCACAAAAAAGAGTTATCGAAAGGTTATGCGGTTTTAAGTTTTAAACAGGCTCATATTTTAGTCTTAAATATTATAAGAGTCGTGGTAATACTCGAGCTATCAGAGTGGCGTAGCCGGAAGCGTGACATTTTGATAGTTAGGGTGTTACATTTGTGGTATCAGAGCAGTCTTTCCTGTAGAGCCTGAGGAATGAACTGACTATGCTTCAATTGCATACTCTGAGCGTTTGTCATATTTTAGGTCTTGTTGAATGACGAGAATTAGTGCTTTATGCACATGACGGTCTATTGATTAATGCCATTATTCTTGCGTTGCGTGATTCCTGATATTAAGTTTGGCCGGCTTAATACTAGTGAATTATGTATATGAAAGCACTGATGGGTTATCATAGATGATATCCGAGTTTTGAGTAAGGTAAATCGCGGGTTTTGGGAACATTAGAAACTATTTATCGAGGTTACTCAGTTATGTTCTTTGGATTCTGTTGGATGTCTTGTGACTTATTGTTTATTGACCTATCTTGATGTTCTTGTTGCCATTTCTTTTGGGAAACATTTTGTTTTCAATCCTATTTTTCTGTTCATATGCATTCTTCTTTGATCCCAAATTGCATATGTCGGTTTGAATTTCTTGGTGTATCTGTCCTTCTCTGTTTGAACTTTTTCTTGACCCATGTAATTTTTTGACATGACTTTGAACTTGTCTTGATGCAGTCTGCCTTTTTATGTCCTTACTCCTAGTCTTGTTTAAAGAAATGGTGATTCAGTTTTTCTTTTAATTGACTATATTTATAACTAATTTTCAAACTTTTATAAAATTGCTTTTGATTTGATATACACCTATCTATATAAAACTTTGAAAATTCCTTAGGCAATTTAAAAAACTATTTATTTTTAATATCTCGTATGTTCTTTTACTGGTTTGTGGAACTACACTTACTTTAAGTACAATTTAACTTTTTAAAAATAATTTTATTATGGTTCCGATACATAACTTTATTTGATTATGTACTTAGGTATGTTTAAATTCTTAAAGGAAAGGCTTTTCACTTTTATTCCAGTTAGTTTTCGTTTGACAAATTGACTTTAATTTAGCATGATACACTATTTACGCATTTGTTGTTCTTTTGAAAATATTGGGTTCCTACCTTTCCTCTCAAGTATAGGATAATTCTTTGAACTTTTGTTTCTATGGTTGTGATACTTGATTTTATTATTAAGTAATATTTTTCTTTTATGAACACCACCAGTAGTCTCAATTTTCCTTCTCTTTTGAATTTCCTACTCCTCTAAGTCAGCTTGAATTTGTTTCTATCTAGTGTGTTGTTTGTCCTCCTAATTGTCCTTCTTTAGTCAAAGGTTCTTTCTTGAAAATTCACTGTTGATTGAGTTGTTTTTCCTGACGAGTTTTGCATTCTTTTCGACCAATGGAAAGCTTGTTTAGTATCCCATGCTTTGTGGACCTTCTTTTAACTTCCTTGATTTAAGATCCTTTCTTGTTTGGTCGGATTTCTTTTTAAGTATATCTTAAATATTCTTGAATGTTCTTATGTGATGGAAATTTCAAGTGTATTCCTAGAGTTTTGATGTGAACCTTTGAAACAAGTTTTGGATTCTCTTAAGAAATCTAAATGAATTCTTCTTGCTTAAATTGCATCCATAGTTATTCTTTAAATTGACAAAGTTGTTTTGAAGTTGGCATGCACTATTTTAAATAAAGTTTTGAAACCGACTGATAAGCAAATTTTTACCTCGAAGTTTCCTTTTCTAAATAGAGTTTAACTTGTTCCATATCTGCTATAACATTTTATACACGCTTGTTTGGACTTAAACTTTGAGAGCTCTTGAACAAACATTTGATTTCTTACAACCTTGTCGCGTTTTCAGTGTATACCTTTATTTGATTGAGTACCTAAATGTCTTTCAGAATTTTCGAAAAAATTGTTTTGGCCTTAACCCAATTGACTTTCATTTTTCAAACCTCACATATTCTGTCTTTTACTTGGAAACTATTTGGATAAAATGTAATTTAGTTTTCTTTTAACCATATTACAGTTTTGATATATATATTTATGTCACCCTTTTGTGAAATGCGAGTTACATACCTTTCTTTTAGCACATGAGGTGATCTTCTTTCAGTTTTTCATTCTTTATATTCAAATGTATTATGTGTACTTAATCATAAATTTTAAACCTTGAGAGTGTCATCACTAGCTTTAGTCAACCTTCTTCTATGATTTTATACTTGTTAACTCAGCTTGATTTAGTTCCAAACTACTGCCTTGCTTATCCTTTTTGTGTTCCTATCAGTTATCTCTGATTCAGGAGTCATCCTTGAGGTTGTTAAACTGAATTTCTTTCCAATGCTCTTCATTGATTGTACATCTGTGGAGATTATCCTTGTTGTTTGTCCTTTTTTTTTTTCAAAGTCTTTTATCTTTCTGAGTAAACTCGAGAATTATTTTGATGTCACGTGCGATCTTTAGGTATAGTAATGCGATGCGTTAGTTCTTTAAGACCTGTTTGTGGATACGGAAGGTGAAGCAGTAAGTGTGCAACGTTATGAGAAGTTGTGAGAGTTTTGTTTCTTGTGGAAGAATTTGCGGATGTTGGGCTTGTGACTGGTTTATGGGGTTGAGAAGTGATTGATGGAGTTAGGAAGTTGATGCTTAGAAAGGGGTACGAGATCTGTGAGTGAAAGCTATATCTGTTGTTAGATACCAACATGCTTTGTAGCCTTTTTGCCATGCAAACTATAGTTTCGCTTTGTGACCGCCTATCTTGACTTGCACCCTATATTGTTTCTTCAAGCTTTTGTAAGGTTTTGAAACCATATAAACTTATTGCATTGAGCCTATCTTGTATCTTTCACCTTACACTATACCTTACCCTTGTATTTAAATCTTATAGTTATCCGGTATTTAAAATTTTATATATATGTGTTATGATTTCTTACTTTCTTAAAAAGTATTTAAAAAGTAGAGTGCTAAGCCTATCTATTCTCTTATGAAATTACTTCAATTTTCGAGGACGAAAATTCTTATAAGGTGGGTGGAATGTAAGACTCAAGACTTTTGAAAAGTCCTATTTTGAACTAATCTCAAACCATATATTTATTTACAGTTTTAATTTCATAAATTATCTTATTGAAGGTAATTAAAGGTAGTTTTGATAAATTGGATTTGAAATAAATTAAGGTTTTCATCCAAACTCTATAATTATGGATTACTTTTCTATTTATGACTTAAAGTTCTAGAAATCCAAAATTATGAGTTTGGGCTATTTAAATTAAGATTTTATCTAATTTTACAATTATTGAGTTATTTTATATATTTAAATTGTAAAGTTGGTAGTTGTGAAATAATAAGGATTTTTATATGATTTGGACTAAATAATTAATATTTTAAAATATTGATACTACTATTTTGGAAAATAAAGAAATTTAGTATATTATTTCTAATTTTTGGATTTGAATATTTTATTAAAAATAATTTGCAAAATGGATGATCAAATAGTATTTTATATATTATTATTGTTGGATTAGAATTTATTTTCAATTACCATATTATCCCTATTTTTATTTGAAATTACAAAATTACCCTTGTACCTAATTTTACCCTAATCCTAAAACTCAACACACACAACCCTAACCCTGGAAACCCTACCCGATTACCCGGTTCTCCTGACCCAGTGCACACTAGTGCACCTAATCCTAACAACAGCAGCAGTAGCTGTAAACAAAATGAAGAAAGGAAGAGATAGAAAGGGAAAAAGAGAAGAGGGGGAGGACCGGAGGGGAAAGAGAGGAAGAAGGAAAGAAGGTGGCACCGGTGGGCGTCACTGCCACCATCGCCGCCGTCGTGATGCCGCCAGGAGGTCAGAACGGAGAGAGAGTGAGGAATCGGGGAAGAGGGATGGTGCGGTGCCGGCGAGGAGCGCCGTCACCGTTGCTGTCGCCAGGAGAGGGAGGAGCCGCTCCAGCGTTGCGCCGTCTTGCCGCTAGGTCACCACGCCGTCGCACTGAGGGAGAAAGCTTGCGGGAAGGAAGAGGACGCCATCGAGCTTCTTCCCGTCGCTACCATTGCCAACCATGGAGGATAGAGAAGAGGCGAGCGCGAGCCAAGATCTGCGGCGGAGAGCTACCGCCTGGGTTCTGTCGTCGCAATCTTGCCTCTACCGGCGAGCACAACGAGAGAGAGAGATTGGGCAGAGAGAGAAGACTCGCGAGGGAGTCACCATGGGAAGGAGTTCGCCGCCGCGTCCCATTGCTTGCGACGCCGCCATCCACCCTCCCTGCTGCCAGTCGCCGTTCGCAAAGAAGAGAGGGAGAACCGCCGCGGAGCTGCTGTCACCGCCGCGTTGCTGGCCTCGCCGTTGTCGTGCTTGCGCTACTGCTGCACCACCGAAGTTCCATGCCGCCGCTGCTGCCGCCGGGAATGCCACGGCCGGTAAGGGTTTAAGTTGGTCTTCGTTTCCTTTGGGTTTTCGGAAGCTTCATTGTCGTTGCTTGTTAATTTCAGTTGTTGTTGTCGGAATCCAGTAGCCGCTGCTGCTTGAGGTAGCTGCCGGGGCTGCCACCAATCCGGTTCAGTGAACGCTGCTATTTCGTTTTCTTAGTTCAGGTCGTGTTCTGAGCATTGTATGTCGCTTTTAAGTTGCCTGAGAACTGTGGAAGTGATCAAAGACTGAGTTGTGGATTGCTGTTGAACTCGGTTAAGAGAAAAGATTTCGTGACGCATTTGGGTTGTGGTTTCAACGAGTTGAGGTAGGGGTTTTTATACAAACTAATTTATTTTAAATTGAAAATTGTTATAAATGGATATGTTGTACGAAATGTATTTCTGGTGGTTATGTGAGTGTTGTGAATTGTCTGATTTTATCTTGAATGAATATGGTTGCCTGTTTGATTGAAACAATGTTTGGTTTTGATAAATTGGAGATTTCTGGATTGGTCGATTTGAATGATTTTGACAATCTGAAAGTTGAGTTTTTTTTTTATTGGAAACTGATTTGGTCTTAAACCTATTGGAAAGAGTTGATGATTGGTTTTGTTGGGACCCGAAAAGGGTGGCAAAGTCCAAGTTTTATGGGAGATGCTGCCGAAATTTCTATGAAATCCGAGACTTTAATTAAAACGAATTTTTTAAAAAGAGAATGAATTATGCTTTGAATTGAATTACGGATATATGAAATATGTTTGAACTCTTTTATTAAGAAAATCTTTATACTTTGAATATAAACTATGTTTGAAAAGGATTAGGTTTTAAAGTCAATTTGAAGATGAAAATAATTATGTTTTGGAAGTTGATTAAATAAGTAAATTTGAAGAAGTTTTAATGGATTTAAAAGGAACTTGGATTTTGATTAACTAATTTCACTTTACGACGTTTTAAGAAAAGTTTGAAGTATTTTAGGAAACTTTGACTTAGTAAAACTGAAACAATTCCCGAGCCTTTGGAAAAGGATTTAAGAATGAAATTGAAATTGGTTTCGATTTAAATGATTTGGTTTTGGTTTAAGTAAATTGGTTTTGAAATTGGTTCAGAATATTTAGACACATGACTTGGTTTTGGTTTAAATTCAATTTTATTTAGTTAAAACAAGAAGTTAAGGTTTCGGAAGTTTTCAATGAATTTAGGGAATGAGTTAGGTTAATCTCCCCTAAAGTCTTGAGACTCTACTAAGAAATTTTATGACCAAATCCTGATTTAGAAATGAATGATTTTGAGTCTTTCAAAAGAGATTTTGAGTTTGGCCTGGTTTTGTGATTGTTTGGAAGTGTTGGAAAGAGGTGGAAAGTGGCTCCATTTTGAAAAGTAATTCTTGGCAAGATGTGAATTGAATACGTTTGTTATTTAAAAGAAAATGGGCCAAGAATGAATTTGAAATCAGTTATTGAGCCTGATTGATTGTGGATATCATCAAGATTGATGAGTTATTGGTTGGTAGGCATAAGGGCCGGGTTCGTCCCGCTTATGCTGAGAGATTTGATAAATGACGAGATTGTTGAAAAGTCGCTTGCGCCTGGCAAGGACGGTGGTTAATCCCGCTTGTCGAGGTTGCGGTGCCCGCGTAAGGACGGTGGTTAATCCCGCTTACGTGTAGATGTGAGGTCGGAGGCAAAGTATTCCGCTCACATCTTTTCGGATCACAGGAGTGTGCAGGCACTAACATCCTGGACCGTGTGGCGGGCACGTTATCCCAGAGGGTTCCCATTTATACGTGACCGAAGGGCAACATTCCCATGGGAATGTGTCGGGTTGGCAATTGAACCGACAATGTTATATCATAGCCAGTAGGACAGGCATTCATCATTTGCATCTATGTGATATTATTTGGGTGTACATATTGTATTTGGTTTGCCTATGTGAATACTTATGTTAACTGCTAACTGTTATACTTGTTGTAATTGCTCTTGATTGTGCTTGAACCACATTAATTATGATTGTGTTTGAATTGATTGGTTTGTGATGAGTTGGTTACTGATTGAGCTGTTTGGGCTGGGGGCCGTGTTGGATTGAATGGGCTTGAGGCCGTGATTGATATATTGAGTCCTAGTTCTGTATAAAGTATCTGATCGGTTCAGTATAGACTTAATGAACCTATGCTTGGAACGGGATGATCATTTATACCACGTAGGTAACTGCTTTCATGGTTGCGGTCTAGGAAAAACTTTTTAGACATTTTCTTTAAGAAAGGGAAAAGGTTTTGTTTTAGAATATTTGAGAAATTTAGCATGTTTTCAAAAAGGGAATTTTCTGGATTACGAATGTGAACCTATGTTTTTTGGAAAGACTCATAAGACGAGCAATGATCACTGAACTCTAAGAATGATTTTATCTTTATGTATCTTGTTATAGCAATTTCTGTAATCCTATAGTGAGAACAAGCGAGGACGACGTTCTCACTCCCCTACAGGTTATTCCTTTTCAGGATATGGAAGACGAAGCTTCAGGAGAGTTATGTTTATTTTCTGTTTAGTCGGTCCTTTTGTATTACCGTAGCTATTGTTTTCCCTTGCCTTTATCTTTATTATGTTTGTAAGAGGGATAGAAAATTATGATATGTATATTTGTAAATTAGTGTGTGTGTGTGTGTGTGTGTGTGTGTGTGTGTGTGTGTGTGTGTATCTTAAGGTTGTATCTAATTTTGCATGTACATGTATGTTTAGGTTTTCACAAAAAAGAGTTATCGAAAGGTTATGCGGTTTTAAGTTTTAAACAGGCTCATATTTTAGTCTTAAATATTATAAGAGTCGTGGTAATACTCGAGCTATCAGAGTGGCGCAGCCGGAAGCGTGACATTTTGATAGTTAGTGTGTTACAGTTTGCAACAAGAGATTGGCATCCCCATACCGTGATGTACCAAGATCTACAAAGCAAAAACTTGAAGATGCCTTTTCTAGGAGTATAGATGAAACTTAGAATGATAATGAGGAGGCATCATCATCTATGAATATATAGGATTAAATTCATCTGTTGCTAACGTGATTTGCCTAGAATGTTCAGTTACAATGTGTGACTTAGTTTCTTTGTGTTAAAGATATGGTGTTGTAGTTTTCTTTAATTGGGTTGTTGTAAGTTGGCTGGACTTAGACATTCTGTTAACATTTTACTTGTTGAACTTCTAAATTCAGATGTTTCCTTTTATTTGAGTAACCTACGATTTCAGTTGTAACTTTATTAGTAAAGAGTGGAGTTTATGTGCTAACTAAGAATTTTTAGTATATGACTTGCAGAATTGATGCATGCATTTCTAACAGGTGGTTTGGGAGAAGCAGTTCTCCCAAAGAATTAAGGTAAATATTTTGTCCTTTTCCTTTGGTCTTATATCAACTATATATGATCATTAGTAATTTATTAGAATTTTTTTGGATATCTTTCCTGTATATATGAATTAACTATTCTTTTTTCCTTTTTATATCAGTATCCGAGTACACTGATTTCAAAGTGTTGGTTGCGGTGGAGTTACTGAAATTGATGGAGTTGGTTGTGTTAGGAGAATTACTTGAATTTGAGATCTTAGGTCAATAAATTAGCGACTTGCGTATGTGTATGAAATTTTCTTTAATTATATTGGTATTGGTTCTTATTTATGTTTATCTTCTTAATTGTGTTGTTTATATTTTTAAGTTGTATTTGTTGTTGCATAATTTATGAAGTTGAACAAGATACAACGTTCTGAGACAGGATTTCTATAGCCAATTCTAAGATGTGCTCATCAAAATTAATGTTTTGAAAAGTAATGAAACTTATGCAAACAATGAAGAGTTAGAAAAAATACTTATGTATTGAGTGGTGATAGAGTAAATAAATCTGTTACATTTAGTTAAGAATTGAATAACAAAAGTACTTTTTATTAACGTAAAAAGTGACAATCCAAGAACACTGAAAAAACAAATCCAAAAGAAGGAATAGAAATTTTCAACCCGTACGTTGCACCGATCTTCTGCTAGTACAATATATTCCAATACAACAACAAATATGCAATACAACATTACGTATAAAATATATTATATAAAAAGTATATTCATGTATTGTAATACGCAAATAAATTATAAATTGGTGCGCACAAATTACTGATACGTAATATGTTACTTAATTAGTTAACATTGACCTTACAAAATAGGCATTAATATATAAACACTAAAAACATAAACATAAAATGTTTGTATTTATGTATTATGTTTGATAAAATAAATATAATAAGCAAGACACATAAAACTTTATTAAAAGGTTCATATTACTCTTTTTATTTGAAAAAAAAAATATATTTTCTACTTCTCACTCTACCCTACTATTCCCTCATTATTTTTCATTCTACCCCATTATCCTCTTACTATTTTTCCTTCAATCCCCAGCCATGCTTATTTTTTGTTCAATCTCCAGCCAAACAAATTGAAATTAAAAAAAAATTTAAAGGATGCAAAAAAATCAATTTAAAAAAATCAAATTCATAAAAGATAAACTAAAAAAAGTCAGATTTTTTCATAATCAAATTAGTCATTTCAATATCTTTTATTAGATAATTAAATAGATAAAATAATTAGCTTTTTCATACGTTTATATAGGTGTCAAGAGATTTTAATTATGTTTTATATATATAATAATTCATTAACCAGCAATACTACAAGAATTTGACAAATGAGCGATGAATTTTTGCGAAAAATATTTTTTGTCACTAATCCGTCACTAACTTGCGAGAAATTAGTGACGCACTAACGACAAAATTAATGAGTGGTCACAAAATATCCGAACTTGAGAAAAGCGACTGATTAGCGAGAGATTTACAAGTAAGTTTGTTTCTCGCAAATTGACTTTCGTAGCTAAAAAAAGAGCAGAAAAAATTTCCTTCCTAATTTGTCACAAATTAATTAGCGAGTGACAGTGTTCTAGCAAATCAGTCACTTAGAGGTTCAATCGAATAAAAGAAAAGTAGCGGGGGATATTATTGTCACTATTCCGTCGCAAGTGTTTGATATACAATTAACGAGAAACAATTCACACACTAGTTCGTCGCTAAATAAATTGTGTGCGAAAAGGCTAATTAGTGAGGAACAATGTTACTAGCTAATCTGTCACAAAGACTTGAAATGCATTTTGCGATGGACAAATTCCTAGTTAATTTGTCACCAAAGTTTTTATTTTTAGCGAGCAACTAGTTTCTCGCTAATTTATCGCATAATATTGTAAAAATTCAAACATAGGGTAGCGACAGAAAACAGTCGTCGCTAATCCGTCGCAACGGATAAATCATTCAGCTAGGGAAATGTTCCTTGCTAATTAGTCGCTAAAGGGAAAATACAGATATTGAGTGCCTAGGACCTAATTAGCAAGAAATTTGTGAGTATTTAACAACTGACACACTTTGTTCGCTGATTTCAAGTCGCTTATTAGCAAGCGAAATACATTTGTCGCTAAGTTGTCACAAGTTTAATTTAGCGAGCGACTTGGCAACAACAATATTGTCGCAAGGCAAAAGCTATATTCTACCAATTTTGTAGCAAATTACTCGCTAATCTCGTTGGAAATCCGTCGCAGAGTTATAACAAATCCAAAGCTAATCGAGAAAATGTTAGAAGTAACTGGTCGCAATTGAGTCACTAATCAATAGCTTATTTAGTGAAGAATTAGCGACCGCTTAACAACTGATAGACTTTCCTCACTTATTTCATGTTGCTACTAATTTATGAGAAAACACGTTAGTCCTTATTTTGTCCTTATTTCATGTTGCTACTAATCACTAACCTCTATATAAATCCATGAAAAATTCATGAAAAGTTTGAAGCAAATTTGCCAAACATGCTAATGTGATTTGTCACAATTTTGTCACTAATGTAAAGCTATTTTAAATGAGAGAATAATTAAAGTCCCAAAGTCGTGATTAATAATTAGCTAGCTAATTTTTAATAACTAATAATTTACAATATTCTAGCCAGATATTGTAACACCCTACCACACAGAGCTTTACACCTAGAATGTAAAACAGAGGTGGCGAGGCACTACGACTTCTAAAAATAAAATATAAATATACATAATATAGTAGAAAAGAAGGTTTATCTAAGAGCCTTTGAAAGAAAGTTGAAATCAAAGCATTAAACAGAAAAGCGCAACACTCATGACACATACACGATAAACGGAAAAGATAAGAGGAACTAACATAGAAATAACCAAAGAGAGTTTCAAGGTACAAATATCAAGACTCAAGACTCGAATTGCGAAGATAAAATGGCCTGAGCACATAAGTATATATAGGAGAACCCAATATAAACACAAAATACGAAGTTACAGAACTTATTTCTCCAAAATAGCCTCTAAAAGGAAGCTAATACATTAAATACATAAGCACTGGAGATAAAAGTATCTACATATATACATATATATATATATATATATATATATATATATATATATATATATATATATAAGATAAAGCCCCAAAGACAAGGATCTCCGCTATCAGAAGATTCCAGCATGCCTCAATGAGGTGCCGCTTGTCCTGCATCTGAAAACCACAAATATCCGTATGGAATGAGAACCGAGGGTTCTCAGCATGGCAAAGGTTCCACGTACATAAGATATAAGTCCCTGGAAATGCCAGAGGCAATCCTAGAACGCCGACACTCAAATTATAAAACTTAAAAAACTAAAACAGAAACCATAGATGGGTGGTCTTCTAAGATTCTAACTAAAACAAACCTTAAACTTGACTAAACTTCCTAAGTTCAGCCATTCCTCTAATCTTCCAACACCAGTGATACCCCACACACAAACAAGCAAGCAAAGGCAAACATAGCTAGTATACAAGTACTGCAATTAGCGAATATAACAATTAACATAGTAAGTTCACTTAGGCATGCCCAATTAATGCACAAACAAGCAAGCAAACAAGATGCACATGATGTATACCTGTCCTATGGCTGATGAGTCTCATCTGTCGGTTATCAAGCTAACCCAACAAGTCCGGCAGCTAAACCCTGGACTGTCCCCCGTTGCGCATCCCCATGAGTCTATGCATAGCTTTTTCTCTTCTCATTCATAATTCATAAATATATAAAACTTTACTCAATGGGGGTTAACCTTCCCCAGAATTTATAAGTGCCCGGTCATCTCTTATGACGTAGGGTCAACAGAGTATCGAGTCTCAACCTGGAACACGTGGTGGCAAGCCACGGTACTTTACCTAGGAAAACTCGTATCTCAGATAATCATTTCACATTCATTCATTAACATTTCATAATCATTCATTATGGCTTTAAAGTCACTTATACCTCATATGTTTGCATCTTTATACATAGTTTATCATAACCTGGAGTAAGTGGGGGTTAAAACCACAACCCATGCGTCTACCTGAGGAGCCTCTATATACTAACCAACCTGGAACAAGTGGGACGAAACCATAACACTTGCATCTACCCAAGAGGTACATTCTCATATGCCCAGGAGGAACAAAAGAGGAGATCCTAACCTCTCATCATCTTGCTGGGGGTGATTTTATAATACCAGGAGGAATAAGGAAGGGGATCCTCACCTTCCACCATCTCCTGGGGTCGCACTTTCGAGAAAGAGTACTCAGATGTAACATTTATTCTCTTCTTTAGCCAGTTTCATAATTTAAGTAGTATATATATATGTGCCCTATCTCCTTATGCCTATTTCATCTCTTCGAGATTTCTTCATCTCCAAGTTACCACCATTTCCTAACTTCTTTTTATTGCTAGGCTAATACTAAGATATATGGTTAAAAGGATGAAAATAGAGGTTTAGAGGTTCAAAATTGGGTCTAAAACATAAAATATTCATTTGCCAAAAAACAGGGCTATGCGTACGCATGTCATGGTATGCGTACGCCTAGGTCCTCTTTTTAGCCCAAGATGCGTACGCATACATCTGTTTGCGTACGCATGTACACTGGATAGAATCACACGCTCGCGTATGCCCTATGCTCACGTACACATAGATCCCTTTTTTGGGAAGTATGTATACGCATACACATGTCCGCGTATGCATACATGCCAAATAGAAACGACCCTTCGCGTATGAAGGGTATGCGTACGCATGCAAGGAGGTTTTATCAAAAAAATTGGCTTAGTCTGAAAGTCTGCAGAATTTTAGTTTTGAACCCTAAACTTTCGACGCACATAACTTTTTAATTTTAAATCATTTTTCATCCATTCTTCAAACGGCGTAAACTTCACGGATCCAATTTTCATATGAAACAAGTTTGAAATAATTTGGGAGTCCGAAAGCCAAGTTATGGCTTGCCGAAGCTCAGTAAAAAATCCAATTTTTTTACAAAAATATTCAGCCTCTATTTTCATAAGTCACCATTCAAAATCAACTTACAATACTCAAATTTAGCACCCACACATACAATATCACAGCAACATCACTCCACATCCTTCCACCACCCATCAAATTCCAATTTTAAATAACTCTAGTACATGAACTTCACACTTATATCGACAAGATCATCAATAATCCATTATCTATACAAATTCATTACTATCAACTAGTCAATATTCATTAAAGCATCATTTAACATTCTATTTCCATACCCAATATCCAATAACAACCAAGCCCCAACCTAGTTCACAATTATCATCAAGGCAATAAGCAATTCAACATACACATGCATTCATTCTTATCCTATGGTCATCTAGCCTAAATTTTCACAGGACATTATATATTAAATACGAGAAACATAAGCCATACCTTGGCCGATTTTTTCGTATCACCCAAGACAATCCACTAGGAAAGATTGCAAGACCTCATACCAAAAATCCAGCAACCAATACTAATTTCCAAGCCTCCAATTTCCACAAATATGCTTCAATTCTTATACATATATCACCTAATATATAACATCACATATGTATACCAAACTTTACAACCAAAGCTACAATTAACTAAGGGGTTCGCTAAGATTGAGGATTCTTACCTTATATGTGTCTCAACTAAGCCAAGACCCACTAATTCCTCAAGTCAATTTGATCCTAAAACATCAAATTAACCATAAATCTCAATACACAAGACCATACTATTTTTGGATTTTAGAAGAGAAAATTGCAACTGAGAAAGTGATTTATTGGGCTTTGTAGAGCTCGACGCTGTGGTCGCATGGCCACAAACGGTGCAGCGATCGGAGCTCCGGATCAAAAGTTATTAGGATTTGAAGATTAAGTGAGGTTTGGTGTTCTTGTTTCTTCCTCCCCAAAACTGTTTCCAGCATGTTTCATGTGTGAATGGAAGAGAAATGAGCTGAAGCTCATGGGTATAGGTGGCTTGCGTTGGGCCTTAGGCCCAATTCGGGCTCGGTTTGTTCGGTTTGGCCCGTTCGGCCCAATCTTGGGCCAAATTCTTTGTAATTAGTGTCAAAATTCTTATTTTAATTAGTTCTATCTTATTTTATAATAAAATTCATATTTCTAATTTCTTTTATTAAAAATTAATTTATTGATTAATTATTCGCTAATTTTGCAGGGTTTATAGATATCAATTCTCAAAAATTTTATAAACTCAAATCATAAGTTTTTTCTTAAAAAGGTTTTTTCCCCTATTAGATCACAAATTTGTCATTATTTTTAATAGAAAGTTTGCTGTTAACTTGAATTGAAATTTAAAATTCATATATTTTAAAGACAAATTTTAAAATTCAATATTTTTAGAAAATAAGAGCATAATGTTGATATTTTCAATCACAAAATATACTGAAAAAATATATAATAGATAAGATAATTAAATTGTTATATATGAAAATTTATTTGTATATGATCTTACAAGTTTTATTATTAATTAGAATCATTTTGGAATTCATTCAATAAAGATTAATTTGAGCTAACTCTTGAATTAATTAGGATCGTCAAAATGAGCCAAATCCGTCAGACTAGCTCTGTTTACTTGACGACAATAGATGGATATTTGACTCTAAAATCAAAGTCGTAAAAATGCATGTCTAAATAACTTACCCATAGTTATTAGAACCAATGTCCTATCCAATTTGGTTCATTATTAAGACTGGACTTGCAATTTACTCGGTCACGACGGTCAAACCCTTGAAAACCGGGTGGTTTTGTCGCGAATCAAAATCAGTTTAGGCGGTTGACCCGCACTTCCTCCTTGACTCGGGCACTTCACACGTAGACCAGTAGGGTGTGGATCACTGTAGGAGCATCTATTTGAATTCCCTTCAAAAAGTAGCATCTCTAAGGTTCAATC
This sequence comes from Arachis hypogaea, assembly GCF_003086295.3. NCBI lineage: Eukaryota > Viridiplantae > Streptophyta > Magnoliopsida > Fabales > Fabaceae > Arachis > Arachis hypogaea. The sequence goes on from NC_092049.1 coordinate 27,007,314, forward strand.
CTTGAACCTAAGAATGAGTAAAAGATGGATATTTGACTCTAAAATCAAACTCATAAAATACAAGTCTAAACAACTTAGCCATAGTTATCAGAACTGGACTGGACCGACTGATTCGACCAAGAAAAGCAGTGAACTAATTTCCTATCCGATTCGGTTCATTATTAAGACGGGACTTGCAATTGACTCGGTCAACAGCGATCAAACAGTTAAAAACAGGATGGTTTTATCACGAACCTGACTCGGTTTAGGCAGTTGACCCGCACTTCCTCCTTGACTCGTGTGCTCCACACCTAGACCAGTGGGGTGTGGATCACCGTAAAAGCATCTATTTGAATCCCCTTCAAAAAGTGGATCTCTAAGGTTCGATCCTTGAACTTGAGAGTGAGTAAAAGCCTCCATCTTACTGTGACAAGTGAATCTTCAATAGATATAATGCTTATAATTATATATACCGTATTATTTTATATGTGACATTAGTAGATTTTTTTTATTATATTTGCTCATTATTTTATGTATTATATAAAAAATGGATTATATCATAATTTACATATAATTTAATTAAATCAAATTTAAATAATATAAAATGTTATCATCATTGAATTTTTATTTTTAATATTTAAATTTTAATTTTATTATAATTTTATATATTTATTAAATTATTACCGGGTTAAACGGTTTGACCTATGATCTACTGGTTGAACCAGACTGACCCAGTGATCCAGTAATTTGATTGAGTTGATTGCTGGTTCGATTCTAATAATTATGGACTTAGCTCGATTAACTAGAAAAATAGTGAATTAAGATTTTCATGTTTATTAAAAAATCTTATCTATTTTATAAAATATTTTTTAAAATTAATTTTTTTTAAAAAAATCACAATGAAAATTTAAAAACAAAAGAAAAAAAATTAGTAACTCAAAAAATAAGATAAATTATATTAATTTAAAAAGCGTTTAATTTCAAAATTAAAAACGCACGAATAAGCGCCTTTTCCAATACTTCAAATCAAAAATTGTGCATAAGCGCTCTTTCTACCTTAAATTAAAAATGGAAAGTTTCATTATCTCTATAATAATTTCCTTTTATCAGTATAGCCACCGTCATTATCTCCTCAAATGACCTAACCTAACCCTCATTAATATTGTCTCCACAATTATTCCTATGCCGAAATTGAGTCTCCCACACCCACAGTCAGAGACTCAGCGTCCCCTATCGTGCTCCCGCTGCTCTGCTATCAGGGCTGCCGGACAGCACCAACCCTGGCTTGCATTCAACGACCCTTTCCTCTTCCCCTCTCTTCCTCGTAGCGCCTCTCTGTCTTTGTCGTCCTCCCCGGTGTGATCTTGTTGGAGATTATCAGCGGAAGGTTATCGATTGTGCAAGTTGGTAACTCAGAAATGGACCTTGTTCAATGGATTTAGTTATGCATTGAATGGTCCAATACCACAAAATGGTGCTTTAGTGAATAGAGGACCAACTGCTTTTATTGGCAATCCTGGTCTGTGTGGCCCTCCTTTGAAGAATTCATGTGCCCCTGATACTCTAGGTGCTAGTTCACCTTCCTCATTCCCGTTCATGCCTCATAATGACTCATCTCAGGATAATGGTAATAGTTCTAGGAAGAGTGAGAAAACTAAAGGGTTAACTAAGGGTGCTGTGGTTGGCACTGTTGTGGGTGATGTGATTGGAATTTTCCTTTTAGGTCTTCTGTTCTCTTATTTCTATTCAAGAGTTTGTGATTTTAATCATGATCAGAATGTTATTGGTGTTAGCAAGGGGAGGAAAGGAAGTAATAAAGAGTGTTTCTACTTCCAAAAGGACAAATCTGAGGCCCTGTTTAATCATGTTGAGCAATATGATCTTGTTCCGTTAGATAGCCAAGTGGCATTTGATTTGGATGAACTTCTTAAGGCATCAGCTTTTGTTCTTGGGAAGAGTGGAATTGGAATTATGTACAAATTGGTGCTTGAAGATGAGCTTGCATTGATGGTGAGAAGATTGGGGGAGGGAGGTTCTCAAAGGTTCAAAGAGTTCCAAACTGAAGTAGAGGCAATAGGAAAGTTGAGACATCTAAACATTGTAACTCTTGGAGCTTATTACTGGTCTGTTGATGAGAAGCTTCTCATATATGATTATATACCAAATGGAAGCCTCGCTGCTGCAATTCATGGTAAGTTTCATTATGGACAAACCTTTTTATTATTTTTTGCAATACCAATTTGCAATTACTTATTGTGTGACACATTGTTCATTTGGCTTTTTGGTTACATTTGATGACACATTTGATTACTTATGGTTTGACACATTTTTTATTTGGCTATTTGGTTACATTTGATTACTTCAGGGAAGCCTGGACTAGTTACATTCTAAGTACTATATATCTTGGTCTTATCGATTGAAAATTGTGAAAGGAACTGCAAAAGGATTGGTCTACCTGCATGAGTTTATCCCCAAAAAGTATGTTTAGTGGCAGTGGATAAGAATGGCTTTGTCTACTTATGAGTAATTCTTTACTTTCTTAGTTCAGTATCTTAGCTTTGTAAAACAAGTTATAACTTAAGATGATCCATTTGTGTAGCTGGGGATTTGGTGGTTATGGAAGGTTTGTGCATAATTTTCATATTGGTTGTCAATGTTCTGTAAAATACAAAGAAATCACAACAATTAGATGATTCAATTCAAATTGGTTTTATTTATTTGGCTGGTTCTGTGAATTCTGCGTGTACTGCAAGTATACTTGACATAAATTTAATTCCCTTCCTTGTCTTTTATATATATATATATATATATATACACACACACACACCCACTCAAAGATATGTCTAAAGTTTAAACAAATTTATTTCATAAAGAACTTGATCTTTGTATAGAAATACTTGAGATTTCTGTATTTTAGAGTCTCAAAGGTGAGAGCGTGAAAGGAAAGGGGATCTTGACCAGTATGAATGCTTGGATAGGGGTAGAAATATAACTAGCATACTTCTTGCAGTTAAGGTGATTGTCATATTAATAGTAAACTTTACTTTTTTTTTCATAAATACTATTATCACTTCTCATTAGTAACACTTATCATGTTTCATGGCAGTATATTAGGATAGCAGAGAAGCAAGCAAGCTTGATTCGACCAATGCCCATACTGCAGAAGACAATTGATTATCTACTTTTTCTGTTAGATCAGCCCTATGTTGAGAGGTTTCTTAGAGGATATAAATTATTGTGGAATAGGATGAGAGCAATTAGAATGCACCTGAGAATGCAGTACTTTTCTATCAAGGGGCTATTACTATGCTTGAATAGATGGTACTCTTTTATTTTTAACAAAAGTATAATAAAACTTGATTATTCTTGAATTAAAGTGGAAATGATATCTATTTTTTCTGCAAGTTCCTTATATGCTATATTGATTAAGGCTGAATAGAAATATATATTGTGGATACTTATAGATACAATAGTTTTATATTTATTTGTTGGTAAAATAATTTTCTGAAGATTCTGATGCCTTTTATTAAGAACCTGCATCTGCTTGGTGATGTTTGTAAGAACAATATCTAGTGATGGTTAAAAGTTTAAAAATCATGAGGCTGTTGATGTTTGTTGTTTCAGATCAAACTACACATCATTGCAATGCATAAATTATGTGAATACACAAAAGGAGAAGGATTTCTGAGGGTTTTGATGCTCACTTTAATATTGAATAGATGAACAGAACTTCGGTTGAATTGTTTCAGATGTATGATGATCACAGAAGGAAAGGAATACTTGTGCCTACCGAAAAAGAGTTTCGAGGCTATTATGCTCTCCTTAAATTGGATAAGCATACTGGTTTAAAGTAAGTTGTCCTTGTTATGCTTTTATCTTTAATGTTTCATTGGCAATAGAAAAGCCTAAGAAAATAAGCAAGTTATCCTAGGTTGAACCTACAGAACTACTCCTTAATCTCGCTAAGATGACTCTAGAAACAAGGCAGACTCCAGAAGTTCTATTTGCCTGCGATGTAGCAAGGTTTGTAATTTTAAACGGAAATTAGCTACTTTTTTTTTACCTTACTTAGCTTGATTATTATTAGGGGTATGGTGATTTCATTTGATTTTGACTTTAATTTGATTATTGGGTCTTTATTAATTAATCAATCAATTAATTAATTAATTCAAGACAATTGATTTCGTTCTGTTCTTAATTTTCTTTGATCTTGCTATGGTTTGTTGTTCTTCACTGCTATTTATTTGTTGTTCTAGGCTTCTTGCTATTGTTTATTCTTGATTTTTAAATTTGTTGTTCTTCACGGTTGGCTACTTCTACTGTTATTTTTATTTTGAATTCGCTAGTTATTGATTTTAATTTTTTGGTTCTATTATTTTTTGTTTTTGATTTTGATTTTTTTGTCTTCGCTACTGTTCTGATGATTGCTTTTTTTTGCTTGTAATTTATTGTTGGTTAAATAATTTATTGCTATTCTGTTTTTGATTTTGATTCACTGATATGCTATTATTTACTGATATTTTTCTGTGATATTTTTGCAATTTGATCACAGTATAAGTGACAATATTGGTAAAACTGAAGGTGAAATTGGTGGACATATTTTTTGTGCAATTGATATGTCAAGTATTAGGTGTTGTTTGTATTTTTTATTTGTTTAAAATTTTCAATGTGCAATGAGGAACCAAGATGTGTAATGTTTAATGAATTTTATAAAAGCAAGAACACCTTTGTGTAGCCAGATTGAAACATCTCTAAAGAAGTGAGTGAATACTTACTTTTACATGATATTGTAAGTGAGTCTTTTTCTTTGTTAGTTTACTAATTAAACCATGTTATTTATTAGAGCTATTGAAAAGATAGAGTAGGCATTTGATCAAGCTCAAAGACTTGGTTATTATCAGGTTAAACTTCAATACCTAATTTCTTGAAACGTAGTTTGAACTTTTTTAAACATGTATAATTTTGATGAACTAATTTATTCTGTATATGATATAATTTTTTTAGTTCAATGACTAAAATAAAAAAATAATATGAGGTTTATTTTAGTATAGCAACATACTCGTGGTTGATGATGGTGACAAATTAAAGACTCCATTGCGACTGAAACCTTTGTGAGATACCTAACGATTTGTTACTAGTTTAAAAGGAATTTGTGATGATATTTTGCAATAGTATTGTAACTAATTGACTACATATTATTTCCTAGAAAATTATCAACTATTTCATAACTTCACTTTCTCATTTCAATAGCTTTGGTTTAGCGAGAAAATTCTTACAAATTTGATTACGAATTTTCAAAGATTAGCTATAGATTTGTTACAAAATGTGACAGATTTGCGATCATATTAGCGGACAACTTGCGACGAGTTAGGTTCGGAAAAATTCCTCACTAATTAGCATCAACTAAGCATTCTATTTTTTCTACGAAGTTAGCTTGCATTTAGCGATAAGTCTGCTGCAGTAGAGTTTGTCGCTAATTAGCGACTACCGTTTAGTCTATTTTTTCTATGGAATTAGCTTTTACTTTAGTGATGGATTTGCGACTATCTATTCAGTAGCTAAAAAAGTTTCCAATGAATTAGCGACCGTTGTGTTTGCCTCACTGAACTGGGCTTGTAATTAGCGAGAAAAACATTAGTTGTTAGGTGGTAGTTAATCCGTCACAAATTATATTTTGCGTCAGATTAGCGATGATTTTATGACTCTTTTTGTAGTAGCTAATCGACCATATTCTTGTAGCAATAGACAAATTAAACTTTATATAAAACTCAGATTTACAGTGAAATAGCCTTTGATTTATTGGGATACTATGAAAAAAAAACTGAGTCTTAAGTTTGATTATTATTGGGAGGCTTCTCATAGATTATTATTGTTATAATCAAAACTTTCATTAACAATCAATAACACAATATTAAACTTTAATTGTCTAGGTTTAAAAATGATCAAACTCATATATTAGTTTGTAATTCATGTAAGCTTTTGATCAACACACTATTTCATCATCACAAACAGTTGAAGGTGCAAATGCAGACAGGGCCAGTTGGACGCCTATAGAAGCCAGAGCATTTTCCAGAAGCTCCCCGGTGAGGGTACTTAACATCACACATAATGTTACACCATTGGTCAACACACTCTGCTCCTGGCAAAAGTGTCTGCCCTTGACATTTTTTCTGTTGCAATGATGAGCAATTATCATCCCCAACACCACCACCGTCCTTGTTGCACACTTCACTACTTGCCACCATGATCATAAGAGAACCTATATATGTATGTGTATACATGTCACAAGGCAACATTATTCATATGCTTCAAAATTTTGAACTTTTAGTATTAAATGCTTGTCCATATTCAATTTCCATTGATAAACTAATATCATGCATGGGTATAGCTAGCTAGAATAAAAATTGCAGTTATACACCAGTTAGTGAACATATACATACATCACAACAAATATATAGGAGAGAAAGCTAACACAAAAAATATATAACTTGTTGACATAGTAGCTTCTTGCTATTTAAGCTTAAATTAAATAATTAAATTATCACCAATTTTTAAAAAACATAATTTAATCTTGTAGCTAATATCATTAATTATTGTTCTCAATCAAACATTAACGTTTTTAAATTATGTGTTTCTATTTTTACTGTTTTATATTCAAATGTTCAACGCTTTTGAAAAATAATTACCACTCAAAAGAATAAATAAATAAATAAATGTCTAACAAATTAACTCATTTAAATTATGAGAATAAGATCCGTTTTTTTACTCTAAATACAATGAATTTTTTTTAAATATTTTTCAATTATATACAAAAATTAATAAGTAAATTAATTCTTTAACAATAATGAGGAACAAACACTAATTAAAACATAATTAGTTAAAATGACAAATATTTTTCTTCCTTTTAGTACTAGTTTTAAGTGAAAGTCTGGTTTAGTATAATGTATAAAATTTTTAAGATTCAAATAGCATGGTCTTCGATCAAAGAATATATGTGATTCTACCAAAACAATTAGAAGCGAAAAACACATACATACACTTATTGGAAGAGAAGGATCGGAGTTAAAAACTTACTTGATGTAATGAGGAGAAGGAGAACGGCGTATTGCGATAAGTGGTTGGCCATGCTTGCTGAGTAGTGAGAAATTCACTATCACTCTTCAAGAGGTTCTTATCTTATATTTGTCTACTAAGAAATGTGGGTTCTTGTGCATGTTTCTTTTACATTTATATATAAAAGAGAAAGAGAATTTACATAACGAATAAAAATATTACTCATTAATTCCTTTTTAAATTATATATCTCTTTCAATATTTATTTTTTTTACAAATTTGCTATTATTTTTTAATTTTAAGAAAACATTAATTAATTTCTATCATTAATGCCATTTATTATTAATTAGAAAAATGTTAGAGATTAATAGATATTATTGGAGAGAGAAAATAATATTAGAGATATTTTTATTTTTTATTGTTTATATCTTTAATAAAATTTTATATTTTTAATAAAATCTAATAATTATCTTAATAATTATATTTTAACTACAAATAAACAATTCATTTGAAAGAGAGCCAAAAATACTACACACGAAAAACCAGTACTAAATCAGTTATTATGTATTTGTGTATAAATATATATATTATTTAATTTATTTTCAAAATATATTTTGCTATGATGCATAAACACGGACACAGACACGGAACATGACACAACACATGACATGCGAATACACGAATTTTAATTATTATAAGATACGTGAATAAAGTATATACATAAAATATAAAATATCTTTTAGATAAATTATAATGATATTTTATTAATATTTATTAACTTTTTAACTATTTTTAATGTCTTTTTAATTATATACAATATTTAAAATATTTTTTGTTTTAATAATTAAAAATATATTCTATTTCTAAATTTATTTTAAGAATACATGTTAAAAATAAGACTAGACATGCTGACATGTAATGGTATTTAAGTGTATTCAAGTGTGTCTGGAGAAGAATTTTTTATTTTTTATTAAGATGCAGTTATTAGACACAGAAGATACACATATCAGACAAGTGTCGATGAGTATCATGTCCAAAATATATCTAACACACGAATACGATAATTCAACAAAATATCCATACGTACTATATAAGAATTTCGTATTTTTAAAATTATTTTATCTTAATGACTAATTTATTGGCTGATTTTTAGAACACACGTAACAAAATTGTTTCAAAAAACTTTATTTTTTCAAAAAACTTTATGTATAAAATAAACAATGCAATATTTGCATTAATTCTTCATTTAATTAAAAAAAAGTCATCGAATACTATCGGATTTATCGTCGAATTTAGCGGCGAAATAAATCTGACGGTATAAATCTCGCTGGTAACTATTTATCGATAGAGTTTTTGTCTGTCGTTAATCACCGACAAATTTAGCAGCGAATATAAATTTTTAATTGGAAAAATTTTAGAACTTATTATCGTCGAATTTTTTTCTCATAAATCTGATGATAATATATTATTTATTATTATTAATAATTAAATTAAAAGTTACCAACGGTAAATCCGACAATAAACTTAAATTTTAATTTTTTTTAAATTTGTTTAAAAATTCACTATATATAACTTTAAATTTAATAATTTTTAAACTAACAAAATTTAAAATTTTATAATTTTATACTAAATTTCTTTACATTAAGATGCTATAGATGTATTTCTTTACTAGTTTTAGTGCATGACAACAATTGTTAAGATATTCTTGCAGTGAAAATAATGAAAGAATATGTTCTCAAGGTCCATTGTAAGTAACTAAATCTTTATGCTAAGACAAAATACAAATAAATGATGGTCTACATACCCAAATAATTCAAGAACTTCTTCAACGTAACTTGGTCTACAAGGTCTTCCACACAGAACAATGGCTCGTCCAATGAAATCACATTGACTCCCAATTGCAATAACTCTTAAGCAAATGAGAAAGAGTCTATTAGACTCTATGAGCAATTGTGTGGAGAGCATTCATGACTTTTTTGTTTGTTTGTTTAAAGAATATAAGGAACGCAAGTATATACCAAAGCTATGAAAATAGTTTATAATAAATTAATATTTCATGGAAGTAAAAATGCATCAAAATTCAGATAAAAATTGATAATTGAAGAACATTAAAAAGTAAAAATTTTCTATTAATACTGACCTAATTGTAGGGAGCATCAATATAATAAATGCAGAAGTTATGAAGCAACAAAGAGGCAGCTTCTAGACAAAACAATAGACCCTGAAAATAAAATATATCTACATAAAAATTCTCGTTTATTTTTCAAAACTTTACAATTTTCAAACACATTTTTCCAATAGAAAGACTCTTCTTTGATTTGCTTCCAATCTCTCAAAACATTTTTATCCAAAAAAAAAGATATTTTTTCTTATGTTCAAAATGGAAATAAACTTCACAAAACTGAAAAAATATACAAACAAGCACAGAAATTAAAATAGTAAACTGAAATTTTACTTGTTTTTGCGAAGCTGATTTTTCTTGATCCCCGCAAAAAATCACAAAAACTGAACCTTTACTTGTTTTACCATGAATTCTTGCACAACCACACACAAATTAAATTAAATTAAAAAAATGAACAAAAATAAATACAAACTTAGAAGATTAGCAATTTCAAAAAAAACTTCAAACAACTAAACAAATTCTAAATCCCCAAATGTTGAAAAAAATTAAAAGAAACAAATCAGAGAAAGGGACTTAGTACAGAAGATAGCGACAAATGAGAGGTGGTGACAACAAAAGGAAAGAATGATCTGGTAGTGACAATGCTGCTAGAGCTGGAGACGGTGCTACTGCTGGTGTTTGGTGTGGTGTTTCAAAATCACAACTGAACCGGCAAGTGCACCGAGTCGTACCAAGTAATACGTCAGGTGAGTGAGGGTTGATCCCATGAGAACTAATGGACCAAGAAACAATAGTAAAATGATTCACTTAGTCAAACCAATAGAAAAGAGTGTTTTGAGGCTTAAATTATATTAAACAGTAAACCATGAGTTCAGGAAGTAAAACAGTGAAATTGGTGTGAGAAATGTATGAGAGAATGGTTAAGGTTTCAGAGATATTTATTTTCCGGATTTATAATTCTTACCAACTATTTTAATCATGCAAGATTCAATTCATGGTAAACTGTGATTGACTAAACCCTAATTCCTTAGTGATTTAATCTCCTTTAACCTAATCAACTGCCAATTCTTTGGTCACTTAATATAGATTAAAGTGTTAAGTTCAGTTCTAGTTTATTAACCACAAAAACCCTAATTATCCAAATATAAGAGGATTATATATCATGTATCTCATTAAGTCCAGGCAATTAGCAATTTAGGAGGAATTACTTTCAAACTATTGTCCAAGTAAATTACTTTTTCAAGATTTAACAAGAACTCAAGTAGAACCAGGGTTATCTTCCAATATACCCTAATCCGTAAGGTGGAGAACGAAAGCAAATCCTTGAATTTAATCAACACAGTAATTAAAATAGAATAGCAATAGTATTAATCCATAGAATAAACAGAGCTCCTAACCTTAACACATGAGGTTTAATTGCTCATGGTTCAGAGAGAAAACTAGGATTAAAAAGTGTGTGAAAACTAGAATGAGATAGAAGAGAAAAGAGAGCCCGAAGGGCTAATTCTTTTTCCTTTTATATCTAACCTAACTTGATTTAAAATAAAATAAAATAATAAAGTCTAAACTTAAAAGATTGTGTTTGTAATTAAGAATAACCAAAACAAAGATAAAATACAATAATAAAATCAAAATCTAGCTAATGAGGTTCTTATCATTAAAGTTGGATCCGTGCTATTGGCGCTAAATTCCAGAATCGGCGTTTAGTAACCCAAGAGGTAGTAAGCTTCTAATTGTTTCTGTCTTCCTGGCACTAAATGCCCAAGTCTGCGTTTAGCGCCAGCTTGGCAGAATGGCTACACGTATTTCAAAGCACTTGGGCATTAAACGCCAGATGCAGCATTTAGTGCCAACTCAACAGAATCAGAATTCTTCTCTTTTCTTCTGCTCAGATTCTGTCAAACTAGTCCAAACTTCACCGGAAACATTCAGAACAATAGAATGACTCAAAGTAGCATCCAAATAGACTTCAAACACTAAAATTTCCATAGAACTCAATAAATTTATATCTAAAATATGCTCACACATCAGTGTTGACGACTTTCTTGGACGCAGCGACGACGAGGGAAGACCGATTGGAGGAGGCTGCGACGGTGATGAACAAACGTGCAGCAGGAGGCACCGACGCTGTTGAATGAGTGTGGTGTAGGACGACGCGACAACATTGAGGTAGCGATAGTAACTGAGTGACAATGACCAACGATGAGAGTGAGTGACGGTGACAGTGGCGAATGGTGACGATGGGGCTAATGGCAAGAGAGAAAGAAAAAGGAGAGAGAAATGAGGTTGCTGATGTTGCACAAATGGAGAGGAGAGGTTCGCAAATTCGAATATAGGGTTAATTTTACCGGCAGATTTACCGTTGAAAAAATCCGCCGGTAATGCATAACATGTGACAAAAATGGTGCTTTTTCATTTAATTGTCTTACCGTCAGATTTTTCTTCTCCTAAATCTGATGGTAATGGTAGCGCCAATTTTCTGCTTTTTTTCTTCAATTATTTTCGACAAATTTACTATAGGAAAATCGAATATGACGGTAACTTTTTTACCCGACGACTTTATTGCCAAATCCGCTGGTAAATCCGCTGCTAACCTCTGACAATAAATCCAACGGTGTTCAGTATTTTTCTTGTAGTACAGGTACATTCTCAACATGATATTCGAAAATTTATATCTTTAACAAAAATAATTTCAAAAGATACAAATGATAAATAAACCATGAAAAAATTTAAAAATGCAACCAAAATAATTAGATGTTAAATATATATTTTAAAAAAAACTTTAAAAATTATATTTTGATGTGAATAATTTTTTATAAGTATTATTAAAAAATAACATATTTTCATCCTTATTAATTTCATGTCAAGTGAATTTTTTTTAAAATGGTTATTGTAAATGCTCATTCTTTTTGAAAAAACAAAATTAGAAATTAAATTTTACTCAAAATATTTGTGTGCGCCCTTCTAAATAGCTATCAAATGTCATCACAAAAATTTAGATCAAATGGGTAAGTCATTTGCTAAATACAAAAATTTTTTTTGTTAGTTATAAAAATATAATATTTATTATTGTCGCAAATTCAAATCATTTAAAGACTTATTTGTCATTCATAATTTTAAAAATTATTTTTGTCATTGTATAAATTTTTGGATATTATTTTAATAGTTTACTCTTTTATTAAATAAAAATATCATTTTTCCTTCCTCCTGTATATCTTTTTAGTTTTATTTTGAATAAATACTTAAATTAATCTTTAAAAAATTTCATATTGAATATTTTGGTTCTCAAAAAACGTTGTTCTCCGGAAGTTTTTGAAAAATACTTATTGGACAGTTGGTCCCTCTATAGCTTTCATTTAAATTTGTAACATGTGTTTTGGACAAATAAAATTCAAACAAATTTTATTATATATGATTATGTATTTATGTTCTAGTAAAATATATTCTAAGACAAAGTAATCTCCATTCACAATAATTTGTTGGACAAGTATCAAAGACTTCTATAAAATAAAAATTTGTTATGGAACAAAAATGTCTGATCTAAAATCTTTTTTTAGGATGAATTTGTATATTTATTCATTTAGTTTTCTATCAACTTATTATCGTTTTGGAATTTTAATAACTCATTAATTAGTTGATATCTTTCTTGTATTTATTAAAAATAATATTAGTAAAGATTATGATATTAGACAAAGAAAATATATTGAAATTAATAAAGAGTTTTATTTATTCTTTAAATTTATAGATGTTCAATAAAATTTAATGTTTGTCTTAATAAATATACACAACTAAAAATAAATAATTAAGTTGAGAAGGAGAAAACGATAATTACAGAAAACGTTTGTAGACAAATTCAAAAAATAAATATTAATCAGTTTTGACAATTGAAACAGGAGAACAAATATTGTAGTTGTACAAATTTTAATCGAATTAATAGTCAAAGTAATCTATCAAATTTCAACCGTTAAAATTTTCGCTTAATCAAATTAATTCCCTAAATTTTTTCATCAATACAATGGCAGTGGTAATAATTTAACGCTTAGATAATTTGGGAGAGAAAATTACTTAGAGCAAAATAAAGATTGTATTGATTGTGCTAAACTAAGTTATTACTTGAAAAATAGTTCGAAATCCTAAAACATTCTCTTAGTTATCTTTTTAATTCTTAAATATATAAAAGATTAGAATTTTTTATATTTTCAAATAATAATATATATTTACATTTTTACTCATTGAAATATTAAAAGGATAACAACTTGGACTTGTAATTATTATTTAAGTTAGAGTAATCTAACTTATATTGGAAAGAAGGTATATAGTCTCTATCACTACCCTGACAATTGTCGATTACTATCCTTGACTAAATATTAACATGTGCACTCCTACTATGGTGCATTCTACATTCTGTTTTGTTTGTGAGCTCAATACACCCGCGAGCTTGGAAACATTGTCCCTAAAGCTATGTTTGGTTATAAAAACATGATAATATAAGATATTGAGAATAAAATATAAATAATAAAAATATAAAAATTAATATTTTATTTTATTTAATAATAAATTAAAATATATTATAAAGTTTAATTTATTTTTATTTTTTTATTTTAAAAAATAAAAAATAATAATAAAAGTTATAATTATAAAAAAGTTAACAATAATAAAAAATAAAAAAATAAATTATATTTTTTTGTTAGTATTTTTGTTATTTTTTTGTTAGAATAGATATAAAATATATTAATTTAGTCTCTTTAGATAATTGTCTTTATTTTTGTCTCGTCTGCTAAATATAATTTTATGTTTCAGTGTTTTTATTTTAATGTCTCGTATTTATAAACAAACACACCTTAATTGCTGGAAGAACGGCGAAGCCTTTGAAAAGAATCTTTGAAGGAAACAGGAAGTAATTTTGTGACAATCCATTTCTAAATATTTTGTAAGGATACTGGATTGGACGCTATATATATATTGCACTAATTGTCACGGTAGAGCATTGATTGTCGAAAAAAAGTCATAGCAAGATTTCGAAGAATTTTTTGTATTCATTGCCTACTGCAACTCTTTGATCATAATTTTAGCATAGTTATACGAAATGTAATTGTTGGTGGGTCTCCAATTTAAAGTTTTAGATAAAAAAAATAATAAAAAAAGTATAGGCTTATAGTCACGAAAAGAAAAAAAAATAGAAAGAGAGGAGTGAGTGATTCCTTCATTTTGAAAAAGAAAAGAATCAGAGAGAGCGAAGGTGAAGAACTCGACGAAGAGGAAAAGGCATTGAGAGAAAATGGCAGGTTAAATTTGATCTTATTAGATCGGTAAACTTATTTCATTTTTTATAAAATTTTAGTATATTATTCCTAATGTAGAGATAAACATTAGAATATAACTTGTTAGTTGTATTGATTTTTTTTTGTCTAATTTGAGATATCCATTTTTGTGAAAGGTTTATATATGTTATTTTCATCAATTTTTATGATGTATTTTGTTAATTATTGAGATGCATTAATGCTACTAGGAAGACTGATTGTGTACCCACTATTTTAATAGTGAAAGATTTTATTTGACTAGGTCCTGTAGATTTTTGTCCCTCTTTTGGGAGTTTTTCCACGATAAAAATTTTGATATTTGATTATTTAATTTCTGTCATTATATTTGCTGTTTGAAATAGAGTTACCTATTTAACTACACAGGTTATGAAAAAATTATTTTTGGTACTTTCGTTGTTAGACAAGTTCTTGTTTGAACCTCAATTTTTTCCAACAAGTGGTATCTGATGGTTTTAGTGGCTAAGAGAAGGGGGGGTTGAATCTTAGCCCCCTTTTTTATGTTGCTAACGCTTGCTGAACTCAGAGGAGATTTTTCTATTTTAGCTTGTCTCTGGACACGAGACTTTTTGTTTTTGCTCGTCACTTGTCACGAGACCTTTTGTTTTGTCTCGTCACTCGACACGAGACATTTTAGTTTTTGCTCCTGTGCAGTAGAAAACAGAAATGGAGTTGGAGAGAAGAAAGATTACACCCAGATATATTCTGGTTCAGCTGCTAAGTGCAGAGCAGCCTACATTCAGTCTCCATCACAAACATGATGGAATTTCACTATAATCAACCTGATTACAACTTGTAAAGTGCTAACCCAACTTACAAGGGGATTCCCACAGAATCATGAAACACAACATAGATGAACAAAGGAACTCTAAGACATCTATGGCTTTTTCTTTTAATTTTGCTCTCTCTGCCTTTTTCTGCTCTATGGCTTTTTCATACAAACCTCACTGTTTGCCTTTTTTCCATGAGACTCAAGACATGACAAAATTAATCAGAAAAATACAAAACAAAATACATTGAAGGAGAAGAGAAAATTGTTAGCTCAGGTAGCTCTGAGAACACTGTGCCTTGCACTCTCAAATTTTTCTCCTTGCTTCAAACAGTGGCTGTCCACCCTTATTATAGAAGAGGGGAGCCTCCACTTATTGAAGCCAAAACCGAACCAACTTCTTCCTCCTTCAACAAATAGAACCGGTTCGGCCACATAGAGAGAGAAGAGATAACCATGTAAAACCCAACATGCAATTACCTCTGAACCTTTTTTGATCATCACCCTTCATCAATCCGAGCTCTCCATCCTTGACTTGCTCTCCAAGATGGATTTCTGGCCCTTGATGCTTCATGATGATGATGACTTCATCTGCTTCAATCTCTGCCTTCAACCATCACTTCGCCACTCTAGCTACTCCCTGTGGTGGTTAAACAGAATCAAAGACAAGCCATGCTTCAAGAATCTCCTCCATGCTGGCCGAATTTTCTTCGTCCATTTTTGAGCATGAGAGGCTCAAGATACATCACCAAATCTAACCAAATATAGTGAATATCTCAGCCACAGCTCATTTTTATTTTAGTATGTTTTCTTGCCATCATTAGCTTGATGGTCTTGATGCATGCAACTTCTTCCTTTTCTTGGTTGATGAGCATTGCGTCCATAGCTTCCTGGACAAGGACCGAAGGAAGAAGAAGAAAGAGATGAGAGAGAATATGAAGTTAAAGTAAAAGCAATTAAGTGAAAATGAAACAAGTTGATAGATTGCTTTTTACTTCCCTTGCTTTGAGTAGCGTATAGCATTAATCATAATGATTCCCATCAAATCAAAGTCAAGTTCTCTCTCATATTTCCAATGTTAACATATTAAAATTTGAAATCCAATCTTAACAAGAGATGGAATCCGTTGGAAATCATGAAGCCATTTAGCTTTCATTTAAACTTGGTTTCGGACCAAGCTTGGAAACTTTTATCAAAATAATGTTGGGCTTGGTAGCATTAAGATTTAATTTGGCCCAAATGATAACATTTGCTTTCCTGATGAAATTGAGATCAAGCAATGAACACATAGGAAGGCTTTCTTTGGGCTTATAGAGATAAAATATTATGGCCCAACTAATAAAACCATTTCAGCCAAAAATCACACAACAAGAATTACATGGGGCTGAAATTTAATTTATTGGGCTTGGTATCTTTCTTTTTATTTCGGCCCAATTAATAACCTGCAACACAAAATTATTAATTAACATATGTTAGTTGAAGATCAAAATTAATAATTTTGTAATTAAATGTTTAATAATGTTTAGTCATCACAAATATTAATTTAGAGTTTTCCAAACTCATCAATCTCCCCCTTGATGACAAACATTATTAAAATTGAAATGAAAAGAAATTTAAAGATTGAGTAAAGAATACTCCCTTTGATTTTGAATTTCTCCCCCTTTCTAAATGTCACATTGCTCCCCCTTAATATATACCATTTTTACCAAGGGAAGCACCAACCTGTAACATTTTAAATCAAGCTTCAAGTAACAATGTTATTTAGCATATTTTACGATGCTAAATGCTTGATTTATGAGCAGTTTTAATTGATAATCAAAACTCATTTGATATCATAAACTGATTTACTGCTCAAATCATTTCAAAACAAATTTTCAAATCCTTTCCTGTTAAAGATATCAGAGCAAAACAACATGATGGAAAAGTATTTGAAGTACACATGATCAAAACAAGGCAGTTTTAATGTATTACACAATTTAAAGAAACTGCCAAAAATAAGTTTTCCAAACAACAAGTTTATCAATGATGAATTACAGCCAGGCATCAAAAAAATAAATCAAACATCATTATAAACCAAATGCAGTTCAAGCAACAACCATAGTGAATGCAATAACAACATGCATTCTTTGAACATGGGTGATCATGAACCATAGTGAATGCAATAACAACATGCATTCTTTGAACATGGGTGATCATAAATTTTCAATTTTGAAAATTTCATCCCCTGTTCCCCTGTTTCGTTCCAATTTCAATTTTGGAAACACATAAATTTCCTCCCCCTTTTGTCATCATGGGGGCACCTGCACAAAAACATGATCAACACAGCAAAATATTCAAGAGAAAGTAGCAAGAGTATATGACAATATCCTAGAGATTATCCTAGAGCAGGGAGTTTCAAGTCATGCTCATACAAAAAACAGATTGAGCCTAATGGAGTCAATATCAAACAGAGTAAAGAAACAGTCACTAATCATCAGAAAAATTAATTTGTTCTTCAGCATCTCCGTCACTATCATCTCCCAAATCTTCTTTAAAACGTTCCATCATCAGATTAACCCTTTCTTCGCAATTGTTCCAAGCTTTCTCACTTTCATAAGCTTGTTTGCGGGCTTCTTTGTGGGATTTATACATCAGATCTGCCATGTTCGAAAGTTCTCCCAAAATCTGTTTGATGGACTTAATTGTTTTGGAAGATTCTGGCCTCCCTTCATACTCACTATCCGATGCAGCCGATTTTCGCCCTTTGGTGTCCTTAGTTGCTCCTCCTCCTCTAATTGAAGACACCTTGTTTTCTACAGCCTCATTCAACAAATCAACTTTAAAGTACTCAAATATTCTAGTTAAAAACATACCATAAGGCAGGTTAGCCTTTCTGGTGCTTCTAACAGAATCCCACATGTGCCTAATCATAATATAACTAAAGGATATAGGAGTAGAGGTAACCAAAGCAAATAAGATGAGACAGTCAGAAAATGTTACTCGGTTGTGTGAGCCACTTTGGGGAGTCAGAATATGAGTGATGATTCGGTGAAGCAGGGAATTGACCGGTCCTAGAGCTTTATGTGTCGGAATGGTGCCATGCAATCCAGAAAGGTTCTCGCAAATGTGCTTTAGAACAGTTTTGTATGGAACGCCAACTTGTGTGTCCTATTTTTCCACCATGTACGCTCGTAGTCCTTCATCTTTGAACCCAAGGGCCGCTCCAATTGTCTCAGCATCAAGGGCTATTTGAACCCTTTTGACATAGGAATGAAGGGTGCCGTCAATGAGCCGCATATTGGCATAAAACTCTCGAACAAGACCAGGGTAGACTGGTTTCTGGATGAGAAGCAGAGGCTTCCAGTTGAGAAGTTCAAACAGAGAGGAGATATTGATACCCTTGTTGGTGAGATTTTCAAGGCTAACAAGATAGGTTGTGCACAAATGACGCTTCTCCATAACCTCTTTATGAAACTCAAAAGAGGTGCACGAGTTAAATCTGCTTGGATCAAAGTGGGAGTGAGTCTTGCCATACTTGTCTCTGAATTCCATGGATTCCAAGTTTGGAGGTTCAGTAGTGTCATTGAGTGCAAACCCCTGATTCTTTTGGAAGCTTTTTCCAGGAGTAGTCCATTTCGGTGATGAGGGTGGAGGTGAAGGCAAGGGAGAAGTATGAGATTCTTGCTCTTCTTCCTTTTGAGGGTCCTTGTTCTTCCTGTTTCGTCCTCTTCCGAAACTCTTTTGGGCCACTACCTTTCTTCTCATGGCTTCGGTTTGTTTGGTTGGAGGTGAGGGAGAGGATGAGGAAGTAGAATGTATGTGGATGTGAGTGTGCGTTTGGGGTGTTGATGGTTTTTGAGAAAGAAGAATTCTTTCACTCTTTCTTGGCGCGGTTTTCTTTTTCATGGTAATGGGGGAATGAAATATGAAAGGTTGGGGGTGATAACCGAATTGAGAGGGAGAGAGAGAGACAAGGTGGGTGAACACATTTAATGGGGTTTGGAAAGAGAATATGGAGAGTAATGACCATTAGTGGACGGTTAATGACCATAATGGGTGGTTATTATCCAAAAATGATTTCCCTTTTAACTTTTGAAATCCAAAACTGAAAAGTTGTTGCCTTAAATCAAGGGATTAGATGGATATAGGGATTTGATTTGACAATAACCACTTCCAAGGAGATTTGATGACACAAGAGGAAGATTCTTATTTGTAGAAGGATAACGACCATAACTGTTAAGGTGGGGTCAAGGAATTTTTGGTGGGGCCCATAAAATTTTGAATTCTGCGTTGCCTCCCCCTTGACCACAGCTCTTCCATCATGCCATTATTTTTATCTCATCCAAACCTACGAGCAAAAACTGAACAGAGTCACAATTTCACAGATTTTCAATAAAATTTAAATCATATATTCCCAAACTTTTTCTCAAGCTACAGAATCTGTCTTCACATAGGGGTTTTGTAAAAATATCAGCAATTTGGTCTTCAGATTTTACAAATTGAATATCAATAGTTCCCTTTTGCACATGTTCTCTAATGAAATGATACTTAATTTCAATGTGCTTTGTTCTTGAGTGCAAAACAGGATTTTTTGAAATATTTATTGCACTCATATTATCACAAAATAGGGGTATACTATTGATTTTTAATTTGTAATCTTCCAATTGTGTTTTTAACCAAATTAATTGAGTGCAACATGCAGATGCGGAAATGTATTCTGCTTCAGCTGTGGATAAAGCCACTGTGGCTTGTTTCTTGCTTGACCACATGTTGAGTGAGCTTCTAAGGAAGCAGCACATGCCGGACGTGCTTCTTCTATCCACTCTATCTCCCGCATAATCTGCATCACAAAACCCTTTATGGGCGGCATAGGCAAGAAGCAACCGAATTGCTTCCATTCTAGCTACCGGAGCAAAAGACTCATCAAAATCTATACCCTCTTCTTGATCGTAACCTTGGGCCACTAATCTAGCCTTGTTACGAATAACTTGTCCATCCTCACCAAGTTTATTTTTAAAGACCCACTTAGTACCCGTTACCTTCATACTATCCGAATAAGGTACTAATGTCCAAACCTCATTCTTGTCAAATTGAGCTAGCTCCTCTTGCATGGCCTTGACCCATGATGGATCTTCAAGAGCTTGTTTGACATTGTTGGGCTCCATTTGTGACAAGAAAGCAAAGTTGCTAGGTTCGGTTTGCCTTTTGGTAGAGGATCTTGTTGTTACGCCATGAGAAGGATCACCAATGATGAAATCATGAGGATAACCCCTCATAGACTTCCATTCTCTAGGCTTTCGGACAGGTGTAGAAATTTGATGAACTTCTGGTGGTCTCAATGTTTCAGTTGCTCGTGCCTGTTCAGGAGACAAAATGAAAGTGTCTCCTCCAATCTGACGAGACAGAACCGGACTGACAGATTCTTCATTCTGGACAGATTTGGGATTTTCTTTGCTTGTTCCATCCTCTTCACAATCTGAATCAATATCCTTCACAATGCTGGGAATTAAGTTAGAATCACAAAAAGTAACATGTATAGATTCCTCTATTGTCCTATGCTCCTTGAGATAAACTCTATAGGCCTTGCTTGTGGTGGAATATCCAACAAACATTCCTTCATATGATTTTGGATCAAATTTTCCAAGGTTTTTCTTATTGTTAAGTACAAAGCATTTGCATCCAAAAACATGAAAATACTTAAGATTTGGAGGGGTTCCTTTCCATAGCTCATATGGTGTTTTCTTTAACCCTTTTCTAATGATTGTTCTATTCAAAATATAACATGCTGTGTTCACAGCTTCAGCCCATAAGAATTTAGGAATTTCACTTTCACATAACATAGCCCTAGTCATTTCTTGAAGGCTTCTATTCCTTCTTTCAACCACCCCATTTTGTTGGGGGGTTCTAGGACATGAAAAATTATGAGAAATCCCTAAGTCATCACAGAATTTTTCAAAATCTTGATTTTCAAATTCTCTTCCATGATCACTTCTTAAATGGGCAATTTTCAAATCCTTTTCATTTTGAATTTTCTTACAAAGGGTGGAAAAAGCATGAAAAGCATCATTCTTATGAGCAAGGAAAAGTACCCAACCAAATCTAGAGTAATCATCTACCACCACAAGACCATAATGTTTACCTCCTAAACTTTGACTTCTAGTAGGACCAAAAAGATCAATATGTAACATTTTCAATGGCCTTTTGGTTGAGATTCCATCTTTTGATTTAAAAGAGGATTTTACTTGTTTGCCTAATTGACAAGCGTCACAAGTGAGATCCTTATTAAACTTGATGTTTGGGATTCCTCTAACCAAATTTCTTTTGACTAGCTTAGAAATTTGATACATGCTAGCATGTCCCAATTTTCTATGCCAAAGCCATTTTTCAGATTCAAAAGATGTGAAGCATATTACATTTTGTTCCTTTAAATCCTCAAGAGTTAATCCATACACATTGTTGCATCTTTTAGCTTCAAGAAGAACATTCCCAGTTTTCTCACACACAACTAAACAAACAAATTTCTTAAAAATAACTTCAAAACCCAAATCACAAAGTTGACTAACACTAAGCAAATTATGTTTCAAGCCATGTACAAGGAGAACATCATTTATACAAGAAGAAAAGTTTTTACCAACTTTCCCAACAGCCACAATTTTTCCTTTTGCATCATCACCGAAAGTGACAAGTCCTCCATCATAGTCATCAAGTTTTATGAAGAAGGTTGCCTTTTCGGTCATATGCCTAGAGCATCCGCTGTCCATATACCACATATTTTCTTTCCTTTTGGATGCTAGGCACACCTGCAAAAAAAACTCAAGTAACCTTAGGTATCCAAATCTTTTTGGATCCTTTTACATTAAACCATCTTCTATGTCCTAAGCCATTGTAATCAAAAACAATTTTATAAACCTTGTCACCAACCATTCTTTCACCGAAAAAGCATTGAATGGGAAAGTGTCCATTCCGATTGCATAGTCTACAAAACCTTGGAGTTGACTTTTTGTTAAAGTAGGTGGGATCTTGAAATCTTGTGTCATTAGAAGATGAGGCAATATTTTCAAAAGGTAAATTTTCAGATTTATAGAAACCCAACCCAGCCTTATCATAAAGAGGTTTTTGACTAGCCAAGATGTGATTTAAACTTTCGGAACTTTGTGTAAACTTGGCCAAGTCTTCCTTAAGTCTTTTAACCTCTTTAAGCAACTCTTCATTTTACTTAAAACAATCCACATATGCAAGAACACAATGGTTACTTTCACAGCTTCTGACTTGGGCTCTTAACTGCTTATTCTCTTCAACAAGATCACAAGCAGTTTCGGCCTCTCTCACTTTTTCTTTTAGAAAACTGTTTTCAGCCTTAAGAATGGTGAGTTGTTGTTCAAGTTCTTGATTTTTCAGCAAAAAACATCTTATTTTTTCAGAAAGGTGGTCTATCATAAGATGAAGATCTTCAGTGTTAGGATTATAAAAGACTACCTGATCTATGTGGTCTGCCATGAGACATGTTTGTGACTTGGTCTCGGTTTCTTCATCATCATCATCAGAATCATTCTCCAAGTCTTCCCATGTGGCCATCAGTCCTTTCTTCTTTCCTCTTTTCGGCTTTTCCTCCTTCTTCAGCTTGGGACAATCAGATTTGAAATGCCCCATTTCCTTGCAATTGTAGCAAGTTACCTTGCTGAGGTCTTTCTTCACTCTCCTTGTGCTGCTGCCTTTACCTTTGAGCTTAGCCATTTTCCTGAATTTTTTTGCAAATAAAACAAACTCATTTTCAGAAGAGTTATCACTGGATTCATCATCTAGAGGGTTAGTCACAGAAGAAAATGCAATTCCTTTCTTTTTTGTATCCTTTTTCAAATAGGTATTTTCAAAAGCAAGAAGATTTCCTCTCAAATCATCAAGTGTCATGGAGTCTAAGCTACTGCTCTCAGAAATAATTAAAGCTTTAGTTTCCCACTCTTTTGTGAGACACCTCAACACTCTTCTCACTAGCACAGAATCAGAATGTGTAATTCCCAGAGCATCTAAGCCAACAATGATAGCATTGAACCGTTCGAACAGTTCATCAATGGACTCTCCTTCCTTCATTGCAAACATTTCATACTCTCTATTCAACATGTCTGTCTGAGTCTTCTTCACAATGGTGGTTCCTTCATGGGTGATTTGCAATTTATCCCAGATTTCCTTTGCCGTTGTGCATCTTGATACCCGTCGGTACTCCTCGAAGCTTATAGCACAGTTGAGCAGATTTATTGCCTTGGCATTTAATTCTACCTTCTTCCTATCTTCTTCTGTCCATCTTGCTTCTGGTTTAAGAGAGACAACTCCTTCGGCACTTGTAACAGTTGGATATTGTGGTCCTTCCAAGATGATTTTTCATAGTCTGTAATCCACTGCTTGTACAAATATCTTCATCCTCTCCTTCCAATAGGTATAATTTTTCCAATTGAAAAGAGGGGGTCTGTTGCTTGATTGACCTTCAGTTAGATTATAAGACACCACATTTGCGCCACTGTTTTCTGCCATGAGGATCTTTACTCCAAGATGCAAAGCTTGATCTCTATGAGACCAAGCTCTGATACCAATTGATGGTTTCAGTGGCTAAGAGAAGGGGGGGTTGAATCTTAGCCCCTTTTTTATGTTGCTAACGCTTGCTGAACTCAGAGGAGATTTTTCTGTTTTAGCTTGTCTCTGGACACGAGACTTTTTGTTTTTGCTCATCACTTGTCACGAGACCTTTTGTTTTGTATTGTCACTCGGCACGAGACATTTTAGTTTTTGCTCCTGTGCAGTAGAAAACAGAAATGGAGTTGGAGAGAAGAAAGATTACACCTAGATATATCCTGGTTCAGCTGCTAAGTACAGTGCAGCCTACATCCAGTCTCCATCACAAACATGAAACACAACATAGATGAACAAAGGAACTCTAAGACATCTATGACTTTTTCTTTTAATTTTGCTCTCTCTGCCTTTTTCCGCTCTATGGCTTTTTCATACAAACCTCACTGTTTGCCTTTTTTCCATGAGACTCAAGACATGACAAAATTAAACAGAAAAATACAAAACAAAATACATTGAAGGAGAAGAGAAAACTGTTAGCTCAGGTAGCTCTGAGAACACTGTGCCTTGCACTCTCAAATTTTTCTCCTTGCTTCAAACAGTGGCTGTCCACCGTTATTATAGAAGAGGGGAGCCTCCACTTATTGAAGCCAAAACCGAACCAACTTCTTCCTCCTTCAACAAATAGAACCGGTTCGGCCACATAGAGAGAGAAGAGATAACCATGTAAAACCCAACATGCAATTACCTCTGAACCTTTCTTGATCATCACCCTTCATCAATCCGAGCTCTCCATCCTTGGCTTGCTCTCCAAGATGGATTTCTGGCCCTTGATACTTCATGATGATGATGACTTCATCTGCTTCAATCTCTGCCTTCAACCATCACTTCGCCACTCTAGCTACTCCCTGTGGTGGTTAAACAGAATAAAAGACAAGCCATGCTTCAAGAATCTCCTCCATGCTGGCCGAATCTTCTTCGTCCATTTTTGAGCATGAGAGGCTCAAGATACATCACCAAATCTAACCAAATATAGTGAATATCTCAGCCACAGCTCATTTTTATTTTAGTATGTTTTCTTGCCATCATTAGCTTGATGGTCTTGATGCATGCAACTTCTTCCTTTTCTTGGTTGATGAGCATTGCGTCCATAGCTTCCTGGACAAGGACTGAAGGAAGAAGAAGAAAGAGATGAGAGAGAATGTGAAGTTAAAGTAAAAGCAATTAAGTGAAAATGAAACAAGTTGATAGATTGTTTTTTACTTCCCTTGCTTTGAGTAGCGTATAGCGTTAATCATAATGATTCCCATCAAATCAAAGTCAAGTTCTCTCTCATGTTTCCAATGTTAACATATTAAAATTTGAAATCCATTCTTAACAAGAGATGGAATCCGTTGGAAAGCATGAAGCCATTTAGCTTTCATTTAAACTTGGTTTCGGACCAAGCTTGGAAACTTTTATCAAAATAATGTTGGGCTTGGTAGCATTAAGATTTAATCTGGCCCAAATGATAACATTTGCTTTCCTGATGAAATTGAGATCAAGCAATGAACACATAGGAAGGCTTTCTTTGGGCTTATAGAGATAAAATATTATGGCCCAACTAATAAAACCATTTCAGCCAAAAATCACACAACAAGAATTACATGGGGCTGAAATTTAATTTATTGGGCTTGGTATATTTCTTTTTATTTCGGCCCAATTAATAACCTGCAACACAAAATTATTAATTAACATATGTTAGTTGAAGATCAAAATTAATAATTTTGTAATTAAATGTTTAATAATGTTTAGTCATCACAAATATTAAT
The DNA here is from genome assembly GCF_003086295.3 of Arachis hypogaea. Classification (NCBI taxonomy): domain Eukaryota; kingdom Viridiplantae; phylum Streptophyta; class Magnoliopsida; order Fabales; family Fabaceae; genus Arachis; species Arachis hypogaea. Next base: position 27,032,903 of record NC_092049.1, read on the forward strand.
TTAGAGTTTTCCAAACTCATCAGTATCAGAGCTTTGGTTGTTTATTTCTGTGCTGATTAAATGGAGGAAAAAATTCAAGGGCCAAATATGGTCAAATTTAATTCCAAAAATTATTCGATTTGGAAGACCCTCATAGAAGATATGCTGTATAGCAAGAACTTGTATAATTCTATGGAGGGATAAATCCTAAGGTACCAAATCTGATGTTGAATAGAAGAAGTTGAATTGGAAGGCAATTGCTTTGATTTGGCAATGACTTGATCTCAATGTGTATCCACATGTTGATACTGAAACTAGTGCTGAGAAGATGTGGAAGAAATTAAAGGAGTTATATGAGAGGAAAAATACGTAAAACAGAGCATTCTTGATTTATAAGCTAGTCAATATAAAGTATATTGAAGGTAAATCAATGCCGAAACACTTGAGCATTTTACAGGAGATGGTGAACCAACTAACAAATAATGAAATCACTTTAAATGATGAGTTGCAAGCCTTGTCGTTGCTGAGTTCTTTGCCTAATAGTTAGGAAGTTCTGGTTGTGACACTGACTAACTCGGCTCCAAAAGGAAAGTTAACTTTAGCAATGGTTAAAGAGAACATGTTGAATGAAGGAGCCAAAAGAAAAAAAAGGGATTTGATTAATGCATCCTCCCAGTTAGAAGCACCTGTTTCAGAGTCACGGGGGAGAAGGAACAGTAGAAAATCTCACAGTTCTAACAGGTCAGAGAGTCGAATCAAGTCAAGAAAAAAGTATAAGCCAAAAAAGGAGTTCAATTGTCACCATTGTGGTAAGTCGAGACATATCAAGAGGTATTGTAGGTTCTTGAAAAGAGAACAATCAAGAGGAAGAAATGAAGACAAAGGTAAACATAGAAATAAAGAAACTGCTACTATTATTTATGAATATGTTCTTATCACATATGATGAAAATTATTTTAATCTTGACTGTGATGATTTCACTTGGATTATGGATTTTGGTGTCTCATATCATGTCACTCTGAGGCATGAATTTTTCACTTCTTATACTGCTAAAAATTTTGGCAAGATCAAATTAGGAGATAAAGGAGTGTGTGATATCATTGGTGTGGGTGATGTGTAGTTTGAAACCAACATGGGATGCAAGTTACAGTTGAAGAATATTAGGCATGCGCTAGATATGTGGTTGAATCTTATTTCAGTGAAGGCATTGGATCAAGAGGAATATTGTATTTTTTATGTAGTGGAAAATGCAAGATTACCAAAGGAGCTCTCGTTGTTCCTAAAGAAGATAATAATCCCACTACTCTCTACTTACAAGAAATGTTGTGCAAAGAAGAGGTGAATATAGCTGATGATTCCTCTTATGATTTGTGGAAGATACATCTTGGTCACTTGAGCAAGAAAGGACTAAGCGTCTTAGCCAAGAAGCACTCACTTCCAGTGAAAGGTACAGCTTTAAATACTACTCATTATTTTGTTGGAAATCATGATAGAGATCATTTCATAGTTTTGGACCTCATGGAGATCACATGTTCTAGATTTAGTTCACACTGATATTTGCACTATGGATGCTAAGACAATAGTATTGCATCATACTTTGTTACTTTTAATGATGATTATTCTTGAAAAGTATGAGCTTTTGTTTTAAAATCTAAAGGCCAGGTGCTCGGTATCTTCAAACACTTTCATGCAAGTGTTGAAAGAGAAATAAGAAGAAATTCAAATGTGTTCGAGTAGATAATGGTAGTGAATATAGGGGTCCATTTGAATAGTATTGTAAAGGACATGGGATTAAGCTTGAGAAGACAGTTCTGAAGACTCCTCAATATAATGGAGTTGCAGAGAGAATGAATCGCACTATCAATGATAGAGTCAGGTGTATGCTCTCTCATGAAAAGTTGCCTAAATCCTTTTGGGGTAAAGCGATGAGGGTTGCAGCAGATCTGATCAACCTTTCTCCTTCAGTTCCACTAAATGGTGATGTTTTAGAGAAAGTTTGGAGAGGAAAAAATTTCTCGATATAGTCACTTATGAGTGTCCGATTGCAGGGTTTTTTTATTACATTTCAAGAGATGAAAGGTCCAAACTTGATGAAAAGCCAAAACAGTGTATCTTCATGGGTATGGTCACGAAGAATTTGATTACAGATTATGAGATCCGGTGAGTAAGAAAATAATTAGAAGTCGAGATGTAATTTTTCTTGAAGAGCAAACTGTTGAAGATCTTGAGAAGACAGATAAGCCAATAATAACTGTTAGACGTTCTGCTGATGATGAACCTAGTCCTTCCACTAGACCTCCTGTTAATGGGAGAGATATACAAGTTGATAATGATGGTGATGATTTGCATGATGAACCTACACCTCAACTTAAGGTGTCAGATGTAGAAGTTTCACCTGAACCACCAGTTGAGTTTGAATTGAGAAGATCTACTAGAGAGCGTCATCCTTCTAAGAAATACACTCCTCATGAGTATGTCATGAATATTAAGACTGGGGAGCCAGAGAGATACTAGGAAGCTATGTCTGATTAGTATAAGAAAGATTGGTTGAAGTCTGTGCAAGAAGAAATGAAAGCCTTGCATGAAAATTATACGTTTGAATTGGTGAAGTTGTCGAATGGTAAGAGAGTATTGAAGAATAAATGGGTGTTCAAATTGAAAGCAGATGAAAATGTCTCACGACCAAGGTATAAAACTCGGTTGGTTGTGAAAAGGTTTGAGAAGAAGAAAGGTATTGATTCTGAAGAGATTTTTTCTCCAATTGTTAAGATGTCCTCTATTCGAGTTGTGCTTGGATTGGCAGCTAGCTTGAATTTAGAGGTTGAGCAGCTTGATGTGAAGACTGCATTCCTTCAGGGTGACATAAATAAATAAATTTAAATGGAGCAACCAGAGAATTTCAAGGTTAAAGAAAAGGAGCATCTTGTATGCATGTTGAAAAAGAGCTTATATGGGCTGAAGCAAGCACCAAGGTAGTGGTACACGAAATTTGATTCTTTCATAAAAGGTCATGGGTATTGTAAGACTTCTTCTGATCATTGTGTATATGTTAAGAAATTCTCTGATGATGATTTTATATTTCTCTTGCTTTATGTTGATGACACGTTGATTGTTGGGCATAATGACGAGCCACTATTTTATGGTTTATTTTGTACTAAATTGAGTGGATTTTGTCAACTATTCTCACATTTATCCATATAAATTGTGTAACATCCTACCACACAGAGCCTTATGCTTAAGTCATAAGACAGAGGTGGCGAGGTATTACGACCTCTAAAAATAAAATTTAGTACATATAGTATTGTGAAGAATGTCCATAACAAGGAGCCTTTGAAGGAAAATGGGTAAATAAAAAACGTAACTCGAAAAGCGCAACACTCCGATCGATAACCTAACGAAACAGATAAAGGATAAGCTAACGCAAGAATATATCCAAAGAGTGCCAAAAAAATACAAATATCCAAAAACTCAAATCCGGTTGCGAAGAAAACTAGTCCGAGCATAGAAGTATATACAAATAAATATAAAGCAAGAAACCCAAAAGGTGAAATACAAAACCTATTCTCCAAAACAACCTCTAAGAGGAGTCAAAACAGTATATTTATATACATTATTTAGTGGAATAAAAGCATCTAAGTGAAAACATGAAACCAAAGTAAAGTCCCGAGAACCAAGGACCTTTGCTAATCCAGAAGTCTTCAGCATGCCTCAACGAGAAGCCTCACGTCCTGCGTCTGAAAACAACAAAATCCGCATGGGTGAGAATCGAAGGTTCTCAGTATGATAACAGTACCCACATATCTAACATGTAATGTCCTGGAAAAGCCAAAGGCAATCCTAGAACATCTACCAGATAATTCAAAGCTTATAAACAGACTAAACCATAAAAGGCAACTGACTAAAGATCTTCAGCCTAACAAACATTCACCTTTCCAAATCCTGCAGACCTCCCAACCACCAACAGTAATATAATATAGCAACCACAATTATATCAAACAAGAAGATATACAGATAGGAAACAGATATGACATTTAGACAATTAGCAGGTAATATGCAACCAATTAGGCAATTCCAAACAATTTACATAGTATGCATATGATGAATGCCTGTCTTAATGGCTGATGATATCATCTGTCGATTATATAGCCAACCCGACAAGTCCTGGTAGATAACCATTTGACTGTCCCTCTGTCATGCATCCCCAACTCGAGTTATTCACAACATAAGTCATAATTCATATCCAACACCCTCACTGGTGTATATTCACGGGGGCGAGATCATCTAGAACTTTCACAGTGTCCGGCCACACTTATGACATAGGGTCAGCAGAGTATCGAGTCTCCACCTGGAGCACATGGTGGCTAGCCACTGCTTTCTCCCAGGGAAACTCGTATCTCAGATAGTGGAAGTGCAACATTCACATTTCATTCAATACGCATATATACAAACATACTCAGCCATAATTCAATAATAGCTCAGCCGTAACACGACAATATCTCAGCCATTCGGTTCATAATACAATCCATATTCAGCCAAATCATTAACAATTACAGCCCATCGGCTCATGGCATATCAAGCACTTCCACATTCATCCTCTGTATCTCATTCGATGATCTTTGATCATCATTCATCATTAGTTCTCCCCTTTCTTCATCCACAAGTTACAACAATTGCTAGCCCTTCTCGTTGCTAGGCATATCATCAAGTTTTAAGACATAAGGGGTGATATCAGAGGCTTAAAAGTATGAAATTTGGCTTTGAAAACTCAAAAATCAATTTTGGGATGAAAACGGGGTCACGCGTGAGCGTCAGCCACGCGCACGTGTGGAACGCAACAAAAGCACAGCGACGCGTACGCAACCCTCCACGTGCACACGTGGGTGGGAGAAAAGCCCAGTAACGCTTACGCATCAGCCACGCGTACGCGTTGGTGCTTTTTGTGCCCCAGGCATAAAACTAGCACAAATCAGGCACAACTCTCCGGAATATTGGCCGGGCAATTATTTTAGTTCATCGACGCGTACGCGTGGATAGTGAAACTTTAAAAACGATGCGTGCGCGTCGGCCACGCATACGCATGGGAGTTCATTCTGCCAAAAATTTTACTAAGTTAAAAAGCTGCAGAATTCACAGTTTCAAATCCCAATTTTTCGATGGGCATAACTTTTTCGTTTTAAAACGTTTTTCACCCATTCTTCGAACGGCATAACCACCCCGGATCCAATTTAATTTCTAAACAAATTTGGTATAAAACGGGGATCCGAAGTCCAAGTTACGCTCCATCAAAGCATGCCCAAAAACCACATTTTCATACAAAATCACAAAGTGCCATTTTCAAAACACCCCAATTCCAACCCCTTTTAAAATCAACCACAACATACCAAAAATCACTTCAAGCCTCTTCAACTCAAATGTTAACATTTTTATCAACTCAATAACCATGGACCCACCATTGTAACCAATCTCATCAATAATACAATTTCAAAACACAATATCATGTCATATGTATTTTCTCATTCCAATTTCCAACAACACCATCTCTAACCAACCATCAATACATACAATCATTACCATACTCACTCTCAACATGGTTCTACCCATAATTCAATCTCAACCAATCATTAATTATATGTCAAAACATGCATATATCTCATGCATCACATCATTAATCATCAATATTCATAATCACACATATGACCAAATAATTGATTTCAACCATTCAAACAACATTAACTATTCAATCCTATCTTAGGGCCTCTAGCCTAAGTTTTCACACCACATTACATTTTAGATACAGGAAACCGAGACCATACCTTAGCCGATTTCCCCCGCTCAATCGGAGCACTTCTAAATCACTTTTTCACAAGCTCTCAAGGTCTCAACACCTCCAAGAACAGATTTTTAGCACACCAAAGCCCTTTTCCAAGCTTTCCAAAATCTCAATCAATCTTCAATATTCACATACACACTACTTAAGCGACAATTATCATACCCAAACACAACAATTCAATACCCAACATCATAGAACAACAAATTTCACTAGGGTTGAGAATCTTACCACATCCAAGGTTCAAAGAGACAAGATTAATCTTCTCCTTCAAGAGAGTTGGATCCTATAACATCAAAGAGTCCAAAATCTCAACACTTTTCTCCATGAAATTCGAAATTAAGGGATGAAGAACTGAACCAAAATCGTCGCTTACCTCAATAACAAAGTAGTGGGTTTTGTAGAGCTCTTCGCGGTAAATGCGTGGCCACAAATGGTGCGGCAATCGGAGCTCCGGATCAAAAGTTATGGTAGTTTGAAGATCAAACAAGGGTTAGAACTTGGGAGAGTGTTCTTCCCCTCCCTCCTTCCATTTTCAGCTTGTGTTTGTGTTTAGTGAGGAGAAAGAGTGCTGAAATGAAGGTTTTAGGTTTAGTTTGGTTGGGCCAAGGGCCCAATATGAGTCCGGTTGGCCCGATTTGGCCCGTTCGGTCCAATCTTGGGCCGATTTCTATAAAATTGGTATCAAAATTCTCGTCTCAATCTCTTCTATCATATTAAGCCATAAAAATCACATTTTTGGTTTTCTAGAATAAATTCTCATTTATGGGCTAATTAGTCATTAATTAACCGAGTTTTACATTCTACCCATTGATGCGGGTGCATTATTGCCTATTTTTAGTAGTTATTTTAGTAGAGTTTTGTTTAGTTTTCATACAAATTTTGCCAATAAATGAGTAATAGCAAGAAAAATCTCTGCATGAAACAAAATCTCAAGCATAGGTGAATTTTAGTTAATATACATGGTAAATATGATGAAATAGATCACACGAAGTGAAGTTATGATTTTGGGCATTATTAGCACACTTAGTATAATGAAGTTTGTCTTGTATGTTACTTTGATACACTTTGTTTGTTTGATTTCAGACCAAAAAAAGCATAGAAGAGCCACATTAGTGGCTACGTAAGTACCACTAACGTGGCCATTAATGCAGAAGGAAGGAAAGTTTTGGAACGTTAGTGGGAATGTTAATGGCATTAACTTTGAAGAAGGAGAGCATGGAAAGTTAGTGGCAACGTTAACGCCACTAACTTTAGCAAAGCAAAGGAAAACCCACGTTAATGGCCACGTTAACGCCACTAATGTGGACCATTAACGTGGGAAAGAGGGGCAAGGAGTAGCGTTATTGGCAAAAGTGAGTGCCAATAACGCTAACGAAGGACTAAGAGGCCTACGTTAGTGGCCACGTTAGTGCCACTAACGTGGACACTAACGTGGGCAAAATCTCACCTGGCAGCCTGACCATGCCTTCTTAAAACAAGAATAACTTGAGCCACAAAGCTCCAAATGAGGTGATTCGAGTGGCATTGGAAAGTAGGAATCCAGAGCTTTCCAAGCATATATGATGGATACTAAATTTGAGGGAGAAAACCTGCCCCGAAAGTGCAAAGATCAACATAGTATCAACCTATAGTAAGGCCAGCTGACCTCTTCACCTTCCAAGAAGTGTAACTCGAGCTGTAGAGCTCCAAATGATGCGCTTCCAAAGGCCTTTGAAAGTAGACATCAAGGGCTTTCCAACAATATATAATAGTATGGGGTGGACATTAAGTTTGATCTCCAGAACCTGGCAATATTAATCCCATAAACGCTGACGTTATTGGCACTCACTTTTGCCAATAACGCCAGCGACCCTGTCCCCTTCAAGGGAGCATAACTTGAGTTACAGAGGTCCAATTGAGGTGATTCTAGTTGCATTAGAAATCTAACATTTAGAGCATTCCAACGATATATAATAGTCTATAGTGGGCATGAAATTGGAGTACAAACAAGAGGCATCTTTTAAGCCCCAAAAACACCAACTAGATAGCAAGTGTGACGTTAGCCACACTAACTTTAGCACTAACGATTAGCACCTGGACCTCAACTTGATTCATTTCTCTTTCAAGGATCACCTTACCTCAAGCAAGAAAGCCCACAAGTGTCAACCAATCAAGGCCACAAGAAGCATCTAGAACAGGATTTTTCATTTAATTGTAATTTGCTTTTAATTTCATTTCATTTTGTAATTTAGGAGAGCCTATATGAAGGCCTTAGTTTTAACATTCAAGGCATCCGGAAATTGAAGGAAGGGGGAGAGAGTGAAGACCAATTCGAACCTCTGTGAATTGGCACACTTCAAGGGAAGTGGGTCTTCGGACCCCTCCCCTCCTACACTCTTCTTCCTTTTGTCTTTTTTTTCTTTTCTTAGTAGGAGTTTAATTCTAGTTTGTACTTTTCATTTATGAACTTTGAAGTTTCAATTTCAGTTTTAATCTTCATCTTTATTTTTTTCTGCACTTTCTTTCTTTTCTGTTTTGGTAGAGTAATGAACAACTAACTCTTTTTATTGGGTTAGAGAGCTCTGTTGGAATTCAATGGATTAAATTGTTTTCATCATTCATCTTCTTCTTTCTTTTCTCTTGATTTTACTAGAAAGTGATGACAAGTCATCTTATGCTAGCTTTTCAAGTAATTTTCACTTGTTTCATTAGGTTTTATGCACTTTCTTGCATTGTAAGTAAGTAATTTGGAGTGAAATTACATGGTTTTTTTTGAATCAAACAACCACCCTTTAATTGACACAAAATCATGAGGTTTAAGCTAGAATTAATTGAATTTTGAATGAACTTTAAACCTTGTGAATTTGGTGATACTTTGATTGGTTGTTTTGATTACTTGTAGGTGAAGAAAAGAAAAAAAAAAGAAAAGCGTGGCCTAAGGAGCGTGCCCAAAGGAAACAAGAAGCGTAGCCAAGGGAGAAGAAAAAGCATAGCATCAAAGAGAGCAAGGCAAGAGCATAAAGCTCAGTTCACTAAGTGAGCTTTATCGGGCTTCTTCAAAAATAAATTCAAAGCAAAATTCCAAGGAATGAAGCCATCAAGTTTCGAACTCATGACCCAAGAGAAGCAAGGAACGCTCCTTGCAATGGAAATAAGCCAAAATTGGCTAAAATGCATTCAAGGGGGTTCGAACTAGGGAGCCTCATGAAAGGCAAGGAAGGAGCACTCCACTCTTCCAAGGAAATCAGCACCAAATTACTTCCACCAAGGATCGAACTTGGAAGCATGAAGCCCAAAGCAAGTCGCTACAAAGGGAAAGCTCAGTTTGTTTTCCCAACTGAGCACTACTCTCCCCTCACTCCCCAGACATTGGCACGCTAGGAAGCACACCAAGGAGGAAACCATTCGCACAAGTTGACACGGCCAAGGGGTTGGGACACGCGCAATTGGACGCACCCAAGACAAGATATAGAGCTCAGTTCAATTTTTCAACTGAGCTCTATTGAAGTGCAACCTGAACAAGGCTGGGACGCGCATCAAATTGGGCAAGGAAAGCAAGTTTGGGTGCTCAGTTTGGTTTTTCAACTGAGCCGTGCCCTGGGAGTGCACCATGACTCAATTTTGAGTCCAAAAACAAAATAAAATCCAATTCTACACAAAATTAAAAAGCCCACTCTAAATGCTAAAATCTAAAAATAGGAAGTGTATAAATAGAAGCTAGTTTGAGTTAGGGAAAAACCTTTCTTTTCACTTTTAGCTAACCTTTTTGCTTACTTTGGAATTTTCAATTTTATTTTCTAGCTTTGGGAGTTTTGGAATTGGGAAGGAGAATTGATCTCTCTTCTTCTTTGTTCTTGCTTCTTCAACTTTCTACTCTTTGTTCTGGACCTTGCGTGGAGAATTGAAGAAATTCTGTTTCAATCTCACCTTGAGATCTCTTTGCTTATTCTTCTGCATAATTGAAGGAATTATGATTTGGATCTAAATTTCTCTACTGTTTTCATCTCTACTTCTTCTGCAATCTGTCTTTTACTTTTCTACAATTATTCTCTTGTTGGATCAAGGAAGGACTTGAGATCTAGACTTGTTTTCTAGTCTCTTCCATCCCCGAGATCTTAAATTTTCCTTTTGCTATTGCAATTAAGCTGCATTTTGCTTTCTGTTTGGTTTCTCAAGCAGTTCTTCCTTTCTTGTTTAGACCTGCTGCATCTTAATTCATCTTCTACTTCTTTATTAATTGTCATTTGCTTTTGCTTATTTAATTTCTACAAATCCCAGTGCCCAAACCCTTTTATGATTCAAGCCATTTACATTTCTTGCACTTTAAGTTTCAGCTATTTACGTTTCTTCCAATCTAAGTTTCTGCAATTTACATTAGCTGCATTTTAAGATTCAGCTCTTTTAATTTTTCTACACTTTAAATTCTTGTCAATTATCCCTCTCTTTTAAATTTCATGCAATTTAGCTTCTGTTGGATACAAATCACTCAAATCAACACTTATTTGCTTGACTAAATCAACCACCTAACTAAAATTGCTCAATCCTTCAATTCCTGTGGGATCGACCTCACTCATGTGAGTTATTATTACTTGATGCGACCCGGTACACTTGCCGGTGAGTTTTGTGTTGGAACTTTTTTCCACACATCAAGTTTTTGACGCCGTTGCCAGGGAGAAGAAAAAGCAAGCCAAGAGCATAAAGCTCAGTTCACTAAGTGAGCTTTATCGGGCTTCTTCAAAAATAAATTCAAATTAAAATTCCAAGGAATGAAGCCATCAAGTTTTGAACTCATGACCCAAGGGAGGCAAGGAACGCTCCTTGCAATGGAAATAAGCCAAAATTGGCTAAAATGCATTCAAGGGGGTTCGAACTAGGGAGCCTCATGAAAGGCAAGGAAGGAGCACTCCACTCTTCCAAGGAAATCAGCACCAAATTGCTTCCACCAAGGATCGAACTTGGAAGCATGAAGCCTAAAGCAAGGCCCTACAAAGGGAAAGCTCAGTTTGTTTTCCCAACTGAGCGCTACTCTCCCCTCACTCCCCACACATTGGCACGCTAGGAAGCACACCAAGGAGGAAACCATGCACACAAGTTGACACGGCCAAGGGGGCTGGGACACGCGCAATTGGATGCACCCAAGACAAGATATAGAGCTCAGTTCAATTTTCCAACTGAGCTCTATTGAAGTGCAACATGAACAAGGCTGGGACGCGCATCAAATTTGGCAAGGAAAGCAAGTTTGGGCGCTCAGTTTAGTTTTTCAACTGAGCCGTGCCCTGGGAGTGCACCATGACTCAATTTTGAGTCCAAAAACAAAATAAAATCCAATTCTACACAAAATTAAAAAGCCCACTCCAAATGCTAAAATCTAAAAATAATAAGTGTATAAATAGAAGCTAGTTTGAGTTAGGGAAAAACCTTTCTTTTCACTTTTAGCTAACCTTTTTGCTTACTTTGGAATTTTCAATTTTATTTTCTAGCTTTGGGAGTTTTGGAATTGGGAAGGAGAATTGATCTCTCTTCTTCTTTGTTCTTGCTTCTGCAACTTTCTACTCTTTGTTCTGGACCTTGCGTGGAGAATTGAAGAAATTCTGTTTCAATCTCACCTTGAGATCTCTTTGCTTATTCTTCTGCATAATTGAAGGAATTGTGATTTGGATCTAAATTTCTCTACTGTTTTCATCTCTACTTCTTCTGCAATCTGTCTTTTACTTTTCTGCAATTATTCTCTTGTTGGATCAAGGAAGGACTTAAGATCTAGACTTATTTTCTAGTCTCCTCCATCCCTGAGATCTTAAATTTTCCTTTTGCTATTGCAATTAAGCTGTATTTTGCTTTCTGTTTGGTTTCTCAAGCAGTTCTTCCTTTCTTGTTTAGACCTGGTGCATCTTAATTCATCTTCTACTTCTTTATTAATTGTCATTTACTTTTGCTTGTTTAATTTCTGCAAATCCCAGTGCCCAAACCCTTTTGTTTTGGTTTGTTCATGTAAATGCTTTTGTTCTTTGTTTTCAATGCTCTGTAACTATTTGTGTTAATGCCTCACCAAGAAGCCCCTATTTGTGACAGCTCTGGCTCTTGGTAATTTTGTTATTAATACAATAGTTTCTTTTACTTAGCTTCTTTTCAAATAAAATTGGCATATGATCACATTCTAAGTTTGGTATTGCCCTGCAACAATCTGTTTTCAATCTTTCTGGATAATTGTATCAATTCTAAGAGAAAGTGTCACACTAAGTTTGGTGTGCCACTTATTTTTCTATGCAATGTATCCACCAACACCACTTGTTTGTACAATCATAGTGCCTTTACTTCTTAGGCCTGTAGTGTCATTTTTAACCAAGCTTGCTTAATTTTATGCGTTACTCATAGCTTGTTTCTCTTTTTTGACATTCATGGTTGAATCACAATCTCAACACCACTGCTCCTACTTGTTGCTTGCCGACAAAGCACTTATTCTAAGATGGTGATTAGAGGGAGGAAGTTTGCAGGAAAGGACAACAAGGGCGAAGATGAGCTACAAAGGTTGTAAAGTTCCTTTCCTTCGCATTTACTCCCGATAGACTTAATTACAATCATGAATGTCTCTTGTTTTGAATTCTAGGGTCTACCTCTGTTCTGTTAAGTTAATTTTTGTTTAGTAATAAGCATGGTTCACTACTTATCATTGCACCTTCATCTTGAATCTACTTGAACCCATTATACTTAAAAGTGCATCGAAGAAATCATTCTTTTGAAAGGAAAGTGTTGAGGAATTTTATCAATTTTGAGGCAAGCTAAAGATTAAGAGAAATGAAATGATTGTATGATTGTGTATTGAGGTTACATGTTTGTGAAAACTTGCATGGGAGCTCATAGACAGGAATTGAAATTTGGAGAAGTGTTATAGAAATTCTCAAAAATCTATTGATCCAAGAAGCAGTAAACAAAAGAAAACAAAAGAAAAAGAAAAACAAGGAAAAAGCCCAAGGCTCTGAGCATCAATTACTAGGATGAAAAAGAAAGATACAAAAACTCAAAGAGTTATTGTCCTAGTTACATGCTTGTGGTGAATTTGTGTCAAAGAAAGAGGCCTGAGCAAGTAAATTCTAAGGGGTGCTTCATCACCTAATACCTTAACCCAACTGAGTTGGGAGTATTGATTGAAAACTTATCCTAAAGGGCCACTTTGAGACATGACACCTAGAGTCGAGACTAAGACAAATAAATACTGCTTCAAGGTGATAATCTATAAAGAGGACTCCATAATACCATTTGAATGACACTCCTAAGATCTAAGACTTCCAAGATGTAAGGACTAATGAACACTGGAACCCTTGCATAAGCATATAATTGGAGTTGGCCTTCATTATCACTTAATCACTTCACTCACCAAGGCATCATAAGAAATTCTTCAGCACACTCCAATAAAAAGAATCCTTTATGCATAATTCTTTCCTTGCTTGGGGACAAGCAAGATTTAAGTTTGGTGTTGTGATGCGGGTGCATCATTGCCTATTTTTAGTAGTTATTTCAGTAGATTTTTGTTTAGTTTTCATACAAATTTTGCCAATAAATGAGTAATAGCATGAAAAATCTCTGCATGAAACAAAATCTCAAGCATAGGTGAATTTTAGTTAATATACAAGGTAAATATGATGAAATAGATCACACTAAGCGAATTTATGATTTTGGGCATTATTAGCACACTTAGTATAATGAAGTTTGTCTTGTATGTTACTTTGATACACTTTATTTGTTTGATTTCGGACTAAAAAAAGCAGAGAAGAGCCACGTTAGTGGCTACGTGAGTACCACTAACGTGGCCATTAATGTGGAAGGAAGGAAAGTTTGGAACGTTAGTGGGAACGTTAATGGCATTAACTTTGAAGAAGGAAAGCATGGAAAGTTAGTGGCAACGTTAACGCCACTAACTTTAGCAAAGCAAAGGAAAACCCACGTTAATGGCTACGTTAACACCACTAACGTAGACCATTAACGTGGGAAAGAGGGACAAGGAGCAGCGTTATTGGCAAAAGTGAGTGCCAATAACGCTAGCGAAGGACTAAGAGGCCTACATTAGTGGCCACGTTAGTGCCACTAACGTGGACACTAACATGGGCAAAATCTCACCTGGCAGCCTGACCATGCCTTCTTCAAACAAGAATAACTTGAGCCACAAAGCTCCAAATGAGGTGATTCAAGTGGCATTGGAAAGTAAGAATCCAGAGCTTTCCAAGCATATATGGCACTATATGGTGGACACTAAATTTGAGGGAGAAAACCTGCCCCGAAAGTGCAAAGATGAACATGGTATCAACCTGTAGTAAGGCCAGCTGACCTCTTCACCTTCCAAGAAGTGTAACTCGAGCTGTAGAGCTCCAAATGATGCTCTTTCAAAGGCGTTGGAAAGTAGACATCCAGGGCTTTCCAAAAATATATAATAGTATGGGGTGGACAGTAAGTTTGAAGTCCAGAACCTGGCAATATTAATCCCTTGAATGCTGACGTTATTGGCACTCACTTTTGCCAATAACGCCAGCGACTACGCCAGCGATCCTGTCCCCTTCAAGGGAGCATAACTTGAGTTACAGAGGTCCAATCGAGCTGATTCTAGTTGAGTTAGAAAGCTGACATTCAGAGCTTTTCAACGATATATAATAGTCTATAGTGGGCATGAAATTGGAGTACAAACAAGAGGCATCTTTTAAGCCCCAAAAACACCAACTAGATAGCAAGTGTGACGTTAGCCACACTAACTTTAGCACTAACGATTAGCACCTGGACCTCAACTTGATTCATTTCTCTTTCAAGGGCCACCTTACCTCAAGCAAGCAAGCCCACAAGTGTCAACCAATCAAGGCCACAAGAAGCATCTAGAATAGGAATTTTCATTTAATTGTAATTTGCTTTTAATTTCATTTCATTTTGTAATTTAAGAGAGCCTATATGAAGGCCTTAGTTTTAACATTCAAGGCATCTGGAAATTGAAGGAAGGGGGAGAGAGTGAAGACCAATTCGAACCTCTGTGAATTGGCACACTCCAAGGGGAGTGGGTCTTCGGACCTCTCCCCTCCTACACTCTTCTTCCTTTTCTCTTTTTTTTTTCTTTTCTTAGTTGGAGTTTAATTCTAGTTTGTACTTTTCATTTATGAACTTTGAAGTTTCAATTTCAGTTTTAATCTTCATCTTTATTTTTTTCTGCACTTTCTTTCTTTTCTATTTTGGTAGAATAATGATCAACTAACTCTTTTCATTGGGTTAGAGAGCTCTGTTGGAATTCAATGGATTAAATTGTTTTCATCATTCATCTTCTTCTTTCTTTTCTCTTGATTTTGCTAGAAAGTTTTCGATCTTCATCCAATTGGGTAGTTGTTTTAGAAGAGAAATTGCTCATACTTGGATTTCTTCTGAACCTTGGAAGAGGAATGAGGAAATCATGCTAGAAATGCTTTCTCATGTTGGACCAAATTGGGGTTTGGATGGATATAGTGACATATAATCCTACCAATACTTTGATTTGGAAATACATGTGGAATAATCAGTGACCATACTTCATCTCTTTCCATGAGCAATTAAATCAAGGAATTGGGCAATTATTTAAGCTTAGAGAGATTGGATTGCCAAGGAATTGGGATCCAATCACTTAAGATTGCCAAGGAGATCAATGAATGCATTGATTGAGGAAGAGATGAGAATGAACTTGATCCGGAGGATTGCAATATCTCTTGATCTCAATGTTCATTTTATTTTTAGTTCTTACATTTACTTTTCTTACCATTTTACTTTTCTGCACTTTATAGTTTTTCCTTTACATTTATGCAATTTACATTTCCTTGTTGCTTATCACTCCAATCTGATTCGTCTAACTAGGATAATCAATTAACCATTGATTGCTTAATCCGTTAATCCCTATGGATTCGACCTCACTCTATTGTGAGTTTTTACTTGACGACAATTTGGTATACTTGCCGAAGGGGAATTTGTTGAGAGACAAGTTTTCGTGCATCACCCACCTAATTGGGAATTTTTCCCACAAAATTTAAATTCGGTTTCCTGAGAATAAGTGCGGGTAATTAGTTTGCATCTCCGACTCGAGTTCCCAAGTGTGCTCCTCAACACCGGCTCGACTCCATGCCACTTTGACTAACGAAACCTCTTTCCCACGCAATTGTTTGATACTAGTATCGTCAATTATGACCGGAGTCACTAGAAGCATCAAATCTTCTTTCAACTGAACAGATTCAGGTTCTAGCACATGGCTAGCATTAGGAGTATACTTCCGAAGCTGCGACACGTGAAATATGTCGTGCAGGTCCGAAAGGTGAGGTGGTAGAGCCATCCGATACTCCACCGGTCCAACCCTCTCCAGGATCTAGAACGGACCAATGTATCGAGGATTCAACTTCTTTGCTTTAATTGCCCTACCCACTCCTGTGTTTGGAGTAACTTTAAGAAAAACATGGTCTCCTTCCTCAAATTCCAAGGGCTTCTGCCTCTGATCTGCGTAACTTTTCTGACGACTCTGCACAGTGCGTATCCTATCCCGGATTTTCTTGACTTGTTCAGTGGTCTCAGCTATCATCTCCGGCCCTAACAAGCTTTTCTCCCCAGCTTCATACCAACATAGCGGAGATTGACATTTTCTCCCATACAAAGCCTCATACGGATCCATTCTGATGCACGCATGGTAGCTATTATTGTATGCAAACTCCACTAGCGGCATATATTGATCCCAGCTCGCCAGCTGATCTAGAACACAAGCCCTCAACATATCTTCTAGTGTTTGGATCGTCCTCTCAGATTGACTATCTGTTTGAGGATGGTAAGCTGTGGTCAAGCTTAATCGGGCTCCAAAAGCTTTCTGAAATGCACCCCAGAACCTTGAAGTGAAACGAGGATCTCTATCAGAAATTATACTGGTAGGCACACCATGAAGTCTCACAATCTCCTTTATGTACAAGCGTGCTAACTCCTCAAGAGTGTAGTTGAATGGGTAGGAAGTGAGCTGACTTCGTCAGTCAGTCCACAATCACCCAGACAGCATCAAAACCGGCTCTAGTCCTTGGCAATCTAGACACAAAGTCTATCGCAATGCTTTCCCATTTCCATTGTGGAACCTCTAAAGGTTGCAACGTCCCGGAAGATATCTGGTGTTCGATCTTTACCTTCTGACAGGTTAAGCACTTTGAGACATATTCCGCCACATCATTCTTCATACACGGCCACCAAAACATCGCTTTAAAATCATGGTACATCTTAGTACTTCCCTGGTGAATAAAGAATCTGCTTTTTTGTGCTTCCTTTAAGATATCTTGTCGCAAAGTGCCAACATCCGGCACAATGATCCTATCCTTGAATCTCCATAGCCCATCCTGATCCTCTGACACTCTCCACCGCTTCCCTTGCTCAATAGCTGGCAACACCTTCGGTAACATGTCATCGTTTTCATGAGCCTTTAGGATTTCAGATTTAAAGTCACTTGTAATCTGCAATCGACTCAAGCATAGAGTTCCAGACATTTCTTGAACACCAATTTTTAGACTCTCGAATTCCTTGAGTAACTTCTCTTCTTGAAGCATCATCCAAGCAGCGTCCAACGACTTCCGACTTAACGCATCCGCCACTACATTAGCTTTCCCCGGATGGTAATTCAACTCAAAGTCGTAGTCCTTTAGTAACTCCATCCACCTCTATAGAGGTAATTCAACTCAAACTCTTGTGATCAGAGAAAACTTGAAACTTAACTCCATAGAGGTAATGCCTCTACACCTTTAACGCAAACACAACCGCAGCAAGCTCCAAGTCGTGCGTAGGATAGTTAACTTCATGAGGTCTTAACTGCCGTGAGGCATATGCCACCACATTACGATGCTGCATCAGCACGCACCCTAGACCTTTTAGTGAGGCATCACAGTACACCTCAAATGGTTCGTTCGGCTCAGGTAACACCAACACAGGTGCAGTGGTCAACTTTCGCTTCAACGCCTGAAAGCTCTCCTCACACTCAGGAGTCCAAACAAATGGCGCATCTTTGCGGGTTAACTTTGTCAATGGCAAGGCTATTTGTGAAAAGCCTTTGATGAATCTTTGGTAGTAGCCAGCTAAGCCCAAAAAATTCCTTATCTCAGTCATTGAGGTTGGTTGCCTCCATTCCATCACTGCCTCCACCTTAGAAGGATCTACAGCTATCCCCTGTTTACTAACCACGTGACCCAGAAACATTACTTTACTCTTCCAAAATTCACATTTGGACAGTTTTGCATAAAGTTTCTTTTCCTTTAGTATCTGCAACACGGTCCTCAAGTGCTATGCATGCTCTTCTTCAGTCTTGGAATAAATCAGTATGTCATCAATGAAGACAACAATGAATTTATCCAGAAATGGACGGAAAACTCTGTTCATGTAATCCATAAACATTGCAGGAGCGTTTGTCAACCCAAAAGATATTACAGTGTATTCGTAATGACCATAACGAGTCCTGAAAGCAGTCTTAGAGATGTCTTCACCCCTCACCCTTATCTGGTGATAACTGGATCGCAAGTCGATCTTGGAGAAAACCCCAGATCCTTGTAACTAATCCATGAAATTGTCAATCCTTGGTAGTGGGTAATTATTCTTTATCGTGATCTTGTTCAGCTGCTTATAATCCACACAAAGTTGCATACTCCCATCTTTCTTCTTTACCAGTAATACTGGCGCACCCCACAGAGAAATACTTGGTCGGATAAAGTTCTTACCCAATAGATCCTCTAGCTGAGACTTTAGCTCGACCATTTCCAGCGGGACATCCTAAAAGGAGCACTCGAGATTGGTCCAGCCCCAGGCACTAACTCGATAGAAAACTCAACCTTTTGGTTAGGTGAAAATTCATCAATATCATCAGGAAACACCTCCGGAAACTCACACACAACCGGAATTTGTTTCAATCTTTGATCATCACCCGAAACACCCGCGGTTAACAACAGAATACCATGACATTCGGTCCCAGAACAATTCACCATCATAGCGTTCAAGTAATAACTATTCAACACAACCGGCCCTTCCGTATCTTCCGACATAAAATACACCGATTTTGTAGAACAGTCGAGTAGAACATGGTTCTTAGATAACTAGTTCAAACCCAGGATAAGATCAAGACCAATCATCGGTAAGCAGATTAAATCATGGACAAAATCACGTTGCTGGACCCTAAATGAAACTTGCGGGCATCCTAGCCTAGTTATCATGGCTTCATGGGTGTCATTATACACTTTTAGGTCATAACCTAAGACAATCTTCAATCCTAACTCATGAGCTTTCTCAAATGCAATGAATGAATGTGTTGCTTCTGAATCAAATAAAGCATTTAAAATTTGACCAGCCATTTCACAGTTACCTCGGATAAGTGTCTCGGATCCCTCGGTACCTATAGCTGAGGTGGTGAACACCCAACCAGACTGCTGTGCTTTTCCTGCACCTTGCTTCTGTTTCTCCGGACAGTTTGTGGCTTTATGCCCTGCCTTACCACAAGAATAGCACAAGCCCCATCCGCCTTGCACGGAGCTCCCAGATGGTGACTTCCGCACCTAGCACAAGCTTGCTCATTCTGAGGCTGCTTCCCAAACCTTTTCCCTTGGGAGTTGTTATTCTTGTTGTTGGGCCTCCTAAAAGACCTTCCCCTCTTGAAAGGCGAACCTCTAGGAGTAAAGCTCTTCCCTCGGTTCTATGGGAATGATCCCTAATGGCTTCCTCTCTCCGCAGCCACCTTCTTCACACACTCTTCAGCAACCCTGCTCTTGTTCACCATCTCTGAGAAAGTCCTGATCTCCATTGGTCCTACTGAGCTAAAGATATCACTTCGGAGTCCTCCTTCATACTTAATGCACTTTCATTCCTCAAAGTCTCTCGGAACTCCCTGACACATATGGGAAAACCTAAATAGCTCCTCAAACTTGTCAGTATACTCAGATATGGACATGGCACCCTGCTTCAGCTGCAGCAACTCGAGTTCCTTGGCCGTCCTGGCAGAATTCGGAAAGTACTTCTTATAGAACTCATCCTGGAAGGCATCCCAGGTGATAGGGTCATCACCCTGCTGCAGGAGACGTCGGACTCCTTGCCACCAATGCAATGCCTCCCCAGGTAGCAAACTCAACACACTGCCCTTCAGGTACCATCTGTGCTTGCAATGCTCGCTCCATAGCCTGAAACCAGGTATCGGCTTCAGTCAGACTAGTGGTTCCCTTGAACTTAGGTGGATTAACTTTCAAGAACGTTACCAGTGTCATCGGGCCCTGAGCTCCACTTCCGTCATTGCGATGGTTGTTCATCTGTTGTCCAAGGGCCGCAGCAGTGGCCTGCATAGTAGCAGCCATATTCTCCAATGCCGCCATAAAATCTACCGGGTTATTTGGGTTGGCTCCCGGTCCCTGAGTACTAGTACAACCTCTCCCACGACCTCGACCACGTCCACAAGGCACTATCTGGTTCCTATACACACCAAACAATCGATATTAAGTTGATCATTCTCAATATCGAAAGTCTAGTGCTCCAAAGTCCCAAATGCATGCTCATGAACATTTATGCCAGGTATATCAGTTAGATATTCTAATATCACATAACACACATACAGAGAATGCACAGAAGCATAGTCAGTCCGTCCCTCAGGCTTTATAGGAACGAACTGCTCTGATACCAAAATGTAACACCCTACCACACAGAGCCCTATGCTTAAGTCATAAGACAGAGGTGGCGAGATATTACGACCTCCAAAAATAAAATTTAGTACATATAGTATTGTGAAGAATGTCCATAACTAGGAGCCATTGAAGGAAAAGGCATAAATAAAAAACGTAACTCGAAAAGCGCAACACTCCGATTGATAACGTAACGAAACAGATAAAGGATAAGCTAATGCAAGAATATATCCAAAGAGTTCCAAAAAAACATAAATATCCAAAAACTCAAAATCCTGTTGCGAAGAAAACCGGTCTGAGCATAGAAGTATATACAAATAAATATAAAGCAAGATACCCAAAGGAAACCCAAAGGGTGAAATACAAAACTTATTCTCCAAAATAACCTCTAAGAGGAGTCAAAACAGTATATTTATATACATTATTTAGTGGAGATAAAAGCATCTAAGTGAAAACATAAAACCAAAGTAAAGTCCCGAGAACCAAAGATCTTTGCTAATCCAGAAGTCTCCAGCATGCCTCAACGAGAAGCCTCACGTCCTGCATATGAAAACCACAAAATCTGCATGGGTGAGAACCAGAGGTTCTCAGTATGGTAACAGTACCCACATATCTAACATGTAATGTCATTGGAAAGCTGAAGGCAATCCTAGAACTTCCACTAGATAATTCAAAGCTCATAAACAGACTAAACCATAAAAGGCAACTGACTAAAGATCTTCAGTCTAACTAAGATTCCCCTTTCAAAATCCTGCAGACCTCCCAACCACCAACAGTAATATAATATAGCAACCACAATTATATCAGACAAGAAGATATACATATAGGAAAAAGATATGACATTTAGACAATTAGCAGGTAATATACAGTCAATTAGGCAATTCCAAACAATTCACATAGTATGCATATGATGAATGCCTATCCTAATGGCTGATGATATCATCTGTCGGTTATATAGCCAACCCGACAAGTCCTGGTAGGTAACTATTGGACTGTCCCTCTGTCATGCATCCCCAACTCGAGTTATTCACAACATAAGTCATAATTCATATCCAACATCCTCACTGGTGTATATTCACGGGGGCGAGCTCATCTGGAACTTTCACAGTGTCCGGCCACACTTACAACATAGGGTCAGTAGAGTATCAAGTCTCCACCTAGAGCACATGGTGGCTAGCCACTGCTTTCTCCCAGGAAAACTCGTATCTCAGATAATGGGAGTGCAACATTCACATTTCATTCAATACGCATATATGCAAACATACTCAGCCATAATTCAATAATAGCTCAGCCGTAACACGGCAATATCTCAGCCATTTGGCTCATAATACAATCCATATTCAGCCAAATCATTAACAATTACAGCCCTTCGGCACATGGCATATCAAGCACTTCCACATTCATCCTCCGTATCTCATACGATGATCCTTGATCATCATTCATCATTAATTCTCCCCTTTCTTCATCCACAAGTTACCACAATTGCTAGCCCTTCTCGTTGCTAGGCATATCATCAAGTTTTAAGACATAACGGGTGAGATCGAAGGCATAAAAGTATGAAATTTGGCTTTGAAAACTCAAAAAATCAACTTTGAGATGAAAACGGGGTCACACATGCGCATCGCCCACGCGCACGCGTGGAATGCAACAAAATCACAGCGACGCATACACGTCCCTCCACGCGCACGTGTGGGTGGGAAAAAAGCCCAGTGACGCTTATGCATCAGCCACGCGTACGCATGGGTGATTTTTGTGCCCCAGGTACAAAACTGGCACAAATCAGGCACAACTCTCTGGAATTTTGGCTGGGCAACTATTTTAGTTCATCGACGCATACACGTGGGCCACGTGCACGCGTGGATAGTGAAACTTTGAAAACGACGCGTGCGCGTCGGCCACGCATACGCGTAGGAGTGCGTTCTGCCTAAAATTTTACTAAGTTAAAAAGCTACATAATTCTCAGTTTTAAACCCCAATTTTTCGATGGGCATAACTTTTTTGTTTTAAAATGTTTTTCACCTGTTCTTCGAACGGCATAACCACCCCGGATCCAATTTAATTTCAAACAAATTTGGTATAAAACGGGATCCGGAGTCCAAGTTACGCTCTGTCAAAGTATGCCCAAAAATCACATTTTCATACAAGACCATAAAGTGCCATTTTCAAAACACCCAAATTCCAAACCCTTTTAAAATCAACCACAACATACCAAAAATCACTTCAAGCCTCTTCAACTCAAATGTTAACATTTTTATCAACTCAATAACTATGGACCCACCATGGTAACCAATCTCATCAATAATACAATTTCAAAACACAATATCATGTCATATGTATTTCCTCATTCCAATTTCCAACAACACCATCTCTAACCAACCATCAATACATACAATCATTACCATACTCACTCTCAACATGGTTTCACCCATAATTCAACCTCAACCAATCATTAATCATATGTCAAAACATGCATATCTCTCATGCATCATATCATCAATCATCAATATTCATAATCACACATATGACCACATAATTGATTTCAATCATTCAAACAACATCAACCATTCAATCCTATCTTAGGGCCTCTAGCCTAAGTTTTCACACCACATTATATTTTAGATACAGGAAACCGAGACCATACCTTAGTCGATTTCCCCCGCTCAATCGAAGACTTCCAAATCACTTTTCCACAAGCTCTCAAAGTCTCAAAACCTCCAAGAACATATTTTTAGCACACTAAAGCCCTTTTCTAAGCTTTCCAAAATCTCAATCAATCTTCAATATTCACATACACACTACCTAAGCCACAATTATCATACCCAAACATAACAATTCAATACCCAACATCATAGAATAACAAATTTCACTGGGGTTGAGAATTTTACTACACCCAAGGTTCAAAGAGACAAGATTAATCTTCTCCTTCAAGAGAGTTGGGTCCTATAACATCAAAGAGCCCAAAATCTCAACACTTTTCTCAATGAAATTCGAAATTAAGGGATGAAGAACTGAACCAAAATCGTGGCTTACCTCAAGGAAAAAGTAGTGGGTTTTGTAGAGCTCTTTCCGATGAACGTGTGGCCGTAAACAGTGCGGCAATCGGAGCTCCAGATCAAAAGTTATGGTGGTTTGAAGATCAAACAAGGGTTAGAACTTGGGAGAGTGTTCTTCCCCTCCCTCCTTCCATTTTCAGCGTGTGTTTATGTTTAGTGAGGAGAGAGAGTGCTGAAATGAGGGTTTTAGGTTTAGTTTGGTTGGGCCAAGGGCCCAATATGGGTCCGGTTGGTCCGGTTTGGCCCGTTCGGTCCAATCTTGGGCCGATTTCTATAAAATTGGTATCAAAATTCTCGTCTCAATTTCCTCAATCATATTAAGCCATAAAAAATCATATTTTTTGCTTTCTAGAATAAATTCTCATTTATGGGCTAATTAGTCATTAATTAACCGGGTTTTACAAATTGCATGTTTTTAAGTTTTCTTCCTAATTTTGTGCTATGATTGAAAACATGCTTCTTTGACCTTAAATTTGTTAATTTTAATCCTCTCTTATTACCATTCGATTTCGTGATATGTTTGTTAAGTGTTTTCAGGGTTTACATGGTAGGAATGGCCTAGAGGATGGAAAGGAAGCATACAAAAGTGGATGGAACACAAGAAATTGAGGATTTGAGAAGCTGGCAATGATGCGTACGCATGGGCGACGCATACATGTGACCGGTGCGGCAAGAAAGCGACGCGTACGTGTGGATGATGCGTACGCGTGACCAGGTATTCATTCAGTGACGCGTATGCGTGATAGAGCGTCACGTGCTGCACTTAACAGAAATCGCTGGGGGCGAATCGCTAGGGGCAATTTATAGGCTGTTTCGGCCTAGTTTCAAGCCTGAAAATGAAGATTAGAGGCTGCAAAGTGGAGCAGAATGAGGGATCAATGATTCACTTTCATACACACATTAGTTAGGTTTTAGATGTAGGTTTCTAGAGAGAGAGGTTCTCTTCTCTCTCTAGGTTTAGGGTTTCTTCTTCCAATTTCTCCTTAGATTCAGGTTCAATCTTCCTTTAATTTAGTTTTCTCTTACTTTTATCTGTTTAAGCACTTTAGTTCATCTTCTTCTCTTGTTAATTTCCCTTTTTCGCCATTTTTATGTTTATGAGCTATTGTTACGTTTGATTTCTTCTAATGCAAATTATGTTTTCTATGTTTATTATTGCTCTCTTTTATTGTTAGTCATTGATGCTTGCAATTGGTTGTTTAGACTTAATATTCCTTGTTAATTTTCTATATTTTTATTCTGTACCTTCCAAGTGTTTGATGAAATGCTTGGGTAGATTTTAGATTAGATTTTTATGTTCTTTACATGGATTGATCAATTAAAGACTCTCGAGTTATCAAAACTCTTTTGTTGATTGGTAATTGAAGATTGCCGGTTAGCTTGAACTTTACCAAAGCTAGTCTCTCACTTTGAGTTGACTAAAACTTGTGAACTCAAGTTGATTGTATACACTTGACCTTCCTCCATGGGTTAGAGGTTAACTAAGTGAAGGCAATTCATAATTACCATCACAGGTGACAATGATAATGAGGATAGGACTTCTAATTATCAATCCTTGTTAAGAGCTTTCTTAGTTATTTGTTTATTTTCTTGCCATTTTACTTCCTTGTTTCTTATTTCAAAAAAACCCAAAAAATATACTTTCCCATAACCAATAATAAACAACACTTCCCTGCAATTCCTTGAGAGACGATCCGAGGTTTAAATACTTCGGTTAATTTTATTGGGTTTGTACTTGTGACAAACAAATTAAACATTGATTGAGGTTTAATTGTCAGTTTAGAACTATACTTGTAACGTGATTATTTTTGTGAAATTCTTTTCCGACATTCTTCCCCACATCAATTTTTGGCGCCGTTGCCGGGGAATTTCAAATGTGTGCCTTATTATTGGTTATTGTGAATATGTTTGCCTTTTCTTTCTTTGTTAGTTGTTGCTAGCTTTAGGAGTTTATTTTCATTATTTCTTGTTAGTTTTTATTTTTATTTTCTCTTGCTACTATGAATTCTCACCACTTTGGCTATGAGTTTAATTCAAATTATGTTGTAGGGAATGTAAGCTACAATGAGAACATGCATCAAGGATGGGACAATCAAAAGTGGAAGGAGCCTCAAGCTTATGGACAACCCTCTTGGCAACAACCTCCACCAACGTACTATGAGCAAGAGCCATTCCAAGATGCATATCAATCCAATAGCTATGGTGGACCCTCTTGTAGTTACCAACAAGCCCCACCATATGCCTATGAACCCCCTCATCAATATAGTTTTGAACCACCATACTCACAAGCCACCTACAATCAAACACTTCCATATAACCCTAACCCATATCCACGATACCAACCACCTTATGAGCTAAATGAACCATATATAGAACCACTCCAATTCCAACCCAATTACTCCCAAGAACCACCACTTCAATATACACCACCTCCATTGTATGCAAACTTTCAACCACAATATGATCCTAATTATGTTAGCCAAGCGGAACAAGAACCACGGGATCATTTTAAGGAAGCAATGGATCGACTTCAAGTAACTATCCATCAAATGGAGCTAGAGGAAGGCCGAAAAGCACATGAAGCTCTCATGGCTAACATTGCCAAAACGAGAGCTACCATTGACCCATGGGACTCATGCAACAAACAGCATTTCCACGGATGAATGTGGGAAGTCAACCGAAGAGCGGAGCATGAAGGAGATCTTGGAATCTCAACTAGAGAACAAGGGACTGGAGTGTGTTGTACAGCAAGTGGAAAAGATGGAGAGTGTTGAACTGCCACATCCTTATCATGATGAACCGCCTTCCTATCGTGAACCCTTCCTCCCGAGCAATGAACCCTCATATCCACTCCAATCCCCAAATAGATGACACTCTTGGTGTTCTTCTTGAAGGGCAAAGAGAGATGCAGTGGATGACACTAGTGTTCATAGCTACCTTGACCGAGGTAGTAGATAATTTAGCTTTATTGTGCTTCAATACTCAAAGTACCCTGATAAACTACTATTTTATGGTTTATCTTGTACTCAATTGAGTGTTTTTCATCAAGTCTTTGCACACTTATTCATATGATTTTCATGATTTTACAATTCCTTCCTAGATTTTGTTCTATGATTGAAAACGTGCTTCCTAGACCTTTAAATTGAGTATTTTAATTCCCCTTTCTACCATTCGATGTCATGATCTATGTGTTAAGTGTTTTTAGGCTTTATAGGGCAGGAATGGCTTAGAGGATGGAAAGGAAGCTTGCATAAAGGGAAGAAGCACAAGAAATAAAGGAGATAACCAGTGAGCATCGACGCGCATGCATGGCTCACGCGTGCGCGTGAATTGGAGTTTTGCACGGCGACGCGTGCGCGTGCCTGACACGTGGCGTGTCTGACGCGTACGCGTGACAAGGAAGTTCGCCAAACAACGCGTACGCGTGCCTGACGCGTATGCGTGACATGCGGTACATGCAGAAATCACAGAAAATGCTGGGGGCAATTTTGGGCTGAGTTTGGATCTAGTTTTCAGCCCAGAAACACAGACTAGAGCCAGGGGACAAGCAGAGACTCGACATACATTCCCTTTCGTATAGTTTTTAGTTTGAGTTTTGAATCTTAGAGAGATAAATTACTACTTCCTCTAGGTTTCCTTCACATTTATAGATTTCTAGTTTTTATGCTTTGGATGCTTTTGCTTTGGATATTGAGAAGAGTCATTACCTCCGTTGAAGTCGTTATTATTCTAGTTTGCTTTCTTATTCCTTTACTCTTTTGATTACTTATTAACCCTGTTCAGATAAGGATGTTGCATTTTGGGATTTATTAATGCAAAAAATTACTTTTACCTTTAATTAATTTTTCGTTCCTATTTTATTTAATTTATCATGTCCTCTTCTTATATGTTTGTGAACGTTATACTCATGTCAATGGAGTAGACTCCCAACTTGACTTGGGGGTTGATTAAAAGGAGACCCTTGAGTTGGAATGCTTAAGTGATTAGTTAAATTTGAAGTTGTTGGCTAACTCTCTAGGCACTAACGCTAATCCTTCCCAAGGGAGAGGATTAGGACTTGTGAATAAGAGTTAGCTCAATCGTTTGACTTTCCTTTATTTAGTAAGGGTTAACTAAGTGAAAACAACAACCTCTTGCTATTCCACTTGGGAAAAACCAACAAGGATAGAACTTCCAATTAATCTACCCCCTGTCAAGTCTTTTATTCGATTATATAAATTCCCTCGCCAATCTTCATTGCTTTAATTTACAATTATTTATTTTCCTGTTGACCAACTATTAAAAATTTCTTGGAAAACTCCTGACTAATAAAATAGCACTCTTTTGTCAACTCATTGGGGGACGACCTGTGATTTCTACTCCCAGTATTTTTATTCTAATTTTGTGACAACCCTTCTAAATTGATAAGCGGATTTTTCGTCGGTTAGGAACTGTACTCGCAACGTTCTTTCTATATTAATTTCTTAATCGGCTAATTTCCGCCACGTCAATTTTTGGCACCATTGCCGGGGAGTTGCAATAGCGTGCTAAATTGTTAGTTGGTGTAAATACTTTTAATTTTATTTATTTGTATATTTTATTTTATTTTATTACCATGAGCTGTATGTTTCTTTCGTTGAATGACGCGTTCAGTGCCTGATCCGAGCTTAGCCGTATTTGATCCTGTAATTGAAAGAACTCTTTCGTGTATTAGGCGAGCTCGGCATCGGTTAGCCTCTGAGGGTAGTGAAGTAGTTACTATCAATTCACCAGTCTCATCAGAGGGCGGATCTGAACCGCCATTTGAGGAAGAAATAAGCTCCTCTTCTACTAATTCGGTTGATTTACGTGCAGGTAATATGGCAGAATCCAGGAGGATTACTCTCTAGGAAGCTGGAGTTCCAGACTTTACACTGCAACCGTATCAAGCGCGTCACCCAAATCTGGCTGCAGATTTTAAACTAAAGACTGCACTAATAAACTTGATACCTAAGTTTCATGGCTTACCTGCTCAGGAGCCTATAAAACACCTCAGGGATTTTCAGACAGCCTATTCTACTGTTAGGCGTCATGGTGCAGATGAGACTACTATTTTGCTAACCGCCTTCCCGTTTTCTCTTGAGGAAAAGGCGAGGGAGTGGTACTACACTCAACCTGAGGCAGTTGTTACTAACTCGGATACACTCAGGAGAGAATTCTTGGAAAAATACATCCCAGCTGAAGTTATTGATAGACTGAGGAAAGAAATTTCCTGCATTATTCAAGGAGAATCAGAAACTCTTTATGAGTATTGGGAGCGCTTCAGAAATCTTCTGGACGTATGCCCCCACCACATGATTGACAAGTTGGTGTTGATCAGCTACTTCACACAAGGCATGAAGCCTCAGGATAAGATTACATTGGATGGTGCGAGTAATGGTTCTCTGAAAAAGTACAAGACCACAGATGAAGCATGGCAACTGATCAGCGACCTAGCTGAGTCCACTCGGAATGCTAGGCACAGGAACAACTATCCCAAAGCTGTTGCATAGGTTTTCTCTAGCAGTGAGACTACTGCTTTCACACAGACTCTACGTGAGATGACCAACCTACTGAAGCAGATACAGCTGAATCAACAACAACCTCAGCCTCCCTCATCACAACAGAGTCAACAGTTGGTTCCTCAAAGAATATGCAGAATGTGTGCCAATTATGCTCATTACACTGATGAGTGTCTGCAGCTCCAACAAGAAGATAACACCTTGGCAGCTACTCATAATTTCTATGACCGCCCGAATCAAGGATACTATCAACAAAGCGGAAATTACAACCAAGGTGGAAACTACAATCAAGATTGGCAAGATAATTCCAACCAAGGATGGAGGGACAACTA
The DNA here is from genome assembly GCF_003086295.3 of Arachis hypogaea. Classification (NCBI taxonomy): domain Eukaryota; kingdom Viridiplantae; phylum Streptophyta; class Magnoliopsida; order Fabales; family Fabaceae; genus Arachis; species Arachis hypogaea. Next base: position 27,062,252 of record NC_092049.1, read on the forward strand.
CAACAGAGGAGACAGAGACAACAATAGAAATCAGAGGTAGAACAATAACAACAACAACAGACAGCAGAATCAGAACTAGCCTTACAGAGCACCTCACCTAAGATAGTCCTAAGCGCCTTAGAACAACCAACAGCAGGTGCCTCAAGTCACTTACCCATCTTCCTCTCCCAATGACGAGTTTCTTCACTCCCTTGCGTAAGGACAAAAGACCATTCACAGCACACTTACCGGTCTAACTTCTGCTATACAAGCTCTCGTCTCCCAGATGGGATCGTCGAGTACCTCCAACACTCAATCAGCAAACTCCAATACACTTCTGTCTCAGCCTTTACCCAACCCCAAAGGAGGAATCAATGCCATTACTTTGAGGTCTAGGATTACACTACCAGAGAGGAGTCACGAGGAGCCAAGCTTAAGAGAAGACACTCCAGTTGAAAGTACTGTGGAGGTAGAGGATGCTGAAGAAGATGTAGTACAAGACGTGGTTGAAGAAGAAGTAGCCCAACCAAGGAATGGAGAAGCCAAGGAAGCTGAAGCTGTAAGAAATGCCATCCCTATCCCATTTCCGCACCTTGCAAGGAAGTCCAGAAAGCAGATGGAACTCGATCCCAAAATGGTAGAAATCTTCAAAAAAGATGAGGTAACTGTTCCCCTTTTTGATGTTATTCAGCAAGTACCTAAATATGCGAAGTTTCTGAAAGATTTATGCATGCATAAGGATAAAAATAATGAATTCCTTTAGGTAGTTCTATATCTGCTTTAATAGGGGATATACCTGAAAAATATAGTGTTCCAGGTCCATGCATGGTTAACTGTACCATTGGGGGTTGATAAACCACTATTTTATGGTTTATATTGTGTTTAATTATGTGGTTTTATCATGATCCTTACCCACTTATTCATTAAATTAGCATGAAATTATAATTCCTTCCTGAATTTATTACATGTTTGAAAACTACTTCCTAGAGACTTTAATTGTGTATTTTTAATTCTCCTTTATTCCATTCGATGCCGTGATCTGTGTGTTGAGTGTTTCAGACTTTATAAGGTATGAATGAGTTGGAGATTGGAAAGGAAGCTAGCAAAAAATGGAAGGAACACAAGATTTTGAGGAGATAACCAGCGAGAAGTGACGCGGTCGCATGGCTCACGCGACCGCGCGAAGGAGAGCAAATCGCAGTGACGCGGCCGCATGGCTCACGCAGCCGCGTGGATTGGAAAAGCTCAAGTGATGCGGTAGCATGGACGACGCGAACGCGTGGCAAGGAAAAGCGCGAATGACGCGTCCGCATGGATGACGCGATCGCGTGACATGTGCGATCTACATAATCTGCAGAATTCACTGGGGGCGATTTTGGACCTTATTTCGACCCAGTTTTCGGCCTGGAACAGCAGACTAGAGCCAGAGAATATGCAGAAACAAAACACAACATTCATTCTACACAGTTTTCAGTTTTAGATCTAGTTTTACTCCTTTAGTTTTTTCTCTCTAGGTTTTAGAATTTTTATTTTTAATTGGTCTTAGCATTGGAACATTGAGAAGAGTTATTTCCTCATCAAGACTTCGTCATTCTAGTTCGTTCTCTTAACTTGGTTTTATTCTTCCATGTTCTTTGCTTTGTTCAATTTTGTCATTTGAATGCTTTCATGATTATTTAATACAAGGATTATTTCTTCCATTCTAATTTATTTTCCATTCCAATAATCGTGTCTTCTTTTAATTCTCTTTCATATGTTATGGATTTATTATTTACAATGAGCGAGTAGTTTCTTCACTTGATGGGGAGTTGATTGAAAGGAACTCTTGAGTTGGAAGGATTGAAAGAGAATTTGTAATTGGGTTAACTGTTGGATTGCTATCCAGTCACTAACACCAATCCCTTTGAACTAAGTGGGTTGCAACTCGTGAATAAATCTAGCATTCCAACTTGTTTGACTTTCCTTTACCTAGTAAAGGATAACTAAACAAAACAACTATTAATTATAAATTAATCTTGAAATCATTCCATCAATAATAGAGATTCCAACTAATCAACTCCCAGTCAAGGCTTTTATTCATATTATTTAAATTTTCTTAATTTAATTTTCCATCTACTTAACTCAACCTTTTGGAACATCTGATTAATAAAATAGCACACTTTTCTATAACTCGTTGGGAGACGACCTGGGACTCCAACTCCCAGTAATTTTTAATTTAAACTCTCTATGACATATTTCTAAATTGATAGGCAGATTTTCGGTGAGTTAAGAACTATACTTGCAACGTAACTATTTTAATAATTTTTAATTCACCAACTTCTGTGCCTCATCAGGGGTGTAATATTTTTTGACTGCATGTGTGATTTAGGAGTGTGCGTAAGTATTATGCCATTGTCTGTATATGATGCTTTGAGGCTCCCTCCCTTAAAAAGGTCGGCAGCTCGTTTTGTTTTAGCAGATAAAAGCATCATCAGAATGGTTGGAATTGCTGAGGACGTGCTGGTGAGCATTAAGGGGCTTACATTTTCCGTTGACTTCTATATCTTGGAGATGCCCCCTAATGACTCAGGAAGACTGTCATCCATCCTGCTTGGAAGGCCATTCCTGAAGACTTCAATGTTTAAACTGGATGCCTTCTCAGGAACGTATTCTTTTGAGATAGACGGCCGAGCAATGAGTTTCAAGCTGGATGAAGCTATGAAGCACCCTCCAGAAGACCATTCTATCTTCCAGTGTGACATCATTGATGAGACCGTGGCTGAAGTCCACCAGGAAGAAGTAGAAGAGATGCACATGGAGCAAGGTGCAAGTGTGCGAAAGCCCCCTGAGCTTACTGAAGATACCTTGCCACCATCACTGGCTCCAGAAGATCAAGTACCTAGCCATGAGCAGAAATTGGAGTTAAAGCCCCTTCCACCCCACCTCAAGTATGTTTACCTTGAGGATAATTAGAAGCTCCCAGTTATCATTGCAAGGGAACTCACTTCCCAATAGGAGGAGTAGCTGCTTAGTGTGCTAAGAAGACACAAGAAAGCAATTGGGTAGAGCTTGGCAGATATAATGGGCATCAGCCCTCAAGTTTGTGAGCATAGGATATTTTTAGAAGAGGGAGCAAGGCCTATCCGTCAACCTCAAAGGCGGCTGAACCCCACTAACTTGGAAGTTATCAAGAAGGAAGTGACCAGATTACTGGAAGCTGATATTATCTACCCCATCTCAGACAGTGAATGGGTTAGCCCAGTACAAGTGGTGCCCAAGAAGTCTGGAGTCACTACAGTGAAGAATGAGCAAGGAGAGCTTATAGCAATGAGAGTGCAGAATGCTTGGAAGGTTTGCATTGGTTACAGGCTACTCGCAAGGATCACTACCCCCTGCCATTTATTGATCAGATGCTTGATCGTTTGTCAGGTAAATCACACTACTGCTTCTTAGATGGTTATACAGGATACTTTCAAATTCATATAGCTCCTGAAGATCAGGAGAAAACTACTTTTACATGTCCCTTTGGAACGTATGCATACAAGATGATGCCTTTTGGCTTATGTAATGCACCGGCGACGTTTCAAAGGTGCATAATGAGTATTTTCTCAGATTTTCTTGAGAACTGTATGGAAGTTTTCATGGATGATTTTAGTGTATATGGTGATTCTTTTAGCCTTTGCTTAGATAGTTTATCTAGAGTATTAGACAGGTGTGTTAGTTCAAACCTTGTTTTAAATTTTGAAAAGTGTCATTTTATGGTCAAACAAGGTATTGTTCTAGACATGTTGTTTCTAATACTGGTATTTCAGTTGATTCAGCAAAGATAAATGTCATTTCTAGTTTACCTTACCCCTCCTCCATGAGGGAAGTCCATTTGTTCCTTGGCCATGCAGGTTTCTACCAGAGATTTATCAAGGACTTCAGTAAGGTAGCATTGCCTTTATCCAGACTGCTACAGAAGGATGTTGAATTCGAGCTGAGTGAGGCCTGTATGGAAGCATTTGATAAGCTGAAGATCGCCTTGACTCAAGCTCCGATTGTCAGAGGACTAGACTGGAGCCAGCAATTTGAGATTGTGAGAGGACCAGACTGGAGCCAGCCATTTGAGATTATGTATGTGCCTCCAACCATGCAGTAGGAACGGCGCTGGCCCAGCGCGAAGGTAAGGATCCTTTTGTAATTGCTTATGCTTCTAAGACATTAGACGCTGCTCAGTCTAATTACACTACCACTGAAAAAGAGCTTCTGGCTATTATTTTTGCTCTGGATAAATTCTGAGCCTACTTACTTGGTACTAAGGTGGTAGTGTATTCAGACCATGCAACTCTAAAATACCTATTAGCTAAAAAAGAGTCCAAGCCAAGGCTAATACATTGGATATTGTTGCTGCAAGAATTTGATTTAGAAATTAAGGATAGGAGTGGTTCCCAGAATTTAGTGGCAGACCACTTGAGTCGCCTTGAGCACATTAAGGGTGACTCCACTCCTATCAATGATGCTATCCATTTGACAGCTTGCATGCAATATCTGAAGTAGTTCATTGGTATGCCCTTATAGCTAATTATCTAGTTAGTCATACATTCCCTCCTAATTTTACTAAGCATCAAAGGGACAAGCTGAAAAGTGAGTCCAAATATTATATATGGGATGACCCATATTTATGGAGGTATGGTGCTAATCAGATAATTAGAAGGTGTGTGCCTCAATCAGAAATCCAGTCTATTTTAGAGGCCTGCCACTCATCTGAGAGTGGTGGACATTTTGTCCCTCAAAGAACAGCTAGAAAATTTTAGACTGTGAATTCTGGTAGCCTACTCTTTTTAAAGATGCTACTGCCTTCTGTAAATCTTGTTCCCTATGCCAAAGATTTGGTAATATATCCAAAAGGGATGAGATGCCCTAACAGCTTATGCTGTTCTGTGAAATTTTTGATGTTTGGGGCTTTGATTTCATGGGTCCATTCCCAAACTCTAGCGGTTTCTTATACATATTGTTAGCTGTAGATTATGTTTCTAAATGGGTGGAAGCAATTCCTACCCGTGCTGATGATGCTAACACTGTTGTCTCCTTTGTTAGAAACCATATTATCTGTCGCTTTGGATCACCACGAGCAATCGTGAGTGATCAAGGCACTCACTTTTGTAACAGGAGATTAGCAGGACTACTGAAGAAGCATGGAATTGTTCACAAGGTAGCAATAGCTTATCACCCACAGACCAATGAACAAGCGGAGGTGTCTAACAGAGAAATAAAGTGCATTCTGGAGAAAATAGTCAAGCCTCATAGGAAGGATTGGAGCACCAAACTTGTTGATGCGCTCTAGGCGTATCGGACAGCGTACAAGACACCCATTGGGATGAGCCCCTTCCACCTAGTATACGGAAAGGCTTGTCACCTCCCAATGGAGGTGGAACACAAGGCTTTCTGGGCTGTAAGGGAATGTAACATGGGATTTGAGAAAGCTGGTGCTGAAAGGGAGCTGCAACTAGTAGAACTGAAGACCCTTCGACTCGAAGCATATGACAACTCCAAACTATACAAGGAGAAAGTGAAGGCTGTGCATGACAAGCATATCAAGAGAAGAGAGTTCAGACATGGGGAGCTAGTCCTCCTTTATAACTCAAGGCTGAGACTCATGCCAGGCAACTGATATCAAGGTAGGAAGGCCCCTACAGGGTAGAAAAGGCAGAGCCATATGGAGTCTTCCACCTGAGTCATCCTTCAAGTTCCAAATTTATCAAGGTCAATGGAGATCGTTTAAAGCTGTATCATGGTAAGAAGATGAAGGAAAATAAAGAGCTAGAGGTCTTCCTCTTGGAGGACCCACCAACAGAAGCAGATTAAGCTTATGGACCGTCCAACTTAAGGATGTAAAAGCAAAGTGCTAGGTGGGAGACAACCCATCATGGTATGATCGTTTCTTCTCATTCCTAGTTCATTTTATTTTAATTTTTGCAGTAGTCATTCATAATTTTTGCACATTCATCTGCATGCTACATTTTGCATTCTGCAAAAAAAAAGGGGGGGCACACGACGCGCAAGCGTCGCTGACGTGTACGCGTCATATGTGTGTGCGTGAAAAATAAAAGTTGAACAGAGAGTTGGGCAGGAGTGGTGCTAGTGGCGTGCCTTGCGCACAAGCAAGTCCACGCGTACGCGTCTCTTTCGTTTTCACTAGTCCACGCGTACGCGTCCCTCACGCGTACGCGTGACCCTGCAAAACGGCGTAAAAGGGTGTATGGCCAGAGAGTTATGATGGTGTGGGGCTGGAACTGTGCTGGTAGCACCAACCCCCATCATGCGTACGCATCCCTGACACGTGCGCGTCGTTTTCCCACAATGGCCAACCACGCGTGCGCATCAATGACGCGCATGCGTCATGTGCACTTTTGGCTCTCGTGCGTATCTAACAGTGAGTTGTGCGTGTGCGGGGCTGCCCTCGCGCCATTCGCACAACCTCTATCACGCGTACGTGTCCCTGATGCGTACGCGGCGCCTGAAATTTGCGTGCTCCACGCGTACGCGTGATGCACGCGTACGCATCGCATGCGACGCACAATTAATCCACCTCAGCGCCTGATTTTAAATTACCCCCCCCAATCCTAATTCTTTTCACTCCTTATTTCCTCTTTCTTCTTCCTTATTCTTTCTTCATATCTCTTACTTTCTTCTTCCCTTCTTCATCCTCTTCATCAGGTTTCTTTTCTTCTTTCTCTTTTACTCTTTCATTATTATATTAATTTATGTTTCTTTCTTCTCTATTTTTTCTTTTAGTTTCAGTGTCCATGGTTTCTTTTTATTTTCTTTTTCTTGCATTCTTATGTTGGTATTGGAGTTTTATTTGGGTGTTACCGTACTATACTAAAGCTTGTGGATATTATGAGGACTGATTTGACAATTGATATTTTAATTTGGCTCTTATATACATTTGGATTATATTATTTTTATTCCTATTTTCACTTGCTCACCAAGTGTTTGTGGAAAAGCCTATGGCATCTTCAACTCTATTTTGTTTTACTCCTCCTTTACTTGACTGCCTCTTTTTCAAAACACTTGCATTCCACATGTAATTAGGATTATTATTCACAATTTTCATCATTACAAATGCTCTTTTAGTTGGCACATTCATTACTTGATGCTTGAGCTATGCTTCTCATGCCTGTTACTTGCATGTTTTTACCCTCTTGCATCTGATTATTTTGAATTGCCTACCAGTTCTTAATTGATGTCTTACATACATGTTGTAGCTACCATGTATTTGGGCTATCATCTTTCCTTTGGCATTCATTATCACTTGGAATTTTCTCCCTTCCGGTCTTAGTTATCTATATTTCACACTCTTCCTTTTTCTTCTTCCTTAGGCATGGGTACCAAGAAAGGAAAAGAGAAAGCCACTGACAAGAAACCAGCAAGGAGGGAAACCAAGAGAACACTGGCTAAAGCACAACCATCCACCAGTGTCAAGCCACCAACAAAGCGGGTAAAGAGGAACATTAAGGTTGATGAAGTAGAGAAAGCCTTTCCCGCCCGAGACTTCTCACGATTTGCTAACCGTTATTGTGAACAGATATTCTCCATCCTAGCTGAGAGGAACTACAACAATGAGCATGTTCCAACACAATTTGTTAATTTTGTGGAGCTCCAGATAGCGAGGAGACAGTGGAGATTTTTGAGAAGGCAGTCGCGAGAGGCCAACTTATCATGGGTAGTTGAATTCTACTCAAACTTCCACTAGCCCACTCTGCAGATTGTCTACGTTCGTCATCAATAAGTCCCTGTCTCTGAGAGTGCCATATAGAGAGCATTGGATCTTCCACCTAGTCCAAAGGGATGGGACGCCTATCAAGAGGCCTCTTTCAAGCGCCAGACATACCAGTTCGATTGGAATAGCGTCCTTGATGTCATAGCACAACCTGGCAGCAAGTGGATCTACGGACAGCATAGGACTCAACCTAAGAGAATCTTAGCCCAGTCACTCACCCTGGAGGCTCGCGTGTGGGTGCAAATCATGTCCCACTATATCTTTTCGAGTACTCACGAGTCCACCTTCACAGCAGACATGGCTGTCCTCATCTGGTGCATCTTGACAGAGCAACCCCTCAACCTGTCCCGACACATCCAGGCTGTCATGGGACACGTACAGATAGTGGGTAACCTATCCTTCCCCACCTTGGTTTCAGATTTAGTCTCTGCAGCAGGTGTGTCCTATCGGGCAGGAGACACGAAGGTCATGATTCCTAGAGCCGACCAATATGTCCCGAACGGGAAGTACATTAGGCTGCCAGTTCCCTCTGCAAGCTAGCCTGCAGGTCCATCTTTGGATACTCCTCCCTCCTCCACTTCACCATCATCTACACCACAAGTACCATCCATCCATCAGATGTTCCTTCAGATCCTTGAGAGGTTTGACCGGCAAGACCGGCTGATAGAGCAAATGGAGCACCGTAACAAGCGCCGATACAACTATTTAAAGGACCTCATAGTTGATACACACTCACCTCCAGAACCAAAGGACACCCCAGGCTCCCCTTCATCCAGTAGCACAAGCAGCCAAGGCGAACCAGACACTAGAGGCGACGCTTCCAGCCCTCCCTTGCTCCTTACTGATGGCACGGAGGACTGTGCCAAGCTTTAAGTATGGGGAGGTCAGTCCTTGACTTTTGGAGGTAACTTCTCTCTCTAGTAACACCAAAATTTGTAGTTTTTCTTTTGTTAGATAGGATAGATTGCATGATAATAATTATTTGCATGTATGTTTTGCTTGGTTAAAGTAATGAGTTTCTTTTCAAGACCCTTTTTATAGCATTTCACTAATTTAAATTGAAAATTTGTGTTAAACTTGTTTGAGGATTGTAATTTGGAACATGAATTATAGCTAAGAACACACAACCCGTGAGTTTTGAGCTTATTTATATGGTTACATTATCTAACCACAATATTTTATTCTTGTGTGTTTTCTTCACTATGATTGCAGACTTTAATTTGTTCCATTCTATATATCCATTGTTTAGTGTATTTACTTGCTTGCATATGATTGAGGCCATCATTTGTTATTAGCTCACTTATCCCAAATAGCCTACCCTTTCAATCACCTTTGTTTGCCACCTTGAGCCTTTTAATCCCCGTTTGTTCTATCTTTTACCGCATCACTAGCCTTAAGCGGAAAAACAATTAATTACCCCAATTGAATCTTTGGTTAGCTTAAGATAGAGATTGTGTGTCAATTAAGTGTGGGGAACTGTGGGAACTTGGGTTAATGAAAGTGTGTTGTGTTTTATTGACAAAAGTATTGGGAATTTGGGTGCATACTCATATGAGACTAGAAAAATTAAAAATTCATGTGCATTGATATGTTATGTTTGCTTTCATGATTAAAAAAAACCAAAAATATTCAAATAAATAAATAAATAAATAGGGGACAAAATTACCCCAATGTTAAGTTTAATAAAAGATCAATGCATATGTGATAAAATTAAAGAGAAGTTGATACATGAGTATGTGAAATATACAGAAGTGAAAATTTTGGGTAGCTAGGCATGATTTTAGAATTACATAGATGGTGTGTATGTGTTAGGTGAGAGCTTAGGTTAGTCAAAGATTCAATTTATAGCTCACTTAGCCATACATATATATCCTCACCCTTACCTTAGCCCCATTACAACCTTGAAAAAACCTCATGATGTTTGCATTGGTACCATAAATATTTGTTGATTGATTAGATGAAGAACAAAGTCTTAGAAAGCATGACTAGAGAAGAGTAGAGTGATCAACCCTAGACACTTGAGAGATTAGAGTGCATATACACCACCAGTGAGGGTTCAATGCTTGATTCTATGTTCCCTGCTTTCATGAGCTGTCTTCCTACAAGTTTACTTGTCTTTTATCGCATGATTTGAATTAGTGAAATCAGATTTATATTTGTCTTGGAGACCTTGTCTACTTTTAACCAAGTGGACAGAAGCATCTTAGCATATAGTTGCATTCATATCTAGGTTGCATCTCATGAGTCTTACTTTCCTATATTCATTCTTTTTGTCTCCTTAAGCTTAGCATGAGGACATGCTAATGTTTAAGTTTGGGGAGTTTGATAAACCACTATTTTATGGTTTATCTTGTACTCAATTGAGTGGTTTTTATCAAGTCATTGCACACTTATTCATATGATTTTCATGATTTTACAATTCCTTCTCAGATTTCGTTCTATGATTGAAAACTTTCTTCCTAGACCTTTAAATTGAGTATTTTAATTTCCCGTTCTACCATTCGATACCGTGATTTGTGTGTTAAGTATTTTCAGGCTTTATAGGGCAGGAATGGCTTAGAGGATGGAAAGGAAGCTTGCATAAAGGGAAGAAGCACAAGAAATAAAGGAGATAACCAGCGAGAATCGACGCGCATGCATGGCTCACGCGTGCGCATGAATTGGAGTTTGCACGGTGACACGTGCGAGTGCCTGACGCGTACGCGTGACAAGGAAGTTTGCCAAACGACACGTACGCGTGCTTGACACGTACGCATGACATGCGCTACCTGCAGAAATCGCAGAAAATGCTGGGGGCGATTTTGGACTGAGTTTGGACCCAATTTTTGGCCCAGAAACATAGACTAGAGCCAAGGGACAAGCAGAGACTCGACACACATTCCCATTCGTATAATTTTGAGTTTGAGTTTTGAGTCTTAGAGAGAGAAATTACTACTTCCTCTAGGTTTCCTTCACATTTATAGATTTCTAGTTTTTATGCTTTGGATGCTTTTGCTTTGGATATTAAGAAGAGTCATTACCTCCGTTGAAGTCACTATTATTCTAGTTGGCTTTCTGATTCCTTTACTCTTTTGATTACTTATTAACCCTGTTCAGATAAGGATGTTGCATTTTGGGATTTATTAATGCAAAGAATTACTTTTACCTTTAATTAATTTTCCATTCCTATTTTATTTAATTTATTATGTCCTCTTCTTATATGTTTGTGAACGTTATACTCATATCAATGGAGTAGACTCCCAACTTGACTTGGGGGTTGATTAAAAGGAGACCCTTGAGTTGGAATGCTCAAGTGATTAGTTAAATTGGAAGTTGTTGGCTAACTCTCTAGGCACTAACGCTAATCCTTCCCAAGGGAGAGGATTAGGACTTGTGAATAAGAGTTAGCTCAATCATTTGACTTTTCTTTATCTAGTAAATGTTTACTAAGTGAAAACAACAACCTCTTGCTATTCCACTTGGGAAAAGCCAACAAGGATAGAACTTCCAATTAATCTACCCCCGGTGAAGGCTTTTATTTGATTATATAAATTCTCTCACCAATCTTCATTGCTTTAATTTACAATTATTTATTTTCCTGTTGACCAACTATTAAAAATTTCTTGGAAAACTCCTGACTAATAAAATAGCACTCTTTTGTCAACTCGTTGGGGGACGACCTAAGATTTCTACTCCCATTATTTTTATTCTAATTTTGTGACAACCCTTCTAAATTGATAAGCGGATTTTTTGTCGGTTAGGAACTGTACTCGCAACGTTATTTCTATATTAATTTCTTAATCGGCTAATTTCCGCCACGTCATACCCCTATGGCCACATGTGGAGAATCTAATGAGGAGCATAGCATGAAAGAGAAATTAGAAACTCTGGTGAAAAATGAGGAATGCGACTTTGTGTTGGAACAATTGGAGGAAGCCATAATTGTTGAAGAGGAAGAAGTGGTCGAAGACTTAAGAGATGCTGAACCTCCATGGAAAGCTAGAGTTGTAGATTATTCCTCCAAGAAGCTTGAATTTAATGTTGAGGAGGCTAGTGCACAACCTCCAAGGCATGTTCCCTATGAAGATTTGGACGGAATAGATCAAGAAGGAAGTTCCCTTGATGATGATGATCTTGAATTAAGTTATCCTACTAATGAATTTGCACCGACAAGTGAACTCCTTGAGTTAGAAGAGTCTTCTCCCGATGAAATTGAAAGCGATTTCTCTCAACTTCATATTATGATTTGAGTGACGGAGAAGAGTTGGATGAATCCGGTGAGGAAGAGCTTGAAAGTGAAGAATCTTTTCAAAAGGTGGAAGTTCTTCGGCAAGGTTGGACGGGAGTTGAATATGCTTTGTCAAGAATGTTGGAGACTTCTCTACTTAGGTTGCCATCTACTCCTTCATTTGAGTGGGTAAAACTTATCTCTATTAGCTTTATTGTCCCATTTGAGTATGGTATGCTTGAAAAGGATGGCCAACTTAGGAGGCTTTATGGAATGAAGCGGAAGAGAAGGATGTTTAGTGGTTGGAGTTGCAAATTAAGACTCATCAAGGTTGAGATTTCAAGAGCTAGATGCAAGGGTTGGACTAGTGATCAATTGGTTGGACCTAAGAGAAGAGTTTGGTACTGCATTGAGAATTCAGATTGCTTGCCACCCGGTTGGAACAATGATGATCCACTTAAAGACGGGTGTAGAAACAAGATTTGGGATTCCGGCATACAAGAGGATCAACTTTGGAAGCTCAAAGTTTGTGAAGAACTTCATCAAGGCTTGGTGAATTCACTTAGAAATGTTGGAGCTTATTGGAAGTCCAAGCGTTGGTGGAAGTTTCAAGGTGACTTCAAGCACAAGCCACCATGACAAGGTGGCCACCAAATGTCCAACTTAAGGACTTTAACTAAAAGTGCTAGGTCGGAGACACCCCACCATAGTAAATTCTTCCTATTTTATCTTTTATTTATATTGGTAATATTGAATTTTTATTTTTAGTTAGGATTATTTACTTTAAGCTGTAGTTTCACTTATTTAATAAAGTTTGGCTTTACTTTGGTAGCTTGTTAGTTTATAAAAAAAAAAAACAAAGTGTGTCCCACGCGTGCGCATGGGCGACGCGCACGCGTCATATTGAATGTTGCTCTCTGGTTAAAAAAAAACCAGAGAGTTGTGCTGGAACCATGTGTGTGGGGTGCTAGGCGCACAACTCAACCCACGCGTACGCGTCATGTTCATTTCTGGCCTACCACGCGTGAGCGTGACCGACGCGCACACGTCGTACTTAAATGTTACCCCAATACTAATCACAGAGAGTTGTGCGACAAGTGTGCTAAAACTATGCGTTTCGCACAATTTTCATCAACGCGTACGCGTCGTCTTCCTTCCTCTCCATTCACACGTTCATGTCAAAGAAGCATACGCGTCGGTGCCTGTTTGTCTCATCCAGGCACAGGCGTGAATGACGCCTACGTGTCGATTTAAATGAGATAACCCTTGACGCGAGGAGCCCTAGCCTCATTCGCGTGCCTTTTCACTCTCTTCTTCCTCAACGTCTCTTTCCATTCTCTCCTTCAATCCGCCATTGAACCTCCATAACCACCACCCAGTCCCTCCAATCAAGCCTCCGTCTGGCGACCCCGAGCCACCGCCGACCACCCTTTCTCTTCCCTTTTCTTCGTTCTTCTTCCTCTTCTCTCACCTCTATCTTTTTTGCTTCCCTGCTCTACCTTAACTACCGCGGCCAGCCACTGAGCCGCTGTGAAGCTGCCACCTCTGGGCCAGCATTGCTTCGCCCCGCCTTCCTCCCCTGTCCAACCCCATTTCTGTTCTGCTTCTTCCCAAGTCCTAGTTCACTATTTTATTACTGTTTCTATTTTTAATTCTCTTTTCATTAATTTCCATGTTAGTATTAGTTGTTAATTAAGTTGCTGTTTGATTAGGTTAGCTTAGTTGATTCAGGTGGTTAGATGACTTGAATTGGTTAGTGGATTTAGGTATGTTTAATTTCTGTTGTGTGTTTTAATTTTCTTGGAATGAATTACTACTATGTGGTTGGAATGAATTGGTTAGTGGATTAGGTCCGTTTTAATTTCTATTGTGTGTTTAGAATGGATTGCTTTTTTCCCTGAATGTTACCCTAGATGATGATAACTTTGACGAATTTCTGAGTTTGAGCTATCACCGCTGCTGCATTCTTGTAACAGTGGATCTATTTCTGAATGTGATTTGTGCTCAATGTGTGAGTTAAAACTGTTATTGCTGCTGTGTCTGTGCTTCAATTTGCACTTAATCACTTGACCCAAGATGCTTATTTGTTTGAATTCAGGTTGAACACTTAGGATTGGTTCTTAAATTCAAAGAACAGAATTCTGTCTGATTGTTAATTGTTGCTTTTTCTTGTTGGTGGCTGGTTTTTGAAATAAACAATTCCTAGATATGGTTGTTGCAATGATGATGATTTTGATAAATTTATGTAATCGATTGTTATTGCTGCTGAGTTCTTGTTACAATGTGACCTTCATTGTTGGATTCAGTTGGGTGTAGTTGTTTGAATTCCTATCGCTTACTTGTAATTGGTTATTGGATTCAACAAATAGAATACTACCTGAATCCATTACTTTTGTTCATTGTGCTGTTTTGGTATTGTATCTTAAGCCATCATTTTGATTCATTGTTCAAACAAAGCATGCTACTTGTTGCTTAATTGGTTATGGCTAATTGTGCATTGCTATTTGCTACTGTATGTTGGTGACGTGGTGGAAATTGGTAAGTTAAGAAATTATTATAAGAGATACGTTGTAAGTACAGTTCTTAACTAACAAATATCTGCCTATCAATTTAGAAGGGTTGTCACAAAATTAGAATTAAAATACTGAGAGTATGAATCCCAGGTCGTCTCCCAACGAGTTGCAGAAAGATGTGCTATTTTATTAATCAGATGTTTTCCAAGAGGGTTTGAGTTTGATAGACACGAAATTAAATCAGAGAATTTATGTAATTTAAATAAAAACCTTGACCGGGAGTAGATTAGTCGGAAGACCTATCCTTGTTGGAGTTCCCTTAAGATTAATTGATAATTGAAGGTTGTTCTGCTCAGTTATCCTTCACCAGATAAAGGAAAGTCAAGCAAGTTGGAAGTCAGTTTCTATTCACAAGTTCTAATCCTCTCCCTTGGGAAGGACTAGTGTCAGTGACTAGAGGGCGACCCAACGATAAATCCAATTATAATTTTACTCTTGAGCATTCCAACTCAAGGTTCTCCTTTCAACCAACTCCCAATCAAGTTATGGAACTACTCGCTCATTATGAATGTAAACTTCACAAAATAAGAAAGGGAAGTAGAGAAAGACATGATAAATAATAATAATCAAAGAGACCAATTAAAAATAAAAATAGTTCTTGTATTAATAAATTCTAAAAATAATCCAATAGTAATTCTGAACAAATTAAGGATATGAAAGAGAAAGTGACAAGTAAGGAAAGAAACTAGAATGATGAAGTCTTAGTGGAGGTAATAACTCTTCTCAATATCCCAATCCAAAAAGCAATAAAAACAAAATCCTAAGAACTATGAATGTGTAGAGAGAAAAACCTAGAGGAGAAGTAAATTCAGATCTAAAAACTAAAATTATGCGGAATGAATGTTGTCTCTGGTCTCTGCATGTTCTCTGGCTCTAATATGCTTTTTTGGGCCGAAAACTGGGTCAAAACATGGCCCAAAATCGGCCCCAGCGAATTCTACAGATTCTGTAGATCGCGCACGTCATGCAATCGCGTGATCCATGCGTTCGCGTCATCCAGCGTTTTACCTTGCCACACATCCACGTCGTCCACGCATTCGCGTCACTTGTGCAGTTTCCAATACATGTGTTCGCGTCAGGCACGCGAGCGCGTCACTGCAATTTCCTTTATTTCGCGCGGTCGCATGAGCCATGCGCCCGCGTCACTTCTCGCTGGTCATCTCCTCAATTTCTTATGTTCCTTCCATTTTTGCAAGCCTCCTCTCCAATTTCCAAGTCATCCATGCCTTATAAAGCCTGAAACACTCAACACACGGATCACGGCATCGAATGGAATAAAGGAGAATTAAAATACATAATTAAAAGTCTCTAGGAAGCAAGTT
Organism: Arachis hypogaea; assembly: GCF_003086295.3. Lineage (NCBI taxonomy): Eukaryota > Viridiplantae > Streptophyta > Magnoliopsida > Fabales > Fabaceae > Arachis > Arachis hypogaea. The sequence goes on from NC_092049.1 coordinate 27,078,077, forward strand.
TTCAACCATGGAGTAATTTTTGGAAGGAGTTGTAAATACATGCTAATCATATGAATAAGTGGGTAAAGATTTGATAAAACCACACAATTAAACACAATATAGACCATAAAATAATGGTTTATCAACCTCCCCACACTTAAACATTAGCATGTCCTCATGCTTAGTTGAAGGAGATAAAATAAATGAGTAGGAACATGTAAAACTCATGCAATGCAATGCAACCTATACATATGAATGCAACTATATGATTTTTGTCCACTTGGTTAAAAGTAAGTAAGCTCTTCAAGATAATCACAAATCAAATTCCACTAATTCAATTCTTATACAGTAACAACAGATAAAAATGCAAGAAGGTAGCTCATGAAAGCAGAGAACATAGAATTTAAACATTGAACCCTCACTGATGATGTATGTATACTCTAATCTCTCAAGTGTATAGGGTGATCACTCTACTCTTCTCTAATCATGCTTTCTAAAATTTGTTCTACACCTAACCAATCAACAACATTTAATGTACCAATGTAAATATCATGAGGTCTTTTGAAGGTTGTAATGGGGCCAAGGTAAGGGGTAAAGGTGCATATATGGCTAAGTAAGCTTATAAATTGAATCTTTAATTAACCCAAGCTTTCACCTAACACACATATATGTATTCTATATAACTTAAATTTCATACCTATCTACCCAAAATTTCCCTTTCACATTCCATACTCATGTATCAACTTTTATTTTAATTTTATCATATATGCATTGATCCTTGAATTTTAACTTAGCATTGGGGTAATTTTGTCCCCTTATTTAATTATTGAATATTTTTAGATTTTTTTTCTTTTATTTTTTAACATGAAAATAAACATAGCTTATCAATGCACATGGATTCTTAATTCTTTTATAAGTTCACAAGAGTAGGTACCCAAATTTCCATTATATTATCATGACACATCCCCTTATTATCCTTTGTTCCCACAATCTTTCCATATTCAATTAACACACAATTCTATCTTAAGCTAACCAAAGATTCAATTGGGATATATAATTGTTTTTCCGCTTAAGGCTAGTGATGTGGTAAAATACAGAACAAATGGGATTTAAAGGCTCAAAGTGGCTAATAAAGGTAATTGAAAGGGTATGCTTATTTGGGATAAGTGAGCTAAACAAATAATGGCCTCAATCATATGCAATCATATAAATATATTAAACATTGGACATATAGGATGAAACAAAATATAGATTACAATCATAGAGAAGTAAACACACAAGAATAAAATATTTATGGTTAAATAAGGTAACCATGTAACTAAGCTCAAATCTCACAGGTTATGTGTTCTTTAGCTCAAAAACCATGTTCAAAATATAACTTCAAGCAAATTTAACATAAAAGTTTCGATTAAAATTAGTGAAATTTTGTTCTAACAAAAATAGGGTCTTAGAAGAAACTTATTATCTTTTCAATCAAGTAGAACATGCATGCAACTAACCTATTACTATGCAATTTATCCTATTCTACAAAAGAAAAACTAACTAAATATCCTATTTTATTGGTGTTAGGGAAGAGAAATTACCTTCGGAAGTCAGGTACTGACCGACCTCCCCACACTTAAGGCTTTGCACCATCTTCGGTGCCATCTGTCAGGAACAAGGGTGGGCTGGTAGCAGTATCTCCACAGTCGGGACCGTCATGGCTCCCTGTGCTGGTAAATGAAGTGGAGTCCGGGGTGTCTGGGTCTTTGTATTTTCCCATAAGTAGCTCCTTGAGGTATGTGAATCGGCGCTTGTTACGGCGCTCTCTTAACTTTGCTTTGTATTCCTGCCAATCCAACCTTTCAAGTATCTGATGGAGCAGTTGAGTTGTTGAAGGTGCTTGTGGTGTTGGAGGAGGAATGTCTACAGCCGATTCAGTAGGCTGGCTTGTAGTGGCTGCTAAAGGTCTGATATATTTCCTGTTAGGGACGTACTGATCATTTCGTGGGAGCATGGCTTTGGTGTCTCCAGCTCTGTAGGAGGCTTCGGCTGCTGAGACAAGATCTGAGACCAAGGCGGGAAAAGGTAAGTTTCTCGCAATTTGTACGTGTCCCATGGCATTCCGGATGTGTCTTGGTAGGTTTAGAGGCTGGTCTGTGAGGATGCACCATAGTAGAACGGCCATGTTTGTAGTGAAAGAGGACTCATGAGTGCTCAGAAATATGTAATGGGACATAATCTGTGCCCATACGCGAGCCTCCAAGGTAAGTGCGGAAGCCAATATTCCCTTAGGACGGGAACGATGGTATCCATAAATCCATCTGCTGCCAAGTAGTGTGATAACTCTGAGAACAGCGTCCCAGTCAAATTAGTACGTCTGGCACTTGAGTGCGGCCTCTTGAAATGCGTCCGGTCCTTCTGGAGTAGGGGGAAGATCTAAACCTCGTTGAATGGCCTCTTCTATAATGGGGACTTGCTTCTGACGGACATAGACAGACTGCAGGGTTGGCAGGTGAAAATTAAAGTAGAACTCGACTACCCAGGAAAGATTAACCTGCCGTGGCTGTCTCTGTAGGAATCCCCATTGTCATCGCTCAATTTGCGGCTCAACAAATTCAGCAATACGGGTCGGGAGGATAAGAAGGTATTCGTTGTTGTAACTCCTTTCTGCCAGGATGGGGAACATCTGCTCACAGTAGCGATTGGTAAATCGCGCAGTGTCCTTTGCTGGGAAGGCTTTCTCTTTTTCATCAACCTTTATAATCCTCTTAATTCTTTTTGTTGAGGGCTTAACTGCAGTTGAAGATGGCTCTGCCACTAATGCTCTTTTTGTTCCTCTTCTTGCTGTTGATTTGGGAGTAGCTTTCTCTTTGCCTTTCCTGGTGGCCATCCTAAAAGAAAGAAAAGAGAAAGTGTGTTAAAATGTCAAGGGTTAGAGCAAGGAAGAGAACGGGAAAGGTAGTAATCAATGCACATTAAAAGATGAATGATGTTGGCACATGGTCATGACTACATGTGAGAAATCATCAATGGAAATATAGCAAGTGCATATGATGACAATTAAATGCAAGGTGTTTATTGGCATGCAGGCAAAGGCATGAGTAGCATAGATCAAGCATTCAATGTCCAAGTTAGATTACCAAGCCTTTCAAACTAATAACCTGTTTGTAATAACAATTATATTTAAATAATATAATATAGAAAAGGGTTTTGTGAAAAGCAAGCATTTAGAGTGGTAGAATAAAAGATATCGAAAATTAGTGCATAATGCCATACGGGCGTTTTCACAAACACATAGCATGCATGGTAAATAAGCTAATGAAAATAATTAAATTGAACATGCAAGCAACCCTTAAAAATTGATATATAATTGCCAAACAATTCCTTAACAATCCACAAGCAAATCATAAGGAATGATAATGACCGTAATAAATTTTCAACACCAATTAAAAGAAAAAGAAAGAAAAAGAAAACATGGATAATGAAAGTGAAAAGAAAAAGAAAAGAAGAAGAAAGCATAAAATAAAGAAAAAGAATAGAAAAGTAAGGAGGGAAGAAGAAAAGAAAAACCTTGTTAATGGTGGTGAGAGAGAGAAAGCAGAAAGTGAGAAAGAAGGAAGAAGGAAGGAGAAGAAATAAGAAGGGAAAAGAAACGTAGGATTTGGGGAAGAAAAAGATAAGATATTTTGGAAGATTTGGGTAAGCTATGCGGCGCAAGCGACGCGGACGCGTGGGGTACGCGTTCGTGTGAATTGTGCTTATATGAATCGACGCGGACGCGTTACTCGTTCGGTGCTACTCGCGCTCACACAACTCTCTGTTCAAAACTTATTGTTGCCAAATTTCAGGGTGACGCGTTCGCGTGGTGGACGCGATCGCGTGAATGGCCAATATTGGAAGACGACGCGGACGCATGGGGCACGGGGTCGCGTCGTAGGGCTTGTGCGCCTAGCACCATTCTAGCCCCATTCCATCACAACTTACTGCCATGCACCCCTTTTTATGCCGATTTTCAGGTCACGCATTCGCGTGGGTGACGCAGACGCGTGGGAGGCATTTTCTGTAAATGATGCGGACGCGTCAACGACGCGGTCACGTGGGTCAATTTGTGCCAAAGGCACGCCTCCAGCCACGCTCTCGCGTGACTTTTTGTTAAGTTTGCGTTTGCTTCCCATGGCCAATACGACGCGAACACGTCGGTGACGCTGTCGCGTCGCATGCCGCTTTCCTCCTTTCGCTTTTTTTTATATGCAATTGTGCAAGTGAAGATGAAAACTAAATGTGATAATAAGGAAAAGAGTTATTGAAAAAGAAAACTAAGAAGAAAGAAAGGAACGATCATACCGTGGTGGGTTGTCTCCCACCCAGCACTTTGCTTTAACGTCCTTAAGTTGGACGCTCCACTAGCTCAGTCTTCTGCTGTGGGTGGATCCTCCAAGAGGAAGATCTCTAGCTCCTTGGTTTTCGTCACCTTCTCACCATGATATAGCTTTAAGCGATGTCCATTAACTTTGATGAACTCAGAGCTCGAAGGATGACTCAGGTTGAAAACTCCGTATGGCTCAGCCTTCTCTACTCTATATGGACCTTCCCATCTTGATCTCAACTTTCCTGGCATGAACCTCAGTCTAGAGTTGTAAAGGAGGACAAAGTCCCCAGGTTGGAACTCTCTCCTCTTGATGTGCTTTTCATGCACAGCCTTCATCTTTTCCTTGTACAGCCTTGAGTTCTCATAAGCTTCTAGGCGAAGGCTTTCTAATTCCTGCAGTTGCAACTTCCTTTCAGCTCTGGCTTTCTCAAATTCCATATTGCACTCCTTCACTGCCCAAAAGGCTTTGTGTTCTACCTCAACTGGGAGGTGACAGGCTTTTTCATAAACTAAGCGGAAGGGACTCATCCCAATGGGTGTCTTGTATGCTGTTCTGTATGCCCAGAGTGCATCTTGTAGCCTGGTGCTCCAGTATCTTCTATGAGGTTTGACTATCCTCTGCAATATACTCTTTATCTCTCTGTTAGACACCTCAGCTTGCCTATTAGTCTGGGGATGGTAGGCTGTTGTCACTTTATGAACTATCCCATGCTTCTTCAGTAATCCTGTTAGTCTCCTGTTACAGAAATGGGTGCCTTGATCGCTCACGATTGCTCGTGGTGATCCAAAGAGACAAATAATATGGGTTCTAACAAAGGAAACAATGGTGTTAGCATCATCAGTGCGGGTAGGAATTGCTTCCACCCATTTAGAAACGTAATCTACAGCTAACAATATATAAAAATGACCATTAGAATTTGGAAATGGACCCATGAAGTCAATGCCCCAAACATAAAAAATTTCACAGAAAAGCATAGTCTGTTGAGGCATTTCATCCCTCTTGGATATATTACCAAACCTTTGGCATGGGGAACAAGATTTACAAAATTCAGCAGCGTCTTTAAAAAGAGTAGGCCACCAAAATCCACAGTCTAAAATTTTTCTAGCAGTTCTTTGAGGGCCAAAATGTCCTCCACTCTCAGATGAGTGGCAGGCCTCTAAAATGGACTGGAATTCTGATTGAGGCACACAACGTCTAATTACCTGATTAGTGCCACATCTCCATAAAAATGGGTCATCCCATATATAATATTTGGACTCGCTTTTCAGCTTGTCTCTTTGATGCTTAGTAAAGTCTGGAGGAAAAGTGCGGCTAACTAGATAATTAGCTACAGGCGCATACCAAGGGACTACTTCAGATACTGCTTGTAAGTTATCGAATGGAAAATTATCATTTATTGGAGTGGAGGTATCCTTAATGTGCTCAAGGCGACTCAAGTGATCTGCCACTAGATTCTAGTTACCACTCCTATCCTTAATTTCTAAATCAAATTCTTGTAGTAGCAGTATCCAACGTATAAGCCTTGGTTTGGACTCCTTTTTTCTAATAAATACTTTAGAGCTACGTGGTCTGAGTACACTACTACTTTAGCACCAAGTAAATAGGCTCGGAATTTATCCAGAGCAAAAACAATAGCAAGAAGCTCTTTCTCAGTAGTAGTGTAATTAGACTGAGCGGCGTCTAAAGTTTTAGACGCATAAGCAATTACAAAAGGATCCTTACCTTCACGCTGAGCCAGCGCCACTCCTACTGCATGGTTGGAGGCGTCGCACATGATTTCAAATGGCTGGCTCCAGTCCGGTCCTCTCACAATTGGAGCTTGAGTCAGGGCGGTCTTTAACTTATCAAAACTTATCAAACGCTTGTTTGCAATCCTCTCTGAACTCGAACTCAATATCTTTCTGCAGTAGTCTGGATAAGGGTAGTGCTACCTTACTAAAGTCCTTAATGAATCTCTGGTAAAAACCTGCATTGCCAAGGAACGAACGGACTTCCCTCACAGAGGAGGTAGGGTAAACTAGAAATAACATCCACCTTTGCTGGATCTACAGAAATGACAGTATTAGACACAACATGTCCTAGTACAATCCCTTGTTTTACCATAAAGTGACATTTTTCAAAATTCAATACAAGATTTGTACTGACACATCTATCTAATACTCTAGATAAACTATCCAAGAAAAGGCTAAATGAATCACCATAAATGCTAAAATCATCCATAAAAACCTCCATACAGTTCTCAATAAGGTCAGAGAAAAGACTCATCATGCACCTTTGGAAAGTAGCTGGTGCATTGCACAAGCCAAAGGGCATTCTCTTATAAGCATAAGTGCCAAAAGGACATGTAAAAGTAGTCTTTTCCTAATCTTCAGGAGCTATATGAATTTGAAAATAGCTTGTATAACCATCTAAAAAGCAATAATAGAATTTACCTGACAGGCGATCAAGCATTTGATCAATGAATGGCAAGGGGTAATGATCCTTGTGAGTGGCTTGGTTGAGACGCCTATAGTCAATGCAAACTCTCCATGAATTCTGCACTCTAGTTGTCAGAAGCTCTCCATGCTCATTTCTTACTGTTGTGATTCCAGACTTCTTGGGTACCACTTGTATTGGACTGACCCATTCGCTATCTGAGATGGGGTAAATGATATCTACTTCAAGTAGCCTGGTCACTTCTTTCTTGACAACTTCTAAAATGGTGGGATTCAATCTTCTTTGAGGTTGACGGACAGGCTTTTCTCCCTCTTCTAGGAATATTCTGTGCTCACGGATTTGAGGGTTGATGCCTACTATATCCGCTAGGCTCCATCCAATTGCTTTCTTGTGTTTCCTAAGCACACTGAGTAGTTGTTCTTCTTGTTGGGAAGTGAGTTCCCTTGCAATGATAACTGAAAACTTCTGCTTGTCCTCAAGGTAAGCATACTTGAGGTGTAGAGGGAGGGGCTTTAATTCTAATTTCTGCTTATGGCCAGGCTCTGGATCATCCGAAGCTGGTGATAATGGCAAAGTGCTCTCATTGTCCTTCGAGAATGTCCCCACACTTGGACCTTGTCCTGTGTACTTCTCTTTTAATTCCTCCTGGTGAACTTCAGCCACGGTTTCATCTATGATGTCACACTGGGAGATAGAATGATCATCCGGAGGGTGCTTCATAGCTCCATTTAAACTGAATTTCACCATTCTGGCATCTATTTCAAAAGAATAAGTTTTGGAAAATGCGTCCAGCTTGAACTTTGAAGTCTTCAGGAATGGTCTTCCAAGTAGGATTGATGATGTCCTTCCTGAGTCATTAGGGGGCATTTCCAGGATATAGAAGTCAATGGGAAATGTGAGCCTGTGAGCCCCTTAATGCTCACTAATACATCTTCAGCAATTCTAACCACTGCAATAATGCTTTTATCTACTAACACAAAACGAGCTGTGATGAGCGGATAATTTATACGCTTTTTGGCATTATTTTTACATAGTTTTTAGTATGATTTAGTTAGTTTTTAATATATTTTTATTAGTTTTTAAATAAAAATCACAATTCTGGACTTTACTATGAGTTTGTGTGTTTTTATATGATTTCAGGTAATTTCTGGCTGAAATTGAGGGACTTGAGCAAAAATCAGATTCAGAGGTTAAAGAAGGACTGCAGATGCTGTTGGATTCTGACCTCCCTGCAGTCAAAGTGGATTTTCTAGAGCTACAGAACTCCAAATGGCACGCTCTTAATTGCATTGGAAAGTAGACATCCAGGGCTTTCCAGAAATATATAATAGTCCATATTTTGTCAGAGTTTAGATGACGCAAACTGGCGTTCAACGCCAGTTCCATGCTGCATTCTGGAGTTAAATGCCAGAAACAGGTTGTAAAGTGGAGTTAAACGCCAGAAATAGGTTACAAACTGGCGTTCAACTCCAAGAGAAGCCTCTACACATGTAAAGCTCAATGCTCAGTCCAAGCACACACCAAGTGGGCCCCAGAAGTGGATTTCTACATCATTTACTCATTTCTGTAAACCCTAGTAACTAGTTTAGCATAAATAGGACTTTTTACTATTGTATTTACATCCTGAGTTTTATCTTCGGATCATTTTTAGTCTTGGTTACTCCGGTTCCCCTTTGGGGCCGAGACCAATGAACTCCATTATCACTTATGTATTTTCAACGGTAGAGTTTCTACACACCATAGATTAAGGTGTGGAGCTCTGCTGTTCCTCATGAATTAATACAAAGTACTATCATTTTTCTATTCAATTCAAGCTTATTCTGATTCTAAGATATTCATTCGCACTTCAATATGAATGTGATGATCGTGACAGTCATCATCATTCCCAACCTATGAACGCGTGCCTGACAACCACTCCCCTTCTACCTTAGATTGAATGAGTATCTCTGGGATTCCTTAATCAGAGTCTTCGTGGTATAAGTTAGAATCCATGGATGGCCATTCTTGAGATCCAGAAAGTCTAAACCTTGTCTGTGGTATTTCGAGTAGGATCTGGGAAGGGATGGCTGCGACGAGCTTCAAACTCGCGAGTGCTGGGTGTAGTGACAGACGCAAAAGGATCAATGGATCCTATTCCAGTATGATCGAGAACCGACAGATGATTAGCCATGCAGCGACAGCGCATTGGACCATTTTCACTGAGAGGACAGGATGTAGCCATTGACAATGGTGATGCCTAACATACAGCTTACCATAGAAAGGAGTATGAATGATTGGAAGAAGACAATAGGAAAGCAGAGGTTCAAGAGGAACGAAAGCATCTCTATATGCTTATCTGAAATTCTCACCAACGAATTACATAAGTGTCACTATCTTTATTTTATATTTTATTTATCTTTTAATTACTAAATCTCCATAATCAATTGAATCTGCCTGACTGAGATTTACAAGGTGACCATAGCTTGCTTCAAGCCGACAATCTCCGTGGGATCGACCCTTACTCACGTAAGGTTTATTACGTGGACGACCCAGTGCACTTGCTGGTTAGTTGTACGAAGTTGTGACAAAGAACTAAGATCATGAATGTGCGTATTGAGTTTTTAGCGCCGTTACCAAGGAATGGAACCATCACGATTTCTGCGCACCAAGTTTTGGCGCCGTTGCCGGGGATTGTTCGAGTTTGGACAACTGACGGTTCATCTTGTTGCTCAGCTTAGGTAATTTTATTTTAATTTCAAGCTTTTTGTTTTTGTTCTTTTATTTTCGAAAATTTTTCAAAAAAAAATTTAATTTATGTTCTTCAGAATTTTTAAGAAGGAATTCTAGAGTTTCATGAAGCATGTTGAAGCCTGACTGGCTGTAAAGCCATGTTTAATTCATTTGGACCGAGGCTTCCACTTATCAGCATATGAAGTTGGATGAAGTATCAGCTGTTGTATGTCTGATTTGTATCTGCTGAATTTTGGCTGGCCATTGGCCATGTCTAGTGTTTTAGACCGGAGCTTTCACTGAAAGCTTGGCTGGCTAGTAAGCCATGTCTAATTCCTGGACCGGAGCTTTAGACTAACATTGCAAGATTCATGGAATTCATATTAAAAATTTTGAAATCTTTATTTTTCTTTTTCAAAATAATTTTTGAAAAAATCCAAAAAATTTACAAAATCATAAAACCAAAAAAATAATTTTGTGTCTCTTGTTTGATTCTTGTGTCAGTTTTTAAGTTTGGTGTCAATTGCATGTTGTTATTTTTCTTGCATTTTTGAAAATTCATGCATAGCATTCTTCATGATCTTCAAGTTGTTCTTGATAAATTTTCTTGTTTGATCTTTGCATTTTCATGTTTTGCATCTTTTCTTATTTTTCATGTGCATTTTCAATTTGTTAGTGTCTAAAAATTAAAAATCTTTAAGTTTGGTGTCTTGCATGTTTTCTTTTCTTGAAAATCTTTCAAAAATATGTTCTTGGTGTTCATCTTGACATTCAAAGTGTTCTTGGTGTTCATCTTGACATTCATAGTGTTCTTGCATGCATCATGTGTTTTGATCCAAAATTTTCATGCATTGAGTCTTTTTGATGTTTTTCTCTTTCTTTGTTAAAATTCAAAAATAAAAAAAAAAATATCTTTCCCTTATTTTCTCATAAATTTTCGAAAATTTGAGTTGACTTTTTTAAAACTTTTTAAAATTTAGTTGTTTCTTATGAGTCAAATCAAATTTTCAATTTAAAAATTCTATCTTTTTCAAATCTTTTTCAAAATAAGTTTCAATCACATCTTTTCAAAATCAATTTCAAAATCTTTTCTAACTTCTTTTATAACCTCTTATCTTTTCAAAAATTGATTTTCAAATCTTTTTCAAACTAATCCTATCTTTTTGTTTGATTCTTATCTTTTTTCAAAACTACCTAACTAATTCTATCTCTAATTTTCGAAAATCACCTTCATCTTTTTCAAAATTCCTTTTTAAATTAACTAATTATTTTAAATTTAATTTAATTTGATTTAATTTTTCCTTTCTTAATTTTTGAATTTTTAATTTTAATTCTAATTTAAAAACAAAAATACTTTTATTTATTTTATCTAATTTTCGAAAATTCTTCTCCCTCACCTCCTTCTATTTATTTATTTATTTACTAACACTCCTCTTCATCTAAGAATTCGAACCTACTCCTCACCCTTGTGTTTGGATTCTCCTTCTTCTATTCATATCTTCTTCTACTCACATAAAGGAATCTCTATATTGTGACATAGAGGATTCCATATTTTCTGTTCTCTTCTTTTTCATATGAGCAGGAACAAGGACAAGAACATTCTTGTTGAAGCTGATCCTGAACCTGAAAAAACTCTAAAGAGGAAGCTAAGGGAAGCTAAAGCACAACTCTCTGGAGAAAATCTGACAGAAATTTTCGAAAAAGAAGGAGACATGGCCGAAAATAACAACAATGCAAGGAAGATGCTTGGTGACTTTACTGCACCTAATTCCAATTTACATGGAAGAAGCATCTCAATCCCTGCCATTGGAGCAAACAATTTTGAGCTGAAAACTCAATTAGTTTCTCTGATGCAACAGAATAGCAAGTTTCATGGACTTTCATCAGAAGATCCTTTTCAGTTCTTAACTGAATTCTTGCAGATCTGTGATACTGTTAAGACCAATGGGATTGATCCCAAGGTCTACAGGCTTATGCTTTTCCCATTTGCTGTAAGAGACAGAGCTAGAATATGGTTGGACTCTCAACCTAAAGATAGCCTGAACTCTTGGGATAAACTGGTCACGGCTTTCTTAGCAAAGTTCTTTCCTCCTCAAAAGCTTAGCAAGCTTAGAGTGAATGTCCAAACCTTCAGACAGAAGGAAGGTGAATCCCTCTATGAAGCTTGGGAGAGATACAAGGAACTGACCAAAAAGTGTCCTTCTGACATGCTTTCAGAATGGACTATCCTGGATATATTCTATGATGGTCTGTCTGAATGATCAAAGATGTCATTGGACCATTGTACAGGTGGATCTATTCACCTAAAGAAAACACCTGCAAAAGCTCAGGAACTCATTGACGTGGTTGTAAATAACCAGTTCATGTACACTTCTGAAAGGAATCTTGTGAGTAATGGGACGCCTCAGAGGAAGGGAGTTCTTGAAATTGATACTCTGAATGCCATATTGGCTCAGAATAAAATATTGACTCAACAAGTCAATATGATCTCTCAGAGTCTGAATGGATTGAAGGAATCATCCAACAATACTAAAGAGGCATCTTCTAAAGAAGAAGCTTATGATCTTGAGAACCCTGCAATAGCAGAGGTGAATTACATGGGTAAATCCTATGGAAACACCTATAATCCCTCATGGAGAAATCATCCAAATTTCTCATGGAAGGATCAACAAAAGCCTCAACAAGGCTTTAATAATAGTGGAAGAAACAGGCTTAGCAATAGCAAGCCTTTTCCATCATCCACTCAGTAACAGACAGAGAATTCTGAGCAGAATCCATCTAGCTTAGCAAACATAGTCTCTGATCTATCTAAGGCCACTTTAAGTTTCATGAATGAAACAAGGTCCTCCATTAGGAATTTGGAGGCACAAGTGGGCCAGCTGATTAAAAGAGTCACTGAAATCTCTCCAAGTACTCTCCCAAGCAATACAGAAGAAAATCCAAAAAGAGAGTGCAAGGCCATAGCCTTCCATGATGCGGCCGAACCCAAAGAGGAGGAGGAGAACGTGAATCCTAGTGAGGAAGACCTCCTGGGACGTTCAGTGACCAATAAGGAGTATCCCTTTGAGGAACCAAAGGAATCTGAGGCTCATCTAGAGACCATAGAGATTCCATTGAACCTCTTTCTGCCCTTCATGAGCTCTGATGAATATTCTTCCTCTGAAGAGGATGAAGACATTACTGAAGAGCAAGTTGCTAAATATCTTGGTGCAATCATGAAGCTGAATGCCAAATTATTTGGTAATGAGACTTGGGGAACCTCCCTTGCTCACCAATGAACTAAATGCATTGGATAGGCAGAAATTACCTCAAAAGAAATAGGATCCTGGCAAATTCTTAATACCCTGTACCATAGGCACCATGACCTTTGAGAAGGCCCTGTGTGACCTGGCGTAAGGAATAAACTTAATGCCACTTTCTGTAATGGAGAAACTTGGGATCTTTGAGGTGCAAGCTGCTAGAATCTCATTAGAGATGGCAGACAACTCAAGAAAATAGGCTTATGGACTAGTAGAGGACGTGTTAGTAAAGGTTGAAGGCCTTTACATCCCTGCTGATTTCATAATCCTAGACACTGGGAAGGATGAAGATGAATCCATCATCCTTGGAAGACCCTTCCTAGCCACAGCAAGAGCTGTGATTGATGTGGACAGAGGAGAGTTAGTCCTTTAATTGAATGAGGACAACCTTGTGTTTAAAACTCAAGGATCTCCTTCTGTAACCATGGAGAGGAAGCATGAAAAGCTTCTCTCACTGCAGAGTCAACCAAAGCCTCCACATTCAAACTCTAAATTTGGTGTTGGGAGGTTCCAACCTTGCTCTGATTATCTGTGAGGCTCCATGAGAGCTCACTGTCAAGCTATTGACATTAAAGAAGCACTTGTTGGGAGGCAACCTAATGTTATTTAATCATATCTATTTTATTTTATTTTTGTTATTTCGTGTTTTATTAGGTTGATGATCATGTGAAGTCACAAAAACTACTGAAAAATCAAAAACAAAATGAAAAACAGCATTGAAAACAGCACACTCTGGAGGAGAGCAGTCTGGCATTTAAACGCCAGAAACAAGCATCTATCTGGCATTTAACGCCAAAAACAAGCATCTGCCTGGCGTTAAACGCCAGAAACAGGCTACATTTGGGCGTTTAACGCCAGAAACAAGCAGCAGTCTGGCGTTAAATGCCAAGATTGCACAGCAAGGGCATTTTACACGCCTAATTGGAGCAGAGATGTTAAGTTCTTGACCCCACTTGATCTGTGGACCCCACAGGATCCCCACATCTTCTTCTCTCCTCTTCACACCTTTTCATAACTCTCTTCCCCAAATACCCTTCACCAATCACCTCAATCTCTCTTTCCCATCACTTCTTCACCAATCACATCCATCCTCTCTTCCCCATAAACCCCACCTACCTTCAAAATTCAAACTAATTTCCCTCCCAAACCCAACCCTAATGGCCGAACCCTACACCCTCCCTCACTCATATATAAACCCCTCACTCCTTCTTCATTTTCACACAACACAACCCTCTCTTCTTCCCCTTGGCCGAATACACCCCTCTCTTCCTCTCCTCCATTTCTCCTCTTCTTCTCCTTCTTTCTTTCTTCTTTTGCTCGGGGCCGAGCAAACATTTTATGTTTGGTGTGGTAAAAGCATAGCTTTTTATTTTTCCATAACCATTTATGGCACCTAAGGCCAGAGAAACCTCTAGAAAGAGGAAAGGAAAGGCAATTGCTTCCACCTCTGAGTCATGGGAGATGGAAAGATTCATCTCAAAGGTCCATCAAGACCACTTCTATGAAGTTGTGGCAAAAAAGAAAGTGATCCCTGAGGTTCCTTTCAAGCTCAAAAAGAATGAGTATCCGGAGATCCGAATTGAGATCCAAAGAAGAGGTTGTGAAGTTCTCACCAACCCCATTCAACAAGTCGGGATCTTAATGGTTCAAGAGTTCTATGCAAATGCATGGATCACTAGGAACCATGATCAAAGTGTGAACCCAAATCCAAAGCATTGGCTTACCATGGTTCGGGGGAAATACTTAGATTTCAATCCGAAAAATGTAAGGCTGGCGTTCAACTTGCCAATGATGGAAGAGAACGCACACCCCTACACAAGAAGGGTCAACTTTGATCAAAGATTGGACCAAGTCCTCATAGACATATGTGAGGAAGAAGCTCAATGGAAAATTGACTCAAGAGGCAAGCGAGTTTAATTAAGAAGGCATGACCTCAAACTAGTGGCTAGGGGATGGCTAGAGTTCATTCAACGCTCAATCATTCCTACTAGTAACCGGTCTGAAGTTACTATAGACCGAGCCATCATGATCCATAGTATCATGATTGGAGAGGAGGTGGAAGTTCATGAGATTATACCTCAAGAACTTCACAAGGTGGCTGACAAGTCCTCCACTTGGGCAAGGTTAGCCTTTCCTCACCTCATATGCCACCTCTGCAATTCGGCTGGAATTGACATAGACGGAGACGTCCTCATTGAAGAGGACAAGCCCATCACTAAGAAAAGGATGGAGCAAATAAGAGATCATGGACCTCAACAAGAGCATGAGGAAATTCCCCACCATGAAATCCCTGATATGCCTTAAGGGATGCACTTTCCTCCATAAAACTATTGGGAGCAAATCAACACCTCCCTAGGAGAATTAAGTTCCAACATGGGACAACTAAGGGTGAAACACCAAGAGCACTCCATCATCCTTCATGAGATTAGAGAAGATCAAAGAGCTATGAGGGAGGAGCAACAAAGGCAAGGAAGAGACATAGAGGAGCTCAAAAGCACCATTGGTTCTTCAAGAAGAGGAAGAAGCCACCCTCACTAAGGTGGACTATTTCCTTAATCTCCTTGTTCTTAATTCTCTGTTTTTCGTTTATTATGCTTTATGTTTATTTATGTTTGTGTCTTATTACATGATCACTAGTGTCTAAGTGTCTATGCCTTAAAGTTATGAATGTCCTACAAATCCATCACCTCTTTTAAATGAAAGTTTTAATTACAAAAGAACAAGAAGTACATGATTTCGAATTCATCCTTGAAACTAGTTTAATTATTTTGATGTGGTGACAATACTTTTTGTTTTCTGAATGAATGCTTGAACAGTGCATATGTCTTTTGAAATTGATGTTTATAAATGTTAAATATGTTGGCTCTTGAAAGAATGATGAAAAGGAGAAATGTTATTTGATGATCTGAAAAATCAGAAAAATGACTCTTGAAGCAAGAAAAAGAAGTGAATACAAAAGCTTGCAGAAAAAAAGAAAAAAATGGCGAAAAAAAAGAGAAAGAAAAAGAAAAAGCAAGCAGAAAAAGCCAAAAGCTCTTTAAACTAAAAGGCAAGAGCAAAAAGCCAATAGCCCTTAAAACCAAAAGGCAAGGGTAAAAAGGATCCAAGGCTTTGAGCATCAGTGGATAGGAGGGCCCAAAGGAATAAAATCTTGGCCTAAGCGGCTGAACCAAGTTGTCCCTAACCATGTGCTTGTGGCGTGAAGGTGTCAAGTGAAAACTTGAGACTGAGCGGTTAAAGTCAAGGTCCAAAGCAAAAAAAAAGAGTGTGCTTAAGAACCCTGGACACCTCTAATTGGGGACTTTAGCAAAGTTGAGTCACAATCTGAAAAGGTTCACCCAGTTATGTGTTTGTGGCATTTATGTATCTGGTGGTAATACTTGAAAACAAAGTGCTTAGGGCCACGGCCAAGACTCATAAAGTAGCTGTGTTCAAGAATCAACATACTGAACTAGGAGAATCAATAATACTATCTGAATTCTAAGTTCCTATATATGCCAATCATTCTAAACTTCAATGGATAAAGTGAGATGTCAAAACTATTCAAGAGGCAAAAAGCTACTAGTCCCGCTCATCTAATTGGAGCTAAGTTTCATTGATATTTGGAATTTATAGTATATTCTCTTCTTTTTATCCTATTTGATTTCCAGTTGCTTGGGGACAAGCAACAATTTAAGTTTGGTGTTGTGATGAGCGGATAATTTATACGCTTTTTGGCATTGTTTTTACATAGTTTTTAGTATGATTTAGTTAGTTTTTAATATATTTTTATTAGTTTTTAAATAAAAATCACAATTCTAGACTTTACTATGAGTTTGTGTGTTTTTCTGTGATTTCAGGTAATTTCTGGCTGAAATTGAGGGACTTGAGCAAAAATCAGATTCAGAGGTTAAAGAAGGACTGCAGATGCTGTTGGATTCTGACCTCCCTGCACTCAAAGTGGATTTGTTGGAGCTACAAAACTCCAAATTGCGTGCCCTCAATTGCGTTGGAAAATAGACATCCAGGGCTTTTCAGCAATATATAATAGTCCATACTTTGTCAGAGTTTAGATGACGCAAACTGGCATTCAACGCCAGTTCCATGCTGCATTCTGGAGTTAAACGCCAGAAACAGGTTGCAAAGTGGAGTTAAACGCCAGAAATAGGTTACAAACTGGCGTTCAACTCCAAGAGAAGCCTCTACACGTGTAAAGCTCAATGCTCAGCCCAAACACACAACAAGTGGGCCCCAGAAGTGGATTTCTACATCGTTTACTCATTTCTGTAAACCCTAGTAACTAGTTTAGCATAAATAGGACTTTTTACTATTGTATTTACATCCTGAGTTTTATCTTCTGATCATTTTTAGTCTTTGTTACTCCAGTTCCCCTCTGGGGCCGAGACCAATGAACTCCATTATCACTTATGTATTTTCAACGATAGAGTTTCTACACACCATAGATTAAGGTGTGGAGCTCTGCTGTTCCTCATGAATTAATACAAAGTACTATCATTTTTCTATTCAATTCAAGCTTATTCTGATTCTAAGATATTCATTCACACTTTAATATGAATGTGATGATCGTGACAGTCATCATCATTCCCAACCTATGAACGCGTGCCTGACAACCACTCCCGTTCTACCTTAGATTGAATGAGTATCTCTGGGATTCCTTAACCGGAGTCTTCGTGGTATAAGTTAGAATCCATGGACGGCCATTCTTGAGATCCAGAAAGTCTAAACCTTGTCTGTGATATTCCGAGTAGGATCTGGGAAGGGATGGCTGCGACGAGCTTCAAACTCGCGAGTGCTGGGCGTAGTGACAGACGCAAAAGGATCAATGGATCCTATTCTCGTATGATCGAGAACCGACAGATGATCAGCCATGCAGCGACAGCGCATTGGACCATTTTCACTGAGAGGACAAGATGTAGCCATTGACAACGGTGATGCCTAACATACAGCTTGTCATAGAAAGGAGTATGAATGATTGGAAGAAGACAATAGGAAAGCAGAGGTTCAGAAGGAACGAAAGCATCTCTATATGCTTATCTGAAATTCTCACCAATGAATTACATAAGTATCACTATCTTTATTTTATATTTTATTTATCTTTTAATTACTAAATCTCCATAATCAATTGAATCTGCCTGACTGAGATTTACAAGGTGACCATAGCTTGCTTCAAGCCGACAATCTCCGTGGGATCGACCCTTACTCACGTAAGGTTTATTACTTGGACGACCCAGTGCACTTGCTGGTTAGTTGTGCGAAGTTGTGACAAAGAACTAAGATCATGAACGTGCGTATTGAGTTTTTAGCGCCGTTACCAAGGAATGGAACCGTCACGATTTCTGCGCACCAAGCTGCCGACCTTTTTAAGGGAGGGAGCCTCAAGGTATCATATATAGACAAAGGCATTATACTAACACACGCTCCTAAATCACACATGCAGTTAGAAAATATCACACCACCAATAGTACAATTAACCATACATGGACCTGGATCACTACACTTTTCAAGTATACCTCCCATTAAAGCAGATATAGAACTACCTAAAGGAATAGTTTCTAATTCATTAATTTTGTCTTTATGTATACATAAATCTTTTAGAAACTTTGCATATTTAGGTACCTGGTGAATAACATAAAAAAGGGGAACAGTTACCTCAATCTTTTTGAATATTTCCACCATTTTGGGATCAAGTTCCATCTGCTTCCTGGGCTTCCTTGCAATTTGTGGAAATGGAATAGGAATGGCGCTTTCTGCAGCGTCTGCATCCTTTGGTGCTTCTTTCTGTGGTTGAGCTTCTTCTTCAACCATGTCTTGTATGTCCTCTTCAGCTGAGGCATGATCTGATGGGATTGGCTCCTCCTGGTTCCTCTCTTGCAGTGTGGTTCCAGACCTTAGGGTGATGGCATTGATGCCACCCTTTGGATTGGGTAAGGGTTGAGAAGGAATTCCACTGGAGCTTGCATGTTGAGTGTTTGAAGTATTGGATGATCCGAGCTGAGAGATGAGAGCTTGTATAGCGGATGTTAGACCGTTAAGTGAACTTTCCACGTTCTTTTGTCCTTGCGCAAGGGATTGAAACACCTCGTCACTCGGAGAGGAATTAGATTGAATGATCTGCGGAATTTGTTGTTGGTTGTGCTGTGCTCCTTGGGATTGCCTCAGGTGAGGTGCTCTGTAAGGCTGGTTTTGGTTCTGTTGCCTGTTGTTGTTATTATTCCACCTCTGATTTTCTTGATTGTCTCTTCCTCCTCTGTTATTGTTGTTCCTCCAACTCTGATTAGAATTATCTCTCCAACCTTAGTTGGAATTGTCCTGCCATCCATGGTTGTAGCTGCCACCTTGATTGGGGTGGTCATAGAAGTTATGAGTGGCTGCCACAGTGTTGTCTTCCTGTTGGAGCTGTGGACATTCATCAGTATAATGGCTATAATCAGCACAGATCCCGCACACTCTCTGTGGGACTAACTGTTGGCTTTGCTGCGCTTGTTGTTGACTCAACTGCATCTGCTTCAGTAAGTTGGTCATTTCACATATACTCTGAGTCAGAGCAGTAGTCTCCTTGCTAGAAGAGACCTCTGCAACAGCTTTTGACCGACTTTATTTCTGCCTGTGATTTCGAGTAGATTTAGCGAAGTCGCTGATCAATTGCCATGCATCATCAGTGGTCTTGTACTTTTTCATAGACCCATTGCTAGCACTTCCAAAGTGGTCTTATCTTGAGGCCTCATGCCCTGTGTGACGTAGCCGAGCAACACTATCTTGTCAATTATATGGTGGGGGCATGCTTCCAGGAGATTGTTGAAGCGCTCCCAGTATTCGTAGAGAGTCTCGGATTTGTCCTGAACAATCATAGAAATGTCTTTCCTCAGTTTATCAGTAACTTCAGCTGGAAAGCATTTTTCCAAAAATTCTCTTCTAAGCGTATCCCAGTCAGAAACAGTTGCTGCGGGTTGAGTGTAGTACCACTCTCTCGCCTTTTCCTCAAGAGAGAATGAGAAGGCTTTTAACAAAATAGAAGTTTCATCTGCACCATCACGCCTGACAGTAGAACAGGCTGCCTAGAAATCCCTAAGGTGCTTGATAGGCTCTTGAGCAGGTAAGCCATGAAACTTAGGCATCAAGTTGAGTAGTGCAGTCTTTATTTCAAAATCTGTAGCCACCGCTGGGTGATGCGCTTGAAACGGTTGCATTGTAAAATCAGGGGCTCCAGCTACCTGGATAATAACTCTCCTAGGTGCTGCCATGTCACCTGCACGTAAGTCAACCGAATCAGTAGAAAGGGAGCTTGTTTTTTCCTTAAGTGACGTTTCAGATTCGCCCTCAGAGAGGACTAACCGACGCCGAGCTTGCCTTATACGTGAAATAGTTCTTTCAATCTCAGGATCAAATACTGGCAAGCTTGGATCAGGAAGTGAACATGTCATTTAATGAAAGAAACATGCAGCTCATAGTAGCAAAATAAAATAAAATGCAAATAAATAAATTCCAATCAATAACTTAGCACTCTATTGCAACTCCCCGGCAACGGCACCAAAAATTGACGTGGTAGAAATTGGCGAGTTAAAAAATTATTATAAGAGATACGTTGCAAGTACAGTTCTTAACCAACAAAAATCTGCCTATAAATTTAGAAGGGTTGTCACAAAAATTAGAATTAAAATACTGGGAGTATGAATCCCAGGTCGTCTCCCAACGAGTTGCAGAAAGATGTGCTATTTTATTAATCAGATATTTTCCAAGAGGGTTTGAGTTTGATAGACAGGAAATTAAATCAGAGAATTTATGTAATTTAAATAAAAACCTTGACCGGGAGTAGATTAGTCGGAAGACCTATCCTTGTTGGAGTTCCCTCAAGATTAATTGATAATTGAAGATTGTTCTGCTCAGTTATCCTTCACCAGATAAAGGAAAGTCAAGCAAGTTGGAAGTCAATTTCTTTTCACATGTTCTAATCCTCTCCCTTGGAAAGGACTAGTGTCAGTGACTAGAGGGCGACCCAACAAAAAACCCAATTATAATTTTACTCTTGAGCATTTCAGCTCAAGGTTCTCCTTTCAACCAACTCCCAATCAAGTTATGGAACTACTCGCTCATTATGAATGTAAACTTTGCAAAATAAGAAAGGGAAGTAGAGAAAGACATGATAAATAATAATAATCAAAGAGACCAATTAAAAATAAAAATAGTTCTTGTATTAATAAATTCTAAAAATAATCCAATAATAATTCTGAACAAATTAAGGATATGAAAGAGTAAGTGACAAGTAAGGAGACAAACTAGAATGATGAAGTCTTGGCGGAGGTAATAACTCTTCTCAATATCCCAATCCAAAAAGCAATAAAAACAAAATCCTAAGAACTATGAATGTGTAGAGAGAAAAACCTAGAGGATAAGTAAATTCAGATCTAAAAACTAAAATTATGCGGAATGAATGTTGTCTCTGGTCTCTGCATGTTCTCTGGCTCTAATCTGCTTTTCTGGGCCGAAAACTGGGTCAAAACATGGCCCAAAATCGCCCCCAGCGAATTCTACAGATTCTGTAGATCGCGTACGTCATGCGATCGCGTGATCCATGCGTTCGCGTCATCCAGTGTTTTACCTTGCCACACGTCCATGTCGTCCACGCATTCGCGTCTCTTGTGCAGTTTCCAATCCATGCGTTCGCGTCAGGCACGCGAACGCGTCACTGCAATTTCCTCTATTTCGCGTGGTTGTCAGGCACGCGTTCGTGGGAATGATGATGATTGTCACGTTCATCATATTCATGTTCAAGTACGAATGAATATCTTAGAAGCGGAATAAGTTGAATTGAATAGAAAAATAGTAGTACTTTGTATTGATTCATGAGGAATAGCAAAGCTCCACACCTTAATCTATGGAGTGTAGAAACTCTACCGTTGAAAATACATAAGTGAAAGGTCCAGGTATGGCTGAATGGCCAGCCCCCAAAACGAGATCACAGGATCAAAAATACAATCCAGGATGTCAAATACAATAGTAAAAAATCCTATTTATACTAAACTAGTTACTAGGGTTTACAGAAGTAAATAATTGATGCATAAATCCACTTCCGGGGCCCACTTGGTGTGTGCTTGGGATGAGCTTTAGCTTTCCACGTGCAGAGGCTTCTTTTGGAGTTGAACGCTAGGTTGTAACGTGTTTCTGGCGTTCAACTCTGGTTTGTGACGTGTTTCTGGCGTTTAACTCCAGACAGCAGCGTAGAACTGGCGTTCAACGCCCTTTTACATCATCTAAACTTGGCCAAAGTATGAACTATTATATATTTCTGGAAAGCCCTGGATGTCTACTTTCCAACGCAATTGGAAGCGCGCCATTTTGAGTTCTGTAGCTCTAGAAAATCCACTTTGAGTGCAGGGAGGGCAGAATCCAACAACATCAGCAGTCCTTCTTCTACCTCTGAATCTGATTTTTGCTCAAGTCCCTCAATTTCAGCCAGAAAATACCTGAAATCACAGAAAAACACACAAACTCATAGTAAAGTCCAGAAATGTGAATTTAACATAAAAAATAATAAAAACATCCCTAAAAGTAACTAGATTCTACTAAAAATATACTAAAAATAATGCCAAAAAGCGTATAAATTTTCCGCTCATCACAACACCAAACTTAAATTGTTGCTTGTCCCCAAGCAACTAAAAATCAAATAGGATAAAAAGAAGAGAATATACTATAAATTCCAAACTATCAATGAAACATAGCTCCAATCAGATGAGCGGGACTTGTAGCTTTTTGCCTCTTGAATAGTTTTGGCATCTCACTTTATCCATTGAGGTTCAGAATGATTGGCATCTATAGGAACTCAGAGTTCAGATAGTGTTATTGATTCTCCTAGTTTAGTATGTTGATTCTTGAACACAGCTAATTTATGAGTCTTGGCCGTGGCCCTAAGCACTTTGTTTTCCAGTATTACCACCGGATACATAAATGCCACAGACACATAACTGGGTGAACCTTTTCAGATTGTGACTCAGCTTTGCTAAAGTCCCCAATTAGAGGTGTCCAGGGTTCTTAAGCACACTCTTCTTTTGCTTTGGACCTTGACTTTAACCGCTCAGTCTCAAGTTTTCACTTGACACCTTCACGCCACAAGCACATGGTTAGGGACAGCTTGGTTTGGCCGCTTAGGCTAGGATTTTATTCCTTTAGGCCCTCTTATCCACTGATCCTCAAAGCCTTGGGATCCTTTTTATTTACCCTTGCCTTTTGGTTTTAAGGGTTATTGGCTTTTTGTTCTTGCCTTTTGGTTTTAAGAGCTTTTGGCTTTTTCTGCTTGCTTTTGCTCTCTTTTTTTTTCGCTATTTTTTTCTTTTTTTTTTCTGCAAGCTTTGTTCTTTGCTGCTTTTTTCTTGCTTCAAGAATCATTTTTATGATTTTTCAGATTATCAAATAACATGTCTCCTTGTCATCATTCTTTCAAGAGCCAACATATTTAACATTCTTAAACAACAACTTCAAAAGACATATGCACTGTTCAAGCATTCATTCAGAAAATAAGAAGCATTGTCACCACATCAATATAATTAAACTAAGTTCAAGGATAAATTCGAAACTCATGTACTTCTTGTTCTTTTGAATTAAAACATTTTTCATTTAAGAGAGGTGATGGATTCATAGGACATTCATAACTTTAAGACAAAGTTACTAAACACTAATGATCATGTAATAAGACACAAACTTAGATAAGCACTTAACATACAAAACGAAAAACAGAGAAAGTAAGAACAAGGAATGAGTCCACCTTAGTGATGGTGGCGCTTCCTTCTTGAGGAACCAATGATGTCCTTGAGCTCTTCTATGTCTCTTCCTTGTCTTTGTTGCTCCTCCCTCATTGCTTTTTGATCTTCTCTAATTTCATGAAGGATGATGGAGTGCTCTTGATGTTCCACCCTTAGTTGTCCCATGTTGGAACTTAATTCTCCTATGGAGGTGTTGATTTGCTCCCAATATTTTTGTGGAGGAAAATGCATTTGAGACATCTCTGGGATCTCATAGTGATAAGCTTCATGCGTCTCTTGAGCTCCATGAATGGGCTCTCTTGTTTGCTCCATCCTTTTCTTAGTGATGGGCTTCTCTTCCTTAATGGGAATGTCTCCTTCTATGTCAATCACAGCCGAATTGCATAGATGGCAAATGAGGTGAGGAAAAGCTAACCTTGCCATAGTGGAGGATTTGTCAGCCACCTTGTAGAGTTCTTGAGGTATAATCTCATGAACCTCCACCTCTTCTCCAATCATGATGCTATGGATCATGATGGCCCGGTCTATAGTAACTTCAGACCGGTTGCTAGTGGGAATGATTGAGCGTTGAATGAACTCCAACCATCCTCTAGCTACAGGCTTAAGGTCCAGTCTTCTCAGTTGAACCGGTTTGCCTTTTGAGTCAATCTTCTATTGAGCTCCTTCCACACATATGTCCATGAGGACTTGGTCCAACCTTTGATCAAAGTTGACTCTCCTTGTGTAGGGGCGTGCGTTCTCTTCCATCATTAGTAAGTTGAACGCCAACCTTACATTTTTCGGACTAAAATCTAAGTAATTCCCCCGAACCATGGTGAGATAATTCTTTGGGTTCGGGTTCTTACTTTGATCATGGTTCCTTGTGATCCATGCATTAGCATAGAACTCTTGAACTATTAGAGTTCCGACTTGTTGGATGGGGTTTGTTAGAACTTCCCAACCTCTTCTATGGATCTCATGTCGGATCTCTGGATACTCATTTCTCTTGAGTTTGAAAGGGACCTCGGGGATCACCTTCTTCTTGGCCACAACATCATAGAAGTGGTCTTGATGAGCTTTGGAGATGAATCTTTTCATCTCCCATGACTCGGAGGTGGAAGCTTTTGTCTTCCCTTTCCCTTTTCTAGAGGATTCTCCAGTCTTGGGTGCCATCAATGGTAATGGAAAAACAAAAAGCTTATGCTTTTACCACACCAAACTTAGAATTTTGCTCGCCCTCGAGCAAGAGAAGAAAGAATAGATGAAGAAGAAGAAGAAGAAAATATGGAGGAGAGGAGGGAAAGGTGTATTCGGTCAAGAAGAGAAGAGAGGGTTGTGTGGTGTGAAAATGAGTAAGAATGGAGGGCTTTATATAGGGAAGGGAGGGGGGGTAAGGTTCGGCCATAAGGGTGGGTTTTGGGTGGGAAATTGATTTTGAATTTTGAAGGTAGGTGGAGTTTATGAGGTAGGTTTATGGGGAAGAGTGGATGATGTGAGTGGGGAAGTGGTGATAGTGAAGAGAGATTGAGGTGATTGGTAAAGAGTTTTGGGGAAGAGTGTTTATTGGGAAGAGAGGATGAATATTGAGAAGAGGGAAGAGAGTGAGTGGAGGTAGTTGGGGGTCCTGTGGGGTCCACAGATGCTGAGTTGATCCTGTGGGATCCACAGATCCTGAGGTGTCAAGGATTTGCATCCCTACACCCATTAGGCATGTAATTCTAGCGTTTAAATGCCGAATTGATGCTTGTTCTGGGCGTTCAACGCCCAGATGCTTGTTTCTGGCGTTCAGCGCCAGCTCTTCTTCACTGTGCATTTCTGGCGTCTAAACGCCAGACAGATGCTCCTTATTGGCGTTTAAACGCCAGTGAGATCCTCCTCCAGGGTGTGATTTTTCTTCTGCTGTTTTTGATTCCGTTTTCAATTTTTATATTTATTTTGTGACTCCACATGATCATGAACCTAATAAAACATGAAAGAACAATAAAAATAAAATTAGATAAATAAAAATTGGGTTGCCTCCCAACAAGCGCTTCTTTAATGTCAATAGCTTGACAGTGGGCTCTTATGGAGCCTCACAGATGTTCAGAGCATTGTTGAGACTCCCCAACACCAAACTTAGAGTTTGGATATGGGAGTTCAACACCAAACTTAGAGTTTGACTGTGGGGGCTCTGGTTGACTCTGCTTTGAGAGAAGCTTACTGTGCCTCTTTTCCATGTTTACAGAAGGATGTCCTTGAGTTGTAAACACAAGGGAGTCCTCATTCAATTGAAGGACTAATTCACCTCTGTCAACATCAATCACAGCTCTTGATGTGGCTAGGAAGTGTCTTCCAAGGATGATGGATTCATCCTCATCCTTTCCAGTATCTAGGATTATGAAATCAGCAGGGATGTAAAGGCCTTCAACCTTTACTAATATGTCCTCTACTTGTCCATAAGCCTATTTTCTGGAATTGTCTGCCATCTCTAATGAGATTTTAGCAGCTTGTACCTCAAAGATTCCCAGTTTCTCCATTACAGAGAATGGCATGAGGTTTATTCCTGACCCCAGGTCACATAGAGCCTTCTCAAAGGTCATGGTGCCTATGGTACAAGGTATCAGGAACTTTCCAGGATCCTGTTTCTTCTGAGGCAATCTCAGTTGATCCAATGCATTCAGTTCATTGGTGAACAGGGGAGGTTCATCTCCCCAAGTCTCAATACCAAATAATTTGGCATTCAGCTTCATGATTGCACCAAGGTACTTGGTAACTTGCTCCTTAGTAACATCCTCATTCTTTTCAGAAGAGAAATACTCATCAGAGCTCATGAATGGCATAAGGAGGTTCAATGGAATCTCTATGGTCTCTAGATGAGTCTCAGATTCCTTTGGTTCCTCAGAGGGAAGCTCCTTATTGATCACTGGACGTCCCAGGAGGTCTTCCTCCTTGGGATTCACGTCCTCCCCTTCCTCTCTAGGTTCGGCCATGTTGACTATGTCAATGGCCTTGCACTCTCCTTTCACTACAAGAAAAATGGCCTATGGCCACGCTTTTTTTTTGCCACGCTTGAAAAGCGTGGCCAAAAGTGGTCAATGGCCATGCTTTTGTGAGGGTGGCGATTGAATAGAGATTTGGCCACATTTTTTTGCCACGCTTCAAAAACGTGGCGAAAAGGGTCAACGACCACGCTTTTGGAAGGGTGGCAATTTATCAGAGAAATAGCCACGTTTTTTTTCTGTCACGCTTGAAAAGCGTGGCCATAGAGAGAAACAGGGACATTTTAAAAGCGTGGCGACAGGATTTCATTATGGCCACGCTTTAAAAGCGTGGCGAAAATTTTTTTCCTGCCACGCTTCAAAAGCGTGGCCATGGATAGAAAAGGGAGGTTTTAAAAGCGTGGCGAGAGGGTTTCAGTATAGCCACGCTTACAAAACGTGGCCAAAAGGTTTTTTTAGAAAAAAACCCTAATGACCCGTCCCCAACCCGGTCCCCAATCCTTTTGTTGTCGAATGAAAAACCTGGAGTAACAGCCTCTCTTTCCCTCTTGTGGAGCTCTTAATCTTCAACCTGGGGAGTACAACCTCTCTTTCCTCTTATGGAGCTCTTAATCTTCAACCTGAAAAACCCTACTACTTTCATTTGCTGGCTTACAATTGCTACGCCATATTCACGACAACACCAGAAACCCTAAGAAATCAGACACCACCTTTGTCCTCGCTGCTCCTCGCTTCCACATCTTCATCCGCTCTGCAACTCCTCCGCCAAACAATCCGCCGCGATGTAACTCGCTGCATTCTTCTCTCCCTCACTGCTCCACTCTGCCACTGTCTCTGCCGCCAACAACTCTGCCAACATCTACCAGTGAGTTTTTTTTTTCTTTTTTAATTGTTGTTGTTAGAATTTGTTCAGAGCTTTTGTCTTTCTTTTTAATTAATTTTAGTAGATTTTTAGTGAGTTCTGTTCTCTTTGCAGGTGGCCACATTTTGAATTTTGAAACTCCATGCCATATTCGCGACATCACCAGAAACCCTAAGAAATCAGACACCACCTTTGTCCTCGCTGCTCCTCGCTTCCACATCTCCAGCCGCTCTGCAACTCCTCCGCCAAACAATCCGCCGCGACGTAACTCGCTGCATTTTTCTCTCCCTCACTGCTCCACTCTGCCACTGTCTCTGCCGCCAACAACTCTGCCAACATCTACCAGTGAGTTTTTTTTTCTTTTTTAATTGTTGTTGTTAGAATTTATTCAGAGCTTTTGTCTTTCTTTTTAATTGATTTTAGTAGATTTTTAGTGAGTTATGTTCTCTTTGCAGGTGGCCACATTTTGAATTTTGAAACTCCATAATGGCTGTAAGTAGATCTCTGCTAACGTTATTATCTTTATTTTGTTTTTTGTTTTTTTTTTATCTTCCTTTAATAATTTTCTTATGGGGGTGAGTGGTGAATGCTATGTAGATTGATACAATTTTTCCCTTCCCTCATCATCAATCTTATCCGGCCATTCACTCATCATCATCAATCTTTCCCTTCCCTTCCCCTGTTCCAATTCCCTGCTTCCCAGGTTCCCCTTTCATCTCATTTGATTTTATTTCTGTTTGATTAATCTGGTTTAGCTTGTTTAGTTGAATTAGGTGGTTAATTAGAGAATCTGGACTGGTTATTGAATGTAGGTTTTGTTTTGTTTACTGCTGCTGTTCGGAATGAATTTTTCTTTCCTCTGAATGTTGCTACTGGTATGCAAGGAGCTAGTAAGGCAATGGCAGCTATGAATAAGGTAGCACCTTCAATTTTATATTTTTAAGTGTTTCTTATCCTTACATAACATATATTTGTTCTTTTTTCTTTTTTCTTTCTGGATTGGACCATGATATTGATATCAGCATTCTGTTTGGTTTAGCTCATTCTGTTTAGCTTGTTTAGTTCAACTAATTTAGTTTAGCTGAATTAGGTGGTTAATTAGAGAATCTGGACTGTTATATGAACTGCAATGATTTCAGTTTGTGGAACTGGTTAAGTCATGAATTTTGTTTGCTGCTTGCTTGAACCTGGGAAACAGCTATTTACTGCTGCTGTTTAATAAGTGTTGCTGCTTCGTGCCATGTGTTAGAGACCTAGTAGATCTAGAAATTGTGCTATGTTTAACTGTATATAGCATGCTGATAACTCTGATTCTGATCTTTTACATTATTTCGTTCTTTTATATGCTTGAAAAATGAAAACGATGAATCAATCTATGCATAACTTCATGTTTTCTTTTTGTCATGTCTCCTAATACAATGTGAAATTAAGACACTGAATAAGCTTGCTGCCAGCAAAATTATTTGACGATTTCTATGCCCAAAGGGTTTTCCAAGACTGTGTTGAATGAAATAGATTTATAGATATATGCTAAACATAAATGTTGTAGCAAAGTAGGACATTGCTGCCACAGTGCCACCTAACATCAGAGTTGCTGAATGCTGACATGTTTGTGGATTTGAAAGCTGTTTATAGCTCAATAATGTTATCACTGAGTCTCTTCTAGTAGCTGCATTCTGTAAAGACTGTTTTGTGTTTTTATTTTTTGGACACTTTCTTTGTTTGTAACCATATTTGTTACGCTCAGAAAAGATGTGGTAGAATTTTTTTTACAGTTTAAAAAATGTTTAGTAGAATTTATACGAAGTCCTCTGCTTGTATTAAATCGGAGTTCTTAAATACTTTTCGCTTGTCTTATCCCTCTTTAAATAACAAAAACAAAGAGTAAAAGAAAAAAAAATGAAAGCATGATTTTAAGTGTATATATTCTTGGCAGCCTTTTCCTTATTTTCTGTTTGAATGTTTATTTATCCAACTTTTGCTTGTCAAGCACAAGATCATGATTCTTTTAACTTCTGCAACTTGCAGGTATTGGAGGCAAGAGCTGGGTTCTATGAAAAGCCAATTGCTACAATAGATTTTGCATCACTATATCCATCTATTATGATGGCCTATAATTTATGTTATTGAACCCTGGTAAATCTTAACTCTTCATGTTTCTAGCTGCTACCACGAGCAACTTAGTGTTTTTTTATCCCCTGTTGTATTTATTTTTATTCATTAGTGTTCATTGATTTTTTTTTGGGGGGGGGGTAACAGTTTTGACTTTTGAGCACTTCTTGTTTACAGTTTTAAGGTGACTCCTGAAGATGTTTGGAAACTTAATCTCCCTCCAGAATCAGTGAACAAAACTCCATCTGGGGAAACATTTGTTAAATCAAATTTGCAGAAGGTCTGTTGCTTTTAGTTTGGTATTTTGAGCATAGTTTAGTTTCGTGTTATTGTACTTTTAGATTTGCATTTACCAATTAGTGAGCATAGTTTAGTTTCTGTTGCTTTATTGTTCTTGATATTTTGCTGCAGGCTAGTATTGGAATGGATAACTTGAACGCTTAATGCACAAAGTGGAGCAGTTTTAGGTTGATTATGATCTTTTACTAAGTATTTAGGCTGATGAGCATCTCTATTAGTGTAATTTGATATATTATGAGGAGTTTTAACTTGTATTGTTTCTGTATTTTTCTTCGGTTTTTAGTTTTGGAATTTGAACTCGAGATTTATTTTGTATTTGAATATTAGTTTTTTTAATGTATAAAACAATTATAGTAAATTATAAATGTCACTAATTATTGTTTGATATGTCTTGTAATAAAAATTGCAAACTATATTTGTAGGTTTGGTAATAAAAAAGGATTGAAAATTTATAGTGTAGCAATGAAGATCAAGTAAGGAAAAGAATTTTTTTTTAATTTAACAAGGCTTTCGCCACGCTTTTAAAGCGTGGCCGTATCTCTTCCTATCGTCACGTTTTAAAAGCGTGGCCATACCTCCCCTTTTGCCACGCTTTAATAGCGTGGCCAGATCTGTCCTATTGCCACGCTTTAACAGCGTGGCCAGATCTGCCCTATCGGCACGCTTTAACAGCGTGGCCATATCTCTACCTATCGCCACGCTTTAAAAGCGTGGCCATATCTCCCACCCACAGCCACGCTTTTGAAAGTGCCAATTTGTAAAAAAGTGTGGCAAAAAAAAGCGTGGCGATAGACTGAAAAAAGCATGGCGATAGAGCAACCGCCACCCTTTTATAGGTCACCCTTTCAAAAGCGTGGCGGTAGCTAAAAAAGCGTGGCGAAAAGCTATCGCCACGCTTTTTTCAGCTTTTCGCCACGCTTTAAAAACGTGGCAATAGACGTGTTTTCTTGTAGTGTTTTGGATTTTCTTCTGTATTGCTTGGGAGAGTACTAGGAGGGATTTCAGTGATCCTTTTATTCAGCTGGCCCACTTGTGCCTCCAAATTTCTAATTGAAGACCTTGTTTCATTCATGAAACTTACAGTGGCCTTAGATAGATCAGAGACTAATTTTGCTAAATTAGATGTATTTTGTTTAGAGTTCTCTGTCTGTTGCTGAGTGGATGATGGAAAAGGTTTACTATTGTTAAACCTATTTCTTCCACCATTATTAAAGCCTTGTTGAGGCTTTTGTTGATCCTTCCATGAGAGATTTGGGTGATTTCTCCATGAGGGATTATAGGTGTTTCCATATGGTTCACCCATGTAATTCACCTCTGTTATTGCAAGGTTTTCAGGATCATAGGCATCTTCTTCAGAAGGCGCCTCTTGAGTACTGTTGGATGCAGCTTGCATTCCATTCAGACTCTGAGAAATCATATTGACTTGCTGAGTCAATATTTTGTTCTGAGCCAATATGGCATTCAGAGTATCAATTTCAAGAACTCCTTTCTTCTGAGGCGTCCCATTGCTCACAGGATTCCTCTCAGAAGTGTACATGAACTGGTTATTAGCAACCATGTCAACAAGTTCTTGAGCTTCTGCAGGCATTTTCTTTAGGTGAATGGATCCACCTGCAGAAGTATCCAATGACATCTTAGCTAATTCAGACAGACCATCATAGAATATATCCAGGATGGTCCATTCTGAAAGCATGTCAGAAGGACACTTTTTGGTCAGTTGCTTGTATCTCTCCCAAGCTTCATAGAGGGATTCACCTTCTTTCTGTTTGAAGGTTTGAACATCCACTCTAAGCTTACTAAGCTTTTGAGGAGGAAAGAACTTGGCTAAGAAAGCCGTGACCAGCTTATCCCAAGAGTTCAGGCTATCTTTGGGTTGAGAGTCCAACCACACTCTAGCTCTGTCTCTTACAGCAAAAGGGAAAAGCATGAGCCTATAGACTTCAGGATCTACTCCATTAGTCTTAACAGTATCACAGATCTGCAAAAATTCAGTTAAGAACTGAAAAGGATCTTCAGATGGAAGTCCATGGAACTTGCAGTTCTGCTGCATCAGAGAAACTAATTGAGGTTTCAGCTCAAAATTGTTTGCTCCAATGGTAGGGATGGAGATGCTTCTTCCATGTAAATTGGAATTAGGTGCAGTAAAGTCACCAAGCATTCTCCTTGTATTATTATTATTTTCGGCTGCCATCTCCTCTTCCTGTTCGAAAATTTCTGAAAGGTGCTTGCTGGATTGTTGTAATTTATCTTCCCTTAGTTTCCTCTTCAGAGTCCTTTCAGGTTCTAGATCTGCTTCAACAAGAATATTCTTGTCCTTGCTCCTGGTCATATGAAAAAGAGGGAACAGAAAAATAATAATAATAGGGGTCCTTTTTACCCAAGTATAGAGGTTTTCCTGTGTGAGTAGAAGAAGAAAAGAAGAAGAAAAGAATGTAATGTAAGGAAAGAAACACAAGGGTGAGGAGAGCAGAGATGTGAGATGAAGAGAAGTGTTAGTAGATGAATAAATAAATAGAAGGAGATGAGAGAGAAAAAGAATTTTCGAAAATTATTTTTTTTTTTGAAAAATGGTTAGTGATTTTTGAAAATTAAAAGAAGAAATAAATTAAAATTGAATTTTGAAATAATTAGTTAATAAAAAAGAATTTTTGAAAAAGAGGCAGATATTTTCGAAAATTAGAGAGAGAGAGTTAGTTAGGTAATTTTGAAAAAGATAAGAAACAAACAAAAAGTTAGTTAATTAGTTGAAACAAATTTTGAAAATCAATTTTTGAAAAGATAAGAAGATAAGAAGTTAGAAAAGATATTTTAAAATCAAAATTTTGAAAAAGATAAGATAAAAAGATTTTTTTGAAAAGATATGATTGAAATTAGTTTTGAAAAAGATTTGATTTTTAAAATCACAATTAATGACTTGATTCACAAGAAATCACACAATATGATTCTAGAACTTAAAGTTTGAATTTTTCTTAGCAGGCAAGTAACAAACATGAAATTTTTGAATCAAAACATTAATTGATGATGTTATTTTCGAAAATTACGAGATAAAGATAAGAAAAAGATTTTTGAAAAATATTTTAAAAATTTTCGAAAATAAATAAGAAAAGTGAAAAAGATATGATTTTTGAAAATGATTTTGAAAAAGACAAGATTTTTAAATTGAAAATTTGATTTGACTCATAAGAAACAACTAAGTTTTAAAAAGTTTTGAAAAAGTCAACTCAAATTTTCGAAATTTATGAGTGAAAAAGGGAAAGATATTTTTTTTATTTTTGAATTTTTGATGATGAAAGAGAAAAACATGAAAATGACTCAATGTATGAAAGTTATGGATCAAAACAATGGATGCATGCAAGAATGCTATGAATGTCAAGATGAACACCAAGAACACTTTGAAGATCAAGATGAACACCAAGAACTTATTTTTGAAAAATTTTTCAAGAAAAGAAAACATGCAAGACACCAAACTTAGAAATCTTTCATGTTCAGACACTATGAATGCAAAAATGCACATGAAAAACAAGAAAAGACACAAAACAAGAAAACATCAAGATCAAACAAGAAGACTTACCAAGAACAACTTGAAGATCATGAAGAACACTATGAATGCATGTATTTTCGAAAAATGCATAAATTTTTAGAAAAAATGCAATTGACACCAAACTTTAAAATTGACTCAAGACTCAAACAAGAAATACAAAATATTTTTTTGATTTTGTTTTTGATTTTATGAAATTTTTTTGGATTTTTCGAAAATTAGTGTGAAAAAGAAAAGTAAGGATTCCAAAATTTTTTAATATGAATTCCAGAAATCTTGCACTCTTAGTCTAAAGCTCCAATCTGAGGGTTAGACATAGCTTAATAGCCAGTCAAGCTTTAGCATGTAAATCAGGTGGATCTGGAACAGCAGCAGGTGGATTAGCAACAACTAGCTTGCTCTTGATAGTGTTGGGTTGGAAGCCCCAGTCCAAATAAATTTAGACATGGCTTTACAGCCAGTCAGGCTTCAACATGCTTCATGAAACACTAGAATTCATTCTTAATAAAATTTTAGAATAATTTTCGAAAACAGATGAGAAATTTTTGAAAGATTTTTGAAAAATTTTTTTGAAAGTAAAACAAAAAGAAAATGACCTAATCTGAGCAACAATATGAACCGTCAGTTGTCCAAACTCAAACAATCCCCGGCAACAGCGCCAAAAACTTGGTGCACGAAATTGTGATCTCAGGTAACGGCGCCAAAAACTCTGTATGCACATCTTAGTAAATTGTTTTTCATTCACAACTTCGATACAACTAACCAGCAAGTGCACTGGGTCGTCCAAGTAATAAAACCTTACGTGAGTAAGGGTCAATCCCACGGAGATTGTTGGTATGAAGCAAGCTATGGTCACCTTGTAAATCTCAGTCAGGCGGATATAAAATAGTTATGGAGTTTTCGAAAATTAATAACAAATAGACAAAAAATAAAGATAGAAATACTTATGTATATCATTGGTGAGAATTTCAGATAAAGGTATAGAGATGCTTTCGTCCCTCTGAACTTCTGCTTTCCTGCTGTCTTCATCCAATCAGTCCTACTCCTTTCCATGGCTGGCTTTATGTAAGGACATCACCATTGTCAATGGCTACTTTTCATCCTCTTTGTGAAAATGGTCCGATGCGCTGTCACTGCATGGCTAATCATCTGGAGGCATCACCGTGGTCAATGGCTGCATCCTATCCTCTTGTGAAAATGGTCCAAATGCTCTGTCACAGCATGGCTAATCATCTGAGGTTCTCGATCATAGTGGAATAGGATTCACCCTCCTTTTGCGTCTGTCACTACGCCCAGCACTCGCGAGTTTGAAGTTCGTCACAGTCATTCAATCCCAGAATTCTACTCGGAATACCACAGACAAGGTTTAGACTTTCCGGGTTCTCATGAATACTGCCATCAATCTAGCTTATACCACGAAGATTCTGATTAAGAGATCCAAGAGATAATCATCCAATCTAAGGTGGAACGGAAGTGGTTGTCAGGCACGCGTTTGTGGGGGAATGATGATGATTGTCACGTTCATCACATTCATGTTGAAGTGCGAATGAATATCTTAGAAGCGGAATAAGTTGAATTGAATAGAAAAACAGTAGTACTTTGTATTGATTCATGAGGAACAGCAAAGCTCCACACCTTAATCTATGGAGTGTAGAAATTCTACCGTTGAAAATATATAAGTGAAAGGTCCAGGCATGGCCGAATGGCCAGCCCCCAAAACAAGATCACAGGATCAAAAATACAATCCAGGATGTCAAATACAATAGTAAAAAGTCCTATTTATACTAAACTAGTTACTAGGGTTTACAGAAGTAAGTAATTGATGCATAAATCCACTTCTGGGGCCCACTTGGTGTGTGCTTGGGCTGAGCTTTAGCTTTCCACGTGCAGAGGCTTCTTTTGGAGTGGAACGCCAGATTGTAACGTGTTTCTGGCGTTCAACTCTAGTTTGTGACGTGTTTCTGGTGTTTAACTCTAGACAGCAGCGTAGAACTGGTGTTCAACGCCCTTTTACGTCGTCCAAACTTGGCCAAAGTATAGACTATTATATATTTTTGGAAAGCCCTGGATGTCTACTTTTCAACGCAATTGGAAGCGCGCCATTATAAGTTTTGTAGCTCCAGAAAATCTACTTTGAGTGCAGGGAGGTCAGAATCCAACAGCATCAGCAGTCCTTCTTCTACCTCTGAATCTGATTTTTGCTCAAGTCCCTCAATTTCAGCCAGAAAATACCTGAAATCACAGAAAAATACACAAACTCATAGTAAAGTCCAGAAATATGAATTTAACATAAAAACTAATAAAAACATCCCTAAAAGTAAATAGATTCTACTAAAAATAATGCCAAAAAGCGTATAAATTATCCGCTCATCAGGTTAATAAGGCTAAATTTCTTGTTATTAACTTATATTTTTCTGGGCTTGATCAGATCTATACTTTTAGTTTATGCCTTGTTCATTATTTCAGATACTGCACTTATTTAATTGATCTACATTTATTTATTTAATTACTCTATAGAGATAACTAATGTGCATTAGGTTCAAAAAATGTCTCTCATGATTAACACTTTTGCTTCGATTTTTCTACCTTATTCCTAATTTTTCTATATGCATATCTATTATTGTTGAAATAATTTGCGTATCCTAAATGCTCAATACATTTGAAACTAGTTTTTGGAAATTGATTTATGAAAATACACATTGAAAAATAGTGGTTTTGCAGAGTCTTGTGTCTTTCAAGTGGGATTGAACTGATTATACACACCTAATTAATTTTCTTGCAAAACCAGAAAATTCATACACAACTAATAATGGTTTTTCCATCAAATATTGGCATGTTGTTACTGTTTAATACTAACAATACATAGAATCAACTTATTATATATAATTTAGAAGTTTGTTACATTAGATATTCATTTGATGAAAGCAGTGATTTGAAATGCATAAAATGTTCACTATGTATTGCCCAGATAACTGACACATTTTGCCGTTATTGTCTTCATCTTTCAATGTATTGCCTCTATGTTATATCATGCATCACACTACTTTGTATGCTAAATTCTTTTGATGCTACATTAGTATGTTTTCTGAGACCTGTATCCAATGTATCATTAGGAGCCCTGCATAATTCCTTGTCTTCTTCTTTGTCCTTATCCTCATTTGCATGCGTGTACCATTGGAAATTTTTATTTTCAGGGACTATTATATAAAGCTCATTTAATTGATTCACCTTTTTTGATTTTACTAGGTAAATTTTTCTATAGCTAAAGTTATTCATATTGGAAAAATAGTGTATCTGCTTGATGAGCTCTATGCTGCTGCCACTGACAGCTTGCTTGTATTGAAGCTCCATTAATAATTTTAAATACTGTTAATCTCAAGAGTTTCACAGTATGACATAAAACAACAGCTATAGTAGATTAGCAGAGTACATCATGTGATTTCCTTGAATGACACAAGAAATTTTCTTCCTCAATCTATCCGTGACCTCCGGTGGAATGAACTTATCCAAAAATTCTCTTCTATTTAAATCCCAGTTAGTGACAACATTCTTGGGTTGAGTGTAGAACCACTCCTTTGCCCTTGCCTCAAGAGAAAACGGGAAGGCATATAACCAGATAGCAACGTCATCCGCACCATACCGCCTAGCAGTTGAACAAGCAGTTTGAAAGTCTTTAAGGTGCTTGATGGGATCCTGAGCGGGTAGACCATGGAACTTAGGAAGGAGATTAATCAATGAGGTCTTTAGCTCAAAATTTGCATTCAAGTTCGGATAACGCGCTTGAAATGTTTGAAGAGTAAAATTCGGAGCTCCCGCCTCCTTGAGAGTAATTCTTCTAGGAGCGGCCATAGTATCGGTACCTAAATTAATAGAAGAGACGTCAATAGATTTAGTAGGAGAGGAGTTAGTTTCTTCCTCAAATGACGCTTTGGACTCAACCTCGGGTAAGATTGGTGAATTGGGAGAAACCCTTTCACTACCCTCAGAAGCTAACCGATGCCGAGCTCACCTAATATGTGAAATGGTTTTTTCAATTTCAGGATCAAATAGGGCTAAGCTCGGATCCGGTAATGAACGCGTCATTCAATAAAAGAAACATAGAGCTCATGACAACAAAATATAGTAAGCAAAATACTAATAAATACTACTAATAACAAAAAAAAAACACACAAATAAAAGATGCAATTATGCAAATATGAAAATATTTACACCAACCAATAACTTAGTACACATATGCAACTCCCCAGCAACGGCGCTAAAAATTGGTAAGCGGATAAATGCCAGTCAAGAATTGCCAAAAGTATTTTTCCAAAATCAACATTGCAAGTACAACCTTTACCGACGAGATTTCCGCTATCGAATTTAAAATATGTCACAAATGAAATAAATAACCGGGAGTAAAATCCTAGGTCGTTTTCCCTAGGAGTTGACACAAGATGCAAATTATTGGTTAGGATTCCCTGGTTATTTTTGAAGTTGAAAACGGAAAAATAGATGACTAGAAATTAGAGCAATAGATAACTAGCAAGAATTGATAATTAATCAATATAAAAGTCCTTGGTTAGGGGTGAGAATTGGAATTTCTAACCTCATTGTCTTTCCCAAGTGTGATGGTAAAGGCTCATTGCTCTCACGTAGTTATCCTCGAGCAAATGAAGGAAAGTCAAGTGAATAGCACTAACTTTAGCTCACAAGTCCAAGTCACTTCATAGAGGAGAACTAGAGTTGGTGAGGTTCAAGCTGGTTAGCAATTTCCAATTACAGATCAACACTTGAGTATAATAATTCAAGCGGCTCCAATTACTCAACCCCCAAACCAAGCAAGGAAATCTACTCCATTATCATGAATGGCATTTCCTCAAACACTTGGCGGGGGAAAATAAAAGACATGATAAATATGATAAAATAATTCAATCCAAATTACCACTAACAATAATCAATAATAATAAAACAAGCAATAATAATAGATATGGAAATAACTCAATGCATTAATAAAATTCAAGAGTAATAAGATCCAAACATGAATTCAATAACCAAATGGAAAAGAGTATTAAAGGAATTAAAGAAGAAAACTAGAAGAAAAATGATGAGGAATGAAGGTAGCAGCAGCTCTCTCAAGATCCAATTCAAAGCAAAGCTAAGAATGCCAAAAACCCTAGAGAGAAGTAGGAGTTTCTCTCACTAAAATTCAAAACTCCAAAAACTAAGCTAAAAAGTAAGTGTTTCTAGTCCCAGCTCTATCCTAGCCTTTAATCTGCGCTCTCGGGTTTGAAACTGTGCCAAAAATCATCCCAGAATTTGCCCCTAGCGAATTCTGTTAATTGCAGCACGTGACGCTCGTCACGCGCACGCATCAGCCACGCGTACGCGTTGGTAGGCTCTGCACAAAGTCACGCATACGCATTAGTCATGCGTACCCGTCAGTGGTCAACGCTCCTGGTCACGCGTACGCATCAGTCACGCATACGCGTCACTTGGAAAATGGCTTGATCACGCGTACGTGTCAGCCATGCGCGTGCGTCACCTCCAGCTTCTCAAATCTTCAAATTCTTGTGTTTCTTCCACTTTAGTATGCTTCCCCTTCATCCTCTATGCCATTCCTGCTCTATAAATCCTGTAATCACTTAACGCACATATCACGGCATCGAATGGTAATAACAAAGGATTAAAATTAGCGATTTAAAGGCCTAGGAAGCATGTTTTCAATTATAGCACAAAATTAGGAAGGGAACTTAAAAACATGCAATTTGCATGAATAAGTGTGAGAATAGTTGATAACACCCACTCAATTTAGTCCAAAATATATCATAATATAGTTGTTTATCAAATCTCCGCACACTTAAATATTAGCATGTCCTCATGCTAAGCTCAGGTGAGCCAAAAGAGTGAAGGGAAAAATGGTGAGACTTATGCAATGCAACTTATCTAGATGAATGCAACTACATGCTAAGTGCTTCTACCTACTTGGTTAAAAGTAAACAAATTCTCCAAGAACAAACATAAACTGGATTCCACTAATTCAAATCTTAAAATGAAGTACAAGTAAACTTGCAAGAAGAAAGCTCATGAAAGCCAGGAACAATGAATCGAGCATCGAAAACTCACCGGAAGTGTATACACTCTGATCACTCTAGTGTTTTAGGGTCGATTCTCTCGGTTCTCTACTAATCTTGCTTTCTAAGGCTTGCTCTTCTGCTACCAATCGACAAAAATTTAATGCACGAGTACACATATTAAGAGGTCTTTTCAAGAGTTGTAATGGGGTTAGGTCAAGGTAAGAATGTATTTGGTTAAGTGGACTAAAATCTGAATCCTTGATTAACCTAAACTTTCCATCTAACCTAAGACACTACATGTAATTACAATGCAAATCCTAACTACCCATTGATTATTTTTCCACGAATTCATGCACCTTGATATCTTTTGAGTACAAATCATATGCATTGATTTAATTATTTACGTTGGGGAATTTTGTCCCCTTTTTATTGCTTTCTCTTTTTCTTTTCTTTTTTTCTTTTTTTTTTGAAATGAGTTAATGCATATGATTAATGTGCTGGATGCATGAACAAGTGCCCAAAACTATTTTCACATTTTCATAAAAGAATATAAAGTACCCAATTCCCAAACCAAGTATTTTTCAAACCCAAATTTCCCACACTTAATTCATGTTCACTTTCACTAGTCTAAGCTAACCAAGGATTCAAATTAGGGACATTTATTGTTTTTTGCTTAGAGTTAATGATGTGCTAAAATAAAGAATAAATTGGGTAAAATAGGCTCAACATTGGATTGTAAAGGGTAATGAAAGGGTAAGGCCATATGGGTATGTGAGCTATAGTGAAACAAAGGCCTGAATCACGTAAGTGCATGCATACATCAAACAATGGAAATATAGAATCTAGCAAGACAAATATCACAATTTTAGAGAAAATAACACACACCAAAATAAAATATTGGTTGATAAGATGCAACTAATCAAATAGGTTCAAAAAGGTCACTAGGCTTGTGTGTTCGAGCTCTAAAACCATGTTCCAAAAAATAAATTTCTCTAAGCAAGTTCAACAAAAATTTTTTTTTCAAATTAGTGAAATGCTTTAAAGCAGTTTCTTGAAAAAGAATTTATTACTCTAACCAAGTAGTACCTAAATGCAAGCAACTAACTATACATGCAAGTTATCCTATCTAACAAAAGAAACAAAAATATTTGATGTTGAGAGAAAAGAGAGTTGATACCCTCGGGAGTCAGTTACCGACCTGCCCACACTTAATGCTTAGCACGGTCCTCTGTGCCATCAGTGATCCGCAAAGTGGGTCTGGGATCACCACTTCCAATGGTCAAAAGATAGGGGGGCAGGGGAGCCTCCATGTCCATATCTTGATAGCTCGCATCTCCATCAATGGAAGTAGAGTCCGAACTGTCGGGTTCCTCCATAGGTGGGTTAGAATACCCAATGAGCTTCTTCAAGTAGTCATAGCGGCGCTTGTTGTGGCGCTCCATCTGCTCATTCTCCGGCCTTGCCGGTCTATCTTCTCAATGAGCTCAAGTAACAACTGGTGGGTGGATGGTGGTGGTGCATGTGGTTTCGATGATGGTGGTGCAGAGGATGAAGGAGCTTTGAAAGACGGGTCTTTATTCCAGCTCACAGGTGGCGCTGGAGGCTTGATATATTTCCCATTCGGGACAAATTTGTCATCCCTAGGAATCATGGTCTTCACATCCCTAGTTTGATAGAAAACTCCCGCCGCAGACACCAAGTCCGTGATCAATGCAAAAAAAGGTAGGTTGTGCAAGTTGTGCTTCCTGGTAGGCATCCATCCCATCCAGACTTGGTAAAAGGTCAAGTACTCGCTGAATAGCATCTTCGGGGATAGGAACTTGCTTGCGATGCATGAAGACAGATTGAAGGGTAGGCGAGTGATAATTGGCGTAGAATTCAACTACCCAAGAGAGATTAGCTTTCCGCGGCCTCCGGTATAAGAATTCCCAATGCTGCCTCTCAATGCGGGGCACCACAAATTGAACGAAGTGTTATGGAAGAGTTAGGAGGTACTCATTGTGGTAGTTTTTCTCTACCAAGATTTGGAACATCCACTTACAATATCAGTTAGTGAATTTTGCGAAGTCCTTTGCAGGAAATTCCTTCTCCGCCTCATCAACTCGGATGGTCCTCTTCAATCGCTTAGTGGGTGGCTTGATTTTTGAGAAAGTTTATGCCTTAGTGCTTTCTCTTTGAGTTGCCTTCTTCGCAGGTGTCTTTTTAGAAGCCTTTTCCTTCCCTTTTTTGATGGTCATCCTGAGAAAGGAAGAAAAAGAAGGAATATTAAATTCAGAGAGATAAACACCGGAATCAAGAAAATGCAAGTGAGAATGAATGCCAAAGAAGAGGAAAGTGTCTTAAATACATGGTAGCTACAACATGCAAGTAAGACATCAATTAAAATCATGAAGGCATGTTGCTAACGCTAGATGTAAGAGGGATAGAAGCATGCAAGTATAAAGCATAAGAAGAATAGCTCAAGCATCAATAACAACAATGATAATCATATGTGAAGCAAGCACAAAATAATGAGCATTTTTATAATGAAAATTAATGGTTACTAAGCTCAATGCATATGTATGAAAATTAATGAAAATTAATGGTTACTAATCGGTTAGTGTTGTGACAAAGAAGTACTAAGTTGCAAGAATAAGATAAAAAATAAAGTAAGGTGTCATTGGTGCTTTTTCACAAACACTTGGAGTGCATATCATAAACAACAAAGAAGTTAATAAGTTTTAATATAAAACAATCCTCAAAATAAAATAGTAACTACCATGGCAAAACCACATACACAAATAAACCAAGAAAAATCAAAATAATCCACCAATTCACAGAATATTCAACTTGAAATTCCAACACCAATAATAAAAAAAATTTGCAAGGAGAGAAAAAGAACAAAAAAGGAATTACAAATAACAAAATTAATATGCAATTAAGAACAATTAAAATAATGGAATGCAATGAGAAAAAGAAGAATTAAAGAGTAGAGAAAGTAAGAAAAGAAACCATAAAGAGGGGATTAGATATAAGTAAGAAAAAGATAAGAGGTGTGAGAAGAGGGAAAAAAAAGAAGAGAAGAGGAGTTTGGATTGCCGGAGGTGGTGGTCGCCGGTGGTAGTGGTCCACCAATGATGGTGGAAGAGGGGAGGGAAGAAGAAAGAAGTAAGAAGTAAGAAGGAAGAAAGAAACAAGGAAGAATTAGGATTAGAGAAAGAAAAGAGGAATGAAAAAAAGGGGGTCTGGGCGGCGCGAGGATTAAATTGAATCCAGGTTGTGACGCATGCACGTCATCCACGCATACACGTGGAAGGCCCAAGAATGAGAGTGATACGTGAGCGTCAGTCACGCGTACGCGTGAGTACTTTTCGTGCTAGACGTACAATACTGGCAACATTCCATCACAACTCTCTGGTTTTTATACCAGAGGCAACATTCAGGGATGACGCGTGCCCGTCGGCCACACTCACGCGTGGGTAGCCAGAAAACAAAGTGACGTATAAGCGTCAATCATGCGCACGCGTGAGTACTTTTCCTGCTAGATGCATGAAACTGGCACAACTCCGGTGCAACTCTCTGGTTTTTGTACCAGGGATTGCAGCATTGACATACGACGCGTGCACGTCGGTCACGCACATGCGTGGAAGGATGAAATTGCAAGGTGATGCGTACGCGTCAGCGAGGCATATGCGTGGGGTGGGTTGTGCGCCTGGTACCCTATCCGCATAGTTCCAGCAAAACTCTCTGGTTTTTGTACCAAAGAGCGCCAGCATCAACTATGACGCGTGCGCGTCAGGGAACGCTTATGCGTGAGCTGGCTTATTTTTGTTGTTATTTTAAAATAATGCAAAACAAAGGTAAACATGCATATTTGAAAATTAACACAGACACCTATTGAAACAAAGATAGGCAAATAAATAAAATAAAACTATAAAAAAGGAAGATCATACCATGGTTAGTTGCCTCCCACCTAGCACTTTTCTTTAACGTCCTTAAGTTTGACGGTGTATAAGCTCAGTCCTCTTCCTTGGCCGGGTCCTTCAAGAGAAAGATCTCCAGCTCCTTGTTATTCTTCACTTTTGCACCATGATAAAGCTTTAAATGGTGGCCATTGACCTTGAAGAAGGTAGGGCTTGAGGGGTGACTTAAGTGGACAACTCCATACGGTTCAACCTTCTCCACCATGTAGGGTCCATCCTATCTTGACCTCAGTTTGCGGGGGCATTAATCTCAACCTCGAGTTATAGAGAAGGACTTGATCCCCAGCTCTAAATTCTCTTCTCTTGATGTTCTGATCATGTACCGCCTTCACCTTTTCTTTGTAGAGCCTTGAGTTTTCATAAGCTTCTAGCCGAATGCACTCCAATTCTTCTAGTTGCAGTTTCCTTTCGACCTCGGCTCCTCCCAATCCTGAGTTACATTCCTTCACAGCCCAATAAGCCTTCTGTTCCACCTCGACCAGAAGGTGACAAGCCTTTCCGTAGACTAGGCGGAACGGACTCATGCCAATCGGTGTCTTGTAAGCTGTCCGATAAGCCCATATCGCATCTCCAAGCCTAGAGCTCCAATCCCTTCTATGAGGTTTAACAATCTTCTCGAGTATGCGCTTGATCTCTCTATTAGACACCTCGGCTTGGTCATTTATTTGGGGATGGTAATCCGTTGTCACCTTGTGAATAATTCAATGTTTCTTCATCAAACCTGTCATTCTTTTATTACTAAAATGAGAACCTTGATCACTCACGATTGCTCGTGGTGATCCAAAGTGGCAAATAATATTATTCCTAACAAAAGAGACAACCACGTTAGCATCATCAGTACGGGTAGGAATTGCTTCCACCCATTTAGGATCATAATCAATAGCTAACAGAATATATAAAAAACCATTTGAGTTTGGAAAGGGACCCATGAAGTCAATACCCCAAACATAAAAAATTTTACAAAACAACATGAGTTGTTGGGGCATCAAATCCCTCTTGGATGTGTTTCCAAACCTCTGGCATTTGTAGCAAGAGTTACAAAAAAGATTAGCATCCTTAAAGAGTGCGGGCCACCAAAATCAACAGTCTAAGATTT
Source organism: Arachis hypogaea (assembly GCF_003086295.3). Classification (NCBI taxonomy): domain Eukaryota; kingdom Viridiplantae; phylum Streptophyta; class Magnoliopsida; order Fabales; family Fabaceae; genus Arachis; species Arachis hypogaea. Next base: position 27,122,489 of record NC_092049.1, read on the forward strand.
TTCTTGTAGTTCTTTGAGGACCAAAGTGGCCACCACTCTCAGAAGAGTGGCATGCCTCTAAGATAGACTGGATTTCGGATTGCGGAACACACCTTCTAATTATTTGGTCAGTACCACATCTCCACAAATATGGGTCATTCTATATGTAGTACTTGGACTCGCTCTTGAGCTTGTCCTTTTGATGTTTAAAAAAATTTGGAGAAAAGGTGTGACTAACCAAATAATTAGCAATTGGGGCATACCAAGGAACTACCTCGGATATTGCCTGCAAGCTATCAAGTGGAAATGCATCATTGATAGGAGTGAAGTCACTTTTAATATGTTCTAGGCGACTCAAGTGGTCCACCACTAAATTTTGGGAACCACTCCTATCCTTGATCTCTAAATCAAACTCTTGCAATAGCAATATCCAACAGATTAACCGTGGTTTTGATTCTTTCTTAACTAGCAAGTATTTCAAAGCTGCATGGTCTGAATATACTACCACTTTGGTTCCAGGTAAATAAGCCCGGAATTTATCCAAGGCAAAAACAATTGCTAAAAGTTCCTAATGCATAATAGGCACTCAAAGTATGCAGTGAAACATAGTCAGTCCATTCCCAAGGCTCTAACAGGAACGAATTGCTTTGATACTATAATGTAACACCCTAACTTTTAGCACCTCATGATCGTACCAAAAGTGAGGCGTTACTAACCTAATTCCTTTTATTATCTATTTAATATTGAGCCTTTACGCATAAAACTATCGATAGTTTTACTAAAACTTATAACGTTTCCAACAAGAACAAACAACACATATTCACCTACTTAATATTAATAATACATTGTAGTATTACATACAAAAGCAATTACAGAACCTACTCCTCTGAATAAAACTCTAACTGACAAGATGAGGCAAAAAATAAATTCTAACAACTCAACTCGTAAACATATTCCTCTGTACTCCCGCAACTTCGCAATAAGCCTTCGCGCCTATAGCTAAAAAGGGTGGAGATAAGGGGTAAAAACTGGGGAGTTCTTAGTAGGGTTGGGGTTAGAAGTTAAGTTCATTATCCAAATTAAAAACTCTTATTTTCCATATAAAATTTCACGCAAAATTACATTTCATATATTTCACTGCTTACTAAGAAACCATTTTAACCAAAGCCTACCGCTGGTCCTTCCAATCACGGCCTTTGGCCCAAATCAAATCAGCTCGGTCTCTGGTCCAAATTAAATCAACTCAGCCTACGGCCCAATTCAACACGAATCACCATCAAAACTTAATCACAAAATAGAATCAATCATAGGCACAAACAATACAAGACAAACACAAATCAGAAGGCAATTACAGAACATAGAATCCAATCACAAGCACATACAATCATGAAAAGATAATCACAACAAGTATGTGCAAACAAGTATGATACATGTCTAGTCCTATACAGGTCATGAGCTCATGTGTCGGTTTGTTGCCCAATTCCCGACACTAGTCCTGAGATAAGCGTTTCGTACGCCGTTCTTATGTCAGCCAACGTCCCCTCCATGAGTGTTACGCATCGCCATCCTCATGGGAAAACCTTCTTTTTGGCCTCAAGTGAGCGTTACGCATCGCCGTACTCACTGAGCCGTCCATATAGTATCAACGTCCCCTCCATGAGCGTTATGCATCGCTGTCCTCATGGGGGAACTTTCCTTTTGATCTCCAGTGAGCGTTACGCATCGCCGTCCTCATTGACCCGTCCTTATAGTGTCAAGTGAACGTTACGTTTCGCCGTCCCCACTAGACACCTGGCACTAAGGCCCAAACAGCACTCAATTTCTTTTTAATCTTTGCTCTCTACACTACTGCGGTAGAGATCCCTTTAATTAATATCTTCTTATCTGCTCTACTGTGGCAGACGTTCATTAAAATCTTTTAGTCTCTGCTCCCTACTCTCATGTGGCAGACAGTCTTTTAAAGTCTTTTTATCTTTGGCCTCTTCTCTCTTGTGGCAGAGATCTGCTCTCCTATGGGAGATATTCGTTTAGTTAATACATTCTTTTCTTTCTCATTTTTCTCTTTTATTTTCTTACTTTTTTTCTTTTTCTCTTCTTTTCTTCAATCCTTTAATTCTTTATCATAACTCAACTTCACATTCTTCCCTCACCTTTTCCTAAGTATCTTTTGGAAAAGAATTATAAAGTACTTTAATTAAGTCTGTATTTTCTAAAACTTTTAAGATCACTCTGTTTTCTCTTCTCTAACATATAATAATATTAATAATATCTTTACTAGATAATATTTTTAATAAAATAATAATAATAATAATAATAATAAAGATATTTTAAATAGTAAATATGTAATATATATATATATATATATATATATATCAATTAATTTCTAAATCATGAACCTTTTAATATCCTATTTTTAACCTCAATATTTTATAAAATTATATTCAAACCCTCAATTGTTTACATATTTATAAAAATAGCCTAAACTTTCATAAAATATCCATTTTACCCCTGAATTTTACTTATTACCCAAATTATCTGAAAAACGTATATAATTACAAAACTAACTTCAATTTTTATTAAATTACTATTTCATTCTCAAATATAAATATTAATTTCCTAATTATAAATTTATCGAAGAACTGAATCTCATTTGCAAAATTCTTCAAGTTTAGCTTGAGTTTTAAGTCCGTTTTTTAAGATTTACTATTACCGATTTTTCTCAATTTTTAATTTAATCTTTCAACTACCAAATCTCATCAAGTTCCTTAAAAATATCATATCACAACAGTCTCAAAATCATTAAAACAACCACAGCTGAGCTATTTCTTATAGCCAAACCAACAAATCACAAGCAACAATAATAATTCAGCATAAACTCATTTAAACTCAAACAATTATCAAACACCCATGTCTACTTGGGTTCGTGTGAATACGTGACTGGAAAGCGCGAACCGCCAGCTATGTTTATACATCTCTCAGACGGCTAATCGACGACTTCGATGGGGACTTCTTGAGACACCAGTTCAGCCAATTTCTGGGGAGATTAGGACCTCTGTGGTTGAGGCTAGAACCCAAAGAAGCAGCATTCTCTGATCCAAAAGATTCGACCTTGTCTGTGGCGTTTTGAGTAGGATTGCCAAGAGAATGAACTGCTAGAGCTTCACTCTCCGTCAGATTGAAATGACCACGGCCAATGGCGTTTGATCTGTAGGAGAGGAGATTGATGACCACGGCCAATGGCGTTGATCACATACAACCTGCCATAGAAGATGTCATTCACAAGCAAAGAGACAGTAATACCAGAGTTAATTCAGAAAGGCAAAGCAACTCCAATCCTTCACCATATCCATATTGCTGATTCCATTTAATATAAAAAGTAATTTATACAATATTAATCCATATCCAACAACCTTCTGATTCGCCTGACTAAGACTTGCAAGATAACCATAGCTTGCTTCAAAAAACAATCCTCATGGGATTGACCCTGACTCACTCAGGTATTACTTGGACGACCCAGTGCACTTGTTCGTATAATTGTACGGAGTGTGGGGATTCATGCACCAAGTTTTTGGCGCCGTTGTCGGGCATTGTTCGAGTTTGGACAAACTGACGGATTGTCTTACTCCTTAGATCAGGTAATTTTATTTTATTTGAGTCTTTTATTTTTATTCTTCTTTAATTTTTGAAAAAAAATAAAAAAATTTCAAAAATATTTTTTTCTTTGTTTAATCTTTGTTCTTTGTTTGAGTCTTACATGTTCCTATTTTTCAATTCCAAAAATTTTAAAACTTTACCAAAAACCTTTATCTTTTTTGTCACCTTCTTTTATTTGAGTCTTTGTTCTTGTTCTTGTTTGAGTCAATTTTCGAAACTTTGAGTCTTTCTTTCAAGAAAAAAAAAATTTCAAAAATATTTTCTTTAGTTAAATCTTGTGTCAGATCTTTAAGTTTGGTATCTTCTTTGTGTTTTTCTTTTAATTTTCGAAAATTTGTGTTTGATTTTCTAAAAATTTTTAATTTGGTGTCCTTTATGTGTTCTTGTGTTCTTTAAATTTCTTGAGTCTTGTCCTATGTGTTCTTGTGTTTCCTTGTGTTTTGATCTTAAAATTTTTAAGTTTGGTATTTTTTTGTGTTTTTCCTTCAAATTTTCGAAAATAAGGTGCATTAGATCTAAAAATTTTAAGTCTTGTGTCTTTTACTTGTTTTTCTCATTCCTCATTAAATTCAAAAATAAAAAAATATCTTTTCTATCTTAAAATTAACTTAATTTTCAAAATTTTCATTAAAAATTCAGATTTTAATTTTAAAATTTTTATCTTATCTTTTACAAATTTCAAATTTAAGAATTCAAATTTCAATTTTCAAAATAAAAACTTTTTCAAAATCTTATCTTTTTCAAAACTTTTCAAAATCTTATCTTATCTTTTCTAATCTTAAATTTTAAAATCAAATCTTTTTCAAATCTTTTTAATTTCTCATCTCATCTTTTCTTATCTCAATTTTTAAAATTAAATCTTTTTCAAATCTTTTTTATTTCTTATTTTATCTTTTCTTATCTTTTTAATTTCAAAGTCAAATCTTTTCTTATCTTATCTCTTACCTTATTTTAAATTTAAATCTTTTCTTAATTAATTATCTTCTCTCTCATCTTTTTCAAAACTCCCTAACTAACTCTTCTCTCTTCTTAATTTTCGAAAACTCCCTTCTATTTCTCTCTTCTCTTTTTCGAAATTACACTAACTAATTTTTAATTTTTTTAAAATTATTAACTTAATTTTTGAAATTAATAAATAAATAAAATAAAATAAAAATATTTTAATTCTTAATTAACTTTTCTATTTATGCTTCTTCTTCTATTCACTTCTATTCATTCGAATTCTACTCCTCTCCTATCTTCCATCTTCACTCTTCTATCTTCTTCTTTCTTTCTTCACATCTCACAAGGAGTCCTTTGTTTTTGAACATAGATCTCCCATTTGGCTTCTATTTTTTCGTCTTTCTTAGTTTCTTGTTTATGACCAGGAACAGGAATAAAAAACCTCTCTTTAATCCTAATCCTGAACCTGAAAAGACTTTAAGGAGAAGCTTACAATAAGCTAGAACAAAACACTTCGGAAGAAAACCTTTCATAAAATTTTGAACAAGAAAAGGAAGACATGGCCGAACCTGGAGGAGAGGCAAGAAAGGTGCTTGGTGACTACAATCCTGATTTTTATGGAGGAAGTATCAATGTACCTCCTATTAGAGCAAGAAGCTTTGAGATCAACACCCACGACATATCTCATTAGTGTTGCAGAAGTTCCAGTTTCACAGAAACCCACAGGAAGACCCCAGTAGGTTCATCACTGACTTCTTGCAGTTCTGTGATACTGCAGAGACCAATGGAATAGACCCTGAATTCCACAGGCTAAAACTATTCCCATTTGCTCTGAAAGATCGAGCAAAAGATTGGTGGTATATGTTACCAAGAGGAAGTATGAACACCTGGGATCAGGTTGTTAACAAATTCCTAAAAAGATTCTCTCCCTGGCAGAGATTGGCTAAGTAAGCAACATATGTTCAGGCCCCAGTCAGAACAGAAGTTCTAGACAAGGAGGCTGTAGCCGCACCCCCTGAGGAGAGTTATAGCGCTCCTAGTGCTATGAGTGGTGGCCAACCTCAAGGAAACACTCACACCTACAACCCGTGGACATCTGAGCTAGTTAATACTTCTTCCACTGAGTTGTTTGAAGAGGTGCATCCCTGTGGGGCCTTCCTAGAAAGCCTGATGCTCTCTAGGAAGGAGACTTTAAAAGAAGGTGAGACAGTGGTCTTCAGCAAGGAGGCCGAACCTCAGGAGTATACTACTGAGGGACTTAAGACAATCAAGGACAAGGAGGATCCTGAGAATGCCAGTGAGAACGCCCTTGCAGAGGTGAAAGAACCTCAAGAGCTATCTCTCTTAGGCATGCAAACAAAACCAGAAGATGAGCAACTGGCTCATTTCCAAGCAACATTCAAGAAGCTACAAGTCAATATCTCTTTTACAAAGGTATTTGAAAAGAATGATCTAAGGGGAGACGAAATAAAGGTACTTACTGAGAAGTACAGTATCCTAAATCAGAATGAGCTGCCTAGGAAGATGCCAGATCCAAGAAACTTTCAGATCCTATGGACTACTAGAAAGATCATTTTTGACAAAGCCCTGTATGACCTTGGCTTAAGTTTAAATCTGATACCTTCGACTGAGGCAGGGGCCAAATTTGGAGAGACTGGGAAGGCATTGAACGCTAGTGAGGAAGCCCTCACTGGGCGTTCAACGCCCATAATGGCAGCAAGCCTCAGGGAGCACTGGCTGGGCATTCAACGCCCAAACAGACAGGAACTCTGGCACTGAACGCCAGTGAGGAACCCCTCAATGGGCGTTCAACGCCCAACCAGACAGGGAAGCTGGTGTTGAACGCAAGCCGAGATACTCCGGCTGGGTGTTCAACGCCCAAAAGGATAGAGGAACTGGCATTTAAAGCCAGTAAGGGTGCACAGCATGGGCGTTCAACGCCCAAAGAGCTAACAGACTTGGCGTTGAATGCCAGTAAAAGCACACCTTCTGAGTGTTCAATACCCACTCAAGAAACCCCTATCCCAGAACCAAAGGAAGCCAAGGCTCATATAAAGACCATAGTGGTTTCTTTACATGCACTTATGCAGTGCATGAGTTCTGATGAATACTCATCCTCTGATAAGGATGAAAACACTAGGAAAGAGCAAGTTGCTTGGTACTTAGGAGCTCTTATAAAGCTGAATGCCAAGTTATTTGGTATAAAGCTTCAAGAGGAAGAACCTCCATTGCTTTCCAAAGAACTCAATGCTTTGGTTCAGCAGAAGCTACCTTAGAAGCTTCCAGATCCTGGGCGCTTCCTGATTCCTTGCACCATAGGCACCATGACCTTTGAAAAGGCTCTATGTGACCTAGGGTCAAGTATAAACCTCATGACACTCTCTGTAATGGAGAAGCAGAGAATCTAAGAGGCACAAGAAACAAGGATTACCTTGCATAAGGACTGGATGGTGTTCAAGGTTCTTGACCCTCTATTACCCCCTGACAAGGGAGGCACTTGCATGAAGGATTCAGCATCCAAGCCTCCTCCCTTGGATGAAACCGATTCAATCCCTCCTAAGACCAAACGTAAGTTTGGTGTTGGATGTACACTATCCACAAAGGAGGAAGGCCCCAAAAGGAAGATACATAGGGGTTGGAAAAACAAAAATATCCCTACTGAAGGCTTTTCACCATGGAAAATGGTAATGTTCACTTACCTCATCATGGTATTCACCATGGAAGAGGGAAATGGTACTAAGGGACACCAGCATATTACTGCAAGCCCAACCTTGCCTCATGCAGTGAACAAGATCCTATCTCTTGAGCGTCTTACGTTAATTCATGAGAGTACAGGAATGAAGCCCCCAGTAAGGAGTAAGGATTTATTTCTCTATGACTATCTTCCTCCTTGAAAGGAGTTGTCTGTCAAGCTAATGACATTAAAAAAAATACTTGTTGGGAGGCAACTCAACCTTAATTAATTATTCTTATTTTTCTAATTTATTTTTCTTTTAAGTTATTTTTTTAGGTTCATGATCATGTGCAGCAGTCAGAACAGAGACAAAAAATGTTCAGCAGTGAATACAGAACACTCTGGATGGAGTGTTGCTAGAGTTGAACGCCAGCCATGGTGTAGTAGATATGGAGGGCAGGGAATTCAACTGCCCTAGCCTCTCAGGACCAGTAGGTCCTACAGAATCCCCACCTACACCACCCTCTTCTACTCTATTCTTCCCCATTGTTCATATTTGCTCGAGGACGAGCAAAACTCTTAAGTTTGGTATTGCAAAAAGCTTTGATTTTTGACTCCAACCACTCCTAAAGGGCTATGAAGGAAGAACAACAAAGGCAAAGGAGTGACATTCAAGAGATCTAGCACCATATTGGATCCTCAAGAAGGAGTTCTAGCCGCCACCATTAAAGGTGGATTCATTCTCTTTATCTCCTTTTCCTATTATTTTTTCTATTTTCTGTTATGTTGTATTGTCTATTCTCTTGTTCTTGTTCCATGATCATTTGCATTTATGCCTTAAAGTTGTAAAATGTTCCATATATCTCTCACCTTACTTAAAAGAAAATTTTAATTCAGAAGAATTGAGAGATACATGAATCTCAAATTTATAATAAGAATAGTTTAATTATCTTGATGTGGTGTCATTGCTTTTATTTTCTGAATGTATGAATAAACAGTACATATTTGAAGTTGAAATTTTAGAATGTTGGCTCTTGAAAGAATAACGAAAAAGGAAAGGTATTATTGGTAATCTGAAAAATCTAGAAAAATTTATTCTTGAAGCAAGAAAAACCAGCAAACAGAAAAAGAAAAAGCATGTGCAAAAGAAAAAAATATATGCATGTGAAAAAAAAAATAAAGCAGAAAAAGCCAATAGCTCTTTAAACCAAAAGGCAAGAGCAAAAAGCCAGTAACCCTTTAAACCAAAAGGCAAGGGTAAAAGGATCCAAGACTTTGAGCATCAGTGGTTAGGAGGGCCTAAAGGAATAAAATCCTGCCCTAAGTGGATCAACCAAGCTATCCCTCACCATGTGCTTGTGGCGTGAAGGTGTCAAGTGAAAAGCTTGAGAATGAGCGGTTAACGTCGTAATCCAAACCAAAAAGACTGTGCTTAAGAACTCTGGGTACCTCTATCTGGGGAATCTAGCAAAGCTGAATCAAAATCCGAAAGGGTTCACCCAGTTAAAGTGTCTGTGGCATTTATGTATCCAGTGGTAATATTGGAAAACAAAGTGCTTAGGGTCACGGTCAAGATTCTGAAAGCTGTGTTCAAGAATAAAAAAGAACTGCACTAGGAGAGTCAATAATATTATCTGGATTCTAAGTTCCAAAAGAGACCAACAGTTCTAAGTTTCAATGGATAGTGAGATGCCAAAACTTTTCAGAAGCAAAAAGCTACTAAGTCCTGCTCATCTAATAGAAACTGAGCTTCATTGAAAACTTTGAAATTTATTGTATCTTACTCTTCTTTTTATCCTAATGTGTTTTTAGTTGCTTGGGTACAAGCAACTGTTTAAGTTTGGTGTTGTGATGAGCGGATATTTTATACGCTTTTTGACATTATTTTCATATAATTTTTAGTATATTTTGTTTAGTTTTTATTAAGTTTTTATAGGTTTAAGTATTAAATTCACATTTTTGGATTCTACTATGAGTTTTTGTGATTTTTTGCAATTTTAGGAATTTTCTGGCTGAAATTGAGGAGCTGGAGCAAAAGTCTGATTTAGAGACAAAGAAAGCACTACAGATACTGTCTAGATCTGACCTCCTTGCACTCGGAAGAGCTTTTCTGGAGTTACAGAGCATTCCAGAAATGTGTAATAGTCCATGCTTTGCTTCAGATTAGAAGGCCCAAAACTGGCATCCAACGCCAGCCTTCTGCCCCCTTTCAGGCGTCCAGCGACCAAAGCGCAGAGACCAGCGTCCAAACACCCAGAGAGGACCCCCTATGTTTATACATTTCTCAGATGGCTAATCCACGACTTCGTTGGGGACTTCTCGAGACACCAGTTTAACCGATTTCTGGGGAGATTAGGGTCTCTGTGGTAGAGGCTAGAATCCAAAGAAGCAGCATTCTCTTATCCGAAAGATAATACCTTGTCTGTGGCGTTTTGAGTAGGATCGCCAAGAGAATGAACTGCTAGAGCTTCACACTCCGTCAGATTGAATGACCACGGCCAATGGCGTTGATCACATACAGCCTGCCATAGAAGTCATTCACAAGCAAAGAGACAGTAACACTAGAGTTAATTCAGAAAGGCAAAGCAACTCCAATCCTTCACCATATCCCTATTACTGATTCCATTTAATATAAAAAGTAATTTATACAATATTAATCCATATCCAACAACCTTTTAATTTGCCTAACTAAGACCTGCAAGATAACTATAGCTTGCTTCAAACCACAATCCTTGTGGGATCGACCCTGACTCTCTCAGGTATTACTTGGACGACCCAGTGCATTTGCTGGTACAGCTGTACGGAGTGTGGGGATTCGTGCACCAATAGCCAAGAGGCATGATAATGTGTATGGTCTCACCCTAGATTATTTAAAAAATCAAAATGTAAAATGTTTCTTTTCTTTTGATTCTGAAAAATGAATTTGGCATAAAACATTGGAATCTGCTAGCATGTTTTAAATTTCAAAATTAATAAAAAAATTAGTTAGAGGTCTTCCTAATATCAATTTTGACAAAGACATTATTTGTGATGCGTGTCAAATGGGTAAACAAACAAAGTCTTCTTTTAAAACTAAAGTAGATGTCTCAACTAGACACTTTTGCATATTGATCTTTTTGGTCATACTAGAACTCAAAGTGTGTGAAAAATCCTAAAGCTTAGTTATTTTGGATGACTACACAAGGTATGATTAGGTTTTTTTTATTGTTCATAACAATGATGCTTTTTTGTTTTTGAAAATTTCTGTAAAAAGGTTCAAAATGAAAAAGATTGTAAAATTGTCTCTGTTAGAAGTGACCATGAAAAAGAATTTGAAAACTATCTTTTTAAAACTTTTGTGATCAAAATAGAATTTCACATAACTTCTCTTGTCCAAGAACTCCTCAACAAAATGGAGTTGTATGGAAAAAAGAATTAGGAGTCTCCAATAGATGGCTAGAGTCATGCTATGGTGAGAATGAAATTCCCCAAATTTTTATATACAGAAAATGTTAACCCTGCTTGCTACATTTTGAACTGAATCATCATTAGAAAATTCTTGAAAATGATATCTTATGAGCTATGGAAAGGAAATCCTCCTACTTTGCACTATTTTCATGTTTTTGGAACAAATTTTTTTGTGTTAAATATCAATAAAAATTTGAGAAAATTTGATTCAAAATCATATGAGGACATTTTTTTTGTTTACTCCACCTCTAGCAAAGCCTATAGAATTTATATCAAAACTACTAAAATTGTAGATGAGACTATGCATGTTACTTTTTCTGATACTAATGTTTTTTCTAGTGTTTCTAAAGTTGATTGTGCAGATATTCCAAGCAATGAAGCTATATAAGTCACTACCAATCCAGAATAAATTTCTGTTCCAAATGCTACTTAGGAGCATTTTGCAGGAGACAATTCTATTTTGTCTCCTGCTACTCATGCCAAAACCAGTACAACAGAAAGTAATAATGAAGCCACTAATTCTAAAACAACAAACACTCAAATTAAACTTAGAGAACGGAGATCTCATCTGAACTATCTTCATAAATTCATCATTAGAGATCCATCAATAAAAAAAATTACAAGATCAGCATTAAAAAAAATCTGAATTCAAGCAACGTGGCATTTATGTCAACTGTTGAACCTAAAAATATTGAAGAGGCCATTGATGATCCGTTTTGGGTGAAATAAATGGAAGAAGAGCTCTAGCAATTTAAGGAAAACCAAGTATGAACTCTAGTTCCCAGACCAATTGGAAAGAAAGTGACTGGAACTAGATAGATTTTCAGAAACAAGTTAGGAGAAAATAGAACAATAGCTAGAAACAAAGCTCGACTTGTGGCCCAAGAATTTGACCAAGAAGAAGGAATCGATTTAGATGAATCGTTTACTCTAGTGGCCATAATGGAAGCCATTGGACTGCTACTTGCTTATGTTGCACATCTCAAATTCAAATTGTTTCAAATAGATGTAAAATATGTATTTTTAAATAGAATTTTAGAAAGAGATATCTATGTTGAACAACCCACTAGTTTTAAAAAAAATCTCTAATCATGTTTCAAACTAGTTAAGGATCTTTATATAATGAGACAAGTTCCTAGAACTTGGTATGAGAGACTTAGTTACTTTTTGCTTAAAGATTATTTTCAAAGGGGTACAATAGACACTACTCTATTTATAAAGAATTTCAATGACAATTTTATTTTAGTATAAGTATATGTTGATGATATTATTTTTGGATTTGTTGATGAATCTTTTTGTGCAGAATTTAGTAGCTTAATGACAAGTTAATTTGGTATGAGCGTCATGGGTGAGCCCACTTTCTTTTTTGGACTACAAATAAAACAAATGAAGGATCAAATTTTTGTACATCAAGAAAAATATGTCAAAGAGTTCGTAAATAAGTTTGGAATGGGGCTTGCTAAGTCAATAAACACTCCTATGCATTCTTCCACTAAGCTTGACAAAGATGAAAATGAAAATGATGTTGACGAGATAAGATACCGAAGAATGATAGGCTCACTAAAATATTTAACAGCTTTAAGACCTGACCTAATATTTATTGTGGGGCTGTATTCAAGATTTCAATCCCATCCTAAAGAGTCTCTGGTGCATGGAATTTAACTTCACACAACTGAACCAGCAAGTGCACTAGGTTGTCCAAGTAATACCTGAGGTGAGTCAGGGTCGATCCCATGAGGATTGTCGGCTTGGATCAAACAATGGTTATCTTGTAAATCTTAGTCAGGCGGATAGAGAAGTTGTGTAGTTGTTTAAATGCATAAAAGTAAAATAAAGATAACGTTACTCAATAGTTGTGAATCTAATGATAAGAAGATGGTTAAGGCTTCAGAGATGCTTTGTTCTTCTGGATCAATACTTTCTTACTGTCTACTCCATATGTGAATGATTTCTTCTATAGCAGGCTGTATGTGATCAACGCCGGTTGAGAGGCCACCAATCTTCCTCTAGGCTGAACACCAGGTTTAGTGCACGTCTAGTCTGAATGAGGGTGAAGCTCCTACAGTTCATCCCCTTGGTGATCCTACTCAAAATGCCACAGACAAGATCAAATCTTCCGGATTAGATAATGCTGCACCTTGATTCTAGCCTTTACCACAAAGACCCTAATCTCCCCATACCTCGGCCGAACAAATGTCTCGAGAAGTCCCCAACGAAGTCGTAGATTAGCTGTCTAAGAGATGTATCCTCAAGCTAGTGGATCAATAATATCCGATGAAAGACGGTAACTAAACCCATGTAGAATAGAGATAACTTGTGATGGTTCAACTCATTCATAAGGTTAAAGAAGGAAGATACATATTAGAAGAGAATCAAACACAAATTGAAATAAAACAGTAGTACTTTTATTAATCCATAAAACTCAGCAGAGCTCCTAACCTTAACCTAGGAAGTTTAGTGGCTCATACTGTACAATGAAACTCGAAAATATGAAATAGTGTTCTATGGTGGTTGAAGATCCAAAACAAGGGTGATCTACTCCTATATATACTAATCTAATAACTAAGGATTATAGAAATATGATAAGCTTAGGCTTGTAGTGTGAAAATCCACTTCCGGGGCCCACTTGGTGAGTGTTTGGGCTGAACTAAGGGTGTCTTCACGTGCTAGTAGGCTCCTTGGGTGTTGAACGCCTACTTAGGACATCTTATGGGGAGTTGGACGCCAGCTGCTGCCTTTTGGGCGTCCAACGCGAGAATGGGGGTAGATGGCTGGCATTGAACGCCAGTTTTGGGCCTTAATCTCCAAAGACAAGTATGGACTATTATATATTATTGGATAGCCCCAGATGTTAACTTTCCATAGCTGTTGAGAACGCTCCATTTGGATATTCGTAGCTCCAGAACTACTTGCTTGAGTGCACGGAGGTCAGATCCTCACAACATCTGCTACGCTTTCCTTGCCTCTAAATTAGACTTTGTCAAAAACTCTAAGATTTCAGCTAGAAAATACCTGAAATCACAATAAAACACAACTCATAGAAAAATCCAAAAATGTGAATTTTACACTAAAACCTATGAAAATATAATAAAACTTAAATAAAACATAACAAAAACTATATGAAAATGATGTCAAAAAGGGTATAAAATATCCGCTCATCACAACACCAAACTTAGGCTGTTGCTTGTCCCTAAGCAACTATAAACAAAGTAGGATAAAAAGAAGAGTAAGATATAATAAATCTCAGAGTTTTCATTGAAGCTCAGTTTCAATTAGATGAGCAGGACTTAGTAGCTTTTTGCTTCTGAATAGTTTTGGCATCTCACTATCCATTGAAGCTCAAAAATGTTGGCATCCTTGGGAACTTAGAATCTATATGATATTATTGACTATCCTAGTTTAGTTCTTTTTTATTCTTGAACATGGCTTTTAGAGTCTTGGTCGTGGCCCTAAGCACTTTGTTTTCCAGTATTACCACCGGATACATAAATGCCACAGACACTTAACTGGGTGAACCCTTTCGGATTGTGATTCAGCTTTGCTAGAATCCCCAGATAGAGGTGTCCAAAATTCTTAAGCACACTCTTTTTGCTTTGGATTACAACTTTAACTGCTCAGTCTCAAGCTTTTTACTTTACACCTTCACACCACAAGCATATAATTAGGGACACTGTTCCTTTGGAGTGCTTAGGCCAAGATTTTGTTTCTTTTAGGCCCTCCTAACCATTGATGCTCAAAACCTTGGATCCATGCTCTTGCCTTTTGGTTTAAAGAGCTACTAGCTTTTTGCTCTTGCCTTTTGGTTTAAAGAACTATTGGCTTTTTCTATTATAAATTTTTTTTCGCATGCATTTGTTTTTATTTTTATTGCATCTTGCTTTTTGCTGCTTTTTCTTGCTTCAAGAATCAATTTCTTTTGATTTTTCAGATTACCAATAATACTTCTCTTTTTTATTATTCTTTCAAGAGCCAACATTCTTAAACTCCAATTTCAAACATGCACTGTTCATTCATACATTCAGAAAACAAAAGGAATGCCACCACATCAAAATAATTTACTATTCTTATTATATAACTCGAAGATTCATGCATCTTAATTTTTATTTTTCAAATAAGATTTTTTTTAAGTAAGATGAGAGATATATGGAACATTTTATAACTTTAAGACATAGATAGAAATGATCATGCAGTAAGAACACGAGAACAGACAATAAAACATGATGGAAAATAGAAAAATGACATAAAAGCAAGGGGTGATAGAATGGGACCACCTTAGTGATGGCGGCTACCACTTCCTCTAGAGAATCCAATAGAGCGCTTGATGTCTTCAATGTCACGTCTTTGTCTCTGTTGTTCTTCACTCATAGCTCTTTGATCTTCTCTAATTTTAATGAGGATGGTGGAATGCTCTTGATGCTCCATCCTCAGCTGATTCATGTTAGAGCTTAATTCTCCCATAGAAGTATGCCATTGATCTCAATAGCTTTGAGGAGGAAAATACATCTCTTGAGGTATCTCAGGGATCTTATGTTGAGACGACTCCACATGCTCATGGTGTGGTTCATGAGCCGGCTCTCTAGTATGCTCCATCCTTCTTTTAGTGATGGGCTTGTCTTCCTTAATTGGAATGTCACCTTCTATGACAATCCCAACTGAATTGCATAGGTGACAGATAAGATGAGGGAAAGCTAACCTTGCTTGGGTGGAGGGATTGTCCACCACTTTGTACAACTCTTGAGGTATCACCTCATGTACTTTTACCTCATTTCCGAGCATGATGCAATGGATCATGATGGCTCGGTCTATGATCACCTCGGACCGGTTGCTAGTAAGGATGATAGAGCGTTAGATAAATTCCAACCATCCTCTAGCTATGGGCTTGAGGTCAAGCCTTTTTAGTTGGATAGGCTTGCCTTGGGAATCCCTTTTCTACTGTGCTTCTTCCACACAGATGTTTAAGAGCACTTGATCCAGCCTTTGACCAAAATTGACTCTTCTAGTGTAAGGATGTGGGTCTCCTTGCATCAAAGGCAAGTTGAACGCCAACCTCACACTTTTCGGACTAAAGTCTAGGACTCTCCCTCAGACCATGGTGCTCCAATTTTTAGGATGAGGGTTCACACTAATGTCATGGTTTTTCGTGTCCTATACATTAGCATAGAATTCTTGCACCATTGAGATCCCAATCTCTTGGATGTGATTTGTTAGGACTTCCCAAACTCTTCTCCGAATTTCATGTCGGATCTCTGGATACTCATTCTTCTTAAGCCTAAAAGGGACCTCAGATATCACCCTTTTTTTGCCACTACTTCATAGAAGTGATCTTGGTGGGCTTTGGTGATGAATCTCTCCATCTCCCAAGATTCGGAGGTGGTGGCTACGGCCTTTCCTTTCCTCTTTCTTTAGGGTTCTCCGACCTTGGGTGCCATAAGTAGGAATGGAAAGAAAAAGCAAGGCTTTTCCAACACCAAACTTAAAATCTTTGCTCATCCTCAAGCAAAAATAAACAAAAGAAAAGAATGGAGTAGAAGAAGAAGAAAATAGATGGAGATGAAGGGAAAAGAGTAATTCAGCCAAGTGAGGGCTAAAGGTGTATGAGTAGTGTGTGGGATTAGTGGTATGATTGGGGGTATTTATAGGGAGATTGTGGTTAGGGATTCGAAAGAATGAGGGGGAATATGGGTGGGAAAGTTTGAATTTTAGTGGGTGAGGGGTTGGTGAGAGTTATGATAGTTTTGGGGAAGAGGCATGGATGTGATTGGTTGAGGGGTTTATAGGGAAGAGTGTGTGGAAAAGTGTGAAAAGAAGAGAGAGAAGAATGTGGGGTAGGTGAAGATGTTGTGGGACCCACTGGTCTTGAAAGGCTAGGGAATTCAAATTCCCTTATCCCCTTATGGGCGTTGAACGCCCAGCTCATGCTCCATAGATGGCGTTCAACGCTAGCCCCCTATTCCATTTAGGGCGTTCAGGAGTGACCTCCTTCCTGGCATTCAACGGCAGGTCTTCTGCTTCTTTTAGGCATTGAACGCCCAGTCTCTACTCCATGGCTGGCGTTCAACGTCAAATTTTTGGTCTTCTTAGGTGTTGAATGCCCATCAGGGACACTTTGTGTGGTGCTCAACGCCAGTTTAGCTGTTTCTAGTGGGCGTTGAATGCCCACTCTGCCTTCCTTATCTGGTGTTCAATGCCAGCAAGATACTTATTCCAGAGTGTTCTGTTTCTATTTCTGAACCTTTCTGTCTCTGTTCTGACTAATGCATGTGATCATGAACCTAAAGAAACAACTAAAAAAAATAAACTTAAGGAATTTGTCATGTAAAATAAACTTTAAAAGAAATAGAAATCACTAAATATGGTTGGGTTGCCTCCCAATAAGCGCTCCTTTAATGTCAATAGCTTGACAATTAGCTCCTTACAGAGATTGATATGGGCTCAGAATTTCGTCCCTTATAGTGAACTTTCTTCCTGTCTTTTCATGGATGAGCTCCACATGCTCCAGAGACAAGATGCTACTCACTGTATATGGTATGACTGGTTTCTTTGTGAAGACAACTCTCATGCCAGGTGAGAGGCCTTCAGTGGGGATCTTTTTGTCCCTCCAGCCTTTAAGTACTTTCTTCTTAGTACCTTTGTTCTCAGTGCTTGTTGATGGCTACCCAATACCAAACTTAGAATTGGTACCTGGGGGCTTAGTAAAGCTCTGCACTGAAAGAGATGGTTGGAACACTAAGTGTGCACAGTTATCTCTCTTTTTTCAGAGGGAGAGTTGGGGTGAGGCATCTTGAACAAGATGTTCTTCTCCCCTAGTTGTAAAATTAGTTCTCCCTTTGCTACTTCAATGATAGCATTGGCAGTGGCTAGGAAAGATCTTCCAAGGATGATGGACTCATCCTCATCTTTCCCAGTATCTAAGATTATGAAGTTTGTAGGGATGTAAAGGTCTTCAACCTTCACCAAGACATCCTCTACTAGGCCATATGCTCTTTTCATTAACTTGTCTGTCATCTCTAATGAGATATTTGTAGCTTGTACCTCAAAGATTCCCAACTTCTCCATCACAGAGAGTGGCATGAGGTTTATACTTGACCCTAGGTCACACAGAGCCTTCTCAAAGGTCATGGTGTCTATGGTGTAAGGAATTAGGAAGCATCCGGGATTCGGAAGCTTTTGAGGCAGCTTCTGCTGAACCCAAGCATTGAGTTCTTTGGTAAGCACTGGAGGTTCTTCCTCCAATGTCCTTACTCCAAATAACTTGGCCTTTAGCTTCATCAGAGCTCCTAGGTACCGAGCAACTTGCTCTTCCCTAGTTTCCTCATCCTCATCAGAGGATGAGTATTCATCAGAAGTCATGCATTGCAAGAGTGCATACAAGGGGACCTCTATGGTCTCTATATGAGCCTTGGCTTCCTGTAATTCTTGGATAGGGACTTCATCAGTGGGTATTGAATACTTTGCAAGAACACCCTTACTGGCGTTCAACTCCATCTCATGGCTTTTTGAGCATTGAACGCTCAGTGGGGACATCTTCACTAGCGTTCAACGCCATCTTCTCTGCCAATTTGGGCGTTGAACACCCAGTAAGATTCTCCTTACTGGCGTTCCAAGCCAGCTCTTGTGCCAGTTTGGGCGCTGAACACCCAGTAAGGTCTTCCTTACTGGCGTTCAATGCCATTAAAGGTGCAGCATTGGGCATTGAACACCTAGTAAAGACTTCCTTACTGGCATTCAACGCCAAGAATTGAATATCATTGGGCGTTGAACGCCCATTATGGATCTCATCATTGGCATTCAACGCCAGATTACTCTCTTCAGATTCGGCCTCAGCTTCAGTAGTGATGGCCTTGCACTCTTCTCTTGGGTTTACTTCAGTGTTACTAGGAAGAGTGTTAGGAAGAGTCTCAGGGATTCTCTTGCTCAGTTGAGCAACTTGTACCTCTAAATTTCTGATGGAGGATCTTGTTTCAGTTATAAAACTATGAGTGGTCTTAGAGAGATTGGAGACTATAGTGACTAAGTCAAAAAGGCTCTGCCTAGGAGTCTCCATATGTTCCTAAGAAGATGGGAATGGTGGCCTGTTGTTGAACATATTCTGGGTTCTTCCACCTTGATTATTATGGAAGCCTTGCTGAGGCTTCTGTTGATCCTTCCATGAAAGGTTAGGATGATTCCTCCATGATGAATTATAGGTGTTTCCATAGCATTCTCCCATGTAATTTACCTCCTCCATCATGGGTTGGTTAGGATCATAAGCTTCTACTTCAGAGGAAGTTTCTTGGGTGCTGCCAGCTACAGCTTGCATTCCACTCAAATGCTGAGAGATTATATTGACCTGTTGGGTCAAGATCTTGTTCTGAGCCAATATGGCATTCAGAGTGTCTACTTCAAGAACTCCTTTCTTCTGAGCTGTCCCATTGTTCATAGGGTTTCTCTCAGAGGTGTACATGAATTGGTTGTTTGCAACAGTCTTAATGAGTTCTTTTGCCTCTTCAGGCATTTTCTTCAAGTGGAGTGATCCACCTGCAGAGCTGTCCAATGATATTTTGGACATCTAGGACAAACCATCATAGAATATACCTAGGATAGACCATTCTGAGAGCATGACAGGAGGACATCTCCTGATCAGTTGCTTGTATCTTTCCCAGGCTTCATAGAGGGATTCACCTTCTTTTTGTCCGAAGGTTTGAACTTCCACTCTGATTTTGCTCATCTTCTGAGGTGGAAAGAACTTGGCCAAGAAAGCATTGACCAATTTTTCCCAAGAGTCTAGGCTTTCTTTAGGTTGAGAGTCCAACTATATCTTAGCTTTGTCTCTAACCGCAAAGGGAAAGAGCATAAGTCTGTAGACCTCAGGATCCAGTCCATTGGTCTTAACAGTGTCACAGATTTACAAAAATTCAGATAGAAATTGATGTGGATCTTCCAGTGGAAGTCCATGGAACTTGCAATTCTGTTGCATAAGAGAGACTAATTGAGGCTTAAGCTCAAAGTTATTTGCTCTAATGGCAGGTATGGAGATACTTCTTCCATAGAAATCAGAGGTTGGTATGGTGTAGTCACCAAGAACCTTTCTTGTATCTCCTTCGTTGTTTGGCTCAGCTACCATGCTTTCAGCTTCTTGTTCGAAAATCTTTGTGAGATTTCCTTCGGAGTGTTGTGATTTAGCTTGTTGCAAATGTTTCTTTAAGGTCCTCTCAGGTTCAGGATCAAGATTAAAGAGAGGTTCTTTATCTCTGTTCCTGCTCATAAACAAGAAAAGAAAGCAAAGAAAGAGCAGAAAAAAGTCTCTATGTCACAGTATAGAGAATTCCTTGCGATGTTAAGAAGAAAAGAAAAGAAGAATGAAAATAGAGAATAGAGAAAAGGAATTCGAATAAAAGAAAAGAAGAATTTGAAAATTAGAAGTGAAAAGAGAAATAGGAAACAAAGATATTTTACTTCTAGTTTCTCTTTCTATTTATTACTTAAAACTTGAAAACAAGAAACAAATTAAGAGTTAAGATAACTAATTAATTAAAAAGATTTAAAAATTAAAGTGTGGTTTTTGAAAAAGGAGAGAGAGAAAGAGAAGATATTTTTGAAATTAGAAGAGAGACGAATTAGTTAGAAAGTTTTGAAAAAGAAAAAAGAGAAATTGAGTAACTAATTAAGAAAGATTTGAAAATAAGATAAGATAGAAAACTTGAATAAAGATTTGATTTTAAAATTTGAAACTTGAATTTTGGATTCAAATTTTAAAATTTGAAATTTGAAAATTGAAATTGAATTAAGATAAGATAAGGATTTGAAAAGTGAAATTTAAAATTTGAATTTAAAACAAGATAAGATAAAGATTTGAAAAATATTTTATTTTTAAATTTTAAAAAAAAGCAAGATAAGATAAGATAGAATCACAATTAAAAGAAAATATTTGAAAAGATTTGAAAAAGATAAGATTTTGAAATTTGATTTTTAAAACTAAGATAAGATAAGATAATGATTTTGAAATTAAAATTAGAATCTTTTTTGAAATTTTCAAAAATATTGATTAAAAATAGAAAAGATATTTTTTTTAATAAATGAAGAAAGAAAAAAACAACTAAATGACACCAAACTTAAAATTTTTAGATCTAGAGACACTAACTTTCGAAAATTTTAAAGAAAAACACCTAAGACACCAAACTTAAAATTTTTAAAGATCAAAACAAAAAGAAAAACAAGAACAACTTGAAGACCAAGAAGAATACCAAGAACAAACTTGAAAAATTCAAAGCAATTAAAGAACATACAATGGACACCAAACTTAAGATTTGACACTAGACTCAAACAAAAGACACTATTTTTGAAAATTTTTGGAAAAAGACTCAAGAAAGTTCGAACTCTAACAAGAACAAGAACAAAAGACTCAAACAAAAGATAAAGATTAATAAAGAAAAGAAAAGATTTTTGAAAAATTTTTTGATTTTTTTTTCATTTCAAAAAAGAAAATAAAAGACTCAAACAAAATTAAAAATAATACTTAATCTAAGCAACAAAATAATCCATTAGTTTGTTCAAACTCGAACAATCCCCAGCAACGGCGCTAAAAACTTGGTGCGCGGAATTTAACTTCGCACAACTAAACCAGCAAGTGCATTGGGTCATCCAAGTAATACCTGAGGTGAGTCAGGGTCGATCCCACGAGGATTGTCGGCTTGGATCAAACAATGGTTATCTTGTAAATCTTAGTCAGGCGGATAGAAAAGTTGTGTAGTTGTTTAAACGCATAAAAGTAAAATAAAGATAACTTTACTCAGCGATTGTAAATCTCATGATAAGAAGATAGTTAAGGCTTCGGAGATGCTTTGTTCTTCTAGATTAATACTTTCTTACTATCTACTCCATCTGTGAATGATTTCTTCTATAGTAGGCTGTATGTGATCACCGCCGGTTGCCAATCTTCCTCTAGTCTGAACACCAGGTTTAGTGTGCATCCAGTTTGAATGAGGGTGAAGCTCTTGCAGTTCAACCCCTTGGTGATCCTACTCAAAATGCCACAGACAAGGTCGAATCTTCCGGATCAGAGAATGCTGCGCCTTGATTCTAGCCTTTACCACAAAGACCCTAATCGTCTCATACCTCGGCTGAACTGATGTCTCGAAAAGTCCCCAACGAAGTCGTGGATTAGTCGTCTAAGAGATGTATCCTCAAGCTAGTGATTCAGTAATATCCGATGAAAGACACTCACTGAACCCATGTAGAATAGAGATAACTTGGGACGATTCAACTCATTCATAAGGTTGAAGAACGAAGATACATCTTAGGAGAGAATCAAACACGAATTGAAATAGAACAGTAGTACTTTTATTAATCTATAAAACTCAGCAGAGCACCTAACCTTAACCTAGGAGGTTTAGTGGCTCATACTGTACAATGAAACTCGAAAATATGAAATAGTGTTCTATGGTGGTCGAAGATCCAAAACAAGGGTGATCTTCTCCTATATATACTAATATAATAACTAAGGATTATAGAAATATGATAGGCTTAGGCTTGTAGTGCAAAAATCTACTTCCGGAGCCCACTTGGTGAGTGTTTGGGCTGAGCTAAGGGTGTCTCCACGTGCTAGTAGGTTCCTTGGGCGTTGAACGCCTGCTTGGGACACCTTTTTGGGTGTTGGACGCCAGCTACTCCCTTTTGAGTGTCCAATGCCAGAAAGGGGGTAGATGCCTGGCGTTGAACGCCAGTTTTGGGCCTTCATCTCCAAAGACAAGTATGGACTATTATATATTACTTGATAGCCCTGGATGTTAACTTTTCATAGCCGTTGAGAACGCTCCATTTGGATATTCGTAGCTCCAGAACTGCTTGCTTGAGTGCACGAAGGTCAGATCCTGACAGCATTTGCTACGCTTTCTTTGCCTCTGAATCAGATTTTGTCAAAAACTCTCAGATTTCAGCCAGAAAATACCTGAAATTACCACAAATAAAACACAATAACTCATAGTAGAATACAAAACTGTGAATTTTACATAAAACCTATGAAAATATAATAAAATTTAAATAAAACATAACAAAAACTATATGAAAATGATGTCAAAAAGCGTATAAAATATCCGCTCATCAGTCTCACTTAAGTGCGGTGAAGAGAATCATTCGATACATCCTTGGAACCATAAATTATAGGTTATGGTATCTGAATCTGACTCAATTAATTTAATTGGATATTCAGATGCTAATTTTGCAGGTGATAGAATAGATAGAAGAAGCACTAATGCTATTTGCTGCACCATTGGAAATGTGTTGAATGTTTGGACTAGCAAGAAACAAGGGAAAGTGGTGCTGTTCACTGCAGAAGCTGAGTATATCATTGTCTCTCTTTGCTGTTGTCAACTTTTTTACTATAAGTTGAATGTATCTAATATTCTTTTGATGTGTGATAACATGAGTGACATTTACATTTCTAAAAACTCAGTTTTGCACTCTAAAACAGAACACATTGAAGTTAATATCACTCTATTAGAGAACTTGTCCATAATAGAAGTATTGATATTCAATTTGTTAAGTTTGAGGATTAGCTAGCTGATATTTTTACCAAACTATTAGTTGAAGAGAGGTTTTTCAAGCTTAGAACTTCTCTAGGTTCTTCTGATTTAATTTGATTTTTTGGTCTAACATCACTTTTCTAGTTTTGTCTTACAGGTAGACAGGTGGTTTTTTTTGCAAATGATGGTACTGGCTTATCATCCTCTAAAAAAAGATTAGGCTTATGGTCTAGATAATCTGTACAATGTTTTGTTGATTGTTGGATCTGCAAAATTTATTTTGGAGTTTAATTTTGTTCTGAATATATTATGATTTAAATTTTCCCTCTCAAAATATCTCCTTTTATGTCTCATATCATCATATCTCATTAAACTTATTTTGTCTCCTGCAAATCATATCTTTTCATTTTCATATCATATAAATTTACTTCTTCCATATCATATTTTTCTTCTTTTCAATATAAAACTATTTTCTCTCCAATATGTTTGCATTTAAATTTTTCACACACTTATTGTGCACCACCTCTCTTACTCACGAATCAATTTTTGTTTTTAATTTTTATATATCCTCTTTTTCTTTCCTTATATAATGACAACCAAGTGAGAACTCTTTCCCTCAAACCCTTCGCATCACTCTCACAACAACACTTCATCCTCTCCTTCTCGACATATAAAAACCCTAGTTCCTCTCCTCTTGTCCATGGCTCACACCAAACGTTCTCTATGTCTTGATGAGGGCTAAATGTCAGTTTAGAATTTTCACAAATTAAAATCTCAATTTCGTTATGAGTATAGTTCCAAACCAGCAAACAACCCAAATCAAAGTTTTATAAGATTGTCACAAATTAAAACAAATAACGGGAGCGTTAATTCTAAGTCGTTCTTCCTTGGACTTGCAATGAGGTGCACGTCATTAGTTATGAAATAGGGAATTTTCAAAAACAATTGCGGGAATTAAAGGAACTAGGAATTAAAAGAGTAAACAACTATTAAATTGCAAGAAACTAGAATCAAGAAACAAGTAAATAACTAACTAAGAAAGCATGAATAAGAAGAATGATTAAACTAATAATTATACTAAAAGACAATTAAATCAAGCTAGAAAAGATTGAGAAATTGAGCGAGTAAAGAAGTGAATATCAAATGTTAAAAGGGATTTTGGCTAGGGATTAAGAGTTAAGGTCTCTTATCCTTGTCATAAATCACAACTATGGCAATTCAGATGAGTTAGTTCCACTTCGTCAACCCTAAATATTGGAGAAAGTCAAGTAGGAATACTTGATCTCAATCCACAAATTCTAATCAACTTACCAATTTACTTTGGTAGAAGATTAGCGTTAGTGGAAACCAAGTCAACTATCAATCCAAATTATCAATCTATGTTGGACATTAATGACTCAAGGTTACATAGTTCCTCAATTCCCAAACCAAGAGATAAAAATCTACTGCATAATCAAAGTAAATATTTCATCACATACTTAGTGGACATGAAAAAAATACGGTAAATTATAAAAATTATTGAAAACAATAACTAAACAATGCAAGTTATCAATGCTAATAACTCAAATAACCATATAGTAAACTCAAAACATCAAATTCATTAATGGAAAATCAAGAATTCACAAGTTCATGAGCTAACAAAATAACTTCAACTACAAAGAAATCTAAGTAAAGTGTAGTGCAAAAGACAAGAAAATTAAGAGCAACTTACAATTAAAAGAAGTTAGAATCCAAAACTAAGGTATAAATTGAGTAAAACCTAGGAAAACCTAGACAAAAGTTGGAGTTTTTCTCTCTAGAAAAACTATGAACAAAAACCTCTACCAAAAATGTCAAATGTGATTATTAGAGAGTATCCTGCTCCCCCTCCATGCTCCACTAGTCTAGGCTTTATATTTGACTAGATTAGGCCCAAATTGGGCTCCAAATCGTAAGTCATGTGCTGCCAGTGATGCGTACGCAAAACTTTAGATTGATGCGTACGTACGACTTGGAGAACTTCCAATCTTCAATTCTTCATGAATCCTCCACTTTTGCATGCTTTTCCTTCATCCTTTCAAGCCATTCTTGCCTCCCAAATCTTTAATCACTTAAACAAACACGTCAAGACATCGAATGATAGACAAATGAATTAAATTTGGCAATTTCAAGCATAAAAAAGCATGTTTTCAAGAATTAGGCTCAATTAAGAGAAGATTCACAAAAGCATGCGATTTCAATGAATAAGTACAAGTTAAATTAATAAATATAACATCTCGAATTTTTAAAAATTAAATAATTAATTATTTAAAAAAAATTATTTTTAACAAAAATAATTAAATAAAATTTTATAATTATTGAAATTTAATTTAATTATGACTTATTTTATTAGTTTGAATTATGTATTAGAAACTATTTTAATAGACAAAGTTTAAATTGATTTTTATAAATATCATTATAACTATTATTACTATTATTATTATTATTATTATTATTATTATTATGGAACAAATAAAAAAAAAGAAAAAAAAAAGTGGCCGAAGCCTTTAAAGAATGAAGAGAGAAAATTGAAACGTAGTATATATATATATATATATGAATGACACATCATTATCATTACTTAGATAAGCATTAAAACTTTTTTTATGCTCAGTTAAAACCACCGAAGCCAAGAACCAAGAGAAAGAGAGAACGTGAAACCATGGATACTTCCATGGAACCGTAATCCTCACCAAAACTTTCGGCTTTGATTATTTAAAATTCGTAACTTCAATAAAAAATTTAATTTAATAAAAGTATTTATATCTTCATTTTTTATGTGTTGGTGTTATTTTTATTTGGTAGAAATTAATAGTAACATAGCACCCCTTTTCTTTAAATTTGGTCAATTGAAATTCTAGGAGGCACATAAGATTTCTGACGTTTTCTTTTTTAGCAGTTTGGTTAAAAAGCTTTTCCGGAGTTTCGAATATTTTAATTTTATATGGAGATAGGGTTTGATAAATTTTAGAATAATTAAATGTGAATTTGATAATTGAATGTTGATTTGGTTGATAATTGTTTGAATTTAAATGAGTTTATGTTGAATTATTGTTGTTGCCTGTGATTTATTGGTTTGGCTATGAGGAACAGCTTAGTTGTGGGTATTTTAATGGCTTTGGGACTATTGTGATGTAGTATATTAAGGAAATTGATGAGATTTGGTGAGGTTTGATGGCCAAGATAAAAAAAGATTAAAAGTTACGAAGAATCGGTAACCACAAACTCAAAAACGGATTAAAATATAAGTAATATTTTAAAAGAAAATGGCTAATGTAACACCCTACCATACAGAGTCTTATGCTTAAGTCATAAGACAGAGATGACAAGGTATTACGACCTCTAAAACAAAAATTTAGTACGTATAGTAGTATGAATAATTGATTATAACTAGGAGCCTTTGTAGAAAAAGGGGTAAACAAAAACCGTAACTCAAACGCGCAACACTCCGATCGATAACGTAACGAGAAAAGGATAAGCTAACGCAAGATCATATATATAAAGAGTGTCAAAAACGGGAATATCAAGACTCAAAACCCGGTTGCGAAGATAACCGGTCCGAGCATAGCAATATATACATATGATAAAATAAGAAAACCCCAAAGGAAACCCAAAGGGACACAAATACAGAAAACCTATTCTCCAAAAATCCCCTCTAGAAGGAGTCGTCACAGTTTGTATTATTTAATGGAGATAAAAGTATCTAAACAAGATATATAACCCAAAACAGAGTCCCGAGAACAAAGGATCTTCGCTAATCCAGAAGTCTCCAGCATGCCTCAACGAGAAGCCTTGCGTCCTGCATCTGAAAACCACAAAATCCGCATGGGTGAGAACCAGAGGTCCCCAGCACGGTAACAGCTTCCACATATATAATACATAATAATAGAGGAAAGCCGAAGGCAATCCTAGAACTTCCTTCAGATAATATCAAAGCTTATAAACAAGCTAAACCGTAAGTGGCAACTGACTAAAGATTTTTCAGTCTAACTAATACTTCCCTTTCCAATTCCTTCAGACCTCCCAACCACCAGCAGGAGTATAATATAGCAAACACAGTTATATCAGACAAGAGATTTACAAATAGGAACAGATAAGGCATTTAGGCAATTAGCAAGTAATATGCAGTCAAATAGGCAATCTCAAACAATTCATGTAGTATGCTTATGATGCATGCCTGTCCCTAGTGGCTGATGATATCATCTGTCGGTTATAGAGCCAACCCGACAAGTCCTGGTAGCTAGCCATTGGACTGTCCCTCTGTCGTGCATCCCCAACTCGAGTTATACTCATCATAAACTTGATCATAATCATGATCCATATCCATCACCCTCACTGGTGAATATTTATCCATCACCATCACTGGTGAATATTTATGGGGGCGAGCTCATCCGGGCCTTTCACAGTGCCCGGCCACACTTACGACATTGGGTTAACAGAGCTTCGAGTCTCAACCTGGAGCACATGGTGGCTAGCCATTGCTACTACCCAGGGAAACCCTCATCTCCAATGGTGGAAGTGCCAACATTCACAATTCATTCAACAGCATATATGCATTTATACTTAGCCATAAACATGGCTCCGCCGCCACACGGCATAATCCAGCCATCCGGCTCACGGTTAAATCCATAACCAGCCAATTCATTAACAATTACGGCCATTCGGCCCATGGCATAACAAGCACTTCCACCGCCATCCTCCACATCTCACATAATCATCTTTGATCCTCATGGATCATTCATTTTTCCCTTGCTTCACTCGCAAGTTACCACATTCACTAGCCCTTTTCCTCATGCTAGGCATATCATAATGATTTAAGACATAAGTGGTGAGATTGGAGGCTTAGAAGTATGAAGTTTGGCTTTTAAAACTCAAAAATCAACTTTGGGATGAAAACAGGGCCACGCGTACGCGCACTCCACGCGCACGCGTGGATGATGCTTTCTCGAAGAACGGCGCATACGCGCCAAGTGCGCCTACGCGCGAGGGGTCATTCTGCTAAAAATTTTCTAAGTTAAAAGCTGCAAAATTCACAGATTCAACCCCCAATCTTCCGACGGTCATAACTCTCTCATTTTAAATCATTTTTCACCCGTTCTTCGAACGGCATGGACATCCCGGATCCAATTTCATTTCTAAATAGAATTGGCACAAATCAAAGATCCGTAGTCCAAGTTATGTCCCGTCAAAGTATGCCCAAAAACCATATTTTCATTCAAAACCACAAAGTGCCATTTTCAAAACAAGCCACTTTCAACTCTTTTCAAAATCAATTAAAACATGCCAATTTCATCCCTTTTCTTTGAAATCAATCAAAGTGTACCAAATTCAACAACAAGCCATCCTCAACTCATGCATTGACATTTTACCAAAATTCTCAAAACTACCTCCAACCATTTTAACACTTCTCAATCAAAAGGCCAAAGGATAAACACAATATTATGTCATACATCCTTCTCATCCCAATTTCTAACAATATCAATTTCCAATCAACCATCATTATACATAATCATCATACTCACCAACAATATGGCACCACCCATCAATTCAACCTCAATCATTCATCAAGCATATATCACAACATGCATTTTCTCACATATCACACAATCAAGGCATCAATATTCATAATCACACATATGATCTCATCATATATCTCAACCATTCCACAACATCATCAATTCAATGCCTATCTTAGGGCCTCTAGCCTAAGTATTTCCTACCACATTACATATTAGATACGGGAAACCGAAACCATACCTTAGCCGATTTCCCAAGCTCAACCGGAGCACTTCCAAACCACTTTTCCTCAAGCTCTCAAGGTTTCAACACCTCCAAGAACAGATTTTATCACACAAAACCCTCTTCCAAGCTTTCCAAAATCACCAATCAAGCTCCAATATTCACATATACACAACCTAAGCCACAATCATCATACCCATACACAACATCTCAATGCCCAAACCTCATAGAACAACAAATTACACTAGGGTTGAGAATCTTACCACACCCAAGGTCCAAAGAGACAAGATTAACCTTCTCTTTCAAGAGAGTTGGGTCCTATAACATCAAAGAACCCAAAATCTCAACATTTTACCCATGAAACTCGAAAATAAGGGCTGGAATTTCGAACAGAAACACGTGGCTTATCTCAAGATTAGTTGTATGGGTTTTGTAGAGCTCTCCGCGGTGAACGCGTGGCCGCAAACGGAGCGGCAATCGGAGCTCTAGATCAAAAGTTATGGTGGTTTGAAGATCAAGTGAGAGATAGAGGTTTGAGAGAGTGTTCTTCCCCCATTTCCTCTCTTTTTCAGCGTGTTTGGTGTTGTGTGAGGAGAGAGAGAGTGCTGAAAACTAGGATTTTGGTTTAGTTATGTTGGGCCAAGGGCCCACTTTGGGTCCGGTTGGACCGGTTTGGCCCGTTCGGTCCAATCTTGGTCCGATTTCCATAAAATTGGTACCGAAATTCTCGTCTCAATTTCCTCTATCATATTAAGCCATAAAAATATCATTTTAGGCTTTCTAGAATAAATTCTCATT
This sequence comes from Arachis hypogaea, assembly GCF_003086295.3. NCBI lineage: Eukaryota > Viridiplantae > Streptophyta > Magnoliopsida > Fabales > Fabaceae > Arachis > Arachis hypogaea. The sequence continues at coordinate 27,152,240 of NC_092049.1, forward strand.
TATGGGTTAATTAGCCGTTAATTAACCGGGCTTTACATTCTACCCACCTAATTGGGAATTTTGCCCACAAAATTCAAATGCAATTACCTGAGAATAAATGCGGATAATCCGCTCGCATCTCCGACTCAAGTTCCCAAGTGTGTTCCTCAACACCGCCTCGACTCCATGCCACTTTGACTAATGAAACATCTTTTCCACGCAACCGTTTAATACTAGTATCATCAATTCTGACCGGAGCCACTGGAAGCGTCAAATCTTCCCTTAACTGAACCGACTCAGGTTCTAACACATGGCTAGCATCAGGAGTGTACTTCCGAAGCTGCGACACGTGAAACACGTCGTGCAGGTTTGAGAGATAAGGTGGTAGAGCCATCCGATACGCCACCGGTCCAACCCTCTCCAGGACCTGAAATGGACCAATGTATCGAGGATTCAACTTCTTTGCCTTAATCGCCCTACCTACTCCTGTAGTTGGAGTAACTTTCAGGAAAACATGATCTCCTGCCTCAAATTCTAAGGGCTTCCGCCTTTGATCGGCGTAACTCTTTTGACGACTCTGCGCCGTAAGCATCCTATCTCGGATCTTCTTGACTTGTTCAGTGGTCTCAGCTATCATTTCCGGCCCCAACAAGCCTTTCTCTCCAGCTTCATACCAACATAGTGGAGATTGACATTTTCTCCCATACAAAGCCTCATACGGAGCCATTCCGATGCTCGCATGGTAACTATTATTGTATGCAAACTCTACTAATGGCATATACCGATCCCAACTCGCCGGTTGGTCCAAAACACAAGCTCTCAACATATCCTCTAGTGTTTAGATCGTCCTCTCGGATTGACCATCTGTTTGGGGATGGTACGCTGTACTCAAGCTTAATCGAGTTCCAAAAGTTTTCTGAAATGCACCCCAGAACCTCGAAGTGAAACGAGGATCTCTATCAGAGATTATAGTAGCAGGTACACCATGGAGTCTCACAATCTCCTTTATGTATAACCGAGCTAGCTCCTCAAGGGTGTAAGTCATCCGAACGGGTAAAAAGTGAGCTGACTTCGTCAGTCGGTCCACGATCACCCAGATAGCATCAAAACCAGTCCTAGTCCTTAGCAATCCCGACACAAAGTCCATTGCAATACTTTCCCACTTCCATTGCGGAACCTCTAAGGGTTGCAACATCCCGGAAGGTCTTTGATGTTCAATCTTTACCTTTTGGCAAGTTAAGCACTTTGAAACATATTCCGCCACATCATTCTTCATACCCGGCCACCAAAACATCGCCTTTAAATCATGGTACATCTTAGTACTTCCCGGGTGAATGGAGAATCCGCTTTTGTGTGCCTCCTTTAAGATATCTTGCCTCAAAGTGCCAACATTCGGCACAATGATCCTACCCTTGAATCTCCATAACCCATCTTTTTCTTCCGACACTCTCCACTGTTTTCCTTGCTCGATAGCCGGTAACACCTTCCATAACGCTTCATCATTTTCATGAGCCTTTAGGAGTTCGGACTTAAAGTCACTCGAGATTTCTAATCGGCTCAAACACAAGGTTCCAGATACTTCTCGAGCACCAATTTTTAGACTCTCGAATCCCTTGAGCAACTTCTCCTCTTGAAGCATCATCCAAGACGCATATAACGACTTTCGACTTAACGCATCCGCCACTATATTCGCCTTTCCAGGATGGTAATTTAACTCAAAGTCGTAGTCCTTCAACAATTCCATCCACCTTCTCTGCCTCATATTAAGCTCTTTCTGATCAAAGAGATACTTCAAGCTCTTATGATCAGAGAAAACTTGGAACTTAACCCCATAGAGATAATGCCTCCACACCTTCAAGGCAAACACAACCGCAGCGAGTTCCAAATCGTGCGTAGGGTAACTAACTTCATGAGGTCTCAACTATCGTGAGGCATACGCCACCACATTATGGTGCTGCATCAGCACGCACCCTAGACCCTTCAATGAGGCGTCACAATACACCTCAAATGGCTCATTCGGCTCAGGTAACACTAACACAGGTGCAGTGGTCAACTTTTTCTTCAATGTCTGAAAGCTCTCCTCGCACTCAGGAGTCCAAACAAACGGAGTGTCTTTGCGAGTTAACTTTGTCAACGGCAAAGCTAATTGCGAAAAGCCTTTGATGAACCTTCGGTAATAGCCAGCTAAACCCAGAAAACTCCTTATCTCAGTTACTGTGGTTGGTTGCTTCCAATCCATCACAGCTTCTACCTTGGTTGGATCTACGGCTATTCCCTTCTTACTCACCACGTGACCCAAAAACTTCACCTCACTCTTCCAGAACTCACACTTAGACAGTTTCGCATAGAGTTTCTTCTCCTTTAAAATCTGCAACACGGTCCGCAAGTGTTCCGCATGCTCTTCTTCAGTCTTGGAGTAAATTAGTATATCGTCAATGAAGACAACCACGAATTTATCCAGAAACGGACGGAACACTCTATTCATGTAATCCATGAATACTGCAGGAGCGTTCGTCAACCCAAAGGACATTACAGTGTACTCGTAATGACCATAACGAGTCCTGAAAGCGGTCTTAGGGATATCCTCACCCCTCACCCTTATCTGGTGATAACCGGATCGCAAATCAATCTTAGAGAAAACCCCAGCTCCTTGTAACTGATCCATGAGATCATCAATCCTCGGCAATGGGTACTTATTCTTTATGGTGACCTTGTTCAGCTGCCTGTAATCCACACAGAGTTGCATACTTCCATCTTTCTTCTTTACCAGTAACACTGGAGCTCCCCACGGGGAAACACTTGGTCGGATAAAGTTCTTACCCAACAATTCCTCTAACTGAGACTTTAGCTCGGCCATCTCTAACGGTGACATCCTATAAGGAGCACTTGAGATTGGTCCCGCCCCAGGCACCAATTCAATAGCAAACTCGACCTCTCGGTTAGGTGGAAATTCCTCAATATCATCGGGAAACACTTCCGGAAACTCACACACTACCGGAATCTGATCCAACCTTTGATCATCACCCGAAACACCCGCGGTTAACAACAGGATACCCTGACATTCGGTTCCAGAACAGTTCACCATCATTGAATTCAAGTAATAATTATTCACCACAACCGGCCCTTCTGTATCCTCCGGCATAAAGTACACCGACTTGGTAGAACAATCAAGCAGGACATGGTTTTCGGATAACCAGTCCAATCCCAAGATAAGATCAAGACCGATCATCGGTAAGCAGATTAGATTATGGACAAAATCACGCTGCTTGAACCTAAACGAAACTTTCGGGCATCCTAGCCTAGTTACCATGGCTTCATGGGTAGCATTATACACTTTTAAGTCATAACCTAAGGTTATGATCTTCAACCCTAACTCATGGGCTTTCTCAAATGCAATGAATGAATGCGATGCTCCCGAATCAAATAAAGCATTTAAAGTTTGACCAGCCATTTCACAGTTACCTCGAATGAGTGTCTCGGATCCCTCTGCACCCACAGCTGAGGTGGTGAACACCCGACCAGTCTGTTGTGCTTTCCCAGCACCTTGCTTTTGCTTCTCTGGACAACTTGCAGCTTTATGCCCCGCCTTTCCACAATTGTAGCACAAACCCCATCCGGCCTTGCATGGTACTCCCGGATGGTGACTCCCATACCTAGTACAAGCTTGATCATTCTGAGGCTGCTTCCCAAACCTTTTTCCTTGGGAGTAGTTGTTGTTGGGCCTCCTAAAAGAACCTCCCCTCTTGAAAGGCGGACCTCTAGGTGCAAAGCTCTTCCCTCGGTTCTGTAAAAATGATCCTTTGTGACTTCCTTTCTCAGCGGCTGCCCTCTTCACACACTCTTCAGCAACCCTACACTTGTTCACCAACTCGGAGAAAGTTCTAATCTCCATTGGTCCCACTGAACTGAAAATATCACTCCGGAGTCCTCCTTCGTACTTAACACACTTCCATTCCTCATATTCCACCGGAGTCCCTTGACACATACGAGAGAATCTGAACAGCTCCTCAAACTTGTCAGTATACTCGGATACAGACATAGTACCCTGCTTCAGCTGCAACAATTCAAGCTCCTTGGCCGTCCTAGCAGAAGTCGGAAAGTACTTCTTATAGAATTCCTCTTGGAAGATGTCCCAGGTGATATAATCATCACGGCGTCGAATTCCTTGCCACCAATGCGATGCTTCGCCAATGAGCAAATAGGTAGCGAACTCCACACGCTGCCCTTCAGGTACCACCTGCGCTTGCAGTGCTCGTTCCATGGCTTGAAACCATGTATCGGCTTCAGTCGGACTAGTGGTTCCCTTGAACTTAGGGGGATTAACCTTCAAAAAGTTTGCCAGTGTCATCGGGCCCTGAACTCTACCTCCGTCATTACCATGGTTGTTCATCTGTTGACCAAGAGCCTCAGCAGTGGCTTGCATAGCAGCAGCCATGTTCTCCAACGCAGTCATAAAGTTCACCGGGTTATTAGGGTTAGTCTCCGGCGTACGAGCATTCGTATGTCCTCTCCCACGGCCTCTACCGCGTCCACGAGGCGCCATCTGGTTCCTATACACACCAAACAATCGATATTAAGTTGATCAGTCTCAATATCGGAAGTTTAGTGCTTCAAAGTCCCAAATGCATGCTCATGAACGTTTATGCCAACTATATCAAGTAGATATACTAACAGCACATAACACACATATAGAGAATGCACAGAAGCATAGTCAGTCCATTCCTCAGGCTCTACAGGAACGAACTGCTCTGATACCATAATGTAACACCCTACCATACAGAGTCTTATGCTTAAGTCATAAGACAGAGATGGCAAGGTATTACGACCTCTAAAACAAAAATTTAGTACGTATAGTAGTATGAATAATTGATTATAACTAGGAGCTTTTGTAGAAAAAGGGGTAAACAAAAACCGTAACTCAAACGCGCAACACTCCGATCGATAACGTAACGAGAAAAGGATAAGCTAACGCAAGATCATATATATAAAGAGTGTCAAAAACGGGAATATCAAGACTCAAAACCCGGTTGCGAAGATAACCGGTCCGAGCATAGCAATATATACATATGATAAAATAAGAAAACCCCAAAGGAAACCCAAAGGGACACAAATACAGAAAACCTATTCTCCAAAAATCCCCTCTAGAAGGAGTCGTCACAGTTTGTATTATTTAATGGAGATAAAAGTATCTAAACAAGATATATAACCCAAAACAGAGTCCCGAGAACAAAGGATCTTCGCTAATCCAGAAGTCTCCAGCATGCCTCAACGAGAAGCCTTGCGTCCTGCATCTGAAAACCACAAAATCCGCATGGGTGAGAACCAGAGGTCCCCAGCACGGTAACAGCTTCCACATATATAATACATAATAATAGAGGAAAGCCGAAGGCAATCCTAGAACTTCCTTCAGATAATATCAAAGCTTATAAACAAGCTAAACCGTAAGTGGCAACTGACTAAAGATTTTTCAGTCTAACTAATACTTCCCTTTCCAATTCCTTCAGACCTCCCAACCACCAGCAGGAGTATAATATAGCAAACACAGTTATATCAGACAAGAGATTTACAAATAGGAACAGATAAGGCATTTAGGCAATTAGCAAGTAATATGCAGTCAAATAGGCAATCTCAAACAATTCATGTAGTATGCTTATGATGCATGCCTGTCCTTAGTGGCTGATGATATCATCTGTCGGTTATAGAGCCAACCCGACAAGTCCTGGTAGCTAGCCATTGGACTGTCCCTCTGTCGTGCATCCCCAACTCGAGTTATACTCATCATAAACTTGATCATAATCATGATCCATATCCATCACCCTCACTGGTGAATATTTATCCATCACCATCACTGGTGAATATTTATGGGGGCGAGCTCATCCGGGCCTTTCACAGTGCCCGGCCACACTTACGACATTGGGTTAACAGAGCTTCGAGTCTCAACCTGGAGCACATGGTGGCTAGCCATTGCTACTACCCAGGGAAACCCTCATCTCCAATGGTGGAAGTGCCAACATTCACAATTCATTCAACAGCATATATGCATTTATACTTAGCCATAAACATGGCTCCGCCGCCACACGGCATAATCCAGCCATCCGGCTCACGGTTAAATCCATAACCAGCCAATTCATTAACAATTACGGCCATTCGGCCCATGGCATAACAAGCACTTCCACCGCCATCCTCCACATCTCACATAATCATCTTTGATCCTCATGGATCATTCATTTTTCCCTTGCTTCACTCGCAAGTTACCACATTCACTAGCCCTTTTCCTCATGCTAGGCATATCATAATGATTTAAGACATAAGTGGTGAGATTGGAGGCTTAGAAGTATGAAGTTTGGCTTTTAAAACTCAAAAATCAACTTTGGGATGAAAACAGGGCCACGCGTACGCGCACTCCACGCGCACGCGTGGATGATGCTTTCTCGAAGAACGGCGCATACGCGCCAAGTGCGCCTACGCGCGAGGGGTCATTCTGCTAAAAATTTTCTAAGTTAAAAGCTGCAAAATTCACAGATTCAACCCCCAATCTTCCGACGGTCATAACTCTCTCATTTTAAATCATTTTTCACCCGTTCTTCGAACGGCATGGACATCCCGGATCCAATTTCATTTCTAAATAGAATTGGCACAAATCAAAGATCCGTAGTCCAAGTTATGTCCCGTCAAAGTATGCCCAAAAACCATATTTTCATTCAAAACCACAAAGTGCCATTTTCAAAACAAGCCACTTTCAACTCTTTTCAAAATCAATTAAAACATGCCAATTTCATCCCTTTTCTTTGAAATCAATCAAAGTGTACCAAATTCAACAACAAGCCATCCTCAACTCATGCATTGACATTTTACCAAAATTCTCAAAACTACCTCCAACCATTTTAACACTTCTCAATCAAAAGGCCAAAGGATAAACACAATATTATGTCATACATCCTTTTCATCCCAATTTCTAACAATATCAATTTCCAATCAACCATCATTATACATAATCATCATACTCACCAACAATATGGCACCACCCATCAATTCAACCTCAATCATTCATCAAGCATATATCACAACATGCATTTTCTCACATATCACACAATCAAGGCATCAATATTCATAATCACACATATGATCTCATCATATATCTCAACCATTCCACAACATCATCAATTCAATGCCTATCTTAGGGCCTCTAGCCTAAGTATTTCCTACCACATTACATATTAGATACGGGAAACCGAAACCATACCTTAGCCGATTTCCCAAGCTCAACCGGAGCACTTCCAAACCACTTTTCCTCAAACTCTCAAGGTCTCAACACCTCCAAGAACAGATTTTATCACACAAAACCCTCTTCCAAGCTTTCCAAAATCACCAATCAAGCTCCAATATTCACATATACACAACCTAAGCCACAATCATCATACCCATACACAACATCTCAATGCCCAAACCTCATAGAACAACAAATTACACTAGGGTTGAGAATCTTACCACACCCAAGGTCCAAAGAGACAAGATTAACCTTCTCTTTCAAGAGAGTTGGGTCCTATAACATCAAAGAACCCAAAATCTCAACATTTTACCCATGAAACTCGAAAATAAGGGCTGTAATTTCGAACAGAAACACGTGGCTTACCTCAAGATTAGTTGTATGGGTTTTGTAGAGCTCTCCGCGGTGAGCGCGTGGCCGCAAACGGAGCGGCAATCGGAGCTCTAGATCAAAAGTTATGGTGGTTTGAAGATCAAGTGAGAGATAGAGGTTTGAGAGAGTGTTCTTCCCCCATTTCCTCTCTTTTTCAGCGTGTTTGGTGTTGTGTGAGGAGAGAGAGAGTGCTGAAAACTAGGGTTTTGGTTTAGTTATGTTGGGCCAAGGGCCCACTTTGGGTCCGGTTGGACCGGTTTGGCCCGTTCGGTCCAATCTTGGTCCGATTTCCATAAAATTGGTACCGAAATTCTCGTCTCAATTTCCTCTATCATATTAAGCCATAAAAATATCATTTTAGGCTTTCTAGAATAAATTCTCATTTATGGGTTAATTAGCCGTTAATTAGCCGGGCTTTACAGCTAACGGTTTCAGTTTTTGCATAAGAAAAAGATTAGTACTTACACTTTATTTTTGAAGAGTAACATTGTATTTATAAATAAAAATCGAGGTACAATTTGTAATTATATAAGTTTTCAGGTATTTTGGATAATAAATAAAGTACAGGGGTAAAAAAGGATATTTCATAAAAATTCAGGGTTACTTTTATAAATATTAAGATAAGTGAGGTTTCAAACATAATTTTGTAAATATGTTGAGTTAAAAATAAAATATTTAAGAGTTTGAGGTTTAAAACATAGATAGCAAGAGTTTAAGAATAAAAGTTTTACGAAACTAAGTTTTTAAGAACAGATATAAATATTATTTATTTACCATTTAAAATATCTTATTTTATTGTTATTATTATTTTATTAAGAATATTATATAATAAAGATATTATTAATATTATTATAAGTCAGGGAAGAGCAAACAGAGTGATTTTAAAAGTTTTAGAGAACGCAGACTCGTTTAAAATACCTTATAATTCTTTTCCATAAGCCACTTAGGAAAATGCGAGAGAATAATGCGGAGATAAATTATATTATGAAATGATAGGAAAGAAAAGAAGAAGAAAGGAAATAAAAAGAAAGAAAGAATATTAAAGAACCTCTACCACAGGAGAGCAGATGGTAGGAAAGAAAGAATGTATTAACTAAAGGGACCTCTGCCACAGGAGAGCAGAAGGCAAAGATAAAGAGAAAGTTTTAAAAGACTGTCTGCCACAGGAGAGCATATGCGATCTTGTTTGGACCTTAGTGCCAAATGTATAGTGAGGACACCCACACACTGAGAACTGTTTTCCAGATGTAAGCACATTGAAAGTCACATTGTATGCGGCCTAGCCGTAAGACTTATAAGCACACAGTATGCATCTGGAAAGACATATCTAGGACTTGTGCTCGGGTAATGTCGGGAGCGGGTAGGCAACCGACACATGAGCTCATGGCCTGCACTAGGACTAGACATGCATCATACTTGTTTGCGCGTATTTATTTGTGAGTGTGTTTTCTATGATTGTGTGTGCTTATGATTGGGTTTTGTGTTCTATAGTTGTTGAATTGGCTCGTACTTTGTTGACTGTTGTTGCTGACCAAGTGTATATAAAATGGATATAACTTTACACCCCAACCCTACTAAGAACTCCTCAGTTCTTACCCCCTATCTCCACCCCTTTCAGCTACAGGTGCGAAGGCTTAGTGCGGAACTACAAGAGCATAGAAGATTCTGTTTACAAGTTGAGTTGTTAGATTTTATTTTCCCCTCGTCATTTATTGATTTAGTTTTTAGATGGGTAGGAATTGTATTTGAGTATCTTTGAGTAAGTCTCTGTATATAATACTATGTTGATATATATAATTTTGTGATTAAATGATTTAAAGTACTGACTCTTCATTTTCTTGGTGAAAGTTTCAATTCGTATTCGTGAAGGCTCAATATTAAATAAAGATAGTATAGAATAAAAAGTTTAGAGGTAAGTAACGCCTAAACTTTTGGTACGCTCATGAGGTGCTAAAAATTAGGGTGTTACAATAAATTTCACTCATTTCAAGCCAAAAGTTATCATCAAATATAGATTTATCAATCCTACCAAACTGGTTAATTTAGACAAAACTTGTCTTGAAAGGATTAGATTTCAAAGATATTTTTTACTTCCAAGGCTGGCTTCCAATTCTTGATGTTCAGTGTCCTATTCTTTCTCAGCTGATAAATGAGTTTTATGCAAACATGGGTTTTCACAAAGAAAGAATTATTTCAACTGTAAAAGGAAAAAACATTGTTATTGATCATCTTAGTCTTAATCAAGCTCTTGGTTTCTTTGACTCTAGTGTTCAAGTATACACTTCTGGTAAATGGGACAAAGAACTCAATGTGTCCCTAACTGATGCTGTTGGAAGTATTTGTGTCAATATTCCCTTTTGTGATGGCATTATGGCATCTCATTGAGCTTTAGGTCCCTTTTATGCTCAACTTCATAGGATTGTCAATCACATAATTCTTCCTCAAAGTGGCACTTTTCAAAAAGTCTCCTTCTGTGATGCCCTCATTATTTTTGCCCTCTTATATTATATTATGATTTGTCATATGCATGAATGCGTCACTAGCTTTCGCAACACTACTCTATCCTATGCAATGTTCCTCACTAAAATCTTTGAACTTTACAATGTTAATTTCTCCAATGAAGTTTATGAAGAATGTTCTTCATTTTTTAAAAGGAGAAACTAGCCAGGAAAATCAATGAAAGTGCAAGAGGTAAAGGACAGTTAGTTGCAAGAGGGGCTAGTAGCTCGAAGGCCTCGCGATCTTCAAGCCACTCATTGACTGAGCTCATTGGTATAGTAAGAGACTTGGTTCAGGAGTTTGGAATCATGTGGAGGCACAACAAGCCTATTTAGCCAAGCAGAGGCACCAAGATGGATTGTTAAGTCTAAACTGCGGAAAACCAATGGAAAAATTGACATCCTGAAACAGTACATTAATGATCTTATTTCAAAGCACATTTTTTCTAATGATGAAGATGCTGAGGAAGATGAGTTAGCTCTCAGCCAGTTCTGATGTTTAGTGACTCTAATCATTAACTTACTATTATCTTTTATTTTTAAGATATATTTTGGATGACTGTATAACCAAACAATTTGCTTTAGTTTTCTATTCTCTGACAAGTTCTTGCAGGTTCTTCATTTGCTCTCTTGATTAAAAAAATGGGAGTAATAGGAATAGAGAGAGATATTGTTGGTTTGGTCATATTTTTTTATGTTCAAAAACTTGGTGACTAAGTTTATTAAAGTTTATGTTTTTGTTTAAGACTTAGTTTATTGACTGCAATCTCTTTATCACCATAACATATAACTATCATTGTTAGTGCTGGCTTATGTTTCTGCTACACTCTGATATTTCAGCTCAAAGACTCCATAGCACAAATTCAGGGGAAAATTATTTTTTATATGAAAAAGAAGTTTTTCTACTCTTATTAAGTTTCGTTAAAATCTCTCTATTTTAAAATGTTTGTCATTAAAGGAGAGATTGTTGAGTCTGAAAAAGATTTTACAATTTGTTGCGATGACCAACATTAGTTTAAATTGAATAATTAAATAATTATGATGTAATTGATTGTGCAATAAAGTCTTCAGATTTGGAAATGACATTAATGCTTATTTAATTTGAAAAGAATCATCAATTAATAGCAATATTTTAAGTTATTATAAAGGAGATGTGATGCTGCTAAAAGAAAGGAAAGTATCATCCTTTAAGGAGGGAATTGTAGCTGCACAAAGAAAGAAAAGCATCGTGTCTTCAATGCAAAATAATCTGCTGCAATGCCTAGCATTAGCTTGGTCTTTGGATATAAGAAGAAGAACAATTTGGAAAAACCAAAGGAGAATAATTCAGAAATCAAACATTGCACAATTGAGTGTCTTTTTTCTTCATCTTGGTTTGTACTTGATATTCAGTTTTGAGTCTTCTTAGTACTAACAAAAATGCATACGATCTTGTAAGAGAATATTTAGAAAAGCCTATGAGTGATATGTCTTAAACTAGGAAGATAACTCTACACAGTTTTAGTTTATTCAAGTCTTTGTTTGTTATGTTTTGGAGAGTTTGTATTGTCTGGGAATAGGTTTGTGAGGCATGGTGGAGTAATTCATTTGTCTAGGCGAATAACCAGTTTGGTTTGTTCATTTTTGCCCTTGTTTTGGTCTTGGCATTGGTGATTGTAATATTGAATTGTATATAGTGAAATTTTGTCATTGTTGTAGTGGAAACTAGACGTAGACCTCATCGCACTTTGAGGTTAAACTAGGATGTAAGACTCCGGATTTTTGAACATTAAAGTATGAGTTATTTGAGACTTTAAACTTTGTTTTATAGGGATTCTTCACCATATCACAGCCTCCAGCCCAATTTACACAAAATTACAGTATTCATACACCCAATTCTCGATTAAAACTTCAACATGTATATTCATTTTCATGCAACATAGCACCAACATATATCATAATATTCAATTACAACAATATCACGTATCACTTCTCAATTCATCAAAAACTCATTATTTCCACTCTTTGTTTCATTCCAAAACACATCAACCAACTCAATACTCATACTAACCATTATTCAAGCATATTAACAATCAATTCCATTCAACTTATCCTAGAAAAAATTAACCTAGGTTTTCATATAACCTTACATAATGCCTACTCAAAACTGCTACATGTACCTTAATGTCGCAATTCCAAGCTTCCAAGCTTTTCTTTCCAAAATTCCATAAAGCCAAGCTTTCAATTACTTAATCTAAACCATATTATGAAATTTGGCACAATATAAAAACTAGAGTTTTCATAAATTAATGAACCAAGAGGGTACAAGAGTTTATTACCTTTATCCATTAAAATTAGTGATGGATACCACCAAGAACATAAGCTAGAGGTCCTCTATAACATCAAAATCACCAAAAATCCTTAATAACCAAACCAAAAATGTGATTTCATCTTTGAATGAGAAACTGGGGCACTATTTAGGTAGAATGAAAAGGAGGAGACAAACTTTGCGTGGCCGCAAACGGTGTGACGATCGGAGCTCCGTAGCAAAAGTTATAGAGGTTTGAAGGTGGAGCTAGGGTTAGGTTTTCTCCTCTCTTCTCTCTTCTCCCTTCTCTCAATTTCAGCTGCCCCCTTCCAAAATGAATGGGGAATATGCTGAATTGTGTGTTGAGTGTGGGTACATGGACTTAGGTCTGGTGTGGTCTAATTTCATTTCCTTAGCCTGTTAGCCCAACTTTGGTTCAAAACCCTTAAGATAAGCATTTTAATTCGAACTCTAAATATTTTTATTTTTTCAAATTATAAATATTAATTTTCTAATCTTTTTTTTTCTCTCAATTAATTTATTTATTAGTTGTTGATTATTTATTTAGTATTTTGCGAGATTTTACAAAAGGGATTCACCTTTCACTTTGCCTATATGGAAAAACAAGAAAATTAGAGAGCATATGCCTCCCATTCAGGGTAACCAAATTAGAAAAAAAATTAAGCCAAATGATGGTGATATCATGGCTACCAGATGAACTTATGCCATACATACAAATGGAACCTACTAGCACAAAAACTATTATTTTACAAGACAAATGTGAAAGTGTTTTTGGAAATTCCAATGATCAATTTCATAAAAGGACAAGTGGAATGGAAAATTTTACAGAAATATGATAACCTTTGGTCTCTGCTTACTGTCCTTATCCTAGAAATTAAAAGTGTCATCAGATCTAGCAGTTTCAAAAGTGTGTTTACCTGAATGCAAATTTCAAATAAGATATGACACTAAAGAATATTAGATCAACTACCTTTCAGAATGAACTTCAACTAAGTTTGATACTATATGGTGTGTTATCGGATGAAAATTTAGAGAGTTGACAAAATATATCTCACTATTCTTTCGGTGGCATTTGAAAGTAAAGTTTTTGTTTTTTTGTGCATTGTCTAGGTGTTATACTCCAACCCTTCCCTCTATTGAGCCAACCTACAAAGAGAATAATCAATGCATAACAGTGTTAATTTAGTATTTTGGACTCTAAAAAGTAATGTTTTAGGCTTTCAATGAATATATATACATGAAGATTTTACCAAGGGTGAGAATAATATCACCAAGAGAGCACCAATGATGATGGAGGAGAAAACAATTAAAACTGAAAGATTTCCAACCATATATGTTTAAAGCAACTAAACAAGTATGGCAAAGGAAAATAAGGAATAGAATTATTCAATTTGCAGCTTCTACAGGTTATATCTCGTTAAATAAGGCCTCACCATTGTCATTGAATAGAATTCTATGGAATTCAGTATCCTAAACTTCATTCATTTCATGTTATTTTCTTTTCATAAACAAAATCATTTTTATCACTAATCTCCTGACTAAGATTTACAAGATAACCATAGTTTGCTTCAAGCCGGCAATCTCCGTGGGATCGACCTTTATTCACGTAAGGTATTACTTGGACGACCCAGTGCACTTGCTAGTTAGTTGTGCGGAGTTGCAAAGGTGTGATTGCAATTCCGTGCACCAAGTTTTTAGCGCCGTTGCCGGGGATTGTTCGAGTTTGGACAACTGACGGTTCATCGTGTTGCTTAGATTAGGAAAAATTTATCTTTTTTTTTTGTTTAGAGTCACTAAATTTGAGTCTTTTATTATTGTTTTTGTTTAAATTTTAAAATCCTTGTTTTTTTTTCTAGATTTTTTTTCAAAAATTTTTAATAAATAGATAAAAACCAATAAACTAATTATTGAGTCTTCTGTTTGAGTTTACTTTCATGTTTTAAGTTTGGTGTCAATTGCGTGTTTTTATTTTCCTTAAATTTTTCAAATTGTATGCTCTTTTTATTCTTCATATTTTCGAGTTTTATGTTCCTTGTTCTTTCTTGATCTTCAAGTTGTTCTTGTTTATTTTCCTTGTTTGATCTTTAGTTTTTCTTGTTTTGTGTCTTTTCTTGTTTTTCTTGTGCATTTTCGAATTATTAGTGTCCAAAGTATAAAAATTTTTAAGTTTGGTGTCCTTTGTGTTTTTATTTTCTTAAAGATTTCCAAAATTTGTTCTTGGTGTTCATTTTGATCTTCAAAGTGTTCTTGGTGTTCATCTTGACATTCAAAGTTTTTTGGTTTGTTTTATTTGTTTTGATCTAAATATTCTAAGTTTGGTGTCATTTTATTATTTTTTTATTTCCTCATTAAATTAAAAAAAATATTTTTCCTTTATTTACTCATCATTTTCGAATTCCTTAGGTTGACTTAGTCAAAATTTTTAAAATTTGGTAGTTTCTTGTTAGTCAAGTTAAAATTTTAATTTTAAAAATTTATCTTTTTAAATCTCTTTCAAAACAAATTCTTTTTCAATTTTCTTTTTATATTTTTCAAAAATCTGTATACCCCATCAGAGCCAGCAATTTTGAGCTAAACCCTCAGCTCATTATCATGGTGCAGCAAAATTACCAGTATTCTGGTCTTCCACAGGAAGAACCTACTGAGTTTCTGGCACAGTTCTTACAAATTACTAACACAATACGTGATAAGAAAGTAGATCAGGATGTCTACAGATTATTACTGTTCCCGTTTTCTGTAAAAGATCAAGCTAAGAAGTGGTTAAATAACCAACCTACAGCGAGCATAAGAACATGGAAACAGTTATTAGACAAATTTCTGAATCAATATTTCCCTCCTAAAAGGATGACACAGCTAAGGCTGGACATCCAAGGCTTTAAACAAGAGGATAATGAATCTCTTTATAATGTCTGGGAGAGGTACAGAGAGATGCTGAGGAAATGCCCCTCTGAAATGTTTTCAGAATGGGTGCAGTTAGACATCTTTTACTATGGACTTACAGAAAAGGCCGAGATGTCTCTAGACCACTCAGCTGGTGGATCTATACATATGAGAAAGACAATTGAAGAGGCTCAAGAGCTCATTGATACAGTTGCCAGAAATCAGCACCTGTACTCAAGTGGTGAGACCTCCATGAAAGAAGAGGCTGAGGTAGTATCTACTGAACTTAGTCCTCCAAAACAAATTGCTGAACTCAATCAGCAACTATTTTCTATAACAAAACAGTTAGCAAAATTTAAAGAGATGCTACAAGAAACCAAAGATGCTAACCAGATTATGGAAAAACAATTGAATCAGACAGGACAATAGTTATCTAAATAGATAACAGAAGAATGCCAAGCTGTTCATTTAAGGAGTGGGAAGACATTAAATGTCTCAACTCAAAGTAGCAAAAAGCCAAGAAAGGAACATCTGACAGAGGGTGACCAAACCACTGCCCAAAATCCCTCTGTGGACAGTAAGAGCCCAGAGAGGAATGATTCTGGCGTTCAAACGCCAGAAAAGGGTGAGAAGTTGGCGTTGAACACCCAGTGGATGGCCAATTGTGGCGTCCAAATGCCAGAAAACTGTGGCAATCTGGCGTTGAATGCCTATACAGCACCCAATTCTGGCGTTCAAACACCAATGAGATATCAGACACTTGCAAGTGCTGATAACAACCCCCTTAAGCAAGCATCTCCAACCACTTCTGTAGGAAATAAACCTGCAGCAACTAAGGTTGAAGAATATAAAGCCAAGATGCCTTATCCTCAAAAACTCCGCCAAGCGAAACAGGATAAACAATTTGCCCGCTTTGCAAACTATCTCAGGACTCTTGAAATAAAGATTCCGTTTGCAGAGGCACTTGAGCAAATACCCTCTTATGCTAAATTCATGAAAGAGATCTTAAGTCATAAGAAGGATTGGAGGGAGACTGAAAAAGTTTTTCTCACTGAAAAATATAGTGCAATCATTTTAAAAAGCTTACCAAAGAAGCTTAAATATCCCGGAAGCTTTATGATACCATGCACATTAGAGGGTGCTTGTACCAAGATAGCTTTATGTGATCTTAGGGAAAGTATCAACCTGATACCTGCATCCACTATCAGAAAGCTTGGTTTGACTGAAGAAGTCAAACCAACCCGAATATGTCTCCAATTTGTTGATGGCTCCATTAAAATTCCATCAGGTGTAATTGAGGACATGATTGTCAAGGTTGGGCCATTTGCCTTTCCCACTGACTTTGTAGTGCTAGAAATGGAGGAGCACAAGAGTGCAACTCTCATTCTATGAAGACCTTTCCTAGCAACTGGACGAACCCTCATTGACGTCCAAAAAGGGGAGGTAACCCTGAGAGTCAATGAGGATGAGTTTAAGTTGAATACTGTCAAAGCTATGCAGCATCCAGACACATCAAAAGACTGCATGAGCGCTGATATTATTGACTCCCTGGTGGAAGAGGTCAATATGACTGAGAGTCTCGAATCAGAGCTAGAGGACATTTTTAAAGATGTTCAGCCTGATCTGGAGGAACCATAGAAAATAGAAGAACCTCTAAAAACTCCTCAGGAAGAGGAGAAGCCTCCTAAACCCGAGCTCAAACCACTACCACCATCCCTGAAATATGCATTTCTGGGAGAAGATGACACTTTTCCGGTAATCATAAGCTCTGCTTTAGAGCCACAGGAAGAGAAAGCACTAATTCAGCTGCTGAGGACACACAAGACAGCTCTTGGGTGGTCCATAAGTGATCTCAAGGGCATTAGCCCAGCCAGATGCATGCACAAGATCCTATTGGAGGATGATACTAAGCCAGTGGTTCAACCACAGAGGCGGCTGAATCCAGCCATGAAGGAGGTGGTGCAGAAAGAGGTCACTAAGTTACTAGAGGCTGGGATTATTTATCCTATTTCTGATAGCCCATGGGTGAGTCCTGTCCAAGTTGTCCCCAAGAAGGGAGGTATGACAGTGGTTCATAATGAAAGGAATGAACTGGTTCCCACAAGAACAGTTACAGGGTGGCATATGTGTATTGACTATAGAAGGCTCAATACAGCCACCAGAAAGGATCATTTTCCTTTACCATTCATAGACCAGATGCTAGAGAGACTAGCAGGTCATGAATACTACTATTTTTTGGATGGATATTCAGGTTACAACCAAATTGCAGTAGATTCTCAAGACCAAGAAAAACAGCATTCACATGTCCATTTGGAGTATTTGCCTACAGAAGGATGCCATTTGGTTTGTGCAATGCACCTGCAACCTTTCAGAGGTGCATGCTCTCTATCTTCTCTGATATGGTAGAGAAATTTCTGGAAGTTTTCATGAATGACATTCTCAGTATTTGGAGACTCATTCAGCTCCTGTCTTGACCATCTAGCACTTGTTTTGAAAAGGTGCCAAGAGACTAACCTGATTTTAAACTGGGAGAAATGTCACTTTATGGTGACTGAAGAAATTGTCCTTGGGCACAGAATTTCAAACAAGGGAATAGAGGTGGATCAAGCTAAAGGTGGTAATTGAAAAAATACCACCACCTGCCAATGTTAAGGCAATCAGAAGCTTTCTGGGGCATGCAGGATTCTATAGGATGTTTATAAAGGATTTTTCAAAAATTGTAAAACCTCTGAGCAATCTGCTAGCCGCTGATAACCATTTGTCTTTGACACAGAGTGTTTGCAATCCTTTGAGACTCTGAAAGATAAGCTGATCACAGCACCAGTCATTTCTACACCAGACTGGACATTACCATTCGAACTAATGTGTGATGCCAGTGACCATGCCATTGGTGCAGTATTAGGACAGAGGCATGAAAAGCTTCTGCATGTCATTTATTATGCTAGCCGTGTTTTAAATGATGCGCAGAAAAATTACACAACCACAGAAAAGGAGTTGCTTGCAGTGGTTTATGCCATTGACAAGTTCAGATCTTATTTAGTAGGATCAAAAGTGATTGTGTACACTGACCATGCTACTCTAAAATATCTCCTCACAAAGCACTGAAAGCAGGATTCAAAACCCAGACTCATAAGATGGGTGTTGCTTCTGCAAGAGTTTGATATAGAAATAAGAGACAGAAAAGGGATAGCGAACCAAGTAGCGGATCACCTATCCCAGATAGAACCAGTAGAAGGAGCATCCCTCCCTCCTACTGAGATCTCTGAAATCTTTCCAGATGAGCAACTCTTTGCCATTCAGAAAGTACTGTGGTTTGCATACATTGCAAACTATAAAGCTGTGAGATTCATACCCAAAGAGTACAGTAAGCAGCAAACAAAAAAATTAGTTTCTGATGCAAAGTACTACTTATGGGATGAACCATATCTCTTTAAGAGATGTGCAGACGGAATAATCCATAGATGTGTGCCTAGAGAAGAGGCACAGAAGATCCTATGGCATTGCCATGGATCACAATATGGAGGACATTTCGGAGGTGAGTGAACAGCCACAAAGGTTCTCCAATGTGGCTTCTACTGGCCTACTCTCTATAGAGACTCCCGAGAGTTTGTACGTAACTGTGACAGTTGCCAGAGAGCTGGTAATCTGCCTCACGGTTATGCCATGCCTCAATGAGGGATCTTACAGATTGAGTTGTTTGATGTATGGGGTATTGATTTCATGGGGCCTTTCCCACTATCATATTCAAACACTTATATTCTGGTGGCAGTAGACTATGTATCTAAATGGGTAGAGGCAATTGCAACACCCACTAATGATACTAAGACAGTGATGAAGTTCCTCCAGAAGCATATCTTCAGCAGGTTCGGTGTCCCTAGGGTACTGATCAGTGATAGAGGCACTCATTTCTGTAATAAACAGCCTGACTCTACTCTGATTTGATATGGAATTAACCACAAAGTGGCAACTCCATATCATCCACAGACAAATGGGCAGGCTGAAGTCTCAAATAGAGAACTAAAACGAATCTTGGAACGGACTGTAAGTACCCGTAGAAGGGATTGGGCAAGAAGTCTGGATTATGCTCTATGGGCATATAGAACCGCATTCAAGACTCCTATAGGGACCTCTCCATACCAGCTTGTGTATGGAAAAGCCTGTCATCTGCCAGTGGAACTAGAACACAAGGCCTACTGGGCCCCCAGGTTCCTAAACCTTGATGCTAAGGTAGCTGGAGAGAAAAGATTACTCCAGTTGAATGAGCTGGAGGAGTTCAGACTCAATGCTTTCGAAAATGCTAAAATTTACAAGGAGAAAGCAAAAAGGTGGCATGACAGAAAGCTGTCATCTAGAGTCTTTGAGCCAGGACAGAAGGTTCTGCTGTTTAACTCTAGGCTTAGATTGTTCCCTGGGAAATTGAAATCCCGGTGGAAGGGACCATATGTGATTACAAGTGTGTTACCATATGGATATGTAGAGCTTCAGGATATTGACTCTGACAAAAAGTTCATTGTTAATGGACAGAGAGTCAAGCATTATCTTGAAGGCAATGTTGAGCAAGAATGCTCAAGACTGAGACTAGATTAAAGCTCAGTAAAGTCCAGCTATTGACATTAAAGAAACGCTTATTGGGAGGCAACCCAGTCTTATTTATCTATGTTAATTACTTTTTCATTTCATTTTCCATTGTTATTTTATATTTTCTTTAGGTTGATGATCATGTGGAGTCACAAAAATAGCTGCAGAATTAAAGTGAAATCAAAAATAGCATAAAAAACAGCACACCCTGGAGGATAGGCTTACTGGCGTTTAAACGCCAGTAAGGATAGCAGAATGGGCATTTAACGCCCATGCAGGCAGCATTCTGGGCGTTAAACGCCAGAAATGGCAGCATCTCGGGTGTTCAGAAAAATACCCAGTAAAGAAGGATTACTGGCATTTAACGCCAGCCAGGGTATCTGGCTGGGCGTTAAACGCCCAAAGAGGCAGTCAAGTGGGCGTTAAACGCCAGGATGACACAAAGGAGGTAATTTTGTTTCCAATTCGATTTTTTTTCAATTTTTCATGTTTTAATTCATAATTTTTTGCATCAAACATATTTTAAACGTTCATCTTTCAATTTCTATTTTCAAAAATTAATAATCTTTCCAATTCTTTTTAATTCTTTTTCAATTCTTTTCAATTCCTTCCAAAATGTTTTCAAAACTTACATATCTTTTCAAATTTTTTTCAACTATTTTTAATTTTTCTTGTATACATTAATAAGTTTTCAAAATTAATTGCATCATTCTTCTTCTACTCTCTTCTATCTTATTTTGCTCGAGGACGAGCAAAGCTTTTAAGTTTGGTGTGGAAAAGCTCAGCTTTTTGCTTTCCATAACCACTAATGGCACCTAAGGCCGGAGAAACCTCTAGGAAGAGGAAAGGGAAGGCAGTTGCTTCCAACTCCGAGTCATGGGAGATGGAGAGATTCATCCCAAAAGCCCATCACTAAAAAGAGGATGGAGCAAACAAGAGAGCCTGCTCATGGACCTCAACAAGAGCATGAGAAAATTTCTCATCAAGAAATCCCTGAGATGCCTTAAGGGATACACTTTCCTCCACACAACTACTGGGAGCAACTCAACACCTCTTTAGGAGAATTGAGTTCCAACATGGAGCAACTAAGAGTGGAGAACCAAGAGCACTCCATCATCCTCCATGAAATCAGAGAGGACCAAAAGGCCATGAGAGAGGAGCAACAAAGGCAAGGAAGAGACATAGAGGAGCTTGGTGCGCGAAATTGTGATCATCAAAAATGACGCCAAAGGACTTGGAGCTCTTAAACATGAATCACACTTTGTCACAATTCCGCACAACTAACCAGCAAATGCACTGGGTTGTCCAAGTAATAAACCTTACGTGAGTAAGGGTCGATCCCACGGAGACTGTCGGCTTGAAGCAAGCTATGGTCACCTTGTAAATCTCAGTCAGGCGAATTCAGATGGTGATGAAGAATTGATAATTAAAAGATGAATAAAAGATAAAATAAAGATAGAGATACTTATGTAATTCTTTGGTTGGAATTTCAGATAAGCGTATGAAGATGCTTTGTTCCTCCTGAACCTCTGCTTTCCTATTGCCTTCTTCCAATCATTCATACTCCTTTCCATGGCAAGCTTTATGTTGGGCATCACCATTGTCAATGGCTACTTCCCATCCTCTCAGTAAAAATGTTCCAAATGCGCTGTCACCGCACGGCTAATCATCTGTCGGTTCTCGATCATGTCGGAATAGGATCCATTGATCCTTTTGCGTCTGTCACACGCCCCACAATCGCGAGTTTGAAGCTCGTCACAGTCATCCCTTCCCAGATCCTACTCAGAATACCACAGACAAGGTTTAGACGTTCCAGGTCTCAGGAATGGCCGCCAATAATTCTAGCCTATACCACGAAGGTTCCAATCTTAGATTAGAAACCCAAGAGATACGCATTCAAGCCATTGCTAGTAGAACAGAGGTGGTTGTCAGGCACATGTTCATAGGTGAGAATGATGATGAGTGTCACGGATCATCACATTCATCAAGTTGAAGAACGAATGAATATCTTGAAGAAGATAGACTTGAGTTGAATAGAAAAACAATAGTACTTTGTATTAATTCATGAAGAACAGCAGAGCTCCACACCTTAATCTATGGTGTGTAGAAACTCCATCGTTGAGAATACATAAGAACAAGGTCTAGGCATGGCTGTAAGGCCAGCCCCCAAACGTGAAAAGGTCTATCAAAGTATATCAAGTGTATCAAAAGTATCAAAATACAATAGCAAAAGGTCCTATTTATAGAAATCTAGTAGCCTAGGGTTTACAGAAATAAGTAATTAATGCAGAAATCTTCTTCCGGGCCCACTTGGTGTGTGCTTGGGCTGAGCATTGAAGCTTCCATGTGTAAAGACTTTTCTTGGAGTTAAACGCCAGCTTTTGTGCCAATTTTGGAGTTAAACGCCAGAATTCTTGAGCTGACTTAGAACGCCAATTTGGGCCATCAAATCTCGGGCAAAGTATAAAGTATTATATATTGCTGGAAAGCCCAGGATGTCTACTTTCCAACGCAATTGCAAGCGCGCCAATTGGGCTTCTGTAGCTCCAGAAAATCCACTTTGAGTTCAGGGAGGTCAGAATCCAACAGCATCTGCAGTCCTTTTTTAGCCTCTGAATCAGATTTTTGCTCAGGTCCCTCAATTTCAGCCAGAAAATACCTGAAATCACAGAAAAATACACAAAGTCATAGTAAAGTCCAGAAGAGTGATTTTTATTTACAAACTAATAAAAATATAATAAAAACTAATTAAAATATACTAAAAACATACTAAAAATAATGCCAAAAAGCGTATAAATTATCCGCTCATCAGAGCTCAAGAACTCCATTGGTTCTTCAAGAGGAAGAAGAAGCCACCATCACTAAGGTGGACCCGTTCTTTAATCTCCTTGTTTATTTTCTTTTCTATTTTCAGTTTTTATGCTTTATGTTTTGACTATGTTTGTGTCTTCATTACATGATCATTAGTGTTTAGTGTCTATGTCTTAAAGCTATGAATGTTCCATGAATCTTTCACCTTTCTTAAATAAAAAATGTTTTCTGAAAAAGAAAAAGAAGTACATGAATTTCGAATTCTATCTTGAAAATAGTTTAATTATTTTAATGTGGTGGCAATACTTTTTGTTTTCTGAATGAATGCTTGAACAGTGCATATTTTTTATAGTGAAGTTTATGAATGTTAAAATTGTTGGCTCTTGAAAGAATAATGAAAAAAGAGAAATGTTATTGATAATCTGAAAAATCATAAAATTGATTCTTGAAGCAAGAAAAAGCAGTGAAAAACACAAAGCTTGCGAAAATAAATAATAATAATGGCAAAAAATAAACAAAAAGAAAGAAAAAGAAAAAGCAAGCAGAAAAAGCCAATAGCTCTTTAAACCAAAAGGCAAGGGTAAAAAAGGATCCAAGGCTTTGAGCATCAGTGGATAGGAGGGCCCAAAGGAATAAAATCCTAGCCTAAGCAGCTAAATCAAGTGTCCCTAACCATATGCTTGTGTCATGAAGGTCCAAGTGAAAAGCTTGAGACTGAGTGGTTAAAGTCGTGATCCAAAGCAAAGAGTGTGCTTAAGAACTCTGGGTACCTCTAACTGGGGACTCTAGCAAAGCTGAGTCACAATCTGAAAAGGTTCACCCAGTTATGTATCTGTGGCATTTATGTATTCGGTGGTAATACTGGAAAACAAAATGCTTAGGGTCACGGCCAAGACTCATAAAGTAGCTGTGTTCAAGAATCAACATACTAAACTAGGAGAATCAATAACACTATCTGAATTCTGAGTTCCTATGGATGCCAATCATTCTGAGCTTCAAAGGAAAAAGTGAGATGCCAAAACTGTTCAGAAGCAAAAAGCTACTAGTCCCGCACATCTAATTGGAACTAAGCTTCATTGATATTTTGAAATTTATTGTATTTTCTATTCTTTTTATCCTACTTTATTTTTAGTTGCTTGGGGACAAGAAACAATTTAAGTTTGGTATTGTGATGAGCGGATAATTTATACGCTTTTTAGCTTTGTTTTTAGGTAGTTTTTAATATGTTTTAGTTACTTTTTATTATATTTTTATTAGTTTTTATGAAAAAATCATATTTCTGAACTTTACTATGAGTTTGTGTGTTTTTCTGTAATTTCAGGTATTTTCTAGCTAAAATTGAGGGACTTGAGCAAAAATCTGATTCAGAAGCTGAGAAAGGATTGCAGATGCTGTTGGATTCTGACCCTCCTGTACTCGAAGTGTTTTTCTGGAGCTACTCGAGATTTGATGGCACAAACTAGCGTTTAAACGCCAGTCAGAGACCTTTTTTCTGGCGTAAAACGCCAGAACTGGCACCAGAATTGCAGTTAAATGCTCAAACTAGCATCCAAGCTGGCGTTTAACTCCAGAAAAGGCCTATGCACGTGTAAAGCTCAATGCTCAGCCCAAGCACACACCAAATGGGCCCCGAAAGTAGATTTCTGCATTCTCTACACTTAGTTACTCAATTTCTATAAACCTAAGTTACTTGTTTAGTATAAAAACTACTTTTAGAGATTCATTTTGGTAACTTATGACATTTTACATCTCATATTATATCTTCTACGGCATGAGTCTCTAAACCCATAGGTGGGGGTGAGGAGCTCTGTTGTGTTTCAATGGATTAATACAATTACTATTATTTTCTTTACGATCACGCTTGATTCTGTTCTAAGATACTCACTCGTACTTCAATATAAAGAATATGATGATCCGTGACACTCATCATCATTCTCAAATTTATGAACGCGTGCTTGACAACCACTCCCGTTCTATCTGAACTCAACGTAGTCATTGGGCGACAGCTTGAGTGCGTATCTCTTGGGTCTCTGATCCACGGATTTCACTTGCCTCTCCTGACAACAGAGCATTCGAATCCGTGAGATTAGAACCTTCGTGGTAGAGGCTAGAACCAATTGGCAGCATTCCTGAGATCTAAAAAGTCTAAACCTTGTCTGTGGTATTCCGAGTAGGATCTGGGATGGGATAACTATGACGAGTTTCAAACTCACGAATGTTGGGCACAGTGACAGTGTACAAAAGGATAGAGAGATTCTATTCCAACACAAGTGAGAACCGACAGATGATTAGCTGTGCGGTAGCTATGCCCGGTATTTTTCATCTGAGACGAGAGATCCGACAGTTGATTAGCTGTACAGAGGACGGATGGTAGCCATTGACAATGGTGATCCACCAACATACAGCTTTCCATGGAAGGAAGGAAGCCTTGCGTGTTTGGAGAAAAAGACAGTAGGAAAGCAGAGATTCAGATGACAGAGCATCTCTGGAACCTCAACCTGTTCCTCATTACTGAATCACAAGTATCATTCATTTCATGTTATTTTCTTTTTATAAACAAAATCATTTTTATCACTAATCTCCTGACTAAGATTTACAAGATAACTATAGTTTGCTTCAAGCCGGCAATCTCCGTGGGATCGACCCTTACTCACATAAGGTATTACATGGACGACCCAGTGCACTTGCTGGTTAGTTGTGTGGAGTTGCAAAGGTGTGATTGCAATTCCGTGCACCAGCCATATGGGTATGTAAGCTAAGTGAAACAAGGCCTCAATCACATAAGTGTATGAATACATCAAACAATGGAAATATAGAATCAAGCAAGACAAATATCACAATTTTAGAGAGAATAACACACACAAATTAAAACATTGGTTGATAAAATGCAACCAATCAAGTAGGTTCAAAATCTCACTGGTTTTGTGTGTTCGAACTCTAAAGCCATGCTCCAAAATAAAATTCTTCAAGCAAGTTCAAAAAGTTTTAATTCAAATTAGTGAAATGCTTTGAAGCAGTGTCATGAAAAAGAATTTATCACTCCAACCAAGTAGTACCTAAATACAAGCAACTAACTATTCATGCAAGTTATCTTATCTAACAAAAGAAGAAGTAAAATATTGGTGTTGAGAGAGAGAGAGAGAGAGAGAGAGAAAGAGAGAGAGAGAGAGAGAGTTGTTACCATCGGAAGTCAGTTACCGACCTCTCCACACTTAATGGTTGGCACAGTCCTCCGTGCCATCAGTGATGAGCAAAGTGGGGTTGGAATCATCACTTCTACTGTCTGGCTTGTAATGGCTCTCCATGCTGTCATGTGAAGTGTATCCTAGGGTATCGGGCTCTTCCGGAGGTGGGTGAGTACTAACAACGAGCTCCTTCAAGTAGTTGTATCAGCGCTTGTTGCGGCGCTCAATTTGCTCAATCCGCCCGGCCTTGACGATCTAACTTCTCAAAAATCTCAAGTAGAAACTGATTGGGGGGTGTTGGTGGTGCTTGTGGTGTGGTGATGAGCGGATATTTTATACGCTTTTTGGGGTTAATTTCATATAGTTTTTAGTATGTTTTAGTTAGTTTTTAGTTTATTTTTATTAGTTTCTAGGAAAAATT
Organism: Arachis hypogaea; assembly: GCF_003086295.3. Lineage (NCBI taxonomy): Eukaryota > Viridiplantae > Streptophyta > Magnoliopsida > Fabales > Fabaceae > Arachis > Arachis hypogaea. The sequence continues at coordinate 27,178,539 of NC_092049.1, forward strand.
CATATTTCTGGACTTTACTATGAGTTTGTGTGTTTTTCTGTAATTTCAGGTAATTTCTGGTTGAAATTGAGGGAGCTGAGCAAAAATCTGATTCAGGCTGAAAAAGGACTGCTGATGCTGTTAGATCCTGGCCTCTCTGCACTCGGAATGGAATTTCTGGAGTTACAGAAGTCCAATTGACGCGCTTCCAATTGCGTTGGAAAGTAGACATCCAGGAATTTCCAGCAATATATAATAGTCCATATTTTTCTCAAGGATAGACGACGTAAACTGGCGTTCAACGCCAGTTCCATGTTACAGTCTGGCGTCTAGCGCCAGAAACACGTTACAAGTTGGAGTTCAACGCCAGAAACAGGTTACAGCCTGCTGTTGAACGCCCAAAACAGCCCAGACACGTGAGAAGCTTTAGTCTCAGGCCCAGCACACACCAAGTGGGCCCCAGAAGTAGATTTTTGCACTATCTATCATAGTTTACTCATTTTCTGTAAACCTAGGTTACTAGTTTAGTATTTAAACAACTTTTAGAGATTTATTTTGTATCTCATGACATTTTTAGATCTGAATTTTGTACTCTTTGACAGCATGAGTTTCTAAACTCCATTGTTGGGGGTGAGGAGCTCTGTTGTGTCTCGATGAATTAATGCAAGTGTTTCTGTTTTCTATTCAAACATGCGTGTTCCTATCTAAGATATCAATTCGCACTTCAACATGAATGTGATGAACGTGACAATCATCATTATTCCCCCATGAACGCGTGCCTGACAACCACTCCCGTTCACCGTAGAATGAATGAATATCTCTTGGATCTTTTAATCAGAATCTTCGTGGTATAAGCTAGATTGATGGCAGCATTCAAGAGAATCCGGAAAGTCTAAACTTTGTCTGTGGTATTCCGAGTAGGATTCAGGGATTGAATGACTGTGACGAGCTTCAAACTCGCGAGTGCTGGGCGTAGTGAGAGACGCAAAAGGATAGTAAATCTTATTCCGGTACGATTGAGAACCTGCAGATGATTAGCCGTGCGGTGACAGCGCACCTGGACCCTTTTCACTGGAAGGATGGATGGTAGCCATTGACAACGGTGATCCACCAACACACAGCTTGCCATAGGAGGACTTGCGTGCGTGAATCAGAAAACAAAGGAAAGCAGAATTTCAGAAGACAAAGCATCTCCAAAACTCCAACATATTCTCCATCATTGCACAATAAGTATTTATATTTATGCCCTCTCATTTTTTACAATTGAACTTGAAAAACACTGTTGTTGGCATCCTGACTAAGAATAATAAGATAACTGGTGCGCAGAAATTGTGATTACACTTGGATTATGTAAAATTCATTGCTCTTTCTTTCCCTGGCAATGGCGCCAAAAACATGATGCCAATACCATGGTTCACAACTTCGCACAACTAACTAGCAAGTGCACTGGGTCGTCCAAGTAATACCTTACGTGAATAAGGGTCGAATCCCACGGAGATTGTTGGTATGAAGCAAGCTATGGTCACCTTGTAAATCTCAATCAGGCAGATATAAAATAGTAATGGGGTTTTCGAAAATAATTAATAAAATAGAAATACTTATGTAAATCATTGGTGAGAATTTCAGATAAGCGCATAGAGATGCTTTCGTTCCTCTGAACCTCTGCTTTCCTGCTGTCTTCATCCAATCAGTCTTACTCCATTCCATGGCAAGCTTTATGTAATGCATCACCATTGTCAATGGCTACTTTCAGTCTTCTCTCAGGAAAATGATCCAAATGCCCTGTCACGGCATGGCTAATCGTCTGGAGGCATCACCCTTGTCAATGGTTACATCCTATCCTCTCAGTGAAAATGGTCAATGCACCCTGTCACGGCACGGCTATTCATCTGTCGGTTCTCGATCATGCTGGAATAGGATTTACTATCCTTTTGCGTCTGTCACTACGCCCAGCAATTGTGAGTTTGAAGCTCGTCACAGTTATTCAATCATTGAATCCTACTCGGAATACCACAGACAAGGTTTAGACTTTCCGGATTCTCTTGAATGCCGCCATCAATCTAGCTTATACCACGAAGATTCTGATTAAGAGATCTAAGAGACACTCATTCAATCGAAAGTAGAACGAAAGTGGTTGTCAGGCACGCGTTCATGGGGAATGATGATGATTGTCACATTCATCACATTCAGGTTGAAGTGCGAATGAATATCTTAGAAGCCGAATAATTTGAATTGAATAGAAAAATAATAGTACTTTGCATTAATCTTTGAGGAACGGCAGAGCTCCACACCTTAATCTATGGAGTGCAGAAACTCTACCGTTGAAAATACATAAGTGAAAGGTCCAGGCGTCCAAAGAGGATTCCAAAGATTCAAAGATGTCTAGTACAATAGTAAAAAGTCCTATTTATAATAAACTAGCTACTAGGGTTTACAGAAATAAGTAATTGATGCATAAATCCACTCCCGGGCCTACTTGGTGTGTGCTTGGGCTGAGCTTGAGTGTTACACGTGTAGAGGTCATTCCTGGAGTTGAACGCTAGTTTTGGTGCCAGTTTGGGCGTTGAACTCCACTTTGCAACTTGTTTCTGGCGCTGGACGCCAGAATTGGGCAGAGATCTGGCGTTGAACACCAGTTTGCGTCGTCTAAACTTGGGCAAAGTATGGACTATTATATATTTCTGGAAAGCCCTGGATGTCTACTTTCCAACGCAATTAGAATCACGCTATTTTGAGTTCTGTAGCTCTAGAAAATCCATTTTGAGTGCAGGGAGGTCAGAATCCAACAGCATCAGCAGTCCTTCTTCAACCTCTGAATCTGATTTTTACTCAAGTCCCTCAATTTCAGCCAGAAAATATATGAAATCACAGAAAAATACACAAACTCATAGTAAAGTCCAGAAATGTGAATTTAACATAAAGACTAATGAAAACATCCCTAAAAGTAACTAGATCCTACTAAAAACATACTAAAAATAATGCCAAAAGCGTATAAATTATCCGCTCATCACAACACCAAACTTAAATTGTTGCTTGTCCCCAAGCAACTGAAAATCAAATAGGATAAAAAGAAGAGAATATACTATAAATTCCAAACTATCAATGAAACATAGCTCCAATTAAATGAGCGGGACTTATAGCTTTTTGCCTCTTGAATAGTTTTGGCATCTCACTTTATCCATTGAAGTTCAGAATGATTGGCATCTATAGGAACTCAGAGTTCAGATAGTGTTATTGATTCTCCTAGTTCAGTATGATGATGCTTGAACACAGCTGTTTTATGAGTCTTGGCCGTGGCCCTAAGCACTTTGTTTTCCAGTATTACCACCGGATACATAAATGCCACAGACACATAATTGGGTGAACCTTTTCAGATTGTGACTCAGCTTTGCTAAAGTCCCCAATTAGAGGTGTCCATGGTTCTTAAGCACACTCCTTTTTTCTTTTGCTTTGGACCTTGACTTTAACCGCTCAGTCTCAAGTTTTCACTTGACACCTACACGCCACAAGCACATGGTTAAGGACAGCTTGGTTTAGCCGCTTAGACCAGGATTTTACTCCTTTAGGCCCTCCTATCCACTGATGCTCAAAGCCTTGGGATCCTTTTTATTTGCCCTTGCCTTTTGGTTTTAAGGGTTATTGGCTTTTTGCTCTTGCCTCTTGGTTTTAAGAGCTTTTGGCTTTTTCTGCTTGCTTTTTCTTTTTCTTTCTATTTTTTTCGCCTATTTTATCATTTTTTTTTTCTGCAAGCTTTGTTCTTTGCTGCTTTTTCTTGCTTCAAGAATCATTTTTTATAATTTTTCAGATTATCAAATAACATGTCTCCTAGTCATCATTCTTTCAAGAGCCAACATATTTAACATTCTTAAACAACAACTTCAAAAGGCATATGCACTGTTCAAGCATACATTCAGAAAACAAGAAGCATTGTCACCACATCAATATAATTAAGCTAAGTTCAAGGATAAATTCGAAACTCATGTACTTCTTGTTCTTTTGAATTAAAATATTTTTCATTTAAGAGAGGTGATGGATTCATAGGACATTCATAACTTTAAGACATAGTTACTAACTACTAATGATCATGTAATGAAGACACAAACATAGATAAGCACATAGCATAGAAAACGAAAAACAGAAGAAATAAGGACAAGGAATGAATCCACCTTAGTGATGGTGGCGTTTCCTTCTTGAGGAACCAATGATGTCCTTGAGCTCTTCTATGTCTCTTCCTTGTCTTTGTTGCTCCTCCCTCATTGCTTTTTGATCTTCTCTTATTTCATGAAGGATGATGGAGTTCTCTTGATGTTCCACCCTTAGTTGTCCCATATTGGAACTCAATTCTCCTATGGAGGTGTTGATTTGCTCCCAATAGTTTTGTGGAGGAAAATGCATTCGAGGCATCTCCGGGATCTCATGGTGATGAGCTTCATACGCCTCTTGAGCTCCATGAATGGGCTCTCTTGCTTGCTCCATCTTTTTTTTAGTGATGGGTTTGTCCTCTTTAATGAGGATATCTCCCTCTATGTCAACCCCAGCCGAATTGCATAGGTGGCAAATGAGGTGAGGAAAGGCTAACCTTGCCATAGTGGAGGACTTGTCAGCCACCTTGTAGAGTTCTTGAGGTATAATCTCATGAACTTCCACCTCTTCTCCAATCATGATGCTATGGATCATGATGGCCCGGTTTATAGTAACTTCAGACCGGTTGCTTGTGGGAATGATTGAGCATTGAATGAACTCCAACCATCCTCTAGCTACAGGCTTAAGGTCCAGTCTTCTTAGTTGAACCGATTTGCCTTTTGAGTCAATTTTCCATTGAGCTCCTTCTACACATATGTCCATAAGGACTTGGTCCAACCTTTGATCAAAGTTGACTCTCCTTGTATAGGGGTGTGCGTTCTCTTCCATGTTTGGCAAGTTGAACGCCAACCTCACATTTTCCGGACTAAAATCTAAGTATTTCCCCCGAACCATTGTAACATAGTTCTTTGGATCCGGGTTCTTACTTTGATCATGGTTCTTAGTGATCCATGCATTGGCATAGAACTCTTGAACCATTAGGATGCCGACTTGTTGGATGGGATTTGTTAGAACTTCCCAACCTCTTCCTTGAATTTCATGTCGGATCTCCGGATACTCATTTCTTTTGAGTTTGAAAGGGACCTCAGGGATCACCTTCTTCTTGGCCACAACATCATAGAAGTGGTCTTGATGGGCTTTGGAGATGAACCTTTCCATCTCCCATGACTCGGAGGTGGAAGCTTTTGTCTTCCCTTTTCCTTTTCTAGAGGATTCTCCGGTCTTAGGTGCCATCAATGGTAATGGAAAAATAAAAAGCTTATGCTTTTACCACACCAAACTTAGAAGTTTGCTCGCCCTCGAGCAAGAGAAGAAAGAATAAATGAAGAAGAAGAAGAAATGGAGGAGAGGGAGAGGGGGTTGTGTTTCGGCCAAGAAGAGAAGAGAGGGTTGTGTTGTGTGAAAATGAGGAAGAATGGAGGGTTATATATAGGGATGGAAGGGGGTGGAGTTTCGGCCATTTAGGGTGGGTTTGGGTGGGAAATTGATTTTGAATTTTGAAGGTAGGTGGAGTTTATGAGGTAGGTTTATGGGGATGAGTGGATGGATGTGAGTGGTGAGGAGGTGATGGGGAAGAGAGATTGAGGTGATTGGTGAAGGGTTTTGGGAAGAGTGTTTATGGGATTTTGTGAAAGAGAGTGGTGAGGGGTGAGAAGAAGTGAGTGGAGGTAGGTAGGGATTCTGTGGGGTCCACAGATCCTGAGGTGATCCTGTGGGGTCCACAAATCTTGAGATGATCCTGTGGGGTCCACAGATCCTGAGGTGTTCAAGGATTTACAACCCTGCACCAAATTAGACATGTAAAATGCCCTTGCATACAACTCTGGGCGTTCAGCGCCAGGTTGGTTCCCATTTTGGGCGTTCAACGCCCATTTGTTGCCTATTTCTGGCGTTGAACGCCAGAACCATGCTTGTTCTGGGCGTTCAGCGCCAGCTCCTCTCCAGGGTGCAATTCTGGCGTTCAGCGCCCAGATGATGCCCATTTTGGGCGTTCAGCGCCCAGATACTGCCCATTTTGGGCGTTCAGCGCCAGAACCATGCTCTGTTCTGGCGTTGAATGCTAGGCAAATGCTTCCTCCAGGGTGTGATTTTTCTTCTGCTATTTTTGATTCCGTTTTCAATTTTTATATTTATTTTGTGACTCCTCATGATCATGAACCTATAAAGACATATAACTAAGAAAAATATAGTTAGATAAATAGAAATTGGGTTGCCTCCCAACAAGCGCTTCTTAAATGTCAATAGCTTGACAGTGGGCTCTCATGGAGCCTCACAGATGTTCAGAGCATTGTTGAGACTCCCCCAACACCAAACTTAGAGTTTGGTTGTGGCCTTCCAACACCAAACTTAGAGTCTGACTGTGGGGGCTTTGGTTGACTCTGCTTTGAGAGAAGCTTTTTCTGCTTCCTCTCCATGGATGCAGAGAGAGATCCTTGAGTTGTAAACACAAGGTTGTCCTTATTTAATTGAAGGATCAATTCTCCTCTGTCCACATCAATCAAAGCTCTTGCTGTGGCTAGGAAAGGTCTTCCTAGGATGATGGATTCATCCTCTTCCTTTCCAGTATCCAGGACTATGAAATCAGCAGGGATGTAAAGGCCTTCAACCTTTACTAACACGTCCTCTACTTGTCCATAAGCCTGTTTTCTTGAATTAGCTGCCATCTCTAATGAGATTCTAGCAGCTTGCACCCCATAGATTCCCAGTTTCTCTATTACAGAGAGGGGCATGAGGTTTATTCCTGAACCAAGGTCACACAGAGCCTTAAAGATCATGGTGCCTATGGTACAAGGTATTATGAACTTTCCAGGATCCTGTCTCTTCTGAGGCAACGTCAGTTGATCCAGATCACTTAGTTCATTGGTGAACAAGGGACGTTCATCTTCCCAAGTTTCAATACCAAATAATTTGGCATTCAGCTTCATGATTGCACCAAGAAACTTGGCAGTTTGCTCTTCATTGACATCCTCATTCTCTTCAGAAGAGGAATACTCATCAGAGCTCATGAATGGTATAAGGAGGTTCAATGGAATTTCTATGGTCTCTAGATGAGTCTCAGATTCCTTTGGTTCCTCAGAAGGAAACTCCTTATTGATCACTGGACGACCCAGGAGGTCTTCCCCCTTGGGATTCACGTCCTCTCCTTCCCTTACAGGTTCGGCCATGGTGCTTATGTCAATGGCCTTGCACTCTCCTTTGGGATTCTCTTCTGTATTGCTTGGGAGAGTACTAGGAGGGATTTCAGTGATCCTTTTACTCAGCTGGCCCACTTGTGCTTCCAAATTTCTAATGGAAGACCTTGTTTCATTCATGAAACTTACAGTCGCCTTGGATAGATCAGAAACTAAGTTTGCTAAATTAGAAGTATTTTGTTCAGAGTTTTCTGTCTGTTGCTGAGTGGATGATGGAAAAGGTTTATTATTGTTAAACCTGTTTCTTCCACCATTATTAAAGCCTTGTTGAGGCCTTTGATCCTTCCATGAAAGATTTGGATGATTTCTCCATGATGGGTTATAGGTGTTTCCATAAGGTTCACCTAAGTAATTCACCTCTGCTATTGCAGGGTTTTCAGGATCATAAGCTTCTTCTGCATAAGAAGCCTTTTGAGTACTGTTGGATGCAGCTTGCATTCCATTCAGACTCTGAGAAATCATATTGACTTGCTGAGTCAATATTTCGTTCTGAGCCAATATGGCATTCAGAGTATCAACTTCAAGAACTCCCTTCTTCATAGGCATCTCATTACTCACAGGATTCCTCTCAGAAGTGTACATGAACTGGTTATTAGCAACCATGTCAATGAATTCTTGAGCTTCTGCAGGCGTTTTCTTTAGGTGAATGGATCCACCTGCAGAAGTATCCAATGACATCTTTGATAGCTCAGATAAACCATCATAGAATATATCCAGGATGGTCCATTCTGAAAGCATGTCAGAAGGACACTTTTTGGTCAGCTGCTTGTATCTTTTCCAAGCTTCATAGAGGGATTCACCTTCTTTCTGTCTGAAGGTTTGAACATCAGCTCTAAGCTTGCTCAGCTTTTGAGGAGGAAAGAACTTGGCTAAGAAAGTCGTGACCAGCTTATCCCAAGAGTTCAGGCTATCTTTGGGTTGAGAGTCTAACCACACTCTAGCTCTGTCTCTTACAGCAAAAGGGAAAAGCATGAGCCTGTAGACTTCAGGATCTACTCCATTAGTCTTAACAGTATCACAGATCTACAAGAATTTAGTTAAGAACTGAAAAGGATCTTCAGATGGAAGTCCATGAAACTTGCAGTTCTGCTACATCAGAGAAACTAGCTGAGGTTTTAGCTCAAAGTTGTTTGCTCCAATGGTAGGAATGGAGATGCTTCTTCCATGTAAATTGGAATTAGGTGCAGTAAAGTCACCAAGCATCCTCCTTGCATTATTGTTGTTGGGTTCGGCTGCCATCTCCTTTACTTGTTCGAAATTTTCAATAAGGTTGTCTCTGGATTGTTGTAATTTAGCTTCTCTTAGTTTCCTCTTCAGAGTCCTTTCAGGTTCTGGATCAGCTTCAACAAGAATGCCTTTTTCTTTGTTCCTGCTCATAAGAAAGATAAGAGAACAAGAAAAGAAGAGGAATCCTCTATGTCACAGTAAAGAGGTTCCTTATTGTTAGTAGAAGAAGAAAAGAAGAAAAAAAAATTCGAACACAGATAGAAGAGGGGGTTCGAATTTGGTGAGTGATGTGAGGAAGAAATGTTAGTAGATGAATAAATAAATAGAATAAGATGAGAGAGGGAGAGGATTTTCGAAAATAATTTTTAAAAAAGAGTTAGTGATTTTTGAAAATGGTTTTTGAAAAAGGTTAGTAATTTTCGAAAATTAATTTTGAAAAGGGTTAATAGTTTTTCGAAAATTCAAATAAAAAATAAAATAATTAGTTTAATTAGAAAGAAATTTTGAAAAAGAGGAAGATATTTTCGAAAATTAGAGAGAGAGAGAGAGAGTTAGTTAGGTGGTTTTGAAAAAGATAAGAAACAAACAAAAAGTTAGTTAGTTAGTTGAAACAAATTTTAAAAAGATAAGGAGTTAGGAAGTTAGAGAAGATATTTTGAAATCAAGTTTTTGAAAAAGATATGATAAGAAGATATTTTTGAAAAGATATGATAGAAATTAGTTTTTGAAAAAGATTTGAATTTTTAAAATCACAATTAATGACTTGATTCACAAGAAATCACAAGATATGATTCTAGAACTTAAAGTTTGAATCTTTCTTAACAAGCAAGTAACAAACTTGAAATTTTTGAATCAAAACATTAATTGATGATGTTATTTTCGAAAATTATGAGATAAAATTAAGAAAAGATTTTTTTGAAAAATATTTTTGTAATTTTCGAAAATAACTAAGAAAAATGAAAAAGATTTGATTTTTGAAAAAGATTTTGAAAAAGATGAGATTTTAAATTGAAAATTTGATTTGACTCATAAGAAACAACTAGATTTTAAAATTTTTGAAAAAGTCAAATCTAATTTTCGAATTTATGAGAGAGAAAAAGGGAGATATATATATATATATATATATATATATATATATTTTGAATTTTTATGATAGGAGAGAAAAACAAGAAAAATGATGCAATGCATGAGAATTTTAGATCAAAACATGTGATGCATGCAAGAATGCTATGAATGTCAAGATGAACACCAAGAACACTATGAAGATCATGATGAACATCAAGAACATATTTTTGAAAAAATTTTTAATGTAAGAAAACATGCAAGACACCAAACTTAGAAATCTTTAATGCTTAGGCACTAAAAATTCAAGAATGCATATGAAAAACACCATACAACACAAAACAAGAAAACATCAAGATCAAACAAGAAGACTTACCAAGAACAACTTGAAGATCATGAAGAACACTATGAATGCATGAATTTTCGAAAAATGCAAGATGAGTATGCAATTGACACCAAACTTATAACATAACTCAAGACTCAAACAAGAAACAAAAAAAATATTTTTGATTTTTATGATTTTATAAATTTTTTTTTTGTATTTTCTTTTAATTTTTTCGAAAATCATTTTGAAAAAAAAAAATAAGGATTCCAAAATTTTTAATATGAATTCCAGGAATCTTATGCTCTTTAGACTAAAGCTCCAATCAAAGGGTCAGGCATGGCTTAATAGCCAGCCAAGCTTTAATATGTAACTCAGACATGACACGTCTAACATGCCCTACAGGCATGGCTTTACAGCCAACCAGGCTTCAACATGCCTTATGAAACACTAGAATTCATTCTTAAAAATTCTGAAGAAAAATATATTTTTGAAAACATTTTTATTTATTTTAAAATTTTTTTCGAAAACAAAGGAGAAATTTTTGAAAGATTTTTTTGAAAAATTTATGAAAACTTTTTGAAAAGAAAACGAAAAGAAGGTTACCCAATCTGAGCAACAAGATGAACCGTCAGTTGTCCAAACTCGAACAATCCCCGGCAACGGCGCCAAAAACTTGGTGCGCAGAAATTGTGATTACACTTGGATTATGTAAAATTCATTGCTCTTTCTTTCCCTGGCAATGGCGCCAAAAACATGATGCCAATACCATGGTTCACAACTTCGCACAACTAACTAGCAAGTGCACTGGGTCGTCCAAGTAATACCTTACGTGAGTAAGGGTCGAATCCCACGAAGATTATTGGTATGAAGCAAGCTATGGTCACCTAGTAAATCTCAGTCAGGCGGATATAAAATAGTAATGGGGTTTTCGAAAATAATTAATAAAATAGGGATAGAAATACTTATGTAAATCATTGGTGAGAATTTCAGATAAGCGCATAGAGATGCTTTCGTTCCTCTGAACCTCTGCTTTCCTGCTGTCTTCATCCAATCAATCTTACTCCTTTCCATGGCAAGCTTTATGTAATGCATCACCATTGTCAATGGCTACTTTCGGTCTTCTCTCGGGAAAATGATCCAAATGCCCTGTCACGGCACGGCTAATCGTCTGGAGACATCACCCTTGTCAATGGTTACATCCTATCCTCTCAGTGAAAATGGTCAACGCACCCTGTCACGGCACGGCTATTCATCTGTCGGTTCTCGATCATGCTGGAATAGGATTTACTATCCTTTTGCGTCTGTCACTACGCCCAGCAATCGCGAGTTTGAAGCTCGTCACAGTCATTCAATCATTGAATCCTACTCGGAATACCACAGACAAGGTTTAGACTTTCCAGATTCTCTTGAATGCCGCCATCAATCTAGCTTATACCACGAAGATTATGATTAAGAGATCTAAGAGACACTCATTCAATCGAAAGTAGAACGGAAGTGGTTGTCAGGCACGCGTTCATGGGGAATGATGATGATTGTCACGTTCATCACATTCAGGTTGAAGTGCGAATGAATATCTCAGAAGCGGAATAAGTTGAATTGAATAGAAAAACAGTAGTACTTTGCATTAATCTTTGAGGAACAGCAGAGCTCCACACCTTAATCTATGGAGTGCAGAAACTCTACCGTTGGAAATACATAAGTGAAAGGTCCAAGCATGGCCGAATGGCCAGCCCCTCTGATCTAAGAACCAGGCGTCCAAAGAGGATTCCAAAGATTCAAAGATGTCTAGTACAATAGTAAAAAGTCCTCTTTATAATAAACTAGCTACTAGGGTTTACAGAAGTAAGTAATTGATGCATAAATCCACTCCTGGGGCCCACTTGGTGTGTGCTTGGGCTGAGCTTGAGTGTTACATGTGTAGAGGTCATTCCTGGAGTTGAACGCCAGTTTTGGTGCCAGTTTGGGCGTTGAACTCCACTTTGCAACTTGTTTCTGGCGCTGGACGCCAGAATTGGGCAGAGAGCTGGCGTTGAACGCCAGTTTGCGTCATCTAAACTTGGGCAAAGTATGGACTATTATACATTGCTGGAAAGCCCTGGATGTCTACTTTCCAACGCAATTGGAAGCGCGCCATTTTGAGTTTAGCTCCAGAAAATCCATTTTGAGTGTAGGGAGGTCAGAATCCAACAGCATCAGCAGTCCTTCTTCAACCTCTGAATCTGATTTTTGCTCAAGTCCCTCAATTTCAGCCAGAAAATACCTGAAATCACAGAAAAACACACAAACTCATATTAAAGTCCAGAAATGTGAATTTAACATAAAAACTAATGAAAACATCCCTAAAAGTAACTAGATCCTACTAAAAACAATGCCAAAAAGCGTATAAATTATCCGCTCATCAATAACCATAGCTTGCTTCAAACCCCTTACTCACGTAAGGTATTACTTGGACGACCCAGTGCACTTGCTAGTTAGTTGTGCGAAGTTGTAAGAGAGTAATGTGAACATTAACATTAAAATTTCGTGCACCAAGTTTTTGGTGCCGTTGCCGTGGATTGTTTGAGTTTAAACAACTGACGGTGAATCTTGTTGCTTAGATTAGGAAAATTTTGTCTTTTGAGTCAGAGTCTTTTATATTCTTTTCAAAAAAAATGTATAATATTTTTTCTTAGTTATTAAAAATACTTTTTCAAAACAAGTGTTACATTTACTGCCCAATTGGCTAGAGTGTTGGTCTGTGTTCTTGGTAATTGGGTACCTTCTTTTTAAAATTCTTTTTCAAAAAAATAATTTTTACATTAAATCTTGTGCCAAACTTTAAGTTTGGTGTTTTCTTGTTAATTTTTCTTTGGTTTTCGAAAATCTTATTTTGGTTTTTTAAAAATTTTAAGTTTGGTGTTCTTTCTTCATGTTCTTGTGTTCTTTTGAGTCTTCAAAGTGTTCTTAAGTTTTCCTTGTGTCTTGATCTTAAAATTTTTAAGTTTGGTGTTCCTTGGTGATTTCCCTCCAAAATTTTCGAAAACAAGGAGCATTCGATCTAAAAATTTTTAAATCTTGTGCTATCTTATTATTTTTCTCTCTCCTCTTTAAATTCAAAAATATTTTTTCTCTCTATTTTAAAGCAAATTTTCGAAATTTACCTTTAAAATTCAGATTTTTTTTTCAAAATTTAAAACCTTTTTCAAAAAAAAAATTTCATATCTTTTTCAAAACTTCCTAACTACTTTCTCTCTCCTCATTTTTTCGAAAATCTTCACCCATTTTTATTTATTTTATTTTAATTTATTTTGTTTTCGAAATAAATAAATAATTAATTAAATAAAAATATTTCTTCTCTATTTTACATCATCTCCCTTTCTCCATCATGGATCTAAGCGGAAATGAACAGTCCAGAAGGACTCTGGGGTCATATGCTAACCCCTCTACTGCTTCATATGGGAGTAGTATCTACATACCCTCCATTGGAGTCAGTAGCTTTGAGTTGAACCCTCAGCTCATTATCATGGTGCAGCAAAGCTGCCAGTACTCCGGTCTTCCACAGGAAGAACCTACAGAGTTTCTGGCACAGTTTTTACAAATTGCTGACACAGTACATGATAAGGAAGTAGATCAGGATGTCTACAGATTATTACTGTTCCCATTTGCTGTAAAAGACCAAGCTAAGAGGTGGTTAAATAACCAACCTAAGGCTAGCATAAAGACATGGAAACAGCTGACAGAAAAATTCCTAAATCAATACTTTCCTCCAAAACGGATGACACAGCTAAGGCTGGACATCCAAGGCTTTAAACAAGGAGATAATGAATCTCTTTATGATGCCTAGAAGAGATACAGAGAGATGCTAAGAAAATGCCCCTCTGAAATATTTTCAGAGTGGGTTCAGTTAGACATCTTCTATTATGGGCTTACAGAAAGAGCTCAGATCTCTCTAGATTACTCAGCTGGTGGATCTATCCACATGAGAAAGACAATTGAAGAAGCTCAAGAGCTCATTGATACAGTTGCCAGAAATCGGCATCTGTACCTAAGCAGTGACCCTTCCATGAAAGAAGAGGCTAAAACAGTAACTACTGAACCCAGTCCTGCTGAACAAGCTACTGAATTCAATCAGCAATTGGACTTTCTAACACAGCAGTTAGCCAAATTCAAAGATAGACTACAAGAGACAAGGATGGCTAATATAAATATGGAAGAACAATTGAAGCAAACAAAATAGCAGCTGTCAAAACAAATAACAGAAGAATGCCAAGCAGTTCAATTAAGAAGTGGAAAAATATTAAATACCCCATCTCAAGGCAGCAGGAAGCCAAGAAATGAGCAAACCACCCAAAATCCATCTGAGGACAGTAAGAGCCCAGAAAAAAATAATTCTGGCGTTAAAACGCCAGAGATTGGGTGGAAGGCTGGCGCTGAACGCCAGACCATGCTCAGGACTGGCGTTCAACGCCAGAAACAAGCAAAGAACTGGCGTTGAACGCCCAAAAGAAGCACAATTCTGGCGTTCAGACGCCAGGAGCAGATGAGGAGTTGGCGTCTAACGTCACTCCAGCTTCTAACTCTGGCACTCAATTGCCAGAGAGGGATCAGACACACACAAGTGCTGATGACAACCCATCTAAAAAGGCTTCTTCAACCACTTCTGTAGGAAATAAATCTACAACAACCAAGGTTGAGGAATATAAAGCCAAGATACCTTATCCTCAAAAACTCCGCCAAGAGGAGCAGGATAAGCAATTTGCTCGCTTTGCAGATTATCTCAAGACTCTTGAAATAAAGATTCCGTTTGCAGAAGCACTTGAGCAAATACCTTCTTACGCTAAGATCATGAAAGAGATCTTGAGTCATAAGAAGGATTGGAGAGAAATTGAATGAGTTCTCCTCACTGAAGAATGCAGTGCAGTCATTCTGAAAAGCCTTCCTGAAAAGCTTAAAGATCCCGGAAGCTTTCTGATACCATGCACATTAGAGGGAAATTGCACCAGGACAGCTTTATGCGATCTTGGGGCAAGCATCAACCTGATACCTCCATCCACCATCAGAACGCTTGGTTTAACTGAAGAAGTTAAACCAACCCGGATATGTCTCCAACTTGCTGATGGCTCCATTAAATACCCATCAGGCATGATTGAGGACATGATTGTCAGGGTTGGGCCATTTGCCTTTTCCACCGACTTTGTTGTGCTGGAAATGGAAGAGCACAAGAGTGCTAATCTCATTCTAGGAAGACCTTTCCTAGCAACTGGACGAACTCTCATTGATGTCCAAAAGGGGGAGGTCACCCTGAGAGTCAATGAGGATGAGTTTAAATTGAATGCTGTCAATGCCATGCAGCATCCAGACACACCAAAAGACTGCATGAAAGTTGATCTTATTGACTCTCTGGTGGAGGAGATCAACATGGCTGAGAGTCTCGAATCAGAGCTGGAAGACATCTTTAAAGATGTTTCGCCTGATCTAGAGGATTCAGAGGAATTGAAAGAGCCTTTGAAATTTCCTCAGGGAGAGGAAAAACCTCCTAAACCCGAGCTCAAACCATTAGCACCCTCCTTGAAATATGCATTTCTGGGAGAAAGTGATACTTTTCCAGTGATCATAAGCTCTGCTTTAAATCCACAGGAAGAGGAAGTACTAATCCAAGTGCTAAGGACACACAAGGCAACTCTTGGGTGGTCCATAAGTGACCTTAGGGGCATAAGCCCAGCTAGATGCATGCACAAAATCCTATTGGAGGATGATGCTAAGCCAGTGATTCAACCACAGAGGCGGCTAAATCCAGCCATGAAGGAAGTGGTGCAGAAAGAGGTCACTAAATTACTGGAGGCTGGGATTATTTATCCTATTTCTGATAGCCCCTGGGTGAGTCCTGTTCAAGTTGTCCCTAAAAAGGGAGGCATGACAGTGATTCATAATAAAAAAAAAATAAACTGGTTCCTACAAGAACAGTTACAGGGTGGCGCATGTGTATTGATTACAGAAGGCTCAATACAGCCACCAGAAATGATCATTTTCCTTTACCATTTATAAACTAGATACTAGAAAGACTAGCAGGTCATAATTACTACTACTTTTTGGATGGCTATTCAGGCTACAACCAAATTGCAGTAGATCCCCAGGATCAAGAGAAAATAGCATTCACATGTCCATCTGGAGTATTTGCTTACAGAAGGATGCCTTTTGGGCTGTGTAATGCGCCTGCATCCTTTCAGAGATGCATGCTCTCTATTTTCTCTGATATGGTGGAAAAATTTCTGGAAGTCTTCATTGATAACTTCTTAGTATATGGAGACTCATTCAGCTCATGTCTTGATCACCTGACACTGGTTTTGAAAAGATGCCAAGAGACCAACCTGGTTTTAAACTGGGAAAAATGTCACTTTATGGTGACTGAAGGGATTGTCCTTGGGCATAAAATTTCAAACAAGGGAATAGAGGTGGATCAAGCTAAAATAGAGGTAATTGAAAAATTACCACCACCTGCCAATGTTAAGGTAATCAGAAGCTTTCTGGGGCATGCAGGATTCTATAGGAGGTTTATAAAGGATTTTTCAAAAATTGCAAAACCTCTAAGCAACCTGCTAGCTGCCGACACGCCATTTGTGTTTGACACAGAGTGCCTGCAGGCATTTGAAACTTTGAAAGCTAAACTGGTCACAGCACCAGTTATCTCTGCACCGGACTGGACATTACCATTCGAATTAATGTGTGATGCCAGTGATCACGCCATTGGTGCAGTGCTGGGGCAGAGGCATGACAAGCTTTTGCATGTCATTTATTATGCTAGCCGTGTTCTGAATGATGCCCAGAAAAATTACACAACCACAGAAAAAGAATTGCTTGCAGTGGTTTATGCTATTGACAAGTTTAGATTATACTTAGTAGGATCAAAGGTGATTGTGTACACAGATCATGCTGCTCTTAAATATCTACTCACAAAGCAGGATTCAAAACCCAGACTCATAAGATGGGTGTTACTTCTGCAAGAGTTTGATATAGAAATAAGAGACAGAAAAGGGATAGAAAACCAAGTGGCTGACCATCTGTCCCGGATAGAACCAGTGGAAGGGGCGTCCTCCCCCTCTATTAAGATCTCTGAAACCTTTCCGGATGAGCATTTGTTCGCCATTCAGGAATTACCATGGTTTGCAGACATTGCAAACTACAAAGCTGCAAGGTTCATTCCCAAGGAGTACAGCAGGCAACAAAAGAAAAAATTAATTACTGATGCAAAGTACTACTTGTGGGATGAACCCTATCTCTTTAAGAGATGTGCAGACGGAATAATCCATAGGTGTGTGCCTAAGGAAGAAGCACAAAGGATCCTATGGCATTGCCATGGATCACAATATGGAGGTCATTTCGGAGGTGAGCGAATAGCCACCAAGGTCCTCCAATGTGGTTTCTACTGGCCTACACTCTATAGAGATTCCCGAGGGTTTGTACGTAACTGTGACAGTTGCCAGAGAGCTGGTAATTTACCTCTCAGTTACACCATGCCTCAACAAGGAATCTTGGAGATTGAGTTGTTTGATGTATGGGGAATTGATTTCATGGGGCCTTTTCCACCATCATACTCAAACACTTATATTCTGGTGGCAGTTGACTATGTATCAAAATGGGTAGAGGCCATTGCCACACCCACCAATGATACTAAAACAGTACTAAAGTTCCTCCAGAAACATATATTCAGCAGATTTGGTGTCCCTAGGGTACTAATCAGTGATGAGGACACTCACTTCTGCAACAAACAGCTTTACTCTGCCATGGTCCGATATGGGATTCGCCATAAGGTGGCAACTCCATATCATCCGCAGACAAATGGACAAGCTGAAGTTTCTAACAGAGAACTAAAAAGAATCCTAGAACGGACTGTGAGTACCCGTAGAAAGGATTGGGCACGAAGCTTGGATGATGCTCTGTGGGCTTACAGAATAGCATTCAAGACTCCTATAAGGACCTCTCCATACCAACTTGTGTATGGTAAGGCATGCCACCTGCCCGTGGAACTGGAACATAAAGCCTACTGGGCAACCAGATTCCTAAACTTTGATGCCAAATTAGCTGGAGAAAAAAGATTGCTCCAGCTGAATGAGCTAGAGGAATTCAGATTCACTGCTTTCGAAAATGCCAAGCTTTATAAAGAAAAATAAAAAAGGTGGCATGACAGAAAGCTGTCATCTAGAATCTTTGAACCAGGACAAAAGGTTCTGTTGTCTAACTCTAGGCTCAGGCTATTCCCCGGGAAACTGAAGTCCTGGTAGAGGGGACCATATGTGATTACAAGTGTATCACCATATGGTTATGTGGAGCTTCAAGATATTGATTCTGATAAGAAGTTCATTGTTAATGGACAGAGAATCAAGCACTATCTTGAAGGCAATATTGAGCAAGAGTGCTCAAGGCTGAGGCTAGAGTAAAAACTCAGCAAGGTCCAGCTAAAGACAATAAAGAAGCGCTTGCTGGGAGGCAACCCAGCCATGGGGCATCACTTCCTCTAAGAATTTTGCCCTATTCTTGATTTTATTTGTTTATATAAAGTTCAATGATACTAAGGTAAAGAGTCAATTGTATAAGTTTACAGGGTTACAGAAGGATTCTGCACACAAAACAGAGAAAAAGAGCTCACTGGCAAGAAAACGCCAGTAAAGTCTGTTTTGGGCGTTCAACGCCCAAAAGAAGCATCCACTGGGCGTTGAACGCCAGTAAGGATAGCCATCTGGGCGTTAAACGCCAGAAAGAAGCATCTTCTGGGCATTGAACGCCAGAAAGAAGCTCCTTCTGGGCGTTTAACGCCAGATTTACAGCGTCCTGGGCATTCAGAAAAACGCCCAGTGACAAAGGAGTTCCTGGCGTTCAACGCCAGAAAGAAGCAACAGATGGGCATTGAACGCCCAGGAGAAGCAGCAGTTGGGCGTTGAACGCCCAAAACATGCAGCGTTTGGGCGTTCTAACGCCAGGATGGTGGGGAGGAGGTAAATTCGTTTTTTTTCTTCATATTTTTTATTTTAATCTTAAGTTTCATGTTTCAATTCATGATTTCTTGCATAAACATGTTACAAACCCTGATTTCTAAAATCCCTAATTTCTAAAAACCCTACTTTAAAAAAAATATCAAATGTATCTTAATCCATAAGCACAAATCCTTTTTTTCAATCCAATTCAACTCTTTTTCAAATTTTCAAAACAAATCTATCTCTTTTCATTCAAAAATCTTTTCAATATCTTTTTCAAATCTCCATATTATCTTTTTCAAAAATCCAAATTTATCTTTTTCAAATATCTTTCATATCTTTTCAATTTTAAATTATATCTTTTCTTATCATACTTATCTCTTTTTAAATCATATCTTCTATCTTATCTTTCTCCCTATTTTTGAAAACCCACCCCCCCTCCCTTTTAAAAACACATTCGGCCTCCTTCCTCTCATCCACCATTCAACACTAGCTCTCCTTCTATCCATCTCCTTTCTTTTCTTTTGCTTGAGGACAAGCAATCCTCTAAGTTTGGTGTGTTTATCCGTGATCACTAAACCATACCCACTAAGATCATGGCTCCTAAAGGAAAACAACCCACTCCAAGAGGCAAGAAAGAGAGTGTTCCAAAACCACTTTGGAATCAAGGGAGGTTCTTAACCAAAGAACATTCAGACCATTACTACAAAATAATGGGTCTAAGATCTGTGATCTCGGAAGTCAAGTTCGATCTGAAAGAAGATGAATATCCGGAGATCCAAGAGCAGATTCGAAACAAGAACTGGGAAGTCCTAGCTAATCCTGAAACGAAAGTGGGAAGGAATATGGTTCAAGAATTCTATGCTAATCTGTGGCAAACAGACAGGCAGAGAATATCTGGAGCTGCCCTCTATGACTATAGGACTGTGGTCAGAGGAAAGATTGTTCACATCCACCCTGACAAAATCAGGGAGATCTTTAAGCTACCTCAGCTGAAAGATGACCCAGACTCCTTCAATAGGAGAATGATGAGAATTAACAAGGGCCTGGATAAGATTCTAGAGGATATATGCATCCCTGGAGCCAGGTGGACCACCAGCACGAAGGGTGCCCCAAATCAACTCAAGAGAGAAGATCTCAAACCAGTCGCCAGAGGATGGCTGGACTTCATTGGGCATTCTATATTTCCCACTAGCAACCGTTCTGAAGTCAATATTAGAAGAGCAGTGATGATCCATTGCATTATGTTGGGAAAAGAAGTAGAAGTTCATCAACTGATCCCATCTGAATTCTACATACTTGCCAACAAGAACTCCAAGGATGCCAGGTTGGCTTATCCAAGCCTAATCTCTATGCTCTGCAAAGATGCTGGAGTAAAGATGGGAATAACAGAGTATATCTCAGTGGAGCAACCAATCACTAAAATCACAATGGAAAAACAACAAATGCAGGATGACCCCATCAAGAGGAGGGCGCAAGAATTCCTACCAGAACTCCCTCAATTTGAATACTGGGAGCATCTTGAGGCATCTGTCACTAAGTTGCAAGAAACCATGGACCAATTGAAGGAAGAACAGCAAAATCAAAATAGCATGCTTTGCAAATTGCTCAGAGAACAAGAGGTGCAAGGGCGTGAATTAAGAGAACTAAAGCGTCAGAAACTATCTCTTGAAGGGCCAAGCACCCCACAGACTAAAGAGGCATCCGCTTTCCAAAGTCAAGGTTGTTGAGTTCTGATCTTAACCTTAACCCTGTGATAACTTTTTTTCTATTATTTGAGTTTCACCTTAGGAGTCATATAATGGTAATTAGTATTTATATTTTGATTTTATCCCCAGTTAAGCTATAATTTATTTTTCTCATCATCATTAAACATGAATAAAATAGAAGATTTTCTTTAGAACAAGGAGGCAATAATTTTCAAGTTTTTAATAAAACAAATTCTAATTGTTTACATGTGGTGGCAATGATTTCTGCCTTCTGAATGAATGCCAGTGCATATGTCTTTGGAATTTGATGTTCTTGAATGTTAAATATGTTGGCTCTTGAAAGAATGATAAACATGAGACATGTTATTGGTAATCTGAAAAATCATAAAAATGATTCTTGAAGCAAGAAAAAGCAGTGAATACAAAGCTTGCAAAAAAAAAAAAAGCAAGCAGAAAAAGCCAATAACCCTTAAAACCAAAAGGCAAGGGTAATAAAAAGGATCCAACGCTTTGAGCATCAGTGGATAGGAGGGCCTAAGGAAATCAAATCCTGGTCTAAGCGGCTAAACCAAGCTGTCCCTAACCATGTGCTTGTGGCGTGAAGGTGTCAAGTGAAAACTTGAGACTGAGCAGTTAAAGTCAAGGTCCAAAGCAAAGAGAAGAGTGTGCTTAAGAACCCTGGACACCTCTAATTGGGGGCTTTAGCAAAGCTGAGTCACAATCTGAAAAGGTTCACCCAATTATGTGTCTGTGGCATTTATGTATCTGGTGGTAATACTGGAAAACAAAGTGCTTAGGGCCACGGCCAAGACTCATAAAAGTAGCTGTGTTCAAGAATCAACATACTGAACTAGGAGAATCAATAACACTATCTGAATTTTAAGTTCCTATAGATGCCAATCATTCTGAGCTTCAATGGATAAAGTGAGATGCCAAAACTGTTCGGAAGCAAAAAGCTACTAGCCCCGCTCATTTAATTAGAATATGAGCTTCACTCAAAAACTCTGAGATATTATTGTTTCTTGACTCATTTGTGTTCTATATTATTTATCTAGTTGCTTGAGGACAAGCAACAGTTTAAGTTTGGTGTTGTGATGAGCGGATATTTTATACGCTTTTTGGGGTTAATTTCATATAGTTTTTAGTATGTTTTAGTTAGTTTTTAGTTTATTTTCATTAGTTTCTAGGAAAAATTCATATTTCTAGACTTTACGATGAGTTTGTGTTTTTTTCTGTAATTTCAGGTAATTTCTGGCTGAAATTGAGGGAGCGGAGCAAAAATCTGATTCAGGCTGAAAAAGGACTGCTGATGCTGTTGGATCCTGACCTCTCTGCACTCGGAATGGAATTTCTGGAGCTACAGGAGTACAATTGACGCGCTTCTAATTGCGTTGAAAAGTAGACATCCAGGGCTTTCCAGCAATATATAATAGTTCATACTTTGCTCAAGAATAGACGACGTAAATTGGCGTTCAACGCCAGTTCCATGTTACAGTCTGGCGTCCAGCGCCAGAAACACGTTACAAGTTGGAGTTCAATGCCAGAAACAGGTTACAGCCTGGTGTTGAACGCCCAAAACAGCCCAGGCACGTGAGAAGCTTTAGTCTCAGCCCCAGCACACACCAAGTGGGCCCCAGAAGTAGATTTCTGCACTATCTATCATAGTTTACTCATTTTCTGTAAACCTAGGTTACTAGTTTAGTATTTAAACAACTTTTAGAGATTTATTTTGTATCTCATGACATTTTTAGATCTGAATTTTGTACTCTTTGACAGCATGAGTTTCTAAACTCCATTGTTGGGGGTGAGGAGCTCTGCTGTGTCTCGATGAATTAATGCAAGTGTTTCTATTTTCTATTCAAACATGCGTGTTCCTATCTAAGATATCCATTCGCACTTCAACATGAATGTGATGAACGTGACAATCATCATTATTCCCCCACGAACACGTGCCTGACAACCACTCCCGTTCACCGTAGAATGAATGAATATCTCTTGGATCTCTTAATCAGAATCTTCATGGTATAAGCTAGATTGATGGCAGCATTCAAGAGAATCCGGAAAGTCTAAACCTTGTCTGTGGTATTCCGAGTAGGATTCAGGGATTAAATGACTGTGACGAACTTCAAACTCGCGAGTGCTAGGCGTAGTGACAGACGCAAAAGGATAGTAAATCTTATTCCGGTACGATTGAGAACCTGCAGATGATTAGCCGTGCGGTGACAGCGCACCTGGACCCTTTTCACTGGAAGGATGGATGGTAGCCATTGACAATGGTGATCCACCAACACACAGCTTGCCATAGGAGGACTTGCGTGCGTGAATCAGAAAACAGAGGAAAGCAGAATTTCAGAAGACAAAGCATCTCCAAAACTCCAACATATTCTCCATCATTGCACAATAAGTATTTATATTTATGCCCTCTCATTTTTTACAATTGAACTTGAAAAACACTGTTGTTGGCATCCTGACTAAGAATAATAAGATAACCATAGCATGCCTCAAACCAACAATCTCCGTGGGATTCGACCCTTACTCACGTAAAGTATTACTTGGACCACCCAGTGCACTTGCTGGTTAGTTGTGCGAAGTTGTAAGAGAGTAATGTGAACATTGACATTAAAATTTTGTGCACCATGTGGATAATGGTGGAGTAGAAGATGAAGGGGCGGCGAAGGACGGGGCTTCATTCCGGCTCACAGATGGTACTGGAGGTCTGATATATTTCCCATTCGGGATAAATTCATCATCCCTAGGAATCATGGTCCACATATCCCCAGCCCGATAGGAGACTCTCACTGCAGATACCAAGTCTGTAACCAATGCGGGAAAAGGCAGGTTGTCCGCAATCTGTACTCGGCCCATAGCCTGTCGGATGAGCCGTGGCAAGTTGAGAGGTTGGTCTGTGAGAATACACCACACGAGAATGGCCATGTCAGCAGTGAAAGTGGACTCATGAGTGCTCTCGGAAAGATGTGGTGGGACATTATTTGTGCCCACACGCGAGCCTCCAAGGTGAGTGCTTGGGCGGAGATGCTCTTGGGTCAAGTCTGGTATTGCCCATAGTTCCAACCCCAGTCACCTTTCAAAGGTGTATGCTTTCCATTTTCTTTGATATGGTGGAAAAATTTTTAGAAGTCTTCATGGATGATTTTTCTGTCTTTGACAATTCATTTAACACTTGTCTGCATCATTTAACTCTTGTTTTGAAAAGATACTAAGAAACTAACCTGGTGTTAAATTGGGAGAAATGCCATTTTATGGTTCCTGAAGGGATAGTTCTTGGGCATAAAGTATCATGCAAAGGTATAGAAGTTGATAAAGCTAAAATAGAAATTATTGAAAAACTTCCTATACCTGTTAATGTGAAAGCAGTAAGGAGCTTTCTTGGGCATGCTGGCTTTTACAGGAGGTTCATCAAAGATTCTTGGGAGCAACTTGCTAATGCTTGATAGCCCTTTCATCTTTGATGACACTTGCAAACATGCCTTTAAAACTTTAAAGAGAAAACTCATTACAACACCAATTATCACATTCCCTGGTTGGAAACTACCTTTTGAACTTATGTGTGATGCAAGTGACCTTGCTATTGGTGCTGTGTTGGGACAAAAGAAAGACAAGCTGCACCATGTCATATATTATGCCAGCAAAGTGTTAAATGAAACACAAAAAAATTATACCACCACTGAGAAAGAGCTTTTGGCAATTGTATATGCATTTGATAAGTTTAGACAATACTTGATTGGTTCAAAGGTTATAGTATATACTGACCATGCTGCTCTCAAGTATTTAATGTCTAAACAAGATTCAAAACCAAGGCTTATTAGGTGGGTGCTGTTACTGCAAGAGTTCGATATTGAAGTAAGAGATAGAAAGGGAAGTGAGAATCAAGTAGCAAATCATTTATCAAGAGTGCCACAAGAAGCCAATCAGGATAGACCACAGCAAGTGAATGAGAATTTCCCTGATGAGCACCTTTTTCAAGTTCAGCAAGCACCTTGGTTTGCCGACATAGCAAACTACAAAGTGGGAAGGAAGATACCTCAAGAATTTTCCAAGCAACAAGTGAAGAAACTAATTAATGAAGCAAGAAGATTCTTGTGGGATGAACCTTTCTTATTCAAGAGATGCTCTGATGGAGTAATTAGGAGGTGTGTCCCTGAAAATGAAATGAGAGATATATTGTGGCATTGCCATGGTTCAGCCTATGGTGGACACTTTGGACCAGAAAGAATAGCTGCAAAGATACTGCAGAGTGGCTTCTATTGGCCAACTATCTTCAAGGATGCCAGAGAGTTTGTTCACCAGTGCAATGAATGCCAAAGAGCTGGAGGGTTGACAAGAAGGAATGAGATGCCTCAAAATTTCATTCTGGAAGTGCAGCTATTTGATCTATGGGGGTTGATTTCATGGGACCCTTTCCCCCTTCCTACTCTTTCAGATACATTTTGGTGGCAGTGGAGTATGTCTCAAAGTGGGTGGAAGCCATAGCCACAACCACCTGTGATGCACAGATTGTCCTTCAATTCCTTAAGAAGCACATTTTCACTAGATATGGAGTGCCCAAGAGTCTTGTTAGTGATGGCGGTAGCCATTTCTGCAACAAACAGATGGAGAAACTCCTCCACAAATATGGAGTAATTCATAAAGTAGCCACACCATACCACCCTCAGACTAATGGCCAGGCTGAATTAGCAAATAGGAAGTTGAAGAAGATCTTAGAGAAAACAGTGGGAAGCACAAGAAAAGACTGGGCTAGGAAGCTAGAAAATGCACTCTGGGCATACAGGATAGCTTTCAAAACCCCCATTGGAAAGTCCCCCTTTCAGCTATTGTATGGCAAGTCTTGCCACCTCCCTGTAGAACTTGAACACAAAGCTTTTTGGGCTACTAAACTCCTCAACCTTGATTCTCAGGCAGCAGGAGAGAAAAGGTTATTACAACTAAATGAGTTGGATGAATTTAGGCTAGAAGCCTATGAAAATGCTAAGATATACAAGGAAAAAGTCAAGAGGTGGCATGACAGGAAGATCTTAAAGAAGGAGTTCAAACCAGGACAGCAAGTACTCCTGTACAACTCACGGCTCAAGATTTTCCCTGGCAAGCTCAAGTCCAAATGGACTGGCCCCTATTTAGTGACAAAGGTTTTTCCTTATGGAAATCTTGAATTGCTAAATGAAGCAACACAGAGTCATTTCACAGCAAATGGGCACAGAGCAAAGCCTTACTTAGAAGAACAATGGGACAAGGAAAAAGAGATTCAGAACCTAAGCTATGCAAGAATGAAGGATGTCAAGCTAATGACAATAAAGAAGCGCTTGTTAGGAGGCAACCCAACCTGAGGTAGTTTTCTTTTCATAGCTATTTTAATAAAAAGGTTGAGTAGTTTTGTCTGTATTGCAAGGATCTAAGTTTGGTGTTGCACACCAAAACAATTTAAGGGAGAATGAAGGATTATAAGTTTGGTGTTCCACCAATATTTTATCTAAAAAGCACACTCTCACTTCCTGCATAATGCTAGCTCCAAGCAATCAGACAAATCATATAACCATTTTGTTGCTTTCTAATTTTTAGTTCCATAACCTTTAGCAAGGCCAAGAGAATTCATAATTGGTTAACTTGTCGCATCAGAGGCAGTGGCAAGGAATTAAGTTTGGTGTTCCCACACCAAAATAAATCTAAAAGATACACTCAATTCATGCATACTAACCACTCACTTAAGGGCTTGAGAAGCAAGCAACTTTTGAGAATTATGCAGGAAACTAGCCAACATTTGAAGATAATTTTCATTATGACTCAAAAGGGATACAACAGAAGGAAGAATGAAAAGTGGCAACCCGAAAGGTTGTGTCTACACTTAATCCTTGTTGGTGAAGAAGTAATTTAAATTGGGAATTCTTGTATGTCTTACTAAAGTGTTTATTTGGTTGCAAGTACAATTGTTTGTCAAGAATGCTGATCTGCATAATGCTTGTTGTCCATTACTTAGCTTGAATTTTGTTTTGTGTCCCATATACTTGAATAAAAGAGAAATGTTTGAATTAGGAAGTAAATATCCAATGTTGCATAAGTTAGAATGAAAGTTAGTGATGGTATTTATTGATTTAATGCGGCTCATAAAATAGATGCTGCATAATGATATGTTCTTTGAAGAATGAACTAGTTTGCTATTATAAAGGCTTGTATCATTAAAAATCCCTTGAGAATGAAATAAAATAGAAAGAAAAAGAAAGAGAAAAAGCCAAGAGTGGCAAAGAAAACAAATAATAAGGCTAGGCACCAATAGCTTGGACCCTAGGACACATGCCTGTGGTGTTTTTGTGCTAGGATATACTTGGACAAGTAAGTTCTAAGGAGTATTTCAAAACTTGGCCACTTAGATCAACTGATTTGGGATTGCCAACTGAAAGTCCACAATAAAGAGCAACCTAGCTACAAAACACTTAGTTATCCAAAGAGATGCTAGGCATCAATGATCCTAGGAAGAAAAGGGTGAGCCATGTGTCTGTGGTGAAGGAATGTTGAGCAAAATTAAGCCAAAGGCTGCTGCAACATTTGCCACAAAGCCTTCAAAGAATAATAAGCTCTCTGAGCAAAACAAAGAAGGAAAAGTTAGCAAGGGAACAAGCCAAAGTAAAGCCTTATAGCAGAAAACTTAGTAAACCTTTAAGGAAACATCTCTTATGAAATAGCAAACAATAAATGAACCACCATTGTCTAGATAAAAACCCCATGGACCAAATTCAACTATATGCTCAATAAGGATATGCACACTTCTCTGTTTCATGTCATTCTCTCTTTTGTTTGATGCTTGCTTGGGGACAAGCAAGATTTAAGTTTGGTGTTGTGATGCCAGGGCATCTTAGCCTAGTTTTACTAGTCTTTTTCCTTTGTTTTTAATAGGTTTTATACACTTTCTTGAGTTACAAGTAAGCCATTTGGGTAGAAATTCATGTGTACTTGGATTCAATCAACCATGAGTAAATTGATGCATTTTCATGAGGTTTTGTGCTATTATTGCTTATATGTCAAGGATGAGAAGAAGCCTCATGATTTTAGCATAGCTTTGATGCATTTGTTGATTGATGATAGGTGACCAAAAGACTTGGAGGAAGGTTGAAGAAAGGGGATGGCAGGAATGGAAATGAAGGCAGCATTGAGAAGATCACGTTTGAATTCACGTTTGCCTCAAACGTGAACTCAAACGTGGATAACAACAAAGCCACCCTGGAGGAAGCTAACGTTTGTGCCAACGTTTGCCTCAAACGTGAGGTCAAACGTTGGCTTAATAAGAACCCTGGAGGAGCTCAACGTTTGTGCCAACGTTTGCCTCAAACGTGAGGTTAAAGGTTGGCTGAAAATTGCTTTGGAGGGATCACGTTTGAGCTCACGTTTGACCTCAAACGTGAACTCAAACGTGAGTGACAGCAAATCCCCATTCTGCATGATGCCATTATACGAATACGTTTGAGTCCACGTTTGCCTCAAACGTTGACTCAAACGTAAATGATCCCAAAGTCCATAGTACAAACGGATTTCTTCTCAAGACGAAGAGCAATCAACAGAGGCTATCTTCAACCCAATTCCATCAAGGCCAAGGGCCCAAATTCAAGGCTTAATGATCATTAGAAGGAAGTGTATAAATAGAAGCTAGTTTGATTTAGAGAGGACCCTTTTTCTTCTTTTAGAATTTTTACTTGTAATTTTGAGAGTTTTTACTTTGATTTTGAATCTTGGAGAATTGGGAGGAGAATTGAGTTCTCTTCCTCTGGATTTTCTTGTTTTCTTTTCTGCAAAGCTTTACTTGAGTCTTAGGTGTTGAGAATTGAGAAAATTCTGTCTCAATCTCACCTTGAGATCTCTTTGTTCCTTTCTCTGCATAATTCAAGATTTGGTGATTTGAATTCAAGTTTCTTTACTGTTTTGATCTTTAATTTGTTTGCAATTGTTCTTTGATTTGGATCAAGGAAGGCAGTGAGATCTAGACTTGGATTTCTAGTCTCATCCAACCTGTGAGATTTGCATTTTCATTTTAATTCATCTGCTGAATGCTTCTTCAAGCTAATTTACTTTTCTGTTTGAGATCTACTTCAATTCAATTCATCTTCTACTCTTCTGCTTGTTGCAATTTACTTGTGATTGTTTAATTTCTGCACTCCCAGTTCCCAAATCCTTTTATTATTCAAGCAATTTATATTTCTTGCAATTTAAGTTTTAGTTATTTACATTTCTTGCAATTCAAATTTCTGCAATTTACATTACTTGCACTTTAAGATTCAGCTCTTTTAATTCTTCTGCACTTTAAATTCTTGTCAATTATCCCTCTCCCTTTAAATTCCATGCAATTTAGCTTCTGTTGGATACAAATCACTCAAATCAACTCTTGTTCGCTTGACTAAATCAACCACTAAACTAAAGTTGCTCAATCCTTCAATCCCTGTGGGATCGACCTCACTCACGTGAGTTATTATTACTTGATGCGACCCGGTACACTTTCCGGTGAGTTTTGTGTTGGATCGTTTTCCACACATCAATTTATACAACATAAAATTTTTGAAGAGATTATTTAAAGCATATTATTAGATAATATTGGTCATAAAAATTAATATTATTGGATAATAATATTTGAATTAGATTCTTACTATTTACATTGCATTTAAAAAAAAATTAGTTGTGATATATATATATATATATATATATATATATATATATGAGAATATAATCGAGATAGAATGGAAATTGAATCATGAAAATTGAGATTTTGAATAATAGGGAGGCTTAGAAGAAAAATTTGATGATAATTTTGAATTAGTTTCTTTATATTTATCCATTTAAGAGAACAATATAAGTGTTTATCTTATTTAATTTATAATACCCCTATTTTAGCTATTTTATTTATAATTCTACATTGCATTGTAACATGTTAATTATTATTTATCATATATGAATATGTAACATAAATTTGTATTTTTTTAGTAATTATTAAAAAATATTTATACAAAAATATAATATACAATACTAAAAAATGAATAATGATTAAGAGACTTAATTTATCCCTTTAATATTTAAATGAGTAAGAATCTAAAAATATATGTTATTTTTTAAAATATTAAAAATAAAATATAAAATACTTTATTTATTTATAAATTAAGAGAATAATTAGGAGGATGAGTTTTCTTAATCATTTTTATATAAATTAAATAAATTAGTAAAGAATAAACATAAAAAATACTAATAAACACATAAATTGAATAGAGATTTTTCGTGCATCGCATGGGTATATATACTAGTTAAAATTTATTGCAAATATTAGGGATAAAATTGAATCAAATTAAAAATTTTAGGTACTTTTAAAATTTTACGAAAATCTTAGAGACAAAAAATATATTTTATTCTAAATAAAAAATATTAACTAATTAAAATTATTAACACTTTTAAAATAATTAATTATAACACTTTTAAAAATTATTAATTAAAATATATAAGACAAAAAATTAATGCAAATTAAAACAAAATCAATTCATTTATTCAAATCATATCAACTAAATAATATAATTAATTAGTTATAGTTAATGTGATCAAATAAAATATTAACTAATTTGATATTAATCTCAATCAAATCAAGTAAATGATTAAAATACATTTAAATGAATAAATAAATAAAAAATACCTTTAAAAATATGCCACGTCAACTATGCTATTAGTGGATGAACTTCAATTTTGATAATATATAATAGGTTAAATTACATAGTTGGTCCCTACACTTTCAGTAAAATTGTAAATTTGTCTCTATATTTTAAAAGTTTATAATTGGATCCCTAAAGAGAATTAAAATTTGTAATTTAGTCTCCGTCGTTCAAAAAATGTTTGATTTAACAGACTATTCTCAGCATATTCTCTATTTTAACAGAATATTTTTAGTATATTCTGAGAATATTCTGTTAAAATAACACTTTTTGACCGATAGAGACTAAATTACAAATTTTAATTCTTTTTAGGAACCCAATTACAAATTTTTAAAGTGTAGGAACCAATTTACAATTTCACTAAAAATATAAAAACCAACTGTATAATTTAACTTATATAATATAATAGGTAATACAGGTATCCTTTATAAATATATAGATGATAATACACAAAAATTAACGATAATAAAATTATAATTTCATAATCTATTTGTAAATAATATATATTTAATTATAATCACATTAGTTATTTAATATTCAGAAATATTAGGTAATAAAAAAATTAATCAAAAACAGTTCAAAAATTTTTTTATTAGCTTTTCTGAATTACAATACAAATATTTATTGTTCTTCTTCTCATGCTTTTCATTTTTTTTTCATAATAATTGAATAAGATATGCATTAATTGTATTAATAGTAATAATATAATAGAAAGTACATTAATAATATTCAAATTACTTTAGCAATTATTACAGTGAAGATATTATCTATTATTAGTAATTTTATTAAATCTTATAGATTTTCTCTATTACCATACCTAATGCTAATTTCCAGCCTATTAAGCACAATTTTTTTAATTTATTTTTTTAATTTTTTTCCTTTTCTTGTTTCCTGTAGTGAAATTAATTGAAATATTTTTAATTTAATATCTATAATTTCACACATAACATTCATACTTTCACACAAATAATATACATAATTTCATATTCAACATCTATATTTTTTAAGATATGTATATATTTTTTAAATTATCTCACATGTGCATTAATAGATCATAATTTTAAATTATTTTAATATTATTCTAATTATCAATCATTATAATATAGTTGTCAAACATACATAATTAGTATTTATATGATTTCATTTACCATTCGTGAGTGTAAATTCTAGAGCCAAAATTTTTTATTTTATTTTTAAATTTTCTTTTGTTAACTATTTCATACAATAATAATACATTCTTTGTTTTAAGATCTTTTTTTAGGTATATATTAAAATTTTTTCATCTTTTATCAATGTTATTTTTATTCTTTTAATTATATAATTAGTGTTCTTACTCAACTTATTTTCTTTTGTCCTTGCAGTAGAATTGTCTTTTATTATCACAATACATTTACAATGCATCACAATAATCATGTTCTAACTCAAGCTGTTTCGTTGATTCGACTGCTAGTTTTATGAATGTAAGAGTTCACTAAAGCAGAGGTTGTGAACTTCATTTTTTTGAACGATACTTGGATTTCTTATATATTATAACTAATCTAGTAAAATGTAGGTGAAGTTATTTTTTGTAGGGAAGTTGAATTTATTATTGAATTAAATGTGGTTATTCTTGCTTTGACGCATTATATGGATAATAGATTATGAAACTTAATTAATAAGAGGATGATCTAAA
Organism: Arachis hypogaea; assembly: GCF_003086295.3. Taxonomy (NCBI): domain Eukaryota; kingdom Viridiplantae; phylum Streptophyta; class Magnoliopsida; order Fabales; family Fabaceae; genus Arachis; species Arachis hypogaea. The sequence goes on from NC_092049.1 coordinate 27,210,421, forward strand.
TTTGCACGAATTCTACATATTTAATCTGATTAAACTATTTTCATTAGTTGTCGTTACAAAAATAATTCTAATGTATATGCATCTAAGGTCTAGAATTAAATACCATAGATATTATTTAAATAACTTAATTCTAATATTAGAATTTGATTAGTTTTGTTTCAAAAAAGTTGAGATAACTTTATTAGTTAAGTCTATTTAATTTAGATATATGATATTTAATTTATTAATGTTATTCTTTTACGATTTATAAGTTTACATTATCAGTAATATATCCAAGTAATTTAATAAAAAATGCTACTCATATAATAATATGTCAAATCATTTTGGTATACTTTTAATCTATCAATAATTAAAAATTAAATTATTTAAAATAATAACAATATTTATTTCTCAATAATAATAAATGTGTATAAGAAAAAGAATGCTTTCAAATACATGTTTTACATCATACTTTACTTATAGTAATATATTATACATTATTAATAACCAATAGTATTCAGTGAACGTAGACATTAATATATTATTATGAAAAAGATAATATTCATATATTATTAAAATTAAAATGTGTATTAATATTTTAAATTAATTAATGGTAAGAACATATATGATTATATTATTAGGAGAAAGGTAATATTATAATTTAAAATATTAATTATATTAAATATAAATTATACAAATTATACTACTACAATTGTATATATATTATTTATATTTATTCCTAAACTAGAGAAACAAATTATCATATCATTAATTAATAATTTATTTACTAACTTTAAAAACATTATATTTAAATGTATATCCTCTAATTAATGGGTAATTACATTAGTCTATTAAACATAATTTTCAAATTGAATTTTAAAAATAAAATAATATTTAAATTTATTTATTGTTAAAATTTCTGTGATTAATTTATTTTAAGTAGTTATTTTGAGATTATTTTATTTCCTAATGTATTTGGTATGATTTTTTTTTTATGTTCTTTATTATATCGCTAATTAATAATTTTTTTCCTAATCTTAAAAGCACTATACTTACCGAAAGAACGTGTATATTAATAAATGATTATAAGAAAGATGGATATTATTTATATATTATTAAAGTTAAAATTTGTGTATTAATATTTTAAATCAATTAATGGTAGTATTTTATATGATTATATTATTTAAAGAAAGATAATATTTTAATTTATTACTAATTAAACTAAACGTAAATTATACAAATTATACTATAATTGTACAAAACTATTTGTTTTTAAATTAGAAAATCAAATTATTATATTATTAACTAATAATTTATTTTCTAATTTTATTAGTATTATTAATAAATGCATAGACTCTAATTAAAGAGTAAATATATTAGTCTATTAAACCTAATTTTTAAATTGAATTTTGAGAATAATATAATATTTTAAATTTTTTGTTGTAAAAAATTCTGTAATTAGTTTCTTTAAGATAGTTTATTTTGAGATTTTTTCTTTATATATTGAGTATGAATTTATTTTGATATTCTTTATTATATAATTAATTAATAATTTCTTTCCTAATCTTAAAAGTATTATCCTTGTAAAAGGAACGTGTATATTAACATATGATTATGAGAAAAATATTTATATATTAATTAAAATTAGAATTCGTGTAAATAATAATACTTTAAATTAATTAATGGTATGAATATATTTGTGTAAATTCCGTAAAATTAACGAATAATTAATTAATAAATTAAATTTTAATAAAATAAATTAGAAATATAAAATTTATATTAAAATAACATAGAGTTAATTAAAATAAAAATTTTGATATTAATTTCAAAAAATTTGGCTCAAGATTGAACTGAACGAGCCGAACCGATCGAACCAGATTCGTATTAGACCCAAGCCCAACTTAACTCCCCTTAATCAAATGAGCACAGCTCATTCTCCTCCCCCATTTGGCATGCAAACATGCTGGAAAGCTCAGCATGAAGGGAGAGAGCATGTAGCACTTCTAAACCCTCACTCAAATTTCATTTCTCAATAACTTTTGATCCGAAACTCCCATTGACGAACTGTTTACGACCACGCGTTCACCGCGACGAGCTCTATAAAACCCATGGAACAATTTGGTAGGTAACTCACTATTCTCTTCTCAGCCACTTTTTCCCAATTTCGAAAATTTATGTTGAAAATTGTTCAATTTCAGTGTTTAGAATCAAATTAACTTGGTGGACTTGCCGGATCTTGCCCCAATTTTCCGTTGGTAAGGTTAGAATCTTAGAACTCTAGTTAATTCATTAATTTGGTGTTTTGGGTATTGAATTTTGGAAATATGCTTGTGATAATTATGTTAGGTGCATGTAAATATGTGATATGAGGTAATTGGATATGTTGGAAGCTTGGTGAGAGTTCTAGTTGCTGGATTTTTGGCGGTTGAGGCTTACAACTTTGCCTTGTGGGTTACCTCGGATTAATACGCGGAAATCGGCCAAGGTATGGTTTAGGTTTTGCATATTTAATATGTAATGTTCTGTGAAAACTTAGGCTAAACGACCCTAGGATAAGTTGAAATGTGTAAATATGTTAATGTTTAGTAACTTTGATGCATTTATTGAATGATATTGAGAATGAATAGTGATTGATGATTTTGCTGAAAGTGTGGTGTTGGTGTTTGATGATGAATTCAATTAAGTTTGATGGAAGTTGATTTAGTGTACTTGATATAAATTAGCAATTCTTGATATAAATGTTGAGCCATTCATGAGCGTGGTGTGGAGTATTTATTGTTGGTAATTGTTGAATAAAAGGGTTAAGTGTATATGTTGGAATACGTGACAAGGGAATTATGTGTATACATGAGTATGCTTGCCATTGATTTAGGTTGAGGGATTGTGAAGATGTATGTGTATATGTAGGGAGTTAGTTATTGAATGATTGAGAATATTGGGTGTAGTGTGTTGTAAAATGAATGGAAGGTATGGAGTTGAGTATTGTAACACCTTAACTTTTAGCACGTTATGATCGTACCAAAAGTAAGGAGTTACTAACCTGCTTTCTTTTATTATCTGTTTAATATTGAGCCTTTACGTCGATATCGCGTTTCAATTTTTAAGAAAATGCCTGAAAAGTTTGCTTTTATTAATTTAAATCATATATCAAAGATCCTCAAGTAATACTAATCACATAGTTATTAATAATAATAAATATCATACAACAGAATTCAAATAAAACTCAGTTACAACTCCTATCCCTTTGTATAAAATAAAATCTTAAATAACAAGGGCGAGGGAATTCTATGAAAGCAACTCAACACATAAACTTAACTCAAATAAGACTAATATTCGCTCGCAGCTTCAAACTGAATTTTTGAAACGGTGTCACTGAAAGGGTGGAAGATTTTGGGGTGAGAACAAACCACACATTCTCAGTAGGGAATGGGAATGCCGAAAGAGTAATGAAATAAAATGCAAATAATTAACTTTACTCAATAAAACCATATTTTTATCAAACCTTTTGAAAATACTTTTTACTATTACTTTATATAATTAATTACCTTCTTTAAATTTCCGAACTTAAGACAAATCTCAATCACAATCTCAGTTCTCAATCACCTCAATACACAAATTAATAGCACAGGAAACAGATCAACACACAAACAAATAGCAATAAGACAAACAGCACAATCACAGAGAGACAAGATAAGCAAACACAATCAAATACAAATGTGCAAACAATGATGATGCATGTCTAGTCCTATCGCAGGTAATGAGCTCATTTGTCGGTTTCGACCCGCACCCGACGCAATCCAACTCGCAAGTCAAATAAGGCATTCCAATGGCATAACCTCTGCAAGTTTCTACTTCTTGCAAGCGCTGATTCTACAGCTGAAGTATGTCGAACATGACCTCTGCAAGTACTTGCAGGCACTGATTCTCCAGCTGAAGCATGTGCCACTTTCTCCTGGAAGCCATTCTATACACACGGGTATCCTGCACAATTATTCACACATAAAGCCCATGACTTAACATTCTCACATCGACACCCTAACTAGTTACTTTCTGTCACCCTCTCGTGACTTTTTATTCATTTCATAATCACATGTGTCGTATTCTCTTTTCTCTTTCCTTCTTTCTCTTAACAAACCGAACTTAAATAATAACTTGAAACAAAATCTATTCTCAAAAAAACTGAGTGTAAAACCTTTTACTTCCTTAATAAATCAAGCTGAAAATAAGACTTTCTGTAATAAATCGAAATCAAATAGTTTTCAATAATTAAAACGTTTTTTTTTTAAGTTAAGCCACTTTCTATTTTAATAAAATTCAGACCTTTCAAATCTTATCATTCTTATGTTATTAAGTCAAACCAATAATTATTAATAAATCAAATCAATAATTTCTCAAAATAAGCTTATAAATCAGATTTTAAAAATGAAATCACTTTTCGTATATTTTTACAAAAATTGGACAGCATCTCCCTTTAAAATTGGAATTCACTACCCTTTTTGGGTCCCAACCGAACTATTCTCAACTTTTTTTTTCAATCGTTTCCAATAACACAAACTAATTCCAATATCAAAAATTATTTTCAAATCTCAATTCAATACCAACACATCAAACCAAAATCAATCTCACCAGTTAATCACTCACAACAATAAAACCAGTCATAATCACAGCCATAACCCAAACTCAATTCATCAATTACTCATACAACAAGTTTTCAATAATCAACTCAGCATATTCAAATTAATAAATAATCCTAGATTAATCACCATTTACAGCCACAATTCAACCAATTTCATCACATTCAATTATATTCACAATCACCAGCAATCTCAATTTTATCAATTTTTATCAGTTAATCAAACGAGATATTTATGAATTATTTGCAGTTACTCACTAAATTTCAATGGCGTTCGTAAATTAAAACAGTTAATTTTGAAATAAATCTTCTACCTCCGTACGAAATCAAAGCCAATGAAAATTCTGGAGAAGCTTTTTGATCGAGCTGCTGAAGAAGAAAATGTCAAAAATCGCTCGTATCTCCTAGAACTCCAATTGGTCGAACTCAAGGGGTAGGAGAGCTACGTCACCGTCAACTTCCATCGATCAAAAGTGGCGCCAACGTGTAGAGGAGGAGGATATGAATACTTTTACCAGATTAGATTTTTTATTGGAGTTACGAACCGCAAGACATTGAAACCAAAAGTTCTCGGGTTCCATGGAACTTACGTCCCTCTCTCTCTCTATTTTTTTTTTCTTTCTTAACGCTAAAGGGAGAAATGAGATGCTGATGACGATGATTAATGAAATTAGGAAGCTTAGGTGACGTTAGTTTTTATATATATATTTTGATAAATGAACTCCAATTTGTTGACTAGTACTTATTAAATCTTGTTCTATAATTTGATTTGGTCTTGTAGTCCAAATAAGCCTGTACCATGATATATCTGGAATAGTAGTTATTAGTGAAACAAAAATACTTGTACAAACCATCAAAATAATTCCACCCCCAACGGTAAAATGATGAAAATCTTGGTGATATTCCGAACCATTCATGAACATCACAGCAAAGAGGATTAAAACGTTTATAGCTCCCACGTAAATAAGTAGTTGTGCGGCAGCTACAAAATGGGAGTTTGATAAAATATAAAATAAAGATATACAAATAAGAACTAGTCCCAATGAAAAAGCAGAAAAAATGAGGTTGGTAAAAAATACTACTCCTAAACTTCCTAATACAAGACATAATCCCAAAAAGACTAAAAGAAAATCATGTAGTGGTTCAGGTAAATCCATTATATGTAAAATAAAAGATAAATGCATCAAAATTTTATGACCTTTTTAATACGATTAGGAAAATCTTTTATCTACGAGATTTCTCTCTGCATTGAATTTCATCAAATCCTAACAAATCGGAATATGTACCAGTTAAGTTATGGGATTTATGTTATTTCATTCGTTATACGAAAGAGTTGGTCGAAAAACTATATATATATATACTCTTACATGCAAAAACTTTTGCTTATTATCGCCAAGGAAAATAATAATAATAATAATAATAATAATAATAATAATAATAATAATAATAATAATAATTATAATTTTTTTATCTTTTTTTTATAAATCTACACTACTAGAAAAGTAGTTATTACAGAGGGATATTTCCGACGGATTTTATCCCACGGAAATACAGACGGAATTACAGAGGGATTTTTTGTCGGAAAACAAAAAAAAATGAATTAGCATAAATTACAGACGGAAAAAAAAATCCGTTGATAATTCTGTCGGAAAAATTAATTTTTTTTCCGTGAAAAATAGTTACAGACGGAAAATTTGTCTGTAATTAAATGGACAAAACGCTGTATTCTATTAAATTATTACAGACGGAAAATCCGCCTGTAATTTAAAATTTTCCGTCGAAAATATTTGATATTTTAGGTTTATGATGGTTGAGGTTATGTTTATCCACGAGCTCCATTCATTCACAGCACACAAATCAAACCTAGCATTCCCCACAGCGCCACCGCCGACGATCTTCTTCTTCTCCTTTCCTCACCCACAGCGCCACCGCCAGCCACTCTAACCGCCACAGCTACTTTCTCCTTCTTCTCCTCTTCTTTAAACACTGAACCAGTAGAATACAGCCCCTGTGTCTCTCGTTCGCAGAACAAAGCAAGCTCAAGCTCCACCACCGCTGCGCCTCTCTCTCCTTTTATCCCCTTCAGTTCTGGCTCGCATACCTTCGCGCAAGCCCTAGCTCCGTGGCGACCAAAATCGGTTCCACCGTCAGCCGCGGTTCCACCTCTCTCTTGCCCCCTGTTCGAACCGATATGGTGCGTGAACTAGGGTTTTGGTTTTGTGGCAGTGGTTGTTCATCGGAGAGCCACTGGCGATGCTCCTATTCTCAAGCATTCTAAATTCAAGGTGATCTTCGTATTGGCAGCATTATATTTTTCCCAGACTTCAACTCAAAATTCATATGATTTTTTTTGCTTATCGTAATCGCTGTGCTTTCTCATTGCTTATTGTGATCTATGTGCTTTTTCAGTTTCTTTTTTAGTTACTAATTCAAACTTTTGATTGAGGACCATGATTGGTTTGAATCTGAATTATAATTGTTTACAATATTTTGTCAGTATTAGTTTGGGAGGGAACTTGACAATGGTGGATCTTCCTGGTATAACTAGGGTTCCTGTTCATGGCCAGCCTGAAAATATCTATGATCAGATCAAGGATATTATCATGGAGTATATTAGGCCTGAAGAGAGCATTATTCTGAATGTTCTTTCTGCTACCGTTGATTTTACTACTTGTGAATCCATAAGAATGTCTCCATCTGTGGATAAAACTGGTTTGAGAACCTTGGCTGTTGTAACAAAGGCTGATAAGTCTCCTGAAGGCTTGTTGGAGAAGGTAACTGCTGATGATGTTAACTAGTTTGAGTCTCATCCAATGCTTTCAAAGATTGACAAATCCATTGTTGGTGTTCCTGTTCTGGCACAGAGGCTAGTTCAAGTTCAAGGCATGATCATATCCAAAACTCTGCCCGAAATTGTGAAGAAAATCAATGAGAAGCTGACTTAATTTCACCAAGATGCTCAACCAGAAGTTCTCCCTCAATCACAGGTACCTCTTCATATCTTTTAGCTGACTTCAAATTAAATTATGCAAAAATATTTATCTAATTTTTTTATTTGGTTCTTGGTTGGAATCTGATTGCGACCATCGTTTCGATGGGGCCTATTGAGATCCCTTCTCAGTCAACAGAGCCTATTAAGATTCCTACCGCTAACTATGAGTTTGGTGCAACCTTTATTGTGCTTGGTTTAGTTGATGCTTTTGGGGAGAATATTGACTGATGGAAGGCTCAATGCAAGAGTCAAGTGTGACGTCTCTGAAAATCTCACTCTTAAAGCCAATGCTCAGGTATTTATGCTCCTTTTCTATTATAAGGGAAATGCCAGATCAATTAGAATTCCAGTCCATTTTAGAGGCCTGTCACTCATCTGAGAGTGGAGGACATTTTGGTCCTCAAAGGACAGCTAGAAAGATCTTAGACTGTGGATTCTGGTGGCCTACCCTTTTTAGAGACGCTGCTGAGTTCTGTAAATCTTGTCTCCCATGCCAGAAATTTGGTAATATATCCAGGAGGGATGAGATACCTCAACAAATTATGCTTTTCTGTGAAATTTTTTATGTTTGGGGCATTGACTTCATGGGTCCATTTCCAAATTCTAATGGATATTTTTATATATTGTTAGCTGTGGATTATGTTTCCAAATGGGTGGAAGCAATTCCTACCCGCACTGATGATGCTAACACTGTTGTTTCCTTTGTGAGAAACTGATGAGCGGATATTTTATACGCTTTTTGGGGTTAATTTCACATAGATTTTAGTATATTTTAGTTAGTTTTTAGTTTATTCTCATTAGTTTCTAGGCAAAATTCATATTTCTGGACTTTACTATGAGTTTGTGTGTTTTTCTGTAATTTCAGGTATTTTCTGGCTGAAATTGAGGGAGCTGAGCAAAAATCTGATTCAGGCTGAAAAAGGACTGCTGATGCTGTTGGATTCTGACCTCTCTGCACTCAAAATGGAATTTCTGGAGCTACAGAAGTCCAAATGGCGCGCTTTCAATTGCGTTAGAAAGTAGACATCCAGGGCTTTTCAGCAATATATAATAGTCCATACTTTGCTTAAGGATAGATGACATAAACTGGCGTTCAACGCCAGTTTCATGTTGTTGTCTGGCGTCCAGCGCCAGAAACAAGTTACAAAATGGAGTTCAACGCCAGAAACAGGTTACAACCTGGTGTTGAACGCCCAAAACAGCCCAGGCACGTGAGAAGCTTTAGTCTCAGCCCCAGCACACACCAAGCGGGCCCCAGAAGTAGATTTCTGCACTATCTGTCATAGTCTACTCATTTTCTGTAAACCTAGGTTACCAGTTTAGTATTTAAACAACTTTTAGAGATTTATTTTGTATCTCATGACATTTTAGATCTGAACTTTGTACTCTTTGACGGCATGAGTCTCTAAACTCCATTGTTGGGGGTGAGGAGCTCTGCTGTGTCTCGATGAATTAATGCAAGTATTTCTGTTTTCTATTCAAACATGCGTGTTCCTCTCTAAGATATCCATTCGCGCCTAACTATGGAGAAGGTGATGATCAGTGATACTCATCACCTTCCTCAATCCATGAATGTGTGTCTGACAATTAGCTCCGTTCTACATCAGATTGAATGAATATCTCTTAGATTCCTTAATCAGAATCTCCGTGGTATAAGCTAGATTGATGGTGGCATTCATGAGAATCTGGAAAGTCTAAACCTTGTCTGTGGTATTCCGAGTAGGATTCTGGGATTGGATGACTGTGACGAACTTCAAACTTGCGAGTGCTGGGCGTAGTGACAGACGCAAAAGGATAGTAAATCCTATTCCGGTACGACTGAGAACCTGCAGATGATTAGCCGTGCGGTGACAGCGCACTTGGACCCTTTTCACTGGAAGGATGGATGGTAGCCATGGACAACGGTGATCCACCAACACACAGCTTGCCATAGAAGGACGTGCATGCGTGAATCAGAGGACAGAGGAAAGCAGAGATTCAGAAGACAAAGCATCTCCAAAACTCCAACATATTCTCCATTACTGCATAACAAGTAACCTTTAACCCATGCTCTCTTGTTTATTCGCAATTCAACTGATAAATATAATTGACTTCCTGACTAAGAATTGCAAGATAACCATAGATTGCTTCAAACCAACAATCTCCATGGGATTCGACCCTTACTCACGTAAGGTATTACTTGGACGACCCAGTGCACTTGCTGGTTAGTGGTACGAGTTGTGAAAAGTGTGATTCACAATTCGTGTACCAAGTTTTTGGCGCCGTTGCCGGGAATTGTTCGTGTTTGAACAACTGACGGTTTATTTTGTTTCTTAAATTAGGAAAATTTTTCTTTTTGGTTTAGAGTCTCTTATTATTGTTCTTGGTTAAAAATATCCTTCTTCAAAACAAGTGTTACATTTACTGTCCAATTGGCTAGAGCGTTGGTCTAACTCCGTGGCAGTTTGGTATACTTTTTTTAAAAAAATCTTTTTCAAAAATAATAATTTCTCTATTAAATTCTGTGCCAAACTTTAAGTTTGGTGTTTTCTTGTTGATTTTTCTTTGTTTTTCAAAAATTTTAGTTTGGTTTTCTAAAAATTTTAAGTTTGGTGTTCTTCCTTCATGTTCTTGTGTTCTTGTGAGTCTTCAAAGTGTTCTTGAGTTTTCCTTGTGTCTTGATCTTAAAATTTTTAAGTTTGGTGTTCCTTGGTGTTTTCCCTCCAAAATTTTCGAAAACAAGGAGCATTAGATCTAAAAATTTTAAATCTTGTGCTATTTTATTGTTTTTCTCTTTCCTCACTAAATTCAAAAAAAAAATATCTTTTCTCTCTAATTTTAAAACAAATTTTTGAAAATTATTTTTAAAAATTCAGATTTTTTTTCAAAATTTAAAATCTTTTCCAAATCATATCTTTTTCAAATCTTCCTTACCACTTTCTTTCCACTCATTTTTTCGAAAATCTTCATCTATTTTTATTTATTCTATTTTAATTTATTTTATTTTCGAAATAAATAAATAAATAAATAAATAAATAAATAAATAAATAAATAAATAAAAATAATTTTTTTTATTATTTTACATCATCTCCCTTTCTCCATCATGGATCTAAGTGGAAATGAACAGTCCAGGAGGACTCTGGGGTCATATGCTAACCCCTTTACTGCTTCATATGGGAGTAGTATCTGCATACCCTCCATTGGAGTCAGTAGCTTCGAGTTGAATCCTCAGCTCATTATCATGGTGCAGCAAAGTTGCCAGTATTTCGGTCTTCCACAGGAAGAACCTACAGAGTTTCTGGCACAATTTTTACAAATTGCTGACACAGTACATGATAAGAAAATAGATCAGGATGTCTACAGATTATTACTGTTTCCATTTGCTGTAAAAGATCAAGCTAAGAGGTGGTTAAATAACCAACCTAAGGCCAGCATAAGGACATGGAAACAGCTGACAGAAAAATTCCTGAATCAATACTTTTCCCCCAAAACAGATGACACAGCTAAGGCTGGACATCCAAGGCTTTAAACAAGGAGATAAGGAATCTCTTTATGATGTCTGGGAGAGATACAGAGAGATGCTACGAAAATGCCCCTCTGAAATGTTTTCAGAGTGGGTTCAGTTAGACATCTTCTATTTTGGGCTTGCAGAAGGAGCTCAGATGTCTCTAGATTACTCAGCTGGTGGATCTATCCACATGAGAAAGACAATTGAAGAGGCTCAAGAGCTCATTGATACAGTTGCCAGGAATCAGCATCTGTACCTAAGCAGTGACCCTTCCATGAAAGAAGAGGTTCAAACAGTAACTGCTGAACTCATCCCTGTAAAACAAGCTGCTGAATTCAATCAGCAATTGGACTTTCTAACAAAGCAGTTAGCCGAATTCAAGGATAAACTACAAGAGACAAGGATGGCTAATATAAATATGGAAGAACAATTGAAGCAAACAAAGCAGCAGCTGTCAAGACAAATAACAGAAGAATACCAAGCAGTTCAATTAAGAAGTGGAAAAATATTAAATACCCCACCTCAAGGCAGCAAAGAGCTAAGGAATGAGCAAACCACCCAAATTTCACCTGAGGACAGTAAGAGCCCAGGGAAAAGTAATTCTGGCATTAAAACGCCAGCAACCTGGTGGGAGGCTGGCGCTGAACGCCCAGACCATGCCCAACACTGGCGTTCAACGCCAGTAACAAGCAAGGACTGGCGTTCAACGCCAGAAACAAGCAAGGATCTGGCACTGAACGCCCAAAATGGGCAAGATCTGGCGCTGAACGCCCAAAATGGGCACAGTTCTGGCGTTCAGACACCAGGAACAGACAAGGAGTTGACGTCTCACGTCACTCCAGCTTCTAACTCTGGCACTCAATTGCCAGTGAAGGATCAGATACACACAAGTGCTGATAACAACCCCTCTAAAAAGGCTTCTTCAACCACTTCTGTAGGCAATAAACCTACAGCAACTAAGGTTGAAGAATATAAATCCAAGATACCTTATCCTCAAAAACTCCGGAAAGAGGAGCAGGATAAGCAATTTGCTCGCTTTGCAGATTATCTCAGGACTCTTGAAATAAAGATTCCATTTGCAGAGGTACTTGAGCAAATACCTTCTTATGCCAAGTTAATGAAAGAGATCTTGAGTCATAAAAAGGATTGGAGAGAAACAGAAAGAGTTCTCCTCACTGAAGAATGCAGTGCAGTCATTCTAAAAAGCTTTCCTGAAAAGCTTAAAGACCCTGGGAGTTTTCTGATACCATGCACATTAGAAGGTAATTGCACCAAGACAACTTTATGTGATCTTGGGACAAGCATCAACCTAATACCTGCATCCACTATCAGAAATCTTGGTTTAACTGAAGAAGTTAAACCAACCCGGATATGTCTCCAACTTGCTGATGACTCCATTAAATACCCATCAGGCGTGATTGAAGACATGATCGTCAGAGTTGGGCCATTCGCCTTTCCCACTGACTTTGTAGTGTTGGAAATGGAGGAGCACAAGAGTGCTACTCTCATTCTAGGAAGACCCTTCCTAGCAACTGGACGAACCCTCATTGATGTCCAACAAGGGGAAATAACCCTGAGAGTCAATGATGATGAGTTTAGGTTGAATGCTGTCAAAGCCATGCAGCATCCAGACACATCAAAAGACTGCATGAAAGTTGATCTTATTGACTCTTTGGTAGAAGAGATCAACATGGCTGAGAATCTCGAATCAGAGTTGGAAGACATCTTTAAAGATGTTTAGCCTGATTTGGAGGATTCAGAGGAGATTAAAGAGCCTCTGAAATTTTCTCTGGAAGAGGAAAAACCTCCTAAACCCGAGCTCAAACCATTACCACCATCCCTGAAATATGTATTTCTGGGAGAAGGTGACACTTTTCCAGTGATCATAAGCTCTGCTTTAAACCCACAGGAAGAGGAAGCACTTATTCAAGTGCTAAGGACACACAAGACAGCTCTTGGGTGGTCCATAGGTGACCTTAAGGGCATAAGCCCAGCTAGATGCATGCACAAAATCTTATTGGAGGATAATGCTAAACCAGTGGTTCAACCATAGAGGCGGCTAAATCCAGCCATGAAGGAAGTGGTGCAGAAAGAGGTCACCAAATTACTAGAGGCTTGGATTATTTATCCTATTTCTGATAGCCCCTGGGTGAGCCCTGTCCAAGTCGTCCCAAAAAAGGGAGGCATGACAGTGATTCATAATGAAAAAAATGAACTGGTTCCTACAAGAACAGTTACAGGGTGGCGCATGTGTATTGACTACAGAAGGCTCAATACAGCCACCAAAAAGGATCATTTTCCTTTACCATTCATAGACCAGATGCTAGAAAGACTGGCAGGTCATGATTATTACTGCTTTCTGGATGGCTACTCAGGCTATAACCAGATTGCAGTAGATCCCCAGGATCAAGAGAAAACAGCATTCACATGTCCATCTGGAGTGTTTGCTTATAGAAGGATGCCATTTGGGCTGTGTAATGCGCCTGCAACCTTCCAGAGATGCATGCTTTCTATTTTCTCTGATATGGTGGAAAAATTTCTGGAAGTCTTCATGGATGACTTCTCAGTATATGGAGACTCATTCAGCTCCTGTCTTGATCACCTGAAACTTGTTCTGAAGAGATGCCAAGAAACCAACCTGGTTTTAAACTGGGAAAAATGTCACTTCTTGGTGACTGAAGGGATTGTCCTTGGGCATAAAATCTCAAACAAGGGAATAGAGGTGGATCAAGCAAAAACAGAGGTAATTGAAAAATTACCACCACCTGCCAATGTTAAGGCAATCAGAAGCTTTCTGGGGCATGCAGGATTCTATAGGAGGTTTATAAAGGATTTTTCAAAAATCGCAAAACCTCTAAGCAATCTGCTGGCTGCTGACACGCCATTTGTGTTTGACACAGAGTGTCTGCAGGCATTTGAAACGCTAAAAGCTAAGCTGGTCACATCACCAGTTATTTCTGCACCAGACTGGACATTACCATTTGAGCTAATGTGTGATGCCAGTGATCACACCATTGGTGCAGTATTGGGACAGAGGCATGACAAGCTTCTGCACGTCATTTATTATGCTAGTCGCGTTTTAAATGATGCCTAGAAAAATTACACAACCACAGAAAAAGAATTACTTGCAGTGGTTTATGCCATTGACAAGTTCAGATCATACTTAGTAGGATCAAAAGTGATTGTGTATACTGACCATGCTGCTCTTAAATATCTACTCACAAAGCAGGATTCAAAACCCAGGCTCATCAGATGGGTGTTGCTTCTGCAAGAATTTGATATAGAAATAAGAGACAGAAAAGGGACAGAGAACCAAGTGGCTGATCATCTATCCCGGATAGAGCCAGTAGAAGGGACGTCCCTCCCCTTTCTTGAGATCTCTGAGACTTTTCCGGATGAGCATTTATTTGCCATTCAGGAAACACCATGGTTTGCCGATATTGCAAACTATAAAGCTGCAAGGTTTATACCCAAAGAGTACAATAGGCAACAAAAGAAAAAATTAATCACTGATGCAAAGTACTACTTGTGGGATGAACCCTATCTCTTTAAGAGATGTGCAGACGAAATAATCCGTAGGTGTGTTCCTAGAGAAGAAGCACAGAGGATCCTATGGCATTGCCATGGATCTCAATATGGAGGCCATTTCGGAGGTGAGCGAACAGCCACCAAGGTCCTCCAATGTGGCTTCTATTGGACCACACTCTATAAAGATTCCCGAGAGTTTGTACGTAACTGTGACAGCTGCCAAAGAGCTGGTAACCTGCCTCATGGTTACGCCATGCCTCAACAAGGAATCTTGGAGATTGAGTTGTTTGACGTATGGGGAATTGACTTCATGGGACCTTTCCCACCATCATTCTCAAACACTTATATTCTGGTGGCAGTTGACTATGTATCAAAATGGGTTGAGGCCATTGCCACACCCACCAATGATACTAAAACAGTGCTGAAGTTCCTCTAGAAAAATATCTTCAGCAGGTTTGGGGTCCCTAAAGTACTAATCAGTGATGGGGGCACTCACTTCTGCAACAAACAGCTTTACTCTGCCATGGTCTGGTATGGGATTCGCCACAAGGTGGCGACTCCATATCATTCACAGACTAATGGACAAGCTGAAGTCTCTAACAGAGAGCTAAAAAGAATCCTAGAACGGACTGTAAGTACCCGTAGAAAGGATTGGGCAAGAAGCTTGGATGATGCTCTGTGGGCTTACAGAACAGCATTCAAGACCCCTATAGGGACCTCTCCATACCAACTTGTGTATGGTAAGGCATGTCACCTGCCCGTGGAACTGGAACATAAAGCCTACTGGGCAACCAGATTCCTAAACTTTGATGCTAAATTAGCAGGAGAAAAGAGATTGCTCCAGCTAAATGAGCTAGAGGAATTCAGATTCACTGCTTTCGAAAATGCCAAGCTTTATAAAGAAAAATAAAAAAAGTGGCATGACAGAAAGCTGTCATCTAGAATCTTTGAACCAGGACAAAAGGTTCTCTTGTTCAACTCTAGGCTCAGGCTATTTCCCGGGAAACTGAAATCCCGGTGGAGGGGACCATATGTGATTACAAGTGTATCACCATATGGTTATGTGGAGCTTCAAGATATTGATTCTGATAAGAAGTTCATTGTCAATGGACAGAGAATCAAGCACTATCTTGAAGGCAATGTTGAGCAAGAGTGCTCAAGGCTGAAGCTAGACTAAAAGCTCAGCAAGGTCCAACTAAAGACAATAAAGAAGCGCTTGCTGGGAGGCAACCCAGCCATGGGGCATCAATCCTCTAAGCATTTTTGCCCTTTTTTTATTTTTATTTTTATTTGTTTATATAAAGTTCACTGATCCTAAGGTAAAAAGTCAATTGTATAAGTTCACAGGGTTACAGAAGGATTCTGCACACAAAACAGAGAAAAAGAGCTCACTGGCAAGAAAACGCCAGTAAAAGTCTGTTTTGGGCGTTCAACGCCCAACAGAAACATCCACTGGGCGTTGAACGCCAGTGAGTATAGCCATCTGGGCGTTAAACGCCAGAAAGAAGCTCTTTCTGGGCGTTTAACGCCAGATTTACAGCATTCTGGGCATTCAGAAAAACGCCCAGTAACAAAGGACTTCCTGGCGTTCAACGCCAGAAAGAAGCAGCAGCTGGGCGTTGAACGCCCAGGAGAGGCAGCATTTGGGCGTTGAACGCCCAAAACATGCAGCGTTTGGGCGTTCAAACGCCAAGATAGTGGGGAGGAGGTAAATTCATTTTTTCTTCATATTTTTCATTTTAATCTTAATTTTCATGCTTCAATTCATGATTTCTTGCATAAACATGTTAAGAACCCTGATTTCTAAAATCCCTAATTTCTAAAAACCCTACCTTAAAAATATCAAATGTACCTTAATCCATAAGCACAAACCCTCTTTTTAAAATTCAATCCAACTCTTTTTTATATTTTCAAAACAAATTTATTTTTTTCAACTAATATCTTTTTCAAATCTCCACATTATCTTTTTCAAAATCTAGATTTATCTTTTTCAAAAATTTTTCATATCTTTTCAATTTTAAACTATATCATCCCTTATCATATCTTCTATCTTATCTTTTCCAAATCAATCTTTTTATCATATCTTTTCAAAATTTTCGAAACCACCCCCTCCCTTTATATATGGGTTCGGCCTCCACCCTCCTCCATCAACAATTGCACCTAGCTCTCCTTCTATCCCTCTCCTTTCTTTTCTTTTGCTTGAGGACAAGAAAACCTCTAAGTTTGGTGTGTTTATCTGTGATCACTAAGAGCATGGCCCCTAAGGGAAAACAACCCACTTCAAGAGGCAAGAAAGAGAGCGTTCCAAAACCACTTTGGAATCAAGGGAAATTCTTATCTAAAGAACATTCAGACCATTATTATAAAATAATGGGTCTAAGATCAGTGATCCCGGAAGTTAGATTCGATCTGAAAGAAGACGAATATCCGGAGATCCAGGAGCAAATCTGAATCAGGAACTGGGAGATCCTAGCCAATCCTGAAACGAAAATGGGAAGGAATATGGTCCAGGAGTTCTACACTAATATGTGGCATACAGACAGGCAAAGACTATCTGGATCTGATATCTATGACTATCGAACCATGGTCAGAGGAAAGATTATTCATACCCACCCTGACAAGATCAGAGAGATCTTAAAGCTGCCTCAGCTGAAAGATGATCCAGACTCCTTCAATAGGAGAACGATGAGAACAAACAAGAGCCTGGATAAGATTCTAGAGGACATATGCATCCCTGGAGCCAGGTGGACCACCAGCACGAAGGGTGTTCCTAATCAACTCAAAAGAGAAGATCTCAAACCAGTGGCCAGAGGCTGGCTGGACTTCATTGGGCATTCTCTGCTGCCCACTAGCAACCGTTCTGAAGTCACTGTTAAAAGAGCAGTGATGATCCATTGCATCATGATGGGAAAAGAAGTGGAAGTTCATCAACTGATTTCAACTGAATTCTACAAAATTGCTAACAAAAATTCTAAAGAGGCTAGGTTGGCTTACCCAAGCTTGATTTCTCTGCTCTGCAAGGATGCTGGAGTAAGGATGGGAATAACTGAGTATATCTCAATTGAGAAACCAATCACCAAAGCATCAATGGAAAAACAACAAGCACAGGATGACCCCATCAAGAAGAAAACACAGGAATTTCTCCCAGAAATCCCTCAATCTGAATATTGGGAGTATCATGAAACATTAGTTACCAAGATGCAAGAAGCTATGGAACAAATAATAAAGGAACAGAAGGAACAAAGTCAAATTCTTTGCTACTTGATTAAAGAATAGGAAGAGCAAGGGCGTGAATTGAGGGAATTAAAGCGCCAGAAGTTATCTCTTGAAGGACCAAGCACCCCACAGATCCGAGGAACATCCACTTCCCAGAACAAAGGTTGTTAAATTCCAATTTCTGCTTTAACTCTGTGATAGTTGTCATTATAGGAGTTTACCTTCGGAGTCATATAATAGTAATTAGTGTCTATTTTGATTTTATCTCCAATTAAGTTATAGTCTATTTTTCTCATCATCAGCAAACATGAATAAAATAGCAGATCTTTTGAATAAGAGGCAATAAAATTCGAGTTTTAATAAGAAAAAAATTCTAATTAGTAATACGTGGTGGCAATGCTTTCTGTCTTCTGAATGCATGCTTGAACAGTGCATATATCTTTTGAATTTGTTGTTTAAGACTGTTAAATATGTTGGCTCTTGAAAGAATGATGAACATGAGACATGTTATTGATAATCTGAAAAATCATAAAAATGTTTCTTGAAGCAAGAAAAAGTAACAAAGAACAAAGCTTGCAGAAAAAAAAATATATATAGAAAGAAAAAGAAAAGCAAGCAGAAAAAGCCAAAAGCTCTTAAAACCAAAAGGCAAGGGTAAATAAAAAGGATCCCAAGGCTTTGAGCATCAGTGGATAGGAGGGCCTAAAGGAATAAAATCCTGGCCTAAGCGGCTAAACCAGGCTGTCCCTAGCCATGTGCTTGTGGCGTGAAGGTGTCAAGTGAAAACTTGAGACTGAGCGGTTAAAGTCAAGGTCCAAAGCAAAAAGAAGAGTGTGCTTAAGAACCCTGGACACCTCTAATTGGGGACTTTAGCAAAGCTGAGTCACAATCTAAAAGGGTTCACCCAATTATGTGTCTGTGGCATTTATGTATCCGGTGGTAATACTGGAAAACAAAGTGATTAGGGCCACGAACAAGACTCATAAAGTAGCTGTGTTCAATAATCATCATACTGAAATAGGAGAATCAATAACACTATCTGAATTCTAAGTTCCTATAGATGCCAACCACTCTGAGCTTCAATGGATAAAGTGAGATGCCAAAACTGTTCGGAAGCAAAAAGCTACTAGTCCCGCTCATCTAATTAGAATCTGAGCTTCACTCAAAAACTCTGAGATATTATTGCTTCTTGACTTATTAGTCTTCCATTTTATTTGTCTAGTTGCTTGAGGACAAGCAACAGTTCAAGTTTGGTGTTGTGATGAGCGGATATTTTATACGCTTTTTGGGGTTAATTTCACATAGATTTTAGTATATTTTAGTTAGTTTTTAGTTTATTCTCATTAGTTTCTAGGCAAAATTCATATTTCTGGACTTTACTATGAGTTTGTGTATTTTTCTGTAATTTCAGGTATTTTCTGGCTGAAATTGAGGGAGCTGAGCAAAAATCTGATTCAGGCTGAAAAAGGGCTGCTGATGTTGTTGGATTCTGACCTCTCTGCACTCAAAATAGAATTTCTGGAGCTACAGAAGTCCAAATGGCGCGCTTCTAATTGCGTTGGAAAGTAGACATCCAGGGCTTTCCAGCAATATATAATAGTCTATATTTTGCTCAAGGATAGACGACGTAAACTGGTGTTCAACGCCAGTTCCATGCTGCTATCTGGCGTCCAGCGCCAGAAACAAGTTACAAAGTGGAGTTCAAAGCCAGAAACAGGTTACAACCTGGTGTTGAACGCCCAAAACAGCCCAGGCACGTGAGAAGCTTTAGTCTCAGCCCCAGCACACACCAAGTGGGCCCCAGAAGTGGATTTCTGCACTATCTGTCATAGTCTACTCATTTTCTGTAAACCTAGGTTACCAGTTTAGTATTTAAACAACTTTTAGAGATTTATTTTGTATATCATGACATTTTAGATCTGAACTTTGTACTCTTTGACGGCATGAGTCTCTAAACTCCATTGTTGGGGGTGAGGAGCTCTGCTGTGTCTCGATGAATTAATGCAAGTATTTCTGTTTTCTATTCAAACATGCATGTTCCTCTCTAAGATATCCATTCACGCCTAACTATGGAGAAGGTGATGATCAGTGACACTCATCACCTTCCTCAATCCATGAATGTGTGTCTAACAATCACCTCCGTTCTACATCAGATTGAATGAATATCTCTTAGATTCCTTAATCAGAATCTCCGTGGTATAAGCTAGATTGATGGTGGCATTCATGAGAATCCGGAAAGTCTAAACCTTGTCTGTGGTATTCCGAGTAGGATTTTGGGATTGGATGACTGTGATGAACTTCAAACTCGCGAGTGCTGGGCGTAGTGACAGACGCAAAAGGATAGTAAATCCTATTCCGGTACGACTGAGAACCTGCAGATGATTAGCCGTGCGGTGACAGCGTGATGACAAGTCATCTTAGCCTAGTTTCACTAGCCTTTTTCTTTAGTTTTCAATTGAATTATGCACTTTCTTGAGCTACAAGTAAGCTAATTTGGGTAGATTTTCATGCTTCCTTTGATTTAATCAACCATGTATGAATTCATGCTATTTCATGAGGTTTTATACTATAATTGTCACATATTATGAAAGAATGAATATCTCATGATTTTAAGCATAGCTTTGATGTGTTTGGTTGATTAATGATAGGTGAAGAAAGCTTGGAGAAAGGTTGAAGCAAGAAGGAATAGCTAGGAGTAAAGAGAGGACAATGGAATAAGTGAACTTGAACCAGGAAGCAAAAAGCTGGACCTAAAGTTAGCCTCAAACTTTTGCACAAACTTTTGGGTAAAAAGTTAGCTCCAACGTTAGCCCCTAACTTTTGGGCTAACGTTGGAACTTGAAAATCACTCCCTGGGCACCAAAAGTTTGCGCCAACGTTAGCCCATAACTTTTGGGCTAACGTTGGCACATGAAAATCAACCCTGGGCACCAAAAGTTTGCGCCAACGTTAGCCCCTAACTTGGTGGCTAACGTTGGCATAAGAAAAACCTCCCTGGCCACCAAAAGTTTGCGCCAACGTTAGCCCCTAACTTTTGGGCTAACGTTGGCACATGAAAAATACAAGGGAAGGAGCAAAAGTTTGCGCCAACGTTAGCCCCTAACTTTTGGGCTAATGTTGGCGCCATAAGTGCACCAAGGAAGGCCAACGTTGGAGCAAAAGTTAGACACCTAACTTTTGCACCAACGTGGGTATCAGCAAAATATGGGGGCTGATATGAAAAGTTGGACCAAAAGTTAGACCCTAACTTTTGCTCCAACTTTTACTCCAACTTTTGCAAAACTCCAACCCGGTTCATTTGGTTCACTTTAGTTCTTCTCCCAACTCCAAGAGCAATCAACCAAGGCCTCTTTCAACCCAATTCCACCAAGAGCAAAGGCCCAACTCAAGGCTTGAAGATCATTTGAAGAAAGTGTATAAATAGGATAGAATTCAAGTTCTTCGGGGAGCTTTTCCTTTGAATTTTCATAATAGTTTTCGGAGAGCTTTGGATATTGAGTGATCTTTAATTTCTTAGTCTTGGGGAAGGAGAATTCACTTCTCTTCCTCTTAGTTTTATTGCTTTCAATTTCAATTACAATTGTCTTGGATCTTGGGTTGGAGAATTGAAGAAATTCTGTTTCAATCTCATCCTTGGATCTCTCTGCTTTATTTACTGCTTGATTGAATTTAATTTCTGTTAATTGCTCTTCATCTACTTTCTTTGCAATTTACTTTTCCCTTGCAATTGTTCTTGTTGGATCAAGGAAGGTAGTGAGATCTAGACCTGGTTTTCTAGTCTCTGGACCCCTGAGATCTGAAATTCCAATTTACATTCTGTTTTTGCTTTTCATGTTCATTTACTTGTTTTGCTTCAGATCCGATTCAACCCAAACACTCTTTTATTTTTCTGTTTGATGCAATTTACTTTTCCTTGTTTAAATTCTGCAAATCCAATCCCCAATTCCCTTTACAATTCCAGCCGTTTACATTTCTTGCACTTTAAGATTCCGCAATTTACATTTCTTGCATTCTAAGTTTCTGCCATTTAATTTCTTGTTCTTTAAGATTCAGCACTTTAATTTCTTGCTCTCTTTAACTTCATGCAATTTACCCATTCCCTTTACTTTCCATGCAATTTAATTTCTGCAAATCACAAATCACTCAACCAAATCTTGATTCGCTTGACTAAATTAACCACTAAGCTAAAACTGCTCAATCCTTCAATCCCTGTGGGATCGACCTCACTCCCATGAGTTTTTATTACTTGATGCGACCTGGTACACTTGCCGGTTAGATTTGTGTATTTTGGGAGAAATTCATTTTTCCACCAAAATACTCATCAAGTTTTTGGCGCCGTTGCCGGGGATTGATTAGATTGACAATGATTAAGTGAGGTGGTAATCTAGATCAAGCACTTTTTCTTTAATTTTGATTAACCCACTAACTGTTTGATTTTTTGCTTAAACTAACTAACACTTCAATCTAGCAGTAGATTGAAGTGTCACTGGTTTTGTGCATTTCTCATGCTCTGCTTGTATGTCAGGCACAAGAAGAACAACACCCAATTTTCATGAACAAGACGAAAGAACTCTCAGGAGGTTAAGAAGAGCTGAAAGAGGGAAAAATATTGTTGGAGAAGAGGAATCAGACGAGGAATTTCAAGAGATGGAGGAACATTCAACCAATCCACCAGGTGGAGCAGACAACAATAATGACAACCCACCCCAGAGGAGAGTTTTGGCCTCCTACACCTTTGCAAATCCTAGACATTGTGGAAGCAGCATCTTAGCTCCAAATGTCAATGCTAACAATTTTGAACTCAAGCCACAACTCATCACTTTGGTTCAGAACAATTGCTCTTTTGGTGGAGGACCACTTGAAGACCCGCACCAACACTTATCCACTTTCTTGAGGATATGCAACACTGTCAAAACTAATGGTGTGCCTCCTGACAGTTACAAGCTGATGCTATTCCCATTTTCTCTCAGGGACAAGGCCACTCAATGGTTAGAATCTTTTCCAAGGAACAGCATCAACAACTGGGATGATTTGGTAACCAAGTTTCTTGCCAAGTTTTACCCACCTCAGAGGATTATAAGGTTGAAGGCTGAGGTACAAACATTTACACAAATGGAGGCTGAACCCATCTATGAGGCATGGGAGAGGTACAAGGCTCTAATCAGGAAATGTCCCCCTGCCATGTTTAATGAGTGGGAGAAGCTGCAGAACTTCTATGAAGGCTTAACACTGAAATGCCAGGAAGCTTTGGATCATTCAGCTGGAGGTTCCTTGCAACTTATGAAAACTGCAGAGGAGGCTCAAGAACTCATTGATATGGTGGCCAACAACCAATATTTCTTTGCTCATCAAAGAGGCCGCCAACCATCACAAAGGAGAGGAGTAATGGAGCTAGAAGGAGTGGATTCAATCCTGGCTCAAAACAAATTAATGCAGCAGCAAATTCAACAACAATTTGAGCAAATGACCAAGAGGATTGATGGCCTCCAAGTTGCAGCAGTTAACACCAGCCAACCATCAGCCACATGGGGGCAAAATGAAGAAATCCAAGAGGAGCAACAGCAGGAACAAGTCCAGTACATGCATTCAAGTCCAAATGAATTCTATGGTGATACCTACAACCCCTTATGGAAAAATCACCCCAACCTCAGATGGGGAGACACTCACAACCAAAACCAACAACCATGGCAGAGGAACTCAAACCAAAACAACCCAAGAAACAACCAAAACTACAACCAGCAGCAGACTAACCAAAACACATACAGAAAACCTCAAAACAACTACCCTAATCTCAACCAGTACCAATCCAACAACCATTCCACCAACCAAAATGTTTACCACCCACAACCCACATCTCACAACCCACCACAAGCACCACCTGAACCTCAAAGACTCACCAACTTAGAGACCTTGATAGAGAAAATGATGAAACACCAGGAAATAACAAACAAAAACCATGAAGCATCATTAAAGAGCCTAGAGAGGCAGATTGGGCAACTCTCCAAGCAAGTATCTATTGAGAGACCTTCAAACTCACTGCCCAGTGACACAATCCCAAATCCCAAGGAGGAATGCAAGGCAATACAATTAAGGAGTGGGAGAACATTGATATGCAACAAAGACACTACACAGAAGCAAGCAGAGAGCATCAAAGAACCAACAGAGGATGAGAAGCAAACAAAGGCAGATGGAGCTAAGGAGCAAGTTGTGATGCCAAACAAAAACACTGAGAAACCCAAGGAGAAAAGCAACCAGCCACATAGCTCAAAGGAAGTAACCCAGGGACAGCAGCAAATAGGAAAAAGCATCACACCTCCACTGCCTTATCCCCAGAGGTTCAACAAAGAGGTTAAAGACCAGTATTTTCACAAGTTCCTTGAGATTTTTAAGAAGCTGGAAATCAATATTCCCTTGGCTGAAGCACTTGAGCAAATGCCTCTGTATGCCAAATTCTTGAAGGAGCTTGTCAACAAGAAAAGAAGCTAGGATGAGAAAGAAACCATAGTGATTACTGAGGAATGCAGGGCCTTGATTCAAAAGGGGCTTCCTCCCAAGCTTGAGGACCCAGGGAGCTTCCTGTTGCCTTGCACCATTGGGGAATTGACCATCACTAAAGCAATGTGCGATCTCGGAGCAAGTATTAACTTAATACCATCCTCCCTGGTGAAAAAGCTGCATATAGAGGAGGTCAAACCAGTACAAATGTCTCTGGAGCTGGTAGATAAGTCAATGGTATACCCCAGGGGTGTAATTGAAAATCTTTTGGTCAAGGTGGACAGTTTTATATACCCTGCTGATTTTGTGGTTCTAGAATCAAACGATGATGATGGTGACTCTGTTATACTGGGAAGGCCATTTTTGGCCACTGCTAGAGCTATCATAGACGTAGAGGAAGGGGAATTAACTCTCAGGATGCATGACCAGAGTGTCACTCTGAAGGTATTACCAGAGGCACAATTTAGCAAGGAGAAGAAAGACTATATGAAAAATGACCAGGAAGGTCACAGCAACATCCCAATGCTAAGGATTGTGCAGACTGATGAAGAAGCCCAAGAGGATATTAGAGTATTAGCCACTGAAAAGAGAGGTCCCCAAGGAAAGCCTACGGCCAGAAAAGAAAGATCAACAAAAGGAAAGATGAAACGCAGAAACAAAGCAAAAAGGGGTTGGAAGAACAGAAAGATTCCAACAGAGGGGCTTTCCAAAGGTGACAAAGTGCAACTGATATATCAACAGCTGGGGGCAAATCAACAAACCGAGGACTACTACACTGTCAGCAACATACTCTCATTAGAGCATGCTGAAATTGAACACCAGAGAACAACGAAGAGGATCACGGTCAGAGGAGACAAATTGAGGCCCTACAAGCACCAACCATCATAAAAGAAAGCCTCAATGTCAAGCTAATGACAATAAAAGAGCGCTCCATGGGAGGCAACCCATGCTTTAAGATTCATGTCATTTTAAATTCAATAAGTTATGATCATTTGAGCATGAATTCTTTTCTCTTTTCATGAACATGTCCATTGACTGCATGCACTATTTTGAAACATATGCTAAGTTTGTTGTGCCTTCAAGCATACTAAACCAATGTTACAAATAATTCCATTTTGCATGCTTGGAGTGTCTTGACAAAGCATATGGCCAAACACTAAGTTTGGTGTCCACATAGCTTCATGAAAATTAGAAATTCATGCATCAATAATCATACAATTGTTGTTTTCCAAAATCTTATAAATGGAAAAATTCTTTTCCGGTAATGAAAGCATCAATTGTGACGTACCCTTTGACAAGAAACAAGTTTGGTGTTCATCAAACCTTGATGCACCGATTTAGGGACACAATTGATCCTTCATGAAAAAAAAAAGAGAAAAAGAAAATTAGGAAGAAAGCAATTCTTATAAACATTTAACTAAGAGTGACAGTGGGATTTCACTAATTGAAGGAAGAGACAATTTCTTTATACATGACCAACCATTAAGTTTGGTGTCCTCCAAGGAGAGTCACGGTTCAAATGGATATGAGAATTGATGATTCATATAATATTAATAAAAGGGACATTCCTGCCACGGTTGGACAAAACTAATATATGTTGTCTTGTGGTGATGACTAGGTGGTCAAAGAATCTTCAATGAAAGAGACAAGACAAAGGAAAGCATAGCATGAGGACAAAATCTCATCACATGCTTCAAAAAGGAAATCTGCCACTCCTTGAGAATGATCACGGCAAAAGCAAGTGAAGAAGCAAGTTTTGTCCTCATTTATCCTTACATGCACACCTTTGATTCCTATAAGTCTAATTGCATCCTAGCCCTTCATTGTTCATTTAAAAACATACCACCTTCAAGCCATGCACATGACCGAATCACTCTAACCCTTGGAACTTCATTCTCTTCATCACTCCTCAACATAACAAGCTCGGTTCAACATTTCTCTTGCTTTAAACTCCAACCATTTAAACTTGCCTTCATCATTTCTTGTCATAGCAAGTTCGGCCTAAATTTCTTCTTGCTCCAAACACACATCAAACTCTCCAACATTCTTCACACTCCTTCTAACCTCACAAGACTCAACCAACCAAGTGATCATGGCCTCCTCCTAAAAAACCAAACGAAGAAAAGGGAAAGATCCCATGGTGGAGGAAGACACACATGAATATGACCAACGGAGATTCAAGTCTTGGTTCCATCAAATATAAATTGAATGGATGAACGAGAAAAGAATCTATCCTGAAATTCCACTCTTGTTGCCGGATGATGGATGTCAAGAAATGAAGGACAAAATTCGAAAGAGGAGGTGGGAGGAACTTGCATCACCAGCCACCCGAATCAATGCCAATATCATAAGAGAGTTCTATGCAAATGTCTCAAGGCTTGACATGCGTGAGCCCCCAACGTACAAGAGCTATGTGCGGGGGGTGGAAGTAGACTTTAGCCCGGATGCAATCAAGAAAGTCTTGAGACTAAAGTCAGTCCGCTTTAGTGAACCGGGATACCAACAAAGATTGAATGAGGATCAGGATTATGATGAGATTGCGAGAGACATTTGTATGGAGAACTCAGAGTGGGAAGGAGATGACAAGAACAAATATAAGTATCTTAAGAGATGTAACCTCACCCCGGAAGCAAAAGGATGGTATGAGTTGATGAAAAGATCAATTCTGGGCACAGTGAACACCTCAGAAGTTAACAGGGAGAGAGCCGTGATGTTGCATTGCATCATTGTGGGAGGAGAGATAAGAGTTCATGAAATCCTTGCAAAAGACATTCAAAAGCTGGCTGAGAAGAATTCGGCCGGATCTTGGTTGTACTATCCGAGTACCATTTGGAGGTTGTGTGCAAAGGCTAAAGTTCCAATGGAAGAGGAGAATCCAATGTGGTTAAGCCAAGGCATGCCCATAACCATTGAACGAATGATGATGCCCCCTGAAGCACATCAAGGCCGAAGACCACATGGAAGAAGGGAAAGAGAAGAACCAATGGAAGAAGATGAGCCACACATAGAAGAAGAGCCACAAGAGGAGGAGGAACAGCCGCACTTTTTCCCACATGGCAATATGGATATGACTCAAATGCAGGAAGCAATTGGAAGATTATCACAACAGTGCATGAGAATTCAAGAAAGGCAAGAGGAATATCATTTACTATACATGAAAAACCAACAAGCACAAGAAGAACGGGAGCTAAGAATGATGAACAAACAAAGTGAATTCGAGTCAAGATTCCTTGTGATGCAAGAAGAACATGCTTTTCAATCTCATGAATCATTTGGAAAGTTGGAACAAATGCAAGCTGAAAATTTGAGGGCTCTCAAAGAGTTCACAACACTCCAAGATGCAAGGTATGAAGTACAAGCCGATTACAACATCAATAGCCAAATCAAACTAAACTATATTGGAGAACATTTGCACAACATGGATCCAGCTTTCCCAACTTTTGATGAATTCTTCAAAAAGAGAAGTGAGGTAGAGGTAAGCAATGCTATGAGACTTGAAGATAGAGTAGAGGAAGCAATGAATAGAGCTGGGTTCTGGCGGGATCAACAGACAACAGACATGGACACAGGGAACACCAGCAACCAGGTGTATGAAAGAAGAAAGAAAAAGCATGACAAATAAAAGGTGGACTTGATCCTTGTTCAACACTAAGAAAGCATGCATTGTGTCTGTTTTAAGTGGTCCTTGCATCTTTAAGTAGTTATCATAATTCGTAATCTTTGCATTTTGTTTGTTTCTCTTAGAATAAGTAAGCTAGTCTATGTGTGTGCTTGTGTGTTTACTTTCACTTAGCAAAAAGTATGTTTTGTCCCCTGCATCTTTAAGTTCAATAAAAGAAATGTTTGAATGTGAAGTAAGATAGTCTCTGTTAGATAGAAGTAGAATAAAAGTAAGTGGTGGTATGTGTGTGATTGTATAATAGCTCACTTTTAGTGAATAAAGAGCCAGGATATCTCCTTCTAAGTATAGAGTGACCTACTGTCTATGAATCCCAATCGAATAAAAATCCTTGGTTAGAAAGAAAAACAAAAAGAAAGAAAAAAAAAGAAGTGACAGAACAAAAGAAAAACAAAAAGAAACAAAGCTGGACACCAATAGCTTGAACCTTAGAATATATGCCTGTGGTGTCTTTGTATTAGGATCTGCTTGGATTACTAAGTTCTTTGGAGTGCATCAACACTCGGTGACTTGGGTTAACTAACCCGGGATCATCAGCTGAAAGTCCACTATCAAGAGCAACCTAACTACAAGGCACTTAGTAGCCCAAAGAGGTGCTGGGCATCAATGTTCTAAGAAGGAATGTGAGCCAAGTGTCTATAGTGAATAATGTGTCAAGTATAAAGAAAAGGAAATGAACTTGCTACACATGACACTCAAATAAAGCTTATAAACAAAGTAATAGCCAAGGATAAAGGAATAATGAGAGGTCATAGCAGTATGTTACTTGAAGCTTGAAGGAGACTTTCTAGGCCTAGGAGTCAATAAGAAGTGAGTATTCACATATCCACACAAAATCCCATGAACTATCAATAATACTCTCCTAGCATGAACAGCCTCTTCCATTTCATTCTTTCTTCTCAATAAATCTTTTCTTGCTTGGGGACAAGCAAGCTTTAAGTTTGGTGTTGTGATGACAAGTCATCTTAGCCTAGTTTCACTAGCCTTTTTCTTTAGTTTTCAATTGAATTATGCACTTTCTTGAGCTACAAGTAAGCTAATTTGGGTAGATTTTCATGCTTCCTTTGATTTAATCAACCATGTATGAATTCATGCTATTTCATGAGGTTTTATACTATAATTGTCACATATTATGAAAGAATGAATATCTCATGATTTTAAGCATAGCTTTGATGTGTTTGGTTGATTAATGATAGGTGAAGAAAGCTTGGAGAAAGGTTGAAGCAAGAAGGAATAGCTAGGAGTAAAGAGAGGACAATGGAATAAGTGAACTTGAACCAGGAAGCAAAAAGCTGGACCTAAAGTTAGCCTCAAACTTTTGCACAAACTTTTGGGTGAAAAGTTAGCCCCAACGTTAGCCCCTAACTTTTGGGCTAACGTTGGAACTTGAAAATCACTCCCTGGGCACCAAACGTTTGCGCCAACGTTAGCCCCTAACTTTTGGGCTAACATTGGCACATGAAAATCAACCCTGGGCACCAAAAGTTTGCACCAACGTTAGCACCTAACTTGGTGGCTAATGTTGGCATAAGAAAAACCTCCCTGGCCACCAAAAGTTTGCGCCAACGTTAGCCCCTAACTTTTGGGCTAACGTTGGCACATGAAAAATAAAAGGGAAGGAGCAAAAGTTTGCGCCAACGTTAGCCCCTAACTTTTGGGCTAACGTTGGCTCCATAAGTGCACCAAGGAAGGCCAACGTTGGAGCAAAAGTTAGACACCTAACTTTTGCACCAACGTGGGTATCAGCAAAATATGGGGGCTGATATGAAAAGTTGGACCAAAAGTTAGACCCTAACTTTTGCTCCAACTTTTACTCCAACTTTTGCAAAACTCCAACCCGGTTCATTTGGTTCACTTTGGTTCTTCTCCCAACTCCAAGAGCAATCAACCAAGGACTCTTTCAACCCAATTCCACCAAGAGCAAAGGCCCAACTCAAGGCTAGAAGATCATTTGAAGAAAGTGTATAAATAGGATAGAATTCAAGTTCTTCGTGGAGCTTTTCCTTTGAATTTTCATAATAGTTTTCGGAGAGCTTTGGATATTGAGTGATCTTTAATTTCTTAGTCTTGGGGAAGGAGAATTCACTTCTCTTCCTCTTAGTTTTATTGCTTTCAATTTCAATTACAATTGTCTTGGATCTTGGGTTGGAGAATTGAAGAAATTCTGTTTCAATCTCATCCTTGGATCTCTCTGCTTTATTTACTGCTTGATTGAATTTAATTTCTGTTAATTGCTCTTCATCTACTTTCTTTGCAATTTACTTTTCCCTTGCAATTGTTCTTGTTAGATCAAGGAAGGTAGTGAGATCTAGACCTGGTTTTCTAGTCTCTGGACCCCTGAGATCTGAAATTGCAATTTACATTCTGTTTTTGCTTTTCATGTTCATTTACTTGTTTTGCTTCAGATCCGATTCAACCCAAACACTCTTTTATTTTTCTGTTTGATGCAATTTACTTTTCCTTGTTTAAATTTTGCAAATCCAATCCCCAATTCCCTTTACAATTCCAGCCGTTTACATTTCTTGCACTTTAAGATTCCGCAATTTACATTTCTTGCATTCTAAGTTTCTGCCATTTAATTTCTTGTTCTTTAAGATTCAGCACTTTAATTTCTTGCTCTCTTTAACTTCATGCAATTTACCCATTCCCTTTACTTTCCATGCAATTTAATTTCTGCAAATCACAAATTACTCAACCAAATCTTGATTCGTTTGACTAAATTAACCACTAAGCTAAAATTGCTCAATCCTTCAATCCCTGTGGGATCGACCTCACTTCCGTGAGTTTTTATTACTTGATGCGACCCGGTACACTTGCCGGTTAGATTTGTGTATTTTGGGAGAAATTCATTTTTCCACCAAAATACTCATCACAGCGCACTTGGACCCTTTTCACTGGAAGGATGGATGGTAGCTATTGACAACGGTGATCCACCTACACACAGCTTGCCATAGAAGGACGTGCGTGCGTGAATCAGAGGACAGAGGAATGCAGAGATTCAGAAGACAAAGCATCTCCAAAACTCCAACATATTCTCCATTACTGCATAACAAGTAACCTTTAACCCATGCTCTCTTGTTTATTCGCAATTCAACTGATAAATATAATTGACTTCCTGACTAAGAATTGCAAGATAACCATAGATTGCTTCAAACTAACAATCTCCGTGGGATTCGACCCTTACTCACGTAAGGTATTACTTGGACGACCCAGTGCACTTGCTGGTTAGTGGTACGAGTTGTGAAAAGTGTGATTCACAATTCGTGCACCAGAAACCATATTATATGTCGCTTCGGATCACCACGAGCAATCGTGAGCGATCAAGGCACCCATTTTTGTAACAGGAGACTAACAGGATTAATGAAGAAGCATGGGATAATTCATAAAGTTGCAACAGCTTACCATCCCCAAACTAATGGGCAAGCCGAGGTGTCAAACAGAGAAATTAAACATATCTTGCAAAAGATAGTAAAGCCTTATAGAAAAGACTGGAGCACCAGGCTACAAGATGCACTCTGGGCATACAGAACAGCATACAAGACACCCATTGGGATGAGTCCTTTCCGCTTGGTTTATGAAAAAGCTTGTCATCTCCCAGTTGAAGTAGAACACAGAGCCTTTTGGGCAGTTAAGGAGTACAACATCAGAATTGAGAAAGCCGGAGCTGAAAGGAAGTTGCAACTGCAGGAACTGGAGAGCCTTCGCCTAGAAGCTTATGAAAACTCCAGAATATACAAGGAAAAGATGAAGGTTGTACATGATCAAAACATCAAGAAGAAAGAGTTCCAACCTGGGGATTTAGTCCTCCTTTACAAATCTCGACTAAGGCTCATGCCAGGCAAGTTGAGATCAAGATGGGAAGGTCCATACAGAGTAGAGAAGGCCGAACCAGAGTTTATCACCTAAGCCATCCTTCGAGCTCTGAACTTATTAAGGTTAATGGACAACGCCTGAAGCTATACCAGGGCGAGAAGGTACAAAGAAATAAGGAGCTTGAGATCTTCCTCTTGGAAGATCCCCACATAGCAGAAGATTGAGCTAGTAGAGCGTCCAACTTACGGACGTTAAAGCAAAGTGCTAGGTGGGAGACAACCCACCATGGTATGATCGTTCCTTTCTTTATTTTTAGTTTTTCTTTCCTATTCAATAACTCTTCTCTTTCTTAGTACTTTCATGTATCTGCATTTACATGTTTTTACTTTAATTTAAAAAAAAAATTTCGCCTACACGACGCGATCGCATCAGCGACGCGTCCGCATCACAGGGAGAGTAAAGAAAAATAAAAATGAACAGAAAGTTACGCTGGAGTATGGCTGGAGGCGTGCCAATGGCACAAATCAACCCACGCGACTACGTCACTGACGCGTTCGCGTCCCATGGGAATCATGGCCTCCCACGCTACCGCGTGCCCCACGCGGCCGCGTGCCCTGAAGTTTTCGACGTAAAAGGGTGCACAATGAAATATTGTGAGAAAGTGATGCTGGATTGGTGCTGGAAGCACAATCCTTATCACGCGACCGCATCGCTGACGCGGCCGCGTCATCCATCTCCTGGCGCACACTCACGCGATCGCGCCGTCCCAATTTTGGCAAACAATTTAATTTGAACAGAGAGTTGTGCTAGAGCGAGGCTGCACTTGCGCCAGACGCATAATATGGGTCACGCGACCGCGTGACCGACGCGATCGTGTCACCTTACTTGAAGCGCATTCACGCGAACGCGTGCCCCACGCGGCCGCGTTGCATGCACCGCACAGCTCATCCAAAAATTGCCACATATCTTATCTTTCTCTCCTCCAAATCCTAATTTTTCTTTTCCCTCCTTATTTCTTCCTTCTCCCTTCTTCTTCCAATCTCACCTATCACTCTCTCTCTCTCTCTCACCTCCATTGCCAAGGTTCTATTTTATTCTTCCTTCTTCTCTTTTCTATCATTTTATATATTATTTTATATATTATTCTTCTTCTCATTATTCATATTTTCTTTCTTTTTCTTTTCCTTTTTACATGGTGTTAGAAATTTTTTGAGTCATTATCCCTCATTATATGCTTGTGGATTGTTGCAAATTGTTTGACAATTATTTTTATTCTAATTAAGGGATTGCTTGCATTTTCACCTTCATATTTTCTATACCTTATTCATCATGCATGCTATGTGTTTGTGAAAAAGCTCAAATGGCATTATGCACTTCTCTATGTTGTTATACTATTCAATGCTTGCTTTTCACAACTTTTCTTTACTATTGTATTAATTGAATTTAATTGTCAATACAAACGTGATGGTTTGTTACAAAGTCTTGCTTGGTCTATGCTACTCATGCCCTTTTGCCGGCATGCCAATAAACACCTTGCAGTCACTTGTCTTTATATGCACTAGCTATTTTCCATTATTGGCTTTTCACATGTACTCGAGAGCATGTGTTAATGTCACCTACATCCTAATGTGCACCCATCACCACTCTTCCGTTCTCTTCCTTGCTACATATCTATTTGAATTTAATTTACTTTCTCCTCTCTTTTTCAGGATGGCCACCAAGAAAGGAAAGGATAAAGCGACTCCTAACCCCCAGCAAGAAGAGGCACTAAAAGAGCATTAGTGGTAGAGCCTTCTTCAACCGCAGTCAAGCCCTCAACAAAAAGAGTTAAGAGGATAATAAAGGTTGATGAAAAGGAGAAAGCCTTTCCAGCAAAGGACACTGGGCGATTTTCCAATCGCTACTGTGAGCAGATGTTCCCTATCCTGGCGGAAAGAAACTATAACAATGAATACCTTCTTATCCTCCCGTCCAATATTGCTACCTTTGTTAAGCCGCAAATTGAACGAAGACAATGGGGTTTCCTACGGAGACAGCCAAGGCAGGTCAACCTTTCTTGGGTAGTTGAGTTCTACTCTAACTTCTACATGCCAACCCTGCAATCTGTTTATGTTCGGCAGAAGCAAGTCCTCATCACAGAAGAGGCCATTCAGCAAGCTCTGAGTCTTCCCCCTATTTCAAAAGGAATGGACGCCTTCCAAGAAGCCACACTTAAGCGCCAGAGGTACCAATTTAACTGGGACTCCGTTCTCGGAGTTATCGCATTACCTGGAAGCCGTTGGATCTACGAATACCACCGTACCCGCCCTAAGAGAATCTTGGCTTCAGCACTTACCTTGGAGGCTCGCGTATAGGCACAGATTATATCCCATTACGTCTTTTCGAGCACTCATGAGTCCTCCTTCACTGCGGACATGGCCGTTCTACTATGGTGCATCCTTACAGACCAACCTCTGAATCTCTCAAGACATATCCAGAATGCTATGGGACACGTACAAATTGCGGGCAACTTACCTTTCCCCGCCTTGGTCTCAGATCTTGTCTCAGCAGCCAGAGTCTCCTACAGAGCTGGGGACACCAAAGCCGTGCTTCCACGGGATGATTAGTATGTCCCTAATGGGAAATAACTCAAACTTCCAGCAGCCACTACAAGTCTTCCTACTGCTCTAGTTGAAGATAATCCTTATTCAACACCACAAGCACCCACAACTGATGAATTGCTCCAGCAGATAATCGAAAGGTTGGATCGGCAAGAACACAAAGCTAAGTTGAGAGAGCGCCGTAACGAGCGCCGATTCAAACACCTCAAGGAGCTACTCAAGGGATACTTCAGGGACTTGGATACCCCGGACTCCACTTCTTTTACCAGCACATGGAGCCATGACGGTCCCGATTGTGGAGATACTGCTACCAGCCCACCCCTGTTCCTGACAGACGGCACCGAGGACGGTGCAAAGCCTTAAGTGTGGGTAGGTCGGTCAATACCTGACTTCCGGAGGTAATCTCTCTTCTCTAGCACCAATAATTAGGATATTTTAGTTAGATTTTCTTTCTTTTATAGAATAGAATAAATTGCATAGGTTAGGATAGTTGCATGCATGTTCTACTTGATTGAAAAGACAATAAGTTTCTTTTAAGACTCTATCTTTGGAACAAAATTTCACTAATTTTTCAAAATTTTATGATAAATTTGCTTGAGTTGTATTTGGAACATGACATTTGAGCTAAAGAACACACAACCTGTGAGAGATTTGAGCCTTTATGCATGGTTACATTATTTAACCATAATTATTTCATTCGTGTGTGTTTACTTCTCTGTGATTGTAATCTATATTTTGTTTTATCTTATATGTCCAATATTTATTATATTTACATGCTTGCACATGATTGAGGCCATTATTTGTTTAAACTCACTTATCCAAATTAAGCCTACCCTTTTCAATTACCTTTGTTAACCACTTTGAGCCTTTAAATCCCATTTGTTCTATATTTTACCACATTACTAACCTTAAGCTGAAAAACAATTGTATATTCCAAATTGAATCTTTGGTTAGCTTAAGATAGAATTGTGTGCTAGTTAAGTATGGGAAATTGTGGGAACAAAAGTTGTTAAGGGAATGTGTCATGAGAATTTAATGGGAATT
Source organism: Arachis hypogaea (assembly GCF_003086295.3). Lineage (NCBI taxonomy): Eukaryota > Viridiplantae > Streptophyta > Magnoliopsida > Fabales > Fabaceae > Arachis > Arachis hypogaea. The sequence goes on from NC_092049.1 coordinate 27,245,887, forward strand.
TGGATACCTACTCATGTGAAACTATAAGAATTAAAAATCTATGTGCATTGATAAGCTATATTTATTTTAATGTCAAAAAAAATTTATAAATAAATAAGGGGACAAAATGACCCCAATGTTAAATTCAGAATTCAAAGATCAATGCACATATGATAGAACCAAATATAAAGTTAATACATAAGTATGAATAGAAAAAGAGAATTCTGGGTAGCTAGGTATGAACTTTAAGATTACATTAAAAATATATAGGTTGGGTTGAAGCTTGGGTTAATTAAAGATTCAATTTATTAGCTCACTTAACCAAATGTATATCCCTACCTGTACCTTAGCCCCATTACAACCTTGAAAAGACCTCATGATGTTTGCATTGGTATATTAACTATTGTTGATTGGTTAGGAGAAAAACAAAAGTTAGAAAGCATGATTAGAGAAGGATAGAGTGATTACCCTATACACTAGAGATTAGAGCATACATACATTATCAGTGAGGGTTCAATGCTTGAATTTTCATGTTCCCTACTTTCATGAGCTATCTTCTTGCACCTTTATCTGTTTTATTGTATAATGATAGAATTAGAGGAATTTGATTTGTAATTGTTTTAAAGAGCTTATTTACTTTTGATCAAGTGGGTAAGAATCATATAGTTGCATTTATATATATATATATATATATATATATATATATATATATATATATATATATATATATATATATATATATGCTTGCATTGCATTTCATGACTTTCTACATGTTCATACTTATTTCCTTTTCTCCTTCAATTAAGCATGAGGACATGCTAATGTTTAAGTGTGGGGAGGTTGATAAACCACTATTTTATGGTTTATATTGTGTTTAATTGTGTGGTTTTATCATTATCCTTACCCACTTATTCATTAAATTAGCATGAAATTATAATTCCTTCCTGAATTTATAACATGTTTGAAAACTGCTTACTAGAGACTTTAATTATGTATTTTTAATTCTCCTCTATTCCATTCGATACCGTAATCTGTGTGTTGAATGTTTCAGACTTTATAGGGCATGAATGAGTTGGAGATTGGAAAGGAAGCTAGCAAAAATGGGAGGAACACAAGAATTTGAGGAGATAACCAGCGAGAAGTGACGCGGTCGCATGGCTCACGCGACCGCGCGAAGGAGAGCAAATCGCAGTGATGCGGCCGCATGACTCACGCGGCCGCGCGGATTGGAAAAGCTCAGGCGACGCGGTAGCGTGGACGACGCGAACGCGTGGCAAGGAAAAGCGCGAATGACGCGTCCGCATGGATGACGCGATCGCGTGACATGTGCGATCTGCATAATCTGCAGACTTCGCTGGGGGCGATTTTGGACCTTATTTCGACCCAATTTTCGGCTCAGAACAGTAGACTAGAGCCAGAGAATATGCAGAAACAAAGGACAGCATTCATTCTAGAGAGTAGATAGTTTTAGATCTAGTTTTTCCCCCCTCTAGGTTTCTTTCCCTAGGTTTAAGAATTTTAATTTTCAATTGGTCTTAGCATTGGAACATTGAGAAGAGTTATTTCCTCATCAAGACCTCATCATTCTAGTTCGTTCTCTTAACTTGGTTTTATTCTTCCATGTTCTTTGCTTTGTTCAACTTTGTTATTTGAATATTTTTATGATTATCTCATATAAGGATTATTTCTCCCAATTTAATTTATTTTCCGTTCCAATAATCATGTCTTCTTTTAATTCCCTTTCACATGTTATAGATTTATTATTTGCAATGAGTGAGTAGTTCCCTCACTTGATGGGGAGTTGATTGAAAGGAACTCTTGAGTTGGAAGGATTGAAAGAAAAATTGTAATTGGGTTAACTGTTGAATTGTTATCTAATCACTAACACCAATCCCTTTGAACTAAGTGGGTTGCAACTCGTGAATAGATCTAGCATTCCAACTTGTTTGACTTTCCTTTACCTAGTAAAGGATAACTAAATAGAACAACCATTAATTATAAATTAATCTTGAGATCATTCCATCAATAATAGAAATTCCAACTAATCAACTCCCAGTCAAGGCTTTTATTCATATTATTTAAATTTCCTCTTTTTTAATTTTCCCTCTACTTAACTCAACTTCTTGGAACATCTGATTAATAAAATAGCACACTTTTCTGCAACTCGTTGGGAGACGACCTGGGACTTAAACTCCCAGTAATTTTTAATTTAAACTCTCTGTGACATATTTCTAAATTGATAGGCAGATTTTCGGTGAGTTAAGAACTATACTTGCAACGTAACTATTCTAATAATTTTTAATTCACCAACTTCTGCCCCTCATCAATCTTTATATTATTATGTTTATACTGATTTTCTTACTCTGTCTCCTCTATACAGAGTGTCCAAAATCTGGATGGGTATCAATAGAAATCAACATTGATACTGTCCGAAATCTGTTATCATTCTTCATTAGTAATAAATTAATAATGACATTAGTACTAATGATTAGAACCATGTTATATACTAACTAATATTAGAGCTTTTGATTTGAAGTAATGGTTTATGCTCCTATGCTTTCACTTTTTGTTGCAGGTTTGCTTATACTTTAATTTGCACTAATGTTTTCATGTGTGTGGTAACATGTCTAGGACATATGGCAGCAGGTAGCATGAATGGTTATTGTCTCTCTCATGTGTATCCTTTTTCATTGCTTGTGTCAAGTGTATACGGTAGAATGGAACAGCTAACAAATTGAATCACACATAATACTTCTCAATTTGTGATTATTATTCTTGTAATTAAGTTATTAAAGAAAATATTAAAGAAAAAAGACTTTTATTGGTCAACTAAGTGGAACATTTGGCTTGCTGCACTTTCTATAATTTTGATATTAATGACCTTAATTCAAAGCCAGTATATGGTGAGCATGATCATGATTTTTCTGTCCAGCCAATGAGAGAATTTCCTGTCCAATTTTTCTTGAAGGTTATTGTAGGAGAGATCAAGCACTCTCAAGCTACTCATGTCACCAACTTGTGGAGGGACTTTTCCAGTGAGTTGATTGTGGGAAAGATCAAGTGCTTCTAATTTCAATAGATTCCCAAGAAAAGTTGGGATTTCACTTGAGAGATTGTTGTATCTGAGGTCTAAATTGATTTGGAGATTTTGAAGTTTTTCAATTTCTGTTTTAGTATGAAAAATAACACAGCTTTTAGTATAGTTGATAGTTTTAGTATGGTTGAATAATACATTGAGGATTATAGTTGATGTATCAATACATTTTGTTTGTATTTTGAATTATATTGACTTGTTTGTTTATTATAGCACTTTTCTTTTAGTTTGATAATACAATAAATTTGTTTATTTTTTTGAAATATTATAAATATTTGAATACAAATTAGATAAAAATTTGTATTAAATTTATATTTATTTTGTATGAAAACAAGTTTATTTTGTAATTGAAAAAATAAAAAAAATTCTATTTTACCTTACTGACGGATTTACAGACGGATTTTCTGTCTACAATCAGAGTGTGAGATAATTTTCTAAGGTTCAAATTACAGACGGAAAATCCGTCGGAAAATCTGTCTATAATTACAGACGGAAAATCCGTCTGAAAATCCGTCTGTAATTACAGACGGAAAATCCATCGAAAAGTTTGTCGCCTTTGGGAAATGGATAGAAAATTTACAGAGGGAAAATCCGTCGGTAACTGATAAAAATCCGTCTGTAATTTTCCGACGGAAAAAAAATCCGTCGGTAAATAATTTCCGACGGGGCTTTTACAGAGGGACAAAATCCGTCGGTAATTTCGTCGGTAACCAAAAATCCATCTGTAATAAAGAGTAAATCTGTCTGTATTAATCAATTTTCTAGTTGTGCGCTAGTTTTTTTTTTGTAGAATTCGAACTCATTTTATTATATCAATTTTCGAGGACGAAAATTTTTGTAAGGTGGATGGGATATAACACCTCGAATTTTTGAAAAATTAAATAATGAGTTATTTATGATTTATTATTTTATCTAAAAAATTATAAAAATTTAATTTAACCATTTTTAGGAAAATAATAATAATTTTTTAAATAAAATAATAAATCATAAATAACTCATTATTTAATTTTTCAAAAACTCGAGGTGTTATAAGTATTGGTAATGCTTGGGTGGTGTAATATTCTGTTATGGAATGAGATTTTGGTAAAAATAAGGGTTTGGTAAATTTTGGAAAAAACTTATTTTTAATGAACTTCAATAGTTCATAACTTGAATCTCAAATTTTGGATAAAGATGAGATTTATTTAAGATCAAAGAGGGTTTTATAAGCTTGAGAACAATATAAATTTTGCAAAAAAATTAATCCTGTAGAGGAAGTTATGGATGTCGGAAATCTGGTGCAAAAAACTGAAATCTTTTATAATACAGCAGAACCAGAAATTCTGGTGTGTGCCTATGCACACTGATGTGCGCACGCACGCACCAGGATATGCTTTCTGCTGGTGGCGCTCGCATAGGTGAGGCACACGCACACCAAGTAGTTCTTGGTTGGTGTGCGCACGCACGCACACCTATGTGCGTCCGCACACATTCTATTTTTTCAGCACCTGTATTTTTATGATTTAAACATGGTTTTAAACCTCTAAACCTCTATTTTTATTCTTTTAACCCCAGATCTTATTAGTAAGCTTAGTAATTAGTTGGAACTAGGAAATTGAGGTAACTTGGGGATGAAGAAAAGGGTAAACATGATGAATTATAACAGAATGATGTGAAAGCTAAATAAATACATGTTGCTATGGCTATAAATAACGAATGTAAGGAAATGGTGATGATAAATGATGAGATTTGGGGATGACTGTGTGTGGCCGAAATGGTCGATATGGCAAGTTGAGGACGGAAGTTCCCTCTCTTGTCGTGATGTAGATGTGGGGAAGGTGGAAAGGCACTCTCCTTCGTATTGTTCCCCCATATTTTTCTCTGATTGCAAGGTGGAAAGGCACACTCCTTTGATGTGGAAAGACACTCTCCTTCGTGAAACCTCCAGGAGAAGGTGGAAAGGCACTCTCCTTCGTTTATGATCCTCCTGGAGATGCGCAACCTAGAGACCAATGTCTGGGTTAGCTACCAAATATGTCGGGTTCTGGCAAAGTAACTGACACGTGAGCTCACGGCCAGTAGGATAGACATTCATCATATGCATTTTGTTTGTTTGTTTGCTATGCCTTACTTGGGATTGCCTAATTGAATATATATTATGCTATTTGTTATATTTTCTACCTGCACTACCTATTTTCTACTTGTGCTTGAATTTGTTTGGTTGTCTGTCTCTGCTAAGTCATTGGTGATGGAGGAATGGAGGAAGGGTGGACCGATTTGGTGATAAAGTTAGGTTTAAGTAAGTAAGTTTAGAATTCCTTAGAACACCTATCCTTTTTATGGCTTCTGTTTAGAATTTAAGTTTTATAACTGAGTGTTGGCGTTCTAGGATTGCCTCCGGCACTCCCAGGACCTTATATCTTATGTGTGTGGCACCTTTACCATACTGAAAACCTCCGGTTCTCACTCCATACTGTGTTGTTGTTTTCAGATGCAGGTCGAGAGGCTCCTCGCTAGGCATCTGGATCCCTGAAGCGGAGTGGTCCCTGGGTTCTTTTGATTAGCTATTTATGTATATATGTATTTAGCTTTCTCTCTAAGAAACTTGTTTATTTTGTTCCTCTTGGAAGTTTAAGGAGAGTTAAGATTTTATTTCTGTATTCTGGGTTTTTTGGGATACTTATATATGTATATAAATATTCTCTGGCCAGCCTTAGCTTCGCAGGCTGAGTTAGGAGCTTGTTATTTTGTATTCTTGACCCTCTATTCTGGATCTCTGTTTACTTATGCCTTTGAACCTTAGTTTTCTTGGTACTTCTATTAATTTTTTGAATCATTTGGTTGAAGTTGAAAAATTCAACCATTGCAATGGAGAGAGTACGTTAAACAATTGAATTGTTTGGATGGTACAAACTAGAGTACTAACTCCGATTTATTATTTTATTATTTCTATTTAATTAACTGATCAACTTACTTTGCTTTGTTATCAAGCATTTTTTTGAATTTGATTTCAAAAATATTCTAATCTAACTAAAACTAAAAAGGGATATATTAAAATATGAGAATAAATCCTACCACTTCTGGTCCTGATATTTCTGTGCTTGAAAAAAAAAACCTGAGATGTATCGACCAAATAATAGGTCCGGTATTGGATGTAGCTTTCCCTCCAGGGAAGATGCCAAATATTTACAATGCTCTGGTAGTAAAGGGTTGAGACATTGTTCTGAGCGTTGCGCTTTTTATTTTACGAATTTTGCTTAATCCGTTTTTCAAGGATCCTAGTTTACTATATCCTTTGTTATATATTATTATATATTTTTATTTTAGAGGTCGTAATACCACACCACCTCTGTTTTACATCCTAGGTGTAAAGCTCTGTGTGGTAGTGTGTTACATTATGGTATCAGAGCAGTTTGTCCCTGTAGAGCCTGAGGGATGAACTGACTATGCTTCTGGGCATACTCTGGGTGTCTATACATGCTATTTAGAGTATCTAACTAATATATATATATATACATATATATATATATATGTATATATATGTATATATGGCATGAATGCTCATGAGAATGCATTTGGGACTTCGAAATACTAGACTTGAGATATTGAGACTGATCACCTTGATATCACTTGTTTGGTGTGAACAGGAACCAAATGGAATCTCGTGGGTGCGGTCGTGAGCGTAATCGAGGTCGAAAATGGAGAGCTAATGAGGTAACCATACCGGTAGGTAATTTGACCGAGTTTGTGACCGCGATGACAAGTGCTGCTGCTGCCATTGGTGCTGTTGCTATTGCGACTAGCCGATGTATGGGTAGGATGGAAACACAAGTTAGGATTGGTAATGACAGTGGTAATAAAAATGAAGGCGAAAATAATGTTCCGAGTACAGTGGTACCAGTGGGAATAGTAAACTATCCGGAGTTGGTTAACACGGGTCAAGCAACGGGAGGAGGCTCAAGAGGGACTATGGGGAAGGGAGTAACCGCCGGGGATGTTTCACAAAGAAAAAGGGAAAGAAGACGATGATTACACCTAGGAGCTAAAGTTTCAAGAGGGATCGTTTTATCACTTCACGTTCTCAATGCCAGAACAATGACCGAAGAAACGACAACCGTCAGGGACAAGATTCAGAAGGGCAGACTAGTAGTCAACCGGAAGACTTAAAGTGTTCGAGGTGCAAAAAGTATCATCCAAACAACCCATGCAGGACTGGACTAGGCGTATGCTACAAGAGCGAGAGACCAGGACATATGTCTTGGAATTTTCCATATAGAGAAGGCTGGGATGCAGTCGAATCTGACTCTCACACCCGAGGTAATACAAACTAGCAGTTGAGTTTTTAACTTCCTTGCATATCATTAATATGTAATATCCGTTTGTGAAGCATGACAAGTTTTGATAATCGTGGAGTATGAATCGATGGTTAGTCGAAGACTATTAGTTGTTGAGACGGAGCACTACTTAGATAACTTAGAGGAGTGGCTAGGTTCTTGAAGGATAAGAATCAGAATGACACAGTGGAAGCAGGGTGGATTATACCTAAGGAATTGGAACTGTCGAGAGCTATGCGGAGTTACTGTTTGAAAATCCAATGATGTTAAGACTTTGAGGAAGAGGAATAGAGCGGATTCAACTTTTAGTTGCTAATTGATTAAGAGACGAGTAAAGGTGAGACCAAATTCCTATACGAGAGAGTTTTCGAGACCATTTTTGAAGATGTACCATAATTTCCACCTTAGAGAGAACGTGAGTTTGCGATAGACTTAGTGCCAAAAGCCGGATCAGTGTTGATTGCATCACAAGTGAAGACGTCATTATAATCAGTAGAACTCAGGACCGAGTTGAAGGGAGTACTGGAAGAGAGAATCGTCCAACTAAGTATTTTTTTGCGAGAGCGTGCCAACTAATCTTCACGACTTAATCTAACATTTCCCTTATAGCTTACATTTAAAACTCTATCTTGAATCTTTTCCTGTAAAAGCTCAATTCATCGTTCTTTTGATTTTATTCCTTACTCGTATAAAGCTTGTCTCTTTTGGAATAAGCCTGAACTCATCCTAATATGATCACATAATCTTTGAATACTGGAGACATACGGTGCGTAGAGTTTCTCTCTTGTGGAAACTCGCATTCCTTTAAAGCCAACTAGAACCTATTTAATTCGACATGCCTTGTTCTTTCTATTCAAGCTTTGATTCGAACTTCTCCCCTAAGATGCAACTAGGTTTCTCTTTTTGTGCATTCCATTAGTTCTGTACAACTCTGGCTAACTGTATGCAAGACTTTCTTTTGATTTCTTGTGAACACCGTTTGTGTTACTTGTTCGCCTCTTTGAACATAACATTTCTTTGAAAAATCAACTCGTACTGAATTTTGCATCGTGCATAACTCTTAGATGCAACTATTAGAGTGTCAATCCTTTAGAGCAAGACTTCTGAACATGAAAATGAACCAGTGATATTACTAGGGAATTTAGAGCCTTAATCCTCGCCGATCGTATCGCTCGTGACTAAATAGATGCAATGAGGTACACCGTGTGAATGAAATACCAGGATACGATGGAAGCTTCGAGCCATAGAAAGAAGATTGATCTTTATGCCAATGCTTGTATCACTTGAGCCTAATGAACCATTTAGGGAATTACTACAATGCATTATTGGAGGACTTAAGATGCGTGCTGATGCAACATCGTGAGGTTGTAGTAGACGCCCTAAGAAAGAAGTTTCTAAGAGATTCTTGGACGTTAATTCCAAATGAGAAAATGTTAGATGAGTTAAAGTTCTAAGTTTGAGAATGAGAATGTGGTTGGAAGTGTCGGACTAAATCCATTGCCAGTTTACAACATGGTAACAATAAGATACGGGACGTGTAACAAGACAATAAGAAGCCACTAAAGATATCGAAGTCTGGTAAACAAAAGGGAATTAAGAAGAGATTTATATGCCTAATGCCGAAATAGAGATCGTAAAGTCAAGGACTTGGGGAGCGTAATAATGGTGATAAGGAGCTACTAAGAGTATTGAAGCCTGTTGAATCAACAAGATACCAAGAGAGAGTTATGTGTCAAAATCGGAAGTTGAGACGAGAAACTATCCGAAGCTTATGAGAGAAGATCTTCAAATTGACCCTGAACTTAATAAAATGTACCACGAATCAAAGAAGACATTTTTGGGTGGCCAGGGATGAAGAACAAAGTGGCGATGCATGTAACTGCGTGTTTGACACATGAGGAAGTAAAGAATGACCACCAGAAGCCAATTGGAATGCTGCAACTATTGAAGGTTCTGCACTGAGATAACGAAAAAGCCGAATTAAGATTACTTCAACAAACTGGAATCGGAAAAACAATCAAAACTAAGAAGTTAAACCCCACTAAGTTAGCCCTTTTCAATTTTATGAGAATATTGATGGTCTGTGGCATACCAAATAGTTTTTCTTCCATACCTTTCGAACCTATTCGACGTCCTCCATATTTCGTAACTTCTGAAACACGCTTCTAAAATAAAGTCATGTCTTACAACCTAAGTTAGTTTTAAATAAAAGGAGATGGACGTTTCGAGTAAAGAGGTCAACTTCAAGAAACTCTGAGTATGCGAACAGGCTACCCACACCTCTTTCCAAATAACTGAATCTGAATTTTGAGGACAAAATTCTTAATTAGGTAGGTAGGATGTAAACTCCGTTAAATTAGCAAATAATTAATCAATAAATTAAATTTTAATAAAATAAATTGGCAATATAAATTTTATATTAAAATAATATAGAGTTAATTAAAATAAAAATTTTGACACTAATTTCAAAGAATTTGGCCCAAAATTAGACCGAACAAACTGAACCGGTCGAACCGAGCCCGTATTGGGCCCAAGCCCAACTTAACTCCCCTTAATCAAATGAGCACAGCTCAGTCTCCTCCCCCATTTGGCATGCAAACATGCTGGGAAGCTCAGCATGAAGGGAGAGAGCATGTAAGCACTTCCAAAACCCTCACTCAAATTTCATTTCTCAATAACTTTTGATCCGGAGCTCCGATTGACGAACTGTTTGCGACCACGCGTTCATTGCGATGAGCTCTACAAAACCTATAGAACAATTTAGTAGATAAATCACTATTTTCTTCTCAGCCACTTTCCCCCAATTTCGAAAATTTATGTTGAAAATTGTTCAATTTCGGTGTTTAAGATCAAATTAACTTGGTGAACTTGCCGAGTCTTATCCCAATTTTCTATTGGTAAGGTGAGAATCCTAGAACTCTAGTTTATTCATTAATTTGGTATTTTGGGTATTGAATTTTTGGAATATGCTTGTGATAATTATGTTAGATGCATGTGTGATATGAGGTAATTGGATATGTTGGAAGCTTGGTGAGAATTCTAGTTGGTGGATTTTTGGCAGTTGAGGCTTACAACTTTGCCTTGTGGGTTACCTTGGATAATACGCAAAAATCGGCCAAGGTATGGTTTAGGTTTCGCGTATTTAATATGTAATGTTCTGTGAAAACTTAGGCTAGACGACCCTAGGATAAGTTGAAATGTGTAAATATGTTAATGTTTAGTAACTTTGATGGATTTATTGAATAATATTGAGAATGAGTAGTGATTGATGATTTTGCTGAAAGTGTGGTGTTGGTGTTTGATGATGAATTCAATTAAGTTTGATGGAAGTTGATTTAGTGTCCTTGATATAAATTAGCAATTTTTGATGTAAATGTTGAGCCATTCATGAGAGTAGTATGGAGTATTTATTGTTGGTAATTGTTGAATAAAAGGGTTAAGTGTATATGTTGGAATGTGTGACAAAGGAATTATGTGTATACATGAGTATGTTTGCCATTGATTTGGGTTGAGGGATTATGAAGATGTATGTGTATATGTAGGGAGTTATTGAATGATTGAGAATATTGGGTGTAGTGTGTTGTAAAATGAATGGGAGGTATGGAGTTGAGTATTGGTAACGCTTGGGTGGTGTAATATTCTGGTATGGAATGAGATTTTAGTAAAAATACAGGTTTGGTAAATTTTGACAAAAACTTATTTTTAATGAACTTCGGCAGTCCATAACTTGAATCTCAAATTTTGGATGAAGATGAGATTTGCTTCAGATCAAAGAAGGTTTTATAAGCTTGAGAACAATATAAATTTTGCATAAAACCGAATCCTGTAGAGGAAGTTATGGACGCCGGAAATCTGGTGCAAAAAACTGAAATCTTTTAAAATACAGCAGAACCAGAAATTCTGGTGTGTGCCTACGCACACTGATGTGCGCACGCACCCAGCAGTAGCAACAATTTTAGTTGTGCGTACGGATGCACCAGGATATACTTTCTACTAGTGGCGCTCGCATAGGTGAGGTGCAAGCACACCAAGTAGTTCCTGGTTGGTGTGTGCACGCACGCACACGCTCTGCCTTTCACAAACTGTGCGCATGCACACCTGTGTGCATCTGCACACACTCTGTTTTTCTAGCACCTGTATTTTTATGATTCAAACATGGTTTCGGATCTCTAAACCTCTATTTTTATTCTTTTAACCCTAGATCTTATTAGTAAGCTTAGTAATTAGTTGGAACTAGGAAATTAAGGTAACTTAGGGATGAAGAAAAGGGTAAACGTGATGAATTACAAGAGAATGATGTGAAAGCTAAATGAATACATGTTGTTATAGCTATAAAGAACGAATGTAAGGAAATGATGATGATAAATGATGAGATTTGGGGATGACTGTGTGTAACCAAAATGGTCGATACGGCAAGTTGAGGACGGAAGTTCCCTCTCTTGTCGTGATGTAGATGTGTGGAAGGTGGAAAGGCACTCTCCTTTGTATTGTTTCCCCCACATTCTTCTCTGGTTGCAAGGTGGAAAGGCACACTCCTTCGATGTGGAAAGGCACTCTCCTTCGTGAAACCTCCAGGAGAAGGTAGAAAGGCACTCTCCTTCATTTATGATCCTCTTGGAGATGCGCAACCTAGAGACTAATGTCTGGGTTAGCTACCAGATGTGTCGGGTTCTGGCAAAGTAACCGACACGTGAGCTCACGGCCAGTAGGATAGATATTCATCATATACATTTTGTTTGTTTGTTTGATATGCCTTACTTGGGATTGCCTAACTAAATATATATTATGCTATTTGTTATATTTTCTACCTGCACTACCTGTTTTCTACTTGTGCTTGAATTTGTTTGGTTGTCTGTCTCTACTAAGTCATTGGTGATGGAGGAATGGAGGAAGGATGGACCGGTTTGGTAATAAAGTTAGGTTTAAGTAAGTAAGTAAGTTTAGAATTCCTTAGAACACCTAGCCTCTTTATGGCTTCTGTTTAAATTTTAAGTTTTATAACTGAGTGTTGGCATTCTAGGATTGCCTCTGGCATTCCCACGACCTTATATCTTATATGTGTGGCACTTTTACCATGCTGAGAACCTCCGGTTTTCACCCCATACCGTGTTATTATTTTTAGATGCAGGTCGAGAGGCTTCTCGCTAGGCATCTAGATCCCTGAAGCGGAGTGGTCCCTGGGTTCTTTTGATTAGCTGTTTATGTATATATGTATTTAGCTTTCTCTCCAAGAAACTTATTTATTTTGTTCCTCTTAGAGGTTTAAGGAAAGTTAAGGTTTTATTTCTGTATTTTGGGTATTTTGGGATACTTTTGTATGTATGTAAATATTCTCCGACCAGCCTTAGTTTCGCAGGCTAAGTTCGGAGCTTGTTATTTTGTATTCTTGACCCTCTATTCCGGCTCTCTGTTTACTTATGCCTTTGAACTTTAGTTTTCTTGGTACGCACGTTACGTTGTTCTGAGCGTTGCGCTTTTTATTTTACGAATTTCGCTTAATCCGTTTTTCAAGGCTCCTAGTACACTATATCCTTTGTTATGTATTATTATATATTTTTATTTTAGAGGTCGTAATACTACACCACCTCTATTTTACATCCTAGGTATAAAGTTCTATATGGTAGGGTGTTGACATGGCATATTCTAAAGCTATAATCCATACTTCTTTATTTTCAATCATTTTTAAAAAAGTATCTTCTATTCAATTATGCGCAAATTAATATTTAATAATTAAAATACTACTGACTTTAAATAATTCTTCTAATAATCCTAATTCATATCTTATATTAACACATGATTTAATAATTAAATATCTTTTTCCATGAATGATTAAATCATTTTCACATAAAATAAGTTTTTAATATATTTTTAATGATTAAATTATGACTAAAATAGATATTTCGGTAATTATCATGATTTTTTATATATTTTTGTTAATCAATAATTCTAATACATATGTTATTTTTAGAAAAAAATCATCTAATAAATAATTAGATTTGTTAATGTTTAAATAAAAAAGAAAGAATAATTATGTAATGCATTTTAAATACAATAACATTTATAAGAAAATAATTAATTATTTATAATGAGATTCAATATATTATTCTATTAAAAAAATCAAATCACATGATATAAATTGAAAATATAATAAACTAGATATTTTAGTTATAAAAAAATCAATAACTGAAGTAACTAAGATTTAATAGGGTATTAATATTTGATATAGAAAATTTAATAAGTAGAATTGAGAAAGAAGCTTAAAAATATATGACATATTTTGATGCAGTCATTTGAATTTGTTATCTCTATAGATGTATTTAAAGGATGAATTAATCCTAGTATATAATTGAACATTGGAGGGTAATAAATTAAAAATTTTATTTATAAAAAAATCAATTAAAAAATATATTCTAGATACAGTTGGAATAAATTAACCGTGAGTATAAATATTTGAATATGTAAAATTGAGTGAAAAATTTAATGATGATGTGCATTTTTGTGCGAGGATTTGAATTACTTTTCTCCTAATACAATGTAATCAATTAGGAATTTTGATTATAAGAAAAAAATTAAATAAGGAATATAACCAATATGCAATAGGAATCAAATTGTTGACATAAAATGTTTGAATAGAAAAAAATAAACCTAAAACTTGGTAATATGACATATTTTGATTCATGTTTTCAAATTAGTTTCCTTCTATGTAGCCTTTTAAAGGATGAATAGCAAAAATATAATTGTAATGATAATAGGTAATAGATAAAAAATGCATCTTTTATAAATAGATGATAATGTACAACAATTATCTGTTAAAAAATTATTTTTGTAATCTATTCATGGTAATACATATATTTAATTATAATAGTATAACATTAATTATTTAATATTCAAAAATATTTAGTAACAAAAAAAAAATCAAAAACAGCCTAAAAATTCATGTATTAACTTTTTAAATTACAACACATATTTATTATTCTTCTTCTCATACTCTTCATTTTTTCATAATAATTGAATAAGATATGAATTAATAATTACATTAATAGTAACAATATAAAGTACATTAATAATTTTCAAATTGTTTAAGCAACTATTAATATGAAGATATTGTCTGTTATTAGCAATTCTATTAAATCTGGTGGATTTTTTTATTACCATGTCTATGTCAATTTTCATCCTATAATGCACACAATTTGTTTAATTCATTTTCTTTATTTTTTTTCTTGTTTTATTTCATCCTCATAATGTCTATATTTTTATACATATAATATTTATAATTAACGAATTTTTATGATTAATATTATCCAATTTTAAGATATGTCTTTTTTTAAATTATCTCACATGTACATTAGTAAATCATAATTTTAAATTATTTTAATATTTTTAGTTGATGTTCATATGTATATATATTTATTTATTGATTTTTATCTTACCAGTTAATTATTATATTTAATAATTTATTTCGTAATTTTCTTTCATATTTTATTTTTATTTTTTATTTTATAATATATAATCTATATATAAAGATAGAAATTGTATAGTAGAAGTTATTAAAATATCTTTAATTTAATATCTATAATTTTATATGTATAACCTTCCTAACTTCAAACATATAATAAGCATAATTCATGAATTGAAATTAATTTGTTATTATTTATTATTATTTTTTTTTATTTTGCAAGTCATAAATCAATAATTTTTTACGATTTTGATCATCAATAAAGTGAGACTAACAAATTTGAGATTTTATATTTTTTATATAATTTGTTTTGATAAAATATTTTTTAGGGTTAATGATATAAAGATTTAAGACTTTTATTTAAAATTCTTTTTTTTTGTATAATTATGGATGTAATAAACTAATAATGAGAGATTTTTGTGACTTGATTCCCATAAAATTCGAATTGATTTTTGCTATAATTAAATGAAAAGAGATATTTATAAAGAAAATTAATTATGTCAATTAATTAAAGAGAGTGATTCGCAATCTCTTATAAGTGAAAATATTATTGAATATATATTATATTTATTGTTTGTGATTTTTGACTATGTAGTATTGCTCTTTCAAAAAAACTATTGAAAATTTCTAAACTATCCCTTCTAATCTAACCTTATCCAAATTCTAACCATACTCCACCTATAATCTCTTACCTCTTCACCACCACTACTACAACAATGACATCAACTCCAATGCTACCATTTATCTCTCCCTCTCTGTCACCTGTGAACTTATCGGGCACACTTTTCATTCTTATGTTTTATTTTCACCTACTAGTTAGCACACAACACCAAGCTTCTAAAAGGTAAGAAGAAAGACAAGAGCAACAAGAAAGATTCTTGTAAC
Organism: Arachis hypogaea; assembly: GCF_003086295.3. Taxonomy (NCBI): domain Eukaryota; kingdom Viridiplantae; phylum Streptophyta; class Magnoliopsida; order Fabales; family Fabaceae; genus Arachis; species Arachis hypogaea. The sequence continues at coordinate 27,261,614 of NC_092049.1, forward strand.
AGCAAGTTTGGAGAGCTGACTGGCTTGCCGCATATAATATCTGATGAATTGATGGAATCTGTGTTAACATTCTACCACACAAAACTTTACGCTTAAGTTTGAAAAATAGAGGTGGTGAGATATTATGACCTCTAAAAATAAAATATATGTATAGATATAGTGGAAGAAAATTATATCTAGGAGCCTTGAATAAAAGTTTAAATAACAACCGTAAAAGAAAAGCGCATCGCACTCGAATCAAGTAAACCGATAAACAGATAAGAATAAGACATGAAATATATATAAAGGATAGAGTACCAAAATACAGAATAGCAAGCTCCGGGTTCGACTTGCGAAGCCAAGGCCGGCCGGAGTATAAGTACATATACATATATACATATACCCAAAAATTAACCCAAAACACAACTGACACCTGTTTTCTCCAAAGTATCCTCTAAGAGGTACAATATCCAAAAATATATAAAAAGAGAGTCTAAGGAGCACGCATACACACACACATGCACACACACACGCACCACACATGCGCGCGCACACACACACACACACGACCTAATACAAGACACACACATGAACATGACCTAATACAAGACATAGAATCCCCAAAAGAACCAACTCCGCTTGCTCCGAAGACTCTAGACGCCTAGCGAGGTGCTTCTCGACCTGCATTTGAAAATAACATTTGTATCGAATGAGAACCATGAGTTCTCAGCATGGTAATGGTTCTAACATACATAATATATAAGGTCTCAGAAAAGGTAGAGGCGATCCTAGAGCTCCGACACTCAGAATTTAAACTTGAAAAACAAGCTAAACAAGATTTTGGTTATATAATCTTAGGTTTCAGGTTACAATTCAAAGTCTAACTTAACCTTTCAAATCTTGCTTCCTCCAGCCCTCCGAAACACTGGTGGAACTACCCTCGTCACTCCTCCACCAGACGAAGGATCTCTCAGTTGTACAGACATACAATATAGACAAGGAAAACACAGATAAAAATACAGTTATAGCAAATAGTACATATAGCAAATAAGCATAGATATTCAAATAGGCAAACCCAAGTAATAAAAATTCAAACAAGACAAACAAATGCATATGATGTATGCCTTTTCTACTGGCTGTGAGCTCACATGTCGATTGCTTTGCCAGAACCCGATATACCCACTAGCTAACCCATATATCATCTCTCTGACATGCTCCACACTCTTGTGATATAGTGCCCGTCATACTATTGAGATATAGTGCCTGTCACACTCATGGGATATAGTGTCCGTCGCGTTTTCTGGGATAAAGTGCTCTCACACTCTTGGGATATAGCGCCCACTACGCTCCTGGAATATAGTGCCCAATACACTTCCTAGGGTAAAGTGCTCCCACACTCTTAGGATATAGTGTCCGCCACGCTCTTTGGGATATAGTGTCCGACACGCTCTTGGGATATAGTGCCCGATACACTTTACAAACAGAGAGAAAACATAAACCTGCTCATCATCAATTATCGTCAATCATGTCTCATTTATCATATCCATTCAATATTAATCAATCATCATCAATTAGCCTTCATTCATAATAGTCTCAATATTCCGCACTTCCTCAATCAACCAACCATTCATTGTTTCAGTTAACACTTCACAATCTTTCTTCACCACCAAGCCAACACCCTCTCAAATTTTACCCCTCTCACCATGAGTGGAAACTGAATTTGGAACTCAAAAGGCAACCATAGAGGTTTGGAAGTTAGAAAATAGTTTGAAATCAATTTTGCCCCGCCGAAGTTCAATCAAAAATCAATTTTGCTCAAAAATCACAAACCTTTATTTTTACCAAGTTTTCAATTCAAGACCAATATATCAAGCTTCTAAACAGCACCAAAACAAGCTAAACCATATCTCAATCCTTCTCATTCACTCCATGGTACACCAATATACAATTTCATTAAGTTCAACCCCACAATTCATGTCCAATACCACTTTATGCTCAATCATCAATGTTTCATTGTTATTTCTCAAAATCACCATGTCATCAAACATCAACCACATTACTCAACATAACATTATAACAAGTTCAACATTTGCATCAATTACTAACCTTCACATACTAGCATAATCCAACCTATCTTATGGTTGTCTAGCCTATATTTTCACATGACATTACATATTATCTACGAAAAATTAAGATCATACCTTGGTTGATTCCTCCCTAGTGCCAAAACACCCCAAAAGTCCTCAATTCACAAGCTCCAAGCCTCCACCACAAGAATTTCCAGCATCCAACACCCAACTCAATATTCCAACTCCATCAATTTAGTTCCAAGTCACATGTATACAATCTAATATCAATAATATTACTCACAATCAACATAGGATTCATAACTATCATTAATTAACAAGAGTTAGTAATTTTTCACCTTACCAACAATCGTTTGAGACAAAATCCAGTGAATCTCCAAGGTTAATTCAGCACTAAACCACAAAAATCACATAATCTCTCAAAATCAAACCCCTAATTTTTGAAATTATAAGGAGAAAGATTGAGAAAAAAATAGTGAGGTACTTACCAAATTGTTTAGTGAATTTTGTAGAGTTCAACGCGGTGATCGTGTGGCTGCAAACAGTGCAGTGATAAAAGCCCCGAATTAAAAGTTATGACCAATTGAATTTTGAGTGCGGATTTGGTGTTTCTCCCCCTTTTTCTTGAGTGTTCAGCGTGTTTCCCACTTTCCCCTGTGCTTGGGGGAAGAAAAGCTTATGCTCTTAGTTAATGGGTAAGTGGATTGGGTTTTGGACCCGATTTATTCGGTTCGACTTATTTAATCCAATTTTAGATAAAAAATTTTGAAATTAGTGTTAAAATTTATATTTTAATTATTTTTATATTATTAAATTATAAAATTTAATTTTTTAATTTTTTAAATAAAAATTAATTTATTAATTAATTAATTACTAATTACTCGAAATTTACAATCTGTAATAGAAAATAGCAAAAGTGGCAACACTGGTTGTGTTGATGATAAAGATAGTGACGGTAGTGATGTTAGGGTTGAAGGTGATGATGTTGAATTTGTGAGTTTTATTGGAGAAAATACTTAGAATGGTTGTGACACTCAATAATAGTAAGTAATCAATCAAATAAAGGGAACAAGAATAGAAAAAATTAAAAGTGGTTTAATTAGTCTTTATGTCTTTTCTTTTTTTTTCTTTATTTTTTTATTCAGAAGGATAGTTTAAAATTTTTAAATAATTTTTTTAAGATTTAATTAATTTTGTCAAGTGAAATCTATCTTTTATGGATATAAGTTAGTTTTTTAATTTTTTCTTAGTTAAATTTGTAAGTATTATAATCTTTCATAGTCAGTTTTAGTACTTTACATATACTTTTTTACTCTTTACATATATAGATAATTTCATTTATTGTTATAAATACTTAATAGAATAAATTTTTATTATTTTTATTTAAATTTAAATGAAAATTAAATTAAATGTTTATTTTATTTAGACTTTTAGGCTTTAATGAGAACTAATAGCCAAATATAAATAGAGTTCTATAGTTTTGAGAAATTTGAGAATTTCCAACATTATCATATATCATCAAAAAACTTCTGAAGAGTGTTTTTTTGTTTTCGTTATAGAATTTCTTAGCAAGCATGGCCAACCACTTCTCACTCTATGCCACTCTACTCCTCCTCTTCACATCAAGTGAGTAATATTGTGATAATTTTTTTTGAAGTTTATTTTTTTTGTGATTAACAATCAGCAACAACTTTTTAAAAATGATAAGGTATATTTTTTGTCCCTAATATTTATAATTTTTTAAAAATATCTTTAACATTTAATTTTATTCAATTTTGTCTCTAACATTTTTTATTTGTTTTAAAACCATCCCTAAATATCTTTAACTTTGTCCCCAATATTTTTTAGATGAAGCTAATATCCAGAGATAATTTTGATATAAACCAAAAATGTTAGGGACAAAATTGAATACAATTTTTAGAAATATTTTTAAAAAAAATTACAAATATTAAGAATAAAAAACATATTTTACCCTTTTAAAAATAATTCTTGCACTTATATTAAGGGACCAAAAAGTATATTATACTTTTAAGAAATATTATATATTACTTGCAAATTGTAATTTGTGAATAATGTTAAAATTTTAGTATTTTTTTTTCTATTATTGAACCTTTTTATTCGCGAGACTATATGACGAATCAGTGATTATTGTTATTGGTAATGAAATCTAAAAAATGATCATAACTATAATCCTCCAAAACTAGTTATAATAAATAAGATAACATTCGAAAAACAATACTCTAAAATTTTGACACAAACAATGTTTTGTAATAACATATATAAATATATATGTATATAGGTGCTCTCATGGTTATGGTGGCTAGTGACCGGTGCAAGCAAGAAAATGGCGATTGCACCGCCGCTTTCGGGAAAACATGTACTGAAGACTTTTTATTGAGTGATAATTGTGAAGATACGAAGTGTACTCTTGCTTGTATTAGCAAGCATCCTCGCCGTAAAGCTCAAGGAAGATGCCAACTAGTACTTCCTCCACAATTTACTGATTTTTGTCGTTGCACTTTCCTGTGTTCTGCTATAGCTAAAAAGTTTTTGCCTTAGATTTAAAATAGAAAAGGTTGATCATTCATCAATTAACAACCTATTAGATGAATTTATCTGCGTATAATAAAGTTCTCTCTCTTTTTTGGTTTATTTGTTATACTTCTACTACCTACTTCTATAACAGAGTAGTAATTAAAAATGTTATTTGTTCTATTTGTTAAGAGAATGAGAATTTAATTTTAAATATTCAAAGTATAATGTACTTGACGTAACAAAGCACAAGAAGTTTGCAACTCTACTTTTATTTTTTTGAATTTTAGGACTTTTTACATATATAAAATAAAGAGGAACCAAAATTACATATTTTCTCTAAATAAAAATTAAAAATACGAATTTCGTCTTTAATTTTATATATATAATCATTTTAAATGACCCAAATTTTAATTAAAAGGTAAATTATTCTACTTTAAAACGATTTATGCTTAAAAATTTATTTTGAATTGATAATTAATGGTGCTAGAATGTTGCAAAATAATAAAAATACATAAATCATAGTAGGCTATTGTGATTTATGTTCAAATTGGGAGAGAGAGAGAAAGAGATAAATTAGTAAATTAATTGAAGAAAGTAACTATTTGTACTACAATTTTTTTTTATTCTAATAAGTAAAGAAATAAAATTTATTTGAGAATTAAAGAAATAATAGTTTAATTTATGTACAGCAAACAATAATGACTAATTAAATATTCTAGTTAGCTATGATTTAAATAAAAGTTAACAATTTTTCTATCTATACAAAAAAATATTTTGTTTATTTTTAACTAAATATCTTGATTAAATAATTAAATTATTATTAACTAGTTGGACTCTTCTTAAGACTTTAAATAGGTCAATAAAACAATAAGAGTTGGATTATTAAATCAAAATAAGTTTTCTAGCTTTTGATGAAGCTAAGGTAAAGGATACAATCTTTTAAGTGGATGCACATGGGTTTTACGGTCTTAGCCTAGATTAAAAAGAGAATGGAAAGTTGAAATATAAATCGTCCTTTTTTGTTGTGTGCTTCAATTTGAACATAAATTACAATAGACTGTTGTAATTTGTGTGTTTTTTATAGCCTCACAACACTCTAGCACGATTAATTATCAATCCAAAATAAATTTGTAAGCATAAATCGTTTCAAGACACAAGGATTTACGTTTTAACTTAAAGTTAAGTGTCACGGTTTATATATTTTATTAAAAAGGATATTCGTGTCTTCAATTTTGATTTAGGAAAAATATGTAATTTTAATTTCTCTTTATTTTAGTTTTATTTGTACCCATTTTAGATTTTAATGTATATATTCTTCGCAACCAAAGTAAACAAGACAAATAACGAAATGCAAAAACGTAAATATTTCTAGAATTGTGTTAATGTTATATTTAATTATTTTATTTTATTAAAAAAATTTCTGGAAACAGGACACCAAATAAAAAGTAGATTTTACTGAAAAAGTTGCTAGCGCAATTATCCAACTTTTTGGTGGTAAAGTTAAATTCTCATAACATAAAATAGTTCTATTAATGCCAACTTAAGTTCTAATTAATGTTTACTTTTACAGACATAGAATTCACTGTTTACACCACATGGTCAATAGTATAACCAGCTCCATAAACCTAGTTAGGCTCATTTTTTTTAATATTGGAGTGCTTTTGGTGTTATTCTCCATTCTAATGTGAATTCGTGTTTTACTTGAATACTGAATAAAGGCAAAAATTACAATCGCTACTAGCGATTTGTGGAGGAATGGAAAACGACAAAGAAAAACTAGAAAGCGGGAAGGGGGGCGATTACTGCACATGTGTGGGAGTTTTTTTTTTTTTTTAATAGAACAAAATGGAGGGGGTGAATTTATAGATAGTGGGAGCGACTTGAGGTATGGTGGGGTGACTTGACATATAAACGGGGCGATATGTCCAGAAAATAAATGAATTGCATACCGGTACAAATAAGGTCTCAGCCAGGCTTCGCATTCGTCTTTCTTGTCTTGTTGTTCTTCTTCCTACTCTACGTCTCTGTTTTTTTTTTTCATTCTTGCAAATATGTTGCTGTTGTAACTAATTTTTTTAAAAAAAATATTGGAAAAAATGGGTGATAGAGTTCGTTTGAGAGTGTATTATAATGGCCAAATTTTATTTCAAACATCTAAAAGTGTAAAATTTATGTGTGAGAATTCATGTGATATTGTTGCTCTTTTTTACCATATTATTTGAAGAACTAAAAGATATAATTTGTGAAAGGATAGATTCTCAGATATTAAAAAGAGTGACTAGTGTTGTGTACAGGTATCCTGTAATAGTATTTGGAGGATTCATACAATTTAAGATGAAGTATTTCATTGATGAAGCAACGATGCAAGAAATGTTTTCAATATATCACGAAAGTCAACCACAAGACTTTGTCATCGAGCTATACGTTGAGTTCGAACACTTGACTTATGGTGTTGAAGAAGCCGATGGAGACATGGATTGGGAAGGCTATAATAGTGAAAGCAAAGATGAATTTGAATGCATCTATGAAATAGATGATCCAAACGTAGATGGAGACGATGTTGATTGCATTAATGAGCCAGATGTAGAAGAAGTGGCAAATGTCCTAGCAAGCCAACATCCATTTGGAGAGTCGTCTTTTATGCGCTCTTTGGACCTTGCGGCGTTGAATACACTAGAGTTTGCTGAGTATGTGACTGATGGTATGTGAATATGATATTAAGAGAGTAGATATATTTTCTGTACTAAGATGATGATGATTCTACCATGGTTGGTAAATCATATTGTATAATTGCTTTTTGTGGCATTGTTGCAGACCCACCTATTGTTGCAGACGGCGAATTTGTTATTGGGATGAAATTCAGTTCCATAAAAGTTGTGGTTGTAGCCATCAAAGACTATACAATTCATAGAGGAGTTGACTACCGGGTATACGAGTTTGAACCAACGATATTTTATGCCAAATGTGTACAATATGGCAACAATTGTGATTGGCTTATCAGGGTAAGTTTGATCTAAAAGAAATATTGTTGGGAAATAAGTCGTTATAACGGTAGCCAAAGTTACACTAGATCTACCATTTCTCAAGACCTCTGCAAGCTGGACTCAGACATAATCGCAGAAGCGATAAAGCCATTAGTTGAAGCTGACCCATCTCTGAAAGTGCGATCTGTGGTTGCAAATGTGCAAGCAAAGTTCAATTACAACATCAGCTATCGCAAAGCATGGTTGGCAAAACAAAAAGCAGTGGAAAAGATTTTTGGTGGTTGGGAGGCCTCATATGAGGCTCTGCCAATATGGTTTGAAGCTATGTGTAACAAAGAACCATCAGCAGCTGTGTAGTTCAAAAGATTGCCTGTTTATCGAGGAGATGAGTTGGCTCAGGATACCCGTGTATATAGTGTGTTCTGGAGTTTTTAGCCTTATATTAGAGCATTCAGACATTGTAAACCTGTTGTGCAAATAGATGGCACAGACTTATATGGAAATTACAAGGGAGAATATTGTCCCTATTGCCTTTGCCATTGTCAAAAGGGAGACTGCTGATGCATGGTACTTTTTCCTTTCTAATTTGAGAAGACATGTGATGAGCGAATAATTTATACCCTTTTTGGCATTATTTTTAGTATGTTTTTGTTACTTTTTATTATATTTTTATTAGTTTTTATTCAAAAATCACATTTCTGGACTTTACTATGAGTTTGTGTGTTTTTCTGTGATTTCAGGTATTTTCTGGCTGAAATTGAGGGACCTGAGCAAAAATCTGATTCAGAGGCTGAAAAAGGACTGCAGATGCTGTTGGATTCTAACCTCCCTACACTCAAAATAGTTTTTCTAGAGCTACAAAAGCCCAATTGGCGCGCTCTTAATTTCGTTGAAAAGTAGATATCCTGGGCTTTCCAGCAATATATAATAATCCATACTTTGCCTGAGATTTGATGGCCCAAACTGGCGTTTAAAGTATGCCTAAAACATCTTGGCGTCAAACGCCCAAACTGGCACCAAAGCTGGCGTTTAACTCCAGGAACAGCCTAAGCACGAAAAAGCTTCAATGCTCAGCCCAAGCACACACCAAGTGGGTCCCGGAAGTGGATTTCTGCACTATCTGCACTTAGTTACTCATTTTCTGTAAACCCTAGTTACTAGTTTAGTATAAAAACTACTTTTACATGTCTTTTGTACATCTTTGGATCATATTGTGTAACTGATGAGCGGATAATTTATACGCTTTTTGACATTGTTTTTAGTATGTTTTTAGTAGGATCTAGTTACTTTTAGGGATGTTTTTAATAGATTTTGTGTTAAATTCACACTTCTGGACTTTACTATGAGTTTGTGTGTTTTTCTGTGATTTCAGGTATTTTCTGACTGAAATTGAGGGACTTGAGCAAAAATCAGATTCAGAGGTTGAAAAAGGACTGCTGATGCTGTTGGATTCTAACCTCCCTGCACTCAAAGTGGATTTTCTGGAGCTACAGAACTTGTAACACCCTACCATACAAAGTCTTATGCTTAAGTCATAATTCAGAGATGGCAAGGTATTACGACCTCTAAAACAAAAATCTAGTACGAATAGTAGTATGAATGATTGATTATAACTAGGAGCCTTTGAAAAAAAAAAGGGGTAAACAAAAACCGTAACTCGAACGCGCAACACTCTAATCGATAACGTAACGAACCGGGATAAGCTAACGCGAGATCATATATATAAAGAGTGTCAAAAACAAGAATATCAAGACTCAAAATCCGGCTGCGAAGAGAACCGGTCCGAGCATAGCAATATATACATATGATAAAATAAGGAAACCCCAAAGGAAACCCAAAGGGACACAAATACAGAAAACCTATTCTCCAAAAATCCCCTCTAGAAGGAGTCATCACAGTTTGTATTATTTAATGGAGATAAAAGTATCTAAACAAGATATATAACCCAAAACAGAGTCCCGAGAACAAAGGATCTTCGCTAATCCAGAAGTCTCCAGCATGCCTCAACGAGAAGCCTCGCGTCCTGCATCTGAAAACCACAAAATCCGCATGGGTGAGAACCAGAGGTCCCCAGCACGGTAACAGCTTCCACATATATAATACATAATAATAGAGGAAAGCCGAAGGCAATCCTAGAACTTCCTTCAGATAATATCAAAGCTTATAAACAAGCTAAACCGTAAGTGGCAACTGACTAAAGATTCTTCAGTCTAACTAATACTTCCCTTTCCAATTCCTTCAGACCTCCCAACCACCAGCAGGAGTATAATATAGCAAACACAGTTATATCAGACAAGAGATTTACAAATAGGAACAGATAAGGCATTTAGGCAATTAGCAAGTAATATGCAGTCAAATAGGCAATCTCAAACAATTCATGTAGTATGCTTATGATGCATGCCTGTCCCTAGTGGCTGATGAAATCATCTGTCGGTTATAGAGCCAACCCGACAAGTCCTGGTAGCTAACCATTGGACTGTCCCTCTGTCGTGCATCCCCAACTCGAGTTATACTCATCATAAACTTGATCATAATCATGATCCATATCCATCACCCTCACTGGTGAATATTTATGGGGGCGAGCTCATCCGGGCCTTTCACAGTGCCCGGCCACACTTACGACATTGGGTTAACAGAGCTTCGAGTCACAACCTGGAGCACATGGTGGCTAGCCATTGCTACTACCCAGGGAAACCCTCATCTCCAATGGTGGAAGTGCCAACATTCACAATTCATTCAACAGCATATATGCATTTATACTTAGCCATAAACATGGCTCCGTCGCCACACGGCATAATCCAGCCATCCGGCTCACGGTTAAATCCATAACCAGCCAATTCATTAACAATTACGGCCATTCGGCCCATGGCATAACAAGCACTTCCACCGCCATCCTCCACATCTCACATAATCATCTTTGATCCTCATGGATCATTCATTTTTCCTTTGCTTCACTCGCAAGTTACCACATTCACTAGCCCTTTTCCTCATGCTAGGCATATCATAATGATTTAAGACATAAGTGGTGAGATCGGAGGCTTAGAAGTATGAAATTTGGCTTTTAAAACTCAAAAATCAACTTTGGGATGAAAACAGGGCCACGCGTACGCGCACTCCACGCGCACGCGTGGATGATGCTTTCTCGAAGAACGGCGCATACGCGCCAAGTGCGCCTACGCGCGAGGGGTCATTCTGCTAAAAATTTTCTAAGTTAAAAGCTGCAGAATTCACAGATTCAACTCCCAATCTTCCGACGGTCATAACTCTCTCATTTTAAATCATTTTTCACCCGTTCTTCGAACGGCATGGACATCCCGGATCCAATTTTATTTCTAAACAGATTTGGCATAAATCAAAGATTCGTAGTCCAAGTTATGTCCCGTCAAAGTATGCCCAAAAATCATATTTTCATTCAAAACCACAAAGTGCCATTTTCAAAACAAGCCACTTTCAACTCTTTTCAAGATCAATCAAAACATGCCAATTTCAACCCTTCTCTTTGAAATCATTCAAAATGTACCAAAATCAACAACAAGCCATCCTAAACTCACGCATTGACATTTTACCAAAATTCTCAAAACTACCTCCAACCATTTTAACACTTCTCAATCAAAAGGCCAAAGGATAAACACAATATTATGTCATACATCCTTCTCATCCCAATTTCTAACAATATCAATTTTCAATCAACCATCATTATACATAATCATCATACTCACCAACAATATGGCACCACCCATCAATTCAACCTTAATCATCCATCAAGCATATATCACAACATGCATTTCTTATATATCACACAATCAAGGCATCAATATTCATAATCACATATATGAACACATCATATATCTCAACCATTCAACAACACTAACAATCCAATGCCTATCTTAGGGCCTCTAGCCTAAGTATTTCCTACCAATTACATATTAGATACGGGAAATCGAAACCATACCTTAGCCGATTTTCCAAGCTCAACCGGAGCACTTCCAAACCACTTTTCCTCAAGCTCTCAAGGTCTCAACACCTCCAAGAACAGATTTTATCACACAAAACCCTCTTCCAAGCTTTCCAAAATCACCAATCAAGCTCCAATATTCACATATACACAACCTAAGCCACAATCATCATACCCATACACAACATCTCAATGCCCAAACCTCATAGAACAACAAATTACACTAGGGTTGAGAATCTTACCACACCCAAGGTCCAAAGAGACAAGATTAACCGTCTCCTTCAAGAGAGTTGGGTCCTATAACATCAAAGAACCCAAAATCTCACATTTTTACTCATGAAACTCGAAATCAAGGGCTGGAATTTCGAACAGTAAAACGTGGCTTACCTCAAGATTAATTGTATGGGTTTTTTAGAGCTCTCCGCGGTGAAAGCGTGGCCGCAAACGGAGCGGCAATCGGAGCTCTAGATCAAAAGTTATGGTGGTTTGAAGATCAAGTGAGAGATAGAACTTGAGAGAGTGTTCTTCCCTCCATGGCCTCCATTTTCAGCGTGTTTAGTGTGTTGTGAGGAGAGAGAGTGCTGAAAACTAGGGTTTTGGTTTAGTTTAGTTGGGCCAAGGGCCCACTTTGGGTCCGGTTGGACCGGTTTGGCCCATTTGGTCCAATCTTGGTCCGATTTCTATAAAATTGGTACCGAAATTCTCGTCTCAATCTCCTCTATCACATTTAGCCATAAAAATAACATTTTTGGCTTTCTAGAATAAATTCTCATTTTATGGGTTAGTTAGCCGTTAATTGACCGGGTCTTACATTCTACCCACCTAATTGGGAATTTTGCCCACAAAATTCAAATTCAAATTCAATTACCTGAGAATAAGTGCGGATAATCCGTTCGCATCTCCGACTCAAGTTCCCAAGTGTGTTCCTCAACACCGCCTCGACTCCATGCCACTTTGACTAATGAAACCTCTTTTCCACGCAACCGTTTGATACTAGTATCATCAATTCTGACTGGAGCCACTGGAAGCGTCAAATCTTCTCTTAACTGAACCGATTCGGGTTCTAACACATGGCTAGCATCAGGAGTGTACTTTCGAAGCTGCGACATGTGAAATACGTCGTGCAGGTTTGAAAGATGGGGTGGTAGAGCCATCCGATATGCCACCGGTCCAATCCTCTCCAGGATCTGAAATGGACCAATGTATCGAGGATTCAACTTCTTCGCTTTAATCGCTCTACCTATTCCTGTGGTCAGAGTAACCTTAAGGAAAACATGATCTCCTTCCTCAAATTCCAAGGGCTTCTGCCTCTGATCGGCGTAACTCTTTTGGCGACTCTGCGCCGTAAGCATCCTATCTCGGATTTTCTTCACTTGTTCAGTGGTCTCAGCTATCATCTCCGGCCCCAACAAGCCTTTCTCTCCAGCTTCATACCAACATAGTGGAGATTGACATTTCCTCCCATACAACGCCTCATACGGAGCCATTCCGATGCTCGCATGGTAACTATTATTGTATGCAAACTCCACTAATGGCATATACCGATCCCAACTCGCCGGTTGGTCCAAAACACAAGCTCTCAACATATCCTCTAGTGTTTGGATCGTCCTCTCGGATTGACCATCTGTTTGAGGATGGTAAGCTGTACTCAAGCTTAATCGGGTTCCAAAAGCTTTCTGAAATGCACCCCAGAACCTCGAAGTGAAACGAGGATCTCTATCAGAGAGTATAGTAGCAGGTACACCATGAAGTCTCACAATCTCCTTTATGTATAACCGAGCTAGCTCCTCAAGGGTGTAAGTCATCCGAACGGGTAAAAAGTGAGCTGACTTCGTCAGTCGGTCCACGATCACCCAGATAGCATCAAAACCAGTCCTAGTCCTTGGCAATCCCGACACAAAGTCCATTGCAATACTTTCCCACTTCCATTGCGGAACCTCTAAGGGTTGCAACATCCCGGAAGGTCTTTGATGTTCAATCTTTACCTTTTGACAAGTTAAGCACTTTGAAACATATTCCGCCACATCATTCTTCATACCCGGCCACCAAAACATCGCCTTTAAATCATGGTACATCTTAGTACTTCCCGGGTGAATGGAGAATCCGCTTTTGTGTGCCTCCTTTAAGATATCTTGCCTCAAAGTGCCAACATCCGGCACAATGATCCTACCCTTGAATCTCCATAACCTGTCTTTTTCTTCCGACACTCTCCACTGTTTTCCTTGCTCGATAGCCGGTAACACCTTCCATAACGCTTCATCATTTTCATGAGCCTTTAGGAGTTTGTACTTAAAGTCACTCGAGATTTCTAATCGGTTCAAACACAAGGTTCCGGATACTTTTCGAACACCAATTTTTAGACTCTCGAATTCCTTGAGCAACTTTTCCTCTTAAAGCATCATCCAAGACGCATACAACGACTTCCGACTTAACGCATCCGCCACTATATTCGCCTTTCCAGGATGGTAATTTAACTCAAAGTTATAGTCTTTCAACAATTCCATCCACCTCCTTTGCCTCATATTAAGCTCTTTCTGATCAAAGAGGTATTTCAAGCTCTTGTGATCGGAGAAGACTTGGAACTTATCCCCATAGAGATAATGCCTCCACACCTTCAAGGCAAACACGACTGCAGCGAGTTCCAGATTGTCCGTAGGGTAACTAACTTCATGAGGTCTTAACTGTCGTGAGGCATACGCCACCACATTATGATGCTGCATCAGCACGCACCCTAGACCCTTTAACGATGCATCACAGTACACCTCAAAAGGCTCGTTCGGCTCAGGTAACACTAACACAGGTGCAGTGGTCAACTTTTTCTTCAATGTCTGAAAGCTCTCCTCGCACTCAGGAGTCCAAACAAACGAAGTGTCTTTGCGGGTTAACTTTGTCAACGGCAAGGCTAATTGCGAAAAGCCTTTGATAAACCTTCGGTAATAGCCAGCTAAACCCAGAAAACTCCTTATCTCAATTACTGTGGTTGGTTGCCTCTAATCCATCACAGCTTCCACCTTAGTTGGATCTACGGCTATTCCCTTCTTACTCACCACGTGACCCAAAAACTTTACCTCACTCTTCCAAAACTCACACTTAGACAGTTTCGCATAGAGTTTCTTCTCCTTTAAAATCTGCAACACGGTCCGCAAGTGTTCCGCATGCTCTTCTTCAGTTTTGGAGTAAATTAGTATGTCGTCAATGAAGACAACAATGAATTTATCCAGAAACGGACGGAACACTCTATTCATGTAATCCATAAATACTGCAGGAGCGTTCGTCAACCCAAAGGACATTACAGTATACTCGTAATGACCATAACGAGTCCTGAAAGCGGTCTTAGGGATATCCTCACCCCTCACCCTTATCTGGTGATAACCGGATCGCAAATCGATCTTAGAGAAAACCCCAGCTCCTTGTAACTGATCCATGAGATCATCAATCCTCGGCAATGGGTACTTATTCTTTATGGTGACCTTGTTCAGCTGCCTGTAATTCACACAGAGCCACATACTTCCATCTTTCTTCTTTACCAGTAACACTGGAGCACCCCACGAGGAAACACTTGGTCGGATAAAGTTCTTACCCAATAATTCCTCTAACTGAGACTTTAGCTCGGCCATCTCTAACGGTGACATCCTATAAGGAGCACTTGAGATTGGTCCCGCCCCAGGCACCAACTCAATAGCACACTCGACCTCTCGGTTAGGTGAAAATTCCTCAATATCATCGGGAAACACTTCCGGAAACTCACACACTACCGGAATCTGATCCAACTTTTGATCATCACCCGAAACACCAGCGGTTAACAACAGGATACCCTGACATTCGATTCCAGAACAGTTCACCATCATCGAATTCAAGTAATAATTATTCACCACGACCGGCCCTTCTGTATCCTCTGGCATAAAGTACACCGACTTTGTAGAACAATCAAGCAGGACATGGTTCCCAGATAACCAGTCCAATCCCAAGATAAGATCAAGACCGATCATCGGTAAGCAGATTAAATTATGGACAAAATCACGCTGCTTGAACCTAAACGAAACTTTCGGGCATCCTAGCCTAGTTACCATGGCCTCATGGGTAGCATTATACACTTTTAAGTCATAACCTAAGGTTACGATCTTCAATCCTAACTCATGGGCTTTCTCAAATGCAATGAATGAATGCGATGCTCCCGAATCAAATAAAGCATTTAAAGTTTGACCAGCCATTTTACAGTTACCTCGAATGAGTGTCTCGGATCCCTCTGCACCCACAGCTGAGGTTGTGAACACCCGACCAGTCTGTTGTGCTTTCCCAGCACCTTGCTTTTGCTTCTCCGGACAACTTGCGGCTTTATGCCCCGCCTTTCCACAATTGTAGCACAAACCCCATCCGGCCTTGCATGGTACTCCCGGATGGTGACTTCCACACCTAGTACAAGCTTGATCATTCTGAGGCTGCTTCCCAAACCTTTTCCCTTGGGAGTTGTTGTTGTTGGGCCTCCTAAAAGAACCTCCCCTCTTGAAGGGCGGACCTCTAGGTGCAAAGCTCTTCCCTCGGTTTTGTAGAAATGATCCCTTGTGATTTCCTTTCTCAGTGGCTGCCCTCTTCACACACTCTTCAGCAACCCTACACTTGTTCACCAATTCGGAGAAAGTCCTAATCTCCATTGGTCCCACTGAACTGAAAATATCGCTCCGGAGTCCTCCTTCGTACTTAACACACTTCCATTCCTTATATTCCACCGAAGTCCCTTGACACATACGAGAGAATCTGAACAGCTCCTCAAACTTGTCAGTATACTCCGATACGGACATAGTACCCTGCTTCAGCTGCAACAATTCAAGCTCCTTGGCTGTCCTGGCAGAAGTCGGAAAGTACTTCTTATAGAACTCCTCTTGGAAGACATTCCAGGTGATATAATCATCACCCTGCTGCAGGAGGCGTCAGATTCCTTGCCACCAATGTGACGCTTCCCCAGTGAGCAAATAGGTAGCGAACTCTACACGCTGCCCTTCAGGTACCACCTGCGCTTGCAGTGCTCGTTCCATGGCTTGAAACCATGTATCGGCTTCAGTCGGACTAGTGGTTCCCTTGAACTTCGGGGGATTAACCTTCAAAAAGTTCGCCAGTGTCATCGGACCCTGAACTCTACCTCCGTCATTACCATGGTTGTTCATCTGTTGACCAAGAGCCTCAGCAGTGGCTTGCATAGCAGCAGCCATGTTCTCAAACGCAGTCATAAAGTTCACCGGGTCATTAGGGTTATTCTCCGGCACACGAGCATTAGTATGTCCTCTCCCACGGCCTCTACCGCGTCCACGAGGCGCCATCTGGTTCCTATACACACCAAACAATCGATATTAAGTTGATCAGTCTCAATATCGGAAGTTTAGTGCTTCAAAGTCCCAAATGCATGCTCATGAACGTTTATGCTAACTATATCAAGTAGATATACTAACAGCACATAACACACATACAGAGAATGCACAGAAGCATAGTCAGTCCATTTCTCAGGCTCTACAGGAACGAACTGCTCTGATACCATAATGTAACACCCTACCATACAAAGTCTTATGCTTAAGTCATAATTCAGAGATGACAAGGTATTACGACCTCTAAAACAAAATCTAGTACGAATAGTAGTATGAATGATTGATTATAACTAGGAGCCTTTGAAAAAAAAAAGGGGTAAACAAAAACCGTAACTCGAACGCGCAACACTCTGATCGATAACGTAACGAACCGGGATAAGCTAACGCGAGATCATATATATAAAGAGTGTCAAAAACAAGAATATCAAGACTCAAAACCCGGCTGCGAAGAGAACCGGTCCGAGCATAGCAATATATACATATGATAAAATAAGGAAACCCCAAAGGAAACCCAAAGGGACACAAATACAGAAAACCTATTCTCCAAAAATCCCCTCTAGAAGGAGTCATCACAGTTTGTATTATTTAATGGAGATAAAAGTATCTAAACAAGATATATAACCCAAAACAGAGTCCCGAGAACAAAGGATCTTCGTTAATCCAGAAGTCTCCAGCATGCCTCAACGAGAAGCCTCGCGTCCTGCATCTGAAAACCACAAAATCCGCATGGGTGAGAACCAGAGGTCCCCAGCACGGTAACAGCTTCCACATATATAATACATAATAATAGAGGAAAGCCGAAGGCAATCCTAGAACTTCCTTCAGATAATATCAAAGCTTATAAACAAGCTAAACCGTAAGTGGCAACTGACTAAAGATTCTTCAGTCTAACTAATACTTCCCTTTCCAATTCCTTCAGACCTCCCAACCACCAGCAGGAGTATAATATAGCAAACACGTTATATCAGACAAGAGATTTACAAATAGGAACAGATAAGGCATTTAGGCAATTAGCAAGTAATATGCAGTCAAATAGGCAATCTCAAACAATTCATGTAGTATGCTTATGATGCATGCCTGTCCCTAGTGGCTGATGAAATCATCTGTCGGTTATAGAGCCAACCCGACAAGTCCTGGTAGCTAACCATTGGACTGTCCCTCTGTCGTGCATCCCCAACTCGAGTTATACTCATCATAAACTTGATCATAATCATGATCCATATCCATCACCCTCACTGGTGAATATTTATGGGGGCGAGCTCATCCGGGCCTTTCACAGTGCCCGGCCACACTTACGACATTGGGTTAACAGAGCTTCGAGTCACAACCTGGAGCACATGGTGGCTAGCCATTGCTACTACCCAGGGAAACCCTCATCTCCAATGGTGGAAGTGCCAACATTCACAATTCATTCAACAGCATATATGCATTTATACTTAGCCATAAACATGGCTCCGTCGCCACACGGCATAATCCAGCCATCCGGCTCACGGTTAAATCCATAACCAGCCAATTCATTAACAATTACGGCCATTCGGCCCATGGCATAACAAGCACTTCCACCGCCATCCTCCACATCTCACATAATCATCTTTGATCCTCATGGATCATTCATTTTTCCTTTGCTTCACTCGCAAGTTACCACATTCACTAGCCCTTTTCCTCATGCTAGGCATATCATAATGATTTAAGACATAAGTGGTGAGATCGGAGGCTTAGAAGTATGAAATTTGGCTTTTAAAACTCAAAAATCAACTTTGGGATGAAAACAGGGCCACGCGTACGCGCACTCCACGCGCACGCGTGGATGATGCTTTCTCGAAGAACGGCGCATACGCGCCAAGTGCGCCTACGCGCGAGGGGTTATTCTGCTAAAAATTTTCTAAGTTAAAAGCTGCAGAATTCACAGATTCAACTCCCAATCTTCCGACGGTCATAACTCTCTCATTTTAAATCATTTTTCACCCGTTCTTCGAACGGCATGGACATCCCGGATCCAATTTTATTTCTAAACAGATTTGGCATAAATCAAAGATCCGTAGTCCAAGTTATGTCCCGTCAAAGTATGCCCAAAAATCATATTTTCATTCAAAACCACAAAGTGCCATTTTCAAAACAAGCCACTTTCAACTCTTTTCAAGATCAATCAAAACATGCCAATTTCAACCCTTCTCTTTGAAATCATTCAAAATGTACCAAAATCAACAACAAGCCATCCTAAACTCACGCATTGACATTTTACCAAAATTCTCAAAACTACCTCCAACCATTTTAACACTTCTCAACAAAAAGGCCAAAGGATAAACACAATATTATGTCATACATCCTTCTCGTCCCAATTTCTAACAATATCAATTTTCAATCAACCATCATTATACATAATCATCATACTCACCAACAATATGGCACCACCCATCAATTCAACCTTAATCATCCATCAAGCATATATCACAACATGCATTTCTTATATATCACACAATCAAGGCATCAATATTCATAATCACATATATGAACACATCATATATCTCAACCATTCAACAACACTAACAATCCAATGCCTATCTTAGGGCCTCTAGCCTAAGTATTTCCTACCAATTACATATTAGATACGGGAAATCGAAACCATACCTTAGCCGATTTCCCAAGCTCAACCGGAGCACTTCCAAACCACTTTTCCTCAAGCTCTCAAGGTCTCAACACCTCCAAGAACAGATTTTATCACACAAAACCCTCTTCCAAGCTTTCCAAAATCACCAATCAAGCTCCAATATTCACATATACACAACCTAAGCCACAATCATCATACCCATACACAACATCTCAATGCCCAAACCTCATAGAACAACAAATTACACTAGGGTTGAGAATCTTACCACACCCAAGGTCCAAAGAGACAAGATTAACCGTCTCCTTCAAGAGAGTTGGGTCCTATAACATCAAAGAACCCAAAATCTCACATTTTTACTCATGAAACTCGAAATCAAGGGCTGGAATTTCGAACAGTAAAACGTGGCTTACCTCAAGATTAATTGTATGGGTTTTGTAGAGCTCTCCGCGGTGAAAGCGTGGCCGCAAACGGAGCGGCAATCGGAGCTCTAGATCAAAAGTTATGGTGGTTTGAAGATCAAGTGAGAGATAGAACTTGAGAGAGTGTTCTTCCCTCCATGGCCTCCATTTTCAGCGTGTTTAGTGTGTTGTGAGGAGAGAGAGTGCTGAAAACTAGGGTTTTGGTTTAGTTTAGTTGGGCCAAGGGCCCACTTTGGGTCCGGTTGGACCGGTTTGGCCCGTTTGGTCCAATCTTGGTCCGATTTCTATAAAATTGGTACCGAAATTCTCGTCTCAATCTCCTCTATCACATTTAGCCATAAAAATAACATTTTTGGCTTTCTAGAATAAATTCTCATTTTATGGGTTAGTTAGCCGTTAATTGACCGGGTCTTACAGAACTCAAAATGGCGCGCTTCCAATTGCGTTGGAAAGTAGACATCCAGGGCTTTCCAGCAATATATAATAGTCCATACTTTGGCCAAGAATAGACGACGTAAACTGGCGTTCAACGCCAGCTTTCTACCCAAATCTGGCGTCCAGCGCCAGAAAAGGATCCAAAACCAGAGTTGAACGCCCAAACTGGCACAGAAACTGGCGTTCAACTCCATGAATGGCCTTTGCACGTGTAACACTCAAGCCCAAGCCCAAGCACACACCAAGTGGGCCCCGGAAGTGGATTTATGCATCAATTACTTACTCATGTAAACCCTAGTAGCTAGTTTATTATAAATAGGACCTCTTACTATTGTATTAGACATCTTTGGACGCCTGGTTCTTAGATCAGAGGGGCTGGCCTCTCGGCCATGCCTGGACCTTTCACTTATGTATTTTCAACAGTAGAGTTTCTACACTCCATAGATTAAGGTGTGGAGCTCTGCTGTTCCTCAAAGATTAATGCAAGTACTACTGTTTTCTATTCAATTCTTCTTATTTCGCTTCTAAGATATCCATTTGCACCCAAGAACGTGATGAAGGTGATGATTATGTGTGACGCTCATCATCCTTCTCCCTTATGAACGCGTGCCTGACAAACACTTCTGTTCTACATGAATTAAGCTAGAATGAATATCTCTTAGATCTCCTAACCAGAATCTTCGTGGCGTAAGCTAGAATGATGGCGGCATTCAAGAGAATCCGGAAGGTCTAAACCTTGTCTGTGGTATTCTGAGTAGGATTCAATGATTGAATGACTGTGACGAGCTTCAAACTCGCGAGTGTTGGGCGTTAGTGACAGACGCAAAAGGAGGGTGAATCCTATTCCAGCATGATCGAGAACCGACAGATGAATAGCCGTGCCGTGACAGGGTGCGTGAGCATATGATTCACTGAGAGGAGGGGATGTAGCCACTGACAACGGTGATGCCCTTGCATACAGCCAGCCATGGAAAGGAGTGAGACTGATTGGATGAAGATAGCAGGAAAGCAGAGGTTCAGAGGAACGAAAAGCATCTCCATTCGCTTATCTGAAATCCCTGCCAATGAATCTACATAAGTATCTCTATCCCTTTTATTGTTTATTTTAATCTAATAAAGTATCATGTTTAAATTCGCCTGACTGAGATTTACAAGGTGACCATAGCTTGCTTCAAGCCAACAATCTCTGTGGGATCGACCCTTACTCACGTAAGGTTTATTACTTGGACGACCCAGTACACTTGCTGGTTAGTTGAACGGAGTTGTGTCCACACATAGTAAAGAGCCATAATAATGATTCCATACAATAACAAAGAGTACTACATTAATGTGATCACAATTTTGTCCACCAAGTTTTTGGCGCCGTTGCCGGGGATTGTTTGAGTTTGGACAACTGACGGTTCATCTTGTTGCTCAGATTAGGTAATTTTCTTTTTGTTTTGTTTTCAAAAATTTTTCAAAAATCTTTCAAAAATTCCTCACTTGTTTTCAAAAAAAAAAAAAATTTTACTAAAAATAATGTTTTCAAAAATAAATTATTCTATGGCTTCAAAATTTTTAAGAATGAATTCTAGTGTTTCATGAAGCATGTTGAAGCCTGGCTAGCTGCAAAGCCATGTCTATTCCTTTGGTAATGAGTATGTCAGGCATGTCATATCTGAATTACATGCTAAAGCTTGGCTGGCTATTAAGCCATGCCTGACCCTTTGATTGGAGCTTTAGAGCATAAGATTCCTGGAATTCATATTAAAAATTTTTGGAATCCTTATTTTTCTTTTTCAAAATAATTTTTCGAAAAATATAAAATAAAAATCCAAAAAAATTAGAAAATCATAAAAATCAAAAATATTTTCTGTTTCTTGTTTGAGTTTTGAGTCATATTGTAAGTTTGGTGTCACTTGTATATGCATCTAGCATTTTTTGAAAATATCATGCATTCATAGTGTTCTTCATGATCTTCAAGTTGTTCTTGGTAAGTCTTCTTGTTTGATCTTGATGATTTTTTGTTTTGTGTCTTTTCATGTTTATCATATGCATTCTTGAATTCTTAGTGTCTAAGCATTAAAGAATTCTAAGTTTGGTGTCTTGCATGTTTTCTTTGCATTAAAAATTTTTCAAAAATGTGTTCTTGATGTTCATCATGATCTTCAAAGTGTTCTTGGTGTTCATCTTGACATTCATAGCATTCTTGCATGCATTCATTGTTTTGATCTAAAAATTTCATGCATTGCATCTTTTTAGTATTTTTCTTTTGCATCATAAAAATTCAAAAATCAAAAAAATATCTTTCCCTTTTTCTCTCATCAAATTCGAAAATTTGGATTGACTTTTTCAAAAATTTTAAAAAATCAAATTGTTTCTTATGAGTCAAATCAAATTTTCAATTTGAAAATCTTATCTTTCTCAAAATCTTTTTCAAAAAATCAAATCTTTTTCAAAATTTTTGGTTATTTTCGAAAATTCCAAAAATATTTTTCAAAAATCTTTTTCTTATTGTTATACCAAATTTTCGAAAATAACATAATCAATTAATGTTTTGATTCAAAAATTTGAAGTTTGTTACTTGCTTGTTAAGAAAGATTCAAACTTTAAGTTCTAGAATCATATCTTATGATTTCTTGTGAATCAAGTCATTAATTGTGATTTTAAAAATCAAATCTTTTTCAAAACTAACTTCAATCATATCTTTTCAAAAAAAAAAAATCTTCTTATCTTATCTTTTTCAAAAATATCTTTTCAAAATATCTTCTCTAACTTCCTAACTTCTTATCTTTTCAAAATTTGTTTCAACTAACTAACTAACTTTTTGTTTGTTTCTTAACTTTTTCAAAACTACCTAACTAACTCTCTCTCTCTCATTTTCGAAAATATCTCTCCCCTTTTTCAAAATTTCTTTTTAATTTATTAATTATTTTAATTTTTAAAAAAACTTGATTTTCGAAAATTACTAAATATTTTTCAAAAACCATTTTTCAAAAACCACTAACTCTTTTTCAAAATAATTTTCGAAAATTATCCCACCCTCATCTCATTCTATTTATTCATTCATATCCTTACATGTCATCTCACATCTCTTCCATTGGTACAGTTGTGTTTCTTCCTTTACATCACATCCTTTATCTCCCCCTCTTCTTCTACTTACAAAGGGATCCCTATACTGTGGTATAAAGGATCTCTATTATTATTATCATTTTTCTGGCCATTCTTCCTTGTATATGAGCAGGAGCAAGGATAAGAACATTCTTGTGGAAGCAGATCCAGAACCTGAAAGGACTCTGAAGAGAAAATTAAGAGAAGCTAAAATACAACAATCCAGAGATAACCTTTCAGGAATTTTCGAACAAGCAGAGGAGATGGCAGCCGAAAATAATAATAATGCAAGGAAGATGCTTGGTGACTTTACTGCACCTAATTCCAATTTACATGGAAGAAGCATCTCCATTCCTGCCATTGGAGCAAACAATTTTGAGCTGAAACCTCAATTAGTTTCTCTGATGCAGCAGAACTGCAAGTTTCACGGACTTCCATCTGAAGATCCTTTTCAGTTCTTAACTGAATTCTTGCAGATATGTGATACTGTTAAGACTAATGGAATAGATCCTGAAGTCTACAGGCTCATGCTTTTCCCTTTTGCTGTAAGAGACAGAGCTAGATTATGGTTGGATTCTCAACCTAAAGACAGCCTGAACTCTTGGGATAAGCTGGTCACGGCTTTCTTAGCCAAGTACTTTCCCCCTCAAAAGCTGAGCAAGCTTAGAGCTGATGTTCAAACCTTCAGACAGAAAGAAGGTGAATCACTCTATGAAGCTTGGGAAAGATACAAACAGTTGACCAAAAAGTGTCCTTCTGACATGCTTTCAGAATGGACCATCCTGGATATATTCTATGATGGTCTGTCTGAGTTATCTAAGATGTCATTGGATACCTCTGCAGGTGGATCCATTCACCTAAAGAAAACGCCTGCAGAAGCTCAAGAACTCATTGACATGGTTGCTAATAACCAGTTCATGTACACTTCTGAAAGGAATCCTGTAAGCAATGGGACGCCTATGAAGAAGGGAGTTCTTGAAGTTGATACTCTGAATGCCATATTGGCTCAGAACAAAATATTGACTCAGCAAGTCAATATGATTTCTCAGAGTCTGCATGGAATGCAAGCTGCATCCAACAGTACTCAAGAGGCATCTTCTGAAGAGGAAGCCTATGATCCTGAGAACCCTGCAATAGCAGAGGTAAATTACTTAGGTGAACCTTATGGAAACACCTATAACTCAACATGGAGAAATCATCCAAATTTCTCATGGAAGGATCAAAAGCCTCAACAAGGCTTTAATAATGGTGGAAGAAACAGGTTTAGCAATAGCAAGCCTTTTCCATCATCAACTCAGCAACAGACAGAGAACTCTGAACAAAATGCTTCTAATTTAGCAAATCTAGTCTCTGATCTATCTAAGGCCACTGTAAGTTTCATGAATGAAACAAGGTCTTCCATTAGAAATCTGGAAGCTCAAGTGGGCCAGCTGAGTAAAAGGATCACTGAAATCCCTCCTAGTACTCTCCCAAGCAATACAGAAGAGAATCCAAAAGGAGAGTGCAAGGCCATTGACATAAGCGCCATGGCCGAACCTATAAGGAAAGGAGAGGACGTGAATCCCAAGGAGGAAGACCTCCTGGGACGTCCAGTGATCAATAAGGAGCTTCCCTCTGAGGAACCAAAGGACTCTGAGGCTCATCTAGAGACCATAAAGATTCCATTGAACCTCCTTATGCCCTTCATGAGCTCTGATGAGTATTCCTCTTCTGAAGAGAATGAGGATGTCACTGAAGAGCAAACTGCCAAGTTTCTTGGTGCAATCATGAAGCTGAATGCCAAATTGTTTGGCATTGATGCTTGGGAAGTTGAACCTCCCTTGTTCATCAATGAACTAAGTGATCTGGATCAACTGACATTGCCTCAGAAGAGACAGGATCCTGGAAAGTTCATAATACCCTGTACTATAGGCACCATGATCTTTAAGGCTCTGTGTGACCTTGGTTCAGGAATAAACCTCATGCCCCTCTCTGTAATAGAGAAACTGGAAATCTATGGGGTGCAAGCTGCTAAAATCTCACTAGAGATGGCAGACAGCTCAAGAAGACAGGCTTATGGACACGTAGAAGATGTATTGGTAAAAGTTGAGGGCCTTTACATCCCTGCTGATTTCATAGTCCTGGATACTGGAAAGGAAGAGGATGAATCCATCATCCTAGGAAGACCTTTCCTGGCCACAGCAAGAGCTGTGATTGATGTTGACAGAGGTGAAATAGTCCTTCAATGGAATGAGAACTCCCTTGTATTCAAAACTCAAGGATCTCCCTCTGCAACCATGGGGAGGAAGCAGAAAAAGCTTCTCTCAAAGCAGAGTCAACCAGAGCCCCCACAGTCAAACTCTAAGTTTGGTGTTAGGAGGCCACAACCAAACTCTAAGTTTGGTGTTGAACTCCCATATCCAAACTCTAAGTTTGGTGTTGGAAAGTCTCAACAAAGCTCTGCACATCTGTGAGGCTCCATGAGAGCCCACTGTCAAGCTATTGACATTAAAGAAGCGCTTGTTGGGAGGCAACCCAATGTTTATTTATCTAACTATATTTTTCTTAGTTATGTGTCTTTATAGGTTCATGATCATGAGGAGTCACAAAATAAATATAAAAATTGAAAACGGAATCAAAAACAGCAGAAGAAAAATCACACCCTGGAGGAGCATCTGTCTGGCGTTCAAACGCCAGAACAGAGCATAGTTCTGGCGCTGAACACCCAGAATGGGAGCATCCTGGCGCTGAATGCCCAGAACAAGCATGGTTCTGGCGTTCAACGCCAGAAATGGCAGCAAATGGGCGTTGAACGCCCAAAATGGGCACCAACCTGGCGCTGAACGCCCAGAGTTGTGTGCAAGGGCATTTTGCATGCCTAAATTGGTGCAGGGATGTAAATGCCTTGACACCTCAAGATCTGTAGACCTCACAGGATCACCTCAGGATCTGTGGACCCCACAGGATCCCCACCTACCTCATCATCTCTCTTCCCATTCATGATCATCCCTTCTACTTTCCAATTACCACTCACATCCATACACCCACTACCTTCAAAATTCAACATCTCTCTCCCACCCAATCCCACCCATATGGCCGAACACACACTCCCATCCATCTCCTCTATATCTTCTTCTTATTCTTCAGTCTTTCTTCTTTTGCTCGAGGGCGAGCAACATTCTAAGTTTGGTGTGGTAAAAGCATAGCTTTTTTGTTTTTTCCATAACCATTGATGGCACCTAAGGCCAGAGAAACCTCTAGAAAGAGAAAAGGGAAGACAAAAGCTTCCATCAAGGGTCTATAGCTCAGTGGTAGAACATTTGACTGCAAATCAAGAGATCCCTGAGATACCTCAGGGGATACATCTTCTTCCACACAATTATTGGAAGCAACTAAGGGTGGAACATCAAGAGCACTCCATCATCCTTCATGAAATCAGAGAAGATCTAAAAGCAATGAAGGAGGAGCAGCAAAGACAAGGAAGAGACATAGAAGAGCTCAAGGACATCACCAAGGTGGACTCATTCCTTGTTCTTACTTTCTCTGTTTTTTTTTCGTTTTCTATGTGCTTATCTGTGTTTGTGTCTTCATTACATGATCATTAGTAGTTAGTAACTCTGTCTTAAAGATATGAATGTCCTATGAATCCATCACCTCTCTTAAATGAAAAATGTTTTAATTCAAAAGAACAAGAAGTACATGAGTTTCGAATTTATCTTTGAACTCAGTTTAATTATATTGATGTGGTGACAATGCTTTTTGTTTTCTGAATGTATGCTTTAACAGTGCATATGTCTTTTGAAGTTGTTGTTTAAGAATGTTAAATATGTTGGCTCTTGAAAGAATGATGACTAGGAGACATGTTATTTGATAATCTGAAAAATCATAAAAATGATTCTTGAAGCAAGAAAAAGCAGCAAAGAGCAAAGCTTGCAGAAAAAAAAATAGAAAGAAAAAGCAAGCAGAAAAAGCCAAAAGCTCTTAAAACCAAGAGGCAAGAGCAAAAAGCCAATAACCCTTAAAACCAAAAGGCAAGGGCAAATAAAAAGGATCCCAAGGCTTTGAGCATCAGTGGATAGGAGGGCCTAAAGGAATAAAATCCTGGTCTAAGCGGCTAAACCAAGCTGTCCCTAACCATGTGCTTGTGGCGTGTAGGTGTCAAGTGAAAACTTGAGACTGAACGGTTAAAGTCAAGGTCCAAAGCAAAAAAAAAAAAAAAGAGTGTGCTTAAGAACCCTGGACACCTCTAATTGGGGACTTTAGCAAAGCTGAGTCACAATCTGAAAGGGTTCACCCAATTATGTGTCTGTGGCATTTATGTATCCGGTGGTAATACTGGAAAACAAAGTGCTTAGGGCCACGACCAAGACTCATAAAGAAGCTGTGTTCAAGAATCATCATACTGAACTAGGAGAATCAATAACACTATTCGAAATCTGAAGTTCCTATAGATGCCAATCATTCTGAACCTCAATGGATAAAGTGAGATGCCAAAACTATTCAAGAGGCAAAAAGCTATAAGTCCCGCTCATATGATTGAAGCTCTGTTTCATTGATAGTTTGGAATTTATAGTATATTCTATTCTTTTTATCCTATTTTGATTTTCAGTTCCTTGGGGACAAGCAACAATTTAAGTTTGGTGTTGTGATGAGCGGATAATTTATACGCTTTTTGACATTGTTTTTAGTATGTTTTTAGTAGGATCTAGTTACTTTTAGGGATGTTTTTAATAGATTTTGTGTTAAATTCACACTTCTGGACTTTACTATGAGTTTGTGTGTTTTTCTGTGATTTCAGGTATTTTCTGACTGAAATTGAGGGACTTGAGCAAAAATCAGATTCAGAGGTTGAAAAAGGACTGCTGATGCTGTTGGATTCTGACCTCCCTGCACTCAAAGTGGATTTTCTGGAGCTACAGAACTCAAAATGGCGCGCTTCCAATTGAGTTGGAAAGTAGACATCCAGGGCTTTCCAGAAATATATAATAGTTCATACTTTGGCTAAGAATAGACGACGTAAATTGGCGTTCAACGCCAGCTTTCTACCCAAATCTGGCGTCCAGCGCCAGAAAAGGATCCAAAACCAGAGTTGAACGCCCAAACTGGCACAGAAACTGGCGTTCAACTCCACGAATGGCCTCTGCACGTGTAACACTCAAGCCCAAGCCCAAGCACACACCAAGTGGGCCCCGGAAGTGGATTTATGCATCAATTACTTACTCATGTAAACCCTAGTAGCTAGTTTATTATAAATAGGACCTCTTACTATTGTATTAGACATCTTTGGACGCCTGGTTCTTAGATTAGAGGGGCTGGCCTCTCGGCCATGCCTGGACCTTTCACTTATGTATTTTCAACAGTAGAGTTTCTACACTCCATAGATTAAGGTGTGGAGCTCTGCTGTTCCTCAAAGATTAATGCAAGTACTACTGTTTTCTATTCAATTCTTCTTATTTCGCTTCTAAGATATCCATTCGCACCCAAGAACGTGATGAAGGTGATGATTATGTGTGACGCTCATCATCCTTCTCCCTTATGAACGCGTGCCTGACAAACACTTCTGTTCTACATGAATTAAGCTAGAATGAATATCTCTTAGATCTCCTAACCAGAATCTTCGTGGCGTAAGCTAGAATGATGGCGGCATTCAAGAGAATCCGGAAGGTCTAAACCTTGTCTGTGGTATTCTGAGTAGGATTCAATGATTGAATGACTGTGACGAGCTTCAAACTCGCGAGTGTTGGGCGTTAGTGACAGACGCAAAAGGAGGGTGAATCCTATTCCAGCATGATCGAGAACCGACAGATGAATAGCCGTGCCGTGACAGGGTGCGTGAGCATATGATTCACTGAGAGGAGGGGATGTAGCCACTGACAACGGTGATGCCCTTGCATACAGCCAGCCATGGAAAGGAGTGAGACTGATTGGATGAAGATAGCAGGAAAGCAGAGGTTCAGAGGAACGAAAAGCATCTCCATTCGCTTATCTGAAATCCCTGCCAATGAATCTACATAAGTATCTCTATCCCTTTTATTGTTTATTTTAATCTAATAAAGTATCATGTTTAAATCCGCCTGACTGAGATTTACAAGGTGACCATAGCTTGCTTCAAGCTAACAATCTCTGTGGGATCGACCCTTACTCACGTAAGGTTTATTACTTGGACGACCCAGTACACTTGCTGGTTAGTTGAACGGAGTTGTGTCCACACATAGTAAAGAGCCATAATAATGATTCCATACAATAACAAAGAGTACTACATTAATGTGATCACAATTTCGTCCACCAGTAACTTTGACACTTTGAGACCTCCATGGGAGGCTGGCCACTCGGCCATGCCTAACCCTCTTTCACTTATGTATTCTCAATGGTGGAGTTTCTACACCCCATAGATTAAGGTGTGGAGCTCTACTGTTCTTCATGAATTAATGCAATTACTACTGTTTTTCTATTCAATTCACGCCTACTTCTTCTCCAAGATATACTCTCGTACTTAATTCAGTTAAGTCAGAATGAAGGGGTGACCCGTGACAATCACCCAATCTTCGTTACTTGCTTAGCCAAGCTCGCGTGCCTGACAACCACAAAGCGATCTACATGATGTTCAACGTAGTCATTGGACGACAGCTGGAGTATATTCTCTTGGGTTTCTAATCTAAGATAGGAACCTTCGTGGTATAGGCTAGAATTATTGGTAGCCATTCCTGGGATCAGGAAAGTCTAAACCTTGTCTGTGGTATTCCGAGTAGGATCCAGGATCCGGAAAGTCTAAACCTTGTCTGTGGTATTCCGAGTAGGATCTGGGAAGGGATGACTGTGACGAGCTTCAAACCTGCGAATGTGGGGCACAAGTGACAGTGTGCAAAAGGACAATGGTCCTATTCCGACGCTAGCGGGAACCGACAGATGATTAGCTGTGCAGTGACAGCGCATATGGATTTGTTTTCATTCGAGAGGATCATACAGCTTGCCATGGAAGGAGGTAACGCATGGTTGGAAGGAGGCAATAGGAAAGCAGAAATTCAGAAGCAACAAAGCATCTCCAGACGCTTATTTGAAATTCCCACCAATGAATTACATAAGTATCTCTATCCTATTTTATATTTTATTTATATTTTAATTATCAAAACTTCATAACCATTTGAATCTTCCTGACTGAGATTTACAAGGATGACCATAGCTTGCTTCAAGCCGACAATCTCCGTGGGATCGACCCTTACTCACGTAAGGTATTACTTGGACGACCCAGTGCACTTGCTGGTTAGTTGTGCGGAGTTGTGAAAAAGAGTTGAGATTACAATCGTGCGTACTAAGTTGTTAGCGCAGTTGAGATCACAATTTCGTGCACCAAGTTTTTGGCGCCGTTGCCGGGGATTGTTCGAGTTTGGACAACTGACGGTTCATCTTGTTGCTCAGATTAGGTAATTTTATTTTAATTTTAAGCTTTTTGTTTTTATTCTTTTTATTTTCGAAAAAAATCTCAAAAAAAAAAATAATATATAATTTATATTTGTTCTTCAGAATTTTTAAGAATGAATTCCAGAGTTTCAGATGATACTTTTATCATCACAGGAGCTAATTGATTCCCATCAATTTGGCTGTTGTATGTAATGTCCTGCTGAAACTTGGCTAGCCATGTCTAATCTTTTTAGACTGAAGCTTTAGACTAACATTGCATGATTCCTGGAATTCTTATTAAAAATTTTGAAATCCTTATTTTTTGTTTTCCAAATAATTTTTGAAAAATACAAAAAAATTAATAAAATCATAAAAACCAAAAATTTTGTGTTTCTTGTTTGAGTCTATTGTCAAATTTTAAGTTTGGTGTCAATTGCATGTTTTGATTTTTTCTTTAAATTTTCAAAAATCCATGCATTTGTTCTTCATGATCTTCAAGTTGTTCTTGATGATTTTCATTATTTGATCTTTACATTTTCTTGTTTTGTGTCTTTTCTTGTTTTTCATATGCATTTTTGAATTATTAGTGTCTAAAGTTTAAAAAATTTTTAAGTTTGGTGTCTTTCATGTCTTTCTTTTCTTAAAAATTTTTCAAAAATATGTTCTTGATGTTCATCATGATCTTCAAAGTGTTCATGGTGTTCATCTTGACATTCAAAGTGTCCTTGCATGTTTTTCTTGTTTTGATTCATAATTTTTATGTTAAGTGTCACTTAGATGTTTTTCTCTTTCCTCATTAAAATTCAAAAATAAAAAAATATTTTTCCCTTATTTCACTCATAATTTTCAAAATTTTAGATTGATTTAGTCATAAAGTTTTAAAATTTAGTTATTTTTTATTAGTCAAGTCAAATTGTCGAATTTAAAAACTCTATCTTTTCAAACTTTTTTCAAAAATCAAATCTTTTTCAATTTCCTTCTTAATATTTTTGAAAATTTTAAAATTTGATTTTCAAAATCTTTTTCTTATTTTTATTTCATAATTTTTGAAATTAATGCTAACAATTAATATTTTGATTCAAAAATTTTCAAATTGTTACTTGCCTATTAAGAAAGGATCAATCTTTAAATTCTAAAATCATATCTTTTAGTTTCTTGTTAGTCAAGTAATCAACTTTAATTTTCAAAAATCAAATCTTCTTAATTTCCTTTTCAAATCTTTTTCAAAATAAAATCCAATCATATCTTTTTCAAAATCAATTTCAAAATCTTTTCTAACTTCTTATCTTTTCCAAATTGATTTTCAAATCTTTTTCAATTAACTACTTGACTTTTTGTTTGATTTTAAAAAGTTTTCTATTTCAATCATATCTTTTTCAAAACCACTAAAATACCTTTTTCTCTCTCCAATTTTCGAAAACTCCTCACCACTTTTTCAAAATTCTTTTTAATTAACTAATTGTTTTAAATTATAATTTAATTTTGTTCCTTTTTATAATTTTTGAATTATAACTAATAATTAAAATAAAAACAAAAATATTTTCCTTTTATTTTAATTTAAAATTTGAATTCTCTCTCTCTCATCTCTTTCTATTTATTTATTTATTTACTAACACTTTTCTTCTTCTTATAATTTGAATCCTCTCTCCCTCTCTGTGTTCGAATTCTTCATCTTCTCTCTTCTTCATTCTACTCTTCTATTCTTCTACTCACATAAAGGAATCTCTATACTGTGACATAGAGGATTCCTATTCTTTTTTGTTCTCTTCTTTTTCATATGAGCAGGAGCAAGGATAAGAATATTCTTGTTGAAGCTGATTCGGAACCTGAAAGGACTCTAAAGAGGAAGCTAAGAGAAGCTAAAGCACAACACTCTAGAGAGGACCTGGCAGAATTTTTTGAAAAAGAAGACGAGATGGCCGAACCCAACAACAATGGTGGAGATGCAAGGAAGATGCTTGGTGACTTTATTGCACCCTCTTCTGACTTCTGTGGAAGGAGCATCTCAATTCCTGCAATTGGAGCAAACAACTTTGAGCTTAAGCCTCAATTAGTTTCTCTAATGCAGCAGAATTGCAAGTTTCATGGACTTCCATTGGAAGATCCTCATTAGTTTTTAGCTGAATTCTTGCAAATCTGTGACACTGTTAAGACCAATGGGGTTAATCCTGACGTCTACAGACTTATACTTTTTTCCTTTGCTGTAAGAGACAGAGCTAGGACATGGTTGGACTCACAACCTAATGATAGCCTGAACTCTTGGGGAAAGTTGGTCAATGCTTTCTTGGCCAAATTCTTTCCACCTCAAAAGTTGAGCAAGCTTAGAGTGGAAGTCCAAACCTTCAGACAGAAAGAAGGTGAATCCCTCTATGAAGCTTAGAAAAGATACAAGCAACTGATCAGAAGGTGTCCTTCTGACATATTTTCAGAATGGAACATCATATGTATATTCTATGATGGTCTGTTTGAATTGTCCAAGATGTCATTGGATCACTCTGCTGGTAGATCTCTTCATCTGAAGAAGATGCCTGCGGAAGCCCAGGAACTCATTGAAATGGTTGCAAATAATCAGTTCATGTACACTTCTGAAAGGAATCCTGTGAGTAATGAGACAACTCAAAAGAAAGGAGTTCTTGAGATTGATACTCTGACTACCATACTGGCTCAAAAAAAAATATTGACTCAGTAAGTCAATATAATTTCTCAGAGTCTGTTTGGAATGCAAGCTGCATCAGGTAGTACTAAGGAGGCTTCTTCTGAAGAAGAAGCCTATGACCCTGAGAATCCTGCAATGGAAGAGGTGAATTACATAGGAGAATCCTATGGAAACACCTGTAATCCTTCATGGAGGAATCATCCTAATCTCTCATGGAAGGATCAATAGAAGCCTAATCAAGGCTTCAATAATAATAATGGTGGAAGAAACCGGTTTGGCAATAGCAAACATTTTCCATCATCTTCTCAGCAACAGACAGAGAATTCTAAGCAGAGCCACCTTGACTTAGCAACTGTAGTCTCTGATCTATCTAAGACCACTCTTAGTTTCATGGCTGAAGCAAGGTCCTTCATTAGAAATTTGGAGGCACAAGTGGGTCAGCTGAGTAAAAGAGTTACTGAACTCCCTCCTAGTACTCTCCTAAGCAATACAGAAGAGAATCCAAAAAGAGAGTGCAATGCCATAAATATAACCAACATGGACGAACCTGGAGAGGAAGAAAAGGAAGTGATTTCTACTGAGGAAGACGTCAATGGACGTCCACTGGCCACTAAGAAGTTCCCTATTGAGGAACTAAAAGAATCTGAGGCTCATATAGAGACCATAGAGATTTCACTAAACTTACTGTTGCCATTCATGAGCTCTGATGAGTATTCTTCCTCTGAAGAGGATGAAGATATTATTGAAGAACAAGTTGCTCAATATCTAGGAGCAATCATGAAGCTAAATGCCAAGCTATTTGGTAATGAGACTTGGGAGGATGAACCTCCATTGCTCATCAATGAACTAAATGATCTGGTTCAACTGATATTACCTCAGAAGAAACAGGATCCTGAAAAGTTCTTAATACCCTGTACCATAGGCACCATGACCTTTAAGAAAGCTCTGTGTGACCTTGGGTCAAGCATAAACCTCATGCCCCTCTCTGTAATGGAGAAACAAGGAATCTTTGAGGTGCAAGCTGCAAGAATCTCACTAGAGATGGCAGACAATTCAAGGAAACAGGCTTCTGGACTTGTAGAGGATGTCTTAGTGAAGGTTGAAGGCTATTACATCCCTACTGATTTCATAATCCTAGACACTGGGAAGGATGAAGATGAATCCATCATCCTTGGAAGACCCTTCCTAGCCACATCAAGAGCTGTGATTGATGTGGACAGAGGAGAGTTAGTCCTTCAAGTGAATGAGGACTACCTTGTGTTTAAGGCTCAAGGATATTCTTCTGTAACTATAGAGAAGAAGCATGAAAAGCTTCTCTCAATGCAGAGTCAAACAGAGCCCCCACACTCAACTTCTAAGTTTGGTGTTGGGAAGCCAACATCAAGCTCTGAGTCTCTGTGAAGCTCTCTAAGAGCTTCACTGTCAAGCTATTGACGTTAAAGAAGCGCTTGTTGGGAGGCAACCCAATGTTATTTAATTATATTTATTTATTTTCCATTATTATTTTATATTTTCTTTAGGTTGATGATCATGTGAAGTCACAAAAACAAATGAAAAATAAAAAACAGAATGAAAAACAGCATCAAAAATAGCACACCCTGGAGGACAGGCTTATTGGCGTTTAAACGCCAGTAAGGATAGCAGAATGGGAGTTTAACGCCCAGCCTGGCAGTATTCTGGGCGTTAAACGCCAGAATAGGCAGTACTCTGGGCGTTTAATGCCAGAAAGGGCTGTCTGGCACAGGCTGGCATTAAACGCCAGAAATGGGCATCTGGCTGGCGTTTAACGCCAGAAATGGGCAGCAGAGTGGCGTTTAACACCAGAAAAGGTAGCAGAGCTGGCGTTAAACACCAGAATTGGCATAGAATGGATGTTTGAACGCCAGAATGGTGCAGGGACTCAAATTCCTTGACACCTTAGGATCTGTGGACCTCACAGGATCTCCACCTACCCCACCTCTTCTTCTCTCCTCTTCACACCTTTCCATAACACTCTTCCCTAAATACCATTGACCAATCCCATCAAAAACTCTTCCCCAAATACCCTTCACCTATCAAATCTTACCCTCTTCCCCATATTCTCTTCACCACTCACATCTATCCATTATTAAACCCCACCTACCTCACTATTCAAATTCAAACCATTTCCCTCCCAAACCCAACCCCTTATACACGGCTACCCTCTCTCCCTTACCCTATAAATACCCCTTCTTACCACCTTCATCTTCATACAACATACACACTTCTCTCCCCCTTGGCCGAACCACTCACCTCCCTCCATTTCCTCCATTTCTTCTTCTTCTTCTACTCCTTTCTTTCTTCTTTTGCTTGAGGACGAGCAAACCTTCTAAGTTTGGTGTGGGAAAAGCTAAGCTTTTTGTTTTTCCATAACCATTAATGACACCTAAGGCCGGAGAAACCTCTAGAAAGAGGAAATGGAAGGCAATTGCTTCCACCTCCGAGTCATGGAAGATGGAGAGATTCATCTCAAAGGTCCATCAAGACCACTTCTATGAAGTTGTGACCAAGAAAAAGGTGATCCCTGAGGTCCCCTTTAAGCTCAAAAAGAGTGAATATCCGGAGATCCGACATGAAGTTCGAAGAAGAGGTTGGGAAATTCTCACCAACCCCATTCAATAAGTCAGGATCTTAATGGTTCAAGAGTTCTATGCCAATGCATGGATCACTAAGAACCATGATCAAAGTGTGAACCCGAACCCAAAGAATTGGCTCACAATGGTTCGGGGGAACTACTTGGATTTTAGTCTGAAAAATGTGAGGTTAGCATTCAACTTGCCAATGATACAAGGAGATCCTCACCCTTTCACTAGAAGGGTCAACTTTGATCAAAGGTTGGACCAAGTCCTTAGGGACATCTGTGTGAAAGGCGCTCAATGGAAGAGAGATTCAAGAGGCAAGCCGGTTCAACTAAGAAGGCTTGACCTCAAACCCGTGGCTAGGGGATGGTTGGAGTTTATCCAACGCTCTATAATTCCTACTAGCAACCGGTCTAAAGTTACTATAGACCGGGCTATCATGATCCATAGTATCATGAATGGAGAGGAAGTAGAAGTTCATGAGATCATATCCCTAGAACTCTACAAGGTGGCGGACAAGTCTTCCACTTTAGCAAGGTTAGCATTCCCTCATCTCATTTGTCACCTATGCAATTCAGCTGGAATTGTCATAGAGGAAGATATCCTCATTGAAGAGGATAAGCCCATCACTAAGAAAAAGATAGAGCAAACAAGAGAGCCCACTCATGGACCTCAACAAGAGCATGAGAAAATTCCTCATGTAGAAATCCCTGAGATGCCTCAAGGGATGCATTTTCCTCCACAAAACTATTGGGAGCAAATCAACACCTCCCTAGGAGAATTGAGTTCCAACATGGGACAACTAAGGGTGGAGCACTAAGAGCATTCCATCCTCCTTCATGAAATTAGAGAAGACCAAAGAGCCATGAGGGAGGAGCAACAAAGGCAAGGAAGAGACATTGAGGAGCTAAAGCACTCCATAACAAAAAAAAAAGAGTGTGCTTAAGAGCTCTGGACACCTCTAACTGGGGACTCTACTAAAGCTAAGTCACAATCTGAAAAGGTTCACCTAGTTATGTGTCGGTGGCATTTATGTATCCGGTGGTAATACTGAAAAACAAAATGCTTAGGGTCACGGCTAACACTCATAAAGTAACTGTGTTCAAGAATCAACATATTGAACTAGGAGAATCAATAACACTATCTTAATTCTAAGTTCCTATAGATGCCAATCATTCTGAACTTCAAAGGATAAAGTGAGATGCCAAAACTGTTCAGAAGCAAAAAGGCTACAAGTCCGCTCATCTAATTAGAACTAAGTTCATTGATAAGTTTGGAATTCATTGTATATTCTCTTCTTTTTATCCTATTTTGTTTTCAGTTGCTTGGGGACAAGCAATAATTTAAGTTTGGTGTTGTGATGAGCGGATAATTTATACCCTTTTTTGCATTATTTTTACATAGTTTTTAGTATGTTTTTGTTACTTTTTATTATATTTTTATTATTTTTTATTCAAAAATAACATTTCTGGACTTTACTATGAGTTTGTGTGTTTTTCTGTGATTTCAGGTATTTTCTGGTTGAAATTGAGGGACCTGAGCGAAAATCTGATTCAGATGTTGAAAAAGGACTGCAAATGCTGTTGGATTCTGACCTTCCTGCACTCGAAATAGATTTTCTGGAGCTACAGAAGCCCAATTGGTGCGCTCTCAATTGCGTTGAAAAGTAGACATCCTGGGCTTTCCAGCAATATATAATAGTTAATACTTTTTTTGAGATTTGATGGCCCAAACTGGCGTTCAAATTCTGCCTAAAACATCTTGGCGTAAAACACCCAAACTGGCACCAGAATTGGAGTTAAACACCCAAACCGACACCAAAGCTGACGTTTAACTCCAGGAACAGCCTAAGCACGAAAAAGCTTCAATGCTCAGCCCAAGCACACACTAAGTGGGCCCGGAAGTGGATTTCTGCACTATCTGCACTTAGTTACTCATTTTCTGTAAACCTAGTTACTAGTTTAGTATAAAAACTACTTTTACATGTCTTTTGTACATCTTTGGATCATATTGTGTAACTTTGACACTTTGAGACCTCCATGGGAGGCTGGCCACTCGGCCATGCCTAACCCTCTTTCACTTATGTATTCTCAACGGTGGAGTTTCTACACCCCATAGATTAAGGTTTGGAGCTCTGCTGTTCTTCATGAATTAATGCAATTACTACTATTTTTCTATTCAATTCACGCCTACTTCTTCTTCTCCAAGATATATTCTCGTACTTAATTCAGTTAAGTTAGAATGAAGGGGTGTCCCGTGACAATCACCCAATCTTCGTTACTCGCTTAGCCAAGGTCGCGTGCCTGACAACCACAAAGCGATCTACATGATGTTCAACGTAGTCATTGGACGACAGCTGGAGTATATTCTCTTGGGTTTCTAATCTAAGATTAGAACCTTCGTGGTATAGGCTAGAATTATTGGTAGCCATTCCTAGGATCCGGAAAGTCTAAACCTTGTCTGTGGTATTCCGAGTAGGATCTGGGAAGGGATGACTGTGACGAGCTTCAAACCTGCGAATGTGGGGCACAAGTGACAGTGTGCAAAAGGAAAATGGTCCTATTCCAACGCTAGCAGGAATCGACAGATGATTACCCGTGCGGTGACAGCGCATATGGATTTGTTTTCATCCGAGAGGATCATACAGCTTGCCATGGAAGGAGGTAACGCATGGTTGGAAGGAGGCAATAGGAAAGTAGAAATTCAGAAGCAACAAAGCATCTCCAGATGCTTATTTGAAATTCCTACCAATGAATTACATAAGTATCTCTATCCTATTTTATATTTTATTTATATTTTAATTATCAAAACTTCATAACCATTTGAATCTGCTTGACTGAGATTTACAAGGATGACCATAGCTTGCTTCAAGCCGACAATCTCCGTGGGATCGACCCTTACTCACGTAAGGTATTACTTGGACGACCCAGTGCACTTGCTGGTTAGTTGTGCAGAATTGTGAAAAAGAGTTGAGATTACAATCGTGCGTACCAAGTTGTTGGCGAAGTTGAGATCACAATTTTGTGCACCAACATGTTGTGACTCGGGATAGTGTGGGTCTTATTTCTGATCGTCATGAGCCCATTACTTCAGCCATAGCCAGTAGCAATGGAGCATAAGATCCTTCGAAAGCTATCCACATGCATTGTATTAGGCACATAGCAACAAACGTTTTGAGAAAGTTCAAGGCACTGTACTTGCAAAAGCTTATTGTCAACATAGGTAAATAAAATTTAACATTATAGAATTTTGAATGTTTTTCATTGTGTGTAAATGCCTAACGGTCGTTTTTTGAAACAGGCTATTCTAGGATAGTGCATGAACTTAATACGTGATACCAACGACTACATGACTGCGGTGAGGTATATACTCTGTGCTTAGATAGGGCCCCTCGGCATCAGTATGCTTTGGCATTTGATAGTGGACATAGATGGGGACATATGACCACGAATCTAGTTGAGTGTATCAATAGCGTCTTGAAAGGGGCACACAATCTTCCAGTGACAGTACTTGTTAGAGCCACTTTTTACATACTCAATGAGTTGTTCACCAGAAAGAGGGCCGAGACCGAGGCACGCATTAATGCTAGACATGTTTTTTTTTTAAGCTGCTATGATTCGACTTGAAACAAACCAGTGAGCATCCGTAAACATTCAGGTTAGTATGTTTGACAAGTAGAACGAGGTGTTCGAGGTCCGCGAGATGCCATCCGATATGGAATACGCAGTCGATAGACACCGCCAACAATTTGATTGTGGTGATTTTCAGGTGGATTGAATTCCATGTCGCCATGTGTTTGCATGTTGTGCGAACCAGCGTCTTGACTGGTAAGTTTATGTGAATGCGGTTTATCGAATGGATGAGGTCAGAAAGGTCTATAGAACCAGGTTTAAGCCATTGGGAAACCCAACTACATGGCCAGTGGTTGAAGGACCAAGGATGATACCTAATCCTAACCTTAGACGAGTGTGCAAAGGGCATCCAAAACTCACACGATTCTTGAATGTAATGGACATGCGCAAAATGCATGCTCCTAGGCAGTGCATGCTATGTAGTGCAGAGGGTCACAGTCGTAGTAGAGGGGTGGATCAAGTACAGGAGGCAATGGACCAAGTAGTTAGTGATTAAAGTGATAATGTATGTAGTCACACCAATTTAGTGCTTCATGTAAATGCTTTATGTAGATTTAACTAAGAGTATACATCAGTCAGAATTGAATTTGAATAGATCTAAATGCACAAAATATTATTTTAAAACAAAAGTTTAATAGATATGATCTAATATTTTAACTAATTTATTATAAAATAAAAATAACATTAATTAAAAATGGTAACGGTCGTTACATATTTTTTGAATTAAATATTTTCCTAGTAAAATTTTTATATAGCTATTGGACACGATTTTTCAATAGATAACATTTTTGTTTCTTAAATTATCTAACAAATTAAATGTAGTACAGAAAAACTTATACTAGCTAGCATTTGCTAATAGTAGAAACCTTGAACAATAATTTATGTGCTTAATAACATTATAAAAAAACCTAATCAAGCTCTAATGACACATACGCCTAATTATTACTATGAATGACGATAAAAGAATAACAAACTCTTGAACGAAACAAACCACAATAACAACAAAGTTCAATATAGTCTATGTCTTTAAACACAATAAAAATAACAATAAAGTCCTAGAAGAAACAAACTACAATAATAACAAAGTTCAATATAGTCCATGTCTTCAAACACGATAAAACAAAATAACAAAGTCCTGAATAAAACAAACCACAATGACAACAAAACCCATACTACTTGGTAAACTACTTCTTCACCGCCTTTGCCATACTCTTAATCTTTCTACCAACATTCTTCTTGATTGTTGTCGGGGTATATCGGTTATGGCTTCTTCACGGAGGATCAGTCCGTAAGTCGTAACCCTTATCCCGAACACATCCAGCACCTATACAATGATACAAAACCATAATCACAACTATATAGAGTTCCCTAAATGTGAATTAAAGATAAATCCTACCTAGAACACAACAAAGCTTTACTAGTAGATTCAATTGTATGGAGTTAAAGTAAACACAATTTAAACTACATGTGGCAGGTGTACATGCATCCTTAACAACCCCATCATTATCATCATCATCATCATCATGAGTGTTGTTGTCATCATCATCAGCATCCTCATCGTCACTATCATCTATCCTATCACGGGGTGCATTCACTACGGTGCGTATAAATGCATCTACCTCTGGCTCCTCGTCCTCTGCCTCGACCTCCTCTTGAATTGTTGCTGCAATTGTGTTAAGATCAAAATGAGGTATGCTCCCACTAGGACCTACGGGACCAACAAATTCAACTCCTCGACCGAGACCACTCTTACCTGAGTCAAACGAGAAATGATGCCCAGATGGATCCCCAGAATGGCAAGACATCGATGGGATCTCAAGTCTCGAATCTAAAGACATGCGGCCAGGAATCACTTCAGATGGCCTATCATATTGAGGTTGGAGAATTTCACTTTGACCTGGATAACTGCCCCAATGTGATTGATCTGTATCATCAAGGAACCTCCAAATTTGGTTCATGGGGGCTTGATCCTCTTCAGGGATAAACCACTATTGTTCACCATCTTGGTTGGAAGACAACAAATCAAGACCCTGTTGAACTTCTTGTTGTGGATGTGCTTGTGATAGTGGTGGTGTATGCACTGGTTGGACACTAGGAGTATTGACTACAGCCAATAGCAAGTGATATGAAAATTGACATCTGTACCAACTCATATAAAACTCAAACGCATCATAAGTAACGACTGCATTAAGATCAGTAAGTCGGTGATCAATGCGATCCTGCCATATTGATATCCACTTATCGTGTACTACAATCCAATTTAAATTTTTTGGTCTGGTCAACACATTGTTATGCGCACCACCAAGATCTCTTGGGGCTCCTGGAATGCCTTGTTGTATACCGAACTGTCTCGTCTCCCTATCGGTTGGATGCCACTCCATGCACTCAAATGAGATCAAAGAAACCGTTGCATTCCAACATAATCCGTCGAGACGGATATCGGCCAGCACCAGGTGGGGAGGAAGCCTGTCTTCATTGTATAAATCCCACACAAACTGCAACAACACGGCAAAAAATAAATTTTATTTCAACAGATGCTAAGCATTGTAAAGAAAGATTAAATGACAACTAAATGAATATATGAATCTATACCCTAACAGCATCATCCACTGTATCCAATAACTTCCTAAACCGTCGTGTTGTCCAAACTCTATAATCATTCGACGGAAGTATCCAATCAACCCACCTGTCGAAACAAATTTCATTACTCAAGTAACTAAGTCATTATGAAAAATGATTTAAGAGTCAAATTAAAGCATCAATTTAAGAAACTATGCACCACATTATACAAAGTAACACATACCGACAAGCTAGTGGAAACCGTGGAGTTCGAGGAACCGGAGCTAGAAAGGGCATCCACTCCCAAGCCCATATTTGGAGGAGAAGCACCAGACCATCTATGTCTTTACAATCAAAACATGATG
Source organism: Arachis hypogaea (assembly GCF_003086295.3). Classification (NCBI taxonomy): domain Eukaryota; kingdom Viridiplantae; phylum Streptophyta; class Magnoliopsida; order Fabales; family Fabaceae; genus Arachis; species Arachis hypogaea. The sequence continues at coordinate 27,304,249 of NC_092049.1, forward strand.
CTCGAGACAGTGACCGATACAGATGGGCAAGACATGCCGATCCCAACTAAATTCCCTTATCTGGTGAATTCATAGAGCAACAGCAAAAATTTTCAATGGACTCCTGTGCCAGATTTATCACAGAATAGGGTCGTACCAAACAGCATCATAATGTGAGCTTTTACATACCTTTGTATAGCAAAAACATCAATCATGTCTATACTATTTTTATACCGCCTAAGCTACATCAACTTAATGAAACTTCCCCGATAATCTTTTTTTGTGGGTGCACTTCCAAACTGATCCATGCACTCATTCATTAGGAGGCTTTGACTACTTATCGTTAACCCTAAAATTGGCATGCCATCAGACCGAAGGCCAAAAATCATTGCTACATCCTCCAATGTTATCGTGCATTCAGCAGTCAAAAGATGGAAGGTGTGTATATTTGGATGTCATCTTTCAACCAAGGTTGTCAACATTGTCGAATGCCCTTGCACTCTTCCAATGCGAGATGTGTGTCCAAATCCAGTCTCCTTCAAAAGTTCAGTAGTAATTGGATCACAGGGTTCTGGCACGTTTGGATGCCTGGGTTCCAATAATCTTAAACCCTGATAACCAAATAGAAAATTACGATAAAAATTAAATTTAGAGCATATATCATAATTTTTTTCATACTTGGAATGGAAATACAACTTAAAATAAACAAATTATAACTCTTTCCTTCATACTTTGAATGATTTATTTTTGTTAACATTTGAATACAGTAGCTTCATATGTAAAAAGAATATTCTGAAACAAATTTAATTATAATTAAACTTATTAAAAAACTTTTGCAAATTGTTTTCTATTTTAATTATCATTTTTTTTGCAAAACAACAATTTATTTTTTCACTCAATTTTATTTTTTATCAAGAAATTTCCTTAAAATAAACCTAAGTATCCAAAGCCCAACTGTCAAAAAATTATATATTTCTTTGTTCACAAAAAGATCATTTCCTAACTGAAATCATAAGATGAAAACCAAATGAACCTATACAACCCAACATTCATGAATCATGATTTACTAGTATATAATCACACATCTAAATTCGTAAACTTTTTTTTAAATATTAATAATAACTTTTAATATTTTCATTCTAATACAACTTAACTTTTAATATTATTTCTATTTCTATTATACCTAAATATATTACAAAAAAATTATATCACAAAATCTAAAACTTTAACTAATCACATCAATTTTATATTAACCTTAAATATTTCAAAAATAATTCACTCTACATATGCTAACATTTTAACTAACAACAAACAATTTTTAGTTATTTCAAAACATATATATAAATATTAAAGCACTAATTACTTTACTAATATCTTAACTATACTACATTTTTAAACCGTACTAACAAACTCTAACATATTAGTAGTCTCTAAATAATACTAACTAATACAATCAACACTAATACTAATTAAAATTAATATTAAATAAATTAACTTATATATATAGAATGATCTAAAAATCGCACAATGTATTCTTCAGGTTTAGTGAGATCATGAACCACCATTGTTATTTTACTCTTTTAAGTTTCAAATTTTAACCCTGGGACTAAGAACACCATTCATGCAGGCCATTCTTCCTTTTTTCCTATTTGTAAATTTTTTTTGAATGAAGTAGAATGAAAATGACTTTACTTTGGGGTAATCTATTTACTCAAGTTCACCCGTGAAGGAGTGAGATTAAACTAGCTAGGCATGTGTCCCCCTTCAGGCTAGACCAGTTGTGGACACTTGTCCATTCCCCCAACAATCCCCCACACCCAGGAGCTCCTATTATTTTGCTTTGAATGCCCCAAAATACCCTGTAATTGGGCCTCCATCTCTCACGATGAACTTTTTTTATTTTTTAGAACAGCTACAATTTGCCCTTTTCATCTGGGCTTGATGTATGGAGTTGGTAATTTCGACCCTCTTATAATGTTTCCCACAAATTTAGATTACACACAAAATAGGTTATATCCAACAAAAACACCAAAGCTGGGTCAATATTTAAAAAAAAATAGTTACATAATGCTTAAAATATAACCCAACTAAAAATACCTATCACTTGGAGTAACAGAAGAGTAAAATAAAGAAGAAAGTCTTTGACTCTATTCTCTAACATACTCACTGCTACTAGTGAAAATGAGACCAAGTCATCGACTTCTGCTACACAATAACTAGTAGCACCGCTGAAACATAGAGACTCACAAGTTGATATCCAAAGAGAGAAAAAGACTTAGTCGCCTCCCTGTTGTTCCAATCCTATCTATATCCAACTCATTAATCCAACCACTAATTACATGATATAAGCATAGTTAATAGAAGTAAACCCACTCACAAGGATTTTCTCCAATGAATATGCAACCTATCCAATTCTACATCAATATGAATTCATATATGCTCTAGTAGTAGTGCACACCTCCAAATTGCTGTTATTTTTTAAATTGGTGGTTGTTATTTTTGTTGTTTAAATTATTATTGTTTATTAGTTAGGATTATAAACATACTATTACCAAAGATTTTATTAAAGTCAACTCTCTTTTTTTTTCATATAATCCTTGACCATTAATCTAGTCTTATACTTTGGACATTGAAAATTTTCTTCATGCTTCAACTTATAAATCCACCTGTTCTGCAACATTTTATTTCTTTTTGACAACTTTATAAGATCAAATGTTTGATTATCATGCAAAAATTTTATTTCATCTTGCATTGTATCTAACTAACTTTTATTGTCATCACCTTCCATAACTTCCTCATAACATTTAGGTTCTCCCCCATCAGTCAAGGTCACATACCCATCAGTAAATGTCACATACTCATTAGAAGGAGACCTCGTTGAAGGTCATTGCTTTCTAATAGACCTCCTAGGATGGAAACCTGGTGGATCTTTAGGTAGCTCAGGTTGAGTTTTAACATCATCAACAACTGGAGCATCAATCGGATCTCCCATCTCCTAATCATCAGGAACCAAAGGCTCATTTTGCTGCATATGATCTTGATCTTAATTCTCTGCTAGTTCTGGTGAAGGAAGTGGCTGAACTGGATCTACATCAGTCAAGTCACTACTCTCGTGTGATTGGTTCTTCTCTACCTTATTAATGTCTTCAATGGTCTGGTCTTCAATAAGTTCTACATCTTGACTTCTTCTAACTTTCTTTTCAACTGGATCATAAATCCTGTAACCAAACTCATGTTGATCATACCCAATAAAAATACACTTTCTTGTCTTCACATCCAACTTTGACCTCTCATCCTTTGGAATATGAACATATATTTTGCATCCAAAGACTCTCAAGTGATCATACGAGACATCTTTTTCCAACCAAACATGATCTAGAACATCATTGTCCAAAGCAATTATAGGATCCAAATTAATCACATGAACCGCTGTAAGTAGCGCTTCAGCACAAAAGACTTTAGGTAGCTTAGCTCCAGTAAGCATACACCTAACTCTTTCAATCAACATTCTATTCATTCTTTCTGCTAAACCGTTGAACTGAGGTATTTTAGGAGGTGTCGTTTCATGTCTAATCCCTTGCTACTTGCAATACTCATCAAATGGTCCACGATACTCACCACCATTTAAACTTTTTACCTATTTGCCTCTCAACCAAAAGCTTGGAATTGTTTGAACTTTTCCAAAGTTTAGTTCTTTGTCTTCAAAGTATAAGTCCAAAGCTTTCTTAGATAATCATTAATAAAAGTAATAAAATAAATAGCTCCATTAAAAGAGCATACCTTCAAAGGACTACAAATATTAGAGTGCACCAATTCCAAGAAGTCTGATTTTCTTGAAGGTTGATACTTCTTGAAGGATAATCTTCTTTGTTTGCTAGTCATGCAATGAGAACATTTCTCTAACTCCGCATTCTTCAAACCGGAAAGAACATTCTTTCGAGCTAAACAATTAAGTCTTTTTTCACTAATATGACCAAGTCTTCTGTGTCACAAGTTGCAAACTTCTTTACTTTTAATCGCATTCACACTATCTTTTGCAATCATGCATGCATCACATACAAACTTGAAGTACCTTTTTCTTTTGCCATCACTAAGTTATCTTTAGTAAGTTTGCATTGTCCAAAACCAAATATGTTTACAAATCCTTCATTATTAAGTCTTTTAACTGAAATCAAATTCAAATGAACAACTGGAGCATGTCTAACATCTTTGAGTAGCAACGTCATTCCCATATTAATCTCAGGATAAACATATCCTACACCAATCACATTGACCAAGCCATTATTACCCATCTTAAGCACTCCAAATTATCTGGAGTATAAGAAGTGAAGAACTCCTTCTTCGGTGTAACATGTATTGAGGTACCATTATCAATTACCTAGCCGAACTCATCATAAAAAACAAGATTGACCTTGTACTCATAATCAATAATATCAATAGTAAGAAGATTATCTGAAATAGCAGATACACGATTATTACCGTCATCGTCCTTCTTTTCTTGCTTACCTTTGTTCTCCTTTTTCCAAAAAAGTAATATTTTTTAACGTGAGACATTTTGTGACAATAATGACACTAAACATTTTTATAACTTAACTTGGATTTGGTCCTGCTTTTATCTTTACCCTTTTTACATCTGTTCTGATTTCTCCCTTTGTTTATAATGATTAACATTCCAGACTGTGATGAAGAATTTTGCGTCTTTCTTCTCATCTCTTCATTTAAAATTCCACCTTTAACAAGTTGCATGCTCACTTTACCATTCAGAACAGAATTAGTAAGAGAGATACGAAATGTCTCCCAAAAATTTGGTAGAGTATTTAGCAACCACAATCCTTGAACCTCATCTTCAAACTTGTTTCCCATACTTAGTAACTGATCAAGAACTCCTTGAAATTCATTCAAGTGATCTAATTCTTATGACCCTGGTGCACAAAAATCGTGACGGTTCCATTCCTTGGTAACGGCGCTGAAAACTTTATACGCACGTTCATAATCTTAATTCTTTGTCACAACTTCACACAACTGACCAGCAAGTGCACTGGGTCGTCCAAGTAATAAACCTTACTTGAGTAAGGGTCGATCCCACGGAGATTGTCGGCTTGAAGCAAGCTATGGTCACCTTGTAAATCTCAGTCAGGTGGATTCAAATGGATATAGAGTTTTAATAATTAAAAGATAAATAAAACATAAACTAGGATAGAGATACTTATGTAATTCATTAGTGAGAATTTCAGATAAGCGTATAGAGATGCTTTCGTCCCTCTGAACCTCTGCTTTCTTGCTGTCTTCATCCAATCATTACTACATTTCCATGGCAAGCTTTATGTAGGGCATCACCATTGTCAATGGCTACATCCCCTCCTCTCTGTGAAAATGGTCCAATGCGCTGTCACTGCATGGCTAATCATCTGTCGGTTCTCGATCATACTGGAATAAGATTTACTATCCTTTTGCGTCTGTCACTACGCCCAGCACTCACGAGTTTGAAGCTCGTCACAGCCATCCCTTCCCAGATCCTACTCGGAATACCATAGACAAGGTTTAGACTTTCTGGATCTCAAGAATGGCCATCCATGGGTTCTAACTTATACCACGAAGATTCTAATATCTCGGACTCGGTCCTCTGTATTAGATATCTAAGAGATATTCATTCTAGCTTGTTTGCATGTAGAACGGAAGTGTTTGTCAGGCACGCGTTTATAAGTGAGAATGATGATGAACGTCACATAATCATCACATTCCTCATGTTCTTGGGTGCGAATGGATATCTTAGAATAGGAATAAGCTTGAATTGAATAGAAAAACAGTAGTACTTTGTATTAATTCATGAGGAACAGCAGAGCTCCACACCTTAATCTATGGTGTGTAGAAACTCTACCGTTTGAAAATACATAAGTGATAATGGTTCAGGCATGGCCGAATGGCCAGCCCCCCATGAAAGTCTAAGATAGCATAAAACTAATCAAAGATCCCTTACAAAGATAGTAAAAAGTCCTATTTATACTAAACTAGTTACTAGGGTTTACAGAAATGAGTAAATAATGCAGAAATCCACTTTCGGGGCCTACTTGGTGTGTGCTTGGGCTGAGCATTGAGCTTTACATGTGTAGAGGTCTTTCTTGGAGTTGAACGCCAGTTTGTAACCTGTTTCTGGGGTTTAACTCCACTTTGCAACCTGTTTCTGGCGTTTGACTCCAAAATGCAGCATGGAACTGGCGTTCAACGCCAGTTTACGTCATCTACACTCGGGCAAAGTATGGACTATTATATATTGCTGGAAAGCCCTGGATGTCTACTTTCCAACACAATTAAGAGCGTGCCATTTGAAGTTTCGTAGCTCCAGAAAATATACTTTGAGTGCAGGGAGGTCAGAATCCAACAGCATCTGCAGTCCTTCTTCAACCTCTAAATCTGATTTTTGCTCAAGTCCCTCAATTTCAGCCAAAAAATACCTGAAATCACAGAAAAACACACAAACTCATAGTAAAGTCCAGAAATGTGATTTTTATTTAAAAACTAATAAAAATATACTAAAAACTAGCTAAATCACACTAAAAACTATGTAAAAACAATGCCAAAAAGCATATAAATTATCCGCTCATCACAACACCAAACTTAAATTGTTGCTTGTCCCCAAGCAACTGAAAATCAAATAGGATAAAAAGAAGAGAATATACTATAAATTCCAAAATATCAATGAAACTTAGCTCCAATCAGATGAGCGGGACTTGTAGCTTTTTGCCTCTTGAAATAGTTTTGACATCTCACTTTATCCATTGAAGTTCAGAATGATTAGCATCTATAGGAACTTAGAATTCAGATAGTGTTATTGATTCTCCTAGTTTAGTATGTTGATTCTTGAACACAGCTATTTTATGAGTCTTGGCCGTGGCCCTAAGCACTTTGTTTTCCAGTATTACCACCAGATACATAAATGCCACAGACACATAACTGGGTGAACCTTTTCAGATTGTGACTCAGCTTTGCTAAAGTCCCCAATTAGAGGTGTCCAGGGTTCTTAAGCACACTCTTCTTTTTTCTTTGGACCTTGACTTTAACCGCTCAGTCTCAAGTTTTCACTTGACACCTTCACGCCACAAGCACATGGTTAGGGACAGCTTGGTTTAGCCGCTTAGGCCAAGATTTTATTCCTTTAGGCCCTCCTATCCACTGATGCTCAAAGCCTTGGATCCTTTTTTATTACCCTTGCCTTTTGGTTTTAAGGGCTATTGGCTTTTTGCTCTTGCCTTTTGGTTTAAAGAGCTTTTGGCTTTTTCTGCTTGCTTTTTCTTTTTCTTTCTCTTTTTTCGGCATTTTTTTTCGCAAGCTTTTGTATTCACTGCTTTTTCTTGCTTCAAGAATCATTTTTATGATTTTTTAGATTATCAAATAACATGTCTCCTTTTCATCATTCTTTCAAGAGCCAACATATTTAACATTCATAAACAACAACTTCAAAAGACATATGCACTGTTCAAGTATTCATTCAGAAAACAAAAAGTGTTGCCACCATATCAAAATAATTAAACTAGTTTCAAGGATGAATTTGAAACCATGTACTTCTTGTTCTTTTGTAATTAAAACATTTTTCATTCAAGAGAGGTGGTGGATTCAAATTCATAACTTTAAGGCATAGACACTTAGACACTAATGATCATGTAATAAGACACAAATATAAATAAACATAAAGCTCAAAAATAAAAAAATAGGAAAATAAATAAACAAGGAGATTAAGGAATGAGTCCACCTTAGTGAGGATGGTGTCTTCCTCTTCTTGAAGAACCAATGGTGCTCTTGAGCTCCTCTATGTCTCTTCTTTGTCTTTCTTGCTCCTCCCTCATAGCTCTTTGATCTTCTCTAATTTCATGGAGGATGATGGAGTGCTCTTGGTGCTCCACTCTTAGTTGTCCCATGTTGGAACTTAATTCTCCTAGAGAAGTGTTGATTTGTTCCCAATAGTTTTGTGGAGGGAAGTGCATCCCTTGAGGCATCTCAGGAATTTCATGGTGAGGAATCTTCTCATGCTCATGTTGAAGTCCATGATCTCTTGTTTACTCCATCCTTTTCTTAGTGATGGGCTTATCTTCTTCAATGAGGATAACTCCATCTATGTCAATTCCAGCTGAATTGCAGAGGTGGCATATGAAGTGAGGAAAGGCTAACCTTGCCCAAGTGGAGGACTTGTCAACCACCTTGTAAAGTTCTTGAGGTATAATCTCATGAACTTCCACCTCCTCTCCAATCATGATACTATGGATCATGACGGCCTGGTCTATAGTAACTTCAGACCGGTTACTAGTAGGAATAATTGAGCGTTGAATGAACTCTAGCCATCCCCTAGCCACTGGTTTGAGGTCATGCCTTCTTAGTTGAACCGGCTTACTTCTTGAGTCAATTTTTCATTGAGCTCCTTCCTCACATATGTCTATGAGGACTTGGTCCAATCTTTGGACCAAAGTTGACCCTTCTTATGTAGGGGCATGCGTTTTCTTCCATCATTGGCAAGTTGAACGCCAGCCTTACATTTTCCGAACTGAAATCTAAGTATTTTCTCCGAACCATAGTAAGCCACTACTTTGGATTTGGGTTCACACTTTGATCATGGTTCCTTGTGATCCATGCGTTTGCATAGAACTCTTGAACCATTAGGATCCCGACTTGTTGAATGGGGTTGGTGAGAACTTTCCAACCTCTTTTTTGAATCTCAAGTCGGATCTCCAGATACTCATTCCTTTTGAGCTTGAAAGGAACCTCAGGGATCACTTTCTTCTTGGCCACAACTTCATATAAGTGGTCTTGATGGACCTTGAGATGAATCTCTCCATCTCCCATGACTCAGAGGTGGAAGCAATTGCCTTCCCTTTCCTCTTTCTAGAGGTTTCTCTGGCTTTAGGTGCCATAAATGGTTATGAAAAAATAAAAGCAATACTTTTACCACACCAAACTTAAAATGTTTGCTCGTCCCCAAGCAAAAGAAAAAAGAAAGAAGTAGAAGAAGAAGAGAAACGGAGGAGAGGGAGAGAGAGCAGGTTTCGGCCAAGTGGAAGAAGAGAGGGTTGTGTTGTGTGAAATAGAAGAAGGAATGAGGGGTTTATATAGAAGTGGGGAGGGGTTTAGGGTTTGGCCATTTAGGGTTGGGTTTGGGAGGGAAAATATTTTGAATTTGAAGGTAGGTGGGGTTTATGGGGAAGAGAAGATGAATGTGAGTGGTGAGAGGGTGATGGGAAAGAGTGATTGAAGTGATTGGTGAAGGGCATTTGGGGAAGAGAGTTATGAAAAGGTGTGAAGAGGAGAGAATAGGGTTAGGTGGGGATCCTGTGGGGTCCACAGATCTTGAGGGGATCCTGTGGGGTCCACAGATCCTGAGGTGTCAAGGATTTTTTATCCCTGTACCCTTTAGACATGTAAAACACCCTATACATGCAATCCTGGCGTTTAACGCCAGGCTGCTGCCTGTTTCTGGCGTTAAACGCCACTTCCATGCTCTGTTCTGGCATTTAACGCCAGGTAGATGCTTGTTTCTGGCGTTAAACGCCAGACAGATGCTTGTTTCTGGCGTTTAAACGCCATACTGTTCTCCTCTAGGGTGTGCTATTTTTCATTCTATTTTTCACTCTGTTTTTGATTTTTCAGTAGTTTTTGTGACTTCACATGATCATCAACCTAAAGAAAACATAAAATAACAATGGAAAATAAATAAATATAATTAGATAACATTGGGTTGCCTCCCAACAAGCGCTTCTTTAATGTCAATAGCTTGACAGTAAGCTTTCATGGAGCCTCACAGATGTTCAGAGCAAGGTTGGAACCTTCCAATACCAAACTTAGAGTTTGAATGTGGGGGTTCAACACTAAACTTAGAGTTTGACTGTGGGGGCCTTGGTTAACTCTGCAGTGAGGGAAGCTTTTCATGCTTCCTCTCCATGGTTACAGAAGGAGATCCTTGAGTTTGAAACACAAGGTTGTCCTTATTCAGTTGAAGAACTAACTCTCCTCTGTCCACATCAATCACAGCCCTTGCTATAGCTAGGAAAGGTCTTCCAAGGATGATGGATTCATCCTCATCCTTCCCAGTATCCAGGATTATAAAATCAGCAGGGATGTAAAGGCCTTCAACCTTTACTAGCACGCCCTCTACTTGTCCATAAGCCTGTTTTCTGGAGTTGTCTGCCATCTCTAATGAGATTCTGGCAGCTTGCACCTCAAAGATTCCCAGTTTCTCCATTACAGAGAGTGGCATGAGGTTTATCCCTGACCCAAGGTCACATAGAGCCTTCTCAAAGGTCATGGTGCCTATGGTACAAGGTATTAAGAACTTTCCAGGATCCTGTTTCTTCTGAGGCAATGTTAGTTGATCCAGATCACTCTGTTCATTGATGAGCAAGGGAGGTTCATCTTTCCAAGTCTCATCACCAAATAATTTGGCATTCAACTTCATGATTGTACCAAGGTACTTGGAAACTTGCTCTTCAGTAACATCTTCATTCCTTCAGAAGAAGAATACTCATCAGAGCTCATGAAGGGCATAAGGAGGTTCAATGGAATCTCTATGGTTTCTAGATAAGTCTCAGATTCCTTTGGTTCCTCAGAGGGAAACTCCTTGTTGATCACTGGACATCCCAGGAGGTCTTCCTCACTGGGATTCACGTCCTCTCCCTCCCTTGTAGGTTCGGCCATGATGGTTAATTCAATGACCTTGCACTCTCTTTTTGGATTCTCTTCTGTATTGCTTGGGAGAGTACTGGGAGGGGTTTCAGTGACCCTTTTACTCAACTGGCCCACTTGTGCCTCCAAATTTCTAATGGAGGACCTTGTTTCATTCATGAAACATAAAGTGGCCTTAGATAGATCAGAGACTATATTTGCTAAGCTAGATGGATTCTGCTCAGAATTCTCTGTCTGTTGCTGAGTGGATGATGGAAAAGGTTTGCTATTGCTAAACCTGTTTCTTCCACCATTATTAAAGCCTTGTTGAGGCTTTTGTTGATCCTTCCATGAGAAATTTGGATGATTCCTCCATGAGAGATTATAGGTGTTTCCATAGGGTTCACCCATGTAATTTACCTCTGCTATTGCAGGATTCTCAGGATCATAAGCTTCTTCTTCAGAAGAGGCCTCTTTAGTACTGTTGGATGATTCCTTCAATCCATTCAGACTCTGAGAAATTATATTAACTTGCTGAGTCAATATTTTATTCTAAGCCAATATGACATTCAGAGTATCAATTTCAAGAACTCCCTTCCTCATAGGCGTCCCATTATTCACAAGATTCCTTTCAGAAGTGTACATGAACTGGTTATTTGCAACCATGTCAATGAGTTCTTGAGCTTCTGCAGGCATTTTCTTTAGGTGAATGGATCCACCTGCAGAATGGTCTAGTGACATCTTTGATAACTCAGATAGACCATCATAGAATATATTCAGGATGATCTATTATGAAAGCATGTCAGAAGGACACTTTTTGGTCAGTTCCTTGTATCTCTCCCAAGCTTCATAGAGGGATTCACCTTCTTTCTGTTTGAAGGTTTGAACATCCACTCTAAGCTTACTAAGCTTTTGAGGAGGAAAGAACTTGGCTAAGAACGCCGTGACCAACTTATCCCAAGAGTTCAGGCTATCCTTAGGTTGAGAGTCTAACCATATTCTAGCTCTGTCTCTTACAGCAAATGGGAAAAGCATAAGCCTGTAGACCTTGGGATCAACCCCATTGGTCTTAACAATATCACAGATCTGCAAGAACTCAGTTAAGAACTGAAAAAGATCTTCAGATGGAAGTCCATGAAACTTGCAGTTATATTGCATCAGAGAAACTAATTGAGGTTTAAGCTCAAAATTGTTTGCTCCAATGGCAGGGATTGAGATGCTTCTTCCATGTAAATTGGAATTTGGTGCAGTAAAGTCACCAAGCATCTTCCTTGCATTGTTATTATTTTCGGCCATGTCTCCTTCTTTTTCAAAAATTTCTGTCAGATTTTCTCGAGAGAGTTGTGCTTTAGCTTCCCTTAGCTTCCTCTTTAGAGTTCCTTCAGGTTCAGGATCGGCTTCAACAAGAATGTTCTTATCCTTGTTCCTGCTCATATGAAAAAAAAGAGAACAGAAAAGAAAATATGAAATCCTCTATGTCACAGTATAGAGATTCCTGTATGTGAGTATAAGAATAGAAGAATAGAAGAAGAGAAATTCGAACACCAAGAGGAAGAGAGGGTTCAAATTTTGAGATGAAGAGAAGTGTTAGTAAATAAATAAATAATTAGAAGGAGATGAGAGAGAGGGAATTTCGAAAATTAATTAAATTAAAAATAAAATTTAAAGTTAAATTTTGAAAATTAAAATTGAAATCAAATTAAATTAAAAATTAAAACAATTAGTTAATAAAAAAATTGAAAAAGGGGGAAGGGATTTTCGAAAATTAGAGAGAGAGAATTAGTTAGGTAGTTTTGAAAAAGATATGATTGAAACAAAAAGATAGGATTGATTAAAAAAATTTGAAAATCAATTTTAAAAAGGTAAGAAGTTAGAAAAGATTTTGAAATTGATTTTGAAAAAGATGTGATTGAAACTTAATTTGAAAAAGGTTTGAAAAAGAAATTTAAAAAGATTTGATTTTGAAAATTAAAGTTGATTACTTGACTAACAAGAAACTAAAAAGATTTGATTCCAGAGTTTAAAGATTTAACCTTTCTTAATAGGCAAGTAACAACTTAATATTTTTGAATCAATCACATTAATTGTTAGTATTAAATTCGAAAATATGAAATAGAAATAAGAAAAAGATTTTTAAAAATCAATTTGAAATTTTCAAAAATTATGAAATAAAAATGAAAAAGATTTAATTTTTTTGAAAAAGATTTGAAAAAGATAGAGTTTTTAAAATAAAAATTTGATTTGACTCATAAGAAACAATTAATTTTGAAAAATTTTTGAGAAAGTCAACCCAAATTTTTGAAATTTTATGATAGAATAAGGGAAAGATATTTTTTTTATTTTTTTAATTTTTAATGATGGAAGAGAAAAACATCAAAAAGACTCAATGCATGAAAATGTTGGATCAAAACATGTGATGCATGCAAGAACACTATGAATGTCAAGATGAACACCAAGAACACTTTGAATGTAAAGATGAACACCAAGAACTTATTTTTGAAAAATTTTCAAGAAAAGAAAACATGCAAGACACCAAACTTAAAAATTTTTATTCTTTAGACATTAACAAATTGAAAATGCATATGAAAAACAAGAAAAGACAAAACAAGAAAATATGAAGATCAAACAAGAAGACTGGCCAAGAACAACTTGAAGATCATGAAGAATGCAATGCATGAAATTTTCAAAAATAATTTTTAGAAAATTAAAAAGATGCAATTGACACCAAACTTAAAACTTGACTCTAGACTCAAACAAGAAACACAAAATATTTTTGGTTTTATTATTTTATTAAACTTTATTTTTATTTTTTTTTCGAAATTTAATTGGGAAAAACGAAAAAAGAAGAAATTTTTTTTGTATTTTTCGAAAATAAGAAATAAAAAGCTTAAAATTAAAATAAAATTACTTAATCTGAGCAACAAGATGAACCGTCAGTTGTCCAAACTCGAACAATCCCTGGCAACGGCGCCAAAAACTTGGTGCACAAAAATCGTGACGGTTCCATTCCTTGGTAACGGCACTGAAAACTTTATACGCACGTTCATAATCTTAATTCTTTGTCACAACTTCGCACAACTGACCAGCAAGTGCACTGGGTCGTCCAAGTAATAAACCTTACGTGAGTAAGGGTCGATCCCACGGAGATTGTCGGCTTGAAGCAAGCTATGGTTACTTTGTAAATCTCAGTCAGGTGGATTCAAATGGATATAGAGTTTTAATAATAAAAAGATAAATAAAACATAAACTAGGATATAGATACTTATTTAATTCATTAGTGAGGATTTCAGATAAGCGTATAGAGATGCTTTCGTTCCTCTGAACCTCTACTTTCCTGCTGTCTTCATCCAATCATTTCTACTCCTTTCCATGGCAAGCTTTATGTAGGGCATCACCGTTGTCAATGACTACATCCCATCCTCTCTGTGAAAATGGTCCAATGCGCTGTCACTGCATGGCTAATCATCTGTCGGTTCTCGATCATACTGGAATAGGATTTACTATCCTTTTGCGTCTGTCACTACGCCCAGCACTCGCGAGTTTGAAGCTCGTCATAGCCATCCCTTCCCAGATCCTACTCGGAATACCACAGACAAGGTTTAGACTTTTCGGATCTCAAGAATGGCCATCCATGGGTTCTAACTTATACCGCGAAGATTTTAATATCTCGGACTCGGTCCTCTGTATTAGATATCTAAGAGATATTCATTCTAGCTTGTTTGCATGTAGAACGGAAGTGTTTGTCAGGCACGCGTTCATAAGTGAGAATGATGATGAGCGTCACATAATCATCACATTCATCATGTTCTTGGGTGCGAATGGATATCTTAGAATTGGAATAAGCTTGAAATGAATAGAAAAACAGTAGTACTTTGTATTAATTCATGAGGAACAGCAGAGCTCCACACCTTAATCTATGGTGTGTAGAAACTCTACCGTTTGAAAATACATAAGTGATAATGGTCCAGGCATGGCCGAATGGCCAGCCCCCCATGAAAGTCTAAGATAGCATAAAACTAATCAAAGATCCCTTACAAAGATAGTAAAAAAGTCCTATTTATACTAAACTAGTTACTAGGGTTTACAGAAATGAGTAAATGATGCAGAAATCCACTTCTGGAGCCCACTTGGTGTGTGCTTGGGCTGAGCATTGAGCTTTACACGTGTAGAGGTCTTTCTTGGAGTTGAAACGCCAGTTTGTAACCTGTTTCTGGCGTTTAACTCCACTTTGCAACCTGTTTCTGGCGTTTGACTCCAGAATGCAGCATGGAACTGGCGTTCAACGTCAGTTTACGTCATCTAAACTCAGACAAAGTATAGACTATTATATATTTCTGGAAAGCCCTAGATGTCTACTTTCCAACGCAATTGAGAGCGCGCCATTTGGAGTTCTGTAGCTCCAGAAAATCCACTTTGAATGCAGGGAGGTCAGAATCCAACAGCATCTGTAGTCCTTCTTCAACCTCTAAATCTGATTTTTGCTCAGGTTCCTCAATTTCAGCCAGAAAATACCTGAAATCACAGAAAAATACACAAACTCATAGTAAAGTCCAGAAATGTAATTTTTATTTAAAAACTAATAAAAATATACTAAAAATTAGCTAAATCATACTGAAAACTATGTAAAAACAATGTCAAAAAGCGTATAAATTATCCGCTCATCAGACCCCTCCTTGTATCTCAAATTCATCAAGATATTTTAAACAAGTACAATTTATTATTACCAGACTTGGAACCATACAAGGATTCAATTTGATTTCATAAAGTGGTCATGAGTCTTATTAGCAATGTGATTGTGAACATATTATCCACCCATTGCCTAATGAAACCATAAATTTATTAGTGTTCAAATTCCTATTCTTCATCTATTTTAGACTCTGGTTTCTGTGTAACAAATATGGATAAATATAAATTTTTGACAAACAATAACTCCTTCATTTTTCTCTTCCATATATGGTAATTAGTTTCATTCAAACTTAACTCTCATGCCAAATAATAGGAAAAAAAATACACAATTCCATACTTGCAAAAATTATAAGAACAACAACATCCAATCACAAATAAATGGCGGCAGCAATAACGCACCAATAGGAGTGAAATGTACAAAAAATCCAAAAATAACGATACACACCAAGATTTTTAATGTGAAAAACCTCCTCAATGTAAGAAGTAAAAAACCAAGGGTCACCAAGACCAGAGAAATAACTTTACTATGATCAAAATAGGGTATAAGAGAGTCACAATTCATTGCACAAAATATGTATACAACAAGCCAAATAACTCAAGCATCCAAACTTACAAAACAAGAACAAGAAAATAAAAATACTACAAAAATAAAGCTACTTCTACATGGTTAATATCTCCAACTACAAACCTTAAATTAAAGATCTGAATGGTGAAAACGAAGAACCAAGTGTCTGGAACACATTGTTTAAATTTAAGCTCAATCCAATGGTTTACAGATCTACATTGACTAATTACAGAGACAGCTTTGTGTATGTGCAAAAATACTTTCTCTCTTCTCTTCTTTCTAATATTTTGGTGTTTTCTCTCAAAAAATAAGACCTTTCTTCTCCAAACTTAACTCAATCTTAACCACTTCCTTCTCGTGGACTTAAATACTAATATCTGAACTTTTTCTTTACATAGGAAGGGAATCCAAAATCCAACAGTTCGCTATGCTGATGTCAAACTTGTTAAGTCCCCAACTATGAGATCAGGGCCTCAACGGATGCAATCCACGATAAAGAACTCCCTTGTTTCAATTGTGTCACCTTCCACTAATGATTTAGACTTACAAGCTGTAGTTATTAGTGAAATCATAATTATCTCTCAATTCTTGGTTTTTTTGTACCTAGGGTAGAGATTGAAAACACATGGCCATGTCTTAAAGTTTGAAATTGTAATTATATATTTGCATGCACCATGATCATACCCTTAAGGTGTGAAATCATTGAATACTGTACAAAATTTTGAATAGAGTATAATTGTTTTCTCGGCAAATCAAAACCATGTAACATATTGGATGGAAGGAGATGTATGATTATTGTTTTATAAGCATTTTGCAATTTCATCATTTTTTTAAATGAAGCGAAAAATAAATTCTTAAACATTTATATTTCGAATAAATTAATCTCTAAAGAAAAAAGATATTAATGAAGTCCTCTACAATAGAAAATGTGGACAAGTAGTTCAAATTAAGACTATTACCCTAATTATAGGAGCTAATTTACAGATAGTACGTCCATATCTATTATTCTGGAGTACTTTATTGATATTTTTAGGGACTAATCTGTTAGAACTATAAATTCTTAAGGGTTTATTTGTCACTTTATTCTATTTTTTAAATATAGAAAAGTGGAGATAGAAAACTAATTTGAAGTTTAATTTTAAAGTGTGAATGATATAAACTATTTTACATCATTATTCAGTTAAATTTATTTTCTTAAGGACTATTTATAAAATAATAGTAAAAAGTAATCAATTTTATTAATATATATTCAATTTTATTAATATATATATATATATATATGATTTTTTTGTGACTATTAATATATATTGATTGAATACATATATATTTATTTTTTAAACTATCGAAGCATCGTCCAAATAAAATTCTTAGTTTAACATATACTTTTATTAGTTTTTCCCTTATTCAGGAAGATATTTTTTAAAATTAATTTTAACATACTTCTAATAGTCTTTTTTTCTAGTTTAAAGAGGTATCTTATAAATTAATATAATTTTATTATTCTAACATATTTTACATTATGCTGATGAAGAGGAAAGCAAAAAAAAAATATTTAAATTTAGGATAAAGTACTATTTTGATTCTCAATATTTGGACTGAATCCTAATTTGGTACCTAATATTTTAAATGTCTCATTTCTGTCTTAAAAATTTTCAAATAGGTTTAACATAGTCTTATCATTAAATTTGACACTAATAGTTAATAGAATAAGTAACATAGACGTTAATAATGTTACTAGTTAAAAAATTAAACTTTTTTATATTATTGTAACAAATAAAGGGATACAATACTATTATAGTAGTACTAATAGAGAGCGACCGAACGAGAGTGAAACACAATGAGGCTTCCAGCTATGCTGGGAGAAGACATAAGGGGAAGATTGACCGGGGGGTTGCACCAGGTGTTAAGGGGGGAAACAGGGTTTGGAACTTCATACAGGGATATGTTTGAGTGATGTAACCCGAGATCCGCATGTAAGGTTGAACAAGACGGGATGAGGAGTCTCGAATGATAATGAAAAACTAGAATGGCAAACATATATTCTGAGGAGGAAGAAAAGGTATGGAGATGAAAAGAGGGAGATAGTATTGAAAAGGGGGGCAAATATGAAGGCGTAGGAAGAGGTAGAAAAGGAGTCCCATTCAGTCTTTGTTGACAATTTGTTGGAAGACATATCAAAGAGCATTTTGTTCAAAGTCTTTGGATGGACCAGGAATACGGTGGATGTCTATGTCTCTAGAAAGTGTCTGAAGGGAAACGGGTGTCCATTTGCATTTGTGAGATATGAAGCCAAAGGAGGTGCAGTTAGGGCAATACAAAAACTAACACTACAAGAAAAATGCTGAATACTGTCGGAGTTACCGTGGGACATTAGCGGTGGATTTACAGGAGGATTTGGTAAAAAATTCGTCGAGTAAAAAAATTATTGTCGAATTTGGTTTTCCAACGGTAAATTAGCCAGTAATAATTGGAGAAAAAAAAGAAAAATTAGCACGATCATTGCCGTTGGATTTACCGAAGATTTATCCGCCAGTAATTCGAATTAGTGCAACACTGCATTTTGGCCATTCACAAAGGGTTCCCGTGGAATTTATTGGTAAATCCGACGATAATCCAAATTAGTGTAATGCAATGTTTGGTCATTCGCAAAGCGTTACCGTCAGATTTATCCGCCGCTACATCCGACGGTAATCTTGCCCTAATTCGAATCACAAACCCTCCTCCCCCCTTTATTTTTGAACTACTCTCTCTCTAACCTTTTCCTCTCTCTCTCTCTCTCTCTCTCTCTCTCTCTCTCTCTCTCTCTCTCTCTCTCTCTCTCTATCTATCTATCTATCTATCTCTTTCCTCCACAAACCACCTCCGGCATCCCATCCATCAGCGTCGACCACCACCAACAGCATCCAAAGACTGCGTGGGCACCTTATGTCGCGTTGGTTGCTCTGTTGCCACCATTTTCATCGCTCCCACCATTGTTGCCGCTACCACTTCTGCCACCACTGTCCCCCCTGCTACTTGTGTCGCCGGAGCTGTCTCTTCCCTCCCTCCAGGTATGTTGTCTTCCTCCTTCTTCCTATTATTTTTTTAATTTATTAAAAAAACCCTAATGCAGCCCTGCTGGTTGGTCATCACTGCCGCCACTTCGCCGTCCGTGCTACCACCACGTAAGAAAAGTCTTCTGAGTTGCTATTATCTCCAGGTAACTCACTAAAAGTAATTAGTTTTGGGTAGTTAAATCCTAAATCCTAATTTATCTAATTTAATTTTTTATGTATTAAAAAATTTACAATTAGGATGTTTGTATTAGAGATTTAACTATTTTCCAAATTTAGTTCATATATTAGTTTAGATTTAGGGTTTTTTAATTCTGTTTTGATGATTCTATGTTTGAAATTTTGTTTATGATTCCGATTTTGAATTTTGTTTTGATGATTTTTCTTGAATAAATGACCATTTGTATGCATAAAAGATGAAAACACTGATATATATATACCCACACTAGATCGAAACTAAACTTGTACCCATGCAAGATGCCCTCCATGTGACAAAAGTACCCTACGTGGCACTCCAACCCTCCAAAGGCAGTGTACTTTTGTCACACGGAAGGCGTCTTGCGTGGGTACAAGTTTAGTTTCGATTTAGTGTGGGTACATATGTCAGCATTTTCATCTTTCATGGGTACAAATGGTCATTTATTCTTGTATTTATTATTCTGATTTCTATTTGTTGTTCTGCAAGTGTAAGATCTCTAACTGTATTGTTCTGATTTCTGTTCCGGTGTTGTTTGAGTTAATTATTTTTTGAATTAATTGGTTGATTATTTTTAATTGTCTAATTAATTATTGACTTATTGTTTATTGTTATTAATTTTCTAAGTTTATTATTAACTTATTATTTATTGTTGTTAATGTTCTAAGTTTATTATTATCTGAGTTAATTATTTTTTGAGTTAATTAGTTGATTGTTGTTAATTATCTGAGTTAATCTTAACTTGTTTATTTTCTGAGTTAATTATTGACTTATTGTTTATTGTTGTTAATTTTCTAAGTTTATTATTATCTGAGTTAATTATTTTCTGAGTTAATTAGTTGATTGTTGTTAATTGTCTGAATTAATCTTAACTTGTTT
Source organism: Arachis hypogaea (assembly GCF_003086295.3). NCBI lineage: Eukaryota > Viridiplantae > Streptophyta > Magnoliopsida > Fabales > Fabaceae > Arachis > Arachis hypogaea. Next base: position 27,324,251 of record NC_092049.1, read on the forward strand.
ATTTTCTGAGTTAATTATTGACTTATTATTTATGGTTATTAATGTTGTAAGTTTATTATTAAATCTGAGTTAATTTTTTTTAGTTAATTAGTTGATTGTTGTTAAGTATATGAGTTAATCTTAACTTGTTTATTTTTTGAGTTAATTATTGACTTATTGTTTATTATTGTTATTTTTTTAAGTTTATTACTATCTGAGTTAATTATTTTCTGAGTTAGTTAGTTTGGTATTTTATGATTTATTAGTTTAGAAATTTTTGAATTTAAGTTCTTAAAATTATAAATTTTTAAACAATTTTTTTTAAAAAATTTAAAATTTAAGTTTACCATTGAATTTACCATTGGTTAAATCCGCCAAAAGTTATTAATTTAATTATTAATTAATAATATATTACCATTGGATTTACCAGAGAAAATCTGATAGCAAAAATTACCATCGGAAATTTTTTTACGGTAATTAGCGGCGAATGAAAAATCCACTGGTAAACAATTAATGACAAAGTTTATACCGTCAAATTTATTCCGACGATAATTTCGACAGTAAACATATTACCAACGGATGTTTTTGGTGAATCCACCAGTAAATCCGATGGTACTCAACATTTTTTTTGTACTGTAAATGGAGTATGAATAGAAACTAAAAGAATGATGGCGTCACAATAGCTAGATTTAGTAGAGACAGAAATAAACAAGGTGGGAGGAGGCAAGAGCAGAAGAAGAAGGAAAAGCAAGACGAGGAAAGGGGGTAAGCAATCAGTGGAGGCATACGCAGTGCGAACCTAAGGGCAACAAGGTTAGCAACGATGTGAATGAAGTTAGGTCCAATAAGACAGTGGAAAGGAGGAGGGTGGAGGTCACCGTGGATAAAGAACCATAACCAAGAATGAAGAGGAGCTTAATTGGCTCGAAGGTTCTGGCAATTAAGTTTAGCTGGATGATGGAGCAACTAAGGGAGAACTAGCAGGGACCGGGAAGGATAGAATGTAGAGATATGGGACCGTATAAGTGAATTCTCACATTTGATACAGAGTCTATCGAAGAGGAAGCATTTCATAATGAGCCACTGCTATCTATTTTTGACGAGCTTAAACCGATATAGGATTCACGAAATGTCTCAGCCGACGAGTATGGCTGAAAGTGTTGGGCATTCAAGAAGATTGGGAGGATTTGGCGGGACTTAATGATGATGGATGATATAATAGAGAAGCCATGCTCTTACAACTCAGCAAGAATCCTAATTGATACGTACGTGTAGGATTGAATTTCAGAATGGATCGAGTTAATTATAGAGGAGATAAACTTTGAAATGTTCGTTAGAAAATTTAGTAAAGTATATAGTGCACAAGTACACCCTGGAATAGCTTCAGAAAGTAGTCTATGAAGAGCGCGGGAGTCAAGCCTCTTGGAGGGTGGTCATGGCTGAATCTGAATCTGAAGTAATGGAAGTTTAAGAGACTCCTTTCAATGAAGAATAAGCAATCCTTGGCGGCGGGTGGGACCCTATAGTTAACGAAGGGTATGCTAATATCCTGGGAAATCACAGTTGCAATTTTGGGGCCGGTGCATGGGGTAATGATGTCAACTTCTCCAATGAAATCTTTAATCTTGAATTGAATTATAACTTATACATTGTTGAAAAAGGGGAGAGGAATAATATTATAGAAAAAATTAGATATGTGATGAAAATGAGCTAGAGGAGAGAGAGGCCCAATCGAAAAAAAAAAGAGAGACCACTATCTTCAAAGACTGTGGAACAGGAGGTGCTGAGCCCAAGCAAAAGGAAAGCCAGGAGGAAACGTTAAGTGGAACGTCCATTGATACAATCAATACATGCCCTTACCCACCTGGGTTTGGACCATGTGGTGTGAAAGGCCATGTACACCGGTTGACTAAAAATGCAGAGAAGGGGAACAATATGACTGAACGAGAAATGAGCCCATCAATAGATAAAGGAAAGATAAAAAAGAAAGTAGATTACGTAAAAGAGGAAAGGGAGACTCAGTTAATGAAGGAGAAGGTAGCGAAGTGTAAGGAGATTTGTGAAGTGGCAGGGATGAGATTTGATGAAGAAGATAAGAAACCGTACTTCAGAAATTTATCGACATATAGCAACAAAGTGGAAGCCAATTGTATGGGTTGAGGCCAAGAACAAAGAAGATTGTAAGGTTGATATCAAAGACTAGTGGAGGACAGAAGAAGGTTCAACAAAATAGGGGTGTGATTTAATATGAAAATTGCATTTTGAAATACTATAGGATTAGGGGGTATAGGAAAGGAAAAATGGTGAAAGAGTTATGTAGGAAAAAATAAGGTGGATATGATTTGACTTATTGAGACAAAAAAAGGTTCTAAGCAATAATCTAGTAAAAACATTATGGTGGGAGAATGATTGCTCGTGGGAGGGAGTAGAATCAGTAGGTTGCTCGAGAGGAATACTATGTTGATGAGCGGATATTTTATACGCTTTTTGGAATTATTTTCATGGTGTTTTAGTTATGTTTTGTTGAGTTTTACTATGTTTTAGTAGGTTTTAGTGCAAAATTCACATTTTTGGATTCTACTTTGAGTTTGTGTGTTTTCTTATGATTTCAGGTAATTTCTGGTTGAAATTGATAAGTTTTGGGAAAGTACTAATTTAGAGGCAAAGAAAGAACTGCAGATGCTATCAACTCCTAACCTCCGTGCATTCAAACAAGAATTTTTTGAGCTATAGAGGTCCAATTGATGCACTCTTAATGGCGTTGGAAAGCTAACTTCCCGAGCTTCCAGCAATAGATAATAGTCTATACTTTACTTTGAAAATGATGGCCCAAAATGGGAGTTGAACGCCAAAATCATCCCCTGCCCGGCGTTCAACGCCCTCAAAAGAAGCAAGCTCGGTGTTGAACACCCAAAATGGACCAAATCCGGCATTCAACGCCCCAAGAGAAGTCCAAGCATGTGAATTCACCCCAATCTCAGCCCAAACACTCACCAAGTGGGCCTAGAAGTGGATTTTTGCACCCTTTAGCTTAGTTTATCACATTTTTGTAATTTTTAATTATTAGTAACATCTTTTAGGTCTAGTATTTTACTATAAATAAGAGACTTCCTTCCTCCTGAGGATCATGCCTCCCAGGAGGGGAAAAGCACGGACATATTACATTACAGCTTCTTAATGTGTTCTTTGAATATTATGAGCAACTAAACCTCCTAGGTTAAGGTTAGGAGCTCTACTGATTCTCATGGATTAATAATATTATTGTTTCTATTTCAATCTATGTTTGATTCCATTCTAAGATGTATTTTCGTTCTTCAATCCTTATATATTTGGGGTGGAACTAGCATATGACCCCTTGTTCTACATAAGTTCTTGCGAGTCTCGAGAGGGATAGCATTTACCTACAAGCTTGAGATTATGTAAGACCCAGAACTTTTGAAAAGTCTTGATTTATTGAATTTGAGATGAGTTATGATTATTATCCAATTTTATAATTATTGGATTATTTTCTATATTTAAAGTATAAAGTTGATAGTTATGAAATAATAAAAATTTTATATGATTTGAACTAAGTAATTAATATTTTAAATATTAATACTGCTATTTTGGAAAAGGAAGAAATTAAGTATATTACTTCTAATTATTTGATATGGGCATTTTATTGAAAATAAATTGTAAAATTGATGAGCGAATAGTATATTTCTATATATAATTAGTGTTGGATTTAAATTGGATTTCAATTACTATATTTTTCCCAATTTTGTTTGAAATTACTAAAATGCCCCTAACCCTAACTTTTGGAAATGAAACTCTAATCCCCTTCATCCTAGTAGCCGCAGCCTCACCTCACTCAACACATAGTTTTTCCCCTTAACCCACGAAGAAAAGCAGTAGCAGCAAACCACACGGTTTCCCCTTCCTCCATGAACAAAGAAACAGAAGCAAAGAGGGAAAGGGAGACTGAGCTGCGGCGAAGAGGGTAAGGAGGAGCGTCACCGCCGCACCGCCGTCGCCTCGTCTAGCTGCCGCCATGGCGCACCGAAGGAAGAGAGAGAGAGATCGGGCAGAGAGAGGAGACCGAGGGCGAGGGAGCGCGCCGGGGAGAAGAAGAGGTATGGCTTGGTTGCCGTCCCTAGACGCCGTCGCGTCAGGCGCAGGGGTGGCCACCGTCGCTGCAGGGAAGCCGCACTGCCACCGTCGCATCCTCGCCGCCAGCTTCGCCGGATCTGGCCGTCGAACCTGTCCTTGCCGCCGCCGTTGGAGTCGCGAGCAGGAGCGGAAGAAGAAGATGCGAGCCAAGGCTGAGGTGGAGGAGGCACCGTGCCTGGCAGCCGCCGTTCCGTCACCGCCGTCTACCTCCGTCTCTGTTGATCTGCAACTCTGTGGTGCTTAGCTGGGGCTTCTGCTACTGTCGCCGTAGTTCTGTGGCCATCGGGACTACCGCCGAAGCTTCTGGCCGCTTCTGCCACCGGAAAAACCCCGCTGCCGTTGCTGGAAAACTCTGCCGGTAAGGTCTTGTTAATGGATCCTATTTCTTTTGAATTTTGAGAATACCATAGTCACGACTTGTTGCTGCAGCGGTCATCTGAGTCACGTGGAGGGAGAAAGAGCCACTGGGTGTCGCCGCACCTGGCCTCCGCTGCCTCTGTCGCCAGAAACAGCCACCGAGTTCTCTGTTTTGGTAAGAATTTCTGAGTCGAAAGGCCTTTTGTCGCTACTCTATAAACTTACGCTGAGGCATTGCGGTGTTGTCCATCATAGGATTGTGGATTCGTGCTTGCATTCCGTGCTCAGAGTTGCAGCTGCCTCGTTTTGTCATCCCAGTAGGTATTTATGTTTCGGAAAGCCTCGCGTTAGTATTTTGTTGTGTTTGATTAATGAATATGAATTTTGGAAATGTGGGGTAGAGTCCTGATTGTTGTATGTTGCGATTAGAGTCGTTGAGATTGTTGCGAAAAACAAGCGGAGCCGGGATTTTGGTTGTTGATTTTGGATTGAGGCGGAAAGGACTCTGTGAGGCGTTTGGGTTATGGAATTGCGTTTTGAGGTAGGGGCGCTTTCCAAAAACTACATTTTATATATTGGAATTATTACATATGGATACTGATGTGAGAAAATGTGTATTTGGTGATTGTATCGGCCTTATGTATGGTTTGATTTGCCTCGGTTGATTATGAACGTATGTTAGTTGAATTGTTGTGTGGTTTTGTGAAACGAAATGCTTTTGAAGTTGATTCTTTTAAAGCTTTGAAATCGAGTTTAATCCGTTGGGAATTGATTCGAGTTGAGTTGATTTTCTTGATAATGTGGAAAATAGAATATACTCTTGATTCAGCCTGGTTTGCTTTAAATGATCTGGTTTGATAAATGATTGTTACTGAACCGTTTCTTTGAAACTTTAGAAATAAGTTTATTCGGCTGATAATGATTTGATTTTTGAAATGATTTTCTTGGAATATGGAATTGAGATGATTGTTGGATTTGGCTTGCCTTGAACTAATTTTGGATTTTGGGCTGTTGAAAAGGATTATGGAACGGTTTAGTTGGGACCCGAACCGGGTGGCAAAGTCCAAGTTTTAAGGGAGATGCTGCTAAAATTTCTATAAAATCCGAGTCTTTATTGAAATGTTGTCTGGGAAAAATGATGAGCTGAAGGCTTCTACTATTTTAGTTGAATTATCAAGAAAAGGATGATTCATGCTTTTGAAATGAATTATTAAAGAGGAAATTGTGATTTAGTCTTGCTTCTTAAGAAAGGCATTATATCTCTTTCAGGAGAAAGTTATTTAGATGAAACTTATGTTTTAAAGCTGTTTTAAATGTGACAAGGGCAATGCCTTTGAATTTTACTTGGGGTTTCAATTAGAGGAGTTTCAACGACGTTGAAAGAACCTGAATGTCTATTGACAAGTTTCATTTTGAAATGTTTTGAGAAAGGTTTTAAATACTTCTTGAACTCTGAATTCTTGCAAGACTAAAAAAATTTTGAACAGTTGAAACGTTCTAGAATTTATCATGGGGGTTGAAGTTGGTTTTGCCTAAGTAAAGGAAACGGCTTGAAAGAAGTAAATGATTACGTGACTCGGTTTGGTTTAGATCCTATTTTATTACTCAAATCGGAAAGCCACGGTTTTAATGATTTTAAATGAATTTGGCGAAATGAGTTATGTTATTCTCCCTTAAAGACTTGGGACTCTGCCAAGGAACCTTTGTTATAGAATTCCATTATTGGATGGATAATTTTGAATGTTTCAAAATGAATCTTTAGCTTTCCATGGCTATGGAAGTTTTGGAAAGAGGATGCCGAGAGTGGCATTATTTTAAAAGGGGAATTTACCTTGAGTAAAAGTTGCTTATGGGCTTGAGATGATTTGAGAAATGAGATCTTTAAAGCCAAGGCTGAAAAGAGTTGAAACTTGATTTCAAAGTGAAATGAATTGAGAAAAGTAATTTATGGCTTAAATGCCGATTTTATGAATTTGATGATGTTGAATGGTGGAAGTGCTGTTTTATTGTGAGCCGGAATGGCTGTGTATGATTATGAATATTGGCTGGTTCTGGATTGAACCGTGAGCCAGAATGGCTGTGTATGATATGAATATTGGCTGGTTTTGGAGTGAACCGTGAGCCGAATGGCTGAGATGGATGTTGATCCATGGCTGAGAATGAAAGCATATATGCTGAGATATTGATAATTTGTGATATTGCACTTCCACTATTGGAGATACGAGTTTCCCTGGGATAAAGTAGTGGCTAGCCACCACGTGCTCCAGGTAGAGACTCGAAGCTCTTTTGACCCTATGTCGTCAGGGTGGCCGGGCACTGTGAAATTCCCGGATGAGCTCACCCCCGTGAATATTCACCAGTGAAGGTGATGGATATGGATCATGATTATGTTGAGTATAACTTGAGTTGGGGAGACACGACAGAGGGACAGTCCAATGGTTAGCTACCAGGACTTGTCTGGTTGAGTTTATAACCGACAGATGATATCATCAACCACTAGGACAGGCATGCATCATATGCATCTATGTGACATTGTTTGGGTGTGCATATTGTACTTGGTTTGCCTTTGTGACTACTTGTGATTAACTGCTAATTGTTCTACTTGCAATAACTGTTTGTTTGTGCTTGCATCTTCCTATTTGTGTTTGCTGCTGAGACTCCGTTGGACTGTGGTGATTGGTTGTTGGTTGGATTTGTTTGGGCCTAGGTCCGTGGTTGAAATGAGATGAACCGATGGTTGATTTCGGTTTTGTGTTTCTGGTTTGGAATAAAATATGAAAGGCTATTTTGGTTCTGCATAGATAAACCGTTTTGAAAGGATTTTGAGTTTTTGAGAATTGAACGGTTCTTCTTTCAGAAAAGATTTTCAGACTTTACTTTTATTGTAAACCGCTGTTTTTGGAAAGGAGGCATAAGACGGTTATTAATCAGTAGTACGGTTTATCTTCACGTATCCTATTACAATAATTCCCAAAAACCCTCTCCTGAGAACCCTTTCGAGGATGATGTTCTCACCCCCCTACATTTTTCCCCCTTTCAGGATATGGGCGCCGAAGTCACGAAGAGTTTATTTAGTTGTTGAAATGCTCTGTATTGCTTTAGATTATTACTTGTTACACCCTCGCCTTTATCTTGATATATTCTGTAAGAGGGATAGGAATTGTATTGGTTAATGCTTGTAATGTTATATATATATATATATATATGGATGTACTCTTTTTGAGTTTTTGTAAATTGTATGGTATCTATGGATGTACTTTGTCGAACAAAAGTATTTTTGGGAGCGATTTTGCGGTTTAAAGTTTTAAACAGGCTTATATTTTAGTATTAAATAGTATAAGTGTCGTCATAATGTCCGAGCTATCAGAGTCGCGCAGCCGGAAGCGTGAGCTTTGGTAGTTAGGGTATTACATTATGGTATCAGAGTGGTCTTTCCTGTAGAGCCTGAGGAATGGACTGACTATGCTTTAGTTGCATACTCTGAGTGTCTGTCATGCAATAATCTTGTCGAATGACGAGAATTAGAGCTTTATGCACATGACGATCTATTGATTAACGCCGTTAGTCTTGCATTGCATAATTCTTGGTATTAAGTTTGGCCGGCTTAATACTAGTGAATTATGTATATGAGAGCACTAATGAGTTATCATAGATGATATACGAGTTTTGAGTAAAGCGAATCACGGGTTTTGGGAATGTTAGAAACTATTTCTCGAGGCTATTCAGTTGTGTGCCTTGAATTCTGTTCGAGTCGACCTGTTCCTTCATGTCCTAACTTGAAGTTCTTGTTTGCTAATCCTCTTGAAAAGTAGTTTGATTTTTTCAACTCTATTCCTCTATTCATATGCCTTCTTGATTGATCTTAAGTGCATATGCTTGTTTGAAATCCTTGTTGCATCTATCTTTCTATGTTTTAGTTCTTTCTGATTTCTGTATTCTTTGATATGACTTTGAACTGGTCCTAATGCACTGTGCATTTTAACTCCTGATTTCGAGTACATTCTTAGAGAAATTGTTGATTTAGTTTTTCTCTTATTTGATAGTGATTACAGCCAATTTTGAGATTTTAATGAAAATTGCTGTTGAATAGATGTATACTTATCTATATGTGAAACTTTGAAGATTTCTTACACAGTTTAACAACTACTTATTTTAATACCTCGCCTATACTTTTACTGGTTTACGGAACTGCACTTACTTTAAAAGTAAATTGACTTTCTAGTAATTCTACTATAGCTCCAGTGCACATCTTCATTTGATTATGTATTTGGGTATTTTTCAGAATTTCGGAAAGAAATGGATTTTTCGCTTTTATTTCGGTTGAGTTTTGTTTCATAAGCTTCACTTAACTTATTTTGAATTGAGTCTGGTTTAGCATACTACATGATTTATGCCATTATTGTTCTTTTGAAAATGTTGGACTCATGGCTTTCTTATGAGCGAACTCATTCCTTCTTAAGCTTTTCACCTCTATGAATGTCATACATGATTCTATTTTTAATTATACATCTACCTTTTGGGAACACTACAATCAATTTCAACTTTCCTTTCTCTGGTGAATCTCATTCTTATATGAGTCAGTTTGATTCGTTTCAAAATAGTGCATCGTTTATTCTCTCATTAGCTCTACAAGAGTTTTTAGTCAAAGATTTATCATTGAGAAATTACTAATGATTGGGTTGTCTTTTCCTATGACTTTTGTATTCTTTTGAATCAATTGAAAGCTTGTTTGATGTTTCATGCCTAGTGGATCTTGTTTGAACTATCTTGGTTTAAGATCCTTTCTTGCATGGCTTGACTCCTTTTTAGTACATCTTAAACTTCTTGAATGTTCTTCTGAGATGGTGATTTTAAGAACACTTTTGGAGTCTTGTTTTGAACTTTTAAAGAAGTTTTGAATTCTCTTTGAAGAAATATTAAACGGAATTTATTTTCTGTTGCTTGATTGAGATTGAAACCATTGTTCAATTTTGACGAAGTTAATTTAAAGTTGGCATGCGCTATTTTAAATGAGGTTTTGGAAAGCTTCCTTGTTTAGTGGAAACCGGTTCATTTGTAACGCACCACTTAATTCCTTTACTAAATTGTAAGCAAATTTTTACTTCGGAGTTTCTTTTTTGAAAAGAGTTTAACTTTCTTCTTCGTCCTTGCTATAAATGTTACACACGCTTGCTTGAATACGAACTTTGAGAACTTTTGAACAAGCATTTGATTACTTCCGAGTTTTTATGAACTGCTTTTAGTTAGGTTGTGCACCTAACTAACTGTCCTTCTAAAATATTTGAGGAAATATTTTAGCTCCTAGCCAAAATTGTGTGCATTTTGCTTTTAAAACGCTACATGGTCTACTTCAACATGAAATTGTATTGAAGTAAAGCCACATTTATGCTTTTGGCTACTCTCTTGAAGAATGTTTGTTGCTTAACTTTTCTTTTAGACTGCGAAGTGATTTTTCCGCAAGTTTTCGACTCTTTTAACGAACAGAGTATTTGGAAGTATTTTAATTATGCTCTTGAGTTCTGTGAGCTTTGTCTTGGGTCTTAGATATTCTCTTCTGTGAACCTCATACTTCTTCGACTCAAATTGAATTTGTTTTAAAATAATGCGCTGATTTTCTTCTTATTGGTTCTGTTGGATTTCTTTGATACAAAGGTTATTTTTGGAGTTGTCAATCAATTTATTTCTAGCAAACTTCTTTGCTTGAGCACCCTTGTTTATCTAGAATTGGATACATTCTCTCAAATCTATGAGTACTATCTTTGACATTTGACTCTCCTTTCTAGAATCTTGTATCCTTCTGAGTAGACTCGAGAATTGTTTGATATCACGTGCGACTTCTAGACGTAGTAACGCGATGCTTTAGTTCTTTAAGACGTGATATGTGCATACGAAAGTTGAAACGGTAGGTGTGCAACGTTACGAGTTGTGATTGTTTTGTTCCTTGCGAACAGGTTTGCGATTGTCAGGCTTATGATCGAATATGGGGATTGTAAAGTGCTTGATGGAGTTGGAAAGTTGAAGCTTTGAGGTTGATATGAGATCAGTGTGCGAATGTTGAGCACACCGTTTTAACCCCATCCTGTTTTATAGCCTTCGATGCCTTGCCTTGCTATCACACGTTTGAACCGTGTCATCTTTTGCATTGAGCCTATCTTGCAACATTGCTTTGCAATCACACTCCTACCTTTGTACCTTTATGCATACGACCATCCAAGTATTTGAAAACTGTATATATATTTGTATAAATGTTTATATGTTGAGATATTTTGCTTCTTCCTTAAATGTGTTCAAGGGTGAACTGTTATGAAATTTCTTTCGTTTTGTATTAATTTTCGAGGATGAAAATTTCTGTAAGGTTGGTAGAATGTAAGACCCAGAACTTTTGAAAAGTCTTGATTTATTGAATTTGAGATGAGTTATGATTATTATCCAATTTTATAATTATTGGATTATTTTCTATATTTAAAGTATAAAGTTGATAGTTATGAAATAATAAGAATTTTATATAATTTGAACTAAGTAATTAATATTTTAAATATTAATACTGCTATTTTAGAAAATGAAGAAATTAAGTATATTACTTCTAATTATTTGATATGGGCATTTTATTGAAAATAAATTGTAAAATTGATGAGCGAATAGTATTTTTCTATATATAATTAGTGTTGGATTTAAATTGGGTTTCAATTACTATATTTTTTCCAATTTTGTTTGAAATTACTAAAATGCACCTAACCCTAACTTTTGAAAATGAAACCCTAATCCCCTTCATACTAGTAGCCACAGCCTCACCTCACTCAACACACAGTTTTCCCCTTAACCCACGAAGAAAAGCAGTAGCAGCAAACCACACGGTTTCCCCTTCCTCCATGAACAAAGAAACAGAAGCAAAGAGGGAAAGGGAGACTGAGCTGTGGCGAAGAGGGGAAGGAGGAGCGTCACCACCGCGCCGCCGTCGCCTCGTCCAGCTACTGCCTTACCGCCGCCATGGCGCACCGAAGGAAGAGAGAGAGAGATCGGGCAGAGAGAGGAGACCGAGGGCGAGGGAGCGCGCCGGGGAGAAGAAGAGGTATGGCTTGGTTGCCGTCCCTAGACGCCGTCGCGTCAGGCGCAGGGGTGGCCACCGTCGCTGGAGGGAAGCAGCACTGCCACCGTCGCATCCTCGCCGCCAGCTTCGCCGGATCTGGCCGTCGAACCTGTCCTTGCCGCCGCCATTGGAGTCGCGAGTAGGAGCGGAAGAAGAAGATGCGAGCCAAGGCTGAGGTGGAGGAGGCGCCGTGCCTGGCAGCCGCCGTCCCGTCACCGCCATCTACCTCCGTCTCTGTTGATCTACAACTCCGCGGTGCTTAGCTGGGGCTTCTGCTACTGTCGCCGGAGTTCTGTGGCCATCGGGACCACCGCCGAAGCTTCTGGCCGCTTCTGCCACCGGAAAAACACCGCTGCCGTTACTGGAAAACTCTGCCGGTAAGGTCTTGTTAATGGATCCTATTTCTTTTGAATTTCAAGAATACCATAGTCACGGCTTGTTGCTGCAGCGGTCATCTGAGTCGCGTGGAGGGAGAAAGAGCCACTGGGTGTCACCGCACCTAGCCTCCGCTGCCTCTGTCGCCGGAAACAGCCACCGAGTTCTCTGTTTTGGTAAGAATTTCCGAGTCGAAAGGCCTTTTGTCGCTACTCTATAAACTTACGCTGAGGCATTGTGGTGTTGTCCATCATAGGGTTGTGGATTCGTGCTTGCATTCCGTGCTCAGACTTGCAGCTGCCTCGTTTGGTCATCCCAGTAGGTATTTACGTTTCGGAAAGCCTCGCGTTAGTATTTTATTGTGTTTGATTAATGAATATGAATTTTGGTAACGTGGGGTAGAGTCCTGATTGTTGTATATTGCGATTAGAGTCGTTGAGATTGTTGCGAAAAACAAGCGGAGCCGGGATTTTGGTTGTTGATTTTGGATTGAGGCGGAAAGGACTCTGTGAGGCGTTTGGGATATGGAATTGTGGTTTGAGGTAGGGGCGCTTTCCAAAAACTACATTTTATATATTGGAATTATTACATATGGATACTGATGTGATAAAATGTGTATTTGGTGATTGTATCGGCCTTATGTATGGTTTGATTTGCCTCGGTTGATTATGAACGTATGTTGGTTGAATTATTGTGTGGTTTTGTGAAATGAAATGCTTTTGAAGTTGATTCTTTTAAAGCTTTGAAATCGAGTTTAATCCGTTGGGAATTGATTTGAGTTGAGTTGATTTTCTTGATAATGTGGAAAATAGAATATACTCTTGATTCAGCCTGGTTTGCTTTAAATGATCTGGTTTGATAAATGATTGTTACTAAACCGTTTCTTTGAAACTTTAGAAATGAGTTTATTCGGCTGATAATGATTTGATTTTTGAATCGGTTTTCTTGGAATATGGAATTGAGATGATTGTTGGATTTGGCTTACCTTGAACTGATTTTGGATTTTGGGCTGTTGAAAAGGATTGTAGAATGGTTTAGTTGGGACCCGAACCAGGTGGCAAAGTCCAAGTTTTAAGGAAGATGCTGCCGAAATTTCTATAAAATCCGAGTCTTTATTGAAATGTTGTCTGGGAAAAATGATGAGCTGAAGGCTTCTACTGTTTTAGTTGAATTATCAAGAAAAGGATGATTCATGCTTTTGAAATGAATTATTAAAGAGGAAATTGTGATTTAGTCTTGCTTCTTAAGAAAGGCATTATATCTCTTTCAGGAGAAAGTTATTTAGATGAAACTTATGTTTTAAAGCTGTTTTAAATGTGACAAGGGCAATGCCTTTGAATTTTACTTGAGGGTTTCAATTAGAGGAGTTTCAATGACGTTGAAAGAACCTGAATGTCTATTGACAAGTTTCATTTTGAAATGTTTTGAGAAAGGTTTTAAATACTCCTTGAACTCTGAATTCTTGCAAGACTAAAACAATTTTGAACAGTTAAAACGTTCTAGAATTTATCATGGGGGTTGAAGTTGGTTTTGCCTAAGTAAAGGAAATGGCTTGAAACAAGTAAATGATTACGTGACTCGGTTTGGTTTAGATCCTATTTTATTACTCAAATCGGAAAGCCAATGTTTTAATGATTTTAAATGAATTTGGCGAAATGAGTTATGTTATTCTCCCCTAAAGACTTGGGACTCTGTTTATAGAAGTTTTAGAAAGAGGATGCCGAGAGTGGCATTGTTTTAAAAGGGGAATTTACCTTGAGTAAAAGTCACTTATGAGCCTGAGATGATTTGAGAAATGAGATCTTTAAAGCCAAGGCTGAAAAGAGTTAAAACTTGATTTCAAAGTAAAATGAATTGAGAAAAGTAATTTATGGCTTAAATGCCGATTTTATGAATTTGATGATGTTGAATGGTGGAAGTGCTGTTTTGTTGTGAGCCGGAATGGCTGTGTATGATTATGAATATTGGCTGGTTCTGGATTGAACCGTGAGCCGTATGGCTGAGATGGATGTTGATCTATGGCTGAGAATGAAAGCATATATGCTGAGATATTGATAATTTGTGATATTGCACTTCCACTATTTGAGATACGAGTTTCCCTGGGAGAAAGCAGTGGCTAGCCACCACGTGCTCCAGGTAGAGACTCGAAGCTCTTTTGACCCTATGTCGTCAGGGTGGCCGGGCACTGTGAAATTCCCGGATGAGCTCACTCCCGTGAATATTCACCAGTGAAGGTGATGGATATGGATCATGATTATGATCACGATTATGTTGAGTATAAGTCGAGTTGGGGAGACATGACAGAGGGACAGTCCAATGGTTAGCTACCAGGACTTGTCGGGTTGGCTTTATAACCGACAGATGATATCATCAGCCACTAGGATAGGTATGCATCATATGCATCTATGTGACATTGTTTGGGTGTGCATATTGTACTTGGTTTGCCTTTGTGACTACTTGTGATTAACTGCTAATTGTTCTACTTGCAATAACTGTTTGTTTGTTCTTGCATCTTCCTATTTGTGTTTGCTGCTGAGACTCTGTTGGACTGTGGTGATTGGTTGTTGGTTGGATTTGTTTGGGCCTAAGGCCGTGGTTGAAATGAGATGATCCGATGGTTGATTTCGGTTTTGTGTTTCTGGTTTGGAATAAAATATGAAAGGCTATTTTGGTTCTGCATAGATAAACCGTTTTGAAAGGCTTTTGAGTTTTTGAGAATTGAACGGTTCTTCTTTCAGAAAAGATTTTCAGACTTTACTTTTATTGTAAACCGCTATTTTTGAAAAGGAGGCATAAGACGGTTATTAATCACTAGTACGGTTTATCTTCACGTATCCTATTACAATAATTCCCAAAAACCCTCTACTAAGAACCCTTTCGAGGATGATGTTCTCACCCCCCCTACATTTTTCCCCCTTTCAGGATATGGGCGCAGAAGTCACGAAGAGTTTATTTAGTTGTTGAAATGCTCTGGATTGCTTTAGATTATTACTTGTTACACCCTCGCCTTTATCTTGATATATTCTGTAAAAGGGATAGGAATTGTATTGGTTAATGCTTGTAATGTTATTTATATATATATGTATATATATGGATGTACTCTTTATGAGTTTTTGTAAGTTGTATGGTATCTATGGATGTTCTTTGTCGAACGAAAGTATTTTTGGGAGCGGTTTTGCGGTTTAAAGTTTTAAACAGGCTCATATTTTAGTATTAAATAGTATAAGTGTCGTCGTAATGTCCGAGCTATCAGAGTCGCGCAGCCGGAAGCGTGAGCTTTGGTAGTTAGGATGTTACAGATTACATCTCTTGGATGGCTAATCCACAATCTCGTTGGGGTCATGGGAACATCTGTTCAGCCGAGATTTGGGGCGATTAGGGCCTTTTTGGTATAAGCTAGAATCATAAAGCTTCATTTTCTGATCTGGAAGATCTTACCTTTTTTGGTATTTTGAGTAGGATCATCATAGATTGAATTGCTAGAGCTTCACCCTCGTTCAGATTGAATGACCATTAGCGTGGCGTTAATCACTTACAGCTTGCCATGGAATGAATCATTCATTATTGGAATAGACAGTAAGAAAAGTTAATCTGGAAAGATAAGGCATCTCCAAAACCTTAACTGATTTCTCACTATTATTTCTTCGCTATTTCTTTACTGCTTTCTTATTTATTTTATGCGCATTCAACAATAACCAATCAACTTTCTATTCGCCTGACTAAGATCTGCAAGATAACCACTGCTTGCTCAATCTAACGGTCCTCGTGGGATCGACCCTCACTCACCTGAGGTATTACTTGGATGACCCAATGCACTTGCCGATTAAACTGTGCGAAGTTCTAAATTTCGTGAACCATATGTATATGGGGCAATGAACTTTTGAAAGTTAAAATGGTAATGAAGGGTAGTAGATGGATTGCTATTAGGGGTATCATAAAAGAGGTCAGGATGGAGGGGACAGTGTGTGTGGTATATAGTGCACATGATAAAGAGAAAAATTAGAAGTGTGGTATGAATTGATGGGTGTGAGCATGAGGTGGAAAGTACCATTCTTAATGGGAGGGGATTTTAGTGAGATATTGGAGGTTAAAGCAGATTAGGGTGTAACAAACTATCTCAAGCAAGTGTAAAGTTCAGGGAGTGGATAGATAATATGGAGTTGTTGGATGTGAAAATAAAAGATAGAAGGTATACCTGGTATGGGGGAATGTCATACCGTAAGCTGGACAGAGTGTTTATTAAGGATGAACAACAAGAAGTCTTTGAGATGCTACATATTAGGTGCTTTCCTAGAGTATTATTTGTTTATTGTCTAATTGTGGTTGAATCTGGGAGAAGTGGACTGGGCCCTAAGCCATTTAGAATGATGGATGCATGGATCATCCATGGAGGTTTCATTTTGACAGTTAGGAGTGAATGGGAAAAATTCAGAGATATGAATCTACTTGAGAAGTTTGATGGGTTGAAGAAGCCTCTTATGATATGGAATAAAGAGAAATTCAGACACATTAATCACCAAATTCGAAAAATAGAAGATGAAATGTGAAGAGTAGATGAGGAGGTGGAAAGGGATGAAATGGACGAATGCCTAATAGCAAAAGGAAAAGAATTGAGAACAATTGCTAGAAAGGTGGTATATTAGAAGAGAAGAGTATTAGAGACAGATGGTGAGATCAAAGCATGCAGGATAAATGGATAGGAACATTAAGTATTTTTTTTGTCAATTCAAGGATGAAGAGAAGATGGAAGGTGATAGATACAATATGCATCAAAGGAAAACAAATTACTAAGTTGGGTAACATTAAGAGGGAAATAAGGCAGTTTTTCTTGAATTGTATACCGAGGAGCAGTTTTTAAAAGTGGGATTTTATGAGACTCTTGTGAACAGGGTTGGGATCTCTAATGCATAATGGCTAGAAAGAATGCCAATGAAAGAGGAAATAAAAGAAGTGGTATGGGATTGTGAACCGTTAAGGGTTCCAAGACCAGATGGATTCAATTTTAAGGTGATCGGGAAATTATAGAGGTGGTTGGTACTGATTTTTGTGCAATGGAGGACTTCTTTAAACCTGGCAACCTATCTGTTAACGCAAATTTGACGTGGGTTACTCTAGCGCACTGATGAGAGGATATTTTATACACTTTTTTATGTCATTTTCTTAGTGTTTTCGGTATGTTTTGTTGAGTTTTATTATGTTTTAGTAGGTTTTCATGAAAAATTAACTCTTTGGATGCTACTTTGAGATTTTACATTTTTCTTATGATTTTAGGTGAATTTTGGGTGAATTTGGCAAGTTTTGGCAAAAGTCTGATTCAAAGACAAGGAAAGCATAGCAGATGCTGTCAGAATCTGACCTTCGTGCATTCAAATGAGTATTTCTGAAGCTACAGAGATCCAAATGATGTGTTCTCAATGGCGTTGAAAAGCTAACTTTCAAAGCTTTCTATAAATATATAATGGTCTATACTTTTCTTCAAATTGAACTGCCCAAATTGGGCGTTGAACGTCCAAACTAACCCCTTTCTGGTGTTCAACGCCCCAAAGGGACTCAATCCAGCATTTAATGCCCTAAGGGGAGCAAGGAAGCAGCATGGACACTCCCTACTGGGTGTCTAATACCCACTCCTTCAAGTTAGAAGCCAAGCTCAGTCCAAACACTCACCAAGTGGGTTCAGAAGTGGATTTTCACATCATTTTACTTAGTTTACTTCATTTTCGTAATTCTTAATTATTAAATTAGTATATATAGAAGAAAGATCACCCTTGTTTAGGACTTTTAATCGTGATCTTCGCTAATCTTTATCTCTTTTACCACTTTTCGAACATTTCTCTGTACAATATGAGCAACTAAACCTCCTAAGTTAAGGTTAGGAGCTCTGCTGATTCCTATGAATTAATACAATTACTTTTCTATTCCAATGAATGTGTGATTCTATTCTATGATGCATTGTCGTTCTTCGTCCTTATGAATCTCGATTTTACATGAGTTCTTACGAGTCCTGACCTGGATAGTATTGAGCTATAGCTTGAGGATGCATCACGGGTTCCAACAGAATTATCTGGATTAATCGGGGTATGTGACATATAACCTCGTTAGTCAGGGGCAATTGAAGTTCCTATGACTCTAAGGGCTAGAACCATAAGAGCAGCAGTCTCTGATTCAGAAGATCCGACCTTGTCTGTGGCATTTTGAGTAGGATCAACATTGAGATTAACTTGCACGTGCTTCACCCTCTTCCAGATTGATCTAGTCCGTTCGAATGTTTGGTCTGGGCCTGAGGAGATTAATGACCACGACCAATAGCTTAAACACTTGCAGCCTTGCCATTGAAAGAATCATCCATCATTGAAGTAGAGAGTATGACGTGTTAATTCAGAAGAAGAAGTATCTCCGGAGCCTTAACTACTGCTAATTACTGTCTCTACGTTCGATTGTTATTGCTTGTTTATATGCCTACAACAAACAACAACTATCCTTCTATTCGCCTAAATAAGATTTGCAGTGTAACACCCTAATTACCCTAAGCCTTACCTCGCGTCGTAAAGCAAAGGTTAATCAAAGGTTATGACAAGTCTAAAGCTTATACATATAATATATAGAAGAAGTAATATATTCTAGAAGCCCGATGAAGGATACAGCTCAAAAACAGGATTTGAAAAGCGCAAAACGTACTCACGAAGCTACAAACTTAATGCACAAGAATTAGATATAATATAACATAATATCAGAGTATAATAATGTAAAGATTTAGCCACGACTCATGGAGTTTAAGCCAGCTAGCTATATACGACAATACAGAATTTTGAAAGTTAAAACAGCTTATACAAGTTTCTCTCTCAAAATAAGCCTCTGGGAAAAAGTAAATACAAAAGATGAGAGATATAAACAAAATAATCAAAAAGACTCCAAAATATATCCAACATCCTCCGCTCTGTCACCATCGAAGCAACTCACTGAGGTGGGTTACGACCTACATCTGAAAAATAACAACAGAATATGGTATGAGAACCAGAGGTTCTCAGTATGGTAACAATGTCCAGTGATGTAAGATATAAGACTCCGGGACGCCAGAGGTAATCCTAGAACTTCATAACCATCACAAGATTCATCTTAAAGTATAACTAAAACATTAAAGAATAATTTAAACCATAACATGATAAAGGGTAATCTAACTTAGTGGATTTTCTAACTAATAACTCTCCGCTGTCCCACAGCCTTCACCAACCTATCCTCCATGCGATCCCATCGCCACCGCCTTCCGAATCTCCTCAATCCCAACAGAATAAAAAATTAATACAATGCAAGTAAAACACAAGTATAGGCATATATGGCAAGTAATTCAAGTAGGCAATTAAGCATGTTATACAATTAGGCAAGTAATTACAAGTCGGCAAAGCAAACAAACACATAGAAGATGCACATGATGAATGCCTGTCCTATTGGCTGTGATATCACATTGTCGGTTTAACTGCCAACCCGACACATCTCCATGGAGATGTCGCCCATCGAAATCATAATGGGAACCCCCGAGATATGGTGCTCGGAACACCGTCCAGGATTTTGTGCCTGCACACTCTAGTGATCTGAAGGGATGCAAGTGGGATACTCTTACCACGGACTTCACATCTCAACGCAAGCAGGATAAACCACCGCCCTTACGCCACCGCCACTACCTCAACAGGCGGGATCCAACCGCCATCCCTGCCGGGTGCATAATGTCTCAACAATCTCAATTTAAAAATGTTACATCAGTGGTTTTGAAAAATTTATTATTTCATGGTATCAATAATTCATCATTTCAAAATCCGAGTCCTTGACTCATCTCAACCACTGTCAATTCACAATTTCCTTTCTGAACTCATTAGTTCATCTGTTCTCAATTCATATATCTTTCTCCCTTCTCACTCCACCAAACCCATCCTCAGTACACCAGAAACCTAAGCCTCCATTCTCTAACTTTTCAGGGTATAATCAAGTTAAATCTCCTAGGACCTTTTTCCATGTTTTGATACCCAAAAATAAGCGAAAGAATCTTAAATAAGTATCACAGAAGTTTACAAGCTTGTTGGGAAGGTGAAAAAGTTAAAAACAAGAATTTAGTTGAAAAACAGGGCATGTGCTACGCACAGGGGTGTGCGTGCGCACGCCCAGGAGGAAATTTAAAATGTGTATGTACGCATAGAGGTGTGCGTACGCACAAGTGTAAAAGTTTCCAATTCTGTTCGCTCGCACAAGGCGTGTGAACGCCTCAACAGAATGCACCTTCCAACGTGTGTGTACGCACAGCTTGCAAACCTTGTTGGTTGTGTGTGCGCACGGGTCGTGCTAGCGCTCTCAACAGCAAGCCTTCCCCTGTGTGTGTGATGAGCGGATAATTTATACGCTTTTTGACATTGTTTTTAGTATGTTTTTAGTAGGATCTAGTTACTTTTAGGGATGTTTTCATTAGTTTTTATGTTAAATTCACATTTCTGGACTTTACTATGAGTTTGTGTATTTTTCTGTGATTTCAGGTATTTTCTGGCTGAAATTGAGGGACTTGAGCAAAAATCAGATTCAGAGGTTGAAAAAGGACTGCTGATGCTGTTGGATTCTGACCTCCCTGCACTCAAAGTGGATTTTCTGGAGCTACAGAACTCAAAATGGCGCGCTTCCAATTGCGTTGGAAAGTAGACATCCAGAGCTTTCCAGCAATATATAATAGTCCATACTTTGGCCAAGAATTGACGACGTAAACTGGCGTTCAACACCAGCCTTCTTCCCAAATCTGGCGTCCAGCGCCAGAAAAGGATCCAAAACCAGAGTTGAACGCCCAAACTGGCACAGAAACTGGCGTTCAACTCCACAAATGGCCTCTGCACGTGCTACACTCAAGCTCAGTCCAAACACACACCAAGTGGGCCCCGGAAGTGGATTTATGCATCAATTACTCACTCATGTAAACCCTAGTGACTAGTTTATTATAAATAGGACCTCTTACTATTGTATTAGGCGTCTTTTTGACAATCCTGGATTGTATTTGGATCCTGTGATCTCGTTTAGGGGGCTGGCCACACGGCCATGCCTGGACCTTCACTTATGTATTTTCAACGGTAGAGTTTCTACACTCCATAGATTAAGGTGTGGAGCTCTGCTGTTCCTCAAAGATTAATGCAAAGTACTACTGTTTTCTATTCAATTCTTCTTATTTCACTTCTAAGATATCCATTCGCACCCAAGAACGTGATGAAGGTGATGATTATGTGTGACGCTCATCATCCTTCTCCCTTAAGAACGCGTGCCTGACAAACACTTCTGTTCTACATGAATTAAGCTAGAATGAATATCTCTTAGATCTCCTAACCAGAATCTTCGTGGCGTAAGCTAGAATGATGGCGGCATTCAAGAGAATCCGGAAGGTCTAAACCTTGTCTGTGGTATTCCGAGTAGGATTCAATGATTGAATGACTGTGACGAGCTCCTAACTCGCGATTGCAGGGCGTTAGTGACAGACGCAAAAGGATAGTAAATCCTATTCCAGCATGATCGAGAACCGACAGATGAATAGCCGTGCCGTGACAGGGTGCGTGAGCATATTATTCACTGAGAGGATAAGATGAAGCCATTGGCAAGGGTGATGCCTCCAGACGATTAGCCGTGCCGTGACAGGGCATTGGATCATTTTCCCGAGAGATGACCGAAAGTAGCCATTGACAGTGGTGATGTATCACATAAAGCCAGCCATGGAAAGGAGTAAGACTGACTGGATGAAGATAGCAGGAAGGCGGAGGTTCAGAGGAACGAAAGCATCTCCATTCGCTTATCTGAAATTCCTATCAATGAATTACATAAGTGTCTCTATCCCTATTTTATTTATTAATATTCGAAAACTCCATTATCACTTTATATCTGCCTGACTGAGATTTACAAGGTGACCATAGCTTGCTTCATACCAACAATCTCCGTGGGATTCGACCCTTACTCACGTATGGTATTACTTGGACGACCCAGTGCACTTGCTGGTTAGTTGTATCGAAGTTGTGACAATTATGAATTAAGATCAAAGCACCAAGCTTTGGAGCCATTACCAGGGATTGTTCGAGCCTGGACATCACAATTTTGTGCACCAGTGTGCGTACGCACAAGGCTGTGCGTGCACACAGGTTCAAAAACTCACAGGGGTGTACGTACGCACAAGGCTGTGCGTGTGCACACAAACCAGAAATCACAAATTCTGCAGCATTCACAGAATTCAGATTTCAACACCAAACTTTGAATGATCATAACTTCCTCTACAAAAATCCATTTTTTACAAACTTTATATCCATTTAAATATTTTTCGATGAACTTTAATTTAAAATAAATTTCAACAAATTTTGAAAGTTCACCAAAAATCCCTTTTCACCAAAATTCACAAAGTTCTAAATTTTTCAATTTCACAACCAAAACTAAACCACCCTCTCATCAATTCCCAAAACATATCAGATTTCACACTTTTCATACCTCAATTCACCACTCCACCTTATGCAATCATCAATTCCCAATTATCAAATACATAACAATACATTCATATTTCAACCAACACATTAATCAAATATCATTCTCCCATTACCAACAATCATCATAATCAATTCCAATTCCAATCTTTAATACCATACTATCAACATCAATATTTCAATTAATCAACAACCCAAATCATCAATTCATCATATATTATCATACAACAATTCCAATAACCAATTTAGTTCATTCCTATCATATGAGTTACTAGCCTAAGTGTCCAGAAATATTATATATTACATAGAAGAAACTGAAACCATACCTTGACCAATTCCCAATATGCACTAAAATCCAATTTGAGTGAAATCAAGCATCCAACCACAACCAAGTCACCAACAAGCATCAACAATCACTCCAAAGGTCCAATTAAGTGCCAACAATCACAATCTCAATCTATATACACATAATTTACAACAATTCAACCTAGGGTTCATCAAATCTATAAAACCACAAAGGATTTGAATTGCTCACCTTACCCAATGATGATTGGAGTAAAAATCCAATAGTAATCAAGTGTTAGAATGTACTTAAACACCCAAAATTACAAAATTTCACTCAATACAAAACCCTAAAAATTTGAAATTTTGGAAGAAAGAACTGAGAGGGATTTCATGATTTCCTTACCAGTTTCTTAGGTGAGTTTTGTAGAGCTCTTCGTGGTGATCGTGAGGCCGCGAACGGTGCGGCGATCGAAGCTCCGTAGCTCAAGTTATGAGCTTGAAAAGATGATGATGAATAGTAACTTTTCTCTCTTCCTTTCCCTTTCACTTCAGCCACTCACCTTGTGTGTGTGTGTGTGTTTATGGCTGATGGGTTCATTAATAGAGTGTTATATATGTTGGGCTTGGGACCAACTTGGGCCCGATCCAATCCGTTAGCGTTTTTAGCCCGTTTGGCCCAACTTTGGGCCAAACCTTTAAAATTAATACCCGATTTTTAATTTCTAATATTTTTCTGAGGTTTTCGACTGTTTTTAATTTTTCTTGCATAGTACTGGACAGACTTAAACCGGTTCGACCGGTTCAACTGCTGGTTCGCGATTTTACTCAGTTTTTCACAGAAAATACATGTTCTGACTTAGAAAAATCTACTGAGTCTAAAAATCATATTTAAATCCTCAAATTCTCATTCTAAATTTTCGGATCCTACTTTGGGCAATATTAATTATTTACTTAAATGATTAATTAGTATCGATTCTTACATACAGGATAACCACAACTTGCTCAATCCGACAATCCTCGTGGGATTCGACCCTAACTCACCTGAGGTATTACTTGGACGACTCGGTGCACTTGCTAGTTTAGTTGTGCGAGTGTAAATTTCGCGCACCATGCACAAGAAATGGGGGTTGGACAATTTGGGTGACTATAGACCTATTAGTATGATAGGATGTGTGTATAAGATCATCTCCAAGATTCTTTCGAAGAGCTTGCAGCCACTAATGGCAGGGCTAGTGGAGGGAGAACAATCAGCATTTGTAGGTGGAATGAAGATAGTTGACGAAGCACTATATTGCGTGCAAAGTTGTGAAAATCCATATTGGGCTATCAAGTGGGACTTCCAGAAGGTATATGTTAGGGTTAGATGGTCATTTGTGGATAGGGTATTAAAGAGTATGGGGTTCGGGGAGAAGTGGTAGTGATAGATAATAAAATGCTTATCTATAGCTTCAATTTCGATATTAGTTAATGGAGTTGCAACAAAGCCATTTAAACTTCATAGAGGTTTGAGACAAGGGAATCTCCTTTTTCATTTCTGTTTGTTTTGGTGGGGCAAGTCTTGAGTAGCATGATAGGATGACTTTGGGATGCAGAAAAAGTTATACCGCTTGAGGTTGGGAAGAATAGGATTTGTCTCACGCATCTACAATTCGTGAATGACACAATCTTATTATGTCCCTGTGATGTAGAATTCGCAGCAACCTACTTGAGCATCTTCAAAATGCCGAAAGAAATTGTGGTTAAGATTGCATCTCTGTAGTCTAGGTTCTTTTAGGGTAAGGCAGGAGGTGAAAGAGGTTTGCCTACAGTGAGCTGGAAAGTTGTTCAGAAATCGACAAGTATAGGGGGCGTAGGGCCTTAGGGGTGGGAGACATAACTTTAAAGAATGTCGCACCATTATTTAAATGGTGGTGGAGGTTTAATAAAGAGCAATGGCCTCTATGGAAGGAAGTTGTATGTTCGTGTAACAATCTTGATCCTACAATGGAGATACAAAAACAGGTACCAAAGAAAAACTGGAGGGTTTTGGTATGAAATTGATAACCTTAGAAGATCGGGAGGGGAGCTAGGGGACTTGTTTGTGGAAGGCTACAGCTTAGAGATGGTGCTACAACAGAATTTTGAAAAAATCTTTGGCTAAAAAAAGAACGACTTTAGCGAAGGTTTTCGCACTTGTATAGAGCATCTATTGATAAGAAATGCACAATTAATAATTGTGGAATGTGAGATGGTTATGTATGGAGGTAGAGCTTCCAATGGAGATTGCCATTGAGGGAATGGGAGGAAAAAGAACTTGAGAAACTGCATCTAGTCGTTACAAGAGTGGGGATCGGCAAAGAAGAAGCTGATGCCATGATATTGAAGCACGATAAAGGAGGTACATTTTCTATTAAGTCATTCCTCAATGTTGTATATAAAAATAAAGAATTAGGGGTTGAGCCAAACATGTTCAGTTTTACCAAGAACTTGTGGAAAAGCGTAGTGCCTTGACGTGTCAAATTAGTTGTATGATTTGTAGTACTTAAACAACTAAATACTAGAGATAAATTGCTAAAATTTGGCATTGTGGCTGAGAATGAGAGTTGCTGTGTAATGTGCTGGAGGTGTTTAGAGACAGTACATCATCTGTTTTTTGCATGTGATAAAGCTTGGGAATGTTGGGCAGCGATTTTGCAAGGATAGGACATGAGTTGGTGCTGGCCGAGTGATGTTAAAGCCTGTTTTAGTGGTTGGATGGACAGAACATTGAAGAGACAAGATAAATTTTGGTGGTCATTAGGCTTCTTCATTGTAATTTGGTGTGTTTGGAAAAAGAGGAATAACGTTATCTTTAATAGAAGTGAGATTAACACGGATAGTCTGAAAGAGATGTTGCTTTCTATATTACAACTTAGGGGCGAGAAAAGGAGAGTATCATCATTATTGAGGGCTAATATTGTGTGACGATTGACACTTGACACAAAGATCTTTTACATAGAGAAATGTATGATAAGCTAGAAAAACTGCATGGGAAGAGAATCATTGAAAGGGGATGGAAACTCGCAATAGAGTCGATCCAAGTTTTGTATTATTTAGTTTTTTATTTATTGTGATGTTGCGGAGCAGCTTTGTTTTTTGTCCAATATTTTGGTTATTTCTGTTGTTGCGTGGTTAAATCTTGTACATTTCCTCTCCCGTAAGGGAAGGTTGAACTATCAAAAAAAAATGTTATTAATTAAGTTATATTTTTTTTCATATATTAGAAAAATATAACTAAAACCTTCTTGTAACATTTGCTCTTTTTAATTTTTTTTTTGTACAAAATTCTAAATCCTAAAAATCAATCATCAATGCTTCCAATCAAAGAAAAAACTTTTATATTAGTGATCGTTGCTAGATCAATTTTACTGACATAATAGAATTGAATGTTATTGACTCTACAATATGCGAATTGTTTGTATCAAATTTAATGATGGGACAATATTGAACCCATTTAAAAAAATTTTGGCATTGAAATAGGATGTTTAAAAGTTTTTGGACTGAAATAGAACGTTTAAAATGTTAGGGATAAAATTAGAATTCGATGCAAACGTTAGAGACCGAAATAATATTTTATCCTTGAATTTAATTAACATTTGACAATAAAAGAATTTAATTCAGTTAAAAATTATACTATTAATATATTAAAATTAAGCTCTTTTATTTAATATAATTTGAGGTAATATAATATAAAAAGTGTTAAATAATTAAATAATTTAAAGAATTTTCTCATAATGGAATTTAGTTACAGAAATTATCTCAGAATGATATGATTTTGATCAGCAGATTACACGAATTGTGCCCGTACTACATTCTCCAACTTCTTCATTCTCATAATTTTCAACAATCTAATCATACTAGATTTCTTGTGACTCATCTTAGATGACACCAAATGATAAGAAAACTCCATGAAGTCACCATTTAAACAAGAATTTTGGTTTCATAAAAAATTTAAAGAATTTTCTCACAAATGAATCTAGTTACAAAAATTATATCATAGTTACAAGATCTTTATCGGTAGATTACAAGAATTATACTAGAGTTACATTACCTTCTCTAAACTCTTCAATCTCACAATTATGGATAAACAGGTAATATAAAGTTGGGGATAATTTTCAAGAACTGTTTATGACTTGTTGCAGTCAGATAAAATGAGATTTAACTAAGTTATTTGTTTTAAGTTATATAAATTATTGTAAAATTTTATTTGACTTTAAAAATTCTTTTTATTAAAATAAAAATAATAAGTCAAGATTTATTTGAATAAATATTCAGCTTTTATAGTTACTTCTCAATTAATAATTTAAATTTAACTAATTTTTCCAAAGTAGATAAGAAGAAAAGACTCTTTTTTATACTTTATCCATTAAAATATAAATTAAATAAATACTTTAATATATATAAATTATAAATTCATAGAATTAGTTTTTATTATATTATTATCATTTTATTATAATAGAAAATTTTTTAAGGGTTATATAATTTCTTTTATAAGTAATATTGCTATGTTTATAAAGCAATGTATTAGGTAAAGTTATATATGTATTTAACCTTACACTTCATTAGTCCTGATGCACCATTTCCTTAAAATGTATTGTTTCATGGATAATTATAATACTTTAAGATTAAGAACTTGTAACTCTAGTAAAAATCCTGTAATTCGAATTGTTTTTGATAAAATTTGTTGACTTTGCATAAAACTAGAGTTTAATATTGGGAGTTATTTCATAAAGTTTTGTGATCACTTGGGGTTTAGTCATAATGTGTTACAAGGAATCTAGTGTGGTCGGATTATTGGAAATTATGAAATTGAAGAGTATGAAGAATATAATGTAACTTTCGCATAATTTCAGTAATTCCGGCGTAATTCCTATAACCAATTTTCCTTGTGAGAAAATTTTTTAAAGTTTTCATTAGATTCAAAAACCATACTTAAATAGAATTTTGTGACTATTTGGTGTCATTTATGATAAACCACAAGTGATTTAGTGTGATTGAATTATTGAAAATTGTGAAATTGAAAAGTTTTGAAAATGTAATATAACTTTGGCATAATTTCTGTAACCTTCTAATTAAGATCCTATAATGCTGGTATAATTTCTGTAATTAGATTTTTGTGAGCAAGAAAATTCTTTAAATTTTTTGTTAAATTCAAAATCCATGTTTGGATGTTGATTTTATGGAGTTTTATGACTATTTGGTGTCAGTCATGATGAGTCACAAGTGATCTAGTATGATTGTATTGTTGGAAATTGTGAGGTTGAAGAATTTAGAGAATGTCCTATAACTCTGGCATAATTTTTGTAACCTATCAATCAAGATCTTGTAAATTTGAGATAATTTCTGTAACTAAATTTGCTTTGTGAGAAAATTTCTTAAATTTTTCATGAAATCAAAATCCTTGTTTGGATGGTGATTTCATGGAGTTTTACTGTCCTCTAGCTAGGATGAGTCATAAGGGATATAATATGGTTGAATTTTTAGAAATTGTGAAATTAAAGAGGCTGCAGAATGTTATAATACTGACACAATTCTTGTAACTTAGTGATCAGGATTCTGTAACTCTATGACAATTCATGTAACCGAATTCTCTTGTGAGAAAATTCCTTCACTTTATCATAAATTTAAAAACCATGCCTTGATATTGATTTCTCAGAGTGTTCTGACCATTTGATATTATCCATGATATTATAAAACTCATAACTTTTGAAAAATCTTATTAGGAGTCAATTTCAATTTATTTATTTATTAAAGACTTTAATTTCAAAAATTATTTTATTAAAGTTAATTAAATCAAGTTTTAATAATTAAATTAAAAATTTTACCTAATTTTATAATTATTAGATAATTTTCATATTTAACTTAGTCAATGTAAAAATAATAAGAATTTTATATGGTTTGACTTAAATAATTGAGATTTTAAAAATTTAATACTTTAATTTTTATGAATAAAGAAAATTAATTATATTATCTCTAATTCTTAGATTTGAGTATTTATTTGAAAATAATTTACAAATTTATGAACAAATAGTATTTTTATATATAATTATTGTTGGATAAAAATTAGTTTTTCAATTACTCTATTATCCCTAATTTTATAAAATTACCTAATTATACCCAAAATCCTAACCCTAATTTAACCCTATCACAACATATATCCTCTTCACAATCAAATTCAAATCAAACACAAAGCCATCTTCATTTACTTTTTATACTTGTACTTGTTTTGCTAGTGATTCAACAATTGATGATTGCCTTGAGTTCGCCACTTTTATTCTCTTACAATAGTGGTCCACATGGTTTTTCAATTACTTGGTACTATTCTTCGAATTTGCATTAAGCACACTCTTGCAAAATTTGCATTTTTCCTTCCATTCACCTTCAACTTTTAAACGATCAAAATACTCCCAATAAACACTCTTAAGATTAGTCTTATTGTCACCTTCAACAGGAGTTGATCCTTCTGGATTTGAGGCATTATTATCTGTTGGTTGTGGAGTTTCTGAAGTTGGATTAGCATTACTCTAAACTTCAATTTCATTATCGGTAAGAGCAACATTATTGCTTTGTGTGTCTTCTTTAGCATTACTAGCTATGAAATTATCTTGACAAACCTACATTGAAAACACAAAGCATATAAACTAGAAATATATAATAAGTGTGGAGAATAATAAAGAGATTCGATAGTTAGAGAGCATAAATAAAATATAATGGTCTTTTTTGTATTGATTAAAATAAAACTCATTTTATATATATATATATATATATATATATATATATACTAGTACTCAATGACAATTACAAATTCTTGTCCACAATTCAATAAACTAGAATAGCAGTAAAGGCAAAATCATATAAAGTATTTTCAACTAAACACAAATTGACATAGAAATTGAACTAAATAGCACAAAATTCCATCACTATGTCTGAATCTTCACATATACTCAATTTTCACATCAAAATTTAAATTGACACTCAAAAAGCAAAGTCCACCCAAATACTTAAAAATATCACTAAGTTCAAAATTTTAACTCCATCAAACCCGTAAGTTGCTAACTTTAAACAGAAAAATAACAAATTGAGTAAATGGTATTAAAGAAAAATGCAAAAATAAATCTGGTAACAGCTCTTTTTTCTTCAATTTGCAGTGGTTAGAGTGTGAAACCCACATCCCATTTGAAACAAAAATGTCAAAAAAAAAATCAAAGACACACACTTACCAATTAAAAACAAAAACAGTTTGGTGTCTGAGTTATTGACCAAAACGCAGCAGTGTAAAAGAGACAGCTCAAAAATTTTCTAAACACAAAATTTAAATCACAAGAGAAAACAATAAAAACTCTAACCAGTCAAACTCTAACCAGAACTATGAAATTAAAAATAATTGAAGCTACAGATATAATTTCTTCTTCGGCTTTGGGATGATTTGGGAAATGCTGAGGTACATATATCTTTTGTAATAATGCCATATATAATAATTAATTTGGCAAGCAATCGTATACACTAATTCACATACTGTGAAGGAAAAATTCTTCATCTAACAAAAATTATACTCATATATGCAATCTGTGAAGGAAAAAAAACTGGTACGACTAAAATGACTATTACAATAAAAAATTTAATTTTCTATATCTCATATATATATATATATATATATAATCTGATCAAAGAGGGCAGCACAGAGACAAGGGAACTTATCAGTTATCAAAGGAGAAAGACGGCGAGAAAGAGGGGTTCAATAGCTTCGGTAGCACAGTAACGACAAGTAGGTTTGGGCGTTTGGCAGCACGGCGACACGGCATCAACAGGATGACAGTGCAGCGGTAGTGACTCGGCGACGGCGACAAGCTCGGCGGAAGGCTCGATGGCGCAGTGAAGGTGACCAGATCTAAGCTTCACTGGGGAGAAGAGGAAGTGACTTTCCTTTTCTCTTATCTGCTAGGGTTGGGGCTGAAGGGACAAGTTACTGAGTATGAGGACATTGGCTGTGAGGATTAGAACCCTAGAAACTTAAAATTGTGTGTGTATGTGTGTGTATATATATACTCCGGGGCGGGTACGGGCGGGTTTATCCTGACCCCGACCCTACCCCGCCCCGGTCATCTACTCATCCCGCTTCGGGTTGGGGCGGGTCGGTACCCGCGGGTTCGGGTACCCCTGCCACCCCTAGTCCAACTCGTCGTCGCGTCGCCTTGCCGCCAAGTCACCAATTATGGAGAAGAGAGAGAAGAACATGAGGAGAGAGAGAGAGAGCGGCGCTGAAAAGGAGAGCTCGAGAAGCTATTGCCGTCGAGCCAAATGCAAGAGAGAGGGAGCTGTCGCAGTGCATGCCGCCGCAGGAGGGATTGTCGTCATAACCGTCGAGGGAGTCAATGCCATCGCGTTCTACCTTTCGTTCGTCGTTGCCTGCGTCGCCGTGGAGCTCCACCGCCGTTAGATCCATCTCCGCTTCTGCTGCCTTGGCCGCCGCCCTTCAAGCTGCTGCCATGGTGGTAGCCATGCCTCTGGTCGCCGGAAAATACTGTTGGAGTTAGCCGTTGGAGCTGCGGTTACTCTGTTCTTGGTTTCTTCTTAGTACAGTAAGTGTCTCTGCTCCGAAAACCCTTATAGTCGCTATCCTGTTATGTGTTATTGAAGATTTTGTGGCGTTATTGCTATAGGGTCGAATTTCGGTTATTGCATGTCGTGTTTAGAGTTGTCGTTGTCGCTGCGAAGGTAAAATGGAGCTGTGGTTGTGGCTGCTGCTATTGTGGGCCAAGAGAAAATAGAGCATTGTTGCGTAGTTGAGTCACAATCGAGGTAGGGACATTTTTTTAAACCCATTTTACTTTCAAGGGTTGTTATAAGATGATAATAGTATGAAAAATATATATTTATGATTACGTGCGTCTTATGAATTGAATTAAACTGTTTGGATGGAGGTGATTATTTATCTGATTGATTTATTGAATTATTGAGGAAGTTGGTTATTCTGATTTGTTGTTTTAGTTTCCTGAGTTGGTCGTTGTTGGGCTGGTTTCTTGAATTTAGTTTCTGGATTATGATAGGATGATTTGAGAATATTAAAATTGGTTTGTTTGATTTATCAAAAATGATTCTGAAAATTAGATATGATTTGAGATATGAAAATTGTTTGATTTAGGAAGCGGTTTGATTTTTAATTGGTTTGATTTTATAAATGTTTTTATATTAAAAATGGTTTTGAATTATTGAAAATGATTTTGCTGTTGGAATTAGTTTGATTTATTGGAAATAATTTGAAAAGAGTTTGAGAAATGGTTTGGATGGGACCTGAGATGGGTAACAAAATCCAACTTTTAGAAAAAATGCTACCAAAATTTTTATGAGAATTTTGAGAAGTTTTATTTTTGGTTAATTTTGAGAAGTAAACTATCATTTGTACCCACGAAAGTTGAAAACGCTGACATATCTACCCATAGAAAAAAGAAATTACCATTTGTACCCATAAAAAATTATTTTTACAGGCAAAATTATCCAAACCCTAAAAAATTATCTAAAATCCCTAAATTACCCTTATCTTCAAACTATTATCTCCTTCCTCCCTCCTCTCTCTCTCTCTCAATGTTCATCATCTGCATCATCTTTCTCCTCCCCACTAACCACTCCATTATCCTCATATGCTCATCACCTTACCACCACCACCACCACTAACCCCATCCTCTCTCTCACCAATAATCAATTAATTTTCAAACAATCCTAGCAGCAATTTTTTCAACTGCGAGCCACCTCTCCTCCTCCGTGACAAATGTCGCAGCCTTTGTTTCCGTTCTTGCAGCCTCCAGCATCAGCGTCAGTGACCACCCCTCCTTCTCTCCTTCCCTGTCTCGCCCTTGCCGACCAGAGGAACTTCGCACCATCCCCTGCTTCGCCGCCGCCAGCAGCCCCCTCCTCTCTTCACCGCCGCCACCCTCACCTACCGTGGCTACCTTCTCCTTATCACTGAACCAGTGCCCCCGACGGGCCACCGCGCTAGCCGCCACCACCGTGGTCTCCTTTGCGAACCAAAACCGCAACAAGCTCTCTCTCTCTCTCTCTCTATTTCTGTCTCTTTCGCCATTTTTTCTCCCAGAAAAAGTGAATCCAAATACATGAGGCTTCTGTGCTTGGTTATTCAGATTTGATCCTTTCTCTTCACTCTCTTCACACCTTAGATCTGTGTCCTTTTTCGCCTTATTTTTTTCAGCTTTCTCAATGACATCCTTTTCACAGTTTTCCTTAAACAGCTTCACACTCAGCTGAAACCAAGATTCAATTTTGACTCTCACCCATCGTCATCCATTTCAAATCCCTCTCTGGGTTGATTGTGATTCCTCCAAAGGTGCTTTTTTCTGAGTTAATTTATGAGGTCACTATTTTTCAATGCACTGTGCTTTAATTGAGGTGATAAAGGTTATGGTGATGAAGGAGCGGCAATAAAAGAGAGGAGGGTGTGGCAAGGAGCCATTGGAGCAGCGGTGGGAACTGAGTGGGAAGTAATGGTGAGAGTGTGTTAGAAAGAGAAAGAGGGGTAGTGGCTGGGTGAAGAGGGTGGTGGTGGGATTTGAGATTAGAAAGGGAAAGAGGAGTGGTGGCTGGGTGAAGAGGGTTAGGGTTAGAAAGGTGATTGGGTGAAGGAGATGGTGTGGTGGTGAAGATAAAGGTAATTTAGGGATTTTAGATAATTTTTTAGGGTTTGGATAATTTTGCTTGTAAAAATAATTTTTTATGGGTACAAATGGTAATTTCTTTTTTCTATGGGTAGATATGTCAGCGTTTTCAACTTTCGTGGGTACAAATGGTAGTTTACTCATTAAGAAAAATAATGAATTATGTTTGAGTTTAAATGATTTGGTTTTGAAATGGGTTTGGAACTTTGGGATTACATGATTTGGTTTGGTTTAAATTTCATTTTGATCGAACCAAATAGAGAAGCTACGAGTTTAAGGATTTTTAATGAATTTAAAGAAATGAGATTGGTTGTCGCTCCCCTAAAGTCTAGAGGCCTTGCCGAGAGGTTTAACTAATAATTGATTTTCCTTGTCTTTCGAAAGAAGAATTGGTTTTTGTAACACCCTAATTAGCCTAAGCTTTACCTCGCATCGTAAAGCAAAGGTTAATCAGAGATTATGATAGTTCTAAGCTCATACATATAATATATAGAAAGAATTAATATAATCTAGAAGCCCGATGAAGGATATAGCTCACAGACATGATTTAAAAGTGCAAAACGTACTAACAAAGCGTCTAACTTAAAGCACAAGAAACAGATGTGATATAAATAAAGATAATAGTATAATAGTGTAATATCATAAGAAACTAGTCACGACTTGCGGAGTTTAAGCCGGCTAGCCGTATACAGATATACAGAACCAGACAGTAAAAACATCTTATACAATTTTGTTCTCTCAAATACAAGCCTCTAGGAAAAACAAAATACAAAAGTAAGAGACATATACAAAATAAATCAAAAGACTCAAAAGAAGTCCGGATCCTCCACTTCTATCACCAACCAGACAACTCACCGAGGTGGATTACGACCTGCATATGAAAAATACAACAGAAATATGGTATGAGAACCGGAGGTTCTCAATATGGTAACAGTGCCCAGTGATGTAGGATATAAGACCCCGGGACGCCAAATGCAATCCTAAGCTCCATATCCATCACAAGATTTCAATCTTAAGGCATACTAAAACAAATAAGCATAATATATAAACCTTAACATAAATAAACCGGGTGATCTATCTTAGGAGATTTCTACTCTAACCAAACACCACTGTCCCACAGGCTTCACCAACCGATCCTCCATGCGATCCCATCGCCACCGCCTTCCGAACCTCCTCAATCCCAGTAGAAAATACAGGTAATATACAATGCAAGTAAAACACAAGTAGAAGCATATACGGCAAATAATTCAAATAGCAAATAGGCATATTATACAAATAGGCAAGCCATTTCAAGTAGTCAAAGCATACAAACAGATAGAAAATACATATGATAAATTCCTGTCCTACTGGCTGTGATATCACATTGTCGGTTCAACTGCCAATCCGAAACATCTCCATGGAGACGTTGTCCTTTGGAATCCTCATATGGGAATCCCCCGAGATATGGTGCTCGGATCGCTGTCCAGGTACCGGTGCCTGCACGCTCTATTGATCCGAAGGGATGCGAGCGGGATACTCTTGCCACAGACCTGACATATCAACGCAAGCGGGACGAACCACCGCCCTTACGCTGCCACCGCTACCTCGACAGGCGGGATCCAACCCCATCCCTGCCAGGCGCATAGCGTACCAACAAATCTCAGTACAAATCAGTACTTCAATGATTTTTCAGAAAACATTTTCAGTATACATGGATCAATCATCTCATTCAGAGTCCTCAACTCATCTCAACCACTGTAAATTCACATCTCAGTTCCGAACTCAATAGTTCCTAAATTCTTATCTCATACCTCAACCATTCATCACATAACGTCAAACCATCCTCAGCACGCCAGAAACCTAGGCCTCCGTTTTCTAAGTTTTCCAAATAATATCATCTAAAACCCCTAAATTCTTTCCCAATGTTTTAAATGTCTAAAACTAGGCCCAAGAGTCCTAAAGTAGTGTTAGAGAAGCTTACAACCTTGTTGAGAAGGTAGAATAGTTGAAAACAAAGTAAAATTTGAGAAACAGGGCGTGTGCGTCCGCACAGGGGTGTGCGTGCGCACGCCCAGGAAGATTTTTAAAAGTGTGTGTACGCACAGGGGTGTGCGTACACACAGGTACGAAAATTTACAAGCCTGTTAACTCGCAAATCTATGCTAGTGCCCCCAACAGACTCCCCTTCCCAACTTGTGTGTGCGCACAGGTCGCAATTCTTCATTGACGTGTGCGCGCACCAGCTGTGCTAGCGCTGCAACCAGTAAGCACTCCCCTGCCTGTGCGTGCGCATGGGTCTGTGCGTCCGCACAGAATAAGATTTTCACAGGGTTGTGCGTGCGCACAAGGCTGTGCGTGCGCACATATCAGAAATCATAAAATTTTGCAACCTTCCAGAATTTCAGATTTTTAACACCAACTTTGAATAATCATAACTTCCTCTACAAAATTCCAAATTTTACAAACTTTATGTCGATTTAAAGGATTTTTAAAGATCTTTAATTCTAGACAAGTTTTATCAGATTTTGAAAACTAAGGCAAAAGTTATGATCAGACAAAGTTCACCAAAAATCTACTTTTACCAATTGTTCCCAAATTACCAAATTTTCCAACTTTCATATCTCAAACCAACCAAAACAATACCAAACCATTCCAAACTCTAATTTTTATCCAATATCATCCTTTATATCACAATACACCAAATCTACCACATTTTCATTCACATCTCATCACCTTCAACATCAACACCAATATATCATTTCTACAACCACATTACCAATTCATCAATTTCAACTAACAACACTTATATCATCACCATGCCTTTTTAATTTACACAATCAATCATCATTATTATATTACCATCATTCATCATACTCAAACTTAACAACCATTAATTCATCATAAATCACCACATACCATCATTTAACAACTCAACAACCATTTAAATTCAAACCTATACTATGGGTCACTAGCCTAAGTGTCCATGAATATCATATACTATATAGAAAAAACTGAAACCATACATTGACCGATTTCTAATATGAACCAAAACCCCAATTGAGCACAAATTAAGCTTTCCAACACAATCCGAGCCACCAATCAACTCTAGAGGCTTCCAAACTCATAATAATCAAGCTATGTACACACAAATTATAACTAATCAACCTAGGGTTTCATACATACACAAAACCACAAGGAATCAAGTAGGCTCACCTCATTGGGACAAAATCCAATAATAATCAAATGCTAGAGTGTACCTAAATAATCAAAATCACAAGAACCATTCAATCACCATAGCCAAAAACCGAATCTGTAATGGAAGGGAGA
This sequence comes from Arachis hypogaea, assembly GCF_003086295.3. Lineage (NCBI taxonomy): Eukaryota > Viridiplantae > Streptophyta > Magnoliopsida > Fabales > Fabaceae > Arachis > Arachis hypogaea. The sequence continues at coordinate 27,360,952 of NC_092049.1, forward strand.
ACTGGGCAAGAAACTGGAAATCTATTACCACTTTGTTTAGATGAAATCGAAGAGCTCGACGAGTGCTTCGTGTGGCAACTGACGGCACGCGAATCGGAGCTCCGGAGAGTGAGATATGGCTCCAAAAAGAAGATGATGAATAGTGAATTTTTGGAACCCTTCCTCTCTTTTCTCTTTTCACGTTGCTGCTGGTTGTGTGGTGTTAAAGTGGCTGAATTGGCCACCTAAAGGGACTTATATAGTGTTGGGCTTGGGCTCAATTGGGCTCGATCCAACCCGTTAGCGTTTTTAGCCCATTTGGCCCACTTTTGGGCCAAACCTTTAAAATTAACGCCTGATTTTTAACTTCTAATATTTTTCTAAGGTTTTTTAATGTTTTAAATTTTTCTCACAGAGTACCGGGAAGACTTGAACCGATTCGACCGGTTCAACTGTCGGTTCACAGTTTTTCACGATTTTTCGCAGAAAATACATTTTCTGACTCAGAAAAATCTATATCCAAAAATCATATTTAAATCCCCTAATTCTCACTCTAATTATTCAGAACCTAATTTGGGCAAATAAATTATCTAATTAGGTGGTTAATTAGTCGCGGTTCTTACAGTTTTAAGTGAAATTGTTTTGAGGGTTTTGGAGAATAACACAAAGAGGTGGTATTGGTTTTAAAAGAAAAAGGGATTTGAGATTTGAAATACCTGGGTAGTACGCAAGGGTTGTGGCTTAGTCTCACTTGCTCCGGGCCAAGATTTTAAAAGATTATGGTTATGAATGTGAGTTTTGGCCTGGCAAGGATCGTGGTGGTGTACCGCTTGTCTAGTGTCGCGATGTACGTGGGATCGTGGTTATTTACCATCCACGGGTTGTGAAAGTATCTGTGGGGATCATCTTGGTATACCGCTCACAGATGGTGGGGATCGTGGTTATTTATTGTGCACAGGTGTGTGTTTTCCAATTGAAAATCTTGCGAGAATCATGGTGGTATACCGCTCGCAATGGTGGGGATCGTGATGGTATACCGCTCACCAGGTAGAGATCGTTGTGGTGCACCGCCTACCGGTTTTCAAGAGGATGATATCCGGGTTAGCTACCAGATGTGTCGGATTCTGGCAAAGTAAACGACACGTGAGCTCACGGCCAATAGGACATGCATACATCATGTTGCATTTGTTTGCTTTGTTTGGGTGTGCTTAAGTGTTTTGGTTTGCCTATTTGATGAATTATGTTTAATTGGCAACTGTGATATTTGCTGTAACTGTTCTTTAATTGTGTTTGCCTTGTATTTGTTTGTGCTTGTGATTGATTTCCATTTTGAGTATTTGGTGGTGGATTGATGATAGCAGTGATTTGTTTTGAATTGGACCGGAGACCAAGTTGATTTGATTTGGGCCAGAGGCCGTGATTGGTAGAATCAATGGTAAGTTTTGGTTAAAATGGTTTCTTAGTAAGCGGTGAAATGTATTGCATGTTATTTTGCGTGGAATTTTATTTTATAAGAAAAATATGAGTTTTAATTTTGGATAATGAACTAATGATCACTGGGACTGAAAATAGTTTTAATTAAAATATCTTCTTATAACAATTCTTAAAAATTCTCTTCTGAGAACCAGTGAGGACGATGTTCTCACTCCCCTATAGACTTTTCTTTTCAGGACAGATGAGGACGCTGATGAAGTTTTGCTAAGTCTTTAGTTGTACTGTTTCTGTTTGTACATATATTAGTCATAGTTCTTCCCTTGTCTTTGTCATTAAAATTTTAGAAGAGTGACAGGTGTTGTATGATTTGTATGTATATAATATGTATAAGTTACTAGTATAAGAAGTTTTGTATAACTATATATGCATGTTGATAAAAATTTAACAGTATTTCCAATTTTTTTCAAGAAAAACTGCGATACGATTTCGGGTTAAAGGCTCATGTCTTATTATTAAATAATGGAAGTCGCCGTAATATTCTCACTATCAGAGTAGCACGGCCAAAAACATGACATTCTAATAATGAGGGTGTTACAGATATGCCATCAGGAATCTTGTTACTATTTAGTTTCATCCATGATGTGCTACAAGAGATCTAGTATGGTCGTTGGTCGGATTGTTGAAATTTATGAAATTGAAAAAGTTTGAAAAATGTAATGTCACTCTAACATAAATCCTCTAACAAGCCTATTAAGATCCTAACTCTGGCATAATTCATGTAACTGGATTTCTTTATAAGAAATTCATCGAATTTTTTATTAAATTCAAAATCCATGCTTGGATGGTGAATTTTTAGAGTTTTTGTAACTATTTTGTATAATTTATGATGAGCCATATAGGATCCAATGTGGTTAGATGGTTCGAATTTATGAAATTGAAGAGGTTAAAAAACGTCCTGTAATACTAGCACAATTCTTATAATCTAAGATCAAATTCTTGTAACTGAATTTTTTTTTTGAAAATTTTTTTTTATTTTTTTTATAAAATTGAAATCCATGCTTAGACAGTAATTTCATGAAATTTTAATTGTTAATTAAACTATTGAGTTGTACTTTTAATTATTAAATATAATCCTATAGAGTTTTAATTGTTCATTAAATCACTGAATTTATCCTTAATTCGAGTTGCGTTAATCGAAAATTGATTAAAAAAAAGCCTAACCTTCCTTCCCAACAAGAAATAATGAAAATAAACCCTTCAAGCTCAATTATTATATTATACACAGAAATATCTTTACATAAAGGTGAAAAATAAGCCTACCTCAAAATATGCTAAAGAAGGGAAATGATGGAGGGAAAAACTAAATGGTTAGCAAGGTCGGTTCTTTACATTGAATAAGCCGCAAAATGAGAATAAATCTACAAGTTTTAATCCTTATGGTAAAGGCAAAAATTTTACAAGTGTAGAATTAACTATTAGAACTATTAAATACTCACTACAACATTTTGGGTCTATAACTACGGTTTTTTTAGTCATGGTAAAAAATTACGGTTTTTTAGGATGACCAAAAAAAAAACTATGATCACGGTTTTTTTGAAAAGGGTGACCATAGAGTACCTATGGTCACGATTTTTTAAAAAAGAGTGGCCTAAAAGGGTCTATGGTCACGGTTTTGAGGGGTGACCTAAAGGGGTCTATGGTCACGGTTTTTTACAGTGACCAAAAAGGGTATATGGTCACGGTTTTTCAAAAAAGGGTGACCTAAAAGGGTCTATGGTCACGGTTTTGGGGGTGGTCTAAAGGGTCTATGGTCACAGTTTTGGGAGGTGGCCTAAAAGGGTCTATGGTCACGGTTTTGGGAGTGACCTAAATGGGTCTATGGTCACGGTTTTTCAAAAGAAGGTGACCTAAAAGAGTCTATGGTCACGGTTTTGGGGGTGACCTAAAGGGGTCTATGGTCACAATTTTGGGGGTGGCCTAAAAGGGTCTATGGTCACGGTTTTGGGAGGTGGTCTAAAGGGGTCTATGGTCACAGTTTTAGGAGTGGCCTAAAAGGATCTATAATCACGATTTTAGGGGTGACCTAAAGGGGTCTATGGTCACGGTTTTTTACCGTGACCATAGATAAAAAAACCGTGACCATAAGTCTATGACCACGAAAGAATAAGCCACGGCAAAAAAACCGTGACCATAGATCAAAAACCGTGACCATAGACCTATGGTCACCTTTTTCACTAACCGTGACCATAGACCTTTTTTTTTTATAGTGACTGCATAGCTACATTATATTACATTAAGGTCTGTAATATCTTTTTGGTATATTTCCTACTTCAAAATTCAAGCATCTTTAACTTCTTCCTTCATCAACATGGCATCGTTTTTCAGCTTTTTCTTCCTGAGATTGAAACCGGTCTTTGATCGCTTGGCTTTAGGATTCTTGGCAGATTCTTGTCGGCTAACTCAATGGTGTCAAAACCCGATTTGTCAAGAGGAGACAGAATCACTAATTTTACAAATGGGTCTTGTTCGTGCAAGGGTGCGCGGCTCCGTGCTAGATGTCGGCTTCCAGTGGTTGACGAAAGGGACTTTGTCTTGCAGCGGAGAAACGCCTAGCTTGAGCACGAATCGGGCGGAGAACCTGCAAAAAAGACTCCGACGATCAAGTTAGTGGAGAGTAGTTATAAAATAGAGTATAAGGATGGAAAAGCATATACGAGTGTCTTCCAGTCCGTTCTATTTGATTTGGTAGCAGCCGTTTTATAGATTCGTGGATTGATTCTCTTTGATAGTTTGTTAGAGTGGATCTCGGTTTTTAGCCGAGATTCTTGGTGATCGTGTTTATCCATTATTTGTTTCATCCGTTGTGGCTGACGTGGCCGAGATATAGGCGAGCAGTTCCGAGTTATAGGGCACAGTACATAGCCCCCAAGCTTGACTTGCTTTGAGTTTTTAGCAAGTTGAGCTTTTAAGACGACCTATATCTCGGTTAATCTTATCAGCCCCCAAACTCAACGTTGTGCGCCTTTTGATCTTGAAGCAATTAATTCGTTGAAAAAAGTTTTATTAGGATAATTGGTTTGAGCGGGATATTATCCCATATTTGTAGGGAAACGTGCTGCCATTATGTCACTTAATTACTGTAACTGGACCGGTTTTGACCCTTGATTTCTCTGTGGTTTTCGGTTTTGTATTCCCACTTTGTTAGTGGGTTGTAATAGACTGTTACTCTTTGGTTTTCTTGGGAAAAGTCACTCCTTTTCTCTCTGTCTTGAAAGAAAATGACTTCCAAAGGTTAGATTTTTCGCTTCCTTCTTTCTCTACCTCTTTTCGCGATTGTAGTCTGTGATGGAAAGGGAAAAGTTGAAGGTTGTTGAGGTTAAAAAAGACGACTTTTATTATTGGGTTCATGATGATGTTAAGACCCGTGCTTCTTCGTACGGTAGCTCCGATTCTCTTCAAGAATTTCGTGCGATGCAGTTGGTTAAGGGTGGCACCAATGTCGCTGTAGAGCTTCTCCCTTGTTCTAACGAGGATAGGGTTTGTGAGCGTAGGGGTGATTGGGCTTACTTTTATATGTACACTCCGTGTTTCTCTGAACTAAATGTTAGGTTTCCCTTTTCTACCTTTGAATGTGACGTATTGACTAATCTGAATTCTGCTCCTTCCCAGTTACACCCTAATTCCTGGGCTTTCCTAAAAGCTTATCAATGTTTAATGACCTTTCTTGAGTATCCTCCTTCTCTGGGTGTGTTCTTTTCTTTGTTTCAGTCAAAAGGGGTTTGGAAGGGTTTGTGGGTTTGTTTGAGTAGCTTTCCTGGCCGTTCTATATTTCTTCTCTATAAGTCTTCGTTTAAAAATTTCAAGTCTCTATTTGTGAAAGTCCGTTCTATAGAAACAGAATACCCTTTTTATCTTGATGAAGAGCTGATAGAAAAATTCCCGTTGTATTGGTGTTCCGAGCCTAGGCAAGTACTCGAGGCATATAGGAGTGACGAGGAAGATTTGGTTGTTGATTTTCTGGTGAGAAACTTTGCTTCCGGCGAGTGCCTCTCAATCCCTGAGATGTTAAGTTTTGAAAAAGATAATGATAGGGAGGGATTGCGTGCTTATATAGGTAATGTATGTGTTTGTTTCTGGTATTAATTTTCTATTTGTGAGACTGATGTTTTTGCTTTGCTTGTAGGTGGACGAGTACCACATCTTAATTCCTCCAGGCTCCAGTCTTTTCTTGATAGGAAGGAAGAAAAAGGTGCTAGTGCCTCTGCTGCTCTGAATGTTGATGAGGGAGGTGCTGCTTTTTCGACTGCACAGCCTGTTACCTCAAAAAGGAAGAGGGGAGTGCCTGATGATTCCTTGGAGGTGCTGTCCGAGGAAGATAAATCAGTGGCCGAGGTTACTACTGCTGTTTTTGATCGTCAGCGCAAGCTTCATGGTTTCATTCCTGGTGCCAATGTTCATTCTTTGTGGAGCGATCAATTTCCTTTGACCGAGCTTGCTGATCGAGCGTCTCAATTTCCCGGGGATATGGCGCTCACGCGTCGTGTTGGCCTGGAAGCTCTGGGCAAATATGTTCAGGTATCTTCTTCGTTTGTCTTCTCTTTGTCTTTTTCCTTTGCCTTATTTGGGTTTTACATTAATTGATTTGACCAGGTTGTTGCCTCCCGCCTACTATGTGTTGGCCGTACTACTGAACTGCTTGGAGCAGAGAGGCAGATTGAGGCTGATAAGTTTGCGGCTCTGGAACGCTCGGTGGAAGAGAAAGAAAAGGCTATTGCCGAAATGACGGCAAAAATGAAGGAAAAAGAAAAATCTGTTCTTGAGGTCTCTGCTAAGCTGGAAGAGAAAAATCAAGAGGTTGTTCGCTTCCAAGATCAGATTCAATTGTTTCAGGCCGAAATTAGAGATAATGATAAGACGAAAGGTGAGATGACTGCTCGGATCCATGAGCTGGAGGATCAAGGGATAGAGATGTTTACTTCGGGGTTTGACCGAGCTGTTGCTCAGGTGTCTTTGTTTGATCCCGAGTTTGATGTTCGTCAATTTGATGTGACGAAGATAGTCGTTAATGGCGAGTTGGTTCAGGATGAGGCTGGCGAGGATCACGATGAGAACGTACCCCCTCCTGTTTGAAGTTTTTCTATTGTTGTTTTTTAGGAAGTAGTCTGAAACTTGTATGTTATTTTGAAAACTTGTTGGTTTGTATCCAAACCTATCAACTGTTTCTTCGATCTATGACTTCGGAGTTTGTTTTTTGTTAATATGTTATGGCTATTGTTGTTTTTCAGTATGTCATGTAGCAAATGTATGATTTTTATATAGATAGAATCGTCCCTCACGCTTGAGGTGTACAGGATGGTCGGCCTCGTTAAAACCTTCCCGAGTAAACCCTCCTTAGGGAAAAACCTCGTGGCTAGGAAAAAGAGTACCTGACCACCCTGTATGTTACAATATTGTCTCAACTATAATAGTATTTGAGTGATGAGATGTTCCACGTATTTGGCAATGTTGTCCCATTCAATGTTTTCCAGACGATAAGCTCCTTTTCCGACCACTTTAGTGATTCGAAAAGGTCCTTCCCATGTTGCTGCCAATTTTCCATGGCCTGGTGGTTTCCGAACGTCTTCTAGCTGCCTAAGCACTAGATCTCCTTCCTGGAAGGTCCTTGGTCTCACTCTCTTGTCGTATTGACGCTTCATAGCTAGTTGCATTGATTGTTGCCTTAATTGTGTGAGACTGTGTTCTTCATCGATGATGTCAAGCTCGGCTCGTCGAGTTTGTTCGTTAGAGTTGTCGTCGAAGTGCTCGGTCCTTGTCGACCCTTGGCTGATCTCCAAAGGGATTACACATTCTGATCCGTACACTAGGCGGAAAGGGCTTTCTTTAGTTGTTGATTGGGGAGTTGTGTTATAACTCCATAGTATCTCTGGTATTAGCTCGGCCCAGTGACTTTTAACCTCGGTCAGTTTTTTCTTTAGGGCCTGCAAAATTACTTTGTTAGCCGCCTCTGCGAGCCCATTTGTCTGTGGGTGCTCAACAGAGGAGAAACAATGTCCAATATTCATGCTGGTTAAGAATGATGCAATTTTTTTGTCAGTAAATTGCCTACCATTATCAGAGATAAGTTCCCATGGAACACCATATCTACAGATGATAAATTTCCAAATAAACTTTTGTACCTTATCCGAGGTTATTTTCGCAAGTGGTTGTGCTTCTATCCACTTGGTAAAGTAGTCGATGGCTACCAAAAGGAACTTTACCTGACCTGGCGCTATTGGAAATGGTCCGAGGATGTCTATGCCCCACTTGTGGAACGGCCAGGTTGCGTCCGATGTATGTAACACCTCGGCTGGGTTGTGTATCAGTGGCGAGCATTTTTGACATGATTCGCACTTTTTGACCTTGTCTGTGCAGTCCGACCTTAAGGTCGGCCAATAGTATACCGCCCGTAAGATCTTTGTAGTCAAGCTTCTGCTTCCAATATGATGTCCGCAAATGCCCTCGTGGACTTCGTCTATTGTTAATTTAGTGTCTTCTCCTGCAAGACATTTAAGTAGTGGGCGGGAGAAGCCACATTTGTATAGATTATCTCCGATTAGGGTGAACTCGGTCGCTTTCCTTTTGAAAGACCTCGGGTCGCCTTCTGGCGTTATTCCTGTCTTCAGGTAGTGTATTATTGGTGTTCGCCAGTCTTCGCCCTGTGATAAATTAAAAACTTACTGCAAATCTAGGCTAGGTTTTGTTAGCGTGAGATGCACCAACTTTCCTGACTGCTGATCTTCCCTGTGTGTTGCTAATTTAGATAATATGTCTGCTCTAGAGTTTTGTTCCCGTGGTATATGCGTTATTTCGAATTTTTGAAAGTTTTTTATCATGTTCTTAGCAATATATAAGTATTTTTCCAAGAGTGTATCTTTGGTTTGAAAATTGCCGGTTACTTGCTGAACTATGAGCAGGGAATCGCAATATACCTGTAAGCTCGGCACCTGGACTTCTTTAGCGAGCCTTAGCCCCGCCAATAATGCCTCATACTCGGCTTGATTATTCGTTGTCTGAAATTGAAATTTGATCGATTACTCAGCATATACGCCTTGGTTGTCTTTTAGCAGTATTCCTGCCCCGCATCCGTTGTCATTGGATGCTCCGTCCACATCCAGTTCCCATGGCTTTGTTTCTTCTACTTCATTTGTGAATTTTGAGATGAAATCGGCTAGGGCCTGGGCCTTGGGGGATCCTCTGGACTGATATGTGATGTCAAATTCTGAGAGCTCGACCGACCATTTGGTTAGCCTTCCCGCTAGGTCAGGCTTGGCTAGGATCTGTCGAAGTGGTTGATTGGTCCGAACTATAATTCGGTATCCCTGGAAGTAATGCCGAAGTTTTCGAGCTGTGACGATTAATCCATATGCTAGTTTTTCTATCGTCGGGTACCTTGTTTCAGCACCCTGTAGTACTTTACTTGTGAAATATACTGGTTGTTGCTCTTTGCTGTCATCTGTTACAAGTACCGAACTGATTGTGTTAGTGGAAATTGAAAGAAATAGGTGCAGGGGCTTACCTTGCTCTGGCTTTCTCAATATGGGCGGTGATCCCAAGGTGTTTTTGAATTTGGTGAAGGCTTCTTCGCATTCTTTGGTCCAAACAAATTGGTCCGACTTCTTTAAGGTGTTGAAGAAGTGGTATGACTTTTCTGCTGCTGCTGGCAAGAACCGAGAAAGAGCCGCCAGCCGACCTGTGAGCTGTTGGACCTCCTTTTTGTTTCTAGGAGGTTGCATGTTAATTACGGCCAAACATTTGTCTGAGTTCGCCTCTATTCCTCTGTTTGTTAGCAAGAAGCCGAGGAATTTGCCTCCCTTGACTCCGAACGCGCATTTTTCTGGGTTTAACCTCATGTTGTGTTTTCTGAGCTGTGTAAATACTTCGTCCAGGTTGTGTTTGTGCTGTTCTTCCGAAGTTGATTTTACCACCATGTCATCCACGTATATTTCAATGTTTCTGCCTATCTGATCTTTGAAGACTTTGTCCATAAGCCGCTGATATGTTGCCCCCGCATTCTTCAGCCCAAAGGGCATGACTTTGTAGCAAAAATTTCCTTGGTCTGTGATAAATGCTGTTTTTTCTTCGTCATCTGGATGCATGAGAATTTGGTTATAGCCTGAATAGGCATCCATGAAACTGAGCACTGGAAATCCCGAGGTGTCGTCTACCAATCTGTCTATGTTAGGGAGGGGGTAACCATCTTTAGGGCATGCTTTGTTTAGATCGGTGAAATCCACGCACATGCGCCACTTTCCCAAGCTTTTTCGTACCATCACGACGTTTGCTAGCCATGCTGAGAATCGATGTTCCCGGATAAACCTTGCCTCCAGGAGTTTTTTGGTCTCTGCTTCTGCCGCTTTTCTCCTTTCGTCTCCCAGGTTTCTTTTCTTTTGTCGTATAGGTCGGACGTTTGGATTGACAGCTAGCTTGTGGCAAATGAAATTAGGGTCAATATCGGGCATGTCAGCTGGCGTCCATGCAAACAGGTCGGCGTTGTCTTGTAATGTTGTGATAAGGTCGGTCCTTCGTCCTGTAATAAATGCCGATCCTATGTTAGTAAATTTCTCATCATCACCCATTCTTACCTTTTCGAGGTCGTCTGTTGGTGTTGGACGACTGTCGTCGTTTCTGGGATCGAGCTCAGCCAGCGTTGGTATGTGTTCCGAGTTAAAGACAGTGTGAATCCGAGGTGTTTCCTCCTTCTTTACTGTTTTGAGGCTTGCGTTGTAGCATTGCCTTGCCTCCTTGTGGTCGGCGTAAACTGTTCCCACCGTGTTACCCTGCAAGGGAAATTTCACGCAAAGATGAACAGTTGAAACAATAGCGCCGAAAGCATTTAATGATGGGCGTCCGAGAATGATATTATAAGGGCTAGGGCAATCGACCACTAGAAATTGGATATCCAGTGTTTTGTTATTCGGAGATTCCCCAATTGTTGTCCTCAGCCAAATGTACCCTGACACCGATACCTTTTCCCCAGAGAACCCTACCAATTCTCCGGGCGACGGTTGTAGTGCGTTGTCGCTGAAATGCATCTTTTTGAAGGTGGAGTAGAACAAGACGTCGGCACTGCTCCCTGGGTCGAGCAAGACCTTTTTCACTGTTAATTCCCCCATGTGAATCGAGATGACAACTGGATCATCTAGATTCGGATAGGTTGTTTTAAGGTCGGCCGTGCTGAAGTCGATGCGTGAGGTCGGACTAGGTGTTTGTCGTTCCAGGTGAGATCCTTCCATTGTCATCATTGTTCGGTAATTCCTTTTCCTGGCCGAGGCGGTGGTTCCGCCTGCAGCAAAGCCTCCCGAGATGTAGTTTATGATCCCCTTAGATGGGGGTGTTTCGACCTGTTTGTGTCTGTTGTCCCTTTCTGCTTCTTTTTCTATGTCTTGCTGCCTTCTTGACGAGATATATTTGTCTAAGAGTCCTTGCCTGGCCAGTCTCTCCAGTAGGTCTTTTGCTACAATACACTCGTCTGTGGTATGGCCGAACTTTTGGTGAAAAGCGCAGTGTTTGCTTTTATCCACGTACGTCTGATCTTGGTATGATCCTGCTCGGACTGGTGGTTTGATCAATTTGTTGTGCAGGATCTCTTTGATTATATCCTCCCTTTTTGTGTTGAATTTTGTGTATGTATCAAATTTCGGTGCTAGTTTGAATGATTTCCTGGAGTCTTTGCTTATGGGCCGATTAGGCCTCTCTTCCTCTTTCCTCATTGGTTTTTCGCTTCTCCGTGCTTCCCTGAGTTCTTCGATTTCAATCTGGCCCTGGGCTTTTTCTCGGAATTCCTCTAATGTCTTCGGTTTTGCTACCGCGATTGCTTCCTGGAATTTCCCGGGGCGAAGGCCGCTCTTGATGGCGTGCAATTGTACTTCGGGATTAAGGTCGGGGATCTGCATTGCTGCTTCTGTGAACCGCATCATGTATTCCTTCAAACTCTCGTGTTGTCCTTGCTTGATCGTGCTGAGGTAGTCTGAGTCCCGCACATAAATTTTAGAAGCTGCAAAATGATTAATAAATAATTTGGCGAATTCATCAAAACTTGTTATTGAACCTGCAGGTAGGTTAGAGAACCATAATAGGGCTGCCCCATCTAAGAAAGTAGGAAAAGACCGGCACAAGATGGGATCGGAGTCACTATTAAGAAACATCATTGATTCAAATTTCGTGACATGGATTTTAGGATCTCCGATCCCCTTGTACGGTGTTAGGGTCATTGGAAGTGTGAAACTTTTGGGCATTTTAAAACTCATTATCTCTTCTGAAAAAGGATTCGTCCGTCGGCGTGTCGTTTTGGGGACAGTTTCCCCCGTCTTCACATTGGATTCTGACTGACGTTCGTCATGCTGATCTGTGGCTATTTTCTTATTGGCCTTCTGTTCGTCATTTTTCTGTACCTCCGCCAATTGCTCGGCCATCCGCTGGTTTTCTGCAAACAGGGCGGCGTTCGCGGCTAGGAGGTCAGCATTGGTCGGATTGGTAGAAGGCGTCACTGAGTGGTCCGTCATGGCTCGGTACCTGAGTAGAAAGCAAGATGTTACGCTGTTAACCTTAGGAACTTAAAGAGCGAGGTGGGGTGGGGCCCCACGGTGGGCGCCAAATGTTCGTGCAAGGGTGCGCGGCTCCGTGCTAGATGTCGCATTCCAGTGGTTGACGAAAGGGACTTTGTCCTGCAGCGGAGAAACGCCTAGCTTGAGCACGAATCGGGCGGAGAACCTGCAAAAAGGACTCCGATGATCAAGTTAGTGGAGAGTAGTTATAAAATAGAGTATAAGGATGGAAAAGCATATACGAGTGTCTTCCAGTCCGTTCTATTTGATTTGGTAGCAGCCGTTTTATAGATTTGTGGATTGATTCTCTTTGATAGTTTGTTAGAGTGGATCTCGGTTTTTAGCCGAGATTCTTGGTGATCGTGTTTATCCGTTATTTGTTTCATCCGTTGTGGCTGACGTGGCCGAGATATAGGCGAGCAGTTCCGAGTTATAGGGCACAGTACAGGTCTAATACAATTTGCGGAACCTAATAAATATAAAAATGATTTTCAAGCCATTTTCATATTAGTTCACGTACTCTTCAATAAGTACATGCCAATTCAACAATTTGTCAATTTGTCATAAACTCATCTTTCTATGTTCTAACATTTACGTAACATTACATCTATATTATAAGATAGGATACCAAAGCCCAAAGTAAAAAACCAAACCAACAAGACCGACATGATATAATTCTCCTAGTATTTAAATATTTGAACATGGTGAAATTAATATTCTACCTCTTAACTCTAAAATGACAAAAATGCTCTTCTGAACATGTATAAGACAGTTTCTCCCTTAGCATGGTTGGTGTATCATCAAACAACATGGAACCATCACACCTTTTCACAATTTCAATTCAATAAATCAGAAAATGCAAATAAATAAATAAATAAATATCAACCCGGGGTATTTAATCAACACTACTTTTGAACTTAGATATTAGTTGTAACCCGTACATTGACAAAGCAATCATGGAACTAGAAGCACATGACAGAGGCAACACTTCTCGGCTCCCTCATGATGAGGGCTCTCTTCATGACATCTCGGACTATGAATTTAGCTTCTGGACATGTCTCTGAGTAATATCCCAGTCGAAGATTCGATGACGATGCCAAGGCTATGTGCACAAGTATTATGAGGAACACAAACATGGTCATCAGTTGGCTTGTAGGCATGTCAAAAATGTTGAAGATGAAGCCCTTCTGAACTGTATTTTAGATAGAGATCAGAGTAGGTCAGTGTATTTGGGTATGGTAAATTTCACTTGAAATATATAAGTAAAATTCACCCTTCACGACGTCTCTTCAGCATCTGCCGAAATAAAAGCTCTTCTACACCATAGCATTGCCCAATAAAAAAATTGTTCTTCTTTTTATTTTTTGGGGGGTATGCTTTTATGCTAAGTGTGGCGAAAATGATTTTCCAATTAATATCCAAAACATGTATCTCTAATTGGAAAAACTCATATATATGAACATTAAACTGGGACAGAGGAGAAGCCAATTTCACGAGGCAACAATGTCAAATAGGAAGGGAGTTAGACGAAGAGAAGTAATTAAAAGAGGAGGATGATGATGAGGATGATTAGGAAGGGAATGTGATATGATGGGAAATAATTATTTTGGGGATCATGACAGATTTTGAAACCGACAAAAAAAAAGGCGATGAGTGAGAGAAATATTTTGGGGTTAGGGATGTGAAAGTAAATTTGCATATTGTCAACTAGTATTTCATTGGTAAAATAGCACAACCTATAAATGTATCTTTTATAAAAGGATGATAGTGCATAAAAATTTGTTATAATTTTCTAATCTTTTTATAGGAAATATATATAATTGATTATAATTATATTAATTATTTTATATTATATGACTTCTATATATAAGTGATTTCATTTATTGTTAAAAATTTTAAATAAATTAAGTTATTATTATTTTTTATTTAAGTTTAAATAAAAATAAAATTAAATATTTTATTCTATTTAGATTTTTAAGATTTAGTGAAAACCAATACTCAAATATAAATAGAGCTCTGAGGTTTGAGAAATTCAAAATTTTTTAACATTGACATATAGCATCAAAAAGTTTATAAAGAGTGTCTTTTTTATTTTTTAGTGAATTTCTTAGTAAGCATGGCCAACCATTTTTCACTCTTTGTCACTTTATTTTTTTCTCACCTCATCAAGTAAGTGATATTTGTATAACTCTTTTTGAAGTTTATAGTTTTGTGATTAATAATGAACGACAACTTTTTTTTAGAATAATTCTTGCACTTATATTAAGGGACCAAAAAGTATATTATATTTTTAAGAAATATTATAATTACTTGTGAATTGTAATTTGTGAATAATATTAGAATTTCAGTATTTTTTTTTATTATTGAACCTTTATATTCATGAGACTACACCAAATCAATTATTAGTGACTGTTTTTCTAAATTAAAATTGAAGACGGAATTTCCTATTGAATGATATCATATAAAAAAAGTTATTTTGTTTGGTTTTATGCTGTGATTTGTGTTCTAGATGCAAACTTCTGTTTTATTTTTATTACTAACCTTTTAAATTTTAATGCAGTTGGCTCTGAAATTTTCCAATGATCAATATGGCTACTAATGTAACTTCTTGTTAAAAGTGTTGGTGATGCTTGAAGGCGACAATTACATCTTCTCCATAGAATGGCCATTTAAGGGAGAATATGAAGGTGGAGAATATATTTATGGCTTTCCTGGAATTATTTTTCTTAGTTGCTCATGAATTTATTTGCTTGTTTATTTAATATTATTTTTCTTGTCTTTTAGTCTTTAGAGGTACAAGTTTCAAATAAACAAAGAAGCTCAAAGAGGCCCATGGAAATGACAAAATCAACTCTTTGTAGTGATATTATGTCAATACCCCTCTTTTTTAATAAGCATTCATAAGAATTTTTATTTGCTTTATCTTAATTGTTTTTTTATTTTGATTGGTTCTTTTCCTTTTTTAATAAGCATTCATAAGAATTTTCATCTGTGAGTGCTGCCAGTCATCCTGAATTTCAGCTATGCGGCAACATGTATGTTTATCAACTTCTACTTATTCCCTTAACTTGAATTAATATTACATAAGGCAATACATATTGAACTTTGGAACGTATGTTCCTCATCACAAAGCAATAGAACTTTGTTTCCAACTTTTTGTTAGGATGCTTTAAAATTTACTTCAATTTCTTTATCAAGTTGAAAAGATCTAATGCTGGGGAAGCTAGACTAGATCCTCCTTGTTCTAGCTTTCCAAATGATTAATAGTTGGATTAGTTCGATAATTGGTTAAATACATGTATATGAAGAATCAGTGCACAATGTCTCTACGCAAATATATCATGAATGAATATGATTTTTACATTTTTTTTTCACCTTGTAATCTTTGTGTCTGGGTTATGTGTATAATAAGAAGCCTATCCTTTTCCACCTTATATGGCACCTGCTGCAGCTTCTGTCCGAAAGGTTTTTCAAGGCACATGTTTTAAAATCGGATAATAAAATGTGTGTTTAACTTCAATGAAATTTAATGAAAAGCTCGGTTTATGATAAAGCCAAAATCTCAGCATCCATCTCATTGGACACTAGTTCACAAAATGATCCTAACCAATCACCTGACTCAATTCCTCTTTTTATTGTTATTGTTATTATTTTTTTGTTCTATTGTTATTTACATTGTGTTTCATGTCATAGATAGCTTGGTTCTCTCATTTATTTGCATAGCACTTGCTGCTATTGAATTCTTTCTGATGGAATACTTGTAATTTAATCCTACAAGAAGGTACAGAATTGGATGTTGAAACAAATTGGGTTATGACTTATGAGTATGATAAGAGGCCTAAAGAAATAATAGGGTTACTCCGTCTAATAATTAGCCATGCACTATTTTGTTTGCCGTTGATTTTCTATAATAAGGTCAGTACTTTTGTGCTGTTATGCTGCTGATTGGCATTGGAATTTGTTAATATCTCACTTTTTCGCTTATGATTTACTCTCTTGTGAATGTAGATGGAGTGTATGTACTCCATTTTTGATGCATTCGATAGAATTTTCTTTTCGTAGGTTAAGGCTGTGTATGACATATTAATTATTTTATATTATATATATATATATGTGATCTTATTTATTGTTAAAAATTCTAAATGATTAAGTTATTATTACTTTTTGATTTAGGTTTAAATGAGAATAAAATCAAATATTTTATTCTACTTAAATCTGTAGGGTTTAGTGAAAACCAATACTCAAGTATAAATAGAGCTTTCAGTTTTGAGGAATTCAAAATTTTTTAACATTGACATATATCACCAAAAAGCTTACGAAGAGTGTCCATTTTATTTTTTAGTGAATTTCTTAGTAAACATGGCCAACCGCTTTTCACTCTCTGTTATTTTGTTTTTCCTCGCCACATCAAGTAAGTGATATTTGTATAATTCTTTTTGAAGTTTATATTTTTGTGATTAACAATCAACAACAATTTTTTTTAAATAATTCTTACACTTATATTAAGGAACCAAAAAGTATACTATATTTTTAAGAAATATTATAATTACTTGTGAATTGTAATTTGTGAATAATGTTAGAATTTTAGTATTTTTTTTTATTATTGAACCTTTATGTTCATGAGACTATGCCGAATCAGTTATTAGTGACTGTTATCAGTAATAACATCTAAAAGAGGATTAAAACTATAATGCTCTAAAACTAGTTATAATAAAATAAAACAACAAAAGAAAAACAATATTCTAAAATTTTGATACGAATAATATTTTCTAATAACATATAAAATATATATGTATGTAGGTGCTCTTATGGTTATGGTAGCTAGTGATCAATGCAAGCAAGACAATGGTGATTGTACCGCCGATTGTAACAACAGATGTGCGGCGGCTGTTAGTGGCAGTCAAGGGTTGTGCGGCCCCGGTCAGGGTGGACTGAATCGATGTTGGTGCTATTACGAGTGCCAAATAAAAATGTGTAATGAAAATTTTAGAATGAGCGATAATTGTGAAGACGATAAGTGTACTCTTGCTTGTATTAACAAGCATCCTGGCCGTGCAGCTCAAGGAAGATGCCCATTAGTAATTCCTCCACAAGTAACTGATTTTTGTAGTTGCACTTTCTTGTGCTCTGCTATAGCTAAAAAGTTTTTGCCTTAAATTTGAAATAGAAAAGGTTGATTATTCATTAACAACTTATAAATGATGAACTTAGCTACGTATAATTAAGTCTTTTTTTCTCCTTTTGTTTTTAGTTTGTTATATTTCTCCGTCTTCCAAAACAGATGATTTGTTATTTGGTCTATTTGTTAAGAGAATGAGAATTAGAATTAGAATTTAATTTAAAAAAAGTATTCTGTGATCCATTGTTTGTCGTTAAATAAATGATTATTATGAATAAATTGTCATCGTATATACTTAACTTAATAAAGCACTAAAAATGTATAAGTCTATATTTATTAATTTTTAAATTTTTACATTTATTATATATTATTAATTTTATAATCAAAATACACCATGTGTTATTCTCCTATTACAACTTAAATCAAATATTTCTTTCTAAAATTAAAGAAATCAAATCTTTCTTTTTAAATTTAAAGAGTTCTCCCCTCCTTTCTCTTTCTTTCTCTATCTTTCTTATATATCATTATCAATATTAATGACTAATTATAAATTTGACAATCAAAATATGCATGACATTCTCTAATTACATTCAAATTAAATTTAAATTAAAATATAGCTATATTATATATTATATTTATAATTACTAAGTAATTTAATAACTAAAATGCGTCACATGACATTTTCTTATTAAAATTTCGAAAATATTTAGTAACAAAAAAATAGCCAAAAACAGTCATAACTTGCCTTATTTAGCATTTATTAATTGTTGCAACAATTAATGAATATTAAATTAGGCAAATTCTTGCTTTTTTTTTTTGTCTCTCTAGCATTATCGCTAAAATTTAGAAAAAATATTTTCCTCCAAAATTAATAACCCTCCTTCTTACATTCTCTTATCTACCTATCTCTTTTTTTCTATTTCTCTTTATCCTTTCCATTCTATATATAATTTATATTTTATCTTTTATATTTTATATTAGTAATTTGACAAATTAAAATGTGTCACCAGATTTTTTTATTATAATTAAAATAATTTTTTTAGCTTCCAAATTAACAAACTCCCTCTCTCATTCTTTTTCTTTATCTTTCTCTCTCTTTTTTCTTATTCTCTATTTTTCTCTACCTTTCTTTTCTATAAAAAATAAAATTAACAACATAATATAATTTAAATAAAAAAATATTATTATATACATAATTTTTATTTAATTTTAATTTTTTACTACTTATCTTTCTAATTTATATTTTTACTTCTTTTCTTTGAAATATATTTTTTTTGAATCATAAAAAGCTCAACACAAAGTAGTGGAGCAAATAACCAAACAAAGTACTACAAAAAGAAAACAAAAAAAAAAGCCTGTCATCTCCCACATTGTCATCAACAACGAAACGGATCACTTCCAGTCCAATCTGTAAAGCTCAGAGTTGTCCTCCTTTGTATGATCTCAACACCTGCTTCCTCTCCCTTGAAAATCCTAGCATTACGTTCCAACCAGATGTTCTAAATCACCGCAAAGAAACCAGTCAGCCACACTTTCTGCTCCTGTTTTCGCCTGTGCATGCCAATCCAATTTTCAAACAGTTCTCTTATGGTTCCAGGGATAACCCAATCTTGACCAAAGGATCTCAACCAACTACATCACACCTGCCATGTTATGTCACAAAGAAGAAATAAATGTTGAACAGATTCTACCTCCTTCTTACATAGTACACAGATATTATCACTGTGAATGATCACGCCTAATCTACTCAACATTTCTTTGGTATTAACTCTACCAACCAGCACAAACCTTAACTCTACCTCCTTCTTTGGTATTAACTCTACCAACCTGCATAAAGGAGTTCGTAGAAAAAACACCTTTACTCTCAAACTTCCAAACCACCTTATCCTCTCTCTGCCATGTGACAACTTCACTGGCCTTAGCCTCTCATAAAGCTAATGGACGAGTTCAAGCTCCTATTGGAATAACTCTCTCTTCCACTGGAAATTCCAAATCCACTCGAAGTCATCCCAGAAACCACAATCCCCTATTACAGTTCCTTGTTGGCTTGAAACAGAGAATAGTCTTGGGAATGACGCTTTCAGAGGCCCACTTTGTAGCCAATTATCTTCCCAAAATAGGGTGCTCCTGCCATTCCTACTTCCAAATTTATTACATATATAATTTAAAAAAAAATACTAATGTTATGATTAAAAGTTAAAATTAAAATTTAATTATTTTAAAAAAAATAAATTTAAATTAATTTTATAACTATCAATATAAATTTTTTTATACTAATATTTAATTAAAAATATCAATATTTTATACCTATCAATAGAATTTTAGTAATGCAAGAAAAAATTGATAACTCGGGCAATGCATAACGAAGAACACAAAACCATATCATAACACATTAGTTCATATGTCTGGTAAGTTAATACAAATCAATTTAAGCATGAATTATAACTAAGCATATTAACCTCAATTAGAATGTTAAACAGAAATCACAACGAAAATTCCAATACTAAACTGCTAGTGAGAAAACATACCATCAATAAGACAAGTGTGATTCACAGACACTTCACCAGTTCACCAGAAGTCCTGGTTGAAGGATGCAAACTACCCAAAGTAAAAAGCATTGACAAAGAGAAACACAGTGAATATCAGAACAGCCAATAAATATTTGTTTTAATAAACAATCAAGGTTTAAAAAAATTGCATGCATACAAAAATATTTAAAGCTGAGATTTTCAGATCCAAAACACAAACACACTTGAAGATCAAAACCAGATACATTAACAATTTAGAGTTAGAAAATCTCCGATAAATCTATCTGATGCAGACATGTAGTAGTGGGTAGATATAATTAGGTTATAACTTGTTGATATGAACAAAAACATGTAATGTGAATCTTTCCAATTTTTGAAAAACTCATAATTCTAAAACAATAGCATGTCAGTTTGAGCGGCTATCAAGTGTTATTACATTGAATGCCCAAATAGATCATGCATGAAAATTCCTAACCTTTCTCACCCTTTTCAATTTTCTTCTCTGCGTTCCTCTTTGCCTCTCCAGTTTCAAGCCGCTTCAGCCTCTTGAGTCTGTTCGTCTCTGCTGCCTGCATATATAGATGTCGACACCAATAGCGTTACTGACAATTCCGCCGGATAGAGGAGTGACCGATTCGGGTAATTATGGACCCGTTATTGCGGCGGTGGCAGTTATAACCCTTTTGTGTCTGGTGGTGGTAATGCTCTGTAGAAACCGGAGTCGTCAGATAGAGAATTGGGTCGAAACCACCTGTGCCTTATGCGTCGACGGCACCCTTGATGTTGAGTCTCATCATCTTCCTCCTCCTGTCACCGCCTCGTCCTGTTCCGCCGCCTCAGGGGGTGGCGCCGGAGAATAGTGGAGGAGGCGAAGATATGGCGGCGGAGGTGGAAGCAGGTCCATCACGAGAGATCAGTCACGAACCTGAAGAAGAAGATAAATATATAGTCATGGACTGAGAAAAATATTAATTATACATTACAGAAGTAACAACGTACTAATAACTTCATTTTTATTCCTTCTTTTTTTTTTTTTTTTCTTCCTCCAAATGTGCGTTAAGACGCAGGAAATTAAAATGAAGTTTAATGTGGTTTCTTTGAATGTTGTAATATATATCTTAGAATTAAAAATAGGCAATTTGTTCACCAAAAAAAAAAAAGGCACTTTTGATTGACAAGTATCTTAAGAAAAGGTGATTAGATTAATTAAGTCATGTATAATTAGTTAGTAGTTTGGGCCCCTACTGTGATTTATGGGCTGGTTATCTTTTCTGGACCTGTAAACCAACCAAAAATATATATAAAACCATGATGATAAAATGTTGCACTTTTTATAATAACTCAGTTTTATTGCAAAGTGGTTTGCACAACAATTATTTAGAGTGCATTATTTTTTTAGTATTTTAATGATCAAAAGACATTATTTTGTATATAAAAACTTGTAAAATAAAACTCACATTAACGAAAGAAACTAATTCAATTAGAACGATTGCTTTCAATAAAAAAATATCATTAGTATTCGTAATTAAATAAAATATGGAATTAGTGTTAAAACAGAAGATTCCAATATTATATTTATCAAAAAAATTCTTAAGGATTTGAGAGTTTAGAAGTTGACCAATATGTCTTCAATACATCATTTATATTTTTATTGTTCGTAATTAATAAAAAATAAATATAAATAATTTTTTTAAACCAATTTATTTATAACGTTTAGTTAATATCCGTGTGATGTGAATAGAAATTTTTTTAAAAGGTAAAAAAAATAATTTTTAATAATTTATTTTATATTTGTTTCAATAGATGATTTAAAAGTTATTATTTATAATTGTCTAAATGTATGTTGTAATGTACATAGTTTCTTATAAAATAAGTCAAAGTGAATAAGTTGTAATAGTGTGATCATTGTTTATTTTTTTCTCAATATTATATAGAATATTAAATTATGTATATTTACATGATGTCAATCACATCCAATGGTACAATTTTTTTTGTTAGACAGCTTTTTTTACAGAAATTATTTTCTTTATGGAAGTTAAGGTAGTGTATTAGCCAAATATTGAGAATGTAGGTGTATTGTCGAATGGTGAGATTCAATTTTAACACAGTAGGGGGCGTGTTGACAGTGCCTTAGAGACGTGTCAGGCAATAAAAACACGCATGTGGGTGTGGTGAGGTGAGTTGAAGGGACATGTGGCACAGCCCTACCAACACGCAGGGGTGTGTTGCCTCTGAATCTTGGTAGATCAGCAGGGTCTTTGCTCCTTTCCGAGGAGTCTGGAGCAACACGGAGGGGGCGTGTTGCAGGTGGTCTGCATGCAGGGGATAGCCCCCACTCCGATAATCAACAACGTTCAAAGTCCCGTTTAAAGTCCCTCTATAAATTGAACTTCTGGAACCATTTCTCATGCATGAATGCTTCATATGTTCACTTTGAGAGGAGAAGTTGAGAGTGAAGATAAATGTAAGAGTTAAGTTTTTTTTTTTTTATTTGTTGAATGCTTCACAATTTGATCGTGAGAGAAGAAGTTGAGAGACTAAAGAAGAGTGTTAGAGTTAGGATTGTTTGAAAAAAAATATATAAAAAAATTATTAATTTGTAGTGTGTTTAAAAATAGTACATAATTATACGACACCTGAAGAACACATCATCAATTATTTGAATTATCCAATTTATATAAATTCATAAATTTTATTATTTTATGTAATTTAAATTAAGTTTTTTTTTTAATTTTTGTTATTGTTAGTAATATATGAAAATATAATATTATTATTTTAGAATATATTTTTAATAATATTTACGAATAATAGTTTTAGTTGTCTAATATAATTATATATGTTTTGTTTTATATAAATGTAAATATTATTTAAATTTTTTTTCGAATATAAATGTTATATATGTTCGTTTATTTTTTAATATAAATATTATTACTATATTGATTTTTAATGTATTTTCAAAAGTAAATATTATTATTTGTACTAATTATTATGTATAATATGTAAATAAGTAAATATTTTTTTAAAAGTCTCTCTCAGTGTGCTTCATCTTTTTTATTTATTCCGGTGTATTATTTTAAGTTGCCAAATTTTTATTGGGTAGGCAATAAAAAAATTAAACTGAAAATAATAATTTTAAAAGACACTCACTAATTTTTTAAAACACGCATCCAGTGCTCTTAATGGACGAATAGAAATAACAATATTTTATATTTATGTAAATTATAATTATAAATATTTTTTAATATTTTTTATTTATTTAAACTAATATTTAGTGAATAAATATGTTTTTGTTGAACCAGTCAAACAGGAATTTGATGGTTCGTAAACTGGATCCGCCGCTGACGTGGAATCCGATGGTTGAAAATTACTTACGCTCAACGGGCTTCTACCACGTTTCTAGGATTGGGTTGATAAGAGGATTTTATCCTTTATTAGCTGCTTTGGTGGAAAGGTGGAGGCCAGAAACTCATTTGTTTGTATTGCCGGTGGGTGAGGTTACTGTGACACTGGAAGATGTCGCTCATATATTTGACTTACCCATTGATGGAGAGCCTGTGAGCGGATGGACAGATAGTAGTAGCGACTTCATACAGAGTCAGAGCATTGCGATATTCGGTCACCCACCGGCTCTCAGTAGCTCTTCAAAATCTTATATTAAGTTGGGTTGGGTTCGGACTATTAGAGACGCAGAGCCATTGGATACCGATGAGTTTATTAAAAGATATGTCAGATGCCAGATTTTTTGTTTGTTGGGTTCAACCCTATTCACGGATAAGTCGACCGCATATGGAAATTCAAAATATGGTCTCAGAATTAAGTGAATATAATTCTTCGTTAATCTTTTGTATGTTTACCTCACAAAGGGATTAGATGGTAATATCAACATAACAATACAAACACAACGAACAAGAAAAATATTAATGAATAAAGGCAAATTTAAAAATACAAACACGACAAACAAGAAAAACATTAATGGATAAAAGAACCCTAAACATACAAACACAAAGGCCAGATTAGGTCTACGAACCACCATCGTCACTAGCACCACTCGGTCCAGCACGCTGAGGACATCTATTCTGACTATGACCCTGTCTACCACAGAACGGCATATCCGAGGACCACGCATATCGCGTGAGTCCATTTCATTCAAGTATCAGGTCAACTTGGGACGACCTTTCGATGTTCTCCTCAAGGCGAGATTAGCGACCAATGTGGGTCCCTGATAAGCAGGCCATGTCTCTGCATCGCCTAATGGTACAAACTCAAATCTGTAGACTTTACAAACCTCTGTCATTCTGTACACATCATGCACATACAGCTGCCAATCAAGTCGCTGGTTTGCACAACAAGCAATAACATGTCGATATGGTAGTCGTTCCACCTGAAAGTGTCCACAGTCACATGTTCACCTCGCAAGATCAACTACCAACACCTTTCCATTAGGCATTTCACGAACCTCAAACACCTCGTTCCGTCTATCAAACCGGTGCACAACTATATTCCCAGCACGTTGGATGTTTGCTTCTATCCTATGTTGTGCAAATACAGAGTAATTAAATCCAGCACGCTTGCGTTCGTGAGTCTCGGCACTCTTTCGCGTAAAAATTTCGTTTAACCGATAATACGTTGCTCGGACGAGTGCCAACACTGGGAGGTTTCGGGCACCCTTCAAAATTGAATTAATGCACTCCACAAGGTTCGTCGTCATATGGCCCCATCGATGACCCTCATCAAATGTCAATACCCAGTGTCTAAGTCCAATGGCATCGCACCACCGGGCATATGCCTCGCCTCGCTCTTCCAACCTCTTGTAATTGATGTTGTACTCCTCCACTATCCTTGAATACCCTATGTTGACAACAAGTTTTTGCAAGTGCGATACTTTGAATGCCCTTAAAAAGTTGCTACCGATGTGCCTTATACAAAACATCCAACATGCTCTCGGAGGTTGCCAATCACCACCAGAACGATTTACTGCTGCCCGGATTCACTCACGTCGATCTGAGATCATACCCACGCCGTCTGATCTAACAACATGCTTTCGTAGATTCCTTAGAAAGAAGTGCCACGCATCAGCTGTCTCGCCCTCCACCAGGGCAAAGGCGATAGGCACAATGTTCTGGTTTCCATCTTGTGCAACAGCAACTAGAAGTGTACCTTTGTATTTTTCGTACAGATGTGTGCCGTCAACTTAAACTAGAGACTTGCAATGCTTGAACGCCCTAATGCATGGATAGAAACTCCAGAATATGCAGTGAAGTATTCTGATACCATCCGCCTCCTCAGTCCCATTGTACAGTGGTCGTGTTTCTATTTGGACTATTGAGCCAGGCATCTTCTGAGTCATGACCGAGAGCCACCATGCCAAAGCTTGATAAGAATCCTCCCAACCACCAAAAACTTTGGCTATGGACTTCTGCTTTGTCAACCAAGCCTTTCGGTAACTGATGGTGTAGTTAAACCTTGACTGGACTTCCGTAATTATAGATTTGACCTTGATGGACGGGTCACTCTCAACCAATGGCCTTATAGCCTCAGCAACTGTGTCCGAGTCTAACTTGGAATGATCCTGTAAAATCGTTCCCATGGTGCATGTGTGTCTGCCGTTGTATCTCCGTATCTCCCAACAACTTTTTTTCTGTATCAAACTGGCTCGGATAAGCCAATTGCACCCACGCCCATACGTCTTGCATTTTGCATAGAACGTCAATGGTTCGGACTCATAAACATTGTAGTCGACTCCTCTAGAGATAGTGTAACTTCTGATTGCTGCGACGACAGACTTTCTAGAACAATACTCTATTCCTATCCTGAACTCTCCGTCCTCAGGATCAGCAACACTTATAAAAAGCAGAAATCATCATTCATTGATCCATCCGAAATATAAATTTACAAAAACATATTATTCACTCATCATGTACCTATGTTTGCATATTCCAGAAATTCCGGTGCATTCATCACGTCAAGATCCAAATTATGCATAAAAGGTGGGACGTTCATCGGTTGACTGACTGCAGGGTGAACCACCACATTCTCCACTTCTGCTTCGACTCCCACATCACCATCCTCGTCTTCATCGCCAGCTTCATAAGTAGCTTCAAAGTCCTCTTCGCACTCACTGTTCATTTCTTCATACACTGCAGCTCTATCATCCTCTATATCTAAATCATTTTGAATCTCATCTGCCTCTATGTCTTCAAACTCAACATACAGCTCAATCTGTGGCTGTCGCATTTGAGTTTGCCGGTGAATCTGGAACATATTTTGCATACTCTCCTCGTTAGTGATCGGCATGATATGAAACTGTATTAGACCACCAAAAACTATAACCGGATTCCGGTACAATATACTGCTCACTCTCCTCAATATACTGTTTTCCATGCTTTGACAGAGACTGTTTTGAAGCTCGATAAATGTCATGGTGCATGGAACCACAAACGAAAACGGATTTTGACACACAAACCCCACTCCCTCATGAGTATTTCATATAATCTCACCATTGCGATACACTATCACGTTTGCGGTACCCTCCATTACACTAGAAACACACTCAAAGAACACTCTTCTTCGTAATGAAAATGATACCGGACGTTGCCTTATATAGATGAAGTACTCAGCACGCCCACCCCCGTGTTGCGATCACCAACCAACCAGCTTTCGACACGTGTAACACGCCCCCCATGTATTGCAGGTTCGTACAACCAAACTTTGCCAAGTGGCATTCACGCCCACCCATGTGCTGACTCAGCACGCCCCCATGTGTTGCAGTCTACAAGTAACACGTACTCCCGCATGTTAAAAGTGTTTGCTGACACCACCAATCTATAAATACACACACTGCACCCATTTTAAACTCAAAAACCAATTTTAATCCCATAACCAAATTATTTTGCCACAGTTTGAACAGCTTTTAATTTTGGGAGATTCTATAGTGCTAAAACTCAATTTCATCTTCACGTGTCTTTTCTTTTGTGATTATGCGTGTCCTATGAGAATGACGGTCGTATTGCAATTGTCACAGTTAATTCCAGTACAAGCAGAATCAGGACCCACAAATCATTGTATTTATCTCCTAAATTTGTTAGCTGTAAACTTAAAACTGGCCATAAACACATGTTAACGATTTATTTAAAGAAATATATTTTATAATATTTTATATTATTTTAAATTTTTTTTGTGGACCTGGTTTTGGATTCTAACGGGAGCTTTTGCGCGATTTAAAAGTGGGTGTGTACAGTAAATTTGTTAGTCAATTTAGATTGAGTTTGAGCAATAAATAAATAAAAAAATTAAAAATGGGCCTCTGTTACTAAAATAAAAAAAAAAACTTAAGAATGTGTGAACGTTTTTTAGAAATGCAAGACCAAATAATAAAAAAAGAATCAATTTTCTAATTCTATTATTTGATGTTAAATTTTTTTTATAATATTTAAAATTTATTCATCTTTATATTTTAAATTAAATATTAACTATTTAAATTTTTTTATTAATTAAATATCAAATTTTAAAATTCTATAGCAAACACCATAAGAAAAAAAATTCTTTCTCATGTTTTGTTATTATTAATAAATTATGAACAATCTTAAACTCCACATATCACAATACAGTCAAGGTTCTGAAAACCGAACCGGTCATCGAACCGCTCTAGGCACTGGTTCATTGGTTCATAGGTTCAACCGGTTTGATTGTGGTTGAACCGTAAAAACCGTTTTATAATAAAATAATAAATAAAATATAAATAAGCACATGAAAATATAATTATAGTCTAATCTAAACTTTAAAATATCATTCAAATTAAAAGTACTACATAAACCAAATGTTATAATCTCATTCAAATACAAATTCAAAGTTCAAAAGTCAACAAACAACCAATCAAACGCCAATGAGTAATAGCTCAAATGACATAATCTCCCCATACTCAATTAAGAGGTTGCGGGTTCGAGTCTCATATCTTTGGTAAAAAAAAAAAAAACCAATCAAACATAACATAGCAGCATCAAAATGATCCAAGTTTGTCATCAATCATCAAAATCCAAGTTCGCCAAATGCTTTTTCATTCTATTAATTCCCCCGCCCCCAAAAGTACTCAGACAAAATAAGCATTGGTAATGCGGTTTTCCATTTATATTCTGTAAAGCAACGTATCTCCAAGCAGGATCAGTTTTCCCCCGAACACTACAAGTTTGTGATTGATTTTCGTTACTCGCGGAGGAAGAGAACGTTCATTCGAAGCAGAATTATTTTCAGCATTATTATTCCTAGGTAGGTCTTGGTTGATACTTTCTTCCATACCTAAATATTACCAGCAATCCAACCCAATAATCTCAACTCTCAAGTTCACAACAAATGAACAAACAATATCCAAATTCCAAAATCAGAGTATACAAACAACATCTCAGGTTCAAAAAATCAGAATTAACACAATGAGATTTCACAAAATCATGTCACAAAATCAAAGTTAACACAATCAGATTTCACAAAATCAGAATTCACACAATCATGTCACAAAATCAATTCATATTTCATCACAAAATCAGTTCATATTTCATCACAGTTTCATCAGAGTTCACAGAGTTCACATATCACTATATCAGTTCATAACAGTTTCAGAGACTCAGAGTTCAGTTCATCAGAGTTCAATTCATCAGAATCAGTATCAGAATCAGAATTTAGTTCATCAGAGTTCAGTTCATCAGAATCAAAATCACTAAATTAAAATTTACCTGGAAATGAGGAAATCTATTGCTTTCTCTCAGAACTCGAAGGACTTCAGGCTTTAATTTTTTCAACGCTTCAACGCTTCTCTATTGCTTTCTCAGAGGCAGAGCTCGACGGAGGTGACATGCGAAGTGGTTGAGGACGCGACGAAGCTGAGTGCGCGACGGAGCTGACGGCGGACGGTGCTGACTGCGTGAGGTATCTGAAGGCGCGACGGACCCAACGGCGCCACGGAGCTGACGGCGCGACGCTGCTGACGGCGTGACGGTGCTGAAGGCGCGATGGAGGTGAGTGCGTTGAGGGCTTCAGGCGTTCTCTATGTCTCTCACAGTCTCACTCTCTCTGAAGTCTGACCCATGCTGAACTGTGGTGGGTCGTGGCGACCTCGTGGAGTCGTGGGTGTTGCTCTGTCTTCACTCTTCTGTGGGACGATGGAGTGCAGAGCAGCTGGAGTGCTGGATGAAAGTGGGAGCTGCGAAGGGGAAAAGCCAAAAAGGGAATTAGGGTTCCCAAAACACAAAACGGCGGTGTTTTGCTACAAGGTTAAAAAACTGGCCGGATCTCGGTTCGGTTCGACCGACCGGTAACTGACCGGTTCGTCGGTTCAACGCCGGTTTTTAAATTCTGCGGTTTTTCTTATTATCCGAACCGCTTCAGCGTCCGATTCACGGTTCGACCAGTTCGACCGGCCAGTTCGAACCGGTTTTCAGAACATTGCAATACACTGAAGGTCACTACTAGAACCGCCATTTATTAGATATTCAAGTGTGAGGAACTGAGTATCCATTAATATTAAGAGAGATATATAGTAGCTAGATTATCGATATGTAATTGTTCTTATAATTAATATTTTGGCCTTTTATTTTTTAGTCGATATTTTTGTTTTATCATTTTTCAAAAGACAGTGATGTAATTTAATTTAATTACCAAATTTAAAATAACACATATAAATAATTTTTACCTTTAAAATTATAAATAATTAGTCTAATTAGTTATTATACAAATCAATCTTATTTGTCTTGTTAACATTAAATCTATAATATTCTCTAATAATATCAAACCGATTTGATTCTAAATTTAACTAATTATGTCGAATTTATTTTATAAATGGATAGAAATATTATCCCTAAAATCCATTTTAATATTTTGAATTAGAAAACTTTAAAGAAAAATTCAACATCAAATAATAGACACTAAAAATTTGATTTTTCTTTTTATTATTTGATCTTGCATTTTTAAAAAAAATTCACACCTTCTTAAGTTTCCTTTTTCTTATTTTTTTTATTTTAGTAACAGAGACCCTTTTTAATTAATTAATTTATTTATTGCTCAAACTTAATCTAAATTGACTAACAAGTTTACTATACACACTCACTCCTAAATCGTGCAAAGCTTCGGTTAGAATCCAAAATCAGATCTACAAATAAATAAATAAATAATAATATAAAACATTATAAAATATATTTCTTTAAATTAATTATTAACATATATTTATGGTCAGTTTTAAGTTTACAATGAAGTAATTTAGGAGATAAATACTGTGATTTATGAGTCTCGATAGATTTTGCTTGTATTGAAATCAATTGTGATAACTGCAAAAAGACCGTCACTCCTATAAAATACGCGTAATCATAAAAAAGAAGACACGTTATGTCATTAGGGGAAGATAAAATTAAATTTCAACACCATAAATCTACCTTTAATTTTAGGTATTATATAATCATACACACTACACATTCACACACATTTAAAGATTAGAAAATTATATGGTACAGATCTAAATATGTACAGATTTAAAGATTTGTTTACTTAAACCACACTTTCTAAAGCCACACTTTTCACTTAAAATCGTAGCTCTTCACAAAGAAAAACGTCACCTAATGGAAAAAAGTAAATTAGAAGATTTAAGAGAAGAAATAATTAAGTTATCAAAATTAATAGATCAGAAATTAATGATTTTAGCTAATGTTAACTGTAATGACACCGAATTCTTAAAATCGATACAAAATGATTTTTCTCAAAATCTTTATTTTACTATAAGTTTTATTGAAGGACTTCAAAAACCTGAAAAAACTTATTTTTCACACGGAATTTCTAAGAAATGTTACCATGGAAATGATTCCCCACATCTTTATCATACTTTTAACACACAATTAAATTCTATAGTAGATATGCTTGAAGAAATATTAGTATCTATAAAATTTCAAAGAAATAAGGAAAAAGAAAATCCCAAAAAAGAAAAATTTCAAAATATAATCAACATAACAGATTTAAAAGTAAAACCACCACTAAAATTATGAATATTGAAGAAAAATTAGAAGAAGTTACAATGCTTTTTAAACAATTAAAAATGGCTCAAGAAAATAATATTATGGAACAGGGATTTCAGATAGAAGAAGAATTAGTAAATTTTGAAAATATTGAAAATGAAGAACACATCCTAGATTATTCAAGTGACGAAGAACCAGCAATTCCAATACAAGTAAAAAATGAAGCTGGAACATCTAGGGATAATCAATCTCAATTTAAATGGGAAACAGGTTTTGATAATTATGCTTTTAAAAAAGGATTTATAAATAAAGATTCAAAATATACAAAAACACCATCAAAATACGTTCCTAAAATCCAGGAAATGGAAGGAGAAAGAATGCTCGATTTAGACTGTAAAAAGAATGAAAAAAAAATTTTCGAAAACTGGTTGAATTCCTTCTTATTAGAAGCCTTTACTAATCCAAAACTTAATGAATTATCTGGAAGAGATATTTGGAATTACATAGGGTTTCATACTAAAGGAGTTATAAGAGATTATATGACATCAATAGAAAACCAAATAATAGAAGAATTAGCAACAAAAACAACAGCTTATGATAAGATATTATATATAATGATGATTCTATATAAAGAATTTTTTGGAAAAAATATTATAGATCATAAACAAGAAGTCTATAATAAAGAATATCAAGAAGCAAAAAATCATTTAGCTAACATTCAGATATATGATTTATGTAATGTGGAGCCTTATATATGTGAATATAGAATACATTATTACAAATCAAAAGAAGAAGATAAAAATCATTATCTTAGTATGTATATAACAAAACTTCCATATCCTGCTAATGAATTTATTATGGGAAGATTTATAAGAGAAATAAATAGAGGAACAATTGAAAATAATTTTGGTGGAGCAACCTTTGCAATAAGAGAGGAAATAAAAGAACGTTGTATGCAAGAAGCAACTCAAAAAAGATTTGCAAATATAATTAGAATTTGCTGTCAGGATAATGAAGAGATACCTCAAAAATATGGTCTTAATAAAAATTTTCAAAGAAAAAGAAAATATCAATTTAGAAAAAGAAAATACTATCCAAACTGGAGAAAAAAGAGGTATTTTAGAAAAAGAAATAACAATAAAAATAAAAGACAAAAAAATGATTATTGCCCGAATAAAAAAGAAAATTGTAAGTGTTGGTATTGCCAAGAAGAAGGACACTATGCAAATGAATGTCCGAAAAAGAAGGATAAAAAGGATCTTACTAAACAAATAGAAATTGCTAAGTCCTGTTTCATGGAACCATTAGAAGAATCTGATGATAACTTATACTATATTTTTGAATATGTCTCGGAAACAGACTCAGAGACTGAGTAAATATGCTACATTTATTACTATAAAAATAACAGAAAAGTTTATAAATGCTTTCATAGATTCTGGAGCAACGCAATGCTTTGCTAGTTCAAACATAAAACTTGATTGGAAAAAATTAAAGAAACCATTAAGAGTTAGAATAGCTGACAAATCAATACATAAAATTAACCAAAAAGCAGAGATGGTTGAAATTTTTATTCAAAATTATAGGTTCATTGTTCCATCTATATATATGTTAGACTCTGGAATGGATTTTATCATAGGAAATAATTTTTTAAAGCTATATCATCCATTCATTCAAGAATTAACATATATAGTTTTAAAAGCACCACACGATTCTTCAATAAATCAAAAATCAAAACGTATAAAAATACCAACTACCACTATAGATAAGATCTTAAAATTTAAAATATTTTCTATATTAGAGACATGTTATTTAAATTTATACTTTCAGATAAATATCCCAAAAAATAGTCTTGAAATAAAGATAGAAGAACTTTTGGATGAAATTTGTGCTGAAAATCCTTTAGATGTTAAAAATACAAATAACGAATTAGTAAGTATTAAATTAAAAGATCCTACAAAAGAGATAAATGTTCCAAATAAAATTTCTTATTCCGCAAGAGATAGAGAAGAGTTTTCATTAGAATGTAGAGATCTTTTGGAAAAAGGAATTATAAGATTAAGTAAAAGTCCTCATGCGGCTCCAGCCTTTTATGTCAAAAACAATAATGAAATTAAAAGGGGAAAACGAAGAATGGTTATTAACTATAAGAAGATGAATGAAGCAACTATTGGTGATGCTCATAAACTTCCAAGAAAAGATTCTATTTTAGAAAAAATCAAAGGAGCAACTTGGTTTTCATCTCTTGATGCAAAATCAGGATATTGGCAGCTTCGTTTAGACGAAGAAACAAAGAAATTAACTGCTTTTACTTGCCCAACAAAAGAATCAACAAGTGTGTTACTCTATGAATGGAATGTATTACCATTCGGATTAAAACAAGCCCCAGGTATTTACCAAAGATTTATGGAAGAAAATCTAAAAGAGTTAAATGAATTTGTTTTAGTGTATATTGATGATATACTAATTTTTACAAAACAGGATAGAGAAGATCATCTTCAAAAATTATTAATAGTTTTAGAAAGATGTAAAGAAAAAGGATTAGTTCTTAGCAAAAAGAAAGCAAGAATAGCAAAACAAGAAATAGAGTTTCTTGGATTAATTCTATCTACTCAAGGAAAGCTAAAACTTCAACCAAATGTCCTAGAAAAGGTAAATTTATTTCCTAATAAAATAGAAGATAGAAAATAATTACAAAGATTTTTATGATGTATAAATTATATTTCTGATCAAGGATTTTTAAAGAATATAACAGAATACACTAAAAGCTTATTTCCAAAAATAAGTACTAAAAAAGAATGGAAATGGGATGAAAAAGATAGTATGCAAATTCAAAGGATTAAAGAATTATGTGAAAAACTTCCAGAGCTTTATATTCCAGAAGAAAATGACTACTTAATAGTAGAAACAGATGCTTCAGACATAACCTGGTCAGGATGTCTAAAAGCTAAGAAAGCTATAAAAAGTTTGGAACAAGGAAAAGAATCACTAGATTCTAAAGATTCCCTAAAGGAATTACTTTGCAGGTATATTTCAGGGACTTTTACTCCAACAGAACAGAGATATACTACTCATGAAAAGGAAACTCTAGCAGCAATTAAATCTCTTAAGAAATGGAAAATTGATTTACTACCAAGAGAATTTACATTAAGGACAGATTCAAGCTACCTAACAGGTTTCATACGATATAATTTAAAAGTTGATTATAATCATGGACGATTGGTAAGATGGAAATTATTTTTGTTACAATATCCAATAAAAATTGAATATATTAAGGGTGACAAAAATGTTATTGCAGATACATTAACAAGAGAATGGAGTTCGTCTACAACGCATTAGATCAAGAAATTCAAAAATATGAGCAAGAGCTCGAAAAATGCAAGCATTGTCAGCAAATAAGGACACAGATCCAATCCCTCAAGAAGGCCATCGAAGCAATGAAATCAACACAACAAGCAGAAACATCAGAGTTCAGCCAGCTAAGCATGGTGGACAAATCAGGTGAAGAAAAAATTTAAGAAAATAAAACAATTGCTGAAATCATTAAAAAATCCACCCAAGATAAAAAATATTATGTAATTTATAGTGGCCCCATGAAAGGAGTATATGATGCCTGGGAAAAAGCAGCACCATTCACACACCAGTCAAAGATAATTCATAAAGGAGGGTTCCTAACACTGGAAGAGGCAAAGAAATCCTTCAAGGAATATGAAGCTCTCCATCCAGAGCAAACCCTAAAAAGAGCAGATAAAGCTCCAATTCAAACCCAGAGAACAGGGATAATAAGAAACATTCCTACAAGGGCTGAAATCAAGGAAAAGAAAAGGGTCTGTAGATCTAATCTCAGAGAAACCCTTAACATAGTCCTGAATTGGACTGAAGAAAAAAGGGCAATTTTGGGATATTATCCTGCTGCCAAAGAACAGCTAACAAAGCTGGTTATATTTCCAGATGCTTCCCCATCTGACACCTATCATTTTTTCCAGTATGGATTAATTGATACAATCTTAATTTTTAATGATCTAAAAATTATTAGTGAGTTTCCTGCAAGATTCGTTGATGTAGTAAAGAGATTTAAAAATATGATTGACAATGTAAATCCAAGGGATATATCCCTAAAATTTACAAACAGTCAACCTATTTTTAATGAAGAAGAAGAATGCTTGGTTCCAGCACACCAAGTAATATTCATGTCCGTCTTCCCAGGAAATTTTCAACCAATTGATCAAATTCAAGATTTAACAATTTACAGTCATGAAGGAAGGCTAGCCAGCACATTAGCAAGGGTCTTTGAAAGAACTCAAAAAATAACGAAGGAATCTCACACAAGGATTAATTATAAAAGTAGAAATACTCTGCTTGTGTCCAGTAAAAGAAATGAAATTGAAGAAAGAGAGATGAGACTCTTGGTAGAATTTGAATCAGCATTCTACAACTTATCTGGACTTTTAGAAAAGCTTCCTGAAGGGATAAAGAGGAATCTCTGCTATTTGATAAAAGACAGAGAAGACCACAAGTGTCAGCTATGTGCCTCAGAGTTATCTGAAGAAAGCAATAATGAAATGGAATCAACTCACATGATGAAGGAAGAAGACAATACATCTGACGGTCACATGATAAAAGAAGAGGACAGCACATCTGAAGCATCTCTCAATATTATTGCATAGTGACGTAAGCACTTAGGTCATAGAGCACCAACAATGTAGCTGCTGAAAGAGAATAAACAATGACGTAAGCAATGACGTCATAAGAAGGGTAAAGATGGAAATTGTCCATCAAACCCAACTATTATAAATAGGCTGCTTAGGCAATTGTAAAGGCATCAGACAATAGAAAGCAGGAGGCTAAGAGTACTCATATGCTAGGAGAGCAAGGAGGAAGCTGCCAAGGCGATTCTATAGTCTGAAGAAGAATTCCCTTAGGGAAAAATAGTTCTAAACTCCCCTCTGGAGTTAGTATCTACAATCTCCCCTCTGGAGATAAAAACACCTTATGTAAAATATACTAAATAAAGGAAGTTTTTCTCCAGAAAGGTACATCTTCATCCTAGTCTTTTAATTATGAATTATTTAGAAAGTTTAGAATTAACAGAAGAATCTGATTATTATAGATTAACTACTATATTAGATAATGAAAAACAGGCTGTTCTAAAAACAGAATTAAATCTCAAATCAAATGAAAATTTTAATAAACAAAATCTTTTAAAAGAAGTTTTTAATAGAAAAAATATAATATACTATGGAAAAATTCAACTTGAAGCTCCTATAAAGATAAAATCTGCCAATGGAGAACTTGAAATAGCTTTGATAAATAATGAAGAATTAAGTAAACAGATTGAGAAAATTAAGGATCAACAAAAAAGATCTAAAATTGGATTGATTCATATTAGCACTATACAAGTCTTAATCAAATCTACATATATGAAAGGAATTAATTCACCAATAAGTTTAGCAATCTGTGACAAAAGAATTACTGATGACCCGATAGATCAAATAATTGGAATTGTTCATGGAAATTTGGCAAACGTAAATGTTAAATTTAATGCCCATCTTGGATATGCTATACCTTTATCAACTGAAAATCTTGGAAGATCTATAAGTTTGGCTTATAAATTTCATAGAAAGAATCTAATGGAACAAGATGATGAACCATTTTCAATAACATATGCAATAAATTATGCTTTAACAAATAGCCATCATAGTATAATATTTAAAAACAGAGAAAGAATTTATGTCGATGAACTATTTCAGAAAATTGTAAAAACAGAAATACCAAAATATAAAGCTATTGAAAATTCAGTTCTATTATTAAAAGAACCATCAGAAAAATTGGTTTCATCAAATTTTCAAATAAGAGAATCTAAAATTAATAGCCCTCTAAGTTTATCTAAGTTAAAGATTAAAGAAGAAAATTCTGAAATAAAAGAATTAACAAAAAAGGTCGAAAAATTAAATGAAACCCTAAATACTAAATTATGACAATAAATAAAGAAGAAATATATGTAACTTATCAAGATAAGAAACAAGAGCTCTTTGAAAGAGAAAATCGTTTGAATTATTTGCAGTTTTCTGAAATAAATCAAAGAGCATTTGAAGCTCTAAAAATAATCTATGACAAGTTAAAAAGAGAAGTTGAAGAGCTAGAAAAATTAATAGAATCTCTAGAAAATAGTGATGAAGCGATGATAAAATTTGCAGAAATTCTAAAATAAATAATGAAGCATACAAAGATTGAAAGACCAGAAAATAAAATAAAAAGAAAAAGAGCGAAAAAATTAAAAAGTAAAATAAAGGAGTATAAAAGGGAATTAAATAATCTTCAGATCGAAATTGATGACCTTATAATAAAAAGGATAGAAATAAGAATAAATATAAACAAGTTGGAGTTAAACTTAAAAAATTTATAAATGCCTGGAAAACCATATTATGACTTAAAAGAATTAAAGCTGTTGAAAGAAAAAATGGAGAATGAAGTTGAAAAATTAAAAAGATATTTAGAAACAACAGAAAGTGTAGAAATAAAACAAGTTTTTGAAGATTTGATAAATTATATTAAAGAAAAAGACAAACAGATAAAAGATTTTATATACAATAATCCTTGCAAAAAAGAATATTATAAACTAAAACAAGATTGAAAAACTATACAAGTGAAATCAGAATTATAAATACTAATAGAAATGGTCAATATTTTTTATGAATTTGCAAATTATAAACTTATTCGAAGTAAAATATGAAGAGTAAAATTGGTATCAGAGCCAAGTTAACTATTAAGGGTAACACTTTCTCTTTAAGCAACACTTTTAGTGATACGCTTTTAAACCAAATAAAAACAAAAATCTGTAAATCTGTACCAAAAGGCATCTGTACACTAGATGGACCCTTAAAGATTATATCTACTACTTGACCACTATCAAAATTGAAATCTGAATGTAAGAATGGAACATATTAAGAGATAATATATTTAGCTACTTAACCAAAATTTCAATTGCCAATAAATTATCTGAGTAGAAGAATTTATACTCATGTGGGCTCATTTGTAACTAGACGTAGATCATAAGTGCATTGCAAACATTTTTGGATTAACTATGATGTTAGCGCCCATTTCTCCAATTTTTGCGAAAAAAATGGGTTCAATGACAAAAAATCCATATAATTTATGAGAAATACAACTTGTTCTTTAAATTTTTAATTTTTATTCAGTCTTTTGATTTAAATAATATTATTTAATTAATTTAAATATTTACTTTTATAAAAAAACTATTTAATATTTTGTAAAAAATTATTTATTTTTTAATTTTTCTTTCTTCTAAACACTGAACAATGAATAATTTTTAAAAGCTACTTATTTAATTGTTAACCTTTTTATTAATACAAAATCCCCTAATCTATTCACCATGATTTTCGCTGCAGAAATTGTCTTTTACCAAAAACACTTGTCCTTCTAAGATTCATCTAGTACATACAGATATACATGTGTACCATCTTTAACCAATCTACATAAAAGACTTGGCCGTAAAACTATAATATAGAATAACAAAATAAAGTTGTCACTTTCGTAGGTTCATTTTCATATTTTACATACATTCATACTATATATATATGTTACGGCCTGGCCCAAACCATTTGCGGGCCGGCCCGATCCGGGCACCATCCGATCCGAACGGTCCGGAGCAAGGCACCCAGTCGCCGATCCGGACACGCGTCTCTAACAACTCGTTACAGCTGTGCGAAGGAGGCATCAAAGGAAATGGGCTTGTCCTCGTAGGGCCTACCTCTGACACAGTATATATGGGGGAAGGTCCTACCCTTCCCCCAAGGTACGTCACATACCACTCATCCTTTTTCACCTGCACACTTTGCTGACTAGAGCGTCGGAGTGCCTTTGCAGGTGATACCCCCCTCTCCACACGAAGAGCTCGGAACGTCGGCTGCGCCCCCTCTCAACCCAGCAATTCGGAACCAGGTGATCCCCCTCTCATCAATCGAAGTACCAACCCGAATCGTCCGGTACCCGACCTACCGAACATTGGCGCCGTCTGTGGGGACGTAATCGCCTGAACGGAAGTTGTATTGGGCCCAGGAGGAGCAGGCCGTGAGACCGAGCGCAGAGGGGAAGCCTCTGCGGCCCCTCCCCGACCACGCACGAATTCCCCTCCACGACGAACCACTCGATCTCCCGAAAGGTGACCCTTCGGGGAACTGGCGACAACAGTGCCAGAATAATGTAAGAATTACGCCACAGAATGCAAGACCTAGAGCGCCGGCTGGCGGACCGGGAACATCGTCAACAAACTCCCGAATCGAGCCACTCTCGCTCCGTCTCAAGAAGCCGCTCCCGACGAACAGCTAGCCCACAATCTGAGGCTGAGAATGACAGGGAGGGAGGACGCGTGAGAAGACGCCACGACCCCTTCATATACGCCAGGAACGATAAGCGTACCATGGAGCGAAACCGTGAGGACGCCCGTCGGGAGGATGACGAGGGAAGAACAATCAGAACGCGGGGACCAGTGATAATGGGTGCGACCCCATTCCATCGTTCCATCCTCGAGGTCCGGCTGCCAAAACACTTTGACAAGCCAACAGACATGAGGTACGATGGAACCCAAGACCAACAGGAACACCTTACGGCTTTCAAAGCCAGAATAAACCTGGAAGGAGTGGGAGATGAGGTAAGGTGCCGTGCTTTTCCGGTCACCTTAGCGGGACCTGCAATACGGTGGTTCAATAACCTCCCGCAGGGCTCGGTGACCAGGTTCTCGGACATCAGCCGCACCTTCCTAGCCCAATTCACAACCAGAATCGCGAAGGCAAAGCACCCAATCAATCTACTTGGAGTGACCTAGAGATCCGGCGAACCGACCAGAAAATACCAAGACCGATTCAACGATGAGTGTCTGGAGATTGACGGACTGACTGACTCGATTGCAAGCTTGTGCCTGACGAACGGGCTTCTAAACGAGGACTTCAGAAAGCACCTCACCATGAGGCCGGTGTGGACTATGCAGGAGATCCAGTGTGTAGCCAGGGAATAAATCAATGATGAAGAAGTTAGCCAGGTCGTGGCTGCCAACAAATGACAGCCCCCTTACAATCAAAACCGGCACCACGGGAGTGGAGAAAGACAAAAGGAACACGTCAGGGACGGCGGTCCGAGTAAGACTACCAGGTCATTTCCTCGTGTCGGGAATTTCACTAATTACACTCCCTTCACCGCGCCGATTACGAAAGTTTACCAACAAATAGCCGAGAAGGGGATCTTGTCGAAACCCCGACCTTTGAAGGAACGAACAGGCGGGAACAAGAGCCTCTACTGTGATTACCACAAGGGCTATGGACACAAGACGCAGGACTGCTTCGACCTGAAGGACGCACTAGAACAAGCGATCAGGGATGGAAAGTTAGCCGATCTCTCCCACCTCATTAGGGAGCCGAGGAGACGGAACCGCGACCACGAGGGCGAAGACAAGACCCGGGCAGCAAAATGACGCCAAGAACCAGAGGACGACGACCACGGCCTTACCATAGTGAACGTGGTAACGGCGAGAAACGCGGCGCCTAGGTCCAAGTCGGCACATAAGAAAGACGCCAAAGTCTTGGCTATTTCCACATCCTCCGCGCGAAGCCTCAAGACACTCCCATCCATTTCATTTGGCCCGGAGGACCAATGGTTCGACAAGGTCGCGGAAAACCCTCCCATGGTCATTACGGCCAGAGTGGGAACCGGCCTCATCAAGCGGATCCTCGTGGATACGGGAGCAGATTCGAACATCATGTTCCGCAATGTGTTCGACGCCTTGGGCCTACGGGATGCCGATTTAAAGACCCACCAGCACAGCGTCGTAGGACTCGGCAACCACTTCATCAAGCCGGACGGAATAATCTCCTTGCCGACCTCCGTGGGACAAGGCCAAGGGAAAAGAACGGTAATGGCAGAGTTTGTGATCCTACGAGACTCCACGGCCTACAACGTCATCCTAGGGAGGAAAACCATCAACGACTTAGGGGCAGTCATCAGCACGAGGATGCTGATAATGAATTTCATAACTGAAGAAGGATCAGTAGGGTCGGTAAGGGGAGACCTGGAAACGGCAGTCACCAGCGACAATGCCAGTCTCTCATTAAAAAAGAAATCCAAAGAAACATCAGGAGTGTTCCTTGCCGACTTGGATGCCAGAGTCAGCGGCAAGCCGAGGCCCGAACCAGAAGGGAACCTGGAAAAGTTTAGAGTCAGCGACACGGAAGAGAAGTTCACCTTCGTGAACAGAAACCTCCCTCACGAGCTGAAAGAACCTCTAATGGAAATGATCAGGGCCAATGGTGACCTATTTGCCTAGACACCGGCCGACATGCCGGGGATAGACCCCCAACTCATGTCACACCATTTGGTCGTCAAGCCAGAAGCCAGACCGGTGGCCCAAAGGAGGAGGAAGATGTCACAGGAAAGAGCAGAAGAGGTGGCCAAGCAGACGGCCAGCCTCCTCGAAGCAGGATTCATCCGGGAACTTGACTACTCGACCTGGCTGTCGAATGTAGTCTTAGTAAAAAAGCATAGTGGGAAATGGAGGATGTGCGTGGATTATTCTGATCTCAACAAAGCATGTTCCAAGGATTGCTACCCCCTACCCAACATTGACGCGCTCGTCGATGCGACGGCGAGGTACCGGTATCTGAGCTTCATGGATGCTTATTCCGGCTACAATCAGATCCTGATGCACCGGCCAGACGAAGAAAAAATGGCATTCATAACGCCAGGGGGAATTTATTGTTACAAGGTAATGCCCTTCGGTCTGAAGAACGCTGGGGCCACATACCAAAGGTTGATGAACAAGATATTCGGCGACATCATTGGCAAAACGATGGAAGTCTACGTGGACGACATCCTTGCCAAGACCACCCGACCCGAAGACCTTCTGAGCGATTTGGAAAGCGTATTCACAGCTCTCCGACGACACGGCATGAGGCTCAACCCCCTCAAGTGCGCCTTTGCCATGGAGGCCGGGAAGTTCCTAGGGTTCATGATAACCCAAAGGGGGGTGGAAACCAATCCTGAAAAATGCCAAGCAATACTCCAACTGAAGAGCCCGGGCTGCGTCAAGGAAGTCCAGAGACTGGCGGGAAGGCTCACCGCACTATCCCGTTTCCTTAGGGCGTCGGCCGCAAAAGCCCTACCTTTCTTCAACCTAATGAGAAAGGGGATAGCATTTGAATGGACCCCGGCATGTGAGGAAGCATTCAACCACTTTAAAAAGATACTTGCAACACCGCCTGTGCTCGGTAAACCTGTGGTCGGAAAACCGCTCTACCTGTACCTGGCTGTAACAGAGGAAGCACTGGCGGCGGTCTTGGTGCGGGAAGAAGCGAAAGCCCAACAACCAATTTACTTTGTGAGTAAAGCGCTGCAAGGAGCAGAACTTAGGTACAGCAAGTTGGAGAAACTGGCACTAGCGCTCCTGACCTCTTCCCGCAGGCTAC
Organism: Arachis hypogaea; assembly: GCF_003086295.3. Taxonomy (NCBI): domain Eukaryota; kingdom Viridiplantae; phylum Streptophyta; class Magnoliopsida; order Fabales; family Fabaceae; genus Arachis; species Arachis hypogaea. The sequence goes on from NC_092049.1 coordinate 27,403,054, forward strand.
GACAGTACTTCCAAGGTCACCAAGTGGTCGTGAGAACAGACCAGGGAATTCGTCAAGTGCTCCAAAAACCCGACCTAGCGGGAAGGATGATGACCTGGGCCATCGAGCTTTCCCAATATGATTTAAGGTACGAGCCCCGACATGCAATCAAGGCGCAAGCAATGGCAGACTTTCTGGTGGAAGTAACCAGAGACCCAACCGAGGACACGGGCACACGGTGGAAGCTCCATGTTGACGGAGCCTCCAACCAGACGTCCGGGGGCACCGGGATCATCTTAGAAAGCCCAACCGGGGTCATTTACGAACAATCGGTTAAGTTTGAGTTCCTAGTGTCGAACAACCAAGCGGAGTATGAAGCCCTCCTAGGCGGTTTGATTTTAGCCCGGGAAGTCGGGGCTGCGAGGCTAGAAGTGTGCAGCGACTCGCAGATTGTCACGTCGCAAGTGAATGGAAGCTACCAAGCTAGGGATTCGCTATTACAGAAGTACTTAGAGAGGGTTAAAGAACTAAGCAAACAGTTCGAGGAGGTCACGGTCGAACACGTTCCAAGGGAGAGGAACACACGGGCAGACCTCCTGTCCAAGCTAGCGAGCACAAAACCTGGAACCGGCAACCGCTCCCTCATCCAGGGCATCACGAGAGAGCCAGCGATTGCCCTCCACCTGACCAAGATAAGCCCCTCTTGGATGGACTCCATCACCGATTTCTTGCAAAACGGCAAACTCTTTGGAGGCGAGAAGGAAGCCAAAGCGTTAAGAAGGGAGGCTGCCAAATACATGGCGATACAGGGCCAACTATTCAAAAAAGGACTTAGTCAACCTCTACTGAAGTGCCTACACCCCGACCAGACGAACTACGTGCTCAGAGAAGTCCACGAGGGGTGCTATGGTCACCACATCGGGGGCAAAGCCCTAGCAAGGAAGCTCATCCGAGATGGATACTACTGGCCGTCAATGATGAAAGACTCCAAGGAGTTTGTGAAAAAATGCGTGAAGTGCCAAGAGAACGCTAATTTCCACAGAGCACCGGCCACCGAACTGAGCCTGATGACGGCCTCCCAACCCTTCGCGCAGTGGGGAGTCGACCTCTTAGGACCTGTCCCGGTTGGCCCAGGGCAAGTCAAATATCTCATAGTCGCCGTCGACTATTACACCAAATGGTTAGAGGCCGAGCCACTAGCCACTATCTCCTCATCCAATTGTAGAAAATTCATGTGGAGGCAGGTGATAACTCGGTTCGGCATCCCGGAAGTCGTCATCTCAGACAACGGGACGCAGTTCACTGATAAGAAGTTTGTAGAGTTCCTCGTCGGCTTGGGCATCAAACAGAAATTCTCCTCAGTAGAGCACCCCCAGACAAACGGACAAGTCGAGTCCGCAAATAAGGTCATCTTGCTGGGCCTCAAGAAACGGCTAGACAACAAGAAAGGAGCATGGGCTGATGAGCTCTCCTCTGTCCTCTGGTCCTACCGTACAACCGAGCAGTCTGCCACGGGAGAAACCCCCTTCCAAATGACATACGGGGTAGACGCAATGATACCTATAGAGATCGGCGAGCCAAGTCCACGGTTACTTCTCAAGGGAGTGGAAGAAGCCGTAGAAAATGAGCTAGTAGATGAGACCAGGGAGAAGGCCCACCTGTCAGAAGTAGCACTAAAGCAAAGAATGGCCCTGCGCTACAACACCAAAGTGCTCAAGAGGGAATTCGAAGAGAACGACCTCGTCCTACGGCGCAATGACATCGGCCTACCGGCCCAGGGAGAAGGCAAACTGGCGGCGAACTGGGAAGGCCCCTACAAGGTCAAAGAAGTGATTGGCAAGGACGCCTACAAATTGGAGAAGCTCGATGGAAGGGAGGTCCCGAGAACTTGGAATGCGGGCAACCTGAGAAGGTTTTACCCCTAGATCAAGCATGCCGACCGGGCGATCTAACGAGCTTAATCGCTTACCTTTGTATCTACCATGGTAACAGATTTACTTAATTAACGGTTAATCTATACTTGTCTTTTCTACCAATTTCATTTCTATTATTCTTTTTCTTACTTAAACGCCATACGACAACAAGTTTCGTGACGCATTAAACGGAACCACAATGCGGTGCCCCGGGACTGATCACCCCGGGAGCCACCTAAACCAAAGCCATTACAAACGGCTACAGCGATAACAAAAGGTCACGACCTGGCTCCGACAAACTACTAACGCAATGGTAAACAAACACGAGCACAAAGCTCACGCCAACAAAACGGTAACACGACGAAGTAAAAACACTACCAGAGGCAAATGCGACGATAACGATAAGCCGACCAAGCGACTTTTAAAGTATAAATATAAACAAGTTCTACAATATAAAAGTTCTACAACAAAAGCCACAGATCCATACAAAAACACAAGGCACAAGAGCTCATTTCTTCGGCATGTCAATAATCTTGTCATCCTTGATTGTCTTAAAAACTCCAATCGCCGACGTGTCAAAGTCGGGAGCCACGATCTTCACCTGGGCCTTAAGAGCCTCCTCAGTCATGAAGATCGCGTTCTTTTCCTGCTTTCTAGTTGCCTTGTGTTTCTTCTTAAGCTCCTCAACCTCGGCTTGAAAAGCCTTAGCCAACGAGACGGCCTCGTCACGTTTTTTCTCCAAGACCACCACCCGACCTTGCGCGGCGTTCAGCTGGCTCTCTAGAGTCATCTCCCGCTCAGTTAAACGGGACACGGTCTCATCAGAGGCCTTCATTTTCTCCTCGGCAGACATAGCTTTCTCCTCAGCAACCTTGAGTTATTCCCCCGCCTCGGATAGCTGCTCTTGAAGCAATTCGACTTAAACTTTGAATTCATTGTTGGCCGTGGCAGCAGATTCAAGCTTTCTTCGTAGCGACTGCATCCCCGATAACTCGAACTCGGCCTTTCGAGCTATTACAGCCCCACGGAGCAGCGTGCGATACATCCACCTCGCCTGCCCTGCCAGTTCGGTACCAATGAAGTGATCCTCAGTGCTGGGGATCAGTTGGGAGTCGATGAAAGCCCCAGCATCAAAGTTTCTCTCCATCATAGTGAGAGTTCCTTCCGGGCTGGAGGATGCCCTCTGCCTCTTGGGGGTGGGAATAAGCTTCAGGTCATCATCCTCTCGTTGGGAAGAGGACGAGTGCCCGGCTCCGGCCGCCTCCTCACGGACAGGAGAAACGCGCGCTCCATCAGAGTTCTTGTCCGCCATCTCGGCATCTCGGGGGGAACGCGCCGCCTAACCTTTCTCATCCTCGAGAGGGGTCTCCAGCTTCCCGACAGTTTGCTCATCAGTTTTCTCCTCATCGCTATCCGCCAAAAAGGTCTTGAACAAACCCTCAAGCCCTGTCACCGAAGCAGACATCTCCACTACAACAAATAAACAAACACGTTAGTCGTGAAACCGGCATAACCAAGTAAAAATGAGTGCAAGGCAGAAAAATACAAGGCAAAACAACTCATAAACGTAATTCCTGGCGACCTCCCGGTCACCCATCAAAAGATGGGAATTCACATGATTCTTTGCAAAAACTGCCGACAACACGTCGGCAACCCGCTTATCCACAGTGGACATTCCCTTATAAGACACCTTAATGAATGTGTTGGATCCCACCCCAAAACTCCAGTACGTTGGAATGAGGCATCCCCTTCTAAAGACAACCAAAAAGGATGACGACCTTTGACCGGACGCACCTTAAAATATTTGTCTTTAAACCCATGATAAGAATTCTCGAACAAGCCGAAGATCCTCCGACCCTGGGCAGATCGGAAGGACATGAACCCTTTCCTCTCTTTCCCCTCTTTGGAAGGATTAGTAAGGTTGAAGAAAAAAAGAAAGACATCAACAGACACCGGCAGCTCTAAGTACTCGCACACCATCTCGAAACAGCGGATGGAGGCCCAACTGTTCGGATGCAGCTGCGACGGCGCCACGGATATCCGGCTAAGAAGCGCCATTTGAAACACGGAAAATAGAATACGAACCCCCACCTGGGTGAACATGGCCTTGTCAAACCAAATCCAGTCAGCAACCCGGGGGAATGAAAATTAATTTCGTATAACCGTTCGCTGGGGGCGGGAACGAAGACGTCGTAATTGGCTTCCTCGTCTGTCCCTCCGCACAAGTACTCGCCTTGGCGGAACTCCGTTAGCTCTTCCTCCCCCATTTGATTAGGAGAGTCTTTTAAGTCGGAGACAACCCAGGCATATGGATCGTAGCTTGCGGCGGAGGTGGAAGTCCGTGAGACGACACGAGGCATACCTACAGTGGGGTTACCACTCGGTTAGTCTATCAGGTCGGGTGGTCGGAAAAACCCAAAAACTACACTTAGCCTACCCAATCTAAGAGCAAGAATGGTAACCCCCTAACGCACCTATTTAACACTGAGACCATCCAGTATACAAACCAAATAAACAGCAAGAACAAATAGCAAGCAGCAAGCACGTAGCAATAAGCATAAAAGAAATTAATGTTTACCTGGATTAGTTTCAAAGAATTGGAAGATAGAGAAATGCGCAGAGATGCAGAAATGAGGCCTGGGGGCACTTGGGAGAGAAGAAGATGAAGACGGGAGAAATGAAAGTGGGAGAGGAAAACAAATGTTTAAAAACCGCTGCGCAAAGCGCGAAAAGATCGAGGGCATTATGGTCTTTGCACGCAGGATTTTTCAACCCATTATGAGCATTTAATGTCCGACACGAGAAACGAGGCAACAAACGGTCACCTCAGTAATGAACGGACACGCGCACAAGATGCACGTCCCCCCACGGACGGCCGATTTGACGATGACTCACGAGCGAAGAGATAACACGCTACCAACAGCCCTCACGACTGTTGCTGGCGCATTGGGGCACTGTTACGGCCTGGCCCAAACCATTTGCGGGCCGGCCCGACCCGGGCACCACCCGACCTGAACGGTCCGGAGCAAGGCGCCCAGTCGCCGACCTGGACACGCGTCCCTTACAGCTCATTACAGCTGTGTGAAGGAGGCATCAAAGGAAATGGGCTTGTCCTCGTAGGGCCCACTTCTGATACAGTATATATGGGGAAGATCCTACCCTTCCCCCAAGGTACGTCACATACCACTCATCCTTTTTCACCTGCACACTTTGCTGACTAGAGCGTCGGAGTGCCTTTGCAGGTGACACCCCCCTCTCCACACGAAGAGCTCGGAACGTCGGCTGCGCCCCCTCTCAACCCAACAACCCGGAACCAGGTGATCCCCCTCTCATCAATCGAAGTACCAACCCGAATCGTCCGGTACCCGACCTACCGAACAATATATATATGTATATATATATATATAGTTAAATTTAAAATATTTTTTGATAAATATTTGTAAAGGGAGTGACGACGTATATAGAAAAAAGTTATAGTAGATAACCAAAAGCTATATTACATGATAATTATAAGATTTTGACTCAATTTAATCTCTATTATTGCTTTATAACCCTAACCCCAATTTGAAGTCTAGAAAGTATGATCTTCTGTCTTTGCTAGCTGCATCAGATTGATCACCACTTCTTGTTCATAATCTCCTCTCCCCTCGACAGCACTACCTTCGTGGTAAGTGACCAGCGCAAAAGCGAAAAAAGTAGAGCAAATTATCTAATTTTAGATCTTTTTTGATAAACTATTTCAAATAATCGATGATCACACGGTTCTCGACATTTCCAAGGTTATTGAAAGGGAGAGAAGATAGCTTAGCGGTGAGAAAAGAGGCTAACAACACGGCATCAGCGGCCAGTTGAAGAGGATTTGGGAAGGCAGGGACGGGAGTATGTCTGGCGGCGAGATACGGTGCTCTCGTTGAAGAGAGAGGGGTTGATTTTGGGAGTGACGAGGTGGCAACGGATGGAGTACGTAGAGATCGAAGGCAGAGCGGACGGAGGAAAAAGACAGGGTGTGGAGCTCCGACTGTGAGAGAGTTGTAGTGTCTATTCTAGCCAGGAATTCTATGTTGAGAAATTAATGCTGCTGCTGCAGTGGCAATGTCGGCAGCTGCGAGGTAGCTGTAGAGATTAGGAGAAGAATAAGAGATTTCATGAGAGACAGAGGCATAGAAACACCCATGCATTAAACCATTCAAAACGACGTCGTTTCAATTATATTTGGGGCCCGAGGCAGAAAAGAAACAATAACATTTACAAGTTCAACGTGGTCTCCGTCCAACCATGTCATCTATCCGTCATCTGAAAATACATCAGGGACGACCGTTTTTAAGTTCAGAGACAAATTTTGGACAATTTTATGTTCAGGAACGAGTTCGAAGCTTGATTACAAGTTCAAAGACCACTTTAAGATTTAATCCATATATTTATTAATATTGATTTTACACGATTAATGTTATGGTAAATTCTACTCAACCCTCTCTTAAATAAAGGATAAATTACTCTCTATTACATGTTTAATAACTATTGGATGAAATGAATTAAATCGTCATAGTTAATATTAACTTTTAATTTAATTTGAGTTTTGACAACTAAAATAATTAAATATAGTAATTTTTTCAAAAAAAAATTATAAGAATTATAAAATAGATCTTATTTCATAATTTAAATTTTTTTAAAACTACACCTACATTAATTAGATTTAACAATACCAAAAAAACTAAAAAATTAAAAAGAACAAATAAAAAGTAAAAGCAAAAGGGCAAAGGCTGAATCACAAATTTAAAAAAAAAAAAGATAAAGTGAAATTCATAGTATTAATGAAATTGATATAAGAATTATGTAATTTTGTAGGTATAAAATTTAAGTAATTTTATTATAATTAATTAATTTGGTTGTCAAAGTTTAAATTAAATTAAAAATTAATATTAATAATTTTAATGACATAATTTATTTTATTCAATAACTATTAAATTCTTCATAAAAGATAATTTATCCTTTATATTTGAGAAAAAGTGGAGTAAAATTTACCTAATATTATAAGGCATGGTAAACTGACTATAGCTTCAACGTTTTAAATATTACCTATATAAATATCATTATATTTTATTTTATTTGTAACAGTACGTTGCTTTATGTTTCGATCTTTTATAATATTATATGTATTTATACTTTTATAAATATATGATAATCATTATAGCTAAAGCTAAAATTATTTTAAACTATCAATTTACACTTTAAAACGCCCCATAGGTGAGGATGTACTCCACACAACGACACAAATCATATTTCCTAATTTAATAACATTCTCATTTTAATTAATTTTGTGTGTTTATAATTTAATTTTAATTTGTTAACATACATTTGGATAATATTAATAAAAAAAAAAACTAACATATTACTCCGATGGTTTTTTTTTTTTTTTTTGGTGACTACTCCGATGGATTTTAATTATAGTTAATTTATTTCTAAGTAAACTCAACACAGGACCATGTAATAAAAAAAAGTTATAAGAAAATATCATTATATTTTATTTTATTTATAACAGTATGTTGCTTTATGTTTTGTTCTTTTATAATATTATGTATTTATACTTTTAATTTATAAATATATGATATTCATTATAGCTAAAGCTAAAATTATTTTAAACCATCAATTCACACTTTAAAAGGTCCAATACATACATGAGGATATACTCCACACAAACCATATTTTCTAATTTAATGACAGTCTCATTTAATTAATTTTTTGTGTTTATAATTTAATTTTAATTTGTTAACATTTGGATAATCTTATTAAGAAAACTAACATATTACTCCGATGATTTTTAATTATAGTTAATTTATTTTTAAAAAAACTCAACTAAACCAGGATCATGTAATAAAAAAAAAGGTTAAATATCTATATAAATAATTCTACTTATAACTAAAAATAGATTACTTATATAAGTATATATGTAGACCGCACGTGTTCTAAAATATCATAAGTAACTATTCCATGTTATTAGGACAGATATTCTGGTAGACATACTGTTTTAGAAATTGGGATCACTACTTATATATAATTAATTATTTTTTTTACGCTATTTTTTAATTAATTAATTAATCTCTTATAGATTTAAGTTCTATTTAAAAATTTGTCATAATAAATTATTTTATATACAAAATAAATTTAAACTCATGATACTTATTTAAATAAACGAGTGAATCCGGACCATACAAAAAAGTTAAATATATATGTATATAAATAATGCTACTTATAACTAAAATTAGATTACTTATACAAGTATATATGTGACCGCATGTGTTCCAAAATATCATAACTATTCCATAGTTAGGACAGATGTTCTTGTAGACGTGAAGTACTTTTTTACAAATTGGGACCACTACTTATACATTACGTTTTTTTTTTTTTTTTTCAGTAAATAGTCAAATTAGTTTTTAAAAAATTATTCATTTTTAAATTGATCTTTAAAAATTTTTTTTAATTAAATTCGTTTTTTAAAAATTTTAAATTAGTCATATTAGTCCTTCTATCACTTTATTTATTGATGGTATCAAAATTTGCTAATGTAACACGTTAAGTGACATTCCAATACATACCTAAAAATCTTAATTGACTATCAACATAATAAATTTATGAAATTATATCAAATCAAAATCTAATTGTGAGGAAAACTTGAGACGTTAAAATCCTTCAATTTAGGGTTAATTTGGTATAATTTTATAAACTAATTATGTTAATAGTCAATTAAGACTTTTAAGTATGTTTTGGAATGTCACTTAACGTGTTACATTAATAAATTTTGACACCATGAACAAATAAAATAATAGAAGGACTAACATGACTAATTTAAAATATTTAAAAAACGAATTTAATTAAAAAAAATTTTCAGAGACCAATTTAAAGAATGAATAATCTTTTAGAGACTAGTTTAACTATTTATTTTTTTTGTCTTTAAATTAAATAAATTTAATATTTACCGACCTGAGTATTGTGCATAAAATCCCATCAAAAATACATTTCGAGTATTGAGACATCTATGTTAAGTCCGGAAAAATTTTACAATTTATTGTGACGAGAAACATTAGATTGAATAATTATAATTTAATTGTTTGTGCTAAAAATTTTTAGATTTAGAAAAGACATTAATACTTATTTGATTTAGAAAGAATGAAGTTATTACGAAGGAGGTATGATGCTGCTGGAAAAAAGGAAATAATTATTCTTTAAAAAAAAAATTGCAGTTGCACAAACAAAGAAAAGTATCGTATCTTCAATGTAAAACAATGTGCTGCAACGGTTAGTATTAACTTGATTTTTGGATATAAGAAGAAGAACCATATTTAGATAAAGGTAAGGAGAATATTTTAGAAATCAAACATTGTATTTTGATTGTCGTTTTTCTTCATTTTTGTTTCTATTTAATATTCAGTTTTTGAGTCTTTTTAGTAGTAAAGAAAAAGCATATGATTACATGAGTGATAAGTTGAAAAAGCTTATAAATGATAAGTCATAAACTAAAAATAAAATACAACTCAGTTTTAGATTAATTTTATCTTGGTTCTGTTTTATTTTGGTGAGTTTGTTTGTTTTTGGAACTAGTTTGAGAAGTACGGTTAATTGCTTCATTTTTTGTCTTGGGAAGAACCAATTTGGGTTGTTTGTCTTTGTCTTTGCGTTTGTCTTGATCTTGGTATTAGTGATTATACTCTTGAATTGGATATAGTGAAATTTCACCATTGTAGAGACTAGACGTAGAACTTATTGTACTTTGAGGTTGAACCAGGATACTTACTAGTGTTATTCTCTCTACTCTCTCTTCGTTTATCTCCTGTAGTTGCAAGAGACTAAAACCGAAAAGTCTTCTGCTTACTCTGTTTCATGCTTTTAATTTTAAAGGAGTGCTTTTTGATTCAAATCCCCATTTCTCAAGGTTTATAAAATCTTCAATTGGTAACAGAGGTTAGGCTTTAGGAGTCAAGCTTAACAGTTTGGAGAAAAGATCTATGGCAACCAATCAAGTTTCTTTCAACCTAACCGAAGGTCAATCCTACCATCATCCACCTTATTTCAATGGAACTAACTATTTTTACTGAAAGAAGAGAATGAGGATTTTTATTCAGGGCACAAATTACAATTTGTGGAAAATCATCATGAGTGGACCTGAGATTCCAACTAAGCTAACAATTGAAGGACAAGTCGTTCCAAAGGAAGGTCGAGAATGGACGGAAGAAAAAAAGATGGAGTCAAATGCAAAAGTAGTAAATATGATGCATTGTGCCATAAGCTTTAAAGAGTACAAAAAAGTCTCCAGATGTAAATCTGCTAAGAAAATATGACAGAAACTTCAAGTTATGAAGAAACAAATCAAGTGAGAGAAACCAGAATCAATATGCTAATGAAAGATTATGAGCTGTTTTTCTTGAAATAAGAAGATTCTGTAGATAAAATATTCGAAAGATTTTTAATCATAATCAATGGACTCGATGCACTGGAGAAATAATTCACTAAAAAGAAGCTGATTAGAAAGATTTTAAGAAGTCTCACAAAGAAGTGGGAGACAAAAGCTACAATAGTATAAGAAAAAAATAATCTTAATCTAATCACTTATGATGAGTTAAGAGGGAAGCTTCTAGAATATGAAACCACTCATTTGAAGATAGAAAATAGGAAGAAAAATGTTGCTCTGAAATCGAAGGTTAAAATCAAATTAGATGAAAAATGTTCCAGTGATGATGAAATAGTCTTCTTTGCAAGAAGGTTGAGAAAAATGATGAGATATAAAGGTAGAAAAATAAGTTCTTCATTTAAGGAGGACAAGAAGAAAAACTAAGGAAACTGTGACTACTATAAAGAACCAGATCACTTTAAATCTGAATATCCAACGCTGAAGCGAAAAGAAGAAGGCAAAAAAGAAAAAAAAAGTTTTGATGACTTCTTGAAAAGATTTAAAAAATGATACATCAGATGATGATGAAGATGTATGTCTTATGACTAAGGACAAGAAATCTAAAAATGAGGTAAATCTTTATGATTGTACTACTGAAGAATTGCATGAGATTATTGATGATTTAACTCATAACTCTAATAAACTTTTGTTACTCTAAGTATAAGAAAGAAACTAAAGTTTTGAGATATGAGATGTCTTCTTTGAAAGTAAAATTAGATGCTTATGATAACACATCTGTTGTGAAATTAAAAAACAAAAATAATGTCTTGAAAAGAGAAATGAATGATTTAAAAACTGAAATTTAGAATTTACAAGAAAAATTTGCATCTAATCTTGTTAAGGCTAGTGCTGAAAATAAAAAACTGCATAAAACCATAAAGTCTTTGAATTATAATTTACCAAAATATGTTTAAGGATATAATAACTTGGATAAAATTTTATCCGTTCAAAAACCCATTACATAAAAAAATTGGTTTGGGATATGAAGAAGAAAGCACTATATATTATTTTCAAAAATCATTCCCATGAAGCTTCTACTTTGTACAATCAAAACAGAAATTTTTCATGCAATTTTATAAATTCAGCAAAAAAAAAATGTTCGCTATAGATGCAATAGACATGGACATACTCATAAACAATGTTTCATTTCTTTAACAAAGTATGGAGACAAAGTTTACACTGTTGTGCTAGACCACAATGACCTTGAACAGCCAAAAAAAATTCACATTAAATGAAATTTGGATACATAAGTCTTCTTAAATCTTATGTAGATTTGTCTAATATCCAAAAGAAAGAAAGACATGTGGTTCATGGATAGCGGATGCTCACAGTACATGACAGGAAACTCTACATTTTTTTTTATCAAGTTTAATGACTATGATGGTGGTTTTGTTACTCTTGGTAATAATAGCAAGGGTAAGATAATTGCCATTGAAAAAGTCAGTAAAGATTTCTCTACTTTTATAGATAGTATTCTTTTAGTTGATTGTTTGAAATATAACTTAATTAGCATGATCAATTATGTGATCTTGGCTACTTAATTTCTTTTAATCGCCTTGAATGTAAAGTTGTTAATGAAGAAAATGAATCTATCTTATTTATAGCCAAGAGACATGATAATGTGTATAGCCTCACACTAGATTATTTAAAAAATTCAAATATAAAATATTTCTCTTCTTTTGATTCTGAAAAATGGTCTTGACATAAAAGATTGAGACATGTTAGTATGTTTCAAATTTCAAAATTAATCAAAGAAATTTAGTCAGAGGTCTTCTTAATATCAAATTTGACAAAGACATTATTTGTGATGCATGTCAAATAGATAAACAAACAAAATCCTCTTTTAAAGCTAAGGAAGATGTCTCAACTAAAAGAGTTTTGGAACTATTACATATTGATCTTTTTGGTCCTATTAGAACTCAAAGTTTGGGTGAAAAATCTTATGACTTAATTATTGTGGATGACTACATAAGATATGGTTGAGTTTTTTTTATTGCTCATAAGAATGATGTTTTTCTTGTTTTTGAAAAATTCAACTAAAGAGTTCAAAATGCAAAAGATTGTAAAATTGTTTCTATTAGAAGTGACCATGAAAAAGAATTTGAAAACTATTTGTTTAAAAATTTTTGTGATCAAAATGAAATTTCACACAATGCTTCTTGTCCAATAACTCCTCAATAAAATGAAGTTATGGAAAGGAGAAATAGAAGTCTCTAAGAGATGGCTAGAGCCATGCTATGTGAGAATGAACTTTCCAAGTTTTGGTTGAAACTATTAACACAGCTTGCTACATTTTGAGCTAAACCATCATTAGAAAATTTTAAAAAAAGACACCTTATAAGCTATGGAAAAGAATTCCTCCTACTTTACACTATTTTCATGTTTTTGAAACAAAATATTTTATTTTAAATATCAACAAAAATCTAAAAAAATTTGATTCAAAATCATATGAAGGAGTCTTTGTTGGTTACTCCACTTCTAACAAGGCTTATAGGATTTATATAAAAAGTACTAAAACTGTAGATGAGACTATGCATATTACTTTTTTTTATACTAAAATTTTTTCTAGTGTTTCTAAAGATAATTGTGCAGATATTCCAAACATTGAAGCTATAAAGGTCAATACCAGTCGAGAACAAGTTTCTGTTCCAGAAGCTATTCAGGAGCATTCTGCATGAGATAATTCCATTTCATCTCCTGCTACGCCTGCTGAAACCACTACAATAGAAAGTAATAATAAAGCCACTGATTTTGAAATAACAAACACTCAAATTAAACCCAGAGAATTGAGATCTCATGTGAACTATCCTCATGAATTTATTATTGGATATCCATCAATGGGAAGAATTACAAGATCAACATTAAAATAATCAAAATTCAAGTAACTTGGCATTTATCTTAACTATTGAGCCTAACAATATTGAAGAGGCTCTATATGATCTATTTTGGGTGAAAGCAATAGAAGAAAAGCTCCAGCAATTTAAGAAAAACTAAATATGGACACTGGTGCTTAGACCAATAGGAAAGAAAGTTATTGGAACTAGATGAATTTTCAGAAGCAAGTTAGGAGAAAGTAGAACAATAGCTAGAAACAAAACTAGGCTTGTGGCCCAGGAATTTGATCAAGAAGAAGGAATCGATTTTGATAAATCGTTTGCTCCGGTGGCTAGAATGGAGGCTATTAGACTGCTACTAGCTTATGCCGCACATTGCAGATTCAAATTGTTTTAAATGAATGTAAAATGTGCATTTTTGAATGGAACTATAGAAAGAGAAGACTAGTTAAATAACCCCCTGGTTTTGAAAATGAAAAATGTCCTAATCATATTTTTAAACTAGATAAGGCTCTTTATGGATTAAGACAAGCTCCTAGATTTTGGTATGAGAGACTTAGTCCCTTTTTAATTAAAAATAATTTTTAAAGAGATATAACAGACACTACTTTATTTATAAAGAATTTCAATGAAAATTTTATTTTAGTACAAGTATATATTGATGATATTGTTTTCGGATCTGCTGATGAATATCTTTGTGCAGAATTTGGTAGCTTAATGGCAACTGAATTTGATACGAGTCTCATGGGTGAACTCACCTTCTTTATTGGGCTATAAATAACATAAATGAAGGATGAAATTTTTGACAAAAAAAAATATATCAAAGAGTTGGTAAACAAGTTTGGAATAGAGCTTGCTAAGAAGATGAGCACTCCTATGCATCCTTCCACTATACTTGACAAAAATGATAATGCAAAGGATGTTAATGGGATAAGATACCGAGAAATGATCGGCTCACTAATGTATTTAACAGCCTCAAGACCTGACATAATCTTTAGTGTGGGGTTGTGTTCAAGATTTTAATCCCAACCTAAAGAGTCTCACTTAAGTGCGATGAAAAGAATCATTCGATACATCTTTGGCACCATAAATTATGGGTTATGGTATCCTAAAACTAACTTATTTAATTTAGTTAGATATTTAGATGCTAATTTTGTAGGTGATAGAGTAGATAGGAGAAGCACCGATGGTATTTGTTGTACCATTGGAAATGCTTTAAATGTATAGACTAGCAAGAAACAAGGGACAGTAGCGGTGTCCATTGCTAAAAAGCTGAGTATATCGCTGCCTCTCTATGTTGTTGTCAATTTCTTTAGTTAAAAACTCAATTAGCTAACTACAAATTAAATATATCTAATATTCCTTTAATGTGTGACAACATGAGTGTCATTAACATTTTTAAAAATCCAGTTTTGTACTCTAGAACAAAAAAAAATTAAAGTTAAATATCACTCTATTAGAGAACATGTCTACAATAGAAATATTAATATTCAATTTGTTAAGTCTGAAGATTAGCTAGCTGATATTTTTACCAAACTATTAGTTGAAGAGAGGTTTAGCAAGCTTAGAACTGCTCCAGGAATAATTTGTTTCTCTTATTTAAATTAATTTTTTGTTCTAACACTATTTTTCTAATTTTGTGTTACAGATAAACAGAAAATTTTTTTCGCAAATGATGGTACTGACTTATCATCCACTAAAGAAAGTTTGGCTTATGATCTAGATCATATGTACTGTGACTTGTTGATAATTGCATTTGCAAAATTTGTTTTGGGTTTTAATTTTGTTCTGAATGCTTTTTTGATTTAATTTTTTCCTTCTAAAATCTTTTCTATTCGATTCATATCAACATATCTCATTAAAATCGGTTTATCTCCTGCAAATCATATCTTTCCTTTCTCATATCATATCCCTTTACTTCTTCCAGGTCATATCTTTCCTTTTCTTTTTGATAAGTAATTGTCCTCCTTTTCACTACCTCTACATTTAAATCATATTATTGAGTCCAACCTAATAATGACTAAGTGTTGGATTAATATTCTGAAGCAGTATATCAATGATCATGTCTCTAAGCACTATTTTTTTAATGATGAGGATGTTGAGGGAGAAGAACATTCTGCCAGTTCTAATACTTAGTGATTCTAGTCATTAATTTGTTGTTTTCTTTTTAAGACATTTTTTGGTAACTGTATAACCATAAAAATATTTATTTGCTTCAGTTTTCTGCTCTTGCAAGTGCTTCATTTGCTCCCTTGATGACAAAATGAGGAGTAATAAGAATAGAGAAAAACTGTTACTTATAGTTCTTTTTTTTTTTTTTTGTCATGTTTGCTGAACTTGTGGTCTATGTTCTAAGACTTGGTTTATTAAAGTTTATGTTTTTGTTTAAGACTTGGTCTATTGACTGCAATCTCTTGATCACTATAACATATAACTATTATTGTTAGATGCTTGTATTTCTACTGAACTCTGATATTTTAGCTCAAAGACTCTATAGCACAAATTCAGGGGAGCTCTAATCTCTGGTTTTAGAGGGAGATTGTTCTGCATATGAAAGGAAAGTTTTTCTACTCTTGTTAAGTTTTGTTAAAATCTCTCTATTTTAAAATGTTTATCATGAAGGGAGAGATTGTTAAATCCAAAAATAATTTTATAATTTATAGTGATGACAAATAGTAGTCTAAATTGAATAATTAAATAATTGATTTAATTATTTGTGCTATAAAGTCTTTAGATTTTGGAATGACATTAATGCTTATTTGATTTGGAAAGAATCATCCATTAATAGCAAGATTTGAAGTTATTATGGAGGAGGTGTGATGCTACTGGAAGAAAGAAAAGAATTGTAGTTGCACAAACAAAGGAAAGTATCAAATCTTCAATGCAAAGCAATCTGCTGCAACGGCTAGCATTAGCTTGATTTATGGATATAAGAAGAAGAACCATATCTGAGTGAAGGAAAGGAGAATATTTCAGAAATCAAACACTACACTTTGGATGTCGTTCTTCTTCAGTTTTGCTTCCATTTGATATTCAGTTTTTGAGTCTTCCTAGTAGTAAAGAAAAGGTATATGATTATATGAGTGATGACTTTAAAAAATCTATTAGAGATAAGTCATAAACTAGAAAAAAAATACAACACAGTTTCAGATTAATCTTGTCTTAGTTCTGTCCTATTCTGTTTTGTTTTGGTGAGTTTGTTTGGTCTTGGAATTAGTTTGAGAAGCACAGTTAGTTGCTTCATTTGTCTTGGGAAGAACCGGTTTGATTTATTTGTCTTTATCTTTGTGTTTCTCTTGCTCTTGGTATTGGTAATTGTAATCTTGAATTGGATATAGTGAAATTCTGCCATTGTTGTGTTAGAAATTGGACGTAAATCTCATTACACTTTGAGATTAAACCAGGATACTTACTAGTGTTATTCTCTCTACTTTATCTTCATTTATCCCCTATAGTTGCAGGAGACTAAAATAAAAAAGTATTCTGCTGGCTCTGTTTCACGTTTTTAATTTTAAAGAAGTGCTTTGATTTAAACCCCTCTTTCTCAAGGCTTGTAAAACCTTCAACCTATATATGATAAAGTCGGTTGTTGCACATCTCGAGTACACCCGGGATAGAAAATAAATGCATAAAAAGAGTACTGAGTACCGAGATATGTATATAATGGTTTAGGTACTCAGTACCCAATATATGTTCAAACACCTATAAAGACGAAGCACACAATATATGCTCGGTACGTAATTTATATGTACTCGTATTATCCTACTCGTGTAACTAATTAAATACTCCATTTGAAAAGTAACGATTTAAATTCTTTTAATTAAAATATTAACAATTTAAAATCTTTAAAATTATACAAGATAGGTAAAAACCTCTTGATACGTCACTATAATATTTTGGATAGTGTTATGTTGGGTTGATATTTATTTTTTTTTATTTCACCCAATTTTATTCAAAAAATTTAAAATTACAAAATTTTGAATTTAAAATTTAGATGGATATAATTTAAATTAACAATTTAATTCAATTTAATAAAAATAAATGTGCTCATAATTAAACATACAAGTTAATATGAGTACAATAATAGCATTTTTTTTAATTATCAAATAGTCTTCTAATCTTTGTACTTATATTAAAAAATTTAAAAATTAATTAGACACGACTCATAATTAACTATGCGATTACATCTAATTATTCCTTGTATTAGTATTTTCAAGTGTGTAAATACACTAGTATTATATATTACAAGTTTATTTATTTTTATTGGATTGAATTAAATCATTAATTTAAATTATATTCATCTAAATTTTAAATTTTATAATTTTAAAATTTTAAATTATTTTAATAAAATAGGATAAAATAGAAAAATAAAAATCAAACTAACACAATACTATCCAAAATATTATATCAATAGTATTGGTGGGTGATAAAGAGGTACATTGGTAGTTGTTCATATCCTGCCCCACAACTTAGCCAGGCCTAAAATGAATAAATCCCGATCAACACTCTACAGATATTATTCAGATCGATACCTACCCGACCTCATAGAGGTTAGACACGGCGATATGGGCCTAGCCCGACCTAACTAAATAAGTAACTAACTCCTATAATCCCTCCGATTCATCTAGAAAGGAGATCTCAACAACCTCCCTACCAAAAGGGAGTAACCAACCCTCCACTAAAGGTGGAACTACCCAAAAGGTGGTTATTGACTCTACGTCTACACTTATAAAATACCCTAACACTCTCAAGTATTCTTCAAACTCGAATCTACTAAAAATCTGGCTAAAATCCTTGCTAACTTAAGCATTAGAGTTCCTTGCAGGTACCACCTCCACCCTCACCAAGACATTGGATCGGACAGCGGCACCTCAATAGCAGAGACATCAGACACAACCCCAATACGGACTTGGATCTCACGTTCAGGCCCAAATCAAAATTTTATGTAACTCCTAAAATATTGGCATCGTTGCCAGAGACCTAGTAATCGACACCGTACGTACGATGGCAGATGACATTCTAGAAGATAGACACACGGCTTTCGATTCTGAAATCCAAGAAGAAGAGCAGTACAATGATGATCAAGCATTAGTTATTCCTCCCTGAGCTAATAAAGAAAAAGCTGTTGTCAGAGACGCACATCAATCAAACTCGGAAGGACACGGGATGAGCTAAAAATTCACCGATCAAGAGGATCATGCATAAGAGATCTTACAAAAATTATGGGGCTTGTCCACAGAGATCAAAGTCTACTGGAATAACTTAAGCAGGAGCTTGAACGGTAACACGAATATGAACGAGCTCTGGAAAAAGAGGTACGACGATGTAGGAAATGTGAAGAAAAGCTCGAGAAGCTGGAGCCCAACCTAAGGGGTAGGAGACCCCGCATTGATCATGAAGAGACACCTTTAGGAGGTGAAGATCCATTCATAGAGGAAATCATGCGGGCTAGAGTCCCCAGAAACTTTAAAAGCCCAGACATGGACGTCTATGATGGAATGACTGACCCAAGACACCATTTAACCAAGATTATCAAGCTCGGAGCAAAGACAAAAAGTAAAAAAGAAGAAGAATACAACTCGAAAAAACCTCAAAGATGTCACACTTATACCCCGTTGCGAGTTTTTCTTATTGACGTGTACAGAGAAATCTGCCACACTAAAAAGATACTACCTCCTAGACACATTAAAAGTAAGAAAGGTGAAAATTGATCAGAATATTGCGAAATACCACAAGATATATGGCCATTCCACCAAATTATTGCTATGATTTAAAAAAATGTCATCGAACAATTGAATAGAGAAGGTCGGTTGGATAGGTATCTTGCTGAAAGGTCAGACGATCACATCAAAATAAAAAGAGATGAAGATCAGGACAAGCAAGACCGATCTCAACGAGTTCCTGAAAAGCATGTCCACATGATTGTCAGAGGGTTCACAGGAGGGGAATAGCAAAATCCTCCCAGAATAGGCATCTAAATGAAGTGCACCAGGTCGGCTGGGATGCTGAAATACACAACCTACCCACAACTGCCTTCACCAAAGAAGACGCATGAGGAGTGATGCCCGGGCACGATGACTCAATCGTAATCACAAGGGAGCTCGAAAGATATTCTGTTCAAACTAGCTTTTGATAAGCTAGGCCTAGAGGAAAAGGACTTGAGAGCATACCCAGATACCCTTTTCGGTCTCAGAGATACTTCTATCCAACCTTTGGGGTTTATTTCTCTCTACATCACTTTTGGTAAGGGCCTAAATGCAAGAACCTTAACCATAGACTACATTGTGGTAGACGTCGCATCTGCCTACAACACCTTGATAAGACGGAAAACATTAAACTGACTTGCGATAGTAGTCTCAACTCCTTATCTTTGGATAAAATTTTCCACTCTTGAGGGAATAACATCTGTAAGAGGAGACCAGAAACTGACAAGAAAGTGTTACAACGAAAGCCTGAACTTACGAGGATGTGCAAAAGGGAAGAAAGTCAATACCATAGAGTTTGAAGGTATCCGAGTTCGGGAGGAACTGAGACCCCAACCTGAAAGAAAAATTGAAGAGGTCCAGATCAGGGACGACGTCAGGAAGACAACGAACATAGGGGCTAACTTAGAGAAGTAGCTGCAACAAGAACATGCTAAGATCTTATGGAACAATTCTGACCTCAGAAAGCCTCTAACATGCTCGGCATCCATCTTGACCTCATGAGCCACAGGCTTGCTGTTTACCCAGGCTTACGACATGTTCAGTAGAAACGACGAAAGATCAGCTCTAAAAGAGTAAAAGTCATAAAAGAAAAAGTCCAGGCACTGTTAGAAGACGGGTTTATAAGGGAGGTAAAATACCTATTATGGCTTTCCAACAGGTACTCTTGAAAAAACATAATGAAAAATAGAGGATGTGCGTCAACTATACCAACCTCAACAAGCCTGTCCCAAGGATCCTTACCCTTTTCCCCAGCATTGATGCTTTAATAGATTTAGCTTCAGGCTACAAATACCTGTCCTTTATAGATGCATACTAGGGATACAACTGAATCTCAATGTACAAGCCGGATCAAGAGAAACATCTTTTATCACTCCTAGAGCAAACTACTGCTACGTAGTAATGCCCTCTGGGTTGAAAAATACTGGGGCTACATATTAATGAATGATGAACAAAGTGTTCTCACCTCACCTCGGAAAATTGATAGAGGTCTACATAGATGACATGCTTGTCAAGACCAAGGAGAAAGCCAGTCTATTGCCCGACCATGCTAAAGTAATTAACATGTAAGGCAGCACAGGATGAGATCAAATCCCATATAGTGTACCTTTGTAGTTGAAGCCGAGAAGTTCTTGGGATTCATGTGCACACAAGGAGGCATTAAAGCCAACCCGGACAAATGTAGGGCGATCATGGAGATGAAAAGCCCGACCTATCTAAAAAAAGTTCAGCAGCTAAACGGCAGGTTGACAGCCTTGTCTAGATTCTTGGCAGGGTCAACTTTGAAATCCCTACCCTTGTTTGTAATTCTTAAGAAGGGATACCAAAACCAGTGGACTCAAGAATGCGAACAAACTTTTCAAGACTTCAAAAATTTCTTGAGCCAATTACCTATCCTTACCCAACCTGAAGAAGGAGAAAAGCTCGTGTTATACCTAGCCATCGCAAACAAGGCTATAGCCTCCGCCCTCATCTGAGAAGATAAGGAGGGGGCAGTGACCTGTCTACTTCACGAGCAAGGCATTGCAGGGGCAGAATTGAACTATCAAAAAATAGAAAAATTTGCCTATGTCCTCATTCTAGTCTCTGGAAGACTACGACCTTATTTTCAAGTCCACACTATTAAACTCTAAACTAATCAACCCATGAAGCCTATCCTCTTGAAAATAGATATTGCAGGACAGATGTTAGAATGGGCTGTGAAATTGTTCGAGTTCGATCTAAAGTATGAAATTTGGACAGCCATCAAGTCACAGTACATGGCCGACTTCTAGCTAAATATACAGGAGAACTACAAGGGAGCTCTACGACTTGGCATCGGTCATCGAATAAAGCTGGTAATGGGGTAGGAATCATTCTTGAGAATGAAGAAGGAAATCAGGTAGAACTTTCACTAAAATTCAAGTTTCCAGCCTCTAACAACCAAGCGGAATTTGAACCCATGCTTGTAGGCTTGAGACTTGCCAAAGAGGTTGGAGAACCAAAAGTCATAGTGTTTAGTGACTCCCAAGTAATAACCTCTCGAATAAATAGGGATTACTAAGCTAAAGACCCTAACATGAAGAAGTACTTGGAGAAAATAGTAGGTCAAACATATAACTTGGGAGCTCAATTGTTGAGCTGATGCCCTCTCAAAATTGGCCATCACCAAGTCAGGGGGCACCATCAGTGGTCAAAGAAGTTGACAAGACAGACACACTGACAATTTTCAATCTAAACTTGGGTTGGATGACTCCCATTATCGAATATCTCTAATTCGATGTCCTCCCTAAAAAAGAAAGGGAAACAAGAAGACTTATAAGGAAAGCACAAAACTACACTCTGGTTTATGACATCCTTTATAGAAGAGGAGTATCTACACCCTTATAAAGTGTGTTCTGACCTCCAAGACTGAAGAAGTTCTAGAAGAAATCCACAATGGCATCTACGGAAACACTTAGGAGTAAGGTTACTAGTTAAGAAGGTATTATTAGCTAATTTTTATTGGCCAAACTTATAGAGGGAAGCAGCCGATTTTGTAAAGGAATTCCCACCATGTCACATGCATGCCAACTTTCATGTGGCACCACCAGAAAAGTTTATAAGCATCACTTCACCATGGCCTTTCACAAAATGGAGTTTAGACTTGCTCGGGCCATTCCCTCCAACACCTGGACAGGTGAAATACCTTATAGTAAGAATTGACTACTTCACTAAGTGGATTGAGGTAGAACATTTGGCATCCATCACAGCTCATAGAAGTAAAAAATTCCTCTACAAAAATATTATAACCTGATTTGGAGTCCCATACTCTATCACTACGAACAATGGTACTCAGTTCACATCTTCGAACACCAATTCACATCGGTAGGGCACCCTTAGGCTAATGGACAAGCAGAACCTGCAAACAAAGTCATATTAACAGGGTTCAAAAGAAGGCTATAAGAAGTGAAAGGAGCATGGGTAGAAGAACTCTTCCAAGTTCTATGGGCATATCAGACAACCCTTCATTCTATACTGAGAGAATCTCTGTTCCAACTTACTTATGGAATAGAAGCCATAATTCCCATAGAATTCAACGGAGAGATCCTAAGGGTAAGATTCTACAATGAAGTAGGAAACATCCAAGCTCAAAAGAAGAAAGTCACCAGAAAAAACTTTGCCACAAACGACCTTGTTCTCCTTAGAAATGGCATCGGGGTACATAAGTTGGGTGAAGGAAAGTTGGCTGCAAATTCAAAAGGACCTTACAAGATTATTAAACTCTTGGGGAAAAGTTATTATAAAGTGTTTGAATTACTAGGTAACAAACTTCCTAAGTCGTGGCACACATGCAACATGAAGTGGTATTATAGCTAGAAAGCAAACCTTACTCCCTGGTGTACTCTTTTCTCCGAATTCATAATTTTTTTTTTTTCCGAGAAAGGTTTTCCTGAAAGGGGGTTTTAACGA
Organism: Arachis hypogaea; assembly: GCF_003086295.3. NCBI lineage: Eukaryota > Viridiplantae > Streptophyta > Magnoliopsida > Fabales > Fabaceae > Arachis > Arachis hypogaea. The sequence continues at coordinate 27,425,858 of NC_092049.1, forward strand.
GGCATCATATCAAGGTCTAGGAGTTAAAATAGAAAAACTCTTAGTAGCAAATAGCGAATTCACTTGTAAATTATTTTTAAATGATATTTATCCCCATTTTTATGATTGATTATTCTACTATACGCACCAATTTAAGCTCCATAAAGTGCAAAAATCATTGCCCGACCTAGATGGTCGGCAAGATAAAGTGACAAAATCTAAATTGGTGTAAGAATTTATATAAGAAGATCGTGGTCTGACCTCATCAAACTAAACGTACAAAAATAAGTTAGCAAAAGAGACAAACCTAAAACGAATCACCAAAGTAACTTGATAAAAACGTACCCAACCTTATAATGGTTTGTTAAAAATAAATTGAGAAAAAGAGGGCAATCTAAATAAGTGTCTAGCCTCTCTAAGTCGACATAGCAAGAACAAGTTATCCGACCTCATAGAACAGATCAACCAAACAAGTTGAAAAGAGAGTCCAAAAAAATTGTAAAATTATTACCAACTTTTAGAAATGATTCGGAAAAACATAATTATGCAAAAAATGTTTAGCAAAGAAGATAACATTCTCAGTTAATAAAATGTTTTCCACTGATATTCAAAATTCACAAAAAAGAAAACAAAACTACTATCATGCAAGCCAAAACTAAGAATACTTATAAACCTACAAAATAAGTGTGAAAAGTTAAAAGCTAAAGCATTGAAAATCCCAAATTAGGGCAAAACAGTATCCAAACTATGACTATTACAAAAAATAAAGTGTTCAAAGACCCATAAATTGGGTCATCAAATAAGGATAAATGTTCAAAAATAAAGCTAAGAAGGAGGAGGATCCTACTCCTCGGTAATCATGTCAGCTGCATCATCAACTTAGATCGGAGAAGCAGGAATATTCTTAGTAGTTTGGATAGGGGATGGTCTTAGCCTTAAGAAGAACAATCTTTCCATCAACCACGATTTTTTCAGGATCAATGGAAGCAAGATCCACCTCGGGCGCCAGAACTCAGAATTGAGCTTTCAAATTCTTCGTCATCTCATCCATCCCCTGGGCCACAGACTTTTCCAAGTATCCATATTCTTATCTTAGCCTCTCCAACTCCTCCTTTAGGATCAACTTCTCCCAAAAAATATGGCGGTAGTTCTCCTTAGCCTTCTTCTGTAAACCTTCTGCCAAAGCACAAGTCGCCTCGGCATGCTTCACCTTTCTCGAAGTTTGGAGAGATCAGAAGTGAGGAATCCTTTCTCGACCTCTAACTCCAACTTGGTCTCTCTCAAAGAAGCCACCTCAGAATGAAGATTGGCCAATTTCCTTCGAGTAGCACCAAGAGGAGTCTCATTAAGTGGTTTTAGAAAGGCTGCACAGACCCTAGCTGTCCGAGTTCCTCCTCGGGCTAGCACCTCCAAATGTCTCTTCAAAGAAACGTCATCCATGCTTATGGAACTATGAGGAATAATGTATTCCTCACAGAAAGCAATGGCATCGAAACTTAGGTTGTAAGCACACAACCAGAAAATTGCTTATTACAAATAGATTTGGTCTCTTTTACCAACGAAATTACCGACGGATTTTGTCCCTCTGTAAAAGCCTTGTCGGAAATTGCTTACCGACAGATTTTTTTGTCAATAATTTACCGGCAGATTTTTATCTGTTAACGACAGAATTTCCCTTGGTAATGATCCCCCTTTCCACAAAAAAACCGTCAATTTTTTCGACGGATTTTCTGTCAGTTCCGACTGATTTTTCTTCGGTAATTGTCACTTCACTTTTGCTTAAATCGTCAGATTTTTCGACAGATTTTTCGTCGGTAACTAATGTTAGATTTTTCAACAGATTTTTTGTCAATAATTGGAGCCTGGAAAAGCATTCTCAACTTTGAATATAGACAGAAAATCCGTTTGTAAATCCGTCAATAAGGTAAAATAACAAAGCCAACAAAATAAACTGGTAGAACACACATATTTTCAACATTCTAAACCAATACAAATTGTTTCTCATTAGCAGAGTAGCTAACAAGAACCACTAAACTGTTGAACTATGCTAGACCAAACACATTGCCGTGGCTTTGATCACTTACAGCCTGCCATAAAAGAAGATCATTCACAAGCAAAGAAGACGGTAGTACTAGAGTTACTTCAGAAAGACAGCGCAACTCCAATTCTCAATCTAACCCCATCGCTTATTCCTTTCACAATCACTGTATTCTGATTCCGCCTGACTAAGACATGCAAGACAACCATAAGCTTGCTTCAAGCCACAATTCTCGTAGGATCGACCCTGACTCACTCAGGTATTACTTGGACGACCCAGCGCACTTGCTGGTACTGCTGCTGTTGTACAAAATAGTGTGGGTTTTGCGTACGCGCGCACCACCTCCCTACCAAAGGGAGTAACCAACCCACCACCAAAGGTGGGACTACTTGAAAAGTGGTTATTGACTCCACGTCTATACTTATAAAATACCCTAACACCCTCAGATATTCTTTGAACTCGAATCTACTAGAAACTTGCCTAAAATCCTTACTAGCTTAAGTACTGGAGTCCTTTGCAGGTACCACCCCACCCTCACCAAGACGTCGGACGACGGCACCTCAGCAGCAGGGACGTCGGACACAACCCCAAGACGAACTTGAACCTCACATTCAGTCCCAAATCACAATTTCAAATAACTCTCAGAACAGTAGTCATACGTGCACCAGAAGTACCATCTCGCAAGATAATGCTAAACTGGACTCTAATACAATTGTAGAAGCGATAATACTACTTTTTAACAAATAAGGATAATACTAATTTTTAACAAATACTTAAGATAAAAGTAAACTAAACTTAGTTAACAAGGTATGCTAATAATTACTAATACTATTACTTTTTTAATTAAGTATTCAATTAAAAGATAATTTATTAAATAGAAACCGCTGCTAAATGAAAAATGGCCCCAATATCGGTGGAGTGTAGTGATGTTGGTGCTATTACGAGTGCGAAGTAAAAAGTAAAAATATGTAATGAAGACTATGTAATGAGTGATAATTGTGAAGATAATAAATGTATTTTTGCTTGTATTAACAAGCATCCTGGCCGTACAGCTCAACAAAGATGCCAATTCTTTCACAATTAGCTGATTTTTGTCGTTGCACTCTTTTGTGTCCTACTATGGCTAGAAAGTTTTTGCCTTAAATTTAAAATAAAAAATATTGAACATTCATTAACAACCTGTTAGATGACAAACTTAGCTATGTATAATTAAGTTTTCTTTCTTTTTGGTTTGTTATACTTCTATTGCTTCCAAAACAGATGACTTGTTATTTGGTCTGTTTGTAAGAGGATGAGAATTAGAATTTAATTTTAAATATTAAAAGTATTATGTGATCTCTTGTTTGTCGTTAAATGGATGATTGTTATGAATAGATTTGTTACCGTATATACTTGACCTAACAAAGCACTATAAGTTTGCAATTCAATACTTATTATGTTTTAAATTTTAAGGGTTTTTTCCGTATATAAAATAAAGAGAATCAAAATTATATGTTTTTTTGAATTAAAATTGAAGACGCGAATTTTCTTGAGTCATATCATATCAGAATATGTATATTAGAACTTCCGTTAGTTGTTCGCTAAAATGGAATTTTTTCTGAATTTTGATTTTTTTTTTTAAATAAAAATTTAAAAGGTACGTGATTAGGGGAGAATATAATATAGTGAAAGAGAGTTGGTAAAAACTAAAAAGTAAAAAGTTGCTCTCCATCATGTTCTTTTTTTCTATTTCCCTTACTTTTTTATCCTTTTTTTCTCTTTTTTATTGAAAAACTCATACTTTTCTGCAAATTTTGAGTTTTTGTATAGATAAATTTTATAATGTCTATAATTTGATATCTAATTTTTATTTAATTTATTTTTTAAATAAAAATTTTAAATATTTAATAATTATTTATTTTTATATTTTTAAATTAAATATTAATTTTTAATTCTTTTTAATAAGTTAACAAACACTTTAAGCATCATAACAAAAGGAATCAATCCATTCCAATGAATGAATATCTTCATCAGCTGAAGAATCAGCACAAGTCAGCTGCAGCAGCATCTCCTTCTTCCTCAAGATTCTCTTCTCCTTCTTCCCTCCCTCCCCTCTCCCCTCCTCAACCCTCACCGCAACTAACTCAAATTCACTTTCCTAACTTTAGCAGCTCCTGGCAAAAGAAGAAGGAACCCATCTGACCAGCGCGATGGAAGAGAGGAGTCAAACCACCTCCAGCGGGACGCGACTATAGTAAGAAATCGAACCCACCTTGGCTTGCTTACGTATGATACCGTCAATTTCGTACGTTACTCAACTTTAATTTGATTTCTTCTTTCTATGATTCTTGATTTTCTTCAAAATTTTGTTATTTTGTTTGGTTTTATGCTGTGATTTGTGTTTTAGATACTGAGCTAATAATTAATATATCCGGCTTTTATACTTTTATGTTTTTTCCTCATTTTATCCTTAGTTATGTGGTGGAAATTTTTGGTCTTCATAATGTGCACTTCTAAGTCCACATGACTTTTCTTCTCTTAGGTTTACTTAACTAGATTAGATGTATGTCCTAAATCAATAAAATGCATTGTGGGTGAATTTTAAAAAAGTAATGCTAAATTTTATTACAGTTAGAGTGTGGACATTGATGCTAGTGTATGGAAACTGTATAAAACATCTCTACAGTTTAAGAGAGTTGTAAAATAAAAATTTACTTATTGCAACAATCTTTTTTATGTTCTATTTTCTTTAAGTTTGTTCAGATTTGTGGTATTTTTATATATTCTTTTTTCATTCTCAATGGTCTGTTCTTTTCAAATTGAAAGAATGGAAGTCATGGCAAAGTTTCTAGCTGTTGGGAGTTTTTGTCAAACTATTGTAGGTAGAGAAAGATCCTATCTTTGAATTTTTATAATTTTTGTGATTGTGTTTTATGCCTGAAAATTGTTCATATGCTTAATCAAGAATTTAAAATATTAAAAAATACAAAAAATTAAATATATATGTATTAGTATAATTTAAAAAGTACTGTGATGTTTGATTCATGAAACCACCCCATTTGGTGAGACAGTTCTAAAGTAGGTTTTTTTTTATTTAAATAAAATAAAAAGCAACTAATATTACCTAATTTTTCTAAACTAATTTTTAAAACATAAATCTCCTATTCTTAATAATATATATATCATCTCAGGGCTGTGTATTTTGATTTGTATGTTAACCAGTATACCTTAGGACGATTTATGCTTTGAAGTGCTCTCAAGAAATACACATAAATTGTTCTAAGGTACTGAGCTTTCAAAATTAACATAAATTGTCTCAGGGTGAAATGATTGACACATTTTACACCTAAAACACATTGGGAGAGGATGATTTATGTGCAAAAGCTAACCATCATTAGCCTAGAGTGATTTATGTGTAACTTCCAATTGCATAAGGGGGTGTGACAATTTCTCTCCCTAAATCAATTTTCAAAACGTCAATCCCCTATTCCTAATAATATATAAATTGTTCCAGGGTTGTGTATTTTGAATTATATGTTAACCATTATACTCTAGGACGATTTATGCTTTGAAATGCTCTCGAGAAATACACATAAATTGTTCTAGGGTACTGAGTTTTCAAAATCAATGTAAATCGTTCTAGGGTATAATAATTTACACATTTTATACCTAAAATACATGGAGGGAAGACGATTTATGTACAAAAGCTAACCCTCACTAGTATAAAATCATTTATGTACAACTTTCAAATACCCAATAGGATGGAACGGTTTACGTTGATAATAATAAAGCTTTTGCACTTTTTCTTTTATCTTCTTAAGCTATCATGTGATACAATAAGGAGGGGTAATAGAGTCAAAAGAAGCACACTGCGGGGAGAAGGAAAATATGGCTCCAACTAACTGGAAGCAAAAAATAATGCAGAAGAAGGGAATATCAATAGCTGGAAGGAACTAAGGGAGGTCGTTGAGCATTGTGAGTCTTATTCCTCTCTGATTAAATCTTCTCCTCTCTTCTATTCTATTATCCTCTGATTCTTATCATGATATGCTATTATTCTCTTCATGCAGGTGATCAGTAAAGTTCCATATTTCCATTAATTCTTCTTCTTCCTTCAATTTGTTTGAGTAAAATTACTGTACACACAACAAAAAAAACCCCGCAACCCCCAAATTATAGTATCATACTTATACTTACATATCTTCACTTTGAATTATTTCTCTGAGATCGTATTATTTGGTGCCTTCATTGACGACATGGCTAAGAACACTTGTTTGCAGTCTATGTAAGCCGCCATCAATAAACTCGTTGAGCAATCCAATGGTCACCATGAACAACTCGCTACGATTACACAATCCCTGGCGTCAATTCAGATACAGCTCGCCCAGAAGTTCGAAGAGTCACCGCGTTAACCTTCCCCCTCTCTCCATTTTCGTTGCTCCGCAACAAATGAAAGTTGATTTTCCGTGATTCTCGGGCAGGGATGACGTATTCCAATGGATCTTCCGGGCTGAGAGATTTTTCAGGATCTATGATATTCCTGAGAATCAGAGGCTCTATTTGGTTGTTGTTGGCCTCGAGGGCAGGGCCCTGGCATGGTTCCAAATATGGGAAAAATTGGATCAGTTACATGATTGGCTTTCTTTGTCAACGGCATTTCAGATTCATTTTGGCCCATCTCAATTGAAAATCCTAGGGAAGAACTCTTGAAATTGAAATAATCTGCTTCTGTGAAAGTTTATTTTGAGGCCTTTAACGATTTAGCTGCTAGGGTGTTTAGAATGGATGATACTTTGCTGATGGATTATTTTATTGGGGAATTATTGCCTGAGTTGTGATGTGAGGTGAAATCGCGCTAACCAGCTTCCTTAATACAGGCAGTAGCTCTAGCCAAGCTTTTTTAGGAGAAGTTTGCTCCTAATACCCAGAGGTGGAGATCTCCATCCTTACCACACTCAACTACACCGCCTAAAATTACTCCTGCCATCACACCCAAACTGCTGGCCATTTTCCCAACATCCCAACTATTAAAATAATCGTCAACCTCACTTTTACTACCAACACCACCAAAACCAGCCACCATGCGTAAATTGTCACTTGGACATTCAGTTTTAACGGGAGAAGGGCCTTTGTTTTACTTGTGATGAACGCTACTCCCCTTCACACCGTTGTGCTTCCAAACACTATTTCTTAATCCAATCTGTGGAGGAATTACCCCGGAAAGAGATTGTTGTGGAAGAAAATCTCGAAATCCAGCAGCCACCTTCGGTTGAATCTGATCTGCCTGAGCCATTACACCTCTCTTATAACATTTTAACAGGAACTCCAGGCAAGAGATCAATTCGATTCTCTGGTTTTGTGAATGGGAAAGATGTCCATATTTTGATGGATGGCGGTAGTTTGGATAATTTCATACATCCAGCCCTCACCAAGCACTTGTTGCTGGCTGTTCACCAAGCGCCACAATTCAAGAAGTGGGCAGTGGTGATCTCCTCCAATGTAAGGGAGAGGTAAGGAAAGTTCTGGTTCAGATCCATGACCATACTCTCTTCATTAATGCTTTTGTGTTCCCAATTGCAACTGAGGTATTCATGATTAACACTTATCTTCTTATACTAAACATGATATATTGTGTAGCTTGAGATTTGTGATAACATATTTAGGACTAAGATTTTTGACAGCAATTAGTTGCTCTGTTACAAGGACCAAATTGACATATAATATAATTGATCGGGGATCTGTTTGACTTATATCATAAACTTTAAAGGACTTATTTGACTTATAAGATACATCATAAAGGATTGAATTGTCCTAATAAATTTGCTCATGTATGAGGTAACTCAGCCTGAGACACCAACAAATGCTGTTGTACCAGATATTGGAATGAATGTAAATGTTGCAAGTGTAAGTATGCTTGATAATGTGTTTTACTACTTATCCCTAATACTAAATACTAATATCTTCCTATCTTGGACTCTCAGTCTTGGTAGGGTAGTCTAATTGAAAATGAGTTCATGCATATCTTATGTTAGAATACTCAAAATTGTTTACAATTCTATCAGGGAAGACAGGCTCAACCTCAGCCTCAGCAGCCTTAGACGTCCAAAGTAGACAATAATTAGGCCCAAGAGTCAGGAGAGTGTAAGTGCTGAGACAATGGCAACTGCAAGTAGTGGCACAACTTCCAGAATGTTCAAATTCATTCCAACTCCCAGACTGAACTTCTCTAAGAAGAAATGATGCCTTCTTGAAATTTATTGTGAAGGGGACAAGACCTTGTTTTATTATTTTGAAGAAAATAGACCTCTACTTTTAATACTTTTTGTCTTACCACTTTAAATCAGTGTGTGTAGAAGGAAAAAGACCTTCTTTGGTTTGTTTTATATAGCTACTCAACTTAGCTACTTATGGGCATACTCTATTTTGATGCTACTTTATGTTAACATTTTGATACATGATATTTGTATATTTTGGTTTGGATTATATACTATGTTTTATAATATCTACTTGGCTAAGTTACTTACACGCATACTCTGATTTGGATATAGACTAGCTTCTGTTCAACATCAACGTCAACCTCTAGTGTCCATTTAACTAAAATGAGCCATTCCAATACAATATTTTTTTAACAAATATACAATGCTAATTGCTCAAATAACCACTACATAGATGCAAAACAAAATCACAACTAGAAGTGCACCTATTATTACACCCCTAAACAACCTGAAAATGCTATCTTTCTTGAGTTATGGACTATCTTCATTCTTCTTTATTAACATCTCCTCTAATTGTTTCACTCTCTCCTCCAAGCTATAATTTAAACCTGCAACAAATTTTTCACCCACGCATGTCTCCACAGAGTCCAATCTACTACTTTCGACTACATTATCAATCAAATACCCAAAAATCTCATCAAACTATACAAAAAAAATCACAATAACCTTGCTTTTCCTGCAATCCAAATAACAAAACAAAAATCATAACATTAGTCTTAAACCAATTGTCAAAATTATAACACCACAAAAATCTACCACTCTAAATTACCTTGAAGTGAGGACAGCCAAAGAACAGTGTATTTGGGTTCTTTGCTGTGCAAGACCTAGATATTAAGGCATATGTCCTACACTTGCACTTAGGATGTTCTCCTCTTCTAAGTCACCCCTTGGGGAAGCCAGTCGAACCACTGTCAACACTGAAGACATCAGTGATATTTCTCCGACTTGCAACTGACGTGCTACCTCCACTCGCCATCACCTCCTTCGAAGCTAAAAACTCTCTCTCTCTCTCTCTCTCATACTAAGATACATGGGTTGGAGACAAAGAGACAGGGGTTGAAGATGAAGACCTAATTTTATGTTGGTCTCCCTTTTGAAATAGTGACGTATTGTGCCTCTCATAACAATGTCGTTTTATAACATTTTTAGGAGAAAGGTTGGGGAATAATCTGTCCCACTCAAAATGACGTCGTTTGGATAAGCACTTAAACGGCGTCGTTTTGGCCACATGTGCAAGGATCAATGTGTCTTGCAAGCGATGCGTAGCGTTAAACCTGACACGTCACACTGATCACCTCCATGTAGAAGAGAGAGTGTTTGGTTAACCGGCTAAACCTGGATCAGGGACGTATATGGCATATATCTAACAATTTTGGGACCAAGAACTTAGTTAATTTTTTTGGGAGACAAATCTGTCGGACCGCCAAATTCTTAGGGATCTATTTGAGATATTACTCTTAAAAAAATAATAGCTTGGGATATTTTCATGGAAAGATTATTTTTAGAGTAAAGTGACAAATAACTAATTTATCAATTCAATATGTACAGCAAACAATAATAACTAATTATAACTAATTAGATACTCTAGTTAGCTATGATCTAAATAAAAGTTAATTTTTCTACCTATACAAAAAAAATTTTGTGTTAACTAAATACCTTGACTAAATAAATTAAATTATTATTAACTAATTGGACTCTTCTTGAGACTTTAAATAGATCAATAAAACAAGAGTTGGATTATTAAACCAAAATAAGATTTCGTAGCTTTTGATGAAGCTAAGGTAAAGGAGACAATCTTTCAAGTGGATGCACATGGGTCTCTGGCTAGGTTAAGAAAAGAATGGAGGGCTGAAATATAAATCGTCCTTTCATATTTTGTATTTCAATTTGAACATAAATCACAATAGACAACTATAATTTATGAATTTTTTCTTTGGTTAAGTATGATTTTGGGAGTTAAACCCCAAAATGATCCCTAAGATTGGTGTCATGCACTAAAATCGTTCCTGAGATTCTAATTGCACCAATTATGTCCCTAAGATTGAAAAAAATGCACCATATTAGTCCCTTACCTATTTTCCATTAACGACGTAATGACATGGCATGATGACGTGGACTGTAAGTGACACGTATCACTTCATGATTTGGCCACGTGAAATGGTATGATGATGTGGTGAACAGTGACACGTGGCATGCTGATATTGATGGTTGTGCCACGTGTCACAATGTTATTTGGCCACGTGTCTATTTGTGCCACGTGTCGCAACAGTATTCGTCCACATGTCATCCATTATGTCATCGTTGTATATGCACCAAATTAGTCCCTCACTTTGCATTAAATGACTCATTTTAGTCCCTGAAATTGAATGTCGTGCACCAAACTAGTCCCTTCACCAGTTTTTTCTCATTTTTTTTCTATAAATTCAAAATTCTCAATATTTTTTAATGCATTAATTTCAATTCTATTTTTCACATGTTCTTCAAATAAAAATATTTTTATAAAATATTTTTTCTCTTGTGAATACCCTAACCGCCGACCTAGAGTTGACGTGAAGGCTTTTCAAGCACCTTCACTACCATCTCTGATCTCTTTCAGTACTTTTATAAAATATTTTTTTCTTGCGGATATCCCTAATAACCGCCGTCTTGGAGTTGACGTGAAGGTATTTTAAGCTTCCCTCATTACCATCTCTGACCTCTTTCGTCTAGACTGTAGAGGTCAAAGATGGTAGTGAAGGTGCTTGAAGTGCTTTCAATCTAACTCATTTATACATAACGAAAACGTGTATTTCATAAGAGAAAAATGTTTATTTTAATTATTAATTTATTGTTAAAAACACATATTTTTTTATGAAAAAAATGTGTCTAATCAATCATATAATTATTTTTTTATAATAACATACTTATATATTACAAAATTTACCAATGTTAAATTATTAAAAAAAATTATATAATTAAAACTAAAATCTTAAAAATTTTTATAAAAACACTTGTATTTGAACGATATATAAAAAAATAGAATTGAAATTAGTGTATCTAAGATATTAAAATTTTGAATTTAAAAAAAATGAGAAAAAATTGGTGAAGGGACTAGTTTGATGCACGACATTCAATTTCAGGGACTAAAATGAGTCATTTAATGCAAAGTGAGGGACTAATTTGGTGCATATACAACGATGATATAATGGATGACACGTGGACGGATACTGTTGCAACACATGGCACAAATGGACACGTGGCCAAATAACATTGTGACACGTGGCACAACCATCCACGTCAGTATGTCACGTGTCACTGGTCACCACATCATCATACCATTACACGTGGCCAAATCATGAAGTGACACGTGTCACTTACAGTCCACGTCATCATGCCATGTCATCACGTCGTTAATGGAAAATAGGTCAGGGACTAATATGGTGTATTTTTTTCAATCTCAGGGATGTAATTGGTGCAATTGGAATTTCAGGGACGATTTTAGTGCACGACGCCAATCTCAGGGACCATTTTGGGTTTTAACTCATGATTTTGGTCACTAACGTAGATGTTGAAAATTTATTTCGTCTTTGGCCTTTTTTTTGCTACAAAATGATCCCAAAGGTTTAACTTAATTTTAAAATCGTTCTTCGGACAAAAATACCCCTTCCTTCCCTTTTCTTCCTCAACACCCATCTTCTTCCTCAACATTAACCAGAAGCAGAAGCGCAAACGCAGAAACAAAAGCAGGCAACAATGGATAACAATCAGCAGAACAACAACAACAATAACAATGGATAATGGAATTAGAGCGACAACAAAAATAAAACCAGAAGCAGAAACAAAAACAGAAGCAGCAGAAGCAGAAGCAACCAAAATATCAACAACAACAATAGAATAAAAGGAATAAACAAAAGCAACCAGAAGCATCATCAACAACAACAACAATGGAATCCTTTAAATCTGAAAAATTAAAGAAAAAGGGAATAAAAAATTAAAACAGAGGGAAAGGGTTGCAGCGGTGGTGGGAGAGGAGGGGCTGTGGCGTTGAACGACGATGTGGTGTTGGTGGGGCTACAAATCACCACGAGGAGCGCGCTATGGTGGTCAGCGGCGCTGTGGAGGGCTTCGTTCCTCTCTTCTCTTTCTCTCTCCCTCTGCTCTCTCCTCTCTTGCCATTAGTGTAGGGAGCAGTGGCGGATCACAGGCGGCAGGGCGGCGGAGCGGCAGTGTGCCGATGCGGCTTCCCTTCCCCCTCCCCCCCTCCGATTCTGTTTATCCCTCTCATGGCCTTTCTTTCTTTTTTTTATTTATTTTATTTTATAATTTTTTAATGAGAGGTAATTTGATAATAAAAAAATAAAATTGGTAAAAAGAACAATTTTAAAACAGAAACCTTTGGAACCATTTTGCAGCAAAAAAAAGTTGGAGATGAAATAAATTTTCAGCCTCTACGTTAGAGACCAAAATCGTACTTAACCCTTTTTTTTAGAGTAATACTATACATTCAAGTCTTTTTATGAACTAAGTTCAACTAAATTAAACCATAAGACTTGAAATAATACTAGCCATAACTGATTTTTATTATGTTAAACCAACTTGCTTAGACTTAGTTAATAAAAAGACTTAGAATTATTCTTTTTTTTTATTGCCTCACAACACTCTAGCACAATTAACTATCAATTCAAAATAAATTTGTTAGCATAAATCGTGAAAAAATCAATTTTTAATTTTTTTTGTACACATTTTAGATTTTGCTGTCTATATTCCTCGCAACCAAAGTAAATAAGATAAATAACAAAATGCAAAAACGTAAATATTTCTATAATTATGTGTTAATGTTATATTTATTTTATTTTATTAAAGAACCCCTGGAAACAGCACACTAAATAAAAAGTAGATTTTACTGGAAAAGTTGTTTACGCAATATTCAATTTTTTGGTGGTAAAGTTAAATTCTCATAACATAAAATAGTTCTATTAATACCAACTTAAGTTCTAATTAATGTTTACTTTTACAGACATATAATACAACCACCTCTGTATAACCAGCTCCATAAGCCTAGTTGCGTAATGCTTAAAATATAACCCCAATTAGAAACTCGTAAACACAATAACCTACCACTTCATATTGTTAGATCATTTAAGTTAATGAAGCAGATGGGAAACAGAAACAACAGAAATCATATGACTAAACTAACAGACAAAACATGCAACCACAAGAACTAAGGAGCATCAATTAGGGGTGACAAGCACTAACAACCACTGCTCCCATCTATATCCAACAGCACACACTAAGCAGAGACCATCCATTAAAATTTACATCAGGAAGGTTTCCTTCCAAATAATTATACTCAACATTTAGAACCAATTATTTTTAATGACATAATTACAGTAAGTCCCAAGTACAGATGTATATATATATATACTAATGTCTCATGAAATCATCACTTGATTCTTGGAAGCTATCAAAGGTGTTGCAGTAATAACAAGTTCAATGTCTTAGCAACTTCCTATGATCAGCAACCAAATCTAACGGGTTGAGGTTGTGAGATTTGGATGCCACAGAAGCAGTCCTGAAGACCTGTGTTATCTCTGTATATAGTCATCCTGATCTGGATGTTTGATCCTCTGCATGAAAGCGTATAACATAAGACAAGGTCTCAACTAATATATATATGAAGGCAAGAAAATTCTCACTAAGGACATGTACAAAGTTCTTGATTGAGCAGGTTGAAAGTGAGAAGATGGGAAACAGATAGTACGTTGGAGACGTTTTCCAACCACGGCAAATAAATTAAAGATAACCAAAACCTCAATGCCATCCTCAAATTGAGTCTTAGAAAAAAAAGCGTTTATGTGACTGATCAATCCAAAAGGCTTGAAGATGTACTTGTTGATTTCAATTGAACATGATTCAATCCAAAAGATCCCTAGTGCTTCTGCTATATCAACACCAACTAAGCCTAGATAGAAACTCTTACATCAAAGTTTGATCGGACATTCTTATACTAGAGCATTAAAGCCACTTGGGATAAGGGTAAGCAAGGAAGAAGGTCTTTTTACTATATTCTCCAATAGATTCACTACTACTAGTGAAGATAACACCAACTTCTTTAACTATCAGTACCGCTGAAACATAGAGACTAACAAGTTGATATCAAAAGAGAGAAAAAGACTCAGTCCCCTCCCCATTGTTCCCACCCAACTCATTAGTCCAAGTGTCCAACCATTGATTACATGATATAAGCATAGTTAACAGAAGTAAAACCATGATACGATGATACGATTTCTCAACATATAATAAAACAGGGATTTTCTCCCATGAATATGCAAACTATCCAATTCTACATCAATATGAATTCATATATGCTTTAGTAGTAGTACACACCTCCAAATTGCTGTTCCAACCGAGCCACAATGTGTTTTCCGTAAGTGTATTTCTTCAAAGCATGAGCATGAACTCTGATGTGAGAAAGCAAGATTACTCGCTGATTTTCAGAACAGATATCAATAACCTTCTGGATCACATAATTTGCGAATTGGTCTTTCATCATGATCTGCAGTGAATCAAAATAGGATTTAGTAATAAATGTAGCCAAAATCAAATGCCTCGCAAGTAGAAAAATGATACTGTTTATTAGTGTTATACAGATGAACTTAAAAAATCCCAATGCCTGTAATGAATTAGAACAGTCATGGCATGTGGAAGAATCATTGATACCGTATAAGCATGCAAAACACAAGTTGACAACTATCATAGATTCCTCATTTTCTATGGAAGCTAAGGAAGCATAATCTCGACATTTGAAGCATTAAACATTCTTCTCAATCCTAATATATTTATCATCAATACATTTCAAGGATTATGGACAATTTTCATCAATATCTTACAAGCCAGTGAATGAAGAGTTCATTTCTTGTATGAGGCCAGTTAAAATTCTTAAGAATTATAACACAATTAAACTTGTCAGGTTCACACTTACCAATAAATTGTCATTTCGTTCTTCATGTCCAATAATCTCGGAAATTAACAACTCCCGTTCAGTGGCATCTCCATACTCTAAACATTTCTCTATGACATTTGAAGCGAACTTATGCTGGCTTAATTGAACAATATGTCCTGATAGCTTGCTAATGATTTGGCTCCTTTCCTGAGCCTTTCCTCTCTCCAATACATGCTATAACAAGAGAAACCATCAAGGCTCAAGTTGACCAAACTAACATATGAAAGGTAAGTAAATCATTACACTATGCATGCTTTCATGTGCATTCATCATCTGCCTATGTTACACAAAATTCAAAAAGAAAGAAGATGACTAGAAAGATTTAGGAGGGTAAGAGATCCTTCTTGAAGGAAAAGAACAAATAGTAGCACAAAGAAGTCAGTGATGATTCTTTATACAACAATTACAATCTATGATCAAAAACAAAAAACCTGACAATGAATTTTGTTTATTTAATGCTGCTGTTTGATTACAAAACTTGTTACCCACATACTGTACAAGAAAAACCTGAGGCCACAAAAACAATAAGAAAATAATTTGCAGTGTGACATACATCTAACAAATTCATTGTCCAGAATATACACCCAGCTCAATTCATCACATTCTGTCATGTAGGACATAATGGCATACTACATAATTCTGACTACTGGACATTGACTTAAAATACCATCGGAGCAAGGAGAACGCACATTCTCATTTTCATTTCTCAATTACATGGACTAGCTCCATAATGTAAAAGTACCCCAAATTCCCCAACAATTCTGAAACTTCACTCCACATAAACATCTTATAAATTGTAAACCTTTTGTAATGAGAAGCACTTCATACATAATGTACAAGAGAATAGGATCTAAAAACTATGAAAGAATAATTTAAAAAAAATATATATCAAACTAGAAAAGACATGGAAACCTCATCATTAAATTAAGGTATCATCAAAAAGACACTTGGCAAACAGAAAAAGAATATTTAGGAAGGAAAGCAATTGGAAGGTAGAGTGGGAAGGAAATGCAAAGAAGACATGAGCATGTGAAATAATGTAACTAATAATGAGACTAACAAATTATGCTATTTAGCAGGCACGGCAAGGTTGTAATACATGTGCTGATAGTGTCTGGTGGCTTGTAGCCATAATGCTGCTCATTCTGCAATAACTTAGGCCTGATACAAATGCTACATCTTAAAATCATATACACAATGGAAGGGACAAGCATATAACTACATGCAACTTGTCACTCGAAAGACAAGACACTTTCTTTTGTGTACCATAAATACCAGAAGCTAATAATCAGCACTATGATATAATATTAGAAGGAGCAAATGACTAACCTGGGTCACATAATTACCATACTGATCTTGAGCAAGTGCATAAACAGACTCTAAGATTTCATCCACAATAAACTGACACTGAATCTCATCCGTACAATGCTCTAGAACTCTCTACATGAAGAATTATCGTCAGACACAATGCATGGGGAAGTTTAAGGAATTGCTTTAGGGAAGGCAAAAGCACTTACCTGTATGACTCGGCAACCATAAGGGTGCATTGACAGAATAGCAACTTGACCACGGAATGCAGAAATTATAAATGCAATTTTCTTGGTTGGAATAGATTCAATGCATTTCTGTATAACATGATTCCCATTTTGATCACGTACACATCTCATAACATGTCCATCTAGCTCACGAACAAGCTGGGCTTTTTGTTCAAGTTCAATGACCTCAAGTGCCTGCATGGGAGTAAATCAAAATAAAAACATAATACTATTAAATTTGGAACAGAGACAAGGTTAAAATCATGTTCAAAGCTTGATAGTAGCCGTTATCCTTCAAAATTCTTGTACAGCTTTTAAGGTAAATAAAGCTAGTTACCAGGGACAACCAACCAACAGAATTGTGGCTTAAGCACTTAGTGCAACAATGGAGTTTCACGTAGCCTAAAATAAATGAAAGTATAAGATGCTTATTATGCACAATCCTCACCATGTCCAACAAAATTGTTTGACAAAATTCATCCTGTTTTGCCCCCTTCCATTCAAGTGAAAATTTTGGATTTTGAGATTCTTTATGACTTAACTGTTTTGATGTGTTATAAATTCTAATAAAGCAGCTGAAGAACAGATGATGCTGAAGCAGACATATTTTTCTCAACCCTCCGGATGTAGAATAAAGGGTAACAAGAAAAAGAAAGAAGATCCAATTAAAGATGTGGCCTATCATCCACATGACTAAATTAATGCATACTAATGCCATAAAGCTACAAGAATCAATATGAATTGCATACCTTTTGGATTACACGGCAGCCATACATCTGCAGACTTAAAGGCAATATCTGACCACCTAGTCGACTAGCAAGTTCCCTCCTCTGTTCAGGGCTTCCATACTCAAAAAACTACACGGAAGAAAAACGACTAGTTAGAGCCAAATGGATTTTGGACAACCATAAACCACTCTTGAAGTTAATGACAATAAACAATAGATGACAAGCACACCTTCTGTATTACATAGTTACCAAATACATCAGTCATTAACTTCGAAGCATGTGGAAGAACTTCTTTGAATACCAATGCCTTCTCTTCAACACTGCAACTTTCCAACTTCTGCTGTATAAATCGACTCCCATGCTGATCAGCACTGGGGCCAAAAACTATGGTTTAGTTTTCAATGTGAAGAAATTGATAAGTTAAATAGGTGGAAAGAGAACTGGACAAGAAAAGGGAAAAAAAATACAAAAGACTACTTGCCTAAATTCAACAATGTGTCCAATAATATCAGATAGCTCAAATCTGCGACCTTTGCCAGATTTTAACTCTTCAAGAAAATTAACAATTTTCGGGTCATGGGCACTGTCAAAGGATCTATGTCCTTGCCATCCAGATAATACGCCTCCATTTCTACCAGAAGCTGGGGAAAGCTTCATCTCATTCCTTACTCCTGGAAGGCTAGGACTTCCTTCTGGGTATCCAGGCAAAACAGGACAAGGAAGCGGTGAACTTGGATACTGCATTACATAACCCATGTTTGTTGGCGGACCAAAATAATTAGGGATGGGGATTGTCAATCCTCCTCTTCTTAGGTTCATATTTGCACCACTTCTCTGATGATGTAAATTCTTATCTTCCAAATAAGCACCACTTGTGGGCCTCTTTTGTGAATCAAAAGGACTAATCTGGCTAACACCACTTGCCCTCGGTGCCATTGGATCAAAATGACCAGAAACACCATATCCCTCGACAAAAGGCTGCTGGTGATATTGCATGTACATAGGATCAGTGAAAGAAGGCTGCATAGTAAATCCGTATTGCCCAGGGAACTTGTTTGCATGTGTCATTTCAGCTCCATGTGAAATGCTTCCTCCAGCAGAAAGCCCTGGTGTCATTGGGGTATAACTGGAACTAGTAGCCCCATCAACAATATATGGTACAGCACCATGAGGAGGGTATGCAGGAATATATGAAGGAACAACTGAGGGATTTATAGTGTATCCACCAACATATTGTGGAGTATACATGCCTGAGGCCTGCAAATTAGTGTAGAACGGATTTGGTGAAGTCATGTAAGCTGCTGCTGCTGTGGCATATAGTGGAGGTGTAAACCCAGATGACTGCAGTAGTGGCTGGACATCAGAGGAGAACTTGCTAGCATTATGAGGAAACTGCTCTCTAACAATGTAGGCTGAATTCACATTCTGAGAGTTGGCATTGGGAACTTCACATGGATTGTTTTGTTGCTGGAACATCTGTTGTTGCATTAAATTATTCTGGTAATCAGTCTTCCATTTTTCTTCATAACTCGGGCTTTCTGAATTTGATAGATTAGATACACTTAAAGCCTTCAATTGAGACTCCACAATTGAAACATCTAAGTCACTAATACCCATGCTACCAGTGGATTCAAGAGATGATGAGCTTGCAAGAGGAGCGTTGGTACCAGCACTTGATGACATCCTCATATCGTCCGCACCTACAATGGGTTTACCAACCTCGACTGAAGGGACAGGAGGATCACGAGAAGAACTGGAGACAGCATCCAAGTCAATTGGTTCATCCGCCAGTCCACAACGACTGACAGAATGAGAATTACTATATACAGGTAACATGGTATGGGGGAAATCTTCCTGAAAGTTTGAATTTGGAACAAAAAATTATGCTTCCATAAATCTCAATATTATTTTGGAGGCAACCAAGAGTCAAGATTTAAAAATAATAATAGTAATAAACAACAGTAAAACTGTGGGATTAGTACTAAAGGAAGCAAGCAAAAGGTGAAAAGGATCTAGCAAAAGCACATGGAACTGTAACACACACAACTGAATAGATTTCAGACAATTTAGAAGTTGATATAATAGTAACCACCTGAATTGAGTCAACTATATTTTTGCACTGTGACGGTAATGATGCTGATGCATCTGGTCTACTCCATAGACCATCTGTCTTAACTAGCTCATTATCATATGGCTGCTGCGGTGAATCATCCTCAGACTCCTCCCTATGCGTTGCAAGAGTTCCTTGTGGTAAATGAAAAGAAATTTTACTGCTATCATCTGCAGAAGAAAATCCCCAATTATTCCTAAAATTGCTAATATGATGGCGATTTTCCCGAGAGATAAGAGGAGGAGGAAGCCTAGGGTTTAGGTTGACATTGGAATTGTAATATGCCAAATAAGCTGGATCGGCTCGTAATTGTTCCTCAGAGTCATATTTTTGCATAGCTCTGCTCAAAGTTGCCAAGCTTGCATTCTGAGTGGTGTTCTGTTGGGATAACAAGTTTTCTATAGCAAGAAATGAGCCTTCCATACTGGGAGGAGCACTTCCACTGCGATTGGGTGCCATATCCCTTCCACTACCATGGAATCTATGCCCCTGTACAAGTATACCTAAATCTTCTGTTGCCATGTTACGAGCTGGTGAACCAAAAGTAGAACCCTCCTTAAGAGAGGGCCACTTACCCCCAGCTTCTGAAATTCTAATTGGACTTTCGGTTGCCATAGTACTGCAAGATTACTTTGCCCCTTTTATTGAAATGGAGACCATAATATTACATTGCCTCCTAAAGGACACAACCCAAAATTGTAAGGTCAGCATAAACAACTTCAAACAGGAATTAAACCTTTTAGTATTAATATTACTGTATCAGAGAAGAAAAGTAAACTAACAGCATCGAAAACAATACACTCAATCCATAATTTACAGTGAGTAGTGACAAATGGAATTAATCGGACACTTCAGACAAATTGGCAGGATTACTAACCACATGCGAAACTACATAATGTTAAATGATGCTGATGTTGTGTTTGTTAAATTCATTGCAAATCCAAAACGGAAATGTAAAGCCACTAATATCACACTAAATTGGAGGCTCAAATTTTACTCAGGCATACATATCCACCCACCTTTCGTTGACAACAACCATTTCAAGTAAAATTATAAGTTACAAACTCCTACCCATCCATTTTCCAATAAAATCACATGCACAGCACAAGATGGAAAACAGGAAAACCACGATATCATAAATTTTCAAAAGGGTTAAAAAAGAAGAAAAAGATATCAAATTCAGTAGCCCATAAGTAAAATAGAAGAATCTGAACCAATTGCACTCTATGAAGAAACCAAGTCAGTCAAACCTTGTAGAAAGGGTATAAACACTAAGCAGCAGCATGTGCAGAAATCATCCCTCCATTTCAGGAATGCCTGAAGGAACAATCAAAAGACTTCAATTTTCTTTCCAGATTGAAAAGAAAAAGGAAAAACATAAAACAAAACATTTGTTTGTTACCACAGAAAAGAATTCACTCATCACCATGTTTCCACCAATTAAAAAACAAAAATAACTAACAAGCCAAATTCACTGGTCAAACTACTTTCTCACCCCTATCATCTTCTCATTGACCAAATAGGTGAAGAAAGAAGAAAGGGGGGAAAAGAAGCCCCAACTTTGCACTTAGGACTAAAGATCACGATCACAAACAAACATCATAATAATCAGAACCAAAACATGAAGCACCCAATATCACTAATTCACACATATCAGAAACCCATGAATAAAAAGGAAAGCAAGAAGTTCATGAGAAAATTATTCATGCACATATGCAGAGATAGAGAAGAACTAACATGATAATCAAAAGGGAGAAGTTGAAGCACGAAGAAAACGACACAACCTTAGAGGAGGATAGCGAAGATTCTCCTCAGAGTGAAGATTCACTATTCCAAAACCCTAGATTCTTGAGAGAGAGAGAGAGAGAGAGAGAGAGAGAGAGAGAGAGAGAGCGGGGATAGAGAGAGAAAGCGGGTACTGATGGGTGCGTTTTGCTTCGAGTCGCTCTCTTTCTCTGCAAAATTGAAAACAGAAGAAAAAAGAAAAAAAAATTGATGGGTTAGTTTTTGGGGTCAAATAGGTGCAGTGTGTTGTTGAAATGGAAAGAGAGAGAAACGGATTGTATTGATTGTTATTTTTAAAAGACTGCGTCTGCAAATGGATAAAAAGGAATGAATTTAGGGGTTACTCAAAAAAAAAAAAAAAAAAAAAGAAAGCGTTTATTCTGGACATAAGGTTCTTTGGTTAATTGAATCCTCGTTTGTGAATTGAGGCAGAATGGGACAAAGTAGGTAAGTGGCCAAAATAATAATACGCATACCATTAAGAGTACACGTTTCCCCTTTTTTTTGTTTCAATTTTTCCATTCAAAGACTAATCTTTATTCATACAGTATACAAGTTGGCCGTTTCTAATAAATTTCCAAAAATTAATTCAATTTTATTTTTAGTGTTTAAAACAAATTTCAACTTATGTAAGAATATTATTTCAGTTTCTCAAATTAATTTAAATTAATCGAATAATTAATTTATTTATCTGTCTAAATAAGTATTAAAATTTATCACACAAGTGAATGAAAAATAAAAATATTAATATCTCAAAATCATCATTAATAAGACAGAGACAATTATACTTAAAATACATGGATATTCCAATGTAATATTGTATGCAATTATATAAATAACTCTTGAGTTCTAGTATACAAAAAGATCATATAGATAGATCTAAGGTTGTCAAATCCGCGAGTATAAGTAAACTCGTGGAGCTGACCTAGATTCGACTCGCGAGTTAATTCGTAGACTCGTACGAGTTCACCTGTTATGAAGTTTATATATGTCATATATAATGTATATTTACTCAATTCTAACCATTCAAAATTAATAATATCAATCTTAAAGCACATAATAAATTAAAATAATAGCATACATTATAACAAATACTTTAAAATACACATTCAAATCCTCTATAATTATTCTTATACAAGTACAACATAGAACACACAAAATTAAAAATTCTAAATCTGTAATACTAAATCTTTAATTGAACATTGAATAATATTAAATAATTAAATTAACTCTAATCAAAATAATTAATTACTAATCAGCCATGAATGGATGAACCATCTGGCCATCTAACATAAACGATAAGCAATAGGCTAAAATTAGAAGCAATAAAATTTAAAAAGTAAAAAAAAAAAAAAAAACTAAATCAAGAAGCAAAGGCTCAAAGAAAGGCAAAAGGCATTCAAAAAATAGAGGATACAGAAGAAAAGAAGGGGAAAAGTCCCAGCAATAGCAGATCGAAGACAAGGGTGCAGCAGGCAGCGGTGGTGAGGGTGCAGCAACAGCACGAAACAACGGCGACAAATAGTCATGGACAAAGCAGAGGGAGTTGAACAGTGATAGCACGATGGAGTTGCGAATAGTGGAGATGTGAAGAAATACAAAGCAGAGGGCAACACAGGTAAAATTCACAAAGACAATGGCGCAAATCAGAGCAGAGGTAGCAGACACAGGCGAACAATGGAAGCTCGACGGGGAACGGCGACTACGGCAGAACATGGAGAAAGTGAGACTTGAGAGAAACGACGCAGATGAGTGAGTTGTGAGTGAGTTTTCTTTTATTCTTTGCGAGTGTTATCGTAATACAAATAAAAAAAAGTGTTTTTTTAGTTTCAAAATGACGCTTTTTTTAGGAAAAATGAAAAAAAACACAAACTCGCTAACTCGGTCCTAGACTCACGAGTTTGTCCGAGTTTGGCCGAGTTTAGCCGAGTCTAGCCGAGTTTACTCAAGATAGAGTCTATGCCCGAGTCAACTCGATTCCATATCTAAACTCGTAAACTCATACGAGTTTACGAGTTAACTCGAGAGTTTGACAATAATCATAGATCTCAAATTAGCATAAATCAAATAAGAGTATTGTTTTCTGAAGTCAGTGTATTTGGCTCAGTTTGCTCCTTAGTTTAAAAAGGAGTAAGACCCCCTTCTCTTTCTTCTCTGCTTTCCTCCTTTTCTCTTTCACCAAGCTTGGCTCCTCCCATCAACGAGGCTGGCTAAAGAAAATGAATAAAACTATACAAGGAAATATAAATTTGTAAATAATCGTAACTTCTCATCCCAAATATTATACTCATCTAAGAATTTATCAAATCCACTTAACATATTGTCACTTGAATTCTTTAATGCAAAATCTCTGGCTAAATTTTTTTAAAAAAACTCCAACATCACCTCAACCTTAGTTACTTTTGTCCATGAGATAAACATAAACATTTCTACAAATTCAACACAAAAATAATGAGCATATAGTTACATTTATGGGAATCACAATCAAATACACACCTAAAATTAAACAATACACGCATATGCACATGATGAATGCACTGTGAACTTACATATTAGTTATATTGTAAAATCCGATAGCATCCGTTAACTACAGCGATACATAGTTGTTACGGCCTGGCCCAAACATCACACGGGCCGACTCGATCCACAGACCACCCGACCCAAATGGTTGGGTGAGAGTTGCTCCATCACCAATCCGGACACATGTCCTTGACAGCTCTCCATTACAGCTGTATGAGGAAACTTCGAGGAAGGTGGGTCTGCTCTTTCAGGACCCAGTTCTGACACGGTAAATATGGGTAGGGCCCTACCCCTCCCCCAAGGTATGTCACATACAATTCTCTCACTTTTCGCCTGCACCCCCTTCAACCCAGCGACCCGACACCAGGCGATTCCCCCTCTCATCAACCGAAGTACCAACCCGAACCGTCCGATACCCGACCTACCGTACATTTAGCGCCGTCTGTGGGGACGCCTGAATGGACGTTGTACTGGGCCCAGGAGGAACAGGCCGCGAGGCCGAGTGCAGAGGGGAAGCCTCCGTAGCTTCCTCCTGGGAGCGCACGAGGTCTCCTCCACGACGAACCGAGCCGTCTTCATGATCTCAAGAAAGACGCCCCTTTGGGGGAACAGGTGACAACAGCACCAGGATAATGCAGGAACTGCGTCACAGGATGCAGAACCTAGAGCGCCAACTGGCAGATCAGGAACATCATCGACGATCTCCCGAATCAAGCTACTCCCGGTCTCCTCCAAGAAGTCATTCCCGGCGGACGCCGAGCCCACGATCTGAACCCGAGAGTGCCCGGGAGGAAGGACGCCCAAGAAGACGCCGCGACCCCATCATATACACCAGATGAGAAAGGAGACGCGACCGGGAGGACGGGCGACGGGAAGACGGCGAGGGAAGACCAAGGAGAGCGCAGAGACCCGTGATAATGGGCGCAACCCCATTCCATCGTTCCATCCTCGAGGTCCAGCTGCCAAAGCATTTTGACAAGCCAACGGACATGAGGTACGACGGAACACAAGACTCACAGGAACATCTTATGGCCTTCGAGGCCAGAATGAACCTGGAAGGAGTGGGTGACAAGGTAAGGTGTCGCGCTTTTCCGATCACTCTCGCGGGACCTGCAATACGGTGGTTTAATAGCCTCCCGCAGGGCTCGGTGGCCAGGTTTTCGGATATTAGCCATGCCTTCCTAGCCCAATTTACTACCAAAATCGCAAAGGCAAAGCACCCGATCAATCTGCTCAGGGTGACACAAAGGTCCGGCGAGCCGACCAAAAAATATATTGACCGGTTCAACGACGAATGCTTGGAGATCGACGGGCTAACCGATTCAGTAGCTAGTCTGTGTCTGACGAACGGACTTCTAAATGAGGACTTCAGAAAGCATCTCACCACGAAGCCGGTGTGGACGATGCAGGAGATCCAAAGCGTAGCCAGGGAATATATCAATGATGAAGAAGTTAGTCAAGTCGTGGCTGCCAACAAGCGGCAGCCCTCCTACAATCAACCTAGGCAACACGGCGGCGGAGATAGACAAAAGGGACACGCCAGAGACGGCGGTCCGGGCAAGACACCCAGGCCGTTCCCTCGAGTCGGGAAGTTCACCAATTACACCCCCCTCACTGTCCCATCATAGAAGTTTTTCAGCAGATAGCCGAGAAGGGAATTTTGTCGAAGCCCCGACCTCTGAAGGACCGAACCGGGGGGAACAAGAGCCTCTATTGTGATTATCATAAGGGCTATGGACATAAGACACAGGACTATTTCGACCTCAAGGATGCGTTAGAACAAGCGATCCAGGACGGAAAACTGGCCGAATTCTCCCATCTCATCAGGGAGCCGAGAAGACGAGATCGCGACCGCGAGGGAGAGGACAAGACCCGCGCAGTAAAGCGACGTCATGACCAGGACGACAACGAACAAGGCCTCACCATAGTGAACGTGGTAACAGCAAGAGACGCGCCTCCAAGGTCAAAGTCGGCACACAAGAAAGATGCCAAAGTTCTGGCGGTTTCCTCATCTTCCGCGCAAAGCCCCAAGAGGTCGAGGTCACCACCCATCTCATTCGGTCCAGAGGACTAGTGGTTTGATGAAGTCGCGGAAAGCCCTCCCATGGTCATCACGGCCAGAGTGGGAACCGGCCTCATCAAGCGCATCCTCATAGACACCGGGGCTAACTCGAATATCATGTTCCGCAATGTGTTCAATGCCTTGGGTCTGCGGGATACCGACTTAAAGACCCACCAGCACGGTGTTGTAGGATTAGGCGACCACTTCATTAAGACAGATGGGATAATCTCCCTGCCGATATCAGTAGGACTAGAACGGGGGCGAAGATCGGTAATGGCTGAGTCCGTGGTTCTGCGCGACTCCACAGCCTACAACATCATCCTAGGGAGGAAGACCATCAACGATCTCAGGGCAGTGATCAGTACAAAGATGCTGGTAATGAAGTTTGTGGCTGATGACAGGTCCGTGGGATCCATAAAAGGAGATTTGGAAACGGCAGTCGCCTGCGACAATTCCAGTCTCTCCTTAAGGAAGAAGTCCAAGGAAGCATCAGGAGTGTTCCTTGCCGACCTAGACGCTAGAGTCGAAGACAAACCCAGACCCGAGCCGGAAGGGAACTTAGAGAAATTCAGAGTCGGCAACAAAGAGGAAAAGTTCACCTTCGTGAACAGAAACCTACCACACGACCTGAAGGAGCCCCTAATGGAAATTATCAGAGCTAACGGTGACCTGTTTGCTTGGACGCCAGCCGACATGCCGGGGATAGACCCCCAACTCATGTCACATCACTTGGCTGTCAAGGCGGAGGCCAAACCAGTGGCTCAGAGGAGAAGGAATATGTCACAAGAAAGAGTGAAGGAGGTGGCCAGGCAGATGGCCAGCCTCCTAGAAGTGGGATTTATTCGAGAACTCGACTACTCGACATGGCTGTCGAATGTAGTTCTAGTGAAAAAGCACAATGGGAAATGGAGGATGTGTGTGGATTACTCAGATCTCAACAAAGCATGCCCCAAGGACTGCTACCCCCTACCCAACATTGATGCCCTCATCGACGCAGCGGCGGGATATCAGTACCTGAGCTTTATGGATGCTTATTCTGGCTACAATCAGATACCGATGCACCGGCCTGACGAAGAGAAAACAACGTTCATAACGCCGGGAGAGATATACTGCTACAAGATAATGCCGTTCGGCCTGAAGAACGCTGGGGCCACGTACCAAAGGCTAATGAACAAGATATTCAGTGACCTCATAGGCAAAATGGTGGAGGTGTATGTGGATGATATCCTTGCAAAGACCACACGGCCTGAGGACCTCATAAGCGACCTGGGAAATGTGTTCGCTTCCCTCCGGCAACACCGCATGAGGCTCAACCCACTCAAGTGTGCCTTTTCCATGGAAGCAGGGAAGTTCCTAGGATTTATGATAACCCAAAGAGGGGTGGAGTCCAACCCCGAAAAGTGTCAAGCAATACTCCAAATGAAAAGTCTGGGCTGTGTCAAGGATGTTCAGAGGTTGTCAGGAAGACTCACTCCCCTATCCCATTTCCTCGGAGCGTCGGCTGCTAGGGCGCTACCATTTTTCAACCTTATGAAAAAGGGGATAGCGTTTGAATGGACCCCGACGTGTGAGGAAGCATTTAAGCATTTCAAAGAGATCCTCGCAACACCACCTGTCCTCGGGAAGCCCAAGGTCGGAGAACCGCTTTACCTGTACCTGGCCATAACGGACGAAGCGATGGCAGCGATTTTGGTACGGGAGGAAGGGAAGGTTCAACAACTAATCTACTTCGTGAGTAAAGCACTGCAAGGGGCAGAATTGAGATACAATAAATTAGAGAAGTTGGCACTTGCACTCCTAACCTCTTCCCATAGATTATGACAGTACTTTCAAGGTCATCAGGTAGTCGTGAGGACGGATCAGGGAATCCGCCAGATACTCCAGAAACCCGACCTGGCGGGAAGAATGATGACTTGGGCCATTGAGTTGTCCCAATACGACTTGCAATATGAGCCCAGGCATGCGATTAAGGCACAGGCCATGGCCGATTTCTTGGTAGAAGTAACAGGGGACCCAGCCAAGGCAACGGGCATACGGTGGAGGCTCCATGTAGATGGGGACTCTAACCAGACGTACGGAGGTGCCGGGATCATCCTAGAGAGCCCCGCTGGAGTCATATATGAACAGTCGATCAAGTTCAAGTTCCCAGTATCAAACAATCAGGCAAAGTATGAGGCCCTTCTGGGCGGCTTAATCTTAGCACGGGAAGTCGGCGCCACCAGGCTAGAAGTATGCAGCGACTCACAGGTCATCACTTCACAAGTCAATGGGACCTACCAGGCTAGAGACTCCCTATTACAGAAGTATCTGGAGAGGGTCAAAGAGTTGAGCAAACAATTTGAGGAGGTCGCGATCCAACACGTTTCGAGAGAAAGGAACACACGGGCGGACCTCCTATCCAAGTTAGCAAGCACAAAACCAGGGGCGGGCAACCGGTCTCTGATCCAGGGTCTGGTAAAAGAACCAGTAGTCGCCCTCCATTTGACAAAGACAAACCCCTCTTGGATGGACCCGATAACCGATTTCTTAGAAAACGGCAAGCTCCCTGATGACTAGAAGGAGGCCAAAGCATTGAGAAGGGAGGCAGCCAAATACGTGACATACAGGGGCAGCTGTTTAGAAAGGGACTCAGTCATCCTTTGTTGAAGTGCCTACACCCCGACCAAACGGACTATGTGCTTAGAGAGGTCCACGAGGGGTGCTGTGGACATCACATCGGGGGCAAAGCCCTAGCAAGAAAGCTCGTCAGAGCCGGTTATTACTGGTTATCAATGATGAGGGACTCCAAAGAATTCGTAAGAAAATGCGTCAAGTGCCAGGAAAATGCCAACTTCCATAAGGCACCGGCTTCCGAGCTGAGCCTGTTCACGTCCTCCCAACCTTTCTCACAGTGGGGAATCGACCTCTTGGGGCCTTTCCCAGTTGGTCCGGGGCAAGTCAAGTATCTCATTGTTGCTATAGACTACTACACCAAGTGGATAGAGGCCGAGCCACTAGCCAGTATATCCTCGTCCAATTGTCGAAAGTTTATGTGGAGACAGGTGATAACCCGATTCGGTATCCCAGAAGTCGTTATCTCTGATAACGGGACGCAGTTCACCGACAAGAAGTTTGTGGAGTTCCTCGCCGGTTTGGGCATAAAGCAAAAATTCTCATTTGTAGAGCATCTCCAGACGAACGGCGAAGTTGAGGCCGCAAACAAGGTCATCATGCTTGGCCTCAAGAAGCGGCTTGACAATAAAAGGGTGCATGGGCTGACAAACTCGCCTCAGTTCTCTGGTCTTACCGAACGACCGAGCAATCGTCCACAGGAGAAACCCCTTTCCGCCTGACGTACGGGGTAGATGCTATGATACCCGTGGAGGTTGGCGAGCCGAGCCCACGATTACTTCTGCAGGGAGTGGAGGAAGCCGTAGAGAAGGACCTAGTAGATGAGGCTAGGGAGATGACCCATTTGTCAGAGGTAGCACTAAAGCGAAGGATGGCCCTGCGCTACAACGCCAAAGTACTCAGGAGAGAATTTGAACAAAACGATCTAGTCCTGCGGCGCAATGACGTCGGGCCACCGACTCCATCGGAAGGTAAGCTGTCGGCAAACTGGGAAGGCCCCTACCGAGTCAAAGAAGTGATTGGCAAGCGTGCCTACAAGTTGGAGAGGCTCGATGGCAAGTGTAAGGCCCACATCGGTTGGAGAGGGGAACGAAGCATGCCTTATAAGGGTGTGGATACCTCTCCCTAGCATGACGTGTTTTGACGAGTGAGTGTGGGGGGCTTCGGCTATCATCCCTATCGTCAAAGGCAAAACCGTGAGGCCTTGTGTGCCAAAGCGGACAATATCATGCTAGCGGGTGGTCTGGGCTGTTACAGATGGTATCAGAACCAGAACCCAGATCGATGTGCCAGCGAGGGCGCTGGACTCCCTTAGGGGGTGGATTGTAAGGCCCAAATCGGTTGGAGAGGGGAACGAAGCATGCCTTATAAGGGTGTAGATACCTCTCCCTAGTATGACGCATTTTGACGAGTGAGTGTGGGGGGCTTCGGCTATCATCCCTATCGTCAAAGGCAAAACCGTGAGGCCTTGTGTGCCAAAGCGGACAATATCATGTTAGCGGGTGGTCTGGGCTGTTACAGATGGTATCAGAGCAGTTCTTCCTGTAGAGCCTAAGGAATAGACTGACTATGCTTCAGTTGTATACTCTGAGTATTTGTCATGTATTAGGTCTTGTCGAATGACGAGAATTAGAGCTTTCTGCACATGACGATCTATTGATTAATGCGTTAGTCTTGCATTGCATAATTCCTGATATTAAGTTTGGCCGGCTTAATACTAGTGAAATATGTATATGAAAGCACTAATGAGTTATCATAGATGATATACGAGTTTTAAGTAAAGTGAATCGCGGGTTTTGTGAACGTTAGAAACTATTTCTCGAGGCTATTCAGTTGTGAGTCTTGAATTCTGTTCGAGTCGACTTGTTCTTTCATATCCTAACTTGAAGTTCTTGTTTGCTAATCCCCTTGAAAAGTAGTTTGATGTTCCACTCTATTCCTCTATCCACATGCATTCTTGTTTGATCTTAAGTGCATATGTTTGTTTGAGATCCTTGTTGCACCTACCTTCCTCTGTTTGAGTTCTTCTTGATTCAAGTATTCTTTGATATAGCCTTGAACTTGTCTTAATGTGCTGTGACTTTTAACTCCGGATGGCCGAGTTGGGTAGCGCTAACTTGTGATCCAAGTGGGGGCTTTAAGGTGATGGAACAAGTGCTGTGGTTAGCTAGGTTGGGCCTGAAATTGCTCTTTGCTGGCCTGCCCACTCCAAGTTAAGAGTTGGGCTGGTGGTCTAGGCGAAAGCTCGGGCTTCTTGGTTTCTAAATTGAAGGGCAAACCGTGAGGCCTTGTGTGCCAAAGCGGACAATATCATGCTAGCGGGTGGTCTGGGCTGTTACAGCAAGGAAGTCCCGAGAACCTGGAATGCAGGTAACCTAAGAAGATTTTATTCTTAGCCCAAACACGCGGAGTAGGCGATTTGCCGTGTTCCAGATAATTTACTTTTGTTAAGAACTTATCATTGCAATGGACTTGTTCAACTGTCGAATAATGTTCACTTGTTTAATTTAACCCTAAATTTCTAATACATGTTAAAACGGGATGACGGCACGGTAACCCGGGACTGATCACCCCAGAAACCGACCAAGTTAACGCCATAACAAACGGCTACAGCGATGGCGAAGCCACGACCTGGCTTTGTCAAGTTACCAACAATGGTAAACAAACACGAACGACAAGCCAATACCAACAGAACGGTAATAAAATACGCTGCCAAATAAGCGGAAAAAGACAATAGTCATAAACCGACCAAGCGACTATTAAAATAATCCGAAAATCACAAGTCTACAAGTTCATCAAACCGTACAGCAATTTCTACAATAAAATTACAAACTCTATGCAAAGGAACAAGAGATCATTTCTTCGGCATATCAACAATCTTGCCATCTCTGATTGTTTTGAAAACCCCGATTGCCGACGTGTCGAAGTCAGGAGCCACAATCTTCACTTAAGCCTTGAGGGCCTCTTCAGTCATCAGGATCGCACTCTTTCCCTGCTTCACGGTCTCTTTATGCTTCTTCTTAAACTCTTCGGCCTCAGCTTGAGCGGCCTTAGCCGATGAGACGGCCATATCATGTTCCTTCTCCAAAGCGACCACCCGACATTGCGCGGTATTGAGTCGGCTCTCCAAAGTCATCTCCCGCTCGGTTAGACGGGAGACGGTAGCATCAGAAGTCTTCAATTTTTCCTCGGCAGACGCGGTCTTCTCCTCGGCAGCCTTAAGCTTCTCCTCCACCTTGGACAGCTGCTCTCGAAGTGTTTCAACTTGAGTCTTGAATTGATTATTGGCCTTAGCAGCAGACTCGAGCTTCCTATGCAGCGACTGTATCCCCGACAGCTCAAACTCGGCCTTCCGAGCTATGGCAGCACCGTGGAGAAGAGTACGATACATCCACCTTGCCTGCCCCGCAAGATCGGAGCCGTGGAAGTGTTCCTCCGTGCCGGGAAGCAGTTGGGAGTCTATGAAGGTCCCGGCGTCGAAGTTCCTCTCCATCACGGTAAGGACTCCTTCAGGACTGGAGGACGACTTCTGCCTCTTGGGATTGGGGATAACCTTCAAGTCATCCTCCTCGACTTGTCGGGCGGAGGTCGAATCCCTAGTACTGGCCGCCTCCTCATGAACAGGAGAGACGCGCGCCCCATCAGAATCTTTGTCCGACATCTCGATGTCACGAGGTGAAGGCACGGCCTGATCATCCTTATTCTCGGGAGGGGCCTCCGGCTTCCCGTCAGCCTTCTCTTTATCGCTTTCCTCCAAAAAAGTCTTGAACAGACTCTCAAGGCCTGTCACCTTGGTAGACATTCGCATTGCAATAAATAAATAAATGACTTAGTCGTTAAATCGGCATAACCAATCAAAGCAACTGTAATGCAAGGAATACAAGTTAGAGCCACTCACAAATATAACTTCTGGCGACCTCCCGGTCACCCATCAGAAGGTGAGGATTCACATGGTTTCTCCCAAAAACGGGCAACAACACGTCGGCAATCTTTTTGTCCACAGCGGACATCCCCTTGTAAGTCACCTTAATAAAGGTATTGGACCCCGCCCCGAAACTCCAATACGTCGGGATGAGGTGTTCCCCTTCTAACGACAGCCAGAAGGGGTGGCGACCTTTGGCTGGACGCACCTTGAAATACTTGTCCTTATACCCATGGTAAGAGTCCTCGAACAAGCCAAAAATCCTCCGATCCTGGGCAGATCAGAAGGACATGAACC
This sequence comes from Arachis hypogaea, assembly GCF_003086295.3. Classification (NCBI taxonomy): domain Eukaryota; kingdom Viridiplantae; phylum Streptophyta; class Magnoliopsida; order Fabales; family Fabaceae; genus Arachis; species Arachis hypogaea. The sequence goes on from NC_092049.1 coordinate 27,458,680, forward strand.
CTTTCCTCGCTTTCCCTTCTTTGGAAGGATTCGTAAGGTTGAAGAAATAAAGGAAAACATCGACGGACACCGGCAGCTCTAAATATTCACATACCATCTCGAAATAGCGGATGGAAGCCCAACTGTTCGGATGCAGCTGCGACGGCGCCACGGAGATCCGGTTAAGTAGTGCCATTTGAAAAGAAAAAAAGGGAATACAAACCCCCACTTGGGTGAACATTGACTTGTAGAACCAAATCCAATCGGCAACCCGGGGAGAATGAAAGTTGAGTTCGTATAACCGTTCGTTGGGGGCGGAAACGAAAACGTCGTAGTTGGCCTCCTCGTCAGTCCCGCCGCACAAGTACTCGGCTTAGCAGAACTCGGTAAGCTCCTCCACGCCCATCTGGTTCGGGACTCTTTCACGTCGGAGGTCACCCAAGCGTACGAGTCATAACCCGTGTTGGAGGTGGAAGCTCGTGAGACGATGCGAGGCATACCTACAGTGGGGGCACCACTCGGTTAGTCTACAAGGTCGGGAGCTCGAAAAAGGCCCAGAAACTACATTTAGCCTATTCAACAACTGAAACCAAGCATGGCCGAAACCACTCCTAAAACAAAGCCTAAAAGATCAACGCCCTGGAATGGTAAACCCCCCCCCCAATACACCTATCTAACACTAATGTCATCCAACACACAAGCTCAGTCAGGAAGAGCAGCATGCATACAGGAACATAAAACAAAAAGGTAAAATGAACATGAAACAGAAAGCGAAAGCAAAGGAGGAATACTTACCAGGATTGATTGCAATAACTCGAAAGGAAGTAAGAGGGAGTGAAGGCACGAGGCTGCAGGAATCGCGATAGGAAATTTGAGAAAGAAGAAGATGAGAGTGAAAAGGAGTTAGGCATTGGAGAGAAAATGAAATGCAAAACTGAGGAGGAAGGGGAATTAGAAAACTAACTTGAAGCGCGAAAGGCAAAGGCAAAAGAGTCTTTACTCGCAGGGTTTGAAACAACCCATTATGAGCATTAAATGCCCAACGCGAAGAACGAGGCGACGAACGGTTATCCCAACAACGAACAGACATGCGCGCAAGAGGCACGTCCTCTCCACGAGCGGCTGACCTAGCGACAACACACGAGAGAACATAACACGCCACCAATAGCTCTCACGATCATTGCTGGCGCGTTGGGGGCACTGTTACTGCCTGACCCAAACTTCACACGGGCCGACCCGACCCACAGACCACCCGACCCAAACGGTCGGGTGAGAGTTGCTCCACCACCGACCCGGACACATGTCCTTGACAGCTCTCCACTACAGCTGTATGAGGAAACTTCAAGGAAGGTGTGTCTGCTCTTTCGGGACCCACTTCTGACACGGTATATATGGGGAGGGTCCTACCCCTCCCCCAAGGTACGTCACATACCATTCTCTCACTTTTCGCCTGCACACTTGACTGACTAGAGCGTCGGAGTGTCTTTGCAGGTGACACCCCCTCTCCACACAAAGAACTCGGGACATCGGCTGCACCCCTTTTAACCCAGCGACCTGGCACCAGACGATTCTCCCTCTCATCAACTGAAGTACCAACCCGAACTGTCCGATACCCAACCTACCATACAATAGTCTTTTTATCATACACCTCACAATAGAAACAACTAAAACCTCCTTCTCTATCTTAGAGAGAAAGTGCGTTGTTATTTTCTTTCTAAAAAAACCTACCTGAAAATTGCATGCGCTTATATAGGACCGTCCTTATTACTATCAGAAAGAAATCACATACAACCAATAGTATTAACATCGTAATTCCTCATCAATATATTCATGCTAATATTATCACAAGAAAGTAACAAATCTCAGTACCAGATCAAATCTCATCATTTCATTTGTCATCGTATTATTATATTATAACATCATCATCAATATTATTTCATTCAAACATGTTATGTGTCTTATGTGTACACTAAATTAGTTACTAAAATTAATTATTAGTACAAAATATATATTAGAATATAAAATATATATTAAAAATAAATTAAATAATATATATATTTATATAAAATATATAATAGTTGATTTTAGTATATAAATAATATATTTTTGTATTTCATTTATGATCATCATAATGTCACCTTGGGTTTGACTTGGATCATTATATACGGCCTATATATGGGTCTAAATTATCTAAAAACAACTTTCTCAAACTCAAGGTGATAGTTTTGAGTTGTCCCGGGCTCACCAAAGTTATCTTCTTTTATGTATGGAAGATGCTAGTCAGTCAGTAAAGCTTTGCGTATACGTTGAATTCTGACATATGTGAAGTTTCTTTCATTGCCTATCTCTTACGCCGCAGCTCTTTTTCATGCAGGCAAGCAGGGGCGGAGCTAGAAGAAATATTAGAGGGGGGCAAAAAATATTTACACAATAAAATAAGACTAAAATAAAATTTTAAAGGGGGGTTAAACTGAAATTTACATATAATTTACATGTAAAAAATTAAAATTAGGGGGGGTCATTGCCCCCTTTCCTTGTACCTAACTCCGCCCCTGCAGGCAAGATTTCGTTGTGTATGCAGAGATACAATTTCTACCAATGCGTTGCGTATGCGAGATTTCATCATGTACGCGAGATGCCATTGCCTACGCGTAGGTCCATTGCTGCCAATTTTCCTGCATATCTTACTTTTCAACGCCACAGTACAACTTTCAAAATCTATATGAGAAAATATGGAGACAATAAATTTAGTATACATGTACAATATAGATAAAATTAAAATTATAATCATTAATAATTAATTTAATTAATTTCTAATCATTTTAAATTTTAAAAACATAAGAATTTTGTTATGAAAAAGTTTACCTATTCTTTCATTTTATGCTGCGAATAATGTGCTGCAATTTCTTTTTCTCCGACAATTTTTTCAATCTCTCCGAACTAACGCCGTGAAGCTCACTACCGTCCGTTGACTAAGAGAGGGACTGAATCCGAAAGAGTTGTGATCTTCATCTACTAACACTCTTGGATCTGGTTTAAGTGAATGATGGCGACACAAGTGTATTCGGTGTGGGCGATTCCACCGCTTGACGTGGCGGCAACGTTGGGGAACCTCATGGCGGGACTTCGATTGGAGTTCGGTGGTCTGCATTTCGAGCCGCACATTACGGTGGTCGGAGCCATCAGATTGACCGAGGCTCAGAACAAGCTCCGATCGGCGTGGGAAGGATTCAAGGCCTACAATGGCACGGTTGACCGTTGTACTTCGCTTCAAGTGGCTTGAAGAATGACAAATTTAGATGTTGGATATTCAATTTACTAAGTATGTATATGTAGATGGTTATTTTATTTCTTAATTGGATGGTTATTTTATTTGTTTTAGTTTAACATATAGTTAACAAATGGTAGATGGTCATTTTACTAGATAATCGAATAATTATTTTAATAACTACATGGATGGTTGTTTGATAGCCGGCGAAAAAACTTCTAACGCCGAAGAGATTGAATGATTAACGAGAATTGAGTAAGTTAAGAGAATAGAAGAAGATATTCAGGTAAATTTCATTGCTAAATTAGGATTGGGATAATTAATTTTAAATTTTTTTCTTGTATTGGACTAAATTTAAAATTCATTGTATACATTGTCAAGCTCTCTAGTGATGTTCAATCTATAAAAATTTTCACAAAATCCTATAAATTTCGCTCTTCAAATATATAAAATTAGACGAATTATAATTTTTAACGAAGCAAATCTCATCTCAATAAGACTCCAAAAACTAAGTTATATAGCCTAGCCAAAATATTTCAAAATCTATAGAATTCTGCATATAACTATAGTTCTTTTTGAAAAAGTATAGGTAAACAATGAAAATATTAAACAATGTAAATAATAGATATATCGGATGTTCATTTTACTAGTGTACAGATGGTTATTTTAATATTAAAATTTAGAAGGTTAATTTGGAGGTGCAGTGTGTTTTTATTTGATTGGTGATTGTTTTTATTTGATTAGTGGTTGTTTATATTGTTCAACAAAGTCATTATCCCCCTAGCGTTCCCCGTTCTTTTTTACAAGCAAAGCATTCCTATTCAGCTTCATCATAAACCAATATCATCGTTCTTCTGGTTAAAATGCCAAATCATAAATTTTTGTTAGAACAAAGAACTAAAACTCATCAATATCATGAAATTGTAGGCCTTATTAGGAAGCCAAATCATAGCTTCAAAAAAATTACAAGCACATTGTTCCAAGTATTATTTATTTATAACAAATATAACAAGTCAAGCGAAACCAGATAAATAAACAAATAATGAGAATATTAGAAGACTAACATATTTTATTAATATTAGCTAATATTTTAGTTTAGTGTTTTATTTTTATAACATTAAAATTTAAAATTTAATATATAAATATTTTTGTTAACTAAATGTTAACTAAAATAATAAATTTTATTTATCGTATAACATTATTGCTAATTAATATTAAAGCAATGCAGGTCAAAGCATTTTAATGAACTGGTTCTCTAATGAAAATACTTTAAATATTGGTAAAAATTCGGGTGTATTCAACTGCACATGAAATTGATAGTTAAAAGTTGTTAGATAAAAATTTAATCAAATCAGTCAAATCATCTAATGGTTTTCAGTTATCAACTTCACGTGAAGTTGATTGGAACTGAATTTCTACTTTAAATATTAGTAACTGATGATATTTTATAAAGAGAATCTGGCTAATATAATATTTATTTCAAACTTAGAAAAATTATTTAAATAAAATACACTGAGAAGTGAACTTTTAAATGAAATCCCAATTTAGAATCACTATAGTGATATAATGGTAATTAAATTTCAATGTCTCATTTTACTAATTTTCTCTTTTTTAAAAGCTTGATCCCAGTTTAAAATACCTAGGATTCCTACACTAGAGGAGTATCCAAATTGGTCAACGCAAAAGAATTTATTAGAGCCAATACATATGTCTATAATACACTAAATTTCTCAATATAGACTCTCTGATATCTACTCATATTCTATTTTAAGAGTACTAATTTAACAAATGCTTTAAACTTTACTCAAGAGAAAAGCTATTGCGATCAAATATATGCCTGAATTATGTAGGAACTAATGCGTCTCTAAATCTTGATATAAAAAATGTAGAAGAGTAATTTCTATTTTTTTTAATAATTGAAATAAAATAAAATAGAAGAAGAAAATGCCCAGCAAGAGAAACAGAACAAGGAGAGAGATAAGGAAAGAATGAAAATTTATTATTTTTTTTAGACTTCTACGTTAAAAAGAAAAAACTAAGGCCAATTTTTCGATATAGATGCAGAAATAAATTTATATATGTAAATTTATGTTGGAAGAACATCTGATTGACAAGGATTCGTTCAAAAGAATAACTTTTGTGAATCATTAAATGACAGCTATACAAATATTAGTAGAAATTTGTGAATGGTGGTGTGACTTTTGAGAGAGATTGATTAAATTAATTAAAAATGATGTCATTAACCATCACTTGGACACGTTTATATTATATTGGGCTAGACATTCTTTGGGTTAAAAAATCTTAGAACAGTGTATGATAAAACTTTTTTATAAATGGGCTTAAGATTTTTTTGTAACAAAAATATTTTTAAATGAAATGCATTGAGCCGGTTACAACTACTAGCACTACTAATTATATTCTCAGCAATAATAACAATTAGATATACTTATTACTAGTAGTTATAATATTAATATTAATCATAAATATTAATAACAGTACAGATAACAAAATTCGTAACAACAACAATAATAATAATAGCTAAAAGATAAATAATGTTATTTATATTATTAACATTATGATTTAATATTTTTTTTATCCTAATAATTAATCCTAAAATAAAATAAGATAGACTAATTTAGTAATTAAAATTTGTTTAACATTAAGTTGTTCGATTAATTATTTTTTAGAAAATAAATTGAAATAATAAAATATAAAACAAAAAATATAAAACAAAAAAATTATGTGTAAATATTATAAAAAAAATTAGGGAACCTTTTATTATTTTATTAAATTGCATTATTAACATTAATGTTGGTAATAATATTATGCTTTTTGTTATTATTAATCAAGGTTGCGAGAACTGAACCAGTCAATGAACCGATCAAGTGACTGGTTCAATGGTCTAACCGGAATTGGACTGGAATCGAACCAGTTTAATTAAATATACATTAAAATTATTAAATATTTAAATTCAATATTTTTAAACTAATTTTAATTCAATTACAAATTTTAAATATAAGACAAAATTCAATTCTATTTAATTACAAAACTCAATTACAAAATATAAGACAAAATTTCAAATATAATTGTAACACAACAAAATTCAATTCAATTACAAATTCCTAAATTCGCCCAATATAGGAATGCCAAAGTATATAATCATATTTTTTTTGGAATTCTAATCAATTAGTTTAATCAACATGTTCTCATTTCAGAATCCAAACTAATCTAAAAATACATCAACAACAAAAGTAATTGAATGAGCTCAAAGAGTGTGAGACAGAGTTACCTAAAATTAAATTCAGAATCAATTTAACATTCAAGTAAGTAATTGAGGAAATAACATTTGCGAAATAATTATTATCAATTTAGGGTAAGAGTGAGAACTATATACAAGAAAATCCCATTCCCTCTGTAGTGTCACTGTTGTGGCTGATTTGAACAGAATTTCGGAAACAAATTCCATTGACTCCACCAAATTTCTGGCATTCCATAAGCCCTATTCCATTGAATTATAAGTATAGTTTACTGTGATAGACCGCAAATAGTTTGTCTTCAATAATTCTAGCAGGTTTGGTTTAACATTCAACAAATCAAATAAATAATCCAATTTCAAACTCAGAATAGAGACTCAGCTCAGAATCTTCAAAATTAGTTGGAAAAAAGATGAATGGCGAAGACAGAATGAGCTCGGAGAGTGTGAGACTGAGTTACCTAAAATCAGAGAAGAAGAGAAGGGGCGATAGCCAAAACGGCGAGGAGGGAGTAGCAAGACCCATGGCGAGGAGTGGAGCAACGATGACCCATGGCAAGGAGCGAAGAAGCAGTGACGGCAAGAGAGCTCGAAGAGGGACCTTGAGCTTGGACAAAGACCGAGAGAGAGAGAGAGAGAGAGAGAGAGAGAGAGAGAGAGAGAGAGAGAGAGAGAGAGAGAGAGAGAGAGATTGAAGATGACACCCACGGTTTGTCCCGCTCGTGGCCAAGGAGAGGAGATGAATGATGGAGAAGGTGGTGGCTAGGGCTTCTAGTGGGTGTTTGCTCTGGTAGGGTACAATTTGGGATTTTGGTGAATACTGAATAATGAGAGAGAAGGGAGAGGGGGTGTGTTTTGCTTCTGCCCGTTTGGGCTTTTCCTTTTTTTTTTTTAAGAATCAAAACGATGCAGTTTTGAATTCGAATAGAGAACCGGCTCTCTAAAAAACTAGTCCGATTTATCCGCTTCACCGTTTTGATAGGTTTTTTGCAGGCTAGTTTTAGACATCAACCGGACTGGCCAAATGACCGGTTCTCGATTAACCCGGTCGAACTGGATAGTTCGGTCCGATTTTCAGAACCTTGCTATTAATATTCTGTTTGTCCTAACGATATTGGATGATATATACGCCTCAAACAGATTTGAGCTTTCTACTGATATAATGACACATCCAACAATACCTTGTAACCATGGTGGAGGGGTCTTCAGTCTCTCAGTGATTCTCTCTTTTTTTTTTTTAAACTGAAAACTCTATTAACCATTAAGAATAATTAACTATTGAATAGTGGTAGTAGTGGATCAGCCTTTTCTTTTTGTTTTGGTCAAAGGATCATCTTTTTATTTAACTTGGCTTTTTGTTACAAAAATAATTCCTGAGCTTATTTAACCATTTGGTCCCAAAAATAAACATCAATGAGAAGAAGCCTAACTAAAAAAAGAAAAACTAACCAACTTGCTAATTAATCTTCATCATCGTAATTAACAATGCTTACATGCTAAAAACACCTGACCACTTTATCTGACCACTTGTTATTCATACACTTATTTAAAGCAAAATCTACACATGTAGATGTCTTCTCTCAATCTACATGGAAGACTTGGCCAAAAACTAAACTATCTTTTCATTTTATTATTGGTCTCAGCCTCTCCCTTCTCTTTTTGTTTTCTTTTTTTAAAATAGAGAAAGTACACGTAACCAACTAGTAATGTAGCCAACTAGAGAAAAAAAATAAAAACAACCAAAGAGTCATGCTACATGCTTGTTGACCAAATTAATTTTGTGAAGATCATCTGTTAGCTACGATAAGCCACTATAGGATCGTAGAAAGTGTGTTCTCAGTTATTCAAGGAGCGAAAGGGCTCAGCAATCCCATTCACAATAAAAAAATAACACAAACCCTTATCCTTCTCTCTATAGTCGCACGCGGCGCTGTCTAGCCGCAGGTTGGTGGTTGACGACTTCTGTCTCTCTTTTTCACCGGGGCAACACACGGAGCAATGGGTGGTTGCTGGCGGGCGAGCAACGAGTCTCCTTCGCCTGTATGTCACGGGGCGCATGGTGTGGTTCGTCGTAGACGGGTAACGTGTCCCCATCAGCAATGTGAGGCATGACACACGGAGTGGTTTCGTGGCAGATGTAACACCTTATCACACAAAGCTTTATGCTTAAGCCATAAAATAGAGGTGGTGTGGTATTATGACCTCTAAAATAAAATATACATAATAATAGTTTGAAAGAATCAGATTTCTGGACTTTACTATGAGTTTTTAATTAATAATCACATTTCTGGACTTTACTATGAGTTTGTGTATTTTTCTATGATTTCAGGTATTTTCTGGCTGAAATTGAGGGACCTGAGTAAAAATCAGATTCAGAGGTTGAAGAAGGACTGCAGATGCTGTTGGATTCTGACCTCCCTACACTCAAAGTGGATTTTCTGGAGCTACAGAACTCCAAATGGTGCGCTTCCAATTGCGTTTGAAAGTAGACATCCAGGGATTTCCAGCAATATATAACAGTCCATACTTTGCCCGAGTTTAGACGATGCAAACTGGCGTTGAACGCCAGTTCCATGTTGCAGTCTGGTGTTCAGCGCCAGAAACAAGTTGCAAAGTGGAGTTCAACGCCAGAAACACGTTACAAACTGGCGTTCAACTCCAAAATTGACCTCTCCACGTGAAAGCTTCATGCTCAACCCAAGCACACACCAAGTGGGCCCCCGAAGTGGATTTCTGCATCAATTACTTACTTTTGTAAACCCTAGTAGCTAGTCTAGTATAAATAGAACTTTTTACTATTGTATTTGATATCTTCGGATCATCTTTGATTAGTTTTATGCTATCTTAGACTTTCATGGGGGCTCGCCATTCGGCCATGTCTAGACCATTATCACTTATGTATTTTCAACGGTAGAGTTTCTACACTCCATAGATTAAGGTGTGGAGCTCTACTGTTCCTCATGAATTAATACAAAGTACTACTGTTTTTCTATTCAATTCAAGCTTATTCCTATTATAAGATATCCATTCTCACCCAAGAACATGATGAATGTGATGATTATGTGACGCTCTTCATCATTCTCACCTATGAATGCGTGCTTGACAAACACTTCCGTTCTACATGCAAACAAGCTAGAATGAGTATCTCTTGGATATCTAATACAGAGGACCGAGTCCGAGATATTAGAATCTTCGTGGTATAAGTTAGAACCCATGGATGGCCATTCCTGAGATCCGGAAAGTTTAAACCTTGTCTGTGGTATTCCGAGTAGGATCCGGGAAGGGATGGCTGTGACGAACTTCAAACTCGCGAGTACTGGGCGTAGTGACAGACGTAAAAGGAATGTGAATCCTATTCCAGTATGATCGAGAACCTCCAGATGATTAGCCATGCAGTGACAGCGCATCGGACCATTTTCACAAAGAGGATGGGAAGTAGCCATTGACAACGGTGATGCCCTACACAAAGCTTGCCATGGAAGGGAGTAGGAAGGATTGGATAAAGACAGCAGGAAAGCAGAGGTTCAGAGGAACGAAAGCATCTCTATACACTTATCTGAAATTCTCACTAATGAATTACATAAGTATCTCTATCTTTATTTTCTGTTTAATTATTATTATTATTCGAAAACTCCATAACCTTTTAATATCCGCCTGACTGAGATTTACAAGGTGACCATACTAACAATCTCCGTGGGATCGACCCTTACTCACGTAAGGTTTATTACTTGGACGACGCAGTGCACTTGCTGGTTAGTTGTACGAAGTTGTGAAACAGATATAAGATCATGTAGGTGCGCATTGAGTTTCTAGCGCCGTAACCAAGGAAGCAATGATCACGATTTCGCACACCAGTACGCATGCCATATTTTGCGTACGCAGGGGTGTCATTTGTCCAACTCGCATATGATGAATCCATATTTGATGATAAATTTTGGCTTTAAATGAATAGATTTCATCACATAATCTCACATTTATTCACTGAATTAGCATGCATTTGTGATTTCCTTCCAAATTGCACTTAATTACAAAATCATGCTTTTTAGGCTCCAAAAATGCTAATTTTATTTCTCTTAAATTCTATTCGAGACCTTGATATGTCTGTTAAGTGATTTTAGGTCTTAGGAATCAAGGTTATTTTGGAAGAGATGGAAAAAGAAGCAAGCAAGAGTAGGAAATCATGAAAAAAATGAAGATTTTGGATTTCTGCATCTGTGCGTACGCATCATTGCAGCTGTGCATACGCACACTTCATTTTCTTCTCGCTCGCATACGCGGACCACACTGTCGCGTACGCGAGAATGCTGTCATATGCCTCATTAGTGGAAAGACACTGGGGGTGATTTTTGAGCTAATTTTGGCCCAGTTTGAAGCCCAATTCAAAGATTAGAGACTGGGGGTGATGCAAGCTTGAGGACATACATTCTATTAGCTTAGTTTTACATAGTTTAGAGTTTTAGAGAGAGAAACTCCTCTTTTTCTCTAGGGTTTAGTGTTCCTTGTTTATTTTCATTTCAATCCATAGATTATACTCTTGTTAATTTCAGTTTTTATTACTCTAATTGTAGTTTCTCTTCTCTAATTTTACTTAGCATTCTTGAAATTTTAATTATTTTGGGTTATGATTTTGGATCTTGTTGGATTTTGATTTTATTAATGCAATGAAGTTTTTCATGTTCCAATTGTGTTATTTGAATTGTTATTGTTGATTATTGCTAGTGGTACCTTTAATTTGGATTGTTTCCTCAATTTTATGATGCTTTTTACCATTGCTCACCAAATGTTTGAAGAAATGTTACTTATGACCCATGTCCGCAAACGCGAGCCCCTCAGATAGAGGAGATGTCCCGCATCGCATGGCACTTGCCTGCGTACGTGAGCGTGTAAAATTTCCCTCTCACGTACGCATGTCCTCTATAAATGTTAAAAAGTTGGTAAGTCCTGTAGAATTCATTTTTACACACTAAACTTCCTAAACGCATAACTTTTTCATTAAAAATTATTTTTAGTCCGTTGTTCGAACGGCATAAACTTCACGAACAATTTTCCTTTTAAATAAGTTTGGAAAAGTTTGAGGGTCTGGAAGCCGAGTTATAGCCTGCTGAAATTCGGTCAAAAATAAGATTTTCATAGAATTTACCAAACCTCCATTTTTACCACATTCTCAATTTTAAACCAAAATTTCTAAATCCCAAACCAGCAATAAGTCATTCAAAACATGTCCACATACTTCCATTCCTCTCAACAACACACCACCACCTCAAACCATTCACGAATTCCTCTATTTCCTATACATATCACTCAACAAATCCCACAGTCATAAAAAATCATGCACCATTCTTTATCAACCACGTTAATTAACACAATTTCATAACAAGCTCAACATTTTCATCAAAATTGCTAACCATTAACATCCTAACATAATCCAACCTATCCTATATTCATCTAGCCTATATTTTCACATGACATTACATATTATATACAAGAAACCAAAACTATACTTTAGTCGATTCCTTCCTAATACCCAAAATGTCTCAACTTCCTCAAATTGCAAGCTCCAAGTCTCCACCATCAAGATTTCAGCACCCAATGCTTAATTCAAGCTTCCAACATCCTCAAATATGTTTCAATTCACATTTATACTACCTAATTTATATCATTACATCCACATACACAAGCTCAATACCCAACCTCATACAATTTCAAGAATTCACAATGATTTTGAGGGTTCTTACCTTTCTTAAGCATCAATGGAGCAAAATCCAATAATTCTCTCAAGCTAATTCAAGCCTAAAACATCAAAATCACATAATCCATCAAACTCAAAACTCCAAATTTTCAAATTAAGGAGAGGAAAGCTAAGTAGATAATTGAAATTTTCTTACCAAATTAGTTAGTAGTCTTTGTAGAGCTTGGCGGGTGGCCGCAAACGGTGCGGCGATCAGAGCTCCGGATTGAAAGTTATGTGGAATAGAAATTGAAGTGAGGGTTTGGTGTTCTTGATTTCTCTTTCCCCAAAATTTCCCAAGTGCAGCGTGTGTTTTCATGAAGAGGGGAGACGTGGCTGCAGCCATATCATTAAAGAGGTGTTTGGGCTGGGCCTTGGGCCCGGTTTGATTCTGGTCCAACTGATTCGGTTCGTTCGGCCCAATTTTGGGCCAAAACCTTTAAATTTGTGCTGAAATTCGAATTTTTAATATTTTTATCCCCTTTGGATTAGTAGAATTTAATTTCATAATTTATTTGATTAATAATTAATTTATTGACTAATTATTCACTAATTACACGGGGGTTTACATCCTAACTAGCTAAATAAAAATTTTACCCTCACAATTAAGATTTAGTTACCTAAAAAGAGGTGTGGGTACTCCTTCCACATTTCGGATTCAAGTTCCTAAGTATGTGTTTCAATTCCAGCTTGACTCCAAGCTACTTTAACTAATGCAACCTCTTTTCTGTGCAACTGCTTAACGCTGCTATCATGAATTTGAATCGGAGTCACTGGAAGTGTTAAATCTTCTCTCAACTGAACTGATTCAGGTTTCAATACAGAACTAGCATAAGAAGAGTACTTCTAAAGCTGAGAGACGTGAAATACGTCATGAAAGTTCGAAAGATAGGGTGGCAGAGCTATACGGTACGCCACCGACCCAATTTTCTTTAGAATCTAAAACGGACCAATTTAACAGGGATTCAGCTTCTTCGTCTTGTTCAATCTACCCACTCCGGTTGTTGGTGTAACCTTTAAGAACACATGATCTCCCTCATCAAATTCTAGAGGTTTCTGCCTCTGATCGGCATAGCTTTTCTGGCAGCTTTGAGCAGTAAGTATTCTGTTTTGGATTTTCTTAATTTGCTCGGTGGTCTCAGCTATTAACTCAGGCCCCAACAAACTTGATTCCCCAGTTTCATACCAACATAGTGGAAATTGACATTTTCTCCCATACAGAGCCTCACATGGAGCCATTTCGATACTCGTATGGAAACTGTTATTGTACGAAAACTCTACTAGCGGCATATACCGATCCCAACTCACTGGTTGGTCCAAAACACAAGCACTCAACATATCTTCTAGGTTTTGAATAGTCCTCTCTGATTGGCCATCGATTTGAGGATAGTACGCTGTACTTAAACTTGACTGAATTCCAAACGCTCGTTGGAAAGCTCCCCAGAATCTCGAGGTGAAACGGGGATCTCTGTTAGAGATTATAGTGGTAGGTACACCATGCAACCTTACAATTTCCTTGATGTACAAGTGCGCTAGCTGATGACCGGAATTCACCCCATATAAAAATAATGAATCCGTTCTTTTGGCAAGCGCACAAAAAATATTGTCAAGTAATAACCCACTAGGAGTGGGATCGTAGCCATAGAGATTGGTAGATTTGAGCAATTTTAATCAATGGGTGAATTAGTCAAGATGAGCAAGATAGATTGTGATTGCAGAATTATAAATGAGCAGAAATATAAATGACTCAAAAGTAAAGAGAAGCAGTAAAGTGTAGGAAAGGAAATGGCAAGAATGTAAAGTGCAGAAACATAAACGACTTAATTGTAAATGGGAATGGGAAATAACAGAATGTAAAGAAAGCTATAAAGAATGTGCAAGATAAGAATATGGGAAATTCATTGAGATAAGGAGAAGTTGTTCTCTTTGGATTAAGTCCAGCTCATCTCATCTTCAATCATGCAACTCATTGACCTCTTGGCAATCATGATTGATTGAACCTCAATCCCTTGGTGATTCAATCTCTCAGATCTTGATCAATAGCCAATTCCTTGGTCTAATTGCTCATGAAGAGAGATATGCTTGGTCCCTGATTATACCACACATTCTCATAGATCCAAGTAGAGGGTGGATTATATGTCACCATATCCAATCACTAAAACCTAGATTCTACTCAAGTGTGAGAAGGGATTTCTAGCATGATTTCATGTTTCCTTTTTCAAGGTTCCCATGAAACCCATTTTGTATTCAACCTCTTTCCCAAGATGATTGAACACTAACATTAAAATGAAATTCCTTCTAGCAAATCAAACAGAAGATGAAGAGAAGAAGAAATTCATGATCATTAATCCATCAAGTACAACAAAGCTCCCTCTCTCAATGAGAGGGAATTTAGCTACTCATAACTTAAGAGAAAAGTACAAGAGATGGAAGAAGATGATGTGAAAAGTAAATCTAACTATACTTCAACAAAATTACTACTCAACAACCCTTTCTCAGTACTTTCAGGGGTTATTTATACTACTCCTATCACTAGAATTAAGAAAATACAAAAAGGAAAAGAAAATTACAATTGGACGGAAAAGAAAACTCAATAAACGTGACCTTCCAGGCTTGGCGTGTGACTGGCGCTTGAGTGGCGCGCCATGCCTAGCCACTAAGTTTGGCTTAGGGCGCCACGCCCAGTCCTTCAAGTGGCACGCCCCATGCATCCATCTCCCTGGTATGCCACGCCTTCGAGCCCAAGTGGCACGCCTAGGGTCTTTTTAAACCTTGGTTAGCCTGGCGTGCCACGCCTTCAAGCCCAAGTGGCACGCCCACGGTCTTTTTAAACCTTGGTTAGCCTGGCGTGCCACGCCTTTGAGCTCAAGTGGCAGGCGCAGGCCTTTTCCTTCTTCTTCTCCTTTCTGGAAAGTTGAACTAGCATGACATGCCCAGGGTCTGGCGTGCCACGCCCATTATGTGCGCTTGGTTCCTTCTCTGGAGAGTTGAACTAGCGTGGGACGCCCAGGGTCTGGCGTGCCACACCCCTTGTATGTGCTTGGTTTCTTTGATGGCGTGCCAAGCTTAGAACTCAAGTGGCACGCCCATGGCCTCCTAGTCTTGGCGTGCCACGCCTTGAAGCTTAAGTGGCACACCCAAGTGGGAAATGGTAGCTGTCGTGCCATACCTTCGACACCAAGTGGCACGCCCATATGTTTGGCCCTCTACCTTCTCCTCTGGAAAGTTGTCCTGGCGTGCCACGCCCTAGTGTCAAGTGGCACGCCCATATTGGTGTGTCCCTTCAAGCTTGGCGTGCCACGCCTGGGTCCTCAAGTGGCATGCCCAAGTGTTGGATCAGAGTTGGTGTGCCACACCTTCGACATCAAGTGGCACGCCCAAGTGTTTGTTCAGAGTTGGCATGCCACGCCTTCGACATCAAGTGGCACGTCCAAGTGTTTGGATCTTCAACCTCTTTTCTGAAAACTTGAACTGGCGTGCCACGCCTTGATGCTCAAGTGGCACGCCTAACTTAAGGTGGCTTCTTTAAGCTTAGCGTGCCACGGCTGGGTCTTCAAGTGGCATGCCCAAGTGATGGGTTGGAGCTGGCATGCCACGCCTTCGATACCAAGTGGCACGCCCAAGTGGTTGCCCCTTCTGGATTGATGAACTGGCGTGCCACGCCCAATGGTTCAAGTGGCACGCCCATAGTGTGTGATGGACTTGGCGTGCCACGCCCAGCTTGGCATGCCAAGCCCATTTTGTGGCCTTCAACATTGCTCTCTGGAAAACGACACTGGCGTGCCACGCCCATGTATAAGCTTTGAAGATCCTTTCTGGAAATCATTTCTGGCGTGCCACACTCAGCTTCTGGCATGCCACGCCCATATACTTTCATGGCGTTTGTTCCAAGTGGCACACCAGTTTCACACGCCCAGCTTTATTTTGTTGTTTTCTTCCCTTTTTGTTGCTCTTTTCACCTGAAATTCAGCACAAACTCATTTCAAAGCAATGTACCATAATATTCATCAATTAGTTCATGAATTGCAATGATTAAATGAGATTATGTTCTTTTATGGTCCTTTTTAGATAAGAAAAAAAAGGTAAATGATGCAAGTCATCACAACACCAAACTTAAGCTTTGCTTGTCCCAAGCAAATCAATGTGAGTAATCTTTAATTGGATTGAAACTTGACCTTAGAGAGAAGCATTCACTACCAAAGATAGGACTAAGTGTTAACTCATGCATGAATCTTATTGATTTGATGTCATAATGAACTCCTAGACTCCTGAGGCTTCTTTTAAGTATTTGCCTTAGGCTCCCTTTCTATTGATTGTCACCTTGAAGTAGCAAGGATTGTTTCTTTTTCTTTGATTGTTCTTTCATTTTCAGTTCTCCTTTTTCATTGACTATGACTCTAAATGTTTTGTCTCAAGACGACCCTTTAATTAGGCTTTCAATTAGCACTCCCAAACCAGTTGGCTTTAGGGTACTAGGTATTGAAACACCCCTAAGAATTTACTTGCCCAGGTCTCTTTTCTTGACACATCTTCACCACAAGCATCTACTAGGATTTCTAACTCTTTTGAGCTTTTTAGTGTTTCCTTCCATCTTAGTAGTTGATGCTCAGAGCCTTGGGTCTTTGTTGCTTACTACTTCTTGGTTCTATGGATATTCAAGGGACATCCCTAGCCTCTACTTGTCATACCCTCCAAGTCTAGTTGCTCATCATGACTCATTTTCTTTCAAGTTCATCCAGGGTCCTATACTTTGTTCCTTATCTCTTAATTTTGAATGGTCTCAATTGGTCTTAGTCTCTTTTACTCTTGTTTTTGTACAACTCACCATAGACTCTTATGGAAACAAACTATTCTTTTATTGATGATCATGAGACATTAAACAACATTGTATTTTCTTTCTTGTAAGCATAAAGGACTCATAAAAGACTTCAGGACATGAGAAAATTAAACATTAAACATAAACTATCCTAATCATTGCAACTATCATTAAACAGAAATTAAACATAAGGAAATTAAGCAGAAATTCAGAATTTCAAAAGTGTCAACCATGGGACTCAACAACCTTGAGCAGCTTCAGTTCATTGGCCCCTTTTCCTTGTCTTTCTTCTTGGAGGAGGAGGAGTCATCATCATCCTTTTTGGAAGATCCCTCTTGTGCCTTTGTGTCCTTGGGCTTCCAAAATTCCAGCCTTCTCATGTAGGATTTTACATTTTCTTTGTGCTGGTATGCAATTTTTTCCTGCCTTGCACTGAGTTCCTCTATCTTTTTCATGTAGGTTGGGTAATTAGGTTCATGTTGGCTACTGCATTACACAAGTAGCTCAATTTTGTTTGTGCGTAGGAGTCATATTCCCTTCTTGCTATGGTTCTGGCTTCATAAAGATGCCTAAACTCAGCAAGGCTCCCTAGTTGGAGTTGTTGTTGTTCCATAACTATTTTGAGGCTGCCTTGCATCTCTCCCCAGTTGAACTGGTCTTGCTGCTTCTTCATGTATTCCATACTTCCTTGGAGTTGTTGTATGTTCTCATTCACTTGGTCCCATTATTGTTGTTGTTCCTTGAGTTGGTTGACATCCTCTCTCAGGTGGTGTATATCTCCTCTCATTTGGTGTATGTGTCCTTGCAATTGTTCCCAGTTGAATCCTTCAGGGAATTGAGGGTTTGGTGGTGGTGGAAGTGTTAGGTATTGTGGTTGATTTCCAGCCTCTTCTTCTTGGTGTGGTTGTCCTTGTGGTACATGAGCATGAGCTCTGTGCTCCCTTCTCCTCTCAAGTGGGTTGACAGCCACCACTTTGGACATTTTCTTGGAGGTTATGGGATTGTCTTGGTTGATAAACCACTATTTTATGGTTTATCTTGTGCTCAATTGAGTGGTTTCATAAAGTCTTTGCACACTTATTCATACAAATTGCATGGTTTTACAATTCCTTCCTAGTTTTGTTCTATGGTTGAAAACTTGATTCCTAAGCCTTTAATTTGTGTATTTTAATTCCCCTTTATACCATTCAGTGCCATGATCTGTGTGTTCAGTGATTTTAGGCCTTATAGGGCAGGAATGGCTTAGAGGATGAAAAGAAAGCTTGCAGAAATGGAAGGAGCACGAGAAATAAAGGAGACAACCAGCGAGCATCGACGCGCACGCATGGCTCACACGTGCGCTCAATCTGGAGATTTTTACAGTGACGCATGCGCGTACATGACGTGTACGCGTGGATTGGAGTTTTGCTAGACGACGCGTGCGCATGCTTGACGCGTACGCGTGACTCGCAAAGATGACCAGCGACGCGTACGCGTGCGTGACATGTACGCGGGACATGCGCGATCTGCAGAAATAAGAGAAAACACCGGGGGCGATTTTGGGCCGAGTTTGGACCCAGTTCTCGGCCCAGAAAACACAGATTAGAGGCTACAAAGTGGGGGAATCAAAGAGACATTCATATACAATTTCATTCATTATTCACACTTTAGGTTTTAGATGTAGTTTTTTTAGAGAGAGAGGCTCTCTCCTCTCTCTAGGTTTTAGGATTTCTCTTAGGTTAGGTTTACTTCTTCTTCATTCCAGGTTCAATGTTCCTTTAATTTAGTTTCTCTTCTACTTTTATTTATTCTATTACTTTAGTTTGTTTATTTTCCCAATTTGGTTTATGAACTCCATGTTAGATTTGATTTCTTTATTTAATGCAATTTGAGGTATTTCAGATTTATGGTTGCTTTCTTCAATTTATGTGATTGATGCTTTCAATATTTAGATTTCTCTCCTTTTGGCTTTGGTTGAGTAATTGGTGACACTTGAGTTATCAAACTCCCTTGTTGATTGATAATTGGAATTTGCTGGTTGATTTGGATCCCTCTAAAGCTAGTCTTTCCTTAGGAGTTGACTAGGACTTGAGGAATCAAATTGATTAGTCCACTTGACTTTCCTTTATTTAGTAAGGGTTAATAACTAAGTGGGAGTAATGAATAATTCTCATCACAATTGATAAGGATAACTAGGATAGGATTTCCAGTTCTCATACCTTGCTAAGAGCTTTATTAGTTATTACTTTAATTCTTGCAATTTACTTTTCCTGTTCATTATTCAAAAACCCCAAAAAGATAATCTTCCATAACCAATAATAAATACACCTCCCTGCAATTCCTTGAGAGACGACCCGATGTTTAAATACTTCGGTTATCAATTTTATTAGGGGTTTGTTACTTGTGACAACCAAATTTTTGTATGAAAGGATTCCTTGTTGGTTTAGAAACTATACTTACAACGAGAATTTATTTGTGAATTCTTTACTAGCAGAAATCCGATCATCAAAATGGCGCCGTTGCCGGGGAATTGCAAACGTGTGCCTTATTATTGGTTATTATAAATATTTACTTTTGCTTGTTTATTTGTTTTTGTTTTTACTTTTTATTAGCTACTATGAATTCTCACCCCTGTCGCTATGAGTTTGGTTCCAATGTTGTTGTAGGGAATGGAAGCTATAATAGGAACATGCATCAAGGTTGGAATAATCAAAGATGGGAGGAGCCACAAGGATTTGATCAACCCTCTTGGCAACAACCCCCTCCAATGTGCCATGGGCAACGACCGTTCTACGATGCATTCCAAGACAATAGTTATGGTGGACCCTTTCGTGACAACCAACCTCCACCAAATTATTATGGTCAAGAGCCATTCCAGGATGCGTACCAAGATGATGGATATGGTGGACCCCCTTGTAGTTACCAATAAGTCCCACCATATGCCTATGAACCCCCTCCTCAACGTAGCTTTGAACCACCATACTCATAAGCCCCTTACAACCAAACACCCCCATATGACCCCAATCCTTATCCACCATACCAACCACCATACGAGCCACACATAGAACCACCCCAATTCCAAAACAATTTCCCCCCTTCATCTTCCTATGACGAGATGCTTCAATCTCTTGCACAAAGATAAAATACCATGGAAAGTGCACTTACCGGTCTGACCTCCGCTATACAAGCCCTCGTCTCCCAGATTGGATCATTAAATACCTCCAACATTCAATCCTCAAGCTTTACTGCATCACCACCCTCTATGGAAGAGCACCCACATCCATCAATCCAAGAGCAACATGATCCCAATTATGCTACTGACCCAGAACAAGAGAGAAGGGATCGGTTTCACAAATTCATACTTCACAAGAAGCTAGAGGAGGCCCTAAAGGAAGAGGTTGAAATTGAAGAAGCTTGCAAGGAGGTGGAAGTAGTCAAGGAAGAGCTCAAGGAAATGGAGCTGAAAATCACTTTGCCAAAATTGTTGGAGACCTCTCCCCCAAAGCCATCACCATCCATTCCTTTATTCAAGTGGGTAAATCTTTTATCTCTAAGCTTAATTAGCCCACTTGCATATGCTTTACTTGAGACAGATGGTCAACTTAGAGCTCTTTGTGGCTTTAAGAGTAAGAGGGAGATGGTTAGTGGTAGGAGCCGCCCTCCAAGGTTCAATAAGGTTGCACGCTCCAAGTCTAAGTGCAATGGTTGGTATAAGTCTCAATTGAATGGGTCTAGGCGGTTGTTTGGATGTCTCAGTGAGAATTTCGATTGCTCACCACCCAAATGAAAAAATGATGATCAACAAGAAGACGAGTGCAAAAGCAAGGTTTGGGACCCCAGAATTCATTCTAACAATCAACACTCTTGGGGCCTTGTCACTTGCTTTAACTTACTTGAAGGCTTTATGCAACTAGTGTGGGATCCCGGAGGCTATTGGAATTACAAACACTGGTGGGGATTCCTGGATGAGTTCAAGCACAGGCCACCATAACAAGGGACCCACCAAATGTCCAACTTAAGGACTTTAACTAAAAGTGCTAGGTGGGAGACAACCCACCATGGTATATTCTTTCCTTTTTGTTTTTAGTTTTATTTTATTTTTTTTATTCGTGTTCATTCATAATTTCTGCATAGTCATCTGCATTCTGCATTTTGCATTCTGCATTAAAAAAAGGGGGGATCGACGCGCAAGCGTCCACGACGCGCACGCGTCGTACGTATCTGCACAACTAGGCAGAGAGTTACGCGAGAGACGCGCAGGAGGGGTGCGTGGCGCACAAGCCACACCACGCGTACGCGTACACCACGCGTACGCGTCCCCTGTAGAAAGTTCAACCCACGCGTAAGCGTCAGCGACGCGTACGCGTGGGCATGAAAATCGGCGTAAAAGCGTGCTGATCCGAGAGTTGTGCTGCCCTTGCGATGGAATTGTGCTAGAGGCACAAAATCACTCACGCGAACGCGTCCCTGACGCGTGCGCGCCACTTTGCTTTCAGACCACCCATGCCTACACGTGGGCGACGCTTACCCGTCGAGTGGCCAATTCAATTTTCACGCTTACGCGTGATGCCCGCGCTCGCGTCACATCCTGTTTTGCATTCCTTTTTCTTTTCTTCTATCTTCTCTCTTTCCTTCTGTCTCCTTTCTCCATTTCTTCTTCTTCATTTCGTTAATTTCTATCTTTACTGCATGTGCATATTTTTCTTCATTGCATTTTACCTTTATGCATATTTTTATTTTCTTTTCTACATTTATTATTTTACCATTGGTGTTAATTGTTCTTATTCAACTGTTGTATCTTTTCTGGTATTATTTTGGTACTTAGTGACTTGCTTTACACTGTTGGGTAATATTATTTGAGTCAATGCTACTCTTTTATGATACTTGTATTCCTTTTACATTGACATGAGTTTATACTATCTCTCATTACCTACTATCTTTTTTCCATTGTTGAAATTTTTGCACTATTGATATGCCGTTTGCTCCTACTATTTTCTCATTTGCATGTTGTAGCTACCATGTAATTGAGACCCTCGTTATTTGGCATTAACCCACCCATATTTTCTTTATTTTCTATCTTTGTTTCTGGGTTACTTTTCTTCCCTTTTTCTTTCAGGATGGCCACCGAAAAAGGAAAAGAGAAGCTTCTCAATAGGGCGATAGACAAGTCCATCTGTAAAATCTATGGAGAAAAGCGTCAGTTGGAGCCACCCGTCCACTTGCACATCTTAGCATGCACCGAGGACGGTGTAATCTTTAAGTGTGGGGAGGTCGATACCGACTTCCGTGGGTTAGTTACTTCCTATTTTAACACCAATGTTTAATTTTCCTTGTTAAATTAGTTTTTGCATTTGCATGTTTGATTGCATGTTTGTTTGATTTTGTGCATGTTCTTCTACCACTACTTGGTTGGAGTGATAAGTTCTTTTTCAAGACCCTATTTTATGATATTTCACTAATTTAAATTGAAAAATTTGTGTTAAACTTGTTTGAAGATTGTAAATTAGAACATGAATTATAGCTAAGAACACACAACCTGTGAGATTTGAGCTTAATTACATGGTTATACTATTTAACCATAATATTTTATTCTTGTGTATTTTCTTCCCTATGATTGCAATCTTTACTTTGTTTCATTCTATATGTCCAGTGTTTTAGTGTATTTACATGCTTGCATATGATTGAGGCCATCATTTGTTATTAACTCACTTATCCCAAATAGCCTACCATTCCATTTACCTTTGTTAGCCACTTTGAGCCTTTTAATCTCCATTTGTTCTATATTTTACCACATCACTAGCCTTAAGCGGAAAAACAATTAAACACCCAAATTGAATCTTTTGTTAGCTTAAGATAGAGATTGTGTATCAACTAAGTGTGGGAAAACTGTGGGAACATGGGTTAATAGGGAATGTGTTCTGTTTCTACTTTGATAAAATATTAGGAATTTGGGTACCTACTCATGTGAGACCAAAAAAATTAAAAATCCATATGCATTGATATGTTATGTTTACTTATATATATATATATATATATATATATATATATATATATATATATATATATATATATATATATATATATATATATATAAAATAAAATAAAAATTCAATAAATAAATAAATAAATAAATAAATAAATAAATAAGGGGACAAAATTACCCCAGTATTAAGTTAATGAGAGATCAATGCATATGTGATAAAATTAAAGCAAAGTTGATGCATGAGTATGAGATGCAAAAATAGGAATTTTGGGTAGCTAGGCATGATTTAAGAAGTATATAGAGTGTGTATAGGTGAGAGCTTAGGTTAGTCAAGGATTCAATTTATAGCTCACTTAGCCATATATATACCCCCACCTTTACCTTAGCCCCATTACAACCTTGAAAAGACCTCATGATGTTTGCATTGGTATATTAAATATTTGTTGATTGGTTAGGTGAAGAATAAAGTTTAGAAAGCATGACTAGAGAAGAGTAGAGTGATTACCCTATACACTTGAGTGATTAGAGTGCATATACACTATCAGTGAGGGTTCAATGCTTGATTCTATGTTTCCTGCTTTCATGAGCTATCTTCTTACAAGTCTACTTTCCTTTACTGTATGATTTTAATTAGTGATATCTGATTTATGTTTGTCTTGAAGAACTTATTTACTTTTAATCAAGTAGACAGAATCATCTTAGCATATAGTTGCATTCATACATAGGTTGCATTTCATGAGTCTTACTTTTCCCTATTTATTCTTTTGATCTCCTTAAGCTGAGCATGAGGACATGCTAATGTTTAAGTGTGGGGAGTTTGATAAACCACTATTTTATGGTTTATCTTGTGCTCAATTGAGTGGTTTCATCAAGTCTTTGCACACTTATTCATACGAATTGCATGGTTTTACAATTCCTTCCTAGTTTTGTTCTATGGTTGAAAACTTGCTTCCTAAGCCTTTAATTTGTGTATTTTAATTTCCCTTTATACCATTTGGTGTCGTGATCTGTGTGTTCAGTGTTTTCAGGCCTTATAGGATTTCTCTTAGGTTAGGTTTACTTCTTCTTCATTCCAGGTTCAATGTTCCTTTAATTTAGTTTCTCTTCTACTTTTATTTATTCTATTACTTTAGTTTGTTTATTTTCCCAATTTGGTTTATGAACTCCATGTTAGATTTGATTTCTTTATTTAATACAATTTGAGGTATTTCAGATTTATGGTTGCTTTCTTCAATTTATGTGATTGATGCTTTCAATATTTAGATTTCTCTTCTTTTGGCTTTGGTTGAGTAATTGGTGACACTTGAGTTATCAAACTCCCTTGTTGATTGATAGTTGGAATTTGCTGGTTGATTTGGATCCCTCTAAAGCTAGTCTTTCCTTAGGAGTTGACTAGGACTTGAGGAATCAAATTGATTAGTCTACTTGACTTTCCTTTATTTAGTAAGGGTTAACTAAGTGGGAGTAATGAACAATTCTCATCACAATTGATAAGAATAACTAGGATAGAATTTCCAGTTCTCATACCTTGCTAAGAGCTTCATTAGTTATTACTTTAATTCTTGCAATTTACTTTTCCTGTTCATTATTCAAAAACCCCAAAAAGATAATCTTCCATAACCAATAATAAATGCACCTCCCTGCAATTCCTTGAGAAACGACCCGAGGTTTAAATACTTCGGTTATCAATTTTATTAGGGGTTTGTTACTTGTGACAACCAAATTTTTGTACGAAAGGATTTCTTGTTGGTTTAGAAACTATACTTACAACGAGAATTTATTTGTGGATTCTTTACTAGCAGAAATTCAATCGTCATTGGTCCACTAGCACCTCGTCAATGATCTTCTCAACCCCTGCTTCATCACACAACCTTTGAATGATGCTGGGAAATGCCAATCTTGTGCTATCCTTGGTGCTTTTCAGCACCCTATTGATGTTGTTGGCAATTATTTCCCCCACATTCACATTCTCTTCCTTCATGATGCTGTATATGAGTACAACTCTTTCTAGAGTCATCTCTGAAGTGTTGGATGTGGGATTGAGAGACCTTCTCACAAAGTCTAGCCACCCTCTAGCTTGGGGGCTCAAATCTCTTCTTCTCAGTTGGTTGGGTCTCCCATCTTTGTTATTAATCCACTGCACATTCAGCACACATATTTCGTTGAGGATTTCATCAAATCCTGGGTCTTGTTGCTTTATCCTCTCTTCATAGCTCCGGGTGGAGCTTGTTTGTTTCACCATCAACATCCTGTCTATGTTGGAGGGGCTATAGTCAATGGCCTTCCCCCTAACATAACTCAGATAGCCATAAGGTTGCTCAGGTTGGGGCACTACATTGGCATAGAATTCTCTAACCAAGCTCTCCACCACCTTCCTTGGTGGGTTGCACAAGAGTGCCCATCCTCTATTGTTGATTTTTTTGTTGATCTCAGGGTGCTCATTCCTCCCAAGTTGGAATCCCACCTCGGGAATGATTTGTTTCTCACCCACCCAACCATAAAATTGGTTTTGGTTGAATGATGAGAGAAACTTGTACTCATTGAAACTTGAGGATCTGGAAGTTGGTTTTTTGGTCTTTCTCTTCTCTGATGAGGAGGCTCTTGGTGGTGCCATGGGGGGTGAGAAAAGGGTATAGAGATGTTGAAGAAAGATGTAAGAGAGTAGGCAAAACTTTGTTTTGCTTCAACACCAAATTTAGGACTTGATTGTCCCAATCAAGAGAAGAAAACAGAAGATAGTAACGAAAAAGAAAAGAAAGAAGAGAGAGAGTGTGGAGGTTCTTCCGCGTATGGAGTTTGGGTTTTGAAGTGTGGAGAGTGGTGGGAAAGTGAGTGGCTTTTATAGGGGTGAGAGGTGTAGTCGGAAGGTGGGGGGTGGGAAGTAAAAGCAATTCAATGTTTTTCCACTTGGGGAGTGGCGCCTAGTGTGGGAAGAAGCGCCAATCTTTATCCCTTTTGGCTTCCTGCATATGTTGAGTTCTAAAGTGTAAGTACACTTTGACTCTTTGCCTCAGTGAACCATTAATCATGTGGGCCCTATCCTTTCTGGTGAAAATAAAGCCTGAATACCCATTAGTGAAAAGAACTTCTTCACATTCCCTTTAGTAACATTCAATTGAAGACAATTGATGAGTGTCCTTTGGGACACCAAACTTAATTTCCTTGCATCTAATAAATTGGACACATCATTGGACTTTAATGTGCTCATAAAGGGTAAAATAGAATTGATCTTTTCACATTCCTCATCTTTCAAACACATTAAAGTGGCTTTTTATGCTTCACCAATTTACTAAATGCTTTCAAACTTGGCTCATGTTGGGCTTGTCTTGTGAACTTCATATGGTGGTGGCCACACCAAACTTAGCTCTTTGGCTAGTCATTTAGCCCAATCACTCATCATCAGTAAGTGTGTTCAGCAAATTGCACTTCCAGAGAAAAAGAAAATAACTTGAAGATTCACTAACTATCAAACACTTAAAACTGATATTTAAACTACCTAATCTACCACTTATGACTACTTCTAGAGAGCAAGAAATCAAAAGGATTACACTGGAACTTAAACTACCTAAATCAACAATCTTAAGCTACTTCTAGAAAGCAAGAAAAATCAAAAGGATATGGGTGTTGGGGTGCCTCCTAACCAGCGCTTCTTTAGCGTCACTAGCTTGACGTTCCTTCCTTCTTAGTTAAGGTTGTAGCTCACTCTTTGCTCCTCCAAAGAGTCTCCCAAGTAATGCTTGAGTCTATGGCCATTTACAGTGAAAGTTCTCTGTATTTTGTCCTCCATGAGCTCTACATGTCCATAGAGAGACACCTTGAGGATGGTGAAGGGTCCAGACCATCGAGACTTAAGCTTCCTTGGGAAGAACTTGAGCCTTGAATTGTATAGCAGCACTTTCTGACCTTCTGTGAACTCTCTCCTTGCTATCTTTTGATCATGCCACTTCTTTGTGTTTTTCTTGTAAATCTTGGCATTCTCATAAGCTTGATTTCTGAATTCCTCCAGCTCATTGAGTTGCATTAGCCTTCTTTCTCCAGCAGCTTGATCATCAAAGTTCAACATTTTTAGAGCCCAAAATGCTCTATGTTCAAGCTCAACTGGTAAGTGACAAGCCTTTCCAAACACCAATTGGTATGGAGACATCCCAATAGGTGTTTTGAAAGCTTTCCTATAGGCCCATAATGCATCATCCAGTTTCTTAGACCAATCCTTTCTTGAGCTTCCAACAGTTTTTTCAAGGATTCTTTTGAGCTCCTTGTTTGAAATTTCAGCTTGCCCGTTAGTCTGTGGATGGTATGGAGTTGCCACTTTATGTTTTACTCCATATTTAAGGAGGAGTGCTTCAAGTTGTTTGTTGCAGAAGTGTGTCCCTCCATCACTAATAAGGGCTCTAGGAACTCCAAATCGGTTGAAGATATTTTTTCTCAAGAAACTTATCACAACCTTGTTATCATTTGTTGCTGTGACTATGGCTTCTACCCACTTTGACACATAATCTACAGCCACTAATATATAGTTGTTTGAGTATGAGGAGGGGAATGGCCCCATGAAATCAATTCTCCACACATCGAATAACTCCAATTCCATTATAAACTTCTGTGGCATCTCATTTTTCTTGGGTAGACTTCCAGCTCTTTGGCACTCATTGCATCTTGTTACCAAGTCCCTTGCATCCTTGAACATTGTTGGCCAATAGAACTCACACTGTAGCACCTTGGCTACAGTTCTTTCACCACTAAAATGGCCTCCATTTGTAGATCCATGACATTGCCAGAGTACTTCTTGCCATTCTTTATGGGAAATACACCTCCTCAAGATCCCATCAGCACACTTTTTGAAAAAATAGGGCTCATCCCAAATATAGTATTTAACATCTTTGAGTAGCTTTCTCCTCATGTGTTTGTTGATGTTAATTGGTAGTTCTCCAATAGCCTTGAAATTGGCTATGTCTGCAAACTAAGGAGCTTCTTGGATCATCATCAACTGCTCATCAGGGAAGCTCTCATTCACTACAAATTGGTGTGCCTCATCTTCTTTTTGTGGGATCCTTGATAGGTGGTCAGCCACTTTATTATCTGCCCCACTCCTATCTTTAATTTCAATGTCAAACTCTTGGAGTAGCAGGATCCACCTTATTAGTCTGGGCTTGGACTCTTGTTTGGTAAGCAAATATTTGAGTACTGCATGATCAGTGAATACAATTACTTTAGAACCAATAAGATATGATCTAAACTTATCAAATGTAAAGACTATGGCAAGTAGTTCCTTCTCTGTAGTGGTATAGTTCCTTTGATTCTCATTAAGGACTTTGCTGGCATAATAAATAACATGCACCAATTTGTCCCTCCTCTGTCCTAAAACAGCACCAACAGCAAAGTCAGATGCATCACACATCAACTCAAAGGGTAGATCCCAGCAGGGTGGTGCTATGATAGGTGCAAAAAAAAGTTTGTTCTTAAGCTCTTCAAAGGCTAGCATGCATTCCTTATAAAAAACAAAAGGTACATTAGAGACAAGCAGGTTGCTTAGAGGTTTGGCAACCTTTGAGAAATCTCTAATGAACCTCCTATAGAAGCTAGCATGTCCTAGAAAATTTCTAACTGCCTTGACATTGCAAGGTGGAGGTAACTTTTCAATCACCTCTACCTTGGCCTTGTCCATCTCTATGCCTCTTTTTGAGATCTTGTGGCCAAGAATCACCCCCTCTATGACCATAAAGTGGCACTTCTCCCAATTCAAAACGAGGTTAGTTTCTTGGCATCTCTTTAGCACCAAGGCTAAGTGGTGCAAGCAGTTAGAATATGAATCACCAAACACAGAGAAGTCATCCCTAAACACTTCAATAAATCTTTCAATCATGTCTGAAAATATGGAGAGCATGCACCTTTGGAATGTTGCAGGTGCATTGCATAATCCAAAGGGCATTCTTCTATAAGCAAAAACACCATAGAGACAGGTAAATGAGGTCTTTTCTTGGTCCTTGGGGTCTACAACTATTTGGTTGTAACCAGAATAACCGTCCAATAAGTGATGCTCGGTTTCTTGTACGGTTTAGAATTTCACAAATGAAATCTCGTTGCCATTATAGTTCTAAACCAACAAAGAATCCTCACATGCAAAAAATATTGGTTGTCACAAGTACAAACCCCATATAAGAACTAACCGAAGTATTTAAACTCCGGGTCGTCTCACAAGGAATTGTAATGAAGTGTTTAATTATTGGTTATGAAGATGCAAGGGGGTTTGATTTGGTAATTAGCAAGAAAATAAATGACAAGAAAGTAAAATAACAAGAACTAATAAAATAAGGAAAAAGAACTCTTGGCTAAGACATGGAAAATTGAGATCACCATCCTTGTCAACAAACCATACATTGATAATTATGAGGGACCAACCCATTAAGTCTACTTCTAAAAGCTTTAAGTACGTTTAATGTCTACTCCTAAGCTTCAAGTATGTCAAATAGGCTTGATCAACATCAACCCATAAGTCCCAACCTACCTACTAATTAGATTAGTAGTGGGTTAACGTCAATGGGTGTCAAATTGACCACCAAGAGTTCTCAAATCATCAATTCAATGAGACCCAATGACTCAAGGTCACTCAATTCTCTTAGCTTAGGCCAAGAGTAAAGAAAACTACTCAAAAACTAGTGTAAACATTTTATCAAACACCTAATGTACAATAAAAGTAAACATCACAAAATGCAAGAATTAAAAGAACCCATAACTAACATAATCAAGAAATCAATAATAGTAACTAAGATCAACATAAAAGAACATGGAAACTTAAAATTACATTAAAAGAAATCAAGATCCAACAATTGTTCATCAACATGAGAGAGAGCAAAATAAGAGATTAACAAGAGAAACTAAGAAGATTAAGATAATAGAACACTAAAATATAAAGAGAATTGAAATCAAAACAAGAATTGGAAGACAAATTTGAGAGAGATTAATCTAATTTCACCCTAATTTCTATCCTAAATCTAGAGAGAGGAGAGAGCCTCTCTCTCTAGAATTCTACCCTAAAACATGATGAAAACTAAACTATGACTACTTGGTTTATTCCCCCTCCAATCCTTGGGTTCAATAGCATCAGAAATGAGTTGGATTGGGCCCAAAATGCTTCAGAAATTGCTGGCCATGAGTTGCCTTTAGTGAGTCACGCTGATCCACCCACGCGTACGCGTGATGCACTTGTACGCGTCCCTAGAAGCCAGGAAACTATGGAAAATTTTATATCATTTTGAAGCCCCAGATGTTAGCTTTCTAATACAACTAGAACTGCCTCAATTGGACCTCTGTATCTCAAGTTATGATTGATTGAGTGCGAAGAGGTCAGGATTTACAGCTTTGCGATTCCTTTATATCTTCATGAGTTCTCCCCCTTTGCATGCTTTTCCTTCATTCCTTCAATCCAATCTTTTCCTTCTAAACCTGAAATCACTTAACAAACATATCAAGGCATCAAATGGAATTAAAGTGAATTAAATTTAGCTATTTTAAGGCCTAAAAAATACGTTTTCACACTTAAGCACAAATTTAGGGAGAATTACAAAACCATGCTATTTCATTGAATAAATGTGAGAAAAATTGATAAAATCCTCTAAATTAAGCACAAGATAAACCACAAAATTGGGGTTTATCAATAAGCAATAATATTCATGTCCCGTAAGTCTTTCTAGCATCTGGTCCATGAAAGGCAGGGGGAAGTGATCCTTCCTGGTAGCTTCATTAAGCTTCCTATAATCAATGCACATGTGCCAGCTAGTCACTGTTCTTGTTGGTATTAGATCATTCTTCTCATTTGGTACAACAGTGACCCCTCATTTCTTAGGGACTACTTGCACTGGGCTTACCCAAGGGCTGTCTGAGATTGGGTAAATCACCCCAGCTTGCCACAATTTCAACACCTCTTTTTGGACTACTTCATTCATGGTTGGGTTTAGCCTTCTTTGTTGCTGTCTTGAGGGATTGACACCTTCTTCAAGTAGAATTTTGTGCATGCACATTGAAGGACTAATTCCCTTTAAGTCTGCAAGTGTCCATCCTATAGCATCCTTGTGTTGCTTTAGCACATGGATAAGCTCCTCTTCTTGTCCCTCACTCAAGCTTGAATTAATGATTACTGGGTAAATGTTGTTGTCACCCAAGTAAGCACACTTCAAGCTTGGAGGTAGGGTCTTCAGCTCTAGTTTTAGTGCTTCCATTTCCTTGTTGCCCATGTGGTTCAACATGATCGAATCCTCCATGATTCCTTGTGGTACTTCTCCACCTGATGCTTGTTGTTCCAGCTCCATAGTTTCTTCATATTGTTCTTCTTCCAAAACTCCTTGAACTATCTTTTCTATGGTATCTACCATCATGCATTCTCCTATGAATTCATTGGGGTAACTCATTGCTTTGAAGACATTGAAGACCATCTTCTCTTCATGTAACCTCAAGACTAGCTCCCCTTTTTGAACATCAATAATGGCTCCAGCAGTAGCTAGAAATGGCCTTCCTTGGATGATTGATGTGTTGGCCTCTTCTTCCATATCCAGCACAACGAAGTCAGCTGGAAAAATAAACTCTCCTACTTTCACCAACAAATCTTCCACTACCCCATGAGGAAATTTGAATGTTCTGTCAGCCAATTGGAGTGCCATTCTTGTTTGTTTGGCTTCCTCAATCCTCATCCTTCTCATCATAGCCAAGGATATGAGATTGATGCTAGCCCCTAGATCACACAATACTTTCTCAATGTTGATATCACCTATGATGCAGGAAATATGGAAGCTCCCAGGATCTTTCATCTTTTGAGGAAGCTTCTGTTGTATGATGATACTGCACTCCTCAGTTAGCACTATGGTTTCTTTTTCACCCCAGTTCCTTTTTCTTATCATGAGTTCCTTTAAAAAGTTGGCATAGAGTGGCATTTGCTCTAATGCCTCAGCAAAGAGTATGTTGATCTAGAGTTTCTTGAAGATTTTGAGGAATCTAGAGAATTGGCTGTCTTTCCCATCCTTCCTCAGCCTTTGTGGATAGGGTGCCTGTGGTACATAAGGCTTTAGGACTTGTTTTGATGATGATGGTGCAGGGGTCTCTTCTTCTTTCTTGGTTTTAGGTTCCTTTGCAGCTTCTTTTTCTTGGTTGCTTTGACTTGGGGATGCTTCTTCTACAACTTTTTCACTTCTCAGTGTGATGGTCTTGCATTCTCCTCTTGGGTTGGCCATGGTATCACTAGGAAATGTATGTGTGGGCATTGGTATTTGTTTAGATAAGCTCTCTACTTGTGCTTCTAATTTTGAGATTGTCGCGACTTGATTTCTTATGTTGGATCTGAACTCTTCTTGGTTTGCATCTATCTTTCTTTCAGCCTGTAGTTGTCTCTTCAGAACAGTGGAAATGGTTCCCGTCAGCTGTGATGACAATTGTGCTATCACAGCCTCCAATTTTGCAAAATTGCTGCTGATTTCATATGGTTGCATGGTTGAGGCTGATGTATCTTGATGGTGGTTGTTGTATGTCTGTTGGGTGGAGTGATATGATGTATTTTGTGAGTTATGGTAGGGTCTGTTGTTGCTTGATTGATGGTTGGGGTTGTGGGTGATGTATTGGTTGGATTGGTATGGTTTGTTATGATCTTGGTTGTGGCTTTGTTGGTTTCTCCACCCAAAATTTGGGTGGTTCTTCCAACCTGGGTTATATGTCTTGGAGTTTGAATCATATGGTGGTCTAGAGGAATTGTTCACATAATTTGCCTGCTCCCATTGGCATTCAGCTTTTGGTGCATCTCCTTCTTGTGGTGGTGCTTGAGCTTGGACAACTGAGACTTGGCTTGTTTTCATCTTCTTTGTTAGGGCTGCTAGTTGTGCTGCAATCATCTTGTTCTGTGCCAACAAGACATCCATAGAATTGAGCTCCAGCACTCCTTTCTTTTGATCCCTTTCTGAAGCATAGAAGTACTCATTTTCAGCTACAGTCTCTATAACATCTATGGCTTCTTCAATGGTTTTCTTCTTGTTGAGTGAACCCCCTGAAGAGTGGTCTATAGCTTTCTTTACTTCATGTGATAGCCCTTCATAGAAGATGTGTAGTTGAACCCATTCGTTGAACATATCCGGAGGGCACTTCCTTGTCAAGTCTTTGAACCTCTCCCAGGCCTCATAAAGTGTTTTACCATCTTGCTGTCTGAAGATTTGTACCTTAGCTCTCAGTCTATTGACTCTCTATGGAGGGTAGAATCTTGCTAGAAATTTGTTCACAACCTCATCCCAATTTGTTAAGCTCTCCTTGGGAAATACTTCTAACCACTTTGCTGCCTTATCTTTGAGAGAAAAAGGGAATAAAAGTAGTTTGTAGATGTTAGGGTGTACACTATTGGACTTTACAGTGTCACAAATCCTCAAGAATGTAGTGAGATGTTGGTTTGGGTCTTCTTGGACACCCCCTCCATATGAACAATTATTCTGGACAAGTGTGATGAGTTGAGGCTTCAAATCAAAGTTGTTAGCATGGATTGTCGGCTTTAGAATGCTGCTGCCACAGTTTCCTGGATTTGGGTTGATATAGGAGCCCAAGACTCTCCTCTCTTGCCCAATATGATTGCCAGCATCTACTCTAACATGGTTTTACACCTCTTCCTCCATAGTAGCTCCCATATCTTCCTCCACTACTTCCTCTCCAACTATTCCTTTGCCTCTTGCTTCCCTCCTTAATCTCAGGAAGATCCTCTCAGGTTCACTATCAAAAGAGGATGAAGTTTCTCCTCTCCTACCTGTCATACATTCAACAAACAGCAGACAGAGGACAAGTGAAGGAATCACTCCTTGTTAAGGCTGGTGGTTAGTTTGGTTGGTGCAATTAATCAAACAGTTAATAGAGCAGTAAGAAAAATGGAAGTATGAACAATGAATAGCAAAAATGATCAAAGTAAAAATAAAATAAAATAGAAAAGGAGAAAATTAAAGAACTGAAAAAGAATTAACAAGATAATTAAAGTGCTCCTCTACAATTACCCAAACAATGTCAAATCCAGCCCGAGTCCTTGGCAAACCTGACATGAAATCCAATGCGATACTTTTCCACTTCGATTGTGGGATGTCTAGAAGTTGAAGTGTTCCTGATGGTCTCTGGTGTTCAATTTTGACTTTCTGATAGGCCAGGCACTTAGAAATATGCAACGCTACATCGTTCTTCATCCCCGGCCACCAAAACATCGCCTTCAGATCATGGTATATCTTGGTACTTCCTGGATGGATTGAAAACTGACTTCGGTGAGCTTCAGTTAACACATCCTGCCTCAAGTTCTCCACTTTCGGCACATAGATCTTTCTTTTATATTGCCACACTCCTTCTTTGTCTTGTGTGACCTCCCCAGGTTTCTTCTTTTCAACTGCTTGTAACATCTTTTGCATTTCCTGATCATTCAATTGAGCTTTCTAAATTTTAGCCTTAAAATATAGATTTTGGCCAATTCTCTTATGCCAAAGTTCATATTCTCAAACGCCTTTAGTAACTCTTCTTCTCTAAGCATCATCTAAGCAACACATAACAAATTTTGGCTCAAAGCATCTGCCATGACATTAGCTTTTTCTGGTGGTAATTTAATTCGAAATCATAATCCTTCAACAGCTCCATCCACCTTCTCTGACGCATATTTAGTTCTTTCTGATCGAAAAGATACTTTAAACTCTTATGATCTGAGAAGACTTGAAACTTGACTCCATACAGATAATTCCTCTAGAATTTCAGAGCAAATATAATCGTAGAAAGTTCTAGGTCATGAGTCGAATAGTTCATTTTGTGTAGTCTCAACTATCGAGAAGCATATGCCATGACATTAAGGTGTTGTATCAGCATACACCCTAGACCTTTCAACGACGCATCACAATATATCTCAAAAGGCTCATTAGGCTTAGGTAACACCAGTACAGACGTTGTAGTCAGTTTCTACTTCAATGCTTGAAAACTTTCCTCGCATTATAAAGTCCTAACAAACGGCACATTGGTAGCACGAATCCCCACACCTTCGTACTGTTGTACCAGCAAGTGCATTGGGTCGTCCAAGTAATACCTGAGCGAGTCAGGGTCGATCCCACGAGGATTGCTGGTTTGAAGCAAGCTATGGTTATCTTGCAGGTCTTAGTCAGGCGAAATCAAGAGTTGATAGATAAATATTTGTGAGATCTAAACTAAGTTGGCATGTAAATAAAGAAAAGGGTAATTAGTAATAGGAATATGGTTAAGGACTGGAGTTGCGTTGTCTTTCTGAATTAACTCTGGTATTACTATCTTCTTTGCTTGTGAGTAATCTCTTCAATGGAAGGCTGTATGTGATTGGTGCCTTTATTGAGAGGTCGTCAATACTCCTCCGGATCTGAACCCCAGGGTTAGTGTGGATCCATCTCTGCTTGAGGGTGAAGCTCGTACAGTCCATTCTCCTTAATGATCCTACTCAAAACGCCACAGACAAGGTTGGATCTTCCGGATCAGAGAATACTGCATCTTTGGGTTCTAGCCTCTACCACAGAGACCCTAATATCTCTGTAAATTGGCTGAACTTGTGTCTCGAGAAGTCCACAATGAATTCGTGGATTAGTCATCTGAGAGATGTATAATCAAGCCGGTGGTGCGTGCTTTCCACTGAAGTATTCACACGAACCCAAGTAGACGCGGGTGTTTGTCAGGCACGTTCGTCTTAGTATGATAAACAGAGCTGATTGTCACTGATAATCCTATTCACCATGTTGAAGTACGAATACACATCTTAGAATTAATTAAACACGGATCGAAGAAAAAACAGTAATACTTTTATTAATTCATAGGACTCAGCCGGGCTCCTCCCCTTAACCTAAGAGGTTTAGAAACTCATACTGAAAGGAAATACAATGTAAAACTCGAATATGGTGTGTAAAAGTCTCGATCTCCTGAATAACATAAATATAATCCCTTAAATACTAAACAAATGACTAGTAAGAATAAAACAGTCTTTCCAGTGCTAAAATTCACTTCTGGGGACCACTTGGTGAGTGTTTGGGTTGACATTGATGAGATCCACGTGCCATGTGGCTCCTAGGGCATTGAACGCCGGCTAAGGGGTCCTCTCTGGGCGTTTGGACGCTGGACTTTGCTCTGTGGGCGCTGGACACTTGGAAGGGGGCAGGTAGCTGGCATTGGACGCCAGTTTTGGGCCTTCTAATTTGAAGCAAAGTATAGACTATTATATATTGCTGGAAACCTCTAGAAGTAAGATTTCCATAGCCGTTGAGAACGCTCCATTTAAGATTCTGTAGCTCCAAAAAAGCTCTTCCGAGTGCAAGGAGGTCAGATCCAGACAGCATCTGCAGTGCATTCTCTGTCTCTGAATCAGACTTTTGCTCCAGCTCCTCAATTTTAGCCAGAAAATACCTGAAATTGTCCAAAAACATAAAAACTCAAAGTAGAATCCAAAAATGTGAATTTAACACTAAAACCTGTAAAAAGTTAATAAAAACTAAACAAAACATACTAAAAACTATATGAAAATGATGCAAAAAATCATATAAAATATCCGCTCATCACAACACCAAACTTAAACTGTTGCTTGTCCCCAAGCAACTAAAAACACAGGAGGATAGAAAGAAAATTAAGATACAAATAAATTTCAAAGTTTCCAATGAAGCTCAGTTACAATTAGATGAGCGGGATTTAGTAGCTTTTTGCTTCTGAATAGTTTTGGCATCTCACTATCCATTGAAACTTAGAATCCAGATAATATTATTGACTCTCTTAGTTTTGTTCTTTTTTATTCTTGAACACAGCTTTTAGAGTCTTGGCCGTGACCCTAAGTACCTTGTTTTCCAGTATTACCACCAGATACAATAATGCCATAGACACTTTAACTGGGTGGACCTTTTCAGATTGTGACTCGGCTTTGCTAGAGTCCCCAAATAGAGGTGTCCAGAGTTCTTAAGCACACTCTTTTTGATTTGGACCACGACTTTAACTACTCAGTCTCAAGCTTTTTATTTGACACCTTCACGCCACAAGCACATGGTTAGGGACAGCTTGGTTGAGCCGCTTAGGCTAGGATTTTATTCCTTTAGGCCCTCCTATCCACTGATGCTCAAAGCCTTGGATCCTTTTACCATTGTCTTTTGGTTTAAAGGGTTATTGGTTTTTTGCTCTTGCCTTTTGGTTTAAAGAGCTATTGGCTTTTTCTGCTTGCTTTTTCTCTCTTTTTTTTCTATTTATTTTTCTATTTATTTTTTGCCACTTTTTTTTTTCGCATGCAAGCTTTTCCTTTTTCTTTTTCTTTTTCTTTTTGCTGCTTTTTCTTGCTTCAAGAATCAATTTTTGAGATTTTTCAGATTATCAATAATACTTTTCCTTTTTCTTTATTCTTTCAAGAGCCAACATTCTAAAATTTCAACTTCAAATATGCACTGTTTATTCATACATTTAGAAAACAAAAGCAATGCCACCACATCACATAATTAAACTATTCTTATTTTAAACTTTAAATTCATGTATCTCTCAATTCTTTTCAATTAAAATTTTCTCTTAAGCAAGATGAGAGATATATGGAACATTTTACATCTTTAAGGTATAAATGCAAATGATCATGCAACTAGAATAAGAGAACAGATAAAACATAACAGAAAACAGAAAAATGATAAAAGGAAAGGAAGTAAAAGAGAACGAATCCACCTTTAATGGTGGCGGCTAGTGCTCCTGCTTGAGGATCCAATGTGATACTTGATCTCTTCTATGTCACTCATTTGCCTTTGTTGTTCTTCCCTCATAGCCCTTTGGTATTCTCTAATGGCTCTTTGATCTTCTCTGATTTCATTGAGGGAGGTGGAGTGCTTTTGATGCTCCACTCTCAATTGCTCCATGTTAGTGCTCAGTTCTCCAAGAGAAGTTTGCCATTGATCCCAATACGTTGAAGAGAAAAGTATATCCCTTGAGGCATCTCAAGGATCTTATACTGAGGTGGCTGCACAGGCTCTTGTGCATACTCTCTAGTTTGCTCCATCCTTTTCCTAGTGATGGGCTTATCCCCCCAATGGAGATATCTCCTTCTATGACAGTTCTAGCTAAATTGCATAGTTGATAGATGAGGTGTGGGAATGCCAACCTTGCATTAGTGTGAGGCTTCTCAGCTACCTTGTATAATTCTTGAGGGATCACCTCATGTACTTTCACCTCACTTCTAATCATGATGCAATAAATCATGATGGCTCTGTCAACAGTCACTTCTGACCAGTTGCTAGTGGGGATGATGGAACGTTGGATGAATTCCAACCATCCTCTAGCTATGGGCTTTAGGTCAACCTTTCTCAACTGAATGGAATTGCCTTGGGAATCCTTTTTCCACTGTGCTCCTTTCACATATATGTCTGAGAGCACTTGATCCAAGCTCTGATCATAGTTGACTCTCCTAGTGTAAGGATGAGGATCTCCTTGCATTAGAGGCAAGTTGAACACCAATCTCACACTTTCTAGGCTGAAATCTAGATTCTCCCTCGGACCATGGTGATCCAATTCCTTGGATCTGGGTTCACACTAGTGTCATGGTTTTTAGTAACACATGCATTATCTAAGAACTCTTGCACCATTAGAATCCCAACATCTTGAATGGGATTGATTAAGACTTCGCAACCTCTTCTCTGGATCTCTCTTCGGATTTCCAGATACTCATTCTTCTTGAGCATGAAAGGGACCGCAGAGATCACTTTCTTCTCTGTCACTAGTTCATAGAAGTGGTCTTGATGAGCTTTGGTGATGAATCTCTCTATCTCCTAAGATTCAGAGGAGGCTACTGCCTTTCCTTTCCTCTTTTTAGAGGAGTCTCCAACCTTGGGTGCCATAAATAGTAATAGAAAGAAAAAAAAGCTATGCTTTTCTAACACTAAACTTAAAACTTTGCTCGTCCTCGAGCAAAAATAAAGAAAAGGGAAGAATGGAGTAGAAGAAGAAGAAAATAGAAGAAGATAGAGGGAGAGAGAGGGCTCGGCCTTGTGGGTGTATGAATGTTTGAGAGGTGTGTGCATGAAGGGTTATGAAGAAGGGTATTTATAGGAGTGGGGTAGGGTTAGGTTTGGCCAGAGGGTGGGTTTATAGGGAGGTGTGTATGGGGAAGTGTGAAAGTAAGTGGGGTAGGTGAAGATGCTGTAGGATCCACTGGTTCTGAGAGGCTAGGGAATCCAGATTCCTTGCTTCTCTGCATCGGTGTTTAAATGCCCAGGGACTGCTCCCTGGCTGGCGTTTAACGCCAACAATGGTGCCCATTAAGGGCGTTGGACGCCCAGCCAAAGCTCCTTGGCTGGCGTTCAACTTTGATAACACTCTATCTAGAGTGTTATATTTTCACTGCTGTAAAATTTTTGTCTCTGTTCTGACTGCTGCATATGGTTATGATCCTAAAAGAGAAACAAAAATAAAAGGAAATAAATAATTAATTAAGGTTGGGTTGCCTCCCAACAAGAGCTTCTTTTACGTCATTAGCTTGACGGTTAGCTCTTTACAGAGGTGTGTATGGGCTCAGAGTTTTGCCCCTTACAGTGAATTTTCTTCCTGTCTTCTCATGGATGAGCTCCACATGGTCTAAAGATAGGACACGACTCACTATATGTGGTGAGACTGGCTTCTTAGTGAAGACAATTCTCATGCCAGGTGAGGGGCTTTCAATTGGGACTTTCTTGTCCTTCAAGCCTTTTGGTACTTTCTTCCGAGTATTGATGAGCGGATAATTTATACCCTTTTTGGCATTGTTTTTACATAGTTTTTAGTATGATTTAGTTACTTTTTATTATATTTTTATTAGTTTTTATGCAAAAATCACATTTCTGGAATTTACTATGGGTTTGTGTATTTTTCTATGATTTCAGGTATTTTCTGGCTGAAATTGAGGGACCTGAGCAAAAATCTGATTCAGAGGCTGAAAAAGGACTGTAGATGCTGTTGGATTCTGACCCTCCTGCACTCGAAGTGGATTTTCTGGAGTTACAAAAGCCCAATTGGCACGCTCTCAATTGCGTTGGAAAGTAGACATCTTGGGCTTTCCAGAAATAGATAATAGTCCATACTTTGCTCGAGATTTGATGGCCCAAAATGGCGTCCAAAGCCAGCCTAAAACATCTTAGCGTAAAACGCCCAAACTGGCACTAGAATTGGAGTTAAACGCCCAAACTGGCACCAAAGCTGGCGTTTAACTCCAAGAACAGCCTATTCACGTGTAAAGCTCAATGCTCAGCCCAAGCACACACCAAGTGGGCCCTGGAAGTGAATTTCTGCACTATCTGCACTTAGTTACTCATTTTTCTGTAAACCTAGGTTACTAGTTTAGTATAAAAACTACCTTTAGAGATTTATTTTATATCTTTGGAAAATCTTTGATAGACGATCTTAGGCTATCATAGACCATTATTCACGTTTTGTGGGCTGGCCTCACGGCCATGTGATGAGCGCATAATTTATACGCTTTTTGGCATTGTTTTTATATAGTTTTTGGTATGTTTTAGTTAGTTTTTATTATATTTTTATTAGTTTTTAAATAAAAACCACATATCTGGACTTTACTATGAGTTTTTGTATTTTTCTGTGATTTCAGGTATTTTCTGGCTGAAATTGAGGGACTTGAGTAAAAATTTGATTCAGAGGCTGAAAAAGGACTGCAGATGCTGTTGGATTCTGACCTCCCTGCACTCGAAATGGATTTTCTGGAGCTACATATATCCAATTGGCGCGTTCTCAATTGCGTTAGAAAGTAGACATCCTGGGCTTTCCAGCAATATATAATAGTTCATACTTTGTCCGAGAATTGATAACGCAAACTAGCGTTTAAACGCCAACTTTCTACCCTATTTTGGCGTTAAACGCCAGAACTGGCATTAAAGCTGGAGTTAAACGCCCAAACTGGCACCAAAGCTGGCGTTTAACTCCAAGAAAAGCCTCTACATGTGAAAGCTTCAAAGCTCAGGCCAGGCACACACCAAGTGGGCTCGGAAGTGGATTTCTGCATTATTTACTCATTTCTGTAAACCCTAGGTCACTAGTACATTATAAATAGGACCTTTTACTATTGTATTTTCATCTTGGTTATTCTGGTTCCCCCTCTGGGGCCGAAGCTAATGACCACCATGATCACTTATGTATTTTCAACGGTGGAGTTTCTACACCCCATAGATTAAGGTGTGGAGCTCTGCTGTTCTTCATGAATTAATGCAAAATACTACTATTTTTCTATTCAATTCATGCTTATTCTTATTCTAAGATATTCATTCGCACACAAGAACATGATGAATGTGATGATTATATGACACTCATCACCATTCTCACTTATGAACGCGTGCCTGACAACGACTTCCGTTCTACATGATTCTAACATTGCATGATTCTTGAAATTCTCATTAAGAATTTTGAATTCCTTAATTTCTTTTTCCAAATAATTTTCGAAAAAACTACAAAAAAAATAGTAAAATCATAAAAAAACCAAAAATTTTGTGTTTGAGTCTAGTGTTTATTTTTAATTCTCTTGCATTTTTCGAATATATGCATTATGTTCTTCATTAATCTTCAAGTTGTTCTTGATGATTTTATTGGTTCTGATCTTTAAATTCTCTTGTTTTGTATCTTTTGTTGTTTTTCATATGCATTTTCAATTTGTTAGTATCTCCAATATGAAAATTTCTAAGTTTGGTGTCTTGCATGCATTATTTATCTGATCTTAGTTCTCCATGATTAGTTTCATTTTGTTGTTTTTCATCATTAAAAATTCAAAAATTTTTTTCAAAATTTTGTCTTTTCAAGTTAATAATACAGAGAATTGAAGATTCAGAACATTTAACAGAGGAATTACAGAGAAAAGCTGGGCGTTCAAAACACCCAGTGACGAAGGAAAACTGGCGTTTAAACCCTGGCTGGGCGTTAAACGCCCAAAAGGGTAGTATTTTGGGCGTTAAACGCCAGAATGGATACCATTCTGGGCGTTTAACGCTAGGATGGCAAAGGAGGAGAGATTTTGTTTTCAATTCAAATCTTTTTCAAATTTTCATAATTTTTCAAAATCAAATCTTTTCCAAATCATATTTTTTTATCATATCTTTTTCAAAATCAAATCCTTCCCATTTTTCTCTCACTATTTTCGAAAATCCTTGCTACCAATTAATGATTTGATTCAAAATTTTCAAGTTTGTTACTTCTTTGTTAAGAAAGTTTCAATATTTGAATTTTAAAAATCAAATCTTTTTTTTTAAATTGTTTTTCAATCATATCTTCTCAATCACATCTTTTTCAAAATAATTTTCAATCATATCTTTTTCAAAACCACTTTTTCAAAAAAAAAATCTTTTTAATTAAGTAATTTATTTAGTTTTTAAATATCATTTTGTTTCCCTTTCTAATTTTCGAATTCTAACTACATTTTAAAATAAAAACAAAAATATTTTCCTTTTATTTTAATTAAAATTCTAATTCTCTCCCCCTCCTCACCTTATTCTATTTAAGGACTAACACTCCTCCTTAATTAGCAATTCGGACTTTGTCCTTCTTCATAAGTTCGAATTCTCCTCTCTACCTCATCCTTCCATTCTTCTTTTCCTCTGACACATTAAGGAATCTCTATACTGTAACATAGAGGATTCCATACTTTCTTTGTCTTCTTCTCTATCATATGAGCAGGAACAAAGATAAAGGCATTCTTGTTGAAGCTGATCCTAAACCTGAAAGGACCTTGAAGAGAAAGCTAAGAGAAGCTAAAGTACAACTCTCTGGAGAGGACCTAACAGAAATTTTTGAATAGAAAGCAGACAAAACAAACATGGCCGAACCCAACAACATTGGTGGAGATGCAAGGAAGATGCTTGGTGACTTTATTGCACCCTCTTCTGACTTCTGTGAAAGGAGCATCTCAATTCCTGCAATTGGAGCAAACAACTTTGAGCTTAAGCCTCAATTACCAGAATTGCAAGTATCATGGACTTCCATTGGAAGATCCTCATCAGTTTTTAGCTGAGTTCTTGCAAATCTGTAACACTGTTAAGACTCATGGGGTTGACCCTGAGGTCTACAAACTTATGCTTTTCCCTTTTGCTGTAAGAGACAGAACTAGGACATGGTTGGACTCACAACCTAAGGACAGCCTGAACTCTTGGGAAAAGCTGGTTAATGCCTTCTTGGCAAAGTTTTTTCCACCTCAAAAATTAAGTAAGCTTAGAGTAGAAGTCCAAACCTTCAGACAGAAGGAAGGTGAATCCCTCTATGAAGCTTGGAAAAGATACAAGCAATTGATCAGAAGGTGTCCTTCTGGTATGCTTTCAAAATGGAGCATCATATGCATATTCTATGATGGTCTGTTTGAACTGTCCAAGATGTTATTGGACAACTTTGCTGGTGGATCTCTTCATCTGAAGAAGATGCCTGAAGAAGCCCAGGAACTCATTGAAATGGTTGCAAATAACCAATTCATGTACACTTCTGAAAAGAATCCTGTGAATAATGGGTCAACTCAGAAGAAAGGAGTTCTTGAGATTGATACTCTGAATGCCATGTTTGCTCAGAACAAAATATTGACTCAGCAGGTCAATATAATTTCTCAGAGTCTGTCTGGAATGCAAGCTGTATCAGGCAGTACTAAAGAAGCATCTTCTGAAGAAGAAGCTTATGATCCTGAGAACCCTGCGATGGAAGAGGTAAAATACATAGGAGAATCTTATGGAAACACCTATAATCCTTCATGGAGAAATCATCTAAATCTCTCATGGAAGGATCATCAGAAGCCTCAAGGCTTCAACAGTAATAATGGTGGAAGAAATAGGTTTAGTAATAGCAAGCCTTTTCCATCATCTTCTCAGCAACAGACAGAGAATTCTGAGCAGAATCTCTCTAACTTAGCAGTCATAGTCTCTGATCTATCTAAAATCACACTAAGTTTCATGACTGAAACAAGGTCCTCCATAAGAAATTTGGAGGCACAA
Source organism: Arachis hypogaea (assembly GCF_003086295.3). NCBI lineage: Eukaryota > Viridiplantae > Streptophyta > Magnoliopsida > Fabales > Fabaceae > Arachis > Arachis hypogaea. Next base: position 27,502,631 of record NC_092049.1, read on the forward strand.
GTGGGTCAGCTGAGTAAGAAAGTTACTGAACTCCCTCATAGTACTCTCCCAGGCAATACAGAAGAGAATCCCAAGAGAGAGTGCAAGGTCATAAACACGTCCCACATGGCCGAACCTGTAGAGGAGGGAAAGGCAGTGATTTCCACTGCGGAAGACCTCAATGGGTGTCCACTGGCCTCCAAGGAGTTCCCTAATGAGGAACCAGAGGAATCTGAGGCTCAGATAGAGACCATAGAGATTCCACTGAACCTACTTCTACCATTCATGAGCTCTGATGAGTATTCTTCCTCTGAAGAGGATGAAGATATTGCTGAAGAGCAAGTTGCTAAGTATCTTGGAGCAATCATGAAGCTGAATGCCAAGTTATTTGGTAATGAGACTTGGGAGAATGAACCTCCATTGCTCATCAATGAACTGAATACCTTGGTTAGGTAGAAATTACCTAAGAAGAAATCGGACCCTGGAAAGTTCTCAATACCTTGTACCAAAGGCACCATGACCTTTGAGAAGGCTCTGTGTGACCTGGGGTCAAGTATAAACCTCATGCCCCTCTCTGTAATGGAGAAACTAGGGATTCTTGAGGTACAAGCTGCAAGAATCTCACTAGAGATGGCAGACAATTCAAGAAAACAGGCTTATGGACTTGTAGACGATGTCTTGGTGAAGGTTGAAGGCCTTTACATCCCTGCTGATTTCATAATCCTGGAAACTGGGAAGAATATGGATGAATCCATCATCCTTGGCAAACCCTTCCTAGCCACATCAAAAGCTATGAGTGATGTTGACAGAGGAGAGTTGGTCCTTCAAGTGAATGAGGACTACCTTGTGTTTAAGGCTCAAGGATCTCCCTCTGTAACCATGGAGAGGAAGCATAAAAAGCTTCTCTCAAAGCAGAGTCAAACAGAGCCCCCACATTCAAACTCTAAGTTTGGTGTTGGGAGGCCATCATCATGCTCTGAGAATATGTGAGGCTCCATAAGAGCCCACTGTCAAGCTATTGACATTAAAGAAGCGCTTGTTGGGAGGCAACCCAATTTTTATCTATCTATGTTAAATTTCTATTTTCTATTATTATTTTATGTTTTCTTTAGGTTGATGATCATGTGAAATCACAGAAACAACTGAAAAAGCAAAAATAGAATGAAAAATAGCATAAAAAATGGCATACGCTGGAGGAGAAGCTTACTGGCGTTTAAACGCCAGTAAGGGTAGTAGAATGGGTGTTAAACGCTCAGTCTGGCACCATTCTGGGTGTTTAATGCCAGAAAAGGGCACCATACTGGCGTTTAACGCTAGAAAGGTCACAAAGCTGGCGTTTAACGCCAGAAAAGGGAGAAAAGTTGGCGTTTAAATGCCAGAAAGGGAAGAAAAGCTGGCGTTAAACGCCAGAAATGGGCAGTGACCTGGAGTTTAACGCTAGGATTGGCACTCCAAGGGGCGTTTACACGCCAAAATGGTACAGGAATGAGAAATCCTTGACACCTCAAGATCTGTGGATCCTACAGGATCTGCACCTACCTCAACTCTCTCTCTCTCTTCTTCACACCTTCCCATAACACCCTTCCCCAAATACCCCTCACCAATCACCTCCATTTCTCTTCCCCATCATCTCTTCACCAATCACCTCCACCCACTCTTCCCCAAAAACCCCACCCACCTTACAATTCAAATTCAAATACTTTCCCTCCCAAACCCAACCCCTAATACATGAAAACCCCCTCTCTTTCACCCTATAAATACCCCCTTCACCACCTTCATTTTCACACATCATAAACACTACTACTCCCCCTTGGCCGAATCACTAAACCCCCTCCATCTCCTCTATTTCTTCTTCTTCTTCTCCTTTCTTTCTTCTTTTGCTCGAGGACGAGCAAACCTTCTAAGTTTGGTGTGGTAAAAGCGTTGCTTTTTGTTTTTCCATAACCATTTATGGCACCTAAGGTCAGAGAAACCTCTCAAAAGAGGAAAGGGAAGGCAAAAACTTCCACCTCTGAGTCATGGGAGATGGAGAGATTCATCTCAAAGGTCCATCAAGACCACTTCTATGAAGTTATGGCCAAGAAGAAGGTGATCCCTGAGGTCCCTTTCAAGCTCAAAAAGAGTGAATATCCGGAGATCCGACATGAGATTCGAAGAAGAGGTTGGAAAGTTCTCACCAACCCCATTTAGCAGTCAGAATCTTAATAGTTCAAGAGTTCTATGCTAATGCATGGATCACCAAAAACCATGATCAAAGTATGAACCCGGACCCAAAGAATTGGCTCACAATGGTCCGGGGGAAATACTTAGACTTCAGTCCGGAAAATGTAAGGTTGACATTCAACTTGCCAATAATGCAAGGAGATGCATGCCCCTACACTAGAAGGGTCAACTTTGATCAAAGGTTGGACCAAGTTCTTATGGACATCTGTGTGGAAGGCGCCCAATGGAAGAGAGATTCAAGAGGAAAGCCGGTTCAACTAAGAAGGCTTGATCTCAAGCCAGTGGCTAGGGGATGGTTGGAGTTTATCCAACGCTCAATCATTCCCACTAGCAACCGGTCTGAAGTCACTATAGACCGGGCTATCATGATCCATAGCATCATGAATGGAGAGGAAGTAGAAGTTCATGAGGTTATATCCCTAGAACTCTACAAGGTGGCGGACAAGTCCTCTACTTTGGCAAGGCTAGCCTTCCCTCATCTCATTTGTCACCTCTACAATTCAGCTGGAATTGTGTAACAACCCTGATTTTCGAGTACATGAGATCTTTTCTGAAAGTACGGATTTCTCCGGAAGATCAGTAAAGGGAACACCTCTGCTATATCATCAAGCATCTCAATTCTAATTATCATTATGTCATCCTTATGCTAGAACCTCCTCTGAGGCAAGCTCGATAATGCAATCGTGAAGAACCTAGTTTTTGAACTGTATCGGTTGGCAGTTTTGATTCTGATTTTCGTAAATAGTCTCTGTTTGACGAACCGGACTCGATTCATGAGAGGAGAAAGATAATAGTATAATATTACCATTATATTAGTATTAGAAAATTCTTGAATGTTATTATAAGGTTACCTAGTCTGTTTTTGTTAAAAACAGAAAATCGGTTTAACCGGGTTCACAATTTACTGGTGCAGCTTAGCACCAGCACTCTTTGATGACTTTAGCAATGCTAAGGTCTCATTATTCATGTTTTATTCTCATAATAAATATGTTACTAGTGTCATTTATGCTAGTATCTCAGAAAATAATTTTTAGAGATGTTTTTGCAAGTGTTCCGATACATCTAGTTTTAGTAGTTACACACCTGAGATATTTTAATATTATTTTAATCCACCTCCAAGACAACCAATCACAACTCACCTTACACCCCCAAGACCTACAAGGCTGTCTCATTTCATCATTTTGGCCGAAAATAACAAGAGAGAAAAGAGAGAAACTTTCATGAACACTTAATCTTCAAAGCTTGATTTCTTCTGAACTAAAACTCAAATCAAAACTCCGATTTCACCAAAATGATCCTCTCTTCTTCCTCTACATAACCATGTAACTTATCAAGGATGGAAATAAGGTGAGATGGCTGTCTTCCTCCCATTTCAATTCGGTTTTCAAGGAAAACCATGCAAAACATGTGTTTTCTTGATGTTCTTCCTTAGGAATCATGCTTAACTTGACTTGAGGGCCAAGAAACGTGAATTTCCAGCAAGTCTAAGGTGAGATATCTCTTCCTAACATACTGAGTGAGATTTGGTCAGTTGAGAGTTTTTGGATTTAAAGTTGTTCTTGATGTGATTTAGGAGGAAAAAGTGCTTAAGGACCACCTGAAAATTTAACCGAATTAGGAGCAGCAAAACCAGGTAGGGATTGACAAATTTAATCTTGATTGATTGTGTTTGAGTTGTGTGATTATGATATGGTTTGGCTGTGCTTGAAATTGATTGTTTGTATGAGTAATTCTTGTTGAAATTTTGGTGAAAATTTGATGAAATTTGATGAAATTCAAGCTATGAATGTGTGTTCTTGTGGCTGCTGGAAAACGAAACCCTAGAGCTTAAATTGAGGTTCAATTTGTGTTAAAATCATGTAGAAAAGATGGGGTTTTAGTGGCTGGAAATTTATTTTGAGTAATGGTAAAAATCGGTTGCTGAAAAGACTGAAAAACGGGTAAAAACAAAGAAAGAATCTGAAGAATTTACGAAGAACACGAAGAACACTTTGAGTGTGGTGAAGAACAATGAAGAACACCTTTTTGATCCATAAAAGGGCAAGGAAGTAAATATTTTGGTGTTTGGGGGGTTATTTTGTAATTTCTAAAAGTTAGGGTGGTAAAAGTAGAAATATTAAAAGTTACGAGTGGTAAAAAGTGAATTTTAAAGGTTAAAGGTTAAAGTAAAGTTAATTTTCGAAAATTTAATAATAAAATAATGTGGAAAAGGCAGTTTTCTGTAAAAGCTTTAGAAAGACAACTTTAAGTGCAGAATCTCATAATTACCTTCATAAAACACTTAGGGAGTGGTAAAAACATATTAGTGAGGCAAAGATAAATAAAAGATAAAAAGTTGAAGAAAAGATAAAAATCGAAGAAAAAGTTTGTAAAGTTTTAACGACAGAAAAACAGACAGAGACTAGTGAACGAACTAGGGCAACTTAGTTAGTCCTTGAATTGCGAATAGGGTTAGGCATTATATGAAAAGTTAAACTGTTTCAGTATAGACTTAATGAACCTATACTTGGGACATGCTAACTATTCATACCGAAATTTACATAAGCTTTAAATACACGAGTTAGACAGAGAAATCAGAGCAGGGTAAAAAGACTAAGAGCAGAAGGCTTATTGAAAAGTTATTTGTTGCTTGAGGCAACTCAAGAAATAGTATATATATATATATATATATATATATATATATATATATATATATATATATATATATATTTGTTGCTTAATGCAACCCAAGAGATGTTTGTTTATTTATCTGTTGCCCTGAGGCAACCCAAGAGTAATTTTCCGTTCCCAAGAGTATATATTTCCTGCGAGTAGAAAGCAGAGGCTGTCTCAATAGAGCTGCTAATAATTGTATGCACATTTATTTGAACAGAAAATCGTATCCGGGAAATCGTGAACTCGTGACTGGATAAATGTCGGGAATACAGGTGCTAACCGACACATGAGCTCATGGCCTGCGCTAGGGCTAGACATGCATCATTCTTGTCTGCGCATCATTCTCTGTTGCATTCTTTCTTGTGTGTGATCTATTTCTTTATGTTTGTTTGCTTGAGTGCTAGGTCTATGCTTTATCTTCTTATTCTTCTGCTTGTGTTCTGTTCTTTGTTTTTCTATCTATTTTTATCTTCTGTTTACTACATTACTATATTCTATTATCCATCTGCTAATCGAAAACAAATAAATGAACGTAACTAACAACCCCGACCCTACTAAGAACTCCCCAGTTCTTACCCCTTCTCTCTCCCTTTCCCCTTCAGATGGAAGTAAGAGTACCTTACCATAGTTCGCTGATGACCGTTCGCAAGAAGAGGATTCCGCTCTAGATAGTCTTCTTAGTCTAGGGTGAATATCGTTCTCTGATTATATGTATATACTGTGAGACCAGCCAACGTCTGCACCCCGTTCGTATGCGTACTTTAACCTAAATCCTGTGTACGAGATTCCTATTGTGTGGCTACTTCATGAGGTACCAGAGAGACATCCTGTGAAAAAGTCTGATCGTGCAGAGGAGTAGCAGATGATGTTCTATCTTTTGATGATGTTCCACTTGAGTTGAGTTTTGAAGACCTAGAACGTACTTTCCCTCGCTTTAGTAGTTTAGAGGGACTAGGTGAGTATAGAGTCTAGGCTAGCCTAGGTGACAGCTTAGGGACCTCTTGAACATGTCAGGACCAGGGATGTTGTATGTATATATATGTATATAGATATTATTTAGCTATATCTAGGGGTGTTCTAACTAACAGTCTATATGCTAATAAAGGCTGAATCACCGAATGTTGTCAACTACTTGTGACGTATTTTTATGTGGTTGTTTATAACTGTTTTATCTGTTATTACTTGTGAATTGATTATAAATGTTTCTGTCTATTAATCCAAATGTTTTCAAAAAAAAAAAAAAAAATACACCACGCAAATTAACTACGCGTTTAACAACGAATCAGGCTCATATGATAAATAATAGATAATAATTAGGAAGACAAATTGGTAGCGCTCAGTTTCCGGTATGATCTAGACATATTGAAAATTGGGTCGTTACAATTTGGTATCAGAGCAGTTCGTTTCCAGTAGAGCCTGGGGAGTGGACTGACTATGCTTCATTGCATACTCTGTTGTGTGTCTCATGCGTATAGGATATCCCAGTGATATATGTTGCATGATTGTCTCTGTGTTTTCATTTTGGGAATGTTCACACTTGACTTTAAGTGTTAAGACTGATCACCTTAACAAGGATTGTTTGGTGTGAACAAGACTACAATGGGTTCACGGAGACGAGGCGTACGGGAAGGAATTCCTAATGTTAACTACGAGAGGGAACAGGAAACGTTTATGGTTACCATGAACAATGTGGCTGAAGTAGTGCGTGAAGCTGCTGTAGCAGCAGCTAGGGCTGTTGAACGTCTCGGAGTGAGAAATGGGAACGAGAATGAATACGGAGAAGATAATGGGAATGATGAGAACAACTTAGGGCATCCTGAAAGACCTATGACCCTTGCGACATTTCTGAAGGTTAATCCGCCTAAGTTCAAGGGTACACTCATTGCAACTGACACTGATAATTAGTTTCGAGGTATTGAACGATCACTGAGAGTGCAACATGTTCCAGAAGGACAACACGTGGAGTTTGCTACTTATATGCTCGAGGGAGAAGCTGAGTACTGGTGGCAGGGGATACAGCGACTGCTACAACAGAATGAAAATGACATTCCTTAGGATATCTTTAGGGACAAATTTTATAAAAAGTATTTTCTGGGAGCAGCACGAGATGCTAAGGAGATGGAGCTTATGCAGTTGAAACAAGAGGATATGACTATTGCTGAGTATGCCCGTAAGTTCGATGACTTGTGCCCTTTCTCCAAGATTTGTCAAGGGAACCCAGAAGACTTTGAGGAATGGAAGTGTTTAAAGTTTGAAGGAGGACACCGAGAAGAACTGATGAATTCTGTTGTTTTGCTGGAGATACGAAATTTTGCTGAACTGGTGAATAAAAGTAAACTAGTGGAAGAATGTTCAAAGAAGGTGGCGATAGCTCGAGCAAGTCGTAGGGAGGATTCACAAAGAGACTTTGTTCAAAATTTAGCCCCTCAAGGTCGCAACTTTAAAGCCATTGGTCAATTCCAGTATTGGAATGGAAACCACCGAGATGTCAGCCTTTTAACTCGTAATAATGGTAGTGACAATAACCGTGACATTGAACAAGGACATGAGAGTCAACCTCACCAAGCTCAAAGTGGTGTAGTATGCCCAACTTGTGGAAAGCATCATGGTAGTAGGCTTTGCCTGTTCAGAATAGGTTTATGTTACTATTGTAATAAGGAAGGACATCGGGCAAGAGACTGTCGAAAAAGAATGGTAGATGAGTCTGCTGGCAATACTATAAAGTTTGGATTTATCGCTCGACGTAAAGTAAGGCAAGGCAATGGTAAACAAGCCCGTCAAGCTTACATAAACCCTGCATGTAAGCAATGCGAAAAAGAGCATAGTAACAGGTCTTGCCAGTTTGGATCACCTAACTGCTATGCTTGTGGAGAACTTGGACACGTTGCCAAGGATTGTCCGAAGGGATTTACTCAAAATTCAGTTAGAACCCAGCAACAAGGACGAGTGTTTGCTATCACTATTGATGATGTTGTGCAATCGAACGCCCTCATTCAAGGTCAGGTTATGTCAAGAATCGATTTCTAACTGTACTGTATGATTCGGGTGCATCGCATTCTTTTATTTCTTTAACTGTTGCTCGTGAGTTGGGACTAGATTTCTCTGAGTTGAACTTTGATCTGATTGTCCATACACCTGCATCCCAAAATGCTTTGACTAGTTTAGTGTGCCTGCAAGTACCATTCACTATTAGGAACAGAACTTTTATACATGATCTAATCTGTTTGCCTCTATGTGGTTTAGAAGTTATTCTAGGGTTAGATTGGTTATCTAAGTATCATGTTTTCCTTGATTGCTATGAAAGAACTGCTGTTATTCCGTCTGATAGTTTAGATATTAAACCATTTCTGTCTCATATTTTATATCTGAATTCTGTAAGAGTTGCATTAGACAGGAGTGATTGTGAGGGGTACATTCTGTTAGCGGCTAGCTCGAATGATAGTGAACTAAGCTTAGAACGAATCCAAGTGATGAAGGAATTTCCTGATGTTTTCTTGGACGACATACCTGAGTTTCCTCCTCAGCGAGAGATAGAATTCAGCATTGATCTAGTACCTGGAGCCGGACCGATTTCCATAGCACTGTACTGGATGTCACCATTGCTTGCAGAGCTGAAGAAGCTGTGAGATAGGATCGTAGTGGCCTATGGAGGTACAAGAAAAGAATTTGTGTGCCTAACTCTGAGGAATTGCGACAAAAGATTCTTGCTGAAGCTCACCAAAGTAGATTTTCTATGCATTCTGGAGTGACAAAGATGTATCGAGATTTGAAACAAATGTTCTGGTGGCCGGGCTTAAAGAAAGAAGTAGCTGATTATGTTTCAAAATGTTTAACCTGCCAGAAGATGAAGGTGGAACATCAGAAGCTGTCAGGAACCCTGCAACCCTTAGAAATACCACAATGGAAATGGGAGCAGATTTCTATGGATTTTGTCACGGGATTGCCAAGGACCTCAACTGGACACGATACCATCTGGGTAATTGTGGACAGGTTGACAAAGTCAGCGCACTTCCTTCCGATTCGAGTTGACTATACTTTAGAAAGGCTGGAACGAATATATATTCAAGGAATCGTACGACTACATGGGGTACCTTCATAAATTGTCTTAGATCGAGTTTTGAGGTTTACTACTAGATTTTGGAGAGCTTTTCAGAAAGCGTTGAAAATAGAATTGCACATGAGTATAGCATACTATCCTCAGATAGACGGACAATCAGAGCAGACAATCCAGACATTAGAGGACATGTTACGATCATGTATGATAGACAACCAAAGCAGCTGGAATAAGTATTTGGTTTTAGTCAAATTCGTCTACAACAACAGTTTCCAATAAAGTATCGGGATGGCACCATATGAAGCTCTCTATGGAAGAAGATGTCGGACACCATTGTGTTGGAATGACGATGGAGAAGCTAGTGTCTTAGGTCCAGAATTAGTGTAAGAAACTACTGAGAAGATAAAGGAGATTCGTCGGAAGATCCAGACAGCACAAAGCCGTCAAAAGAGCTATGCCGATAATAGACGTAGACCCTTAGTGTTTAGTGACGAAAACCGTGTCTTTCTAGAAGTAACCTCGATTACTGGAATAGGTAGAGCCCTTAAGACTAAAAAGCTTAACCCACGATACATAGAACCTTTCCAAATACTTAAAAGGGTCGGTCTAGTAGTTTATCAGATAGTCCTTCCTCCTTATTTATCAAACCTTCATGATGTTTTTCATGTCTCGCAACTTAAGAAATATATTCCTGACAAGAGTCACGTTTTACAACCAGAGACAGTACAGTTATGAAATGATTTGACATATCAAGCATCACCGGTTCAGATAGTAGAAAGAAGTGATAAGCAGCTAAGAGGCAAAGTTGTTCGCTTAGTCAAAGTAGCATGGGAACCAAGAGGAGAGGAAGAGCACACTTGGGAACTGGAAGATAAGATGAAAGATGATTACCCGCATTTATTCCTAGGTAACTAAAATTTTGAGGGCAAAATTTTCTTTTAGAAGGGTAGAATGTAACAACCCTGATTTTCGAGTACATGAGATCTTTTCTGAAAGTACGGATTTCTCCGGAAGATCAGTAAAGGGAACACCTCTGCTATATCATCAAGCATCTCAATCCTAATTATCATTATGTAATCCTTAAGCTAGAACCTCCTCTGAGGCAAGCTCGATAATGCAATCGTGAAGAACCTAGTTTTTGAACCGTATCGGTTGGCAATTTTGATTCTGATTTTCGTAAATAGTCTCTGTTTGACGAATCGGACTCAATTCATGAGAGGAGAGAGATAATAGTATAATATTATCATATATTAGTATTAGAAAATTCTTGAATGATATTATAAGGTTACCTGGTCTGTTTTTGTTAAAAACAGAAAATAGGTTTAACCGGGTTCACAATTTATTGGTGCAGCTTAGCACCAGCACTCTTTGATGACTTTAGCAATGCTAAGGCCTCATTATTCATGTTTTATTCTCATAATAAATATGTTACTAGTGTAATTTATGCTAGTAGCTCAGAAAATAATTTTTAGAGATGTTTTTACAAGTGTTCCGATACATCTAGTTTTAGTAGTTACACACCTGAGATATTTTAATATTATTTTAATCCACCTCCAAGCCAACCAATCACAACTCACCTTACACTCCCAAGAACTCCAAGGCTGTCTCATTTCATCATTTTGGCTGAAAATAACAAGAGAGAAAAGAGAGAAACTTTCATGAACACTTAATCTTCAAAGCTTGATTTCTTCTGAACTAAAACTCAAATCAAAACTCCGATTTCACCAAAATGATCCTCTCTTCTTCCTCTACATAACCATGTAACTTATCAAGGATGGAAATAAGGTGAGATGGCTGTCTCCCTCCCATTTCAATTCGGTTTTCAAGGAAAACCATGCAAAACATGTGTTTTCTTGATGTTCTTCCTTAGGAATCATGCTTAACTTGACTTGAGGGCCAAGAAACGTGAATTTCCAGCAAGTCTAAGGTGAGATATCTCTTCCTAACATACTGAGTGAGATTTGGTCAGTTGAGAGTTTTTGGATTTAAAGTTGTTCTTGATGTGATTTAGGAGGAAAAAGTGCTTAAGGACCACCTGAAAATTTAACCGAATTAGGAGCAGCAAAACCAGGTAGGGATTGACGAATTTAATCTTGATTGATTGTGTTTGAGTTGTGTGATTATGATATGGTTTGGCTGTGCTTGAAATTGATTGTTTGTATGAGTAATTCTTGTTGAAATTTTGGTGAAAATTTGATGAAATTTGATGAAATTCAAGCTATGAATGTGTGTTCTTGTGGCTGCTGGAAAACGAAACCCTAGAGCTTAAATTGAGGTTCAATTTGTGTTAAAATCAAGTAAAAAAGATGGGGTTTTAGTGGCTGGAAATTTATTTTGAATTATGGTAAAAATCGGTTGCTGAAAAGACTGAAAAACGGGTAAAAACAAAGAAAGAATCTGAAGAATTTACGAAGAACACGAAGAACACTTTGAGTGTGGTGAAGAACAATGAAGAAAACCTTTTTGATCCATAAAAGGGCAAGGAAGTAAATATTTTGGTGTTTGGGGGGTTATTTTGTAATTTCTAAAAGTTAGGGTGGTAAAAGTAGAAATATTAAAAGTTACGGGTGGTAAAAAGTGAATTTTAAAGGTTAAAGGTTAAAGTAAAGTTAATTTTCGAAAATTTAATAATAAAATAATAAATAATAATAAAATATTAAATAATAATATTTAATTAAAAATAATATTTTAATAAAAATAATAAAATAATGCGGAAAAGGCAGCTTTCTGTAAAAGCTTTAGAAAGACAACTTTAAGCGCAGAATCTCATAATTACCTTCATAAAACACTTAGGGAGTGGTAAAAACATATTAGTGAGGCAAAGATAAATAAAAGATAAAAAGTTGAAGAAAAGATAAAAATCGAAGAAAAAGTCTGTAAAGTTTTAACGACAGAAAAACAGACAGAGACTAGTGAACGAACTAGGGCAACTTAGTTAGTCCTTGAATTGCGAATAGGGTTAGGCATTATATGAAAAGTTAAACTGTTTCAGTATAAACTTAATGAACCTATACTTGGGACATGCTAACTATTCATACCGAAATTTACATAAGCTTTAAATACACGAATTAGACAGAGAAATCAGAGCAGGGTAAAGAGACTAAGAGCAGAAGGCTTATTGAAAAGTTATTTTTTTCTTGAGGCAACTCAAGAGATAGTATATTATATATATATATATATATATATATATATATATATATATATATATATATATATTTGTTGCTTAATGCAACCCAAGAGATGTTTGTTTATTTATCTGTTGCCCTGAGGCAACCCAAGAGTAATTTTCCGTTCCCAAGAGTATATATTTCCTGCGAGTAGAAAGCAGAGGCTGTCTCAATAGAGCTGCTAATAATTGTATGCACATTTATTTGAACGGAAAATCGTATCCGGGAAATCGTGAACTCGTGACTGGATAAATGTCGGGAATGCAGGTGCTAACCGACACATGAGCTCATGGCCTGCGCTAGGGCTAGACATGCATCATTCTTGTCTGCGCATCATTCTCTGTTGCATTCTTTCTTGTGTGTGATCTATTTCTTTATGTTTGTTTGCTTGAGTGCTAGGTCTATGCTTTATCTTCTTATTCTTCTGCTTGTGTTTTGTTCTTTGTTTTTCTATCTATTTTTAACTTCTGTTTACTATAATACTGTATTCTATTATCCATCTGCTAATCGAAAACAAATAAATGAACGTAACTAACAACCCTGACCCTACTAAGAACTCCCAAGTTCTTACCCCTTCTCTCTCCGTTTCCCCTTCAGATGGAAGTAAGAGTACCTTACCATAGTTCGCTGATGACCATTCGCAAGAAGAGAATTCTGCTCTAGATAGTCTTCTTAGTCTAAGGTGAATATCGTTCTCTGATTATATGTATATACTGTGAGACCAGCCAACGTCTGCACCCCGTTCGTATGCGTACTTTAACCTAAATCCTGTGTACGAGATTCCTATTGTGTGGCTACTTCATGAGGTACCAGAGAGATGTCCTGTGGAAAAGTCTGATCGTGCAGAGGAGTAGCAGATGATGTTCTATCTTTTGATGACGTTCCACTTGACTTGAGTTTTGAAGACCTAGAACGTACTTTCCCTCGCTTTAGTAGTTTAGAGGGACTAGGTGAGTATAGAGTCTAGGCTAGCCTAGGTGCCAGCTTAGGGACCTCTTGAACAGGTCAGGACCTGGGGTGTTGTATGTATATATATGTATATAGATATTATTTAGCTATATCTAGGGGTGCTCTAACTAACAGTCTATATGCTAATAAAGGCTGAATCACCGAATGTTGTCAACTACTTGTGACGTATTTTTGTGTGGTTATTTATAACTGTTTTATCTGTTATTACTTGTGAATTGATTATAAATGATTCTGTCTATTAATCCAAATGTTTTCAAAAAAAAAATACACCACGCAAATTAACTATGCGTTTAACAACGAATCAGGCTCATATGATAAATAATAGATAATAATTAGGAAGACAAATTGGTAGCGCTCAGTTTCCGGTACGATATAGACATATTGAAAATTGGGTCGTTACAAATTGACATAGAGGAAGACATCCTCATTGATGAGGACAAGCCCATCACTAAGAAAAGGATGGAGCAAGCAAGAGAGCCCACTCATGGACCTCAATAAGAGCATGAGGAAATTCCTCATCATGAAATCCCTGAGATGCCTTAAGGGATACACTTCCCTCCACAAAATTATTGGGAGAAAATTAACACCTCCCTAGAAGAATTAAGTTCCAACGTGGGACAACTAAGGGTAAAATAAAAAGGATCCAAGGCTTTGAGCATCAGTTGATAGGAGGGCCCAAAGGAATAAAATTCTGGCCTAAGTAGCTAAACCAAGCTGTCCCTAACCATATGGTTGTGGCGTGAAAGTGTCAAGTGAAAAGCTTGAGACTGAGCAGTTAAAGTTGTGGTCCAAAGCAAAAGAGTGTGCTTAAGAGCTCTGGACACCTCTAATTGGGGACTCTAGCAAAGCTGAGTCACAATCTGAAAAGGTTCACCCAGTTATGTGTCGGTGGCATTTATGTATCCGGTGGTAATATTGGAAAACAAAATGCTTAGGGTCACGGCCAAGACTCATAAAGTAACTGTGTTCAAGAATCAACATACTGAACTAGGAGAATAAATAACACTATCTGAATTCTGAGTTCCTATAGAAGCCAATCATTCTGAACGTTAAAGGATAAAGTGAGATGCCAAAACTATTCAGAAGCAAAATGCTAAGAGCCCCGCTCATCTAATTAAGACTGATCTTCATAGATGTTTTCGGAATTTATTGTATATTCTCTCCTTTTCATCCTATTTTGTTTTTAGTTACTTGGGGACAAGCAACAATTTAAGTTTGGTCTTGAGATGAGCAGATAATTTATACGCTTTTTGGCATTGTTTTTAGGTAGTTTTTAGTATGTTTTAGTTAGTTTTTATTATATTTTTATTAGTTATTAAATAAAAATCACATTTCTTGACTTTACTATGAGTTTGTATGTTTTTCTGTGATTTCAGGTATTTTCTGACTGAAATTGAGGGACTTGAGCCAAAATCTGATTCAGAGGCTGAAAAAGGACTGTAGGTGCTGTTGGATTCTGACCTCCCTGCACTCGAAATGGATTTTATGGAGCTACAAAAGCCCAATTGGCGCGCTCTCAATTGCGTTGGAAAGTAGACATCCTGGGATTTCCAGAAATATATAATAGTCCATACTTTGTCCGAGAATTGATAACGCAAACTAGCGTTTAAACGCCAACTTTCTACCCTATTTTGGCGTTAAACGCCAGAACTGGCATTAAAACTGGTGTTAAACGCCCAAATTGGCACCAAAACTGGCGTTTAACTCCAAGAAAAGTCTCTACATGTGAAAACTTCAATGCTCAGGCCAAGCACACACCAAGTGGGCCCGGAAGTGGATTTCTGCATTATTTACTCATTTCTGTAAACCCTAGGTCACTAGTACATTATAAATAGGACCATTTACTATTGTATTTTCATCTTGGCTATTCTGGTTCCCCCTCTGGGGCCGAAGCCAATGACCACCATTATCACTTATGTATTTTCAACGGTGGAGTTTTTACACCCCATAGATTAAGGTGTGGAGCTCTGCTGTTCTTCATGAATTAATGCAAAGTACTACTGTTTTTCTATTCAATTCATGCTTATTCTTATTCTAAGATATTCATTCGCACACAAGAACATGATGAATGTGATGATTATGTGACACTCATCACCATTCACACTTATGAATGCGTGCCTGACAACCACTTTCGTTCTACATGAAAACAAGCTTGAATGTGTATCTCTTGGGTTTATAATCTAAGATTAAAACCTTCGTGCTATAGGCTAGAATTATTGGCGGCCATTCTTGAGATCCGGAAAGTCTAAACCTTGTCTGTAGTATTTCGAGTAGGATCTGGGATGGGATGATTGTGACGAGCTTTAAACTCACGAGTGTTGGGTGTAGTGACAAACGCAAAAAGATCAACGGATCCTATTCCAACATGAGTGAGAACCAACAGATGATTAGCCGTGCGGTGACAGCGTATTTGGACCATTTTCACTGAGAGGACGGACGGTAGCCATTGACAACGGTGATCCCCCAACATACAGCTTGCCATGGAAAGGAGTATGAATGATTGGATGAAGACAATAGGAAAGCAGAAGTTCAGAAGGAACAAAGCATCTTCATACGCTTATCTAAAATCCTACCAATGAATTACATAAGTACTTCTATCCTATTTTATATTTTATTTAATTATCAAAACTTTACAACCATTTGAATCTGCCTGACTGAGATTTACAAGATGACCATAGCTTGCTTCAAGCCGACAATCTCCGTGGGATCGACCCTTACTCACGTAAGGTATTACTTGGACAACCCAGTGCACTTGCTGGTCAGCTGCACGGAATTGTGTGAAAAGTGTGCGATCACGATTTCGTGTACCAAGTTTTTGGCGCCGTTGCCAGGGATTGTTCGAGTTTGGACAACTGACGGTTCATCTTGTTGCTTAGATTAGGTAATTTTATTTTATGTTAAAGCTTTTTAATTTTTATTTTCGAAAAAAAAAATTTCAAAAAAATAAATTATTCTATATTTTTCAAAATTTTTAAGAATGAATTCTAGAGTTTCATGATGATCTGTTGAAGTCTGGCTGGCTCTGAAGCCATGTCTAATCTTTTGGACCGAGGTTTCAACTTATCATCACAAGAGCTTGTTGATTTCTATCAATCTTGCTGTTGAATGTAATGATCTGCTAAAGCTTGGCTAGCCATTAGCCATGTCTAGTGTTTTGGACCGAAGCTTTTTCTGAAAGCTTGGCTGGCTAGTAAGCCATGTCTAATTCCTGGACCGGAGTTTTAGACAAACATTGCATGATTCCTCGAATTCTCATTAAGAATTTTGAATTCCTTATTTTCTTTTTCCAAATAATTTTCGAAAAAAATACAAAAAAAAAAATTAGTAAAATCATAAAAAAAAACAAAAAATATTGTGTTTGAGTCTAGTGTTTATTTTTAAGTTTGGTGTCTTGCATATTTTTAATTCTCTTGCATTTTTGGAATATATGCATTATGTTCTTCATTAATCTTCAAGTTGTTCTTGATGATTTTATTGGGTTTGATCTTTAAATTTTCTTGTTTTGTATCTTTTGTTGTTTTTCATATGCATTTTCAATTTGTTAGTGTCTCCAATATGAAAATTTCTAAGTTTGGTGTCTTGAATGCATTATTTATCTGATCTTAGTTCTCCATGATTAGTTTCATTTTGTTGTTTTTCATCAATAAAAATTCAAAAAAAAAATTTTCAAAATCTTGTCTTTTCAAGTCAATAATACAGAGAATTGAAGATTTAGAACATTCAACAGAGGAATTACAGAGAAAAGCTAGGCGTTCAAAACACCCAGTGACGAAGGAAAACTGGCGTTTAAACCCTGGCTGGGCGTTAAACGCCCAAAAGGGTAGTAATTTGGGCGTAAAACGCCAGAATGGATACCATTCTGGGCGTTTAACGCCAGGATGGCAAAGGAGGAGAGATTTTGTTTTCAATTCAAATCTTTTTCAAATTTTCATAATTTTTCAAAATCAAATCTTTTCCAAATTATATTTTTTATCATATCTTTTTCAAAATCAAATCCTTCCCATTTTTCTCTCACTATTTTCGAAAATCCTTGCTACCAATTAATGATTTAATTCAATATTTTCAAGTTTGTTACTTCTTTGTTAAGAAAGGTTCAATATTTGAATTTTAAAAATCAAATCTTTTTTTTAAATTTTTTTCAATCATATCTTCTCAATTACATCTTTTTCAAAATAATTTTCAATCATATCTTTTTCAAAACCACTTTTTCAAAAAAAAAAATCTTTTTAATTAAGTAATTTATTTAGTTTTTAAATTTCATTTTATTTTCCTTTCTAATTTTCGAATTCTAACTACATTTTAAAATAAAACAAAAATATTTTTCTTTTATTTTAATTTAAATTCTAATTCTCTCCCCCTCCTCACCTTATTCTATTTAAGGACTAACACTCCTCCTCAATTAGCAATTCAGACTCTGTCCTTCTTCATAAGTTCGAATTCTCCTCTCTACCTCATCCTTTCATTCTTCTTTTCCTCTGACACATTAAGGAATCTCTATACTGTGACATAGAGGATTCCATACTTTCTTTGTCTTCTTCTCTATCATATGAGCAGGAACAAAGATAAAGGCATTTTTGTTGAAGCTGATCTTGAACCTGAAAGAAACTTGAAGAGAAAGCTAAGAGAAGCTAAAGCACAACTCTCTGGAGAGGACCTAACAGAAATTTTTGAAAAGAAAGCAGACAAAACAAACATGGCCGAACCCAACAACATTGGTGGAGATGCAAGGAAGATGCTTGGTGACTTTATTGCACCCTCTTCTGACTTCTGTGGAAGGAGCATCTCAATTCCTGCAATTGTAGCAAACAACTTTGAGCTTAAGCCTCAATTAGTTTCTCTAATGCAGTAGAATTGCAAGTATCATGGACTTCCATTGGAAGATCCTCATCAGTTTTTAGCTGAGTTCTTAAAAATCTGTAACACTGTTAAGACTCATGGGGTTGACTCTGAGGTCTACAAACTTATGCTTTTCCCTTTTGCTGTAAGAGACAAAGCTAGGACATGGTTGGATTCACAACCTAAGGACAGCCTGAACTCTTGGGAAAAGCTGGTCAATGCCTTCTTGGCAAAGTTTTTTCCACCTTAAAAATTGAGTAAGCTTAGAGTGGAAGTCCAAACCTTCAGACAGAAGGAAGGCGAATCCCTCTATGAAGCTTGGGAATGATACAAGCAATTGATCAGAAGGTGTCCTTCTGGTATCCTTTCAGAATGGAGCATCATATGCATATTCTATGATGGTCTGTCTGAACTGTCCAAGATGTTATTGGACAACTTTGCTGGTGGATCTCGTCATCTGAAGAAGACGCCTAAAGAAGCCCAGGAACTCATTGAAATGGTTGCAAATAGCCAATTCATGTACACTTCTGAAAAGAATCTTGTGAATAATGGGACAACTCAGAAGAAAGGAGTTCTTGAGATTGATACTCTGAATGCCATATTGGCTCAGAACAAAATATTGACTCAGCAAGTGAATATAATTTCTTAGAGTCTGTCTGGAATGCAAGCTGTATCAGGCAGTACTAAAGAAGCATCTTCTAAAGAAGAAGCTTATAATCCTGAGAACCCGGCAATGGAAGAGGTGAACTACATGGGAGAACCCTATAAAAACACCTATAATCCTTCATAGAGAAATCATCTAAATCTCTCATGGAAGGATCAACAGAAGCCTCAAGGCTTCAACAGTAATAATGGTGGAAGAAATAGGTTTAGTAATAGCAAGCCTTTTCCATCATCTTCTCAGCAACAGGCAGAGAATTCTGAGTAGAATCTCTCTAGCTTAGTAGCCATAGTCTCTGATCTATCTAAAACCACACTAAGTTTCATGACTGAAACAAGGTCCTCCATAAGAAATTTAGAGGCACAAGTGGGTCAGCTGAGTAAGAAAGTTACTGAACTCCCTCATAGTACTCTCCCAGGTAATACAGAAGAGAATCCCAAGAGAGAGTGCAAGGCCATAAACACGTCCCACATGGCCGAACCTGTATAGGAGGGAAAGGCAGTGATTTCCACTGAGGAAGACCTCAATGGGCATCCACTAGCCTCCAAGGAGTTCCCTAATGAGGAACCAGAGGAATCTGAGGCTCAGATAGAGACCATAGAGATTCCACTGAACCTACTTCTGCCATTCATGAGCTCTGATGAGTATTCTTCCTCTGAAGAGGATGAAGATATTGCTGAAGAGCAAGTTGCTAAGTATCTTGGAGCAATCATGAAGCTGAATGCTAAGTTATTTGGTAATGAGACTTGGGAGAATGAACCTCCATTGCTCATTAATGAACTGAATACCTTGGTTAGGCAAAAATTACCTCAGAAGAAACTGGACCCTGGAAAGTTCTCAATACCTTGTACCATAGGCACCATGACCTTTGAGAAGGCTCTGTGTGACCTGGGGTCAAGTATAAATCTCATGCCCCTCTCTGTAATGGAGAAACTAGGGATTCTTGAGGTGCAAACTGCAAGAATCTCACTAGTGATGGCAGACAATTCAAGGAAACAGGCTTATGGACTTGTAGACGATGTCTTGGTGAAGGTTGAAGGCCTTTACATCCCTGCTGATTTTATAATCCTGGAAACTGGGAAGAATATGGATGAATCCATCATCCTTGGCAGACCCTTCCTAGCCACAGCAAAAGCTGTGAGTGATGTTGACAGAGGAGAGTTGGTCCTTCAAGTGAATGAGGACTACCTTGTGTTTAAGGCTCAAGGATCTCCCTCTGTAACCATGGAAAGGAAGCATGAAAAGCTTCTCTCAAACTCTAAGTTTGGTGTTGGGAGGCCATCATCATGCTCTGAGTATATGTGAGGCTCCATAAGAGCCCACTGTCAAGCTATTGACATTAAAGAAGCGCTTGTTAGGAGGCAACCCAATTTTTATCTATCTATGTTAAATTTCTATTTTCTATTGTTATTTTATGTTTTCTTTAGGTTAATGATAATGTGAAGTCACAAAAACAACTGAAAAAGAAAAAATAGAATGAAAAACAGCATAAAAAATGGCATAACGCTAGGATTGGAACTCGAAGGGGCGTTTACATGACAAAATGGTGCAGGGATGAGAAATCCTTGACACCTCAGGATATGTGGACCCCACAGGATCCCCACCTACCTCAACTCTCTCTCTCTCTCTCTCTCTCTCTCTCTCTCTCTCTCTCTCTCTCTCTCTCTTCTTCACACCTTCCCATAACACCCTTCCCCAAATACCCCTCACCAATCACCTCCATTTCTCTTCCCCATCATCTCTTCACCAATCATCTCCACCCACTCTTCCCCAAAAACCCCACCCACCTCACAATTCAAATTCAAATACTTTTCCTTCCAAACCCAACCCCTAATACACGAAAACCCCCTCTCTCTCACCCTATAAATACCCTCTTCACCACCTTCATTTTCACACATCATAAACACTACTTCTCCCCTTTAGCCGAATCACTAAACCCCCTCAATCTCCTCTATTTCTTCTTCTTCTACTCTTTTCTTTCTTTTTTTGCTCGAGGACGAGCAAACCTTCTAAGTTTGGGTTGTTAAAACGTTGCTTTTTGTTTTTCCATAACCATTTATGGCACCTAAGGCAAGAGAAACCTCTCGAAAGAGGAAAGGGAAGGCAAAAACTTCCACCTCTGAGTCATGGAAGATGGAGAGATTCATCTCAAAGGTCCATCAAGACCACTTCTATGAAGTTGTGGCCAAGAAGAAGGTGATCCCTGAGGTCCCTTTCAAGCTCAAAAAGAGTGAATATCCGGAGATCCGACATGAGATTCGAAGAAGAGGTTGGGAAGTTCTCACCTACCCCATTTAACAATTCGGAATCTTAATGGTTCAAGAGTTCTATGTTAATGCATGGATCACCAAAAATCATGATCAAAGTATGAACCCAGACCCAAAGAATTGGCTCACAATGGTCCGGGGGAAATACTTAGACTTCAGTCCAGAAAATGTAAGGTTGGCATTCAACTTGCCAATAATGCAAGGAGATGCACGTCCCTACACTAGAAGGGTCAACTTTGATCAAAGGTTGGACCAAGTCCTTATGGACATCTGTGTGGAAGGCGCCCAATGGAAGAAAGATTCAAGAGGGAAGCCGGTTCAACTAAGAAGGCTTGATCTCAAGCCAGTGGCTAGGGGATGGTTGGAGTTTATCCAACGCTCAATCATTCCCACTAGCAACCGGTCTGAAGTCACTATAGACCGGGCTATCATGATCCATAGCATCATGAATGGAGAGGAAGTAGAAGTTCATGAGGTTATATCCCTAGAACTCTACAAGGTGGCAGACAAGTCCTCTACTTTGGCAAGGCTAGCCTTCCCTCATCTCATTTGTCACCTCTGCAATTCAGCTGGAATTGACATAGAGGAAGACATCCTCATTGATGAGGACAAACCCATCACTAAGAAAAGGATGGAGCAAGCAAGAGAGCCCACTCATGGACCTCAACAAGAGTATGAGGAAATTCCTCATCATGAAATCCCTGAGATGCTTCAAGGGATGCACTTCCCTCCACAAAATTATTGGGAGCAAATTAACACCTCCCTAGCAGAATTAAGTTCCAACATGGGACAACTAAAGGTGGAGCACCAAGAGCATTCCATCCTCCTTCATGAAATTAGAGGAGACCAAAGAGCCATGAGGGAGGAGCAACAAAGGCAAGGAAGAGACATTGAGGAGCTCAAGCACTCCATAAGATCTTCAAGAGGAGGAACTAGCCGCCATCACTAAGGTGGACCCGTTCCTTAATTTCCTTGTTCCTTATTTTTCTGTATTTCATTTACTATGCTTTAGGTTTTATTAATGTTTGTGTCTTATTACATGATCATTTGTGTCTAGTGTCTATGCCTTAAAGCTATGAATGTCCTATGAATCCATCACCTTTCTTAAATGAAAAATGTTTTTAATTGCAAAAGAAAAAGAAGTACATGAATTTCAAATTTTAAAATAGTTTAATTATTTTGATGTGGTGGCAATACTTTTTATTTTTCTGAATGAATGCTTGAACAGTGCATATTTTTTATATTGTTGTTTATGAATGTTAAAATTGTTGGCTCTTGAAAGAATGATGGAAAAGGAGAAATGTTATTGATAATCTGAAAAATCATAAAATTGATTCTTGAAGCAAGAAAAAGCAGTGAAAAGCTTGCGAAAAAAAATGGCAAAAAAATTAAAAGAAAAAGAAAGGAAAAGAAA
This sequence comes from Arachis hypogaea, assembly GCF_003086295.3. Taxonomy (NCBI): domain Eukaryota; kingdom Viridiplantae; phylum Streptophyta; class Magnoliopsida; order Fabales; family Fabaceae; genus Arachis; species Arachis hypogaea. The sequence continues at coordinate 27,524,856 of NC_092049.1, forward strand.
AAGCAAGCAGAAAAGCCAATAGCCCTTTAAACCAAAAGGCAAGGGTAAAATAAAAAGGATCCAAGGCTTTGAGCATCAGTGGATAGGAGGGCCCAAAGGAATAAAATCCTGGCCTAAGCGGCTAAACCAAGCTGTCCCTAACCATATAGTTGTGGCGTGAAGGTGTCAAGTGAAAAGCTTGAGACTGAGCAGTTAAAGTCGTAGTCCAAAGAAAAAGAGTGTGCTTAAGAGCTCTGGACACCTCTAATTGTGGACTCTAGCAAAGCTGAGTCACAATCTGAAAAGGTTCACCCAGTTATGTGTCGGTGGCATTTATGTATCCGGTGGTAATACTGGAAAACAAAATGCTTAGGGTCACGGCCAAGAATCATAAAGTAACTGTGTTCAAGAATCAACATACTAAACTAGAAGAATCAATAACACTATCTGAATTCTGAGTTCCTATAGAAGCCAATCATTCTGAACGTCAAAGGATAAAGTGAGATGCCAAAACTATTCAGAAGCAAAAAGCTAAGAGCCCCGCTCATCTAATTAAGACTGATCTTCGTAGATGTTTTCGGAATTCATTGTATATTCTCTTCTTTTCATCCTATTTTGTTTTTAGTTGCCTGGGGACAAGCAACAATTTAAGTTTGGTGTTGTGATGAGCGGATAATTTATACGCTTTTTGGCATTGTTTTTAGGTAGTTTTTAGTATGTTTTAGTTAGTTTTTATTATATTTTTATTAGTTTTTAAATAAAAATCACATTTCTAGACTTTACTATGACTTTACTATTGGTTTTAAATAACAATGGTGGAGATACAAGGAAGATGCTTGGTGACTTTTCTGCACCCACTTCTGACTTCTATGGAAGAAGCATCTCAATTCCTGCAATTGGAGCAAAAAACTTTGAGCTTAAGCCTCAATTAGTTTCTCTAATGCAGCAGAATTGCAAGTTTCATGGACTTTCATTGGAAGATCCTCATCAGTTTTTAGCTGAATTCTTGCAAATCTGTGACACTGTTAAAACCAATGGGGTTAATCCTGAGGTCTACAGACTCATGCTTTTCCCTTTTGCTGTAAGACACAGAGCTAGGACATGGTTAGACTCACAACCTAAAGAAAGCCTGAACTCTTGGGAAAAGTTAGTCAATGCTTTCTTGGCCAAATTCTTTCCACCTCAAAAGTTGAGCAAGCTTAGTGTGGAAGTCCAAACCTTCAGACAGAAGGAAGGTGAATCCCTCTATAAAGCTTGGGAAACATACAAGCAATTGATCAGAAGGTGTCCTTCTGATATGCTTTCAGAATGGAGCATCTTATGTATATTCTATGATGGTCTGTCTGAATTGTCCAAGATGTCATTGGACCACTCTGCTGGTGGATCTCTTCATCTGAAGAAGATGCCTATAGAAGCCCAAGAATTCATTGAAATGGTTGCAAATAACCAATTCATGTACACTTCTGAAAGAAATCATGTGAATAATGGGACAACTTAGAAGAAAAGAGTTCTTGAGATTGATACTCTGAATACAATATTGGCTCAGAATAAAATATTGACTCAGCAAGTCAATATGACTTCTCAGAGTCTGACTGGAATGCAAGCTGCATCCGGCAGTACTAAAGAAGCTTCCTCTGAAGAAGAAGCTTATCACCCTGAGAACCCTGCAATGGAAGAGGTGAATTACATGGGAGAATCCTATAGAAACACCTATAATCCTTCATGGAGGAATCATCCTAATTTCTCATGGAAGGATCAGCAGAAGCCTAATCAAGGCTTCAATAATAATAATGGTGGGAGAAATAGGTTTGACAATAGCAAGCCTTTTCCATCATCTTTTGAGCAACAAACAGAGAATTCTAAGCAGAGCCTCTCTGACTTAGCAACCATAATCTCTGATCTAAGTAAGACCACTCACAGTTTCATGACTGAAACAAGGTCCTCCATTAGAAATTTGGAGGCACAAGTGGGTCAACTGAGTAAAAGAGTGGCCGAAACTCCTCCAAGTACTCTCCCAAGCAATACAGAAAAGAATCCAAACAGAGAGTGCAAGGCCATCAATATACCCAACATGGCCGAGTGCACAGAGGAAGGAAAGGCAGTGATTTCCACTGAGGAAGACTTCAATGGACGTTCACTGACCACTAAGGAGTTCCCCATTGAGGAATAAAAGGAATCTGAAGCTCATATAGAGACCATAGAGATTCCACTGAACTTTCTATTGCCATTCATGAGCTCTGATGAGTATTCTTCCTCTGAAGAGGATGAAGATATTACTGAAGAGCAAGTTGCTCAGTATTTAAGAGTAATCATGAAGCTGAATGCCAAGTTATTTGGTAATGAGACTTGGGAGGATGAACCTCCATTGCTCATCAATGAACTAAATACCTTGGTTCAACAGAAATTACCTCAGAAGAAACCGGATCCCGAAAAGTTCTTAATACCTTGCATCATAGGCACTATGACCTTTAAGAAGGCTCTGTGTGACCTTGGTTCAAGTATAAACCTCATGCCACTCTCTGTAATGGAGAAACTAGGGATCTTTGAGGTACAAGCTGTAAGAATCTCATTAGAGATGGCAGACAATTCAAGGAAATAGGCTTATGGGCTTGTAGAGGATGTCTTAGTGAAGGTTAAAGGCTTTTACATCCCTGCTGATTTCATAATCCTAGACACTGGGAAGGATGATGGATTCTATGAGGATGAATCCATCATCCTTGGAAGACCTTTCCTAGGCACAGCAAGAGTTGTGATTGATGTGGACAGAGGAGAGTTAGTCCTTTAATTGAATGAGGACTACCTTGTGTTTGAGGCTCAAGGACCTTCTTCTGTAACCATGGAGAGGAAGCATGAAAAGCTTCTCTCAATACAAAGTCAAACAAAGCCCCCACACTCAACTTCTAAGTTTGGTGTTGGGAGGCCAACATCAAGCTCTGAGTCTCTGTGAAGCTCTCTAAGAGCTCACTGTCAAGCTATTGACATTAAAGAAGCGCTTATTGGGAGGCAACCCAATGTTATTTAATTATATTTATTTATTTTACATTGTTATTTTATGTTTTCTTTAGATTGATGATCATGTGAAGTCATAAAAACAACTGCAAAATTAAAGCTAAATGGAAAAACAGCATAAAAAATAGCACACCCTGGAGGACAGGCTTACTGGCATTTAAACGCCAGTAAGGATAGCAGAATGGGCGTTTAACGCCCAGCCTAGCAGCATTCTGGGCATTAAACGCCAGAAGGGGCAGCACTCTGGGCGTTTAACGCCAGAAAAGGGTGTATGGCATCTGTCTGGCGTTAAACGCCAGAAATGGGCAGCAGACTGGCGTTTAACGCCAAGAAGGATAGCAGAGCTGGCGTTAAATGCCAGAAACGGGCAGCAGACTGGCGTTTAACGCCAGGAAAAGTAGCAGAGCTGGCGTTTAACGCCATAATTGGCACATAGAGGGCGTTTGAACGCCAGAATGGTACAGGGAGAAGAATTCCTTGACACCTCAGGATCTGTGGACCCCACTGGATCCCCACCTACCCCACCTCTTCTCTCCTCTTCCCACCTCTCCATAACACTCTTCCCCAAAATAACCTCCACCAATCACCTCCATCTCCCTCCCAAACCCAACCCCTATTACAAGAATTCCCTCTCCACTCCACTCCTATATAAGCCCCTCATCACTCCTTCCTTTTCACACAAAATAACCACCTAAAACCCCCTTGGCCGAACTATTCACACACCTCCCTCTCCTCCACCTCTTCTTCTTCTACTCTTTTCTTTCTTCTTTTGCTCAAGGACGAGCAAACCTTTTAAGTTTAGTGTGGAAAAAGCTCTGTTTTTGTTTTTCCATAACCAGTAATGGCACCTAAGGCCGGAGAAACCTCTGGAACTCTACAAGGTGGGAGACAAGCCCTCTACTTTGGCAAGGTTAGCCTTCCCTCATCTCATCTGTACCCTATGCAATTCAGCTGGAATTGTCGTAGAGGAAGACATCCTCATTGAAGGAGACAAGCCCATCACTAAGAAGAAGATGGAGCAAACAAGAGAGCCCACTCATGGACCTCAACAAGAGCATGAGGAAGTTCCTCATCAAGAAATCTCTGAGATACCTCAAGGGATGCACTTTCCTCCACAAAAATATTGGGAGCAAATCAACACCTCCTTAGGAGAATTAAGTTCCAACATGGGACAACTAAGGATAGAGCACCAAGAGCACTCCATTATCCTCAATGAAATCAGAGAGGACCAAAGAGCCATGAGGGAGGAACAACAAAGGCAAGGGAGAGACATATAGGAGCTCAAGCACTCCATAAGATCTTCAAGAGGAAGAACTAGCCGCCATCACTAAGGTGGACCCGTTCTTTAATTTCCTTGTTCGTATTTTTTCTGTTTTTCGAATTCTATGCTTTATGTTTTGTCTATGTTTGTGTCTTTATTACATGATCATTAGTGTCTAGTGTCTATGTCTTAAAGCTATGAATGTCCTATGAATCCTTCACCTTTCTTAAATGAAAAATGTTTTTAATTGCAAAAGAACAAGAAGTGCATAATTTTGAATTCTATCTTGAAATTAGTTTAATTATTTTGATGTGGTGGCAATACTTTTTGTTTTCTGAATGAATGCTTGAACAGTGCATATTTTTGAATTTGTTGTTTATGAATGTTAAAATTGTTGGCTCTTGAAAGAATAATGAAAAAAGAGAAATGTTATTGATAATCTGAAAAATCATAAAATTGATTCTTGAAGCAAGAAAAAGTAGTGAAAAGCAAAAGCTTGCGGAAAAAAAATAAAAAAAAGCGAAAAAATAAAGAAAAAAAGAAAGAAAAAGAAAAAGCAAGCAGAAAAAGCCAATAGCCCTTTAAACTAAAAGACAAGGGTAAAAAAAAAGGGATCCAAGGCTTTGAGCATTAATGGATATATATAGGAGGGCCCAAAGGATTAAAATCTTGGCCTAAGCGGCTAAATCAAGCTGTCCCTAACCATGTGCTTGTGGCGTGAAGGTGTCAAGTGAAAAGCTTGAGACTGAGCGGTTAAAGTCGTTGTCCAAAGCAAAAAGAGTGTGCTTAAGAGCTCTGGGCACCTCTAACTGGGGACCCTAGCAAAGCTGAGTCACAATCTGAAAAGGTTCACCCAGTTATGTGTCTATGGCATTTATGTATCCGGTGGTAATACTGGAAAACAAAATGCTTAGGGTCACAGCCAAGACTAATAAAGTAGCTGTGTTCAAGAATCAACATACTGAACTAAGAGAATCAATAACACTATCTGAATTCTAAGTTCCTATGGATGCCAAACATTTTGAACTTCAAAGGATAAAGTGAGATGCCAAAACTGTTCAGAAGCAAAAAGGCTACAAGTCCCGCTCATCTAATTGAAACTAATCCTCATTGATAAGTTTGGAATTCATTGTTGGTGCACGAAAATTACTTCACACTATGTAATTCCGCACAACTAACCAGCAAGTGCACTGGCTCGTCCAAGTAATACCTTATGTGAGTAAGGGTCGAATCCCACGGAGATTGTTGGCTTGAAGCAATCTATGGTTATCTTGTAACTCTTAGTCAAGAAAACAATTCACTTATCAAATTGAATTACGAAAAATAAGAGAGTATGAAATAAATACTTATTATGCAGTAATGGAGAATATGTTGGGGTTTTGTTGATGCTTTGTCTTCTGAATTTCAGCTTTTCTCTTGTATTCCTCTTCCCTCATGCATGCAAAAGTGCAAAGTTCCTTCCATGGCAAGCTCTATGTAAGGTGTCACCGTTGTCAATGGCTACTTCCTATCTCCTCAGTGAAAATAGTCCAAATGCTCTGTCACAGCACGGCTAATCATCTAGAGGTTTTCGATCATACTGGAATAGGATTTACTATCCTTTTGCGTCTGTCACTATGCCCAGCACTCGCGAGTTTGAAGCCCGTCACAGTCATCCAATCTCAGAATCCTACTCGGAATACCACAGACAAGGTTTAGACTTTCCGGATTCTCCTGAATGACGCCATCAATTCTAGCTTATACCACGAAAATTCTGATTATGGAATCTAAGAGATACTCATTCAATCTAATATAGAACGAAGGTGGTTGTCATGCACACGTTCATGGGTTGAGAAAGGTGATGAGTGTCACGGATCATCACCTTCTCCATAATTAAGCGCGAATGAATATCTTAGATAGGAACACGCATGTTTGAATGGAAAATAGAAGTACTTGCATTAATTCATCGAGACGCTGCAGAGCTCCTCACCCCTAACAATGAGGTTTAGAGACTCATGCTGCCAAAAGGTACAAATTTTCAGATCTAAAATGTCATGAGATACAAAATAAATCTCTAAAAGTTGTTTAAATACTAAACTAATAACCTAGGTTTACAGAAAATGAGTAAACTATGATAGATAGTGCAGAAATCCACTTCTGGAGCCCACTTGGTGTGTGCTGGGGCTGAGACTAAAGCTTCTCACGTGCCTGGGCTGTTTTGGGTGTTCAACGTCAGGTTGTAACCTATTTCTGGCGTTGAACTCCAACTTGTAACCTGTTTTTGGCGCTAGACGCCAGACTACAACATAGAACTGGTGTTGAACGCCAGTTTACGTCATCTATCCTTGAGTAAAGTATGGACTATTATATATTGCTGGAAAGCCCTGGATGTCTACTTTCCAACGCAATTAGAAGCGCACCAATTGGACTTCTGTAGCTCCAGAAAATCCATTCCGAGTGCAGAGAGATCAGAATCCAACAGCATCAGCAATCCTTTTTCAGCCAGAAAATACCTGAAATTAAAGAAAAGCACACAAACTCATAGTAAAGTCCAGAAATATGAATTTTTCCTAGAAACTAATGAAAATATACTAAAAACTTAACTAAAACATCCTAAAAACTACATGAAATTAACCCCAAAAAGCGTATAAAATATCCGCTCATCACAACACCAAACTTAAACTGTTGCTTGTCCCCAAGCAACTAGACAAATAAAATAGAATACAAATAAGTCATGAAGCAATAATATCTCAGAGTTTTTGAGTGAAGCTCAGATTCTAATTAAATGAGTGGGACTAGTAGCTTTTTGCTTCCGAACAGTTTTGGCATCTCGCTTTATCCATTGAAGCTCAGAATGATTGGCATCTATAGGAACTTAGAATTCAGATAGTGTTATTGATTCTCCTAGTTCAGTATGTTGATTCTTGAACATAGCTACTTTTATGAGTCTTGGCCGTGGCCCTAAGCACTTTGTTTTCCAATATTACCACTGGATACATAAATGCCACAGACACATAGCTGGGTGAACCTTTTCAGATTGTGACTCAGCTTTGCTAAAGTCCCCAATTAGAGGTATCCAGGGTTCTTAAGCACACTCTTTTTTTTTGCTTTGGACCTTGACTTTAACTGCTCAGTCTCAAGTTTTCACTTGACACCTTCACGCCACAAGCACATGGTTATGGACAGCTTGGTTTAGCCGCTTAGACCAGGAATTGATTCCCTTAGGCCCTCCTATCCACTGATGCTCAAAGCCTTGGATCCTTTTTACTACCCTTGCCTTTTGGTTTTAAGGGCTATTGGCTTTTTCTGCTTGCTTTCTTTTTTTTTTTTTTGCAAGCTCTGTATTCACTACTTTTTCTTGCTTCAAGAATCATTTTTATGATTTTTCAGATTATCAATAACATGTCTCATGTTCATTATTCTTTCAAGAGCCAATATATTTAACATTCAAGAACATCAAATTCCAAAGACATATGCTCTGTTCAGGCATTCATTCAGAAGGCAGAAAGCATTGCCACCACATGTAAACAATTAGAATTTGTTTTATTAAAAATTCGAAAAATATTGCCTCCTTATTCTAAAGAAAATCTTCTATTTTATTCATGTTTAATGATGATGAGAAAAATAAATTATAGCTTAATTGGAGATAAAATAACTACTAATTACTACTATAACTTATAAGGTAAAACTCAAATAAGAACAATTATCACAGAGTTAAGGTTAAGATTAGAGCTCAACAACCTTGAGTTTGGGATGTGGATGTTCCTCCAGTCTGTGAAGTGCTTGGTCCTTCAAGAGATAACTTCTGACGCTTCAGTTCCTTTAAGTCACGCCCTTGCTCTTCTTGTTCCCTGAGCAGTTTGCAGATCATACTGTTTTGATTTTGCTGTTCTTCCTTTATTTGGTCCATAGATTCTTACAACTTGGTGACAGATGCTTCAAGCTGTTCCCAATATTCAAATTGAGGGACTTCCGGGAGGAATTCTTGCGCCCTCCTCTTGATGGGGTCATCCTGCATTTGTTGTTTTTCCATTGTGGTTTTAGTGATTGGTTGCTCTACTGAGATGTACTCCGTTATTCCCATCCTTACTCCAGCATCTTTACAGAGCATAGAGATTAGGCTTGGATAAGCCAACCTGGCATCTTTGGAGTTCTTGTTTGCAAGTATGTAAAATTCAGATGGAATCAGTTGATGAACTTCCACTTCTTTTCCCAACATAATGCAATGGATCATCACTGCTCTTTTGACGGTGACTTCAGAATGGTTGCTAGTGGGCAAAATAGAACGCCCAATGAAGTCCAGCCATCCTCTGGCGACTGGTTTGAGATCTTCTCTCTTGAGTTGATTTGGGACACCCTTGCTGCTGGTGGTCCACCTGGCTCCAGGGATGTATATATCCTCTAGAATCTTATCCAGGCCCTTGTTTGTTCTCATCATTCTCCTATTGAAGGAGTCTGGGTCATCTTTCAGCTGAGGTAACTTAAAGATCTCCCTGATTTTGTCAGGGTGGATGTGAACAATCTTTCCTCTGACCATAGTCTGATAGTCATAGAGGGCAGTTCCAGATATTCTCTGCCTGTCTGTTTGCCACAGATTAGCGTAGAACTCCTGAACCATATTCCTTCCCACTTTTGTTTTAGGATTAGCTAGGACTTCCCAGTTCCTGTTTTGAATTTGCTCTTGGATCTCCGGATATTCATCTTCCTTCAAATCGAACTTGACTTTCGGGATCACTGATCTTAGACCCATTATTTTGTAGTAATGGTCTGAATGTTCTTTGTTTAAGAACTTCCCTTGATTCCAAAGTGGTTTTGGAATACTCTCTTTCTTGCCTCTTGGAGTGGTTTGTTTTCCTTTAGGAGCCATGGTCTTTAGTGGGTATAATTTAGTAATCACGGATAAACACACCAAACTTAGAGGTTTGCTTGTCCTCAAGCAAAAGAAAAGAAAGAAGAGGGATAGAAGGAGAGCTAGTGTCGAATTGTGGATGAGAGGGGGGAGGCCGAATGTGGATTTAAAAGGGATGGGGGGTGGGTTTTCGAAAATTTAAAAAAAAATAAGATAGAAGATATGATTTATAAAAAAAAATAAGTATGATATGAAAAGATGTGATTTAAAATTGAAAAGATATGAAAGATATTTGAAAAAGATAAATTTGGATTTTGAAAAAGATAATGTGGAGATTTGAAAAAGATATTGATGAGTTAAAAGGATTTTAGAAGGAAAAGAGATAGATTTGTTTTGAAAATTTGAAAAAGAGTTGGATTGGATTGAAAAAGAATTTGTGTTTAGGGATTAAGATACATTTAATATTTTTAAAGTAGGGTTTTTAGAAATTAGGGATTTTAGAAATCAGGGTTTGTAACATGTTTATGCAAGAAATCATGAATTGAAACATGAAAATTAAAATTAAAATGAAAAATATGAAGTAAAAACGAATTTACCTCCTCCCCACCATCCTGGCGTTAAGCGCCCAAATGCTGCATGTTTTGGGCGTTTAACGCCCAATTGCTGCTTCTCCTGGGCGTTCAACGCCCAGCTGTTGCTTCTTTCTGGTGTTGAACGCCAGGAACTCCTTTGTCACTGGGCATTTTTCTGAACGCCCAGGACGCTGTAAATCTGGCGTTAAACGCCCAGAAAAAGCTTCTTTCTGGCGTTCAACGCCCAGATAGCTATCCTTACTGGCGTTCAACGCCCAGTGGATGCTTCTTTTGGGCATTGAACGCCCAAAACAGACTTTTACTGGCGTTTTCTTGCCAGTGAGCTCTCTTTCTCTGTTTTGTGTGCTGAATCCTTCTGTAACCCTGTGAACTTATACAATTGACTCTTTACCTTAGTAGCAATAAACTTTATATAAACAAATAAAATCAAGAATAGGGCAAAATAACAGAAAAAGTCTTCCCAATGGCTGGGTTGCCTCCCAGCAAGCGCTTCTTTATTGTCTTGAGCTGGACCTTGCTGAGCTTTTAATCTAGCTTCAGCCTTGAGCACTCTTGCTCAACATTGCCTTCAAGATAGTGCTTGATTCTCTGTCCATTAACAATGAACTTCTTATCAGAATCAATGTCTTGAAGCTCCACATAACCATATGGTGATACACTTGTAATCATATATGGTCCCCTCCACTGGGATTTCAGTTTTCCTGGGAATAGCCTGAGCCTAGAGTCAAACAACAGAACCTTTTGTCCTGGTTCAAAGATTCTAGATGACAGTTTTCTGTCATGCCACCTTTTAGATTTCTCTTTATAAAGCTTGGCATTTTCGAAAGCAGTGAATCTGAATTCCTCTAGCTCATTCAGCTGGAGCAATCTTTTTTCTCCAGCTAATTTGGCATCAAAGTTTAGGAATCTGGTTGCCCAGTAGGCCTTATGTTCCAGTTCCACGGGCAGGTGACAAGCCTTACCATACACAAGTTGGTACGGAGAGGTCCCTATAGGAGTCTTGAATGCTGTTCTGTAAGCCCACAGAGCATCATCCAAGCTTCGTGCCCAATCCTTTCTACGGGTACTTACAGTCCGTTCCAGGATTTTTTTCAGTTCTCTGTTAGAAACTTCAACTTGTCCATTTGTCTGTGGATGATATAGAGTCGCCACCTTGTGGCGAATCCCATACCGGACCATGGCAGAGTAAAGCTGTTTGTTGCAGAAGTGAGTGCTCCCATCACTGATTAGTACCCTAGGGACACCAAACCTGCTGAATATATGTTTCTGGAGGAACTTCAGCACTGTTTTAGTATCATTGGTGGGTGTGGCAATGGCCTCTACCCATTTTGATACATAGTCAACTGCCACCAAAATATAAGTGTTTGAGTATGATGGTGGGAAAGGCCCCATGAAATCAATTCCCCATACATCAAATAACTCAATCTCCAAGATTCCTTGTTGAGGCATGGCGTAACTATGAGGCAAATTACCAGCTCTCTGCCAACTGTCACAGTTACGTACAAACTCTCGGGAATCTCTGTAGAGTGTAGGCCAGTAGAAACCACATTGGAGGACCTTGGTGGCTGTTCGCTCACCTCCGAAATGACCTCCATATTGTGACCCATGGCAATGCCATAAGATGCTCTGTGCTTCTTCTCTAGGCACACACCTATGGATTATTCCGTCTACACATCTCTTAAAGAGATAGGGTTCATCCCACAAGTAGTACTTTGCATCAGAAATTAATTTTTTCTTTTGTTGCCTGTTGTACGCCTTGGGTATGAACCTTGCAGCTTTATAGTTTGCAATATCTGCAAACCATGGTGTTTCCTGAATGGCGAACAAATGCTCATCCAGAAAGGTTTCAGAGATCTCAATAGAGGGAGAGGGCGCCCCTTCTACTGGCTCTATTCGGGACAGATGATCAGCCACTTGGTTTTCTGTCCCTTTTCTGTCTCTTATTTCTATATCAAACTCTTGCAGAAGCAATACCCATCTTATAAGCCTGGGTTTTGAATCCTGCTTTGTAAGTAGATATTTAAGAGCAGCATGGTCAGTGTACACAATCACTTTTGATCCTACTAAGTATGATCTAAACTTGTCAATTGCATAGACCAGTGCAAGCAATTCCTTTTCTGTGGTTGTGTAATTTTTCTGGGCATCATTTAAAACACGGCTAGCATAATAAATGACATGCAGAAGTTTGTCATGCCTCTGCCCCAGTACTGCACCAATGGCGTGATCACTGGCATCATACATTAATTCGAATGGTAATGTCCAGTCTGGTACAGAGATAACTTGTGCTATGACCAGCTTAGCTTTCAGAGTTTCAAACGCCTGCAGGCACTCTATGTCAAACAAAAATGGTGTGTCAGCAGCTAGCAGGTTGCTTAGAGGTTTTGCAATTTTTGAAAAATCCTTTATAAACCTTCTATAGAATCCTGCATGCCCCAGAAAGCTTCTGATTGCCTTAACATTGGCAGGTGGTAGTAATTTTTCAATTACCTCCATTTTAGCTTGATCCACCTCTATTCCCTTGTTTGAAATTTTATGCCCAAGGACAATCCCTTCAGTCACCATAAAGTGACATTTTTCCCAGTTTAAAACTAGGTTGGTCTCTTGGCATCTTTTCAAAACCAGTGTCAGGTGATCAAGACAGGAGCTGAATGAGTCTCCATATACTGAGAAGTCATCCATGAAAACTTCCAAAAAATTTTCCACCATATCAGAGAAAATAGAGAGCATGCATCTCTGAAAGGTTGCAGGTGCATTACATAGCCCAAATGGCATCCTTCTGTAAGCAAATACTCCAGATGGACATGTGAATGCTGTTTTCTCTTGATCCTGGGGATCTACTGCAATTTGGTTGTAGCCTGAATAGCCGTCCAAAAAGCAGTAATAATCATGACCTGCTAGTCTCTCTAGCATCTGGTCTATGAATGGTAAAGGAAAATGATCATTCCTGGTGGCTGTATTGAGCCTTCTATAGTCAATACACATGCGCCACCCTATAACTGTTCTTGTAGGAACCAGTTCATTCTTTTCATTATGAACCACTGTCATGCCTCCCTTTTTGGGGACAACTTGAACAGGGCTCACCCAGGGGCTATCAGAAATAGGATAAATAATCCCAGCCTCCAGTAATTTGGTGACCTCTTTCTGCACCACTTCCTTCATTGCAGGATTTAGCCGCCTCTGTGGTTGAACCATTGGCTTAGCATTGTCCTCCAATAAGATCTTGTGCATGCATCTAGCTGGGCTTATGCCCTTAAGGTCACTTATGGACCACCCAAGAGCTATCTTGTGTGTCCTTAGCACTTGAATTAGTGCTTCCTCTTCCTGTGGATTTAAAGCAGAGCTTATGATCACTGGAAAAGTATCACCTTCTCCCAGAAATACATATTTCAGGGATGGTGGTAATGGTTTGAGCTCGGGTTTAGGAGGTTTTTCCTCTTCCTGAGGAAATTTCAGAGACTCTTTCAATTCCTCTGAATCTTCTAGATCAGGCGGAACATCTTTAAAGATGTTTTCCAGCTTTGATTCGAGACTCTGAGCCATGTTGATCTCCTCCACCAAAGAGTCAATAAGATCAACTTTCATACAGTCTTTTGGTGTGTCTGGATGCTGCATGGCATTGACAGCATTCAACTTAAACTCATCCTCATTGACTCTCAGGGTGACTTCCCCCTTTTGAACATCAATGAGAGTTCGTCCAGTTGCTAGAAAAGGTCTTCCTAGAATGAGAGTAGCACTCTTGTGCTCCTCCATCTCTAGCACTACGAAGTCAGTAGGAAAGGTGAATGGCCCAACCCTGACAATCATGTCCTCAATCACGCCTGATGGGTATTTAATGGAGCCATCAGCAAGTTGGAGACATATCCGGGTTGGTTTAACTTCTTCAGTTAAACCAAGCTTTCTGATAGTGGATGCAGGTATTAAGTTGATGCTTGCCCCAAGATCACATAAGGCTGTCTTGGTGCAATTACCCTCTAATATGCATGGTATCAGAAAGCTTCCGGGATCTTTAAGCTTTTCAGGAAAGCTTTTCAGAATGACTGCACTGCATTCTTCAGTGAGGAGAACTTTTTCAATTTTTCTCCAATCCTTCTTATGACTTAAGATCTCTTTCATGAACTTGGCATAAGAAGCTATTTGCTCAAGTGCTTCTGCAAACGGAATCTTTATTTCAAGAGTTCTGAGATAATCTGCAAAGCGAGCAAATTGCTTATCTTGCTCCTCTTGGTGGAGTTTTTGAGGATAAGGTATCTTGGCTTTATATTCCTCAACTTTGGTTGTTGCAGGTTTATTTCCTACAGAAGTGGTTGAAGAAACCCTTTTAGAGGGGTTGTCATTAGCACTTGTGTGTGTTTGATCCCCCACTGGCAATTGAGTGCCAGGGTTGGAAGCTGGAGTGACGTTAGATGCCAGCTCCTCATCTGTTCCTGGCGTCTGAACGCCAGAACTGTGCTTCCTTTGGGCGTTCAACGCCAGTTCCTTGCTTGTTTCTGGCGTTGAACGCCAATCCTGAGCATGGTTTGGGCGTTCAGTGCCAGACTTCTACCCAATTTCTGGCGTTTTAGTGCCAGAGTTATTTTTCCCCGGGCTCTTACTGTCCTCAGATGGAATTTGGGAAGTTTGCTCATTTCTTGGCTTCCTGCTGCCTTGAGGTGGGGTATTTAATGTTTTTCCACTTCTTAATTGAACTGCTTGGCATTCTTCTGTTATTTGTTTTGACAGCTGCTGCTTTGTTTGCTTTAATTGTTCTTCCATATTTATATCAGCCATCCTTGTCTCTTGTAGTCTCTCCTTGAATTCGGCTAACTGTTTTGTTAGAAAATCCAATTGCTGATTGAATTCAGTAGCTTGTTCAGCAGGACTGAGTTTAGTAGTCACTGTTTTAGCCTCTTCTTTCATGGAAGGTTCACTGCTTAGGTACAGATGCTGATTTCTAGTAACTGTATCAATGAGCTCTTGAGCTTCTTCAATTGTCTTTCTCATGTGGATAGATCCACCAGCTAAGTAATCTAGAGAGATCTGAGCTCTTTCTGTAAGCCCATAATAGAAGATGTCTAGCTGAACCCACTCTGAAAACATTTCAGAGGGGCATTTTCTTAGCATCTTTTTGTATCTCTCCCAGGCATCATAAAGAGATTCATTATCTCCTTGTTTAAAGCCTTGGATGTCCAGCCTTAGCTGTGTCATCCGTTTTGGAGGAAAGTATTGATTCAGGAATTTTTCTGACAGCTGTTTCCATGTCCTTATGCTAGCCTAAGGTTGGTTATTTAACCACCTCTTAGCTTGATCTTTTACAGCAAATGGAAACAGTAATAATCTGTAGACATCCTGATCTACTTCCTTATCATGTACTGTGTCAGCAATTTGTAAAAACTGTGCCAGAAACTCTGTAGGTTCTTCCTGTGGAAGACAGGAATATTGGAAACTTTGCTGCACCATGATAATGAACTGAGGATTCAACTCAAAGCTACTGACTCCGATGGAGGGTATACAGATACTACTCCCATATGAAGCAGTAGTGGGGTTAGCATATGACCCCAGAGCCCTTCTGCACTGTTCATTTCCACTTAGATCCATGATGGAGAAAGGAAGATGATGTGGCTTTATTTTATTTATTTTATTATATTAAAAAATTCGAAATAATAAAACTATAATATTAAAAAAAATTAAAAATATTTTAAGAGGATTTTCGAAAAAAATGAAGAGAGAGAATAAGTGGTTAGGAGGTTTTAAAGAGATATGATTTTTTTTTTAAAACTTGACAACTAAGATATGATAAGATAAAATTTTTGAAATTGAAATATGAATTTTTATGAAGAATTTCGAAATATTAGCTTAAAAATAGTTAGAAAAGATATATTTTTTTTTAAATTTAATAAGGAAAGAGAAAAATAATAAAATAGCACAAGATTTAAAATTTTTAGATCTAATGCTCCTTGTTTTCGAAAATTTTGGAGGGAAAACACCAAGGAACACCAAACTTAAAAATTTTAAGATCCAGACACAAGGAAAACTCAAGAACACTTTGAAGAATCACAAGAACCACAAGAACATGAAGGTAGAACACCAAACTTAAAATTTTTAGCAAACCAAACTAAAATTTTCGAAAATTATAGAAAGATTAACAAGAAAACACCAAACTTAAAGTTTGGCACAAGATTTAATCAAAGAAAAATTATTTTTGAAAAAAAAAAGATTTTAACAAGAAGATACCCAATTACCAAGAACATAGACCAACGCTCTAGCCAATTGGGCAGTAAATGTAACACATGTTTTGAAGAAGTATTTTTAATAACTAAAAAAATACTCAATTATTAGTAAAAAAAAATTTCGAAAAATTTAAAAAAAAGAAAAAAAAAAGGATTTAGAAAAATTAATTTCAACCAAAAACAATAATAGAAGATTCTAAACCAAAACGAAAAATGTTTCCTAATCTAAGCAACAAAATAAACCGTCAGTTGTCCAAACTCGAACAATCCCCGGCAACGGCGCCAAAAACTTGGTGCACGAAAATTACTTCACACTATGTAATTCCGCACAACTAACCAGCAAGTGCACTGGGTCGTCCAAGTAATACCTTACGTGAGTAAGGGTCGAATCCCACGGAGAATGTTGGCTTGAAACAATCTATGGTTATCTTGTAACTCTTAGTCAGGAAAACAATTCACTTATCAAATTGAATTACGAAAAATAAGAGAGTATGAAATAAATACTTATTATGCAGTAATGGAGAATATGTTGGGGTTTTGGAGATGCTTTGTCTTCTGAATTTCAGCTTTTCTCTTGTATTCCTCTTCCCTCATGCATGCAGAAGTGCAAAGATCCTTCCATGACAAGCTCTATGTAAGGTGTCACCGTTGTCAATGGCTACTTCCCATCTCCTCAGTGAAAATGGTCTAAATGCTCTGTCATAGCACGGCTAATCATCTAGAGGTTTTCGATCATACTGGAATAGGATTTACTATCCTTTTGCGTCTGTCACTACGCCCAGCACTCGTGAGTTTGAAGCCCGTCACAGTCATCCAATCCCAGAATCCTACTCGGAATACCACAGACAAGGTTTAGACTTTTAGGATTCTCCTGAATGACGCCATCAATTCTAGCTTATACCACGAAGATTCTGATTATGGAATCTAAGAGATACTCATTCAATCTAATATAGAACGGAGGTGGTTGTCATGCACACGTTCATGGGTTGAGGAAGGTGATAAGAGTCACGGATCATTACCTTCTCCATAATTAAGCGCGAATGAATATCTTAGATAGGAACACGCATGTTTGAATGGAAAATAGAAGTACTTGCATTAATTCATCGAGACGCTGCAGAGCTCCTCACCCCCAACAATAAGGTTTAGAGACTCATGCTACCAAAAGGTACAAATTTTCAGATCTAAAATATCATGAGATACAAAATAAATCTCTAAAAGTTGTTTAAATACTAAACTAAAAACCTAGGTTTACAGAAAATGAGTAAACTATGATAGATAGTGCAGAAATCCACTTCTGGGGCCCACTTGGTGTGTGCTGGGGCTGAGACTAAAGCTTCTCACGTGCCTGGGCTGTTTTGGGCATTCAACGCCAGGTTGTAACCTGTTTCTGGCATTGAACTCCAACTTGTAACCTGTTTCTGGCGCTGGACGCCAGACTGCAACATGGAACTGGTGTTGAACACCAGTTTATGTCGTCTATCCTTGAGCAAAGTATGGACTATTATATATTGCTGGAAAGCCCTGGATGTCTACTTTCCAACGCAATTGGAAGCGCGCCAATTGGACTCTTGTAGCTCCAGAAAATCCATTCAGAGTGCAGAGAGGTCAGAATCTAACAGCATCAGCAATTCTTTTTCAGCCAGAAAATACCTGAAATTACAGAAAAGCACACAAACTCATAGTAAAGTCCAGAAATATGAATTTTTCCTAGAAACTAATGAAAATATACTAAAAACTTAACTAAAACATCCTAAAAACTACATGAAATTAACCCCAAAAAGCATATAAAATATCCGCTCATCAATTGTATATTCTCTTCTTTTTATCCTATTTTGTTTTTAGTTGCTTGGGGACAAGCAACAATTTAAGTTTGGTGTTATGATGAGTGGATAATTTATACCCTTTTTGGCATTATTTTTATATAGTTTTTAGTATGATTTAGTTACTTTTTATTATATTTTTATTAGTTTTTATGCAAAAATCACATTTCTGGACTTTACTATGGGCTTGTGTGTTTTTCTGTGATTTCTGGTATTTTCTGGCTGAAATTGAGGAACCTAAGAAAAAATCTGATTCAGAGGCTGAAAAATGACTGCAGATGCTGTTGGATTCTGACCCTTCTGCACTCGAAGTGGATTTTCTGGAGCTACAAAAGTGCAATTGGCACGCTCTCAATTGCGTTGGAAAGTAGACATCTTGGGCTTTCTAGCAATATATAATAGTCCATACTTTGCCCGAGATTTGATAGCCCAAACTGGCATCCAAAGCCAGCCTAAAATATCTTGGCGTAAAACGCCCAAACTGGCACCAGAATTGGAGTTAAACGCCCAAACTGGCACCAAAGCTGGCGTTTAACTCCAGGAACAACCTATTGATGAGTGGATAATTTATACCCTTTTTGACATTAGTTTTACATAGTTTTTAGTATGTTTTAGTCACTTTTTATTATATTTTTATTAGTTTTTATTCAAAAATCACATTTCTGGACTTTACTATGAGTTTGTGTCTTTTTCCATAATTTCAGATAAATTCTGGCTGAAATTAAGGGACCTGAGCAAAAATCTGATTCAGAGGCTGAAAAAGGACTGCAGATGCTGTTGGATTCTGACCCTCCTGCACTCGAAATGAATTTTCTAGAGGTACAGAAGCCAAATCGGCACGTTCTCAATTGTGTTGGAAAGTAGACATCCTGGACTTTCCAGCAATATATAATAGTCCATACTTGGCCTGAGATTTGGTAGCGCAAACTGGCAGTTAAACGCAAGCTTCTTACCCTTTTCTGGCGTTAAACGCCAGAACTGGCATAAAAGTTGGAGTTAAACACCCAAACTGGCACAAAAGCTGGAGTTCAACGCCAGGAATAGCCTATGCATGTGAAAGCTTCTGTGCTCAGCCCAAACACACACCAAGTGGGCCCTGGAAGTGGATTTCTGCACTATCTATCTTAGCTTACTCATTTTCTGTAAACCTAGGTTACTAGTTGAATATAAAACTACTTTTAGAGATTTATTTTGTACCTCATGATATTTTTTACATCTGAATTTTGTATCTTCTACGGCATGAGTCTTTAAACTCCATGGTTGGGGGTGAGGAGCTCTGATGTGTCTCGATGGATTAATGCAATTACTACTGTTTTCCATTCAATCACGCTTGTTTCTATTCTAAGATATTCACTCGCACTTCAACATGATGAATGTAATGATCCGTGACACTCATCACCATTCTCAACCTATGAACGCGTGCCTGACAACCACTTCCGTTCTATCTTAGATTGAGTGTGTATCTTTTTGGTTCCTGGTTCACGAGTTTGATTGCCTCTCCTGACAATAGAGCATTCAAATCTATGAGATCAGAGTCTTCGTGGTATAAGCTTGAATCAATTGGCAGCATTCTTGAGATCCGGAAAGTCTAAACCTTGTCTGTGGTATTTCGAGTTGGATCCGGGAAGGGATGAATGTGACGAGCTTCAAACTCACAAATGTTGGGCACAATGACAGTGTGCAAAAGGATCAATGGATCTTATTCCAACACTAGTGAGAACCGACAGATAATTAGCCCTACGAAACCCATAGCTGGACCATTTTCACTAAGAGGACGGATGGTAGCCATTGACAACGGTGATCCACCAACATACAGCTTGCCATGGAAGAAGCCTTGCGTGCGTGAAGAAGAAGACAGTAGGAAAGCAGAGATTCAGAAGACAGAGCATCTCCAAAACCTCAACCTGTTTTCCATTACTGCATAACAAGTATTATTTAATCCATGTTCTTTTACTCATTCCAATTAAAACTGAGAATTATTATTGATATCCCGACTAAGAGTTACAAGATAACCATAGCTTGCTTCAAGCCGACGATCTCCGTGGGATCGACTCTTACTCACGTAAGGTATTACTTGGACGACCCAATGCACTTGCTGGTTAGTTGTGCGGAATTGCAAAAGTGTGATTGTGATTTCGTGCACCATGTTTTTGGCGCCGTTGCCGGGGATTGTTTAAGTTTGGACAACTGACGGTTTATTTTGTTGCTTAGATTAGGAAAAATTTTTCTTTTTGGTTTAGAGTCTTCTATTATTGTTTTTGGTTAAAATTTTAAAATCCTTATTTTATTTTTCTAAATTATTTTCGAAAATTTTCAAAACCAATAACTTCATAATTTAGTCTTCTGTTTGAGTTTAGTTCCATATTTTAAGTTTGGTGTCAATTGCATAAGTTTATTTTTCCTTCATTTTTTTCGAATTATTAGTGCTCAGAGTATAAAAATTTTTAAGTTTGGTGTCCTTTGTGTTTCTGTTTTCTTAAAAAATTTTCAAAAGTTGCTCTCAGTGTTCATCTTAATATTCAAAGTTTTCCTGTTTGTTTTCTTTGTTTTGATAAAAAAAATTCCAAGTTTGGTGTCATTTTATTGTTTTTCTCTTTCCTTATTAACTTCAAAATCCCTTTCAAAAATCATATCCAAAATTTTTCAAATCTTCTTAATTAAGTAATTATTTTAGTTTTCGAAATTTATATTTTAATTTCTAATTATTTTATTTTATCTTATTTTTTTATTTATTTGTTCGGTTTGTTTTTAATCAAATAAAATAAAAAAATTTAAAAATATATTTTATTTACAATTCACATCAATTCCCTTTTCTCCATCATGGACCTAAGTGGAAATGAACAGTCCAGAAGGACTCTGGGGTCATATGCTAACCCCATTACGACTGCATATGGGAGTAGCATCTGTATACCTCCCATCAAAGCAAGCAGTTTTGAGCTAAATCCTCAGCTCATTATCATGGTGCAGCAAAATTGCCAGTATTCCAGTCTTCCACAGGAAGAACCTACTGAGTTTCTGGCACAGTTCTTACAAATTGCTGACATAGTACGTGATAAAGAAGTGGATCAGGATGTCTACAGACTATTACTGTTTCCATTTGGTGTAAAAGATCAAGCTAAGAGGTGGTTAAATAACCAACCCACAACAAGTATAAGAACATAGAGACAGTTGTCAGACAAATTTCTGAATCAATATTTTCCTCCAAAAAGGATGACACAGCTAAGGCTGGACATCCAAGGCTTTAAACAAGAGGATAATGAATATCTTTACAATGTCTGGGAGAGGTACAGGGGGATGCTAAGGAAATGCCCCTCTGAAATGTTTTCAGAGTAGGTGCAGTTAGACATCTTTTACTATGGGCTTACAGAAAAAGCTCAAATATCTCTAGATCACTCAGCTAGTGGATCTATACATATACGAAAGACAATTGAAGAGGCTTAAGAGCTCATTGATACAGTTTCTAGAAATAAGTATCTGTACTTAAGCAGTGAGTCCTCCCTGAAAGAAGAGGCTAAAGTAGTATCCACTGAACTTAGTCCTCAAGAACAAGTTGCTGAACTCAATCAGCAATTGCTCGTTATAACAAAACAGTTCATAAAATTCAAGGAGATGCTCCAAGATACTAAAAATGCCAACCAGAATATGGAAGCACAATTGGATCAGACAAGACAGCAGCTATCTAAATAGATAACAGAAGAATGCCAAGCTGTTTAATTAAGGAGTGGGAAGACATTGAATGTCTCAACTCAAAGCAGTAGAAAGCCAAGAAAGGAATAACTGACAGAGGATGACCAACCCACTACCCAAAATCCCTCTGAGGACAGTAAGAGCCCAGAGAGGAATAATTTTGGCATTCAAACACCAGAAAAGGGTGAAAAACTGGCGTTAAACGCCCAATCCATGTCGAGTTCTGGCATTCAAACGCCAGAAAAGGGTGGGAATCTGGCGTTAAACGCCCAATCCATGTTCAGTTTTGGCGTTCAAACGCCAAAAAAGGGTAGGAATCTAGCGTTAAACGCCCATCCATCCTCCTATCCTGGTGTTCAAACGCTAATGAGGGATCAGACACCTGCAAGTGCTGATAATAACTCCCCCAAGAAGGCTTCTCAACCTGCCTCTGTAGGAAATAAACCTGCAGCAACTAAGGTTGAAGAATATAAAGGCAAAATGCCTTATCCTCAGAAACTTCGCCAAGCGGAACAGGATAAACAATTTGCCTGCTTTGCAGACTATCTCAAGACTCTTGAAATAAAGATCCCGTTTGCAGAGGCACTTGAGAAAATACCCTCTTATGCTAAGTTCATGAAAGAGATCTTAAGTCATAAGAAGGATTGGAGAGAAGCTGAAAAAGTTCTCCTCACTGAAGAATGCAGTGCAGTCATTCTGAAAACCTTACCAGAGAAGCTTAAAGATCCCGGAAGCTTTATGATACCATGCACATTATAGGGGACTTGTACCAAGACAGCTCTATGTGATCTTGGAGCAAGTATCAACCTAATACCTGCATCTACTATCAGAAAGTTTGGCTTGACTGAAGAAGTCAAACCAACCCGAATATGCCTCCAACTTGCTGATGGCTCCATTAAATATCCATCAGGCATAATTGAGGACATGATTGTCAAGGTTGGGCCATTTGCCTTCCCCACTGACTTTGTAGTGCTGGAAATGGAGGAGCACAAGAGTGCAACTCTCATTCTAGGAAGACCTTTTCTAGCAACTTGACGAACCCTCATTGATGTCCAAAGAGGAGAGATAACTCTGAGAGTCAATGAGGATGAGTTTAAGTTGAATGCTGTCAAAGCTATGCAGCATCCAGACACACCAAAAGACTGCCTGAGCGCAGATGTTATTGACTCCTTGGTGGAAGAGGTCAATATGACTGAGAGTCTCAAATCAGAGCTAGAAGACATTTTTGAGGAACCAGAGAGAACAGAAGAACCTCTGAAAACTCCTCAGGAAGAGAATAAGCCTCCTAAACCCGAGCTCAAATCACTGCCACCATCCCTGAAATATGCATTTATGGGAGAAGGTGACATTTTTCCGGTGATCATAAGCTCTACCTTAAATCCACAGGAAGAGAGAGCACTAATTTAGGTGCTAAAGACACACAAGACAGCTCTTGGGTGGTCCATAAGTGATCTTAAGGGTATTAGCCCAGCAAGATGCATGCACAAGATCCTATTGGAGGATGATGCTAAGCCAGTGGTTCAACCACAGAGGCGACTAAATCCAGCCATGAAGGAGGTCGTGCAGAAAGAGGTCACTAAGTTACTAGAGGCTGGAATTATTTATCCTATTTCTGATAGCCCCTGGGTGAGCCCTGTCCAAGTTGTACTCAAAAAGGGAGGCATGACAGTGGTTCACAATGAAAAGAAAGAACTGGTTCCTACAAGAACAGTTACAGGGTGGCGTATGTGTATTGACTACAGAAAGCTCAATACATCCACCAGAAAGGATTATTTTCCTTTACCATTCATAGACCAGATGCTAGAAAGACTAGCAGGTCATGACTATTACTGCTTTTTGGATGGCTATTCAGGTTATAACCAAATTGCAGTAGATCCTCAGGATCAAGAGAAAACAGCATTCACATGTCCATCTGGAGTATTTGCCTACAGAAGGATGCCTTTTGGTCTGTGCAATGCACCTGCAACCTTTCAGAGATGCATGCTCTCTATTTTCTCTGATATGATGGAAAAATTTCTGGAAGTCTTCATGGATGACTTCTCAGTATTTGGAGACTCATTCAGCTCCTGTCTTGATCATCTAGCACTTTTTCTGAAAAGGTGCCAAGAGACTAACCTGGTTTTAAACTGGGAAAAATGTCACTTTATCGTGACTGAAGGAATTGTCCTTGGGCATAAAATTTCGAACAAAGGAATAGAGGTGGATCAAGCTAAGGTAGAGGTAATTGAAAAATTACCACCACCCACCAATGTTAAGGCAATCAGAAGCTTTCTGGGATATGCAGGATTCTACATGAGGTTTATAAAGGATTTTTCAAGAATCGCAAAACCTCTGAGTAATCTGTTAGCTGCTGATACACCATTTGTCTTTGACACAGAGTATTTGTAGGCCTTTGAGACTCTGAAGGCTAAGTTGGTCACATCACCTGTCATTTCTGCACCAGACTGGACATTACCATTCGAATTAATGTGTGATGCCAGTGACCATGCTATTGGTGCAGTATTGGGACAAAGACATAACAAGCTTCTGCACGTCATTTACTATGCCAGCCGTGTTCTAAATGACGCACAGAAAAATTACACAACCACAGAAAAAGAGCTGCTTGCAGTGGTTTATACCATTGACAAGTTTATATCCTATTTAGTAGGATCAAAAGTGATTGTGTACACTGACCATGCTTCTCTCAAATATCTACTCACAAAGCAGGATTCAAAACCTAGGCTCATAAGATGAGTGTTGCTTCTGCAAGAGTTTGATATAGAAATAATAGACAGAAAAGGGACAGAGAACCAAGTAGCTGATCACCTATCCCGGATAGAAGCAGTAGCAGGGGCGTCTCTTCCCCTAACTGAGATCTCTGAAACTTTTTCGGATGAGCAACTCTTTGCCATTTAGGAAATACCATGGTTTGCAGACATTGCAAACTATAAGGCTGTGAGATTCATACCCAAAGAGTACAGTAGACAGCAAACGAAAAAATTAATTTCTGATGCAAAGTACTACTTGTGGGATGAACCATATCTCTTTAAGAGATGTGCAGACGGAATGATCCGCAGATGCGTGCCTAGAGAAGAGGCACAGAAGATCCTATGGTATTGCCATGGATCACAATATGGAGGACATTTCGGAGGTGAACGAATAGCCACAAAAGTTCTCCAATGTGGCTTCTACTGGCCTACCCTCTATAGAGACTCCCGAGAGTTTGTACGTAACTGTGACAGTTGCCAGAGAGCTGGTAATCTACCTCATGGTTATGCCATGCCTCAGCAAGGGATCTTAGAGATTGAGTTGTTTGATGTATGGGGTATTGACTTCATGGGGCCTTTCCCACCATCATACCCAAACACTTACATTCTGGTGGCAGTAGACTACGTATATAAATGGGTAGAGGCAATTGCCACACCCACTAATGATACTAAGACAGTGCTGAAGTTCCTCCAGAAGCATATCTTCAGTAGATTTGGTGTCCCTAGAATACTAATCAGTGATGGAGGGACTCATTTCTGCAATAAATAGCTTGACTCTGCTCTGATCCGATATGGAATTAACCACAAAGTGGCAACTCCATATCATCCATAGACAAATGGGCAGGCTGAAGTCTCAAATAGAGAACTAAAACGAATCCTGGAACGGACTGTAAGTACCCGTAGAAAGGATTGGGCCAGGAATCTGGATGATGCTCTATGGGCATACAGAACTGCATTCAAAACTCCTATAGGGACCTCTCCAAACCAGCTTGTGTATGGAAAAGCTTGTGACCTGCCGGTGGAACTGGAACACAAGGCCTACTGGGAAACCAGATTCCTAAACCTTGATGCCAAGTTAGCTGGAGAGAAAAGATTGCTCCAGTTGAATGAGCTAGAGGAATTCAGACTCAATGCTTTCAAAAATACAAAAATTTACAAGGAGAAAGCAAAAAGGTGGCATGACAAGAAACTGTCATCCAGAGTTTTTAAGCCAGGACAAAAGGTTTTGCTATTTAACTCTAAGCTCGGATTATTTCCTGGGAAATTAAAATCCCGGTGGAGGGGACCATATGTGATTACAAGTGTGTCACCATATGGATATGTAGAGCTTCAGGATATTGTCTCTGACAAAAAGTTCATTGTTAATGGACAGAGAGTGAAGCATTATCTTGAAAGCAATGTTGAGCAAGAATACTCAAACTGAGACTAGATTAAAGCTCAGTAAAGTCTAGCTAAAGACAATAAAAAAGCGCTTGCTGGGAGGGAACCCAGCCATTAGCAAAGTTTATTTGTTATTTAAATAATAATTATAGGAGTTTGTTATAAATTCTCTTCAAGGTTAATTATCAATTGCAGGAGTTCACAGAGTTATAGAAGGATTCATAGCATAAAGCAGAGAAAAGGAGCTCACAGGCACGAAAACGCCAGTAAGGGGTATTTTGGGCGTTAAACGCCAGAATGGGTACCACCCTGGGCGTTTAACGCCAGTAAAGATATCTTCCTGGGCGTTAAACGCCAGAGTTGCAGCATCCTGGGCGTTTAGAAAAACGCCCAGTGATAAAAGATTTCTGGCGTTTAACACCAGCCAGGGTACCTGGCTGGGCGTTAAACGCCAGAATAGATACCATTCTGGGCGTTTAATGCCAGAAAAGGCAGGGGGAGGAGATTTTGCTTCCACTTCAAATTTTTTCAAACTTTCATGTTTTGATTCATAATTTTCTGCATAAACATGTTACAAATTTTCATCACTTACACTCAATTTTCAAAAATTTAATAATCTTCTAAATCCCTTTTTCAATTTTCTTTCAAATCCCTTCCAAATCTTTTTCAAAAACTCATTTATCTTTTCAATTCCTTTCCAAATCTTTTCCAACTCATCATATCTTCTTTTAATTCTTAGATGCATCAACAAATTTTCAGACTTAACTTCTTTATATCTTTTTCATATCTTTTAAATTTTAAAATCTCATCTTTTTCATATCATGATTCATTTTTTACCAATCATATCTTTCTATCATATCTTTTTTTTCAAAATTTTTGAAACCCCAGCCCTCCCTTTTAAATTCACTTTCTCCTCCACAACTCGAATTTGACTCTCCTCCTATTCCTCTTCTTTCCTTTCTTTTGCTTGAGGACAAGCAAACCTCTAAGTTTGGTGTATTTTTCCGTTATCACCGAGCTAAGACTCATTAAGATCATGGCTCCTAAGGAAAAACAAACCATTTCAAGAGGAAAGAAAGAGAATACTCCAAAGCCACTTTGGAATCAAGAGAGGTTCTTAACCAAAGAACATGCCGACCATTACCACAAAATAATGGGTTTGAGGTCAGTGATTTCGGAAGTTAAATTCGATCTGAAATAAGACGAATATCCAGAGATCCCAGAGTAGATTCGAAACAGAGGCTGAGAAATTCTAGCTAATCCTAAAACAAAGGTGGGAAGAAACATGGTTTAGGAATTCTACTCAAATCTGTGGCTGACAGATAAATAGAGAATGACGGGAACTACCTTCTATACCTTTCGAACTATGGTCAGAGGGAAGATTATTTACTTCCACCTTGACAAAATAAGAGAGGTATTCAAGCTGCCTCAACTGCAAGATGATTCAGAATCCTTTAATAGGAGAATGGTGAGAGTAGATAAACGTTTGGACCAAGTTCTAGAGGACATATGCCTCCCTGGAACTAAGTAGATAACCAACAAAAAAGGTGTCCCAAACCAACTCAAGAGAGGAGATCTCAAACCAGTCGCTAGGGGCTGGTTGGACTTCATTCGGCATTCTATACTGCCCACTAGCAACCGCTCTGAGGTCACTGTCAAAAGAACAGTAATGATTCATTACATTATGCTGGGAAATGAAGTGGAGATTCATCATCTGATTTCTTGTGAGATCTACACAATTGCAAATAAGAACTCCACTGAAGCCAAATTGGCTTACCCAAGCTTAATCTCTCTGCTATGTAAAGATGTTGGGGTGAAGATGGGAGTAGATGAGTTCATCCCAATCGAGCACCCAATCACCAAGAAGTCAATGAAAGGACAACAAGTGCAAGATAACTCCATCAAAAGGAGGGCGCATGAGTTCCTCTGAGAAATCCCTCAGATTGACTACTAGACCCGCCTAGAAGCATCTGTCACCAAGCTGCAAGAAGCTATGGATCAACTTAAGGAAGAATAGCAAAATCAAAATAGCATGCTCTACAAACTGCTTAAGGAGCAAGAAAAGCAAGGGCGTGAGCTACAGGAGCTAACACGCCAGAGGCTCTCCCTTGAGGGACCAGACACTCCTACAAATTGAAGGAGCACTTGACTCTCCCAATGCAGGTTGTTGAGTCCCAACTCTGTAATAACTTTTGTTATTAGAGATCCATTTTAAGAGTCACATGAGCATTAGTATTAGAATCATTTATTTTTATGTCTTTAATTTCCTTTCTTTTATTATTATTTGTCTGCTTTTATGCTTATTTCATATCTTATTTATATTCCATAATCAATAAAATTTAGAATATATGTCTTAAAGCTATGAATAATCCCATAAATCCCTCACCTTTCTTAAAAAATTATTTTTACTTGCAAAAGAATAAGAAGTACATGAATTTCGAATTATATCTTGAAAATAATCTAATTATTTTGATGTGGTGGCAATACTTTTTGTTTTCTGGATGAATGCTTGAACAGTGCATATTTTTGATATTGTTGTTTATGAATGTTAAAACTGTTGGCTCTTGAAAGAATAATGAAAAAGGAGAAATGTTATTGATAATCTGAAAAATTATAAAATTAATTCTTGAAGCAAGAAAAAGCAGTGAATATAAAGCTTGCGAAAAAAAATATACTTGAAAATAAAAGAAAAAAAGAAAGAAAAAGAAAAAGCAAGTAGAAAAAGCCAATAACCCTTTAAACCAAAAGGCATGGGTAAAAAGGATCCAAGGCTTTGAGCATTAATGGATAGGAGGGCCCACAGGAATAAAATCCTGGCCTAAGCGGCTAAACCAAGCTGTCCCTAACCATGTGCTTGTGGCATGAAGGTCCAAGTGAAGAGCTTGAGACTGAGTGGTTAAAGTCGTGGTCCAAAGCAAAAAGAGTGTGCTTAAGAGCTCTGGGCACCTCTAATTGGGGACTCTAGCAAAGCTGAGTCATAATCTGAAAAGGTTCACCCAGTTATGTGTCTGTGGCATTTATGTATCCGGTGGTAATACTGGAAAACAAAGTGCTTAGGGTCACGGCCGAGACTCATAAAGTAACTGTGTTCAAGAATCAACACACTGAACTAGGAGAATTAATAACACTATCTGAATTCTGAGTTCCTATAGATGCCAATCATTTTGAACTTCAAAGGATAAAGTGAGATGCCAAAACTGTTCAGAAGCAAAAAGGCTACAAGTCCCGCTCATCTAATTGGAACTGAGCTTCATTGATATTTGAAATTCATTGTATATTCTCTTCTTTTTATCCTATTTTATTTTTAGTTGCTTGGGGACAAACAACAATTTAAGTTTGGTGTTGTGATGAGCGAATAATTTATACCCTTTTTGACATTGTTTTTACATAGTTTTTAGTATGTTTTAGTCACTTTTTATTATATTTTTATTAGTTTTTATTCAAAAATAACATTTCTGGATTTTACTATGAGTTTGTGTGTTTTTCTATAATTTCAGGTAAATTCTGGCTGAAATTGAGGGACCTGAGCAAAAATCTGATTCAGAGGCTAAAAAAGGACTGCAGATGTTGTTGCATTCTGACCCTCCTGCACTCGAAATAGATTTTCTGGAGTTATAGAAGCCCAATCGGCGCGTTCTCAATTGTGTTAAAAATTAGACATCCTGGGCTTTCCAAAAATATATAATAGTCCATACTTGGCCCGAGATTTGATAGCTCAAAACTGGCGTTTAAACGCCAGCTCCTTACCCTTTTCTGGCGTTAAACGCCAGAACTGGCATAAAAGTTGGAGTTAAACGCCCAAACTGGCACAAAAGCTGGAGTTCAATGCCAGGAATAGCCTATGCACGTGAAAGCTTCAGTGCTCAGCCCAAACAAACACCAAGTGGGCCCCAGAAGTGGATTTCTGCACTATCTATCTTAGCTTACTCATTTTCTGTAAACCTAGGTTACTAGTTGAGTATAAAAACTACTTTTAGAGATTTATTTTGTACCTCATGACATTTTTTACATCTGAATTTTGTATCTTCTATGGCATGAGTCTCTAAACTCCATGGTTGGGGGTGAGGAGCTCTGCTTTGTCTCGATGGATTAATGCAATTACTACTGTTTTCCATTCAATCACGCTTGTTTCTATTCTAAGATATTCACTCGCACTTCAACATGATGAATGTGATGATCGGTGACACTCATCACCATTCTCAACCTATGAATGCATGCCTGACAACCACTTCCGTTCTATCTTAGATTGAGTGTGTATCTCTTTGGTTCCTAGTTTACGAGTTTGATTGCCTCTCCTGACAACAGAGCATTCAAATCTGTGAGATCAGAGTCTTCGTGGTATAAGCTAGAATCAATTGGCAGCATTCTTGAGATCCGAAAAGTCTAAACCTTATCTGTGGTATTCTGAGTAGGATTCGGGAAGGGATGACTGTGACGAGCTTCAAACTCACAATTGATGGACGCAGTGACAGTGTGCAAAAGGATCAATGAATCTTATTCCAACACTAGTGAGAATCGACAGATGATTAGCCCTACAAAACCCGTAGCTGGACCATTTTCACTGAGAGAACGGATGGTAGCTATTGACAACGGTGATCCACCAACATACAACTTGCCATGGAAGGAGCCTTGCGTGCATGAAGAAGAAGACAGTAGGAAAGCAGAGATTCAAAAGACAGAGCATCTCCAAAACCTCAACCTGTTCTCCATTACTGCATAATAAGTATTATTTAATCCATGTTCTTTTACTCATTCCAATTAAAACTGAGAATTATTATTGATATTCCGAATAAGAGTTACAAGATAACCATAGCTTGCTTCAAGCCGACAATCTCCGTGGGATCGACCCTTACTCACGTAAGGTATTACTTGGACGACCCAGTACACTTGCTGGTTAGTTGTGCGGAATTGCAAAAGTGTGATTGTGATTTCGTGCACCACCTATGCACGTGTAAAGCTCAATGCTCAGCCCAAGTACACACCAAGTAGGCCCCGGAAGTGGATTTCTGCACTATCTGTATTT
The DNA here is from genome assembly GCF_003086295.3 of Arachis hypogaea. Classification (NCBI taxonomy): domain Eukaryota; kingdom Viridiplantae; phylum Streptophyta; class Magnoliopsida; order Fabales; family Fabaceae; genus Arachis; species Arachis hypogaea. The sequence continues at coordinate 27,555,389 of NC_092049.1, forward strand.
AGTTACTCATTTTTCTGTAAACCTAGGTTACTAGTTTAGTATAAAAACTACCTTTAGAGATTTATTTTATATCTTTGAAAAATCTTTGATAGACAATCTTAGGCTATCATAGACCATTGTTCATGTTTTGGGGGCTAGCCTCACGGCTATGCCTAACCCTTTTTCACTTATGTATTTTCTACGGTGGAGTTTCTACACCCCATAGATTAAGGTGTGGAGCTCTGCTGTTCTTCATGAATTAATGCAAGTACTATTGTTTTTCTTTCAATTCATGCATACTTCTTCTCTAAGATATACTCTCGTTCTTAATTCAGTTAAGTCAGAATGAAGGGGTGACCCGTGACAATCACCCAATCTTCATTACTCACTTAGCCAAGATCCGCGTGCCTGACAACCACAAAGCGGTCTACATGATGTTCAACATAGTCATTGGATGACAGCTGGAGTATATTCTCTTGGATATCTAATTCATGGACCGAGTCCGTGAGATTAGTATCTTCGTGGTATAGGCTAGAACCAATTGGGAGCCATTCCTGGGATCTGCAAAGTCTAAACCTTGTCTGTGGTATTCCGAGTAGGATCCGGGAAGGAATGACTATGACAATCTTCAAACCTACGAATGTTGGGCGCAGTGACAGTGTGTGATGAGCAGATAATTTATACACTTTTTGGCATTGTTTTTACATAATTTTCAGTATGATTTAGTTAGTTTTTAGTATATTTTTATTAGTTTTTAAATAAAAATCAAATTTCTGGACTTTACTATGAGTTTGTATATTTTTCTGTGATTTCAGGTATTTTCTGGCTGAAATTGAGGGACTTGAGCAAAAATCAGATTCAGAGGTTGAAGAAAGACTGCAGATGCTGTTGGATTTTGACCTCCCTGCACTCAAAGTGGATTTTCTGGAGCTACAGAACTCCAAATGGCACGCTCTCAATTGCGTTGGAAAGTAGACATCCAGGGCTTTCCATCAATATATAATAGTCCATACTTTGCCCGAGTTTAGACGATGCAAACTGGCGTTCAACGCCAGTTCCATGCTGCATTCTGGAGTCAAACGCCAGAAACAGGTTGCAAAGTGGAGTTAAACGCCAGAAACAGGTTACAAACAGGCGTTCAACTCCAAGAAAGACCTCTACACGTGTAAAGCTCAATGCTCAGCCCAAGCACACACCAAGTGGGCCCCGGAAGTGGATTTCTGCATCATTTACTCATTTCTATAAACCCTAGTAACTAGTTTAGTATAAATAGGACTTTTTACTATCTTTGTAGGGGATCTTTGATCAGTTTTATGCTATCTTAGACTTTCATGGGGGCTGGCCATTCGGCCATGCTTGGACCATTATCACTTATGTATTTTCAAACGGTAGAGTTTCTACACACCATAGATTAAGGTGTAGAGCTCTGCTGTTCCTCATGAATTAATACAAAGTACTACTATTTTTCTATTCAATTCAAGCTTATTCCTTTTCTATGATATCCATTCGCACCCAAGAACATGATGAATGTGATGATTATGTGACGCTCATAATCATTCTCACTTATGAACGCGTGCCTGACAAATACTTCCATTCTACATGCAAACAAGCTAGAATGAGTATCTCTTAGATATCTAATACAGTGGACCGAGTCCGAGATATTAGAATCTTCGTGGTATAAGTTAGAACCCATAGATGGCCATTCCTAAGATCCGAAAAGTCTAAACCTTGTCTGTGGTATTCCGAGTCGGATCTGGGAAGGGATGGCTGTGACGAGCTTCAAACTCGCGAGTGCTGGACGTAGTGACAGACGCAAAAGGATAGTAAATTCTATTCCAGTATGATCGAGAACTAACAGATGATTAGCCATGCAGTGACAGCGCATTGGACCATTTTCACAGAGAGGATGGGATGTAGCCATTGACAACGGTGATGCCCTACATAAAGCTTGCCATGGAAAGGAGTAGGAATGGTTGGATGAAGACAGCAGGAAAGCAGAGGTTCAAAGGAACGAAAGCATCTCTACACGCTTATCTGAAACTCTCACCAATGAATTACATAAGTATCTCTATCCTATTTTAATTATCTTTTAGTATACTATAATCTCTTAATACATTTGAATCCGCCTGACTGAGATTTACAAGGTGACCATACCTTGCTTCAAGCCGACAATCTCTGTGGGATCGACCCTTACTCACGTAAGGTTTATTTCTTAGACGACCCAGTCCACTTGCTGGTCAGTTGTGCGAAGTTGTGACAAATAATTAAGATTATGAACGTGCGTACCAAGTTTTCAGCACCGTTACCAAGGAATGGAACCGTCACGATTTCTGCGCACCAAGTTTTTGGTGCCGTTGCCGGGGATTGTTCGAGTTTGAACAACTGACGGTTCATCTTGTTGCTCAGATTAGGTAATTTTATTTTAATTTTAAGCTTTTTATTTCTTATTTTCGAAAAATACAAAATTTTTTTCTTCTTTTTCGTTTTTCCCAATTAAATTTCGAAAAAAATAAAAAAAGTTTAATAAAATAATAAAACCAAAAATATTTTGTGTTTCTTGTTTGAGTCTAGAGTCAAGTTTTAAGTTTGGTGTCAATTGCATCTTTTTAATTTTCTAAAAATTATTTTCGAAAATTTCATGCATTGCATTCTTCATGATCTTCAAGTTGTTCTTGGCCAGTCTTCTTGTTTGATCTTCATATTTTCTTGTTTGTGTCTTTTCTTGTTTTTCATATGCATTTTCAATTTGTTAATATCTAAAGAATAAAAATTTTTAAGTTTGGTGTCTTGCATGTTTTTTTTTCTTTAAAATTTTTCAAAAATAAGTTCTTGGTGTTCATCTTGACATTCAAAGTGTTTTTGGTGTTCATCTTAACATTCATAGTGTTCTTGCATGCATCATTTGTTTTGATCCAAAAATTTTCATGCATTATGTCTTTTTTGTGTTTTTCTCTTTCATCTTTAAAATTTCAAAAATCAAAAAAGTATCTTTCCCTTTTTCTCTCATAAATTTTCGAAAATTTGGGTTGACTTTTTCAAAATTTTTAAAATCTAGTTGTTTCTTATAAGTCAAATCAAATTTTCAATTTAAAAATTCTATCTTTTTTAAATCTTTTTCAAAAATCAAATCTTATTCAATTCTTCTTTCATATTTTCGAAAATTTCAAATTAATTTTCAAAATTTTTTCTTATTTTTATTCCATATTTTCGAATTCAATGCTAACAATTAATGTGATTGATTCAAAAATATTAAGTTGTTACTTACCTATTAAGAAAGGTTCAATATTTAAATTTTAAAATCATATCTTTTAGTTTCTTGTTAGTCAAGTAATAAACTTTAATTTTCAAAATCAAATCTTTTTAATTTCCTTTTCAAATCCTTTTCAAAATGATTTTCAATCATATCTCTCAATCATATCTTTTTCAAAATCAATTTCAAAATCTTTTCTAACTTCTTATCTTTTTCAAAACAATTTTCAAATATTTTTCAATCAATCTTATCTTTTTGTTTCAATCATATCTTTTTCAAAACTACCTAACTAATTTTCTCTCTAATTTTCGAAAATCACCTTCATCTTTTTCAAAATTCCTTTTTAATTAACTAATTATTTTAATTTGTAATTTTAATTTTATTTCTTTTCTAATTTTCAAATTTTATTTTAATTTCAAATTAAAAACAAAAATATTTTTATTTTAATTTGTTTAATTTTCGAAAATTCCCTCTCTCTCATCTCCTTCTAATTATTTATTTATTTATTTATTTACTAACACTTCTCTTCATCTCAAAATTCGAACCCTCTCTTCCTCTTGGTGTTCGAATTTCTCTTCTTTTATTCTTATCTTCTTCTACTCACATAAAGGAATCTCTATACTGTGACATAAAGGATTCCATTTTTTGTGTTCTCTTCTTTTTCATATGAGCAAGAACAAGGATAAGAACATTCTTGTTGAAGCTAATCCTGAACCTGAAAGGACTCTGAAGAGGAAGCTAAGGGAAGCCAAAGCACAACTCTCTGGAGAAAATCTGACAGAAATTTTCGAAAAAGAAGGAGACATGGCCGAAAATAATAACAATGCAAGGAAGTTGCTTGGTGACTTTACTGCACCAAATTCCAATTTACATGGAAGAAGCATCTCAATCCCTGCCATTGGAGCAAACAATTTTGAGCTTAAACCTCAATTAGTTTCTCTGATGCAACAGAACCGCAAGTTTCATGGACTTCTATCTGAATATCCTTTTTCAGTTCTTAACTGAATTTTTGCAGATCTGTGATGCTGTTAAGACCAATGGGGTTGATCCTGAGGTCTACAGGCTTATGCTTTTCCCGTTTGCTGTAAGAGACAGAGCTAGAGTATGGTTGGACTCTCAACCTAAAGATAGCCTGAACTCTTGGGATAAGCTGGTCACGGCTTTTTTAGCCAAGTTCTTTCCTCCTCAAAAGCTTAGCAAGCTTAGAGTGGATGTTCAAACCTTCAGACAAAAGGAAGGTGAATCCATCTATGAAGCTTGGGAGAGATACAAGGAACTGACCAAAAAGTATCCTTCTGACATGCTTTCAGAATGGACCATCCTGGATATATTCTATGATGGTCTGTCTGAGTTATCAAAGATGTCACTAGACCATTCTGCAGGTGGATCCATTCACCTAAAGAAAACACCTGTAGAAGCTCAAGAATTCATTGACATGGTTGCAAATAACCAGTTCATGTACACTTCTGAAAGGAATCCTGTGAATAATGGGACGCCCATGAGGAAGGGAGTTCTTGAAATTGATACTCTGAATGCCATATTGGCTCAGAATAAAATATTGACTCAGAAAGTCAATATGATCTCTCAGAGTCTGAATGGATTGAAGGAATCATCCAACAGTACTAAAGAGGCATCTTCTGAAGAAGAAGCTTATGATCCTGAGAACCCTGCAATAGCAGAGGTGAATTACATGGGTGAACCCTATGGAAACACCTATAATCCCTCATGGAGAAATCATCCAAATTTCTCATGGAAGGATCAACAAAAGCCTCAACAAGGCTTTAACAATGGTGGAAGAAACAGGTTTAGCAATAGCAAGCCTTTTTCATCATCTACTCAGCAAAAGACAGAGAGCTCTGAGCAGAATCCATCTAGCTTAGCAAATATAGTCTCTGATCTATCTAAGGCCACTTTAAGTTTCATGAATGAAACAAGGTCCTCCATTAGAAATTTGGAGGCACAAGTGGGCCAGCTGAGTAAAAGAGTCACTGAAACTCCTCCTAGTACTCTCCCAAGCAATACAGAAGAGAATCCAAAAAGAGAGTGCAAGGCCATTGATTTAACCATCATGGCCGAACCTACAAGGGAGGGAGAAGACGTGAATCCCAGTGAGGAAGACCTCCTGGGACGTCCAGTCATCAACAAGGAGTTTCCTTCTGAGGAACCAAAGGAATCTGAGGCTCATCTAGAGACCATAGAGATTCCATTGAACCTTCTTATGCCATTCATGAGCTCTGATGAGTATTCTTCTTCTAAAGAGAATGAAGATGTCACAGAAGAGCAAGTTGCCAAGTACCTTGGTGCAATCATGAAACTGAATGCCAAATTATTTGGTAATGAGACTTGGGAAGCTGAACCTCCCTTGCTCATCAATGAACTAGGTGATCTGGATCAACTGACATTGCCTCAGAAGAAATAGGATCCTGGAAAGTTCTTAATACCTTGTACCATAGGCACCATGACCTTTGAGAAGGCTCTATGTGACCTTGGATCAGGGATAAACCTCATGCCACTCTCTGTAATGGAGAAACTGGAAATCTTTGAGGTGCAAGCTGCCAGAATCTCATTAGAGATGGCAGACAACTCTAGAAAACAGGCTTATGGACAAGTAGAGGACGTGCTAGTAAAGGTTGAAGGCCTTTACATCCCTGCTGATTTCATAATCCTGGATACTGGGAAGGATGAGGATGAATCCATCATCTTTGGAAGACCTTTCCTAGCCACAGCAAGGGCTGTGATTGATGTGGACAGAGGAGAATTGATCCTTCAACTGAATGAGGGTAACCTTGTGTTTAAAACTCAAGGATCTCCTTCTGCGACCATGGAGAGGAAGCACGAAAAGCTTCTCTCACTGCAGAGTCAACCAAAGCCCCCACAGTCAAACTCTAAGTTTGGTGTTGGGAGGGCACAACCAAACTCTAAGTTTGGTGTTGAACCCCCACATTCAAACTCTAAGTTTGGTGATGGGAGGTTCCAACCTTGCTCTGAACATATGTGAGGCTCCATGAGAGCTCACTGTCAAGCTATTGACATTAAAGAAGCGCTTGTTGGGAGGTAACCCAATGTTATCTAATTATATTTTTTTATTTTCCATTGTTATTTTATGTTTTCTTTAGGTTGATGATCATGTGAAGTCACAAAAACTACTGAAAAATAAAAAAATAGAGTGAAAAATAGAATGAAAAGCAGCACACCCTGGAGGAGAACAGTCTGGCGTTTAACGCCAGAAACAGGCACCAAGCTGGCGTTTAATGCCAGAAACAAGCATCTACCTGGCGTTAAACGCCAGAACAGAGCATGGAAGTGGCGTTTAACGCCAGAAACAGGCAGCAGTCTGGCGTTAAATGCTAGGATTGCATGTATAGGGCGTTTTACACGTCTAAAGGGTACAAGGATAAAAAATCCTTGACACTTCAGGATCTGTGGACCTCACAGGATCCCCACCTAACCCTATTCTCTCCCCTTCACACCTTTTCATAACTCTCTTCCCCAAATGCCCTTCACCAATCACTTCAATCACTCTTTTCCATCACCCCCTCACCACTCACATCCATCTTCTCTTCCCCAGAAACCCCACCTACCTTCAAATTCAAAATATTTTCCCTCCCAAACCCAACCCTAAATGGCCGAACCCTAAATCCCTCCACACCTCTATATAAACCCCTCATTCCTTCTTCTATTTCATACAACACGACCCTCTCTTCTTCCACTTGGCCGAAACCTACTCTCTCTCTCTCCTCCATTTCTCTTCTTCTTCTACTTCTTTCTTTCTTTTTTTGCTTGGGGACGAGCAAACATTTTAAGTTTGGTGTGGTAAAAGCATAGCTTTTTGTTTTTTCATAACCATTTATGGCACCTAAGGCCAGAGAAACCTCTAGAAAGAGGAAAGGGAAGGCAATTGCTTCCACCTCTAAGTCATGGGAGATGGAGAGATTCATCTCAAAGGTCCATCAAGACCACTTCTATGAAGTTGTGGCCAAGAAGAAAGTGATCCCTGAGGTTCCTTTCAAGCTCAAAAGGAATGAGTATCCGGAGATCCGACTTGAGATTCAAAGAAGAGGTTGGGAAGTTCTCACCAACCCCATTCAACAAGTTGGGATCCTAATGGTTCAAGAGTTCTATGTAAACGCATGGATCACAAGGAACCATGATCAAAATGTGAACCCAAATCCAAAGCATTGGCTTACTATGGTTCGGGGAAAATACTTAGATTTCAGTCCAGAAAATGTAAGGCTGGCGTTCAACTTGCCAATGATGGAAGAGAACGCACGCCCCTACACAAGAAGGGTCAACTTTGATCAAAGGTTGGACCAAGTCCTCATAGACATATGTGAGGAAGGAACTCAATGGAAAATTGACTTAAGAGGCAAGCCAGTTCAATTAAGAAGGCATGACCTCAAACCAGTGGCTAGGGGATGGCTAGAGTTTATTCTACGCTCAATCATTCCTACTAGTAACCGGTCTGAAGTTACTATAGACCGGGCCATCATGATCTATAGTATCATGATTGGAGGAGAGGTGGAAGTTCATGAGATTATACCTCAAGAACTCTAAAAGGTGGCTGACAAGTCCTCCACTTGGGCAAGGTTAGCCTTTCCTCACCACATATGCCACATCTGCAATTCGGCTGAAATTGACATAGAGGGAGATATCCTCATTGAAGAGGATAAGCCCATCACTAAGAAAAGGATGGAGCAAATAAGAGATCATGGACCTCAACATGAGCATGAGGAGATTCCTCACCATGAAATCCCTGAGATGCCTCAGGGGATGCACTTTCCTCCACAGAATTATTGGGAACAAATCAACACTTCCCTAGGAGAATTAAGTTCCAACATGGGACAACTAAGGGTGGAGCATCAAGAGCACTCCATCATCCTCCATGAAATTAGAGAAGATCAAAGAGCTATGAGGGAGGAGCAAGAAAGACAAGGAAGAGACATAGAGGAGCTCAAGAGCACCATTGGTTCTTCAAGAAGAGGAAGACGCCACCCTCACTAAGGTGGACTCATTCCTTAATCTCCTTGTTTATTTATTTTCCTATTTTTTGATTTTTGAGCTTTATGTTTTATTTATGTTTGTGTCTTTACTATATGATCACTAGTGTCTAAGTGTCTATGCCTTAAAATTATGAATATGAATCCATCACCTCTCTTAAATGAAAACTGTTTTAATTACAAAAGAACAAGAAGTACATGGTTTCGAATTCATCCTTGAAACTAGTTTAATTATTTTTATGTGGTGGCAACACTTTTTATTTTCTGAATGAATGCTTGAACAGTGCATATGTCTTTTGAAGTTGTTGTTTATGAATGTTAAATATGTTGGCTCTTGAAAGAATGATAAAAAGGAGAAATGTTATTTGATAATCTGAAAAATCATAAAAATGATTCTTGAAGCAAGAAAAAACAGTGAATACAAAAGCTTGTAGAAAAAAAAATATGCGAAAAAAAAGAGAAAAAGAAAAAGAAAAAGTAAGTAGAAAAAGCCAAAAGCTCTTTAAACCAAGAGGCAAGAGCAAAAAGCCAATAGCCCTTAAAACCAAAAGGCAAGGGTAATAAAAAGGATCCAAGGCTTTGAGCATCAGCGGATAGGAGGGCCTAAAGGAATAAAATCCTGGCCTAAGCGGCTAAACCAAGCTGTCCCTAACCATGTGCTTGTGGCGTGAAGGTGTCAAGTGAAAACTTGAGACTGAGCGGTTAAAGTCAAGGTCCAAAGCAAAAATAAGAGTGTGCTTAAGAACCCTGGACACCTCTAATTGGGGACTTTAGCAAAGCTGAGTCACAATCTGAAAAGGTTCACCCAGTTATGTGTCTGTGGCATTTATGTATCCGGTGGTAATACTGGAAAACAAAGTGCTTAGAGCCACGGCCAAGACTCATAAAGTAGCTGTGTTCAAGAATCAACATACTGAACTAGGAGAATCAGTAACACTATTTGAATTCTAAGTTCCTATAGATGCCAATCATTCTGAACTTCAATGGATAAAGTGAGATGCCAAAACTATTCAAGAGGCAAAAAGCTACAAGTCCCGCTCATCTTATTGGAGCTAAGTTTCATTAATATTTTGGAATTTATAGTATATTCTCTTCTTTTTATCCTATTTGATTTTCAGTTGCTTGGGGACAAACAACAATTTAAGTTTGGTGTTGTGACGAGCGGATAATTTATACGCTTTTTGGCATTGTTTTTACATAGTTTTTAGTATGATTTAGTTAGTTTTTAGTATATTTTTATTAGTTTTTAAATAAAAATCACATTTCTGGACTTTACTATGAGTTTTTGTATTTTTCTGTGATTTCAGATATTTTCTGGCTGAAATTGAGGGACTTGAGCAAAAATCAGATTCAGAGGTTGAAGAAGGACTGCAGATGCTGTTGGATTCTTACCTCCCTGCACTCAAAATGGATTTTCTGGAGCTACAGAACTCCAAATGGCACACTCTCAATTGCGTTGGAAAGTAGACATCCAGGGCTTCCCAGCAATATATAATAGTCCATACTTTGCCCGAGTTTAGATGACGCAAACTGGCGTTTAACGCCAGTTCCATGCTGCATTCTGGAGTCAAACGCCAGAAACAGGTTGCAAAGTGGAGTTAAACGCCAGAAACAGGTTACAAACTGGCGTTCAACTCCAAGAAAGACCTCTACATGTGTAAATCTCAATGCTCTGCCCAAGCACACACCAAGTGGGCCCCGGGAGTGGATTTCTGCATTATTTACTCATTTCTGTAAACCCTAGTAACTAGTTTAGTATAAATAGGACTTTTTACTATCTTTGTAGGGGATCTTTGATCAGTTTTATGCTATCTTAGACTTTCATGGAGGCTGGCCATTCGGCCATGCCTGGACCATTATCACTTATGTATTTTCAAACGGTAGAGTTTCTACACACCATAGATTAAGGTGTGGAGCTCTGCTGTTCTTCATGAATTAATACAAAGTACTACTATTTTTCTATTCAATTCAAGCTTATTCCTGTTCTAAGATATCCATTCGCACCCAAGAACATGATGAATGTGATGATTATGTGACGCTCATCATCATTCTCACTTATAAATGCGTGCCTGACAAATACTTCCGTTCTACATGCAAACAAGCTAGAATGAGTATCTCTTAGATATCTAATACAGAGGACCGAGTCCGAGATATTAGAATCTTTGTGGTATAAGCTAGAACCTATGGATGGCCATTCCTGAGATCCAAAAAGTTTAAACCTTGTCTGTGGTATTCCGAGTAGGATCTGGGAAGGGATGGCTGTGACGAGCTTCAAACTCGCGAGTGCTGGGCGTAGTGACAGACGCAAAAGAATAGTAAATCCTATTCTAGTATGATCGAGAACCGACAGATGATTAGCCATGCAGTGACAGCGCATTGGACCAATTTCACAGAGAGGATGGGATGTAGCCATTGACAACGGTGATGCCCTACATAAAGCTTGCCATGGAAAGGAGTAGGAATGGTTGGATGAAGACAACAGGAAAGCAGAGATTCAGAGGAACGAAAGCATCTCTACACGCTTATCTGAAACTCTCACCAATGAATTACATAAGTATCTCTATCTTATTTTAATTATCTTTTAGTATACTATAATCTCTTAATACATTTGAATCCGCCTGACTGAGATTTACAAGGTGACCATAGCTTGCTTCAAGCCGACAATCTCCGTGGGATCGACCCTTACTCATGTAAGGTTTATTACTTGGACGACCCAGTGCACTTGCTGGTCAGCTGTGCGAAGTTGTGACAAAGAATTAAGATTATGAACGTGCGTATAAAGTTTTCAGCGCCGTTACCAAGGAATGGAACCGTCACGATTTCTGGATTTATATTCATAACTTTAAGGCATAGACACTTATACACTAGTGATCATATAGTAAAGACACAAACATAAATAAAACATAAAGCTCAAAAATCGAAAAACAGAAAAATAAATAAACAAGGAGATTAACGAATGAGTACACCTTAGTGAGGGTGGCGTCTTCCTCTTCTTGAAGAACCAATGGTGCTCTTGAGCTCCTCTATGTCTCTTCCTTGTCTTTCTTGCTCCTCCCTCATAGCTCTTTGATCTTCTCTAATTTCATGGAGGATGATGGAGTACTCTTGATGCTCCACCCTTAGTTGTCCCATGTTGGAACTTAATTCTCCTAGGAAAGTGTTGATTTGTTCCCAATAATTTTGTGGAGGAAAGTGCATCCCCTGAGGCATCTCAAGGATTTCATGGTGAGGAATCTCCTCATGCTCATGTTGAGGTCCATGATCTCTTGTTTGCTCCATCCTTTTCTTAGTGATGGGCTTGTCCTCTTCAATGAGAATGTCTTTGGCCTTAGGTGCCCTAGATTGTTATGGAAAAATAAAAAGCAATGCTTTTACCACAACAAACTTAAAATGTTTGCTCGTCCCCGAACAAAAGAAGAAAGAAAAAAGGAGTAGAAAAAGAAAAATGGAGGAGAGAAAGATGTGTGAATGGTTCGGCCAAGGGGGTTTTAGATGGTTATGATGTGTGAAAAGGAAGGAGTGATGGTTTGAATGTGAGTGGGTGGGTGTAGGTGGGTTGTATGATGGTTTTGGAGGAGTAATGGAGGTGATTGATGGAGGTTATTTTGGGGAAGAGGGTTATGGAAAGGTGTGAATGAGGAGAGAAGAAGTGGTGGGGATCCTATGGGGTCCACAGATCCTGTGGGGTCCACAGATCCTGTGGGGTCCACAGATCCAGTTGGGCCAAGGACTTATTGACGATTGGATTTTTGACGGTTTAGGATTTCACAAATGAATTCTCGTTGTAAAGTATAGTTTCTAAACCAAGCAATAATCCTTTCATACAAAAAGTTGTTTGTCACTAGTACAAACCCCTAAAATTTATAAACCGAAGTATTGGACCTCGGGTCGTTCTCCCTAGGAATTACAATGAAGTGTCTCGTTATTGGTTATGAGTTATTTTGGGGTTTTGGATAAGAGACATGAAAGTAAATGGCAATGAAAATAAACTAACAACTATAAAACACTCTTGGCAAGGTATGAAAATTAGAAGTCCTATCCTAGTTATCCTTCTCAATTGTGATGAGAATTGTTCATTGCTACCACTTAGTTAACCCTTACTAAATAAAGGAAGGTCAAGTGGATGAATTGACTTGAGCCACAAGTCCTAGCCAACTCCCAAGGAAAGACTAGCTTTAGTGCACTCCAAACCAATTAGCAATCTCTCCAATTATCAATCAACAAAGGAATTAGATAACTCAAGTGTCACTAATTACTCTACCTAGGCCAAGAGGAACAAAATCTATACTAAAATCCAACCAAGCATTTCATCGAACACTTGGAAGGCATAAAAGAAAAGCAAAGTAAATTGATAACAAAAATAGAATCTAACAACAATTATGGTAATGAACTAATAACCACAATCAAAAGGAACACAATTATTATGAATTACATCTAATTGAATTGAAAGAAAATAGAAGGAGCAAAAGTAGATCTACAACAAAACCTAAGAACAACATAAAGGAAATTACAACAAAAGAATAGAAGAAGAATGAATGTAACAACAAGGAATTGAGAGGTAGAAGGAGATGAAAGCATGAATTAAAATCTAGATCTAAGATTATTGAACTAAACCTAATCCTAATTCTAGAGAGAAGTGAGAGCTTCTCTCTCTAGAAACTAACTCTCAAAACTAATCTAAACTAAAAGTGATTAGTGGTTGGGAATGATGATGATCATTCCTTGTGATCTCATGCCTTCCCCTTAATCCTTCATCCTTTTATTCCTTTCCCTTAGCAATTTGGCGCCAAAAATGGGTTCAGAAACCCTCTCAAATCGCCAGGCACGTGTTGCATTAATGAGGTCATGTGCCAGCATCGGCGCGTGCGCGCATGGTACGCGTGCGCGTCCCTGGTCGATTCTGCAATGTGCGCGCGAGCGCCTTGTGCGCGTGCGCGTGCATGGCTGACTTTGCTTCTTTGACTTTTTATGCTTCTCTCCACTTGTATGCTTCCTTCCTTGCTTCCTTTGATCCATGCCTAGCCTATTTCAATCCTGGAATTACTAGCAAACACCTCAAGGCATCTTATGGAATCAAAGAAGAACTAGAATTCATCAAAATAAGGTTTAGAAAGCATGTTTTTACACTTAAGCACAAATATGGGAGAGATAACAAAATCATGCTAATTCCTAGGCTAAATGTGACAAAAGGTTATCAAAATACTCTAAATTCAATGCAAAACAAACCGTCAAATTGGGGTTTGTCAACCTCCCCACACTTAAGCCTTAGCATGTCCTCATGCTAAAATAAGAAGGAACTAAGGGTTATGACATTTATTGAATGCAACTAAACTATATGAGTCCTATCTGAATGCAATTATCTAAAGCAATTGGAAATGCTCAGTTCAAACAAATCAATCCCCAAGAGAGCATGTGTAAGCACAAGAGCTAGGTAATAAGGACTAAGTCCAAACCACAATTGTATTGAATTGTCAAAAGAGTTCAAACTTGCAAGATTATAGATAATATGGGTGAACACATGTGATTGAACTTTTGAACCCTCACCGGATGTGTATCCGCTCTATTCACTCAAGTGTTTAAGGGTTAATTCACTCAATTCTCTTCTAATCGTGTTTTCCAAAATTTGGTTTTCTTCTAACAATCAACATTTATTCAATGCATGCATACATTCATCATGAGGTCTTTCATTTAGGTTGTAATGGGGTTAGGGTCAAGGTAGGATCATTTATGGTCAAGTGGACTAGGATTTGAATCTTTGATTAGCATAGACTTTCCCACCTAACCTATTTAATGACCTATACAAATGCGAGCTATTCTAACTACCCATTCTTCACTTTTTCTTACATACTCATGCATTTTCTTTTCATTTCTCAACACTTATGCATTGATTCTTAGTGAGCTTCACTTTGGGGCATTTTGTCCCCTTTATTGCTTCTCTCTCTTTTTTTTTCTTTTTCTATATACATCTTTTTCTTTTCTTTTCATCATATATAATTTTTTTTCTTTATATATATATATTTCTTTTCTTTTTTTCTCTTTCAAACTAAATACGAGAACATCAATGCATAAGGTCTCTACATTTAACCAATACATGAATATGTGCCCAATTCCTAAACATAAAAGTGTACTGCCTCTTTTTATCCCATCCACTGTTCCCAAGCCTCACCAACTTTGAATAATAAAACACTCTCACTAGCCTAGGTCAATCAAGGATCCAAACAAGGACTTTTCATTGGTTTTCTGCCTTAGGCTTGTAATGTGCTAAAATAAGAATAAGTTGGTTAAGCATAGGCTCAAAGTTGGCTAACAATGGAGAGTAAAAAGGTTGGCTATTTGGGTAAGTGGCTAATGAAAGAATGGCCTCAATCATATAAATGCACAAACACAAGAGATAAACGGATATATAGAATCAAGCAAATCAAGGATCACAATCATGGAAAGAGAGCAATTTCACACAAGAATGGAAAATAAGTGGTTATAAAATGTAACCACATTAATAGGCTCAAGTCTCACAAGCTTGTGTTCTCAATTCAATACATGCTTCACAAGGTATGAAATTCAAGCAAGTTTCAAAAATTCTCTTCCAATCAATTGGGTTAAAGCCCTGTATTTAAACTTCTTGAAAAATATCAATGTTTGACTAAGTATTGTTGTGATTGAAAAGTTCAAAAATATTCTCAGTTCACCCTTTCCTTTTTCACTTAGAACCTAATATTTTATGCAAAAGGGTGACTAAATATTTGCAATCCAAAGCATGATTTCTAATCACAACTACAAACTAAAAACAAAGATAAACAAAATGTATAAAGAAGAATCCAACTAAAAGTACGGAATCTATCATCCAAAACATCTAAAAATCCAAAAGCATCAAAATATCTAAAATCCAAGATAAGCAATAAAAGTATCCAAAGCAACTAGAAATGCATCAAAATATATACAAAGATGTGCAAAATGAGATAACTAGGCCGAAAAGTTCACCGGTTCCCAAATAATGCTACCGGTGCACTCCCCACACTTAAAACCAAGCATCGTCCTCGATGCTAAACCGGAGGGTCAGTGGGAGGTACAACGATAGGCTCTGGCTCTGACTGTGGCTGTGGGACCAGCTGAGTCTCCTGTGCCTGAGGTGGCTCTGTAGTGTCAGGGGCATCCTGTTGAACCGGCGCCTCCGCGTCCTCCTCCTGATGATCCAGCTCATCGGAGGCCGGAGAATCGGGAAGCGGAGGTAGCACAGCGCCCAGAGAGATAAGTGCCTGGTCTAT
The DNA here is from genome assembly GCF_003086295.3 of Arachis hypogaea. NCBI lineage: Eukaryota > Viridiplantae > Streptophyta > Magnoliopsida > Fabales > Fabaceae > Arachis > Arachis hypogaea. The sequence continues at coordinate 27,570,877 of NC_092049.1, forward strand.
CCGATCCAAACGGCGTCTGACATGGTGTCGCTCTCGCTCTAAGAACCGGAAGAGACGCTGGACCAGGAGATAGGTAGGCTCAGGTGCTGCTGGAGGGCCTGTAGATGGTGAAGGAGCTGCGGGTGTAGAAGATGATGGGCCAGCTGCAGGGGAAGGTGGTGAAGGTGTCCCTACGACAGCTCTAGCCCGAGAGCGGCGTCTAGCAGGTGGCTTCTCGTGCACCCAAACACCCCAGGGGATAGTAACCTCCCTGTCATCTGCATCAGCTGGTGGTGGTCGCACATCATCATCTGACCACGGGACATCAGCTAAGGCTGCCATACTCGTGACCAATGTAGGAAATGGAAGTAGGCCACGAATATGCACCCGCCACATGCACTGTCGGATAAGTCTAGGGAAAGAGACATCCTTCCCCTCCATAACACACCCGATCAGCAGAAGCATCTCCATGGGGACCTCAGAAAAGTTGGTGGTAGGCAGGACGTAGTGGGCGAAGATCATCTGCCAAGTCCTGGCCTCCCTAGTCAAATGAGTGAATAACATCCCCTTTGGCTTGGTGTTGCCCGCATCCATAACCCATGAAGCATCCGGTATCCCAATCACGCGCCGAAGCGCCTCATAATCAAAAGTCATGGTATGGATGGCTATCTCAGCCTGATGATGGGCACACAGGTCATGCGGAATGTGTCGGCAATGTAATGCCTCCCCAATGGCGGTCTCGGTGACCATAATCTCTCTGCCCCGCACCTGAACTGAGTCCAAAGTCGGACGGAAGAAGTTGCAGTAGAATTCCTTCACCCAAGATATATTTATGTCACCCAAATCCTGGTCAACAAAGTCAATACCTAACTCAAGGATCCGACCGGTAATGCGTCGTCTCACATCATTAGGTAGGAGCAACTTCTTCTCAATATTTAGCTTCGTTGTTCGATATCTAGAGAACCGAAGCTCACAGTAGAGATTGGGGAATTTGTCTGGATTGTTAGAAGGCAACTGCTGATTCTCTTTATCCTCGTCATGCAATGGATTCTTAGCATAGTTCTTGTAGATGGAAGGAATGGAGGGGGTAGAGTGTTTTCTCTTCTTAGAGGCGGTGGCTATGGCTTTGCCTTTATTCGACATCCTGAAAAATGTGATAGAATATATAAAACATTTAGCATGTAGCAAAAAATGGTCAGGTCATAACTGACAAAGAACAATCATGATGTCCCAATGAATATGCAAAAGTGAACAAGTAAACCAAAAAAATGCAAGCTTCATTAAAGTCAACAACTCATATTCACAAGGCAATAATATCATCATATAGTTGGAGGAATTTGTTAAAGATGGTTAAAGGTGAGTGGAAGTGGAATGGTTAAAGAAGTTAGTAAGTTAGAAAAGTAGGTTAGTGATATGATGATATTTATGCATAATGAAACGAAAAGTTGTGGTTTATGTTCACGATGATTGATGCAAGTCCGGAAAGTCAAACGGAAACGGAAATTTGCCCAAAACTGAAATAAAGATCAGGATGAAACTAATTTTCTTGAAAATCGGGCAGCATTCCGGCTTAAAATTGGACGTTCCCGGATAGCAAAATAGCACAATTAGCACAAAAATAGCATCAATCACGCACAGCAGCAAACAGATATTATTTGCTACACATATTGCATGGAATATCAACCCAAAACCAACATACCGTACCCAAGGAAACAAACAGCAGATATGCACATACGGAGTAATTATCAGGCCTAGAATCCTCTATCCAGCCCTAGCTACCTAACAGCAATTATATCTATCTAACCTAACATACAAAATTTGAATTTAGCTAACTAACATGCAATTCTAGGAACTAACACAAATGAACAAATAAAAAGGAAAAATAGAAAAAAGAGATAGCAGAAATGGAGCAGGAACCTGGGAGCCGGGAAGAACTGAAAATGGAAAGTGGGGACTACGATAGGGCAGGGGCAGCAGAGACAGACTGGCACCGCCGTGAACGGTGGCGCGGTGGCTCGAGAAACTGAGGGAAGGAGGGACGGCGATGGTGAGAGGGCGAGGAGGTCAGAGGAGTAAGAGAGAAGGGGAGAGAGAAGAGGGGAAGGCAGTGATGGTGGCGCGGCGGCGGAGATGGTGGCGCGGTGGGAGTTTGGCCGGGAGGAGGAAGAGAGGAGAGAGAGAGAGAGAGAGAGAGGGTGGGTGGTGGTGAGAGGGGAAGAGAATTGATGGCCAAGGACGGTGACGGAGGGGTAGGTCGTGCGGCGGCGACCGGCGCCGCTGCTGCGACGGCAGTTGGGGGAGAGAGATTGGAGAAATGGGGTGCACGACTGCGCAGTGTGCTACGCATGCTAGGGTTATCCCTATTTTTGAATCGGCGCGCGCGCGCACCTTGCGCGTCCGCGTCCATTGAGAGAACGTGAGTCCTACGTGTGTGCGTACAACGCGCTTAAGCAGGGATGAGCAAAATAGGAACGGACGCGTGCGCGTACCTTGCGCGCACGCGTGCGTGGAGTTGGGCTAGGGGCTTAGAGTTAGCCCAACTCAGGCCTAACTCTCTGGAGAATGGCCTGGGAGTCGCGCCACTAGATTTGCGCGCACGCGGCAAGTACGCATCCGCGTGCATTGAGGGGAATGGAGATCCACGCGTGAGCGTACAGTGCACGCTAACGTGGGGTGGCATATTAGGCAGGGGTGCGTGCGCGTACCTTGTGCGCACGCGTACATGAGATTGGGCCTGAGGCTTAGAATGGGCTTGAGGCACGCCCAACTCTCTGGTCCATGGCCTAGTTTGGTGGCACCACGCAAGGACGCGCGCGCGGCAAGTGCGCGTCCACGTACATGGACGAGTTGTGAAATGGCGCGCTGGCGCGATGGATGTGCTCGCGCAGATCGGGTTGGGCCTGGGGCCTAGAGCTAGCCCAGAAATGGCTTAACTCTCTGGGGTTTGGCTCAATCAATTGCAGCAAAATAATCGGCGCGGACGCGGCAGGTGCGCGTCCGCGTGGGTCAATGTTGGGCTTCAAGGCACAATGTTTGCCCAAGGGAAGCCCAACTCTCTGGAGTGTGGCTCGTGGTGCATGCGCGTCGGGACGCGTACGCGTACGTTGTGCGCGCGCGTCCACGCCCCCCCTCCCCCTTTTTTTTTTTTCGGAAGAAAAAACTTGCTGGGTGCTCCCCTTAGTGTTCACAACTCTTATTCACTCAACCATCATACAATTCACAAAAATGCAATTTTTGATATTATTCATCTACTACTAAACACAACATGCATGTGACTAAGCTAACAATTAAGTTGTACAAACAAATTATGTGAAATATCTACCTACAATGGTAACTCGAATCACTTATTAGGCAAATTCAAAAGAGAATGGAAAGAGTTTACCATGGTGGGGTGTCTCCCACCTAGCACTTTTAGTTTAAGTCCTTAAGTTGGACATTTTGAGATGCTTATTGTCATGGTGGCTTATGTTTGTACTCATCCTTGAATCTCCAAGGATCTTTGCTCCTCAATTGGTTGACAGAATTTCCAACCCTTTTCATCAAGTTTGGGCAAAGTTCTACCCAAGATATGAGTCCCCATAGTTGGTCTTCACATAGCGAACCGGGATCCCATATCTTGTTTTCGCACCCATCTTCGATGTGGTCTTCATACTTTGTCTTTCCGGGTGGTTGACATATAGAATTCTCTTTAACATACCAAACCTTCTGTTGAGACCCATGCAATGTGATATTCTTCCAATCATCGTTCCTATGCCTTGAAACTTTGACCTTAATGAGCCTAATTCCTAACTTGCAACCACTACACAATTCTCTTTTTCCCTTAAGTCCACAAAGAGCTCTAAGTTGTCCATTATTTTCAATCAAACCATATTCAAGTGGGAAATTAAAGTCTAGAGATAGAGATTTTACCCACTTAAATATTGTATTGGATGGTAACTTGGGAAGGGAGACCTCCCCACACTTAGACAATGCAAGGTCTACTTCCTTGTGCTCTTCTTTGTGTATTTCCACCTCTTTGCGGGCTTCCTTGATTTCAACCTTTCTCCTTTTATCACATAGCTTGGTGTTGTCTTCAAGAACTTTGATTTCTTGCTTAATGGGAGGTGGTTCAATTTTGGATAGAAATTCATTGATGAATAAATCCATTTCTTGGTCAACCTCTTCATATTCTTCAATTTCGATATACACCATGTCAACATTTTTCTCTTGGTAGCTCTCTTTCTCATTGCTCACCAAGGGTATGGGAGGTTGTGCACACTCTTTAATACTTTCAACTCCATGTCCAATGGGAGAGGATTCCATTGTAGAGAGAAATTCATCCATGATTGAATCCATCTCTTGATAAACCTCTTCCAAGTCTCCAACGATGATATGTCTTGGAGATTGCGCACCCTCCTCAACATCAATATCAAGCTTCGTGGAAGAGTCCTTCATGATGCTACATTCCCATGGACTTTCAACATCTCCGAGATCTTCAACCACTTCTTCCTTTTCTTCAATGATTATAGGTTCCTCTAGTTGCTCCAATACAAAATTTGACTCCTCCTTCTCCACCGAATTTTCCAATTTCTCCTTCATGCTTTGCTCTTCTTTTGACTTTTCACATGTGGTCACGGAAGTACCTTGAGTATTCAAGCATTGGTGGGCTAAAGTGTGCACCACCTTGGTCAAATTGGTCACAAACTCAAGTGTATCCCGCTTCATGGCTTCTTGTCCTTGGAGTAACAAAGTGAGGGGATCGTCTATTGGGGCTTGGGGTGAATAGGAAGGTTTATTATTTTGGAGAGAGGGTTCATGGTAGGAAGGTGGTTCTTCTTGGTAAGGGTATGGAGATGGTGAGGGTTGAGGTGGTTCATGGTAGTAATCTTGATAAGGTTGTGGTGGTTCTAAAGGTTCTTGCTCATAATGATCACAAGGATGTGGTATGGGTGATTGGTTATATGATGGATAAGGGTCACCTAAAGGTACTTGGTAGAAAGGGGCTTGTGAGTATGGTTGAGCATCATGTTGAGGATAAGATTCATAGGCATATGGTGGTGGTTGATTGTCATAAAAGGAGTCACCATAACCATTGAATTGACATGAATTAAGATGAGAATTATACCTATAAGTGTCCGAAGGTTGATGCCAATAGGAGTGATCAATTCCTTGAGGCTCCTCCCATCTTGGAGTGTTCCATCCTTGGTACATGTTAGCTTTGAAGTTCACATTCCCTACAATACAATTAGAGCCAAACTCATAGCCAAAGTGAGAATTCATTATGGAAAAACAAAATAAAACTAACAAAATCTAGTAAGCAAGCAAAAGACAAACTATTTACACTATTCACATATGTACAATAACCAATAACATAACACCATTGCTCATCCCCGGCAACGGCACCATTTTGACGATTGGATTTTTGACGGTTTAGAATTTCACAAATGAATTCTCGTTGTAAAGTATAGTTTCTAAACCAAGCAATAATCCTTTCATACAAAAAGTTGTTTGTCACTAGTACAAACCCCTAAAATTTATAAACCGAAGTATTGGACCTCGGGTCGTTCTCCCTAGGAATTACAATGAAGTGTCTCGTTATTGGTTATGAGTTATTTTGGGGTTTTGGATAAGAGACATGAAAGTAAATGGCAATGAAAATAAACTAACAACTATAAAACACTCTTGGCAAGGTATGAAAATTAGAAGTCCTATCCTAGTTATCCTTCTCAATTGTGATGAGAATTGTTCATTGCTACCACTTAGTTAACCCTTACTAAATAAAGGAAGGCCAAGTGGATGAATTGACTTGAGCCACAAGTCCTAGCCAACTCCCAAGGAAAGACTAGCTTTAGTGCACTCCAAACCAATTAGCAATCTCTCCAATTATCAATCAACAAAGGAATTAGATAACTCAAGTGTCACTAATTACTCTACCTAGGCCAAGAGGAACAAAATCTATACTAAAATCCAACCAAGCATTTCATCGAACACTTGGAAGGCATAAAAGAAAAGCAAAGTAAATTGATAACAAAAATAGAATCTAACAACAATTATGGTAATGAACTAATAACCACAATCAAAAGGAACACAATTATTATGAATTACATCTAATTGAATTGAAAGAAAATAGAAGGAGCAAAAGTAGATCTACAACAAAACCTAAGAACAACATAAAGGAAATTACAACAAAAGAATAGAAGAAGAATGAATGTAACAACAAGGAATTGAGAGGTAGAAGGAGATGAAAGCATGAATTAAAATCTAGATCTAAGATTATTGAACTAAACCTAATCCTAATTCTAGAGAGAAGTGAGAGCTTCTCTCTCTAGAAACTAACTCTCAAAACTAATCTAAACTAAAAGTGATTAGTGGTTGGGAATGATGATGATCATTCCTTGTGATCTCATGCCTTCCCCTTAATCCTTCATCCTTTTATTCCTTTCCCTTAGCAATTTGGCGCCAAAAATGGGTTCAGAAACCCTCTCAAATCGCCAGGCACGTGTTGCATTAATGAGGTCATGTGCCAGCATCGGCGCGTGCGCGCATGGTACACGTGCGCGTCCCTGGTCGATTCTGCAATGTGCGCGCGAGCGCCTTGTGCGCGTGCGCGTGCATGGCTGACTTTGCTTCTTTGACTTTTTATGCTTCTCTCCACTTGTATGCTTCCTTCCTTGCTTCCTTTGATCCATGCCTAGCCTATTTCAATCCTGGAATTACTAGCAAACACCTCAAGGCATCTTATGGAATCAAAGAAGAACTAGAATTCATCAAAATAAGGTTTAGAAAGCATGTTTTTACACTTAAGCACAAATATGGGAGAGATAACAAAATCATGCTAATTCCTAGGCTAAATGTGACAAAAGGTTATCAAAATACTCTAAATTCAATGCAAAACAAACCGTCAAATTGGGGTTTGTCACTTAACATCCCTGCTCCAATTAGGTGTGTAAAATGCCCTTGCTGTGCAATCCTGGCGTTTAACGCCAGGCTGCTGCCTGTTTCTGGCGTTAAACGCCCAAATGTTGCTTGTTTCTTGCGTTTAACGCCAGGTTGATGCTTGTTTCTGGCGTTAAACGCCAGCTTGGTGCCTGTTTCTGGCGTTAAACGCCAGACAGATACTTGTTTCTGGCGTTTAAACGCCAGACTGCTCTCCTCCAGGGTGTGCTATTTTTCATTCTATTTTTCACTCTGTTTTTTATTTTTCAGTAGTTTTTGTGACTTCACATGATCATCAACCTAAAGAAAACATAAAATAACAATGGAGAATAAATAAATATAATTAGATAACATTAGGTTGCCTCCCAACAAGCGCTTCTTTAATGTTAATAGCTTGACAGTGAGCTCTCATGGAGCCTCACAGATATTCAGAGCAAGGTTGGAACCTCCCAACACCAAACTTAGAGTTTGAATGTGGGGGTTCAACGCCAATCTTAGAGTTTGGTTGTGGCCTCCCAACACCAAACTTAGAGTTTGACTGTGGGGGCCTTGGTTGACTCTGCAGTGAGAGAAGCTTTTCATGCTTCCTCTCCATGGTTACAGAAGGAGATCCTTGAGTTTGAAACACAAGGTTGTCCTCATTCATGCTTCCTCTCCATAGTTACAGAAGGAGATCCTTGAGTTTGAAACACAAGGTTGTCCTCATTCAGTTGAAGAACTAACTCTCCTCTATCCACATCAATCACAGCCCTTGATGTGACTAGGAAATTTCTTCCAAGGATGATGATCCATCATCCTTTCCAGTATCTAGGATTATGAAATCAGCAGGGATGTAAAGGCCTTCAACCTTTACTAGCACGTCCTCTACTTGTCCATAAGCCTATTTTCTGGAGTTGTCTGTCATCTCTAATGAGATTCTGGCAGCTTGCACCTTAAAGATTCCCAGTTTCTCCATTACAGAGAGTGGCATGAGGTTTATCCCTGATCAAAGGTCACATAGAGCCTTCTCAAAGGTCATGGTGCCTATGGTACAAGGTATTAAGAACTTTTCAGGATCCTGTTTCTTCTGAGGCAATCTCAGTTGATCCAGATCACTTAGTTCATTGATGAGCAAGGGTTCATCTTCCCAGGTCTCATTACCAAATAATTTGGCATTTAGTTTCATAATTGCACCAAGGTACTTGGCAACTTGCTCTTCAATAACATCTTCATTCTCTTCAGAAGAAGAATACTCATCAGAGCTCATGAATGGCATAAAGAGGTCCAATGGAATCTCTATGGTCTCTAGATGAGACTCAGATTTCTTTGACTCCTCAGAGGGAAACTCCTTGTTGATCACTGGACATCCCAGGAGGTCTTCCTCACTGGTATTCACGTCCTCTCCCTCCCTTGTAGGTTCGGCCATGATGGTTAAATCAATGGCCTTGCACTCTCTTTTTGGATTCTCTTCTGTATTGCTTGGGAGAGTACTGGGAGGGTTTCAGTGACCCTTTTACTCAGCTAGCCCACTTGTGCTTCCAAATTTCTAATGGAGGACCTCGTTTCATTCATGAAACTTAAAGTGGCCTTAGATAGATCAGAGACTATATTTGCTAAGCTAGATGGATCCTGCTCAGAGCTCTCTGTCTTTTGCTGAGTGGATGATGGAAAAGGCTTGTTATTACTAAACCTGTTTCTTCCACCATTGTTAAAGCCTTGTTGAGGCTTTTGTTGATCCTTCCATGAGAAATTTGGATGATTTTTCCATGAGGGATTATAGGTGTTTCCATAGGGTTCACCCATGTAATTCACCTCTGCTATTGCAGGTTTCTCAGGATCATAAGCTTCTTCTTCAGAAGATGCCTCTTTAGTACTATTAGATGATTCCTTCAATCCATTCAGACTCTGAGAGATCATATTGACTTGCTGAGTCAATATTTTATTCTGAGCCAATATGGCATTCAGAGTATCAATTTCAAGAACTCCCTTCCTCATAGGCGTCCCATTACTCACAGGATTCCTTTCAGAAGTGTACATAAACTGGTTATTTATAACCATGTCAATGAGTTCTTGAGCTTCTGCAGGCATTTTCTTTAGGTGGATGGATCCACCTGCAGAATGGTCCAGTGACATCTTTGATAGCTCAGACAGACCATCATAGAATATATCCAGGATGGTCCATTATGAAAGCATGTCAGAATGACACTTTTTGGTCAGTTCCTTGTATCTCTCCCAAGTTTCATAGAGGGATTTACCTTCTTTCTGTTTGAAGGTTTGAACATCCACTCTAAGCTTACTAAGCTTTTGAGGAGGAAAGTACTTGGCTAAGAAAGTCGTGACCAGCTTATCCCAAGAGTTCAGGCTATCCTTAGGTTGAGAGTCCAACCATATTCTAGCTCTGTCTCTTACAGCAAATGGGAAAAGCATAAGCCTATAGACCTCGGGATCAACCCCATTGGTCTTTACAGTATCACAGATCTGCAAGAATTCAGTTAAGAACTGAAAATGATCTTCGGATGGAAGTCCATAAAACTGGCAATTCTGTTGCATCAGAGAAACTAGTTGAGGTTTCAGCTTAAAATTGTTTGCTCCAATGGCAGGGATTGAGATGCTTCTTCCATGTAAATTGGAATTTGGTGCAGTAAAGTCACCAAGCATCTTCATTGCATTGTTATTGTTTTCGGCCATGTTGTCTTCTTTTTCGAAAATTTCTGTTAGATTTTCTCCAGAGAGTTGTGCTTTAGCTTCCTTTAGCTTCCTCTTCAGAGTCCTTTCAGGTTCAGGATCAGCTTCAACAAGAATGCTCTTATCCTTGTTCCTGCTCATATGAAAAAAAAGAGAACACAAAAGAAAATATGGAATCATCTATGTCACAGTATAGGGATTCCTTATGCAAGTATAAGAATAGAAGAATATAAGAAGGAGAAGAGGAAAAATTTGAACACAGAGAGGGGGATGGGGTTCGAATTTTTGGGTGGAGGAGAAGTGTTAGTAGATGAATAAATATTAGTAGGAGGTGAGAGAGAAGAATTTTCGAAAATTAAACAAATTGAAATAAAAATATTTTTGTTTTTAATTTGAAATTAAAATAAAATTCAAAAATTAGAAAAGAAATAAAATTAAAATTAAAAATTAAAATAATTAGTTAATTAAAAAGAAATTTTGAAAAAGATGAAGGTGATTTTCGAAAATTAGAGAGAAAATTAGTTAGGTAGTTTTGAAAAAGATATGATTGAAACAAAAAGATAAGATTGATTGAAAAAGATTTGAAAATTATTTTTGAAAAAGATAAGAAGTTAGAAAAGATTTTGAAATTGATTTTGAAAAAGATATGATTGAGAGATATGATTGAAAATCATTTTGAAAAGGATTTGAAAAGGAAATTAAAAAGATTTGATTTTGAAAATTAAAGTTGATTACTTGACTAACAAGAAACTAAAAGATATGATTTTAAAATTTAAAGATTGAACCTTTCTTAATAGGCAAGTAACAACTTAATATTTTTGAATCAATCACATTAATTGTTAGCATTGAATTCGAAAATATGGAATAAAAATAAGAAAAAGATTTTGAAAATTAATTTGAAATTTTCGAAAATATGAAAGAAAAATTGAAAAAGATTTGATTTTTGAAAACGATTTGAAAAAGATAGGATTTTTAAATTGAAAATTTGATTTGACTTATAAGAAACAACTAGATTTTAAAAATTTTGAAAAAGTCAACCCAAATTTTCGAAAATTTATGAGAGAAAAAGGGAAAGATATTTTTTTATTTTTGAATTTTTAAAGATGAAAGAGAAAAACACAAAAAAGACATAATGCATGAAAATTTTTGGATCAAAACATGTGATGCATGCAAGAACACTATGAATGTCAAGATGAACACCAAGAACACTTTGAATGTCAAGATGAACACCAAGAACTTATTTTTGAAAAATTTTAAAGAAAAGAAAACATGCAAGACACCAAACTTAAAAATTTTTATTCTTTAGACATTAACAAATTGAAAATGCATATGAAAAACAAGAAAAGACACAAAACAAGAAAATATGAAGATCAAACAAGAAGACTGGCCAAGAACAACTTGAAGATCATGAAGAATGCAATGCACGAAATTTTCGAAAATAATTTTTAGAAAATTAAAAAGATGCAATTGACACCAAACTTAAAACTTGACTCTAGACTCAAACAAGAAACACAAAATATTTTTGGTTTTATTATTTTATTAAACTTTTTTATTTTTTTCGAAATTTAATTGGGAAAAACGAAAAAGAAGAAAAAAATTTTCTATTTTTCGAAAATAAGAAATAAAAAGCTTAAAATTAAAATAAAATTACCTAATCTGAGCAACAAGATGAACCGTCAGTTGTTCAAACTCGAACAATCCCCGGCAACGGCACCAAAAACTTGGTGCGCAGAAATCGTGACGGTTCCATTCCTTGGTAACGATACTGAAAACTTGGTACGCACGTTCATAATCTTAATTCTTTGTCACAACTTCGCACAACTGACCAGCAAGTGCACTGGGTCGTCCAAGTAATAAACCTTACGTGAGTAAGGGTCGATCCCACGGAGATTGTCGGCTTGAAGCAAGTTATGGTCACCTTGTAAATCTTAGTCAGGCAGATTCAAATGTATTAAGAGGTTATAGTGTACTAAAAGATAATTAAAATAGGATAGAGATACTTATGTAATTCATTGGTGAGAGTTTCAGATAAGCGTGTAGAGATGCTTTCGTTCCTCTAAACCTCTGCTTTCCTGCTGTCTTCATCCAACCATTCCTACTCCTTTCCATGGCAAGATTTATGTAGGGCATCACCGTTGTCAATGGCTACATCCTATCCTCTCTGTGAAAATGGTCCAATACGCTGTCACTGCATAGCTAATCATCTGTCGATTTTCGATCATACTGGAATAGGATTTACTATCCTTTTGCGTCTGTCACTACGCCCAGCACTCGCGAGTTTGAAGCTCGTCACAGCCATCCCTTCCCAGATCCTACTCGGAATACCACAGACAAGGTTTAGACTTTCCGGATCTCAAGAATGGCCATCCATGGGTTCTAACTTATACCACGAAGATTCTAATATCTCGGACTCGGTCCTCCGTATTAGATATCTAAGAGATACTCATTCTAACTTGTTTGCATGTAGAACAGAAGTGTTTGTCAGGCACGCGTTCATAAGTGAGAATGATGATGAGCGTCACATAATCATCACATTCATCATGTTCTTGGGTGCGAATGGATATCTTAGAATAGGAATAAGCTTGAATTGAATAGAAAAATAGTAGTACTTTGTATTAATTCTTGTTTTGATTGCTTGCTTGTTTTGATAGTTTTAGGAGTTCATTTTATGTGTTCCTTTTACCTTTGAATTTCACATCCTTTTTATCCTATGAATTCTCACCAATTGTATTGTGAGTTTTGTTGCTATTTTGTTATAGGAATTGGGAATTTCAATTGCTTGTTACGTAGAAGGAATGGAAGGAATTCACAACAAGATTGGGTGCACAAGCTTGAGGATCTCAATTGCCTTGGACGATACAAGCTTGGGTGGGTTTTCAAGGAGGTTTGATGAGAGCTCTACATAAGTCCAACTTAAGGACATTAAACCAAAGTGCTAGGTGGGAGACACCCCCACCATGGTAACATCTTTCTTACCCTTTCTCTTTGTTTATAGTCTTAGTTTATTGCATAATTGCTTGTCTTAGTTAGCTTAGGATTAGTTTAATTTTGAGTTTAGATAGGTTGAATTGCAAATGGATCATGATTTTGTGATGTTTTGAATGTTTTGGGTTGAAATGTTGATTGAGCTAAGGCATAACGCCATACGAATGAAAGAAAAATTTTTGCAAAACAGGGCATCTGTGCGTACGCATGCTTCTATGCATGCGCACACAACTATGAGTTTCGCGACCTGTGCGAGCGCACAAGCCTGTGCGCCCGCACACTCTTTGTATTGCCCTCTGCTCGCAGCGCCAGCACAGCGTGTGCGTGGGCGCTCCCCTATTTTCCTTGGACTGTGCGTGTACGTCCTTTTGTGCGTATGCACGCGTGTTCCTTATCGCGCTCTCTGTGCGGCCGCACGCAAGCTTGCAGCTCCTCTGGTGGGAGTGTTAGCACAGCTTGTGCACCTGCACCCCAACCCTTCTTGTTTCTGTGTGTGCGCACAAACCTGTGTGCGCGCGGACACATGATCCAACCCATGTAAAAAAAAAGAGAAATGATCACAAGAATGTAAATAAGAGATGCATATGTAGTTGAATTGGAAAGAAGGATGCATGAGTGAATGTGAGAAAAGAAATGAATGGGAAGTTAGGTTGTTTTGTCATGTGTATGGGATGATATAGGATTAGGTGGGATACTTGAGCTAATCAAAGATCCAATCTAATAGCCCACTTAACCATATCAATCCTACCCTTACCTAAGCCCCATTACAATCCTCAAAGGTCCTCATGATATTTGCATTCATGCATCAAATATTAGTTGATTGTTAGATGACTTGCAAATCTTTGAGAAATGTGATTAAAGAAGAATTGAGTGATCAAGCCCTAGACACTGAGCGGTAAGAGTGTATACACATCTGGTGAGGGGTTCAATCGCTCCATTCTATGATTCCATCTCTTATATTGTGTCTCCTTGCAAGTTGTTGAAATTAATTTGAAAAATTCAAATCAAATCCTTGGACATTGATTATATTGCTATATTTTCTTGTCTTGGCCCTAAATTTCTTTTTTGGATTGATTGAGATTCTTTTGTTTGCTTTTACCAAACTCAATAGGTACCATAGTGTAGATATAGATAGATATTATTTAGTATAGTTGCATGCATGTAGTTAGTTGCATTAAATAAATTGATTTCCCTCCTTATCCTTCTCCTTTGATTGTGATTAACATGAGGACATGCTGTTGTTTAAGTGTAGGAGAGTTGCAATGGTGTTATGTTAGTGGCTATTGTGCATATTGTGAATATTGTAAATAGTTTATTTTGGTTGTTTGTACATATGTTGCTTGCTTTTGGTTAATGTGAACATGTGGATATGTGAATAGCTTGTTTTGATTGCTTGCTTGTTTTGATAGTTTTAGGAGTTCGTTTTATTTGTTCCTGTTACCTTTGAATTTCACTTCCTTTTTATCCTATGACACTTCTCACCCATTGTATTGTGAGTTTTGTTGCTATTGTATTATAGGAATTGGGAATTTCAATTGCTTGTTACCTAGAAGGAATGGAAGGAATTCACAACAAGATTGGGTGCACAAGCTTGGGGATCTCAATTGCCTTGGAGGATACAAGATTGGGTGGGTTTTCAAGGAGGTTTGATGAGAGCTCTCCATAAGTCCAACTTAAGGACATTAAACCAAAGTGCTAGGTGGGAGACATCCCACCATGGTAACATCTTTCTTACCATTTCTCTTTGTTTATAGTCTTAGTTTATTGCATAATTGCTTGCCTTAGTTAGCTTAGGATTAGTTTAATTTTGAGTTTAGATAAGTTGAATTGCAAATGGATCATGATTTTGTGATGTTTTGAATGTTTTGGGTTGAAATGTTGATTGAGCTAAGGCATAACGCCTTAGGAATGAAAGAAAAATTTTTGCAAAACAGGGCATCTGTGCGTACACACGCTTCTGTGCGTGCGCACACAACTATGAGTTTCGCGACCTGTGCGAGCGCACAAGCCTGTGCACCCATACACTGTTTTTATTGCTCTCTGCTCGCAGCGCCAGCACAGAGTGTGTGTGGGTGCTCCCTTGTTTTCCTTGGACTGTGCGTGCGCGCCCTTTTGTGCGTACGCACGCGTGTTCCTTATCGCGCTCTCTGTGCAGCCGTACAGGCTTGTGCGTCCACACACAAGCTTGCAGCTCCTCTGGTGGAAGCGTTAGCACAGCTTATGCGCCTGCACCCCAACCCTTCTTTCTTCTGTGCGTGCGCACGGACCTGTGTGCGCGCACACATGATCCAACCCATGTAAAATAAAAAAAAAAAGAGAAATGATCACAAGAATGAAAATAAGAGATGCATATGTAATTGAATTGGAAAGAAGGATGCATGAGTGAATGTGAGAAAAGAAATGGATGGGAAGTTAGGTTGTTTTGTCATGTATATGGGATGATATAGGATTAGGTGGAATACTTGAGCTAATCAAAGATCCAATCTAATAGTCCACTTAACCATATCAATCCTACCCTTACCTAATCTCCATTAAAATCCTCAAAATTCCTCATGATATTTGCATTCATGCATCAAATATTAGTTGATTGTTAGATGACTTGCAAATCTTTGAGAAACATGATTAAAGGAGAATTGAGTGATTAAGCCCTAAACACTGAGCGATAAGAGTGTATACACATCCGGTGACGGGTTCAATCGCTCCATTCTATAATTCCATCTCTTATATTGTGTCTCCTTGCAAGTTGTTGAAATTAATTTGAAAAATTCAAATCAAATCCTTGGACATTGATTATATTGCTATATTTTCTTGTCTTGGCCCTAAGTTCCTATTTTGGATTGATTGAGATTTTTTTGTTTGTTTTTACCAAACTCAATAGGAACCATAGTGTAGATATAGATAGATAGTATTTAGTATAGTTGCATGCATGTAGTTAGTTGCACTAAATAAATTGCTTTCCCTCCTTATCATTTTCCTTTGATTGTGATTAACATGAGGACATGCTATTGTGTAAGTGTTGGGGAATTGATGAGTCCATATTTTCCAGTATATTTTGGTTTGATTTGGATAGATTTCATCATATAAACCCACATTTATTCATCCAAATAGCATGCGTTTGTGTTCTCTCCCTTAATTGTGCCTAAATGTGAAAACATGCTATTTTGTGCTTATTTTAATCACTTTTATCCCACTTTTATGCCATTCGATGCCATGACATATTTGTTGAGTGATTTTAGGTCCTAGCGGCAAGTTTGGCAAGGCAAAAGTGGAAGGAAGCATGTACAAAGGGAGAAAACATGAAGAAAATAGAGGAGAAGCACACATTAGAGTGTGCGTGTGCACAACCACTTTTGCGTACGCACAAAAGACACAAAACCATGTGTGCGTATGGATGACAACATGTGCGTACGCACAAGAAGAAAATCAGCATGTGTGTGGACGCACACACCTGTGCATCCGCACACATCCTAGTGCGTGACTCATTTATTGCAAATCGCTGGGGGCGATTTTTGGGCCTCAAGGGCCCAATTTTTGGACTTTCTGAAGCTGATTGAGTGCTATATGAAGGAAGGCCTTACTCCATGTGAAGGGGGTGGGGGGAAAAATTAGGGTTAGATTAGCATTATGTAGGTTGTTTTCTAGAGAGAGAAGCTCCCTCCTCTCTCTAGAATTAGGGTTTGTTAGTTTAATTTCCTTGTAATTTCTACTTTTAATTCTTGTTTTATTCTAGTTTCTTCTACCTTTATTTGTTTTGTTGTCTTAATTTCCTTGTTTATCTTGTTAATTTCTCATTTTAGTTGTCTTTTATGTTCATGCACACTCTTGTTATCTTAACTTACATTTAATGCAATTTAAGTTTTATGTCGTTTATTGCTTTATTGAGTTGCTATCTTTACTTTTCTTGCTTGGTAGTTGTAGTATTTATTATTTCTTGTCATTTTATCATGCTTTCTTTACATGCCCACCAAGTGTTTGACAAAATGCTTGGTTGGGATTTTGCTTAGTTTTTCACGTTCTTGGTTGGGAAATTGGATAATTGGGTGAACATGAGTAGTGGATGTCCATTCCACATTGTGTGAGAGTTGTTAATTAATTTGGTTTCCCTTGACTCTAAGTGACCCACTAGTGTTGACTTAGGACTTAAGGATTGAGATTAATTATGCCTAGTTGACTTATCCTCGATGTAGGATTGACTAATTGGGATTAATTCACACACAATTACCATGTTTGTGGTCCACAACTAGGATATGAATCCTTAATTACCCACTTCTTGCCAAGAGTCCTTTTTAGCTTTCAATTTCCATTTTCATTGCCTTTACTTGCCTTCATTTAATTTCTTGCATGTTAAGTGACCTTTTTGTATTTTAATTTCTTGCCAGTTTCTATCATCCAACCCCCATTTCTCCCATAGCTAATAATTGTACACTTAATTGCAACTCCTAGGGAAGATGACCTAAGGTTGAATTACTCTCGATTTAAATTAGAAATATTAAACTTTGATGTTTGGGATTTAATTTGCCAGTTTGGTCTATATTTGCAACGTAAGTTATCTTGAGTGGAAAAATCCAAACCGGTGCAAAAATCCCACTCATCAAAAAGTATTTGGTTTTAGAATAATTAACTCCTAATGAGTTTTTTTTGTTTAATTCGTATATGTGCAGGACGTGACATTAGACATCGGAATGGAATATGTTGAGACAACTGCTGTAGCATTGAAGCTGACACAGGAAAATGGCAACATGTCTATTGAAGTAATTTCTTTAACTGTCGATGATATTCTATAGATGGAGTTTAGTGATCCTAAGCAGGCAGCACGTTTGTACAAGGAGTACAGCCATGTGAGAGGTTTTGGTATCCAACAAGGGAAGAAAATAAGAAACAAAAAAGGTGAATCTGTGCGATTCACTTATCTGTGCAACCGCGATGGCTTTTGAGATAAGAAATGGCTTTAGATGCATCATCGTAAAAAGGAGCATAAGGTTGTTACTAGGTATGGGTGTCCAGCTGAGATGTGGATAAAACCAAGAGATAGCACCAGAAAATGGTACGTGTCACATTTTGTGGACAATCACAACCATGATCTTCTACCTGCCAAGTTTGTTGAGTGCTTGCCTTCACACTATAAAATTTCAGATGTTGACATAGCCCATATGGATAGCATGAGATAAGTTGGGAGATCAATTCCAAAAATATATGAGTCGATAGCTGCATAGGCTGGTGGTTTTAATCGAGTTTCATTCACTAAGCGAGACATGTACAACAAAGTTAGGCGGTAGCGAGCCCTTCAAAACGGCGATGTGAATGCTGCCTTGAGGGCGTTAGCCAATGCAGCAAGGATTAATGACAGAATGTTTTGGCGGTATGAGGTTGGGGTTGGGAATCACATGTGTGATTTGTTTTGGAGCGATGGACATAGTCAAGAAGACTACAAATTATTCGGAGATGTTCTTGCTTTTGATGCAACATATGGACGGAACAAATACAATCTTCTGGTGATTGTTTTTCTGGGGTGAATCATTACATGCAAACCTATATTTTTGGCACTGCAATGGTTTCCTGTGAATCACAAGCTTCATACGTGTGGGTATGGACGAAGTTCCTAGAGTGCATGGGTGGGAAACCACCTATGGCGGTCATCACTGATGGGGATAGATCTATGAGCATAGCAATCCAACAAGTGTTTTCTGAAGCTCACCACCAACTCTGTGCCTGGCATTTGATAAGGAACGCGATAGCCAATGTGTGTAATCCAAGATTCACATCTTTGTTCAGACATTGCATGATTGCAGACTTTGAGGTTGAAGAGTTTGAAATGCACTGGCAAGCAATGGTCGAAGAATGTGGGACAAGTGACCATGAGTGGGTTAAGGATTTATACACGAAGAAGTCTAGCTGGGCAACGGCTTACATTCGTGGTTCTTTCTTTGCAGGGATAAGGACAACCTCCCGTTGTGAGTCATTGCATGCAAAGCTTGGTCGTTTTGTCGAGAAGAGATACGGAGTCCTAGAGTTTGTCACAAACTTCCAGCGATGTGTTGATTTTCTCAAAGACAATGAGGACGAGCTCGAGTTTCATTCATCATATGGCACCCCAGTCATTCAGACTCATTTTTCAGAGTTAGAAAAGTCAGGTGCGTTGTGTTATACAAGGGAAATTTTTGTTAGATATCGTGAGTCTCTAAGATGGTCTGTTCGTGTTACGATTGTGGAGTGCATCGAAGCAGATGATATTTGTGTTTACGTCACACAGAAATATCGTCGGCCGGATAGGACATGGAATGTCACGTAGAATTTGTCACAGGACACATTTCATTGTACTTGTCTCAGAATGGAGTCCTTTGGTCTGCTTTATGTGCATATCATTGCTGTTCTTGTTCGGTTAGACATTACTTCACTTTCCAATAGTTTGGTGTTACCGCGGTGGTCCAAGATAGCGAGAATGGATTTGTGCTTATGTAACCCACACATTGATCCAGAAGCAACTTATCGAGCAAGGGTTGGAGCCCTACTTCAACATCGTAGCATTTTCCAAAGGTTGCTTGTATGAGGGGGGAAGACTATAAAACATATTTTCAAAAGGTTGTGCATGAGACAAATATGTTGGAAATAAAGAATAGGTTGCAATGTCAAGCTACAGGCACGCATTCTGTACCCTGGGAAGGGGGAGTAAAGGATCCGGTAGGCGTAAGGACGAAGGGAACCGGCAGAGGCAATGAACCTGTAGAGTTTAGAGGCATTAAGCGAAGGAGATGTAGCACCTGCGGCGTTCTCAGGCATCGTAGGACGCGATGTCCGAACGGGCCCACATCATCGCGGCAATGTGGTCAGGAGTTGGATATGCATCCTTCAACAGAGACATTTGAAACGGTAAGTCTAAACCCATTCAGAAATGATACTACATTCCAAGTTTCCTGAGGGTTACGTATTGGAATTGGATACATATTTGTAAACTTCGCACAGAGTGGTAGATTTTCAGGACAAGGTAATGTGAACCGCCTATCCTGTGGCCATGTTATGGCCATCACACTTTTTCAAAACCTTCTCAATTTTAAAATGCAACTATTATTCTATTAAGCCTGCAGGTAGTGTGTACTACTATAAGAACTCATTTAGGACATTCTCATTGAATCAGGTGCCACTTCCGAGCAGCAAAATCAACGTATGAGGAAGAGGTCTCACCTAGGGAGGACTTCAACTGCACCATGGTCCCTGTTATGAATCATTGGATGTCTTGAGGTTAGCTTTGATGGGGCTTGGTCCTCATTGGACATTACTGTTGAGTACACGACGTGTCTAAGATACCCTTTTGCTTGAAAATATATTTATTTTTAAGCAACTATGCTTCCTGCTGCTACACATGGAACTATGTTTTCGTGTTATCTACGTGTGAAGGGAACAACCTATGTTTGACTAGCTATATTGATTGTGCACCTCAATCAGCCCACATCTTTGATTACCCTGATGTTTATTTTTTTATTCAAAATTTAGATAGATTTTATATCATGCGCATTGTTCATACCTTAGATAAGTCTAACTTAAATTTTTAGATTACATTTAGAGTATGATTCTAGCTGGAATTTTTCGTCTATACATGTATGTAAATGATAACTACCTACTTGAGTAAATAAATGAACCTAATTTAATTTGAAATTCATCATAACAACTTTGTGCTAACCACCTAACGCAGTTGAAGGTTTCACATTGATGATGTTTTTCGAAATTTTTATACTTAGTGGATTCCGTTTTAATATGAAGGGTATATTACCTATGCATGGGTCTTGCAATATTCAATCTACTATCTTCTTGTTTTTTGTTTTGAAAATGATTTTGAATTTATAATTCTCTTGCTACTAATCGATTGATTTTTTCTTTTTTTCCGTTCAACTGAATTCAGTTAAAATTTTGAATACTTTTAGCTAAATCTTCCTCTATTATATTTGGTTCTGATTTTCCTTAAATGGATTATTTAATATTTCTTGTTCCAGTTTGTTTTGTATTTTGTATTGTTCAACTTATTTGACTTGTTACATATTTTATAGATATCATGTATATGTTTTTCGATTTGATTAAGGTATTCATACTATAAATTTGTTTGACGGTGAATACAGTCTTCTCCCACTCGTAATTCATTGGTGGCAATTGATGATGAGATTTTGCGTTGGACCTCAACTTCTTATGGGCAACTCATTCATTAGCTCTTGATGATGTCTTTGTTAATATTTGATACTATTTTCTTAAATCATTAAATTTTTTTTATAACGTTAAAGGCTTAAAGTAAATCATAAAAGATCTAACTTAAAGAAATTTAGTAGACAAAAACAAGCATTCAATTTTCATTGAACATATTTAAATACATTTATATATTTTTTTAGAAACATTCAATATAACTAATTGCCTTTTCATGAATTAAGGTAAAAAGATAACCCAAAAATATATATTATAGAGCCACAAATTATAATCATATTTTACAGTAATACTAGATAACAAAATGAGCAAGGCTGTGAGTAAGAGGCGGTTGTGTTTATAGAAAACACCTTGATTTTTTTCTAATTAATAACAACCAGAAAATCACGTTACTTTTCTTTTATATATATATGACATCACTTATATAAAAGCAGTGGTTACATCATACTGATATTTTAAAATCAATATAAAGTGATTTTCCAACAAAGTCACCTTCACAATAAGTCTTATTCAACAAAGTAAAAAAGTATACGAATTCATATAACAAGTTTTGGATTGGCCTTTTTTCAAAATAAAGAATATTTTTCTTTAAGAAAAAATACCTCCTGAGAATGTTAAATATGTTTCGATAAACTTGTTAGAGTAACTTTTTTTAATAGGATACAACAATATACGTTTTAAAGATTTGCATCAACGATACTCACACATTCCATATTAAGTCACTCATATTCATATTAATAAACAATATGTACACCATCAAAATACACACATGCTACATAACCATGCACACTACCAAGACGTGATAAGACTTGTAGGTTCCACACATTAAATCCACACATCAAAAGGAAATAACTACTTGCGAGAAAGATTGAGAAAGCTGCCTCCAAGCAACATAACCCCGTCAACTCTAAATCACATAGCCACTACCATGGCCATAACTATTCCAAGTTACATTAAACACATAAAACCGCTCAGTGACAGCCAAAAGAAAGAGACACAATTATTTCATTGAGCATAACAGCAAACTTTGAAAGAACTAGTCTTCCACACTGTCTCCGTAGTTGGAAAAACTTATTTGTTTGGACTAGCAAGGTCATGCCAAGCCAGCTTTGCCTTCACCATAACATAACCTCTATGCTGGTTACCGTCTGACTGGATTATCTTGATTGCTGTCTTCATCCTAACGGTGTTAGTGTTCACCTAGTTTTGTTCGACGAATGTCCCGAATGGTACATTAATAATACGAAGCATTCAAATACAAAGATGGTTTCAGCAGTATGACAAAACCACCACAATATATTAGCATACCTTTTGAGTTAGTATGTTGGTGTTGAAGCCTCCTTCATGCTGTAGCCAAGACAAACACCAGATGCCAGTATCCTTGCTACAGTTCGAAACATTTGTTTTATCATAAATCAATTTAACAATTTAATTTGATTAACAATTAAAGTATGACATACCTGCTTAGGTTATTTGGGAGACCATCTGGGTAATGGAAGTTGCCCCAGGTTGTTGGGTCTGGGTTGACATGCCTGAAGTTGACGATGTTGCAGCTAATCATGAAGATCCTTCCCAAAGCTTGACACTGTGACCACAAAATTTATCATAAACATTTTGTTTGTAAGTTCAACAAATGTGAAAATAAATTTTAGCATGGTATAATTAAGTATGAATTAATTGTTTAGTCACTCACAATGCGCCTCATATTAGCCTCTCTCCTAACCATAGTCTCAGTAGTTCTGCAGACGTCCAGTACATGAACTTTTTTATCCTTTACATCTATAATCATCAGATACCAGTCATCAGCAGCCTCGCAAATCAGCACCAAGACCTGTAAATGAAACGTACTTAGAAAGATGCAAACATAATATTGGAACTCATTATATAGATGTCTTCCACTTACATGGTGTAGATCATTTGTCTCGTGCATCCACATCTTCTGGTAACTATTTTGAAGCTGCTCAGTCGATTTCTCGCACAAGGAATCTCAAGCAAATACAGAGGGAAGGAACCATGTCTGAGGCACCATGGATTTGAGTGCTGCAATTGACCCCATCATGCATGTGGTGTTTAGAATCTGTGAAAATGAGCGATGTTACTACCAACCAGAATAGAGTGCGTTTGAGCATATTCGAGCTACGGTAGAAAGTATAAGTTTCAATTCGGGGATCAGATATAACGGCTTGCTGACATCAGGGTGTACCGCGTGCTCCGGGCATAGTGACATGAAGTCTCCTCTGGCCATATCAAACTCGTTATACTTGAAAAGAACCTCCCTAAATTTACATAGGCAAAGGTATCATACGTGGCTACTTTAATTTTGCTATGTGACAAGAATGTTAGAAACAGATAGGGACGTGAGATACAAAAAGGCAATACTTCGTACCCTAACTGATTTTCTGCCCCAAAATATATGCAGCCACCTTATTTTGAAGCATGGTGAGACACATTTCATGTGTAGGCCTAAAACGCATCTCATAAGTTTGTGGAAAAAAGTCGACCGTTTAAGAACATGGACAAATATAACTAGGCAGTTAAATTCATGTAATGCACAAAATGATAGATCCAGTCAAGGAAGGCTACAACCGGGATGGTTGGAAGTGCATTGCCAGGATTAGGGGTACTCTTGCGTTGACGAAAACCTGTTGTTTGCCTAACTACAGGAAGCATCTCCATTGGTTTCGCTTTAGACGCTGCCATGATCTCCCGTAGTGCAGAAGATGGAGTCCATTCATTACGTGTGACAACCACGCTTTCCAATTTGGGTGACTTTCGTCGCCTAACTGCACTTGGTATAAACGAGTAAAGTCCAGCAACCTCTGACGTCGGCTCGAATTCACGCCATAGAGGCAAATTACAGAATTCCTATACGGATGACACCAAGTTGTGTATTACAAGTTAGTTTTTAGATAATTAGCAGATACTAAGACAAATACAATTAATTTCAATAGACACTTAGAAATTGCACAAACCTTGTCTTCTAAAGATCTCTGCTTTAGTGAATTTCCAACAGTAGGTGCATTGAACATCTTCCGGATACCCCCGGCCCAGTATGGGTTCACGTAAGTTAGTTGAGCTACATCGGTTGAGCCGGTGATAATCCTTGGCGTGGACCTCAGCTCGTCGATGAGAAGATCATCATCTCCGTCGAGTGAATCGGGGGACAACCATATAAAAAATTTGACCTTCTGGTGTAGCGAGCATCTGTTGGCCTTTACCTTTATCCTGTGAGGAAAGATTATGTGTGTAAGCCCTCCATTTCTGTGATGCTCCTTTCGTCTAGCTTGCATCAATAGCAGCTACTTTTGTGGCCGCGTTTGTAAGGGGTACCCCTTTCAAAGCCATGTTTGACTAGGTAGTAGGCATTTTAGATTGCGAATTCGGAATCATGACAATACTATCATGGCGCTCGATATGAGTCCGGATAAGTGCCATTACTTGCAACAATAGGCCCTCCGCGGTAGTGCTACACTTGTCTAGGGATGCGATGATATTGTTCATGTCTTCAGTCTTCGTGTCCAGTGTCTGTGGGTAAAAGACAATCAAAGTTAAACCATGTGGTGTTCCTGCTACACCGTTCAATTATACTTAAACAAATGAAATGGTTGACGTTGACTAACTTTGTAACCATCTTTTGAAAATGTTGTCATGGCCATAAATAGTTTAGCACACTACATGGTTAGGAAGGGAAAAAAGCATTCTAAGAGAATTATTTTAAGATCCAAGATAAAATGAAAACAACAAAAGCCTTTTCTTGTAGGCAACAAATAGTTGTACCATCACAGTCATAAAAAAACTCCTCATACAAGGGAAGAAAAATGTGCGTACTCGAATTTTAATCTCTATGGTATAGCCTTTGTGACACACTACATCATTTCATATACTGAAATGGTTTAAGTGTTCCAGGAAGACCTTATCAGTTGCTTGTTTTCTTTACGAAAGGACATAGTTTAACCTACCTCGATGGCCATCATAAGTCGGTTTAGTAACTCCGTCGTAATTGGATCTTGCTCTATATGCATTGGGTTCCGCGTAAGTTGTTCTGGTAGTGGCTGAAAAAAGTAAGATCAATAACTCGGTGAATATGCTGAAGGTGGCGTACGACGCACAGTATACAAACAGGAAGAAACTTTGGTAACAATATTAAAACCCCTAAAAATGATAAATTTCATGACCTGCTTGGTTATGGAAATGACAAAACTTACGACATCAATAGTGAGTTCAAGGTTCATTGAAGAGGCCACATCCTGAGTTGGCTGAGGCTGAGAACGAGTAACATTCTCACCGGGGGCGAAACTGCATCAACCGAAAAATGTATCAATAATTTTTTTTACATCCTATAAAGAATAAAAAAAAGCAACTAAAAACGAAAAAGGATAGCAGTTACCTATCAGTAGCCCTAACATCCTGCGACTCATCCAGGAAGGGTTTGCAAGCATCCATTTTTACTTCGTCCCTTGTAAATCAACGATGCTTGAGACTGGGGCTTTCATGTATGATGAGAGGAGTTGGAGTTGGAGTTGGGTTTTATAAGCATTAGAAGATGGGTGCAGAATAAGATATGATCGATGCCCCATCCCCTAACCACAAAGGAAAACCACTTCATTTTTTTAAGTTCAACCTAGGTATAGGTTATTTCCCGCCAATTGTAGTGTACAAGCCTCCTCAGTTGCCAAATTGAGGCTTCTCCAATGGTAGAGAATGGTAATCATTTCATCAAGTATCCCTCGACTGATAAGTTGCATTAAATGCAAGCTATCATACGGTTTCAATTTCAAGGCACGTGGAGTTAGTGAAGAGTCATGCGTTAATATAAGAAGAGAAGATGTTAGGTTCGCACTGGAATATTTTCAAATTCAATTATGATTATATAATAATTAAATTCAATTTTAATTAATAGTGAAAAAATTTGGATATAACATCACCTTAGTTCTATTTTGGCCGAATCCTGAGACGGAATATGATCAACGTCAAACTTAGATGCATAAATTCAATCGTGCATAACCATAACCTAAAGGCAGTGTCATTAGAATCCACGCATGGCACTTGTTATGAAATTTGCATGGAAGTTCATCATGGATGCATATTTTAGAAGAGTTGGTCGCTTCACCATATAGAAATGTCCTTCAGAAATCAAAGGTAGCTGAAACATATTAGGTAGATTGAAGTAATCAACCACAAAAAAAAAACACTATGGAACCAAGCACAACATAAGTCGACCTAGGTAACTCGTTTTTTTTTTATCTTGAAAATGTGAAAAAATAAGGTACTGGAAAGGAAATAGTTCTTGCTCCTAAAAATCTAATTTCATTTAAGAAGTCATTTTTTTAATATAAAAACTGATTTTCCTTTTCTGAAAAATGATTTCTTATGTAAATTATACAAAAATCATTACGACCGAAAATTTATTTTGTAACATTTTAAAGGATTAATTTTATTTTCGAAAATATTTATCTCTCCAAATTATCCAGACGAATTATCTTTGGTATTATTTTCATTACAATTAAATAATATAATACAAAAAAAATAAAATCTTACATTTTGAATAAAATAAAAATATCAAAATTTATTAATGTAAATGGTGTTGATCATACAGTTATTAGAATATCATAATTAGGGAAAAAATCAGAAAAATATGAAAGAGAATAAAAAAAATTCAATGTAATTTATTAGAATGTTATTTTATAATGAGCGTACTCATTAGCGTACTCTTGGTCTATACATTGGTAAGAACCTTGTAATCAAAGGAAAAAACGAGACATTTTTAAATTATTCTTCTTTTCTTTCCTAAACCCTTTGTACCAACATAACATCAGTAACATTTATCTTGTAATGTTGATTTAAAATAAATGTTAACTTTTTATTAATAACTGATATCACTGCTAGTTATACTATAATTTTCATTATTCTAAAAATAAAATAACGCATAAAAATATGAGAGACGAAATATAATTCAGTGTAATATTGATTTATATATATTAATGCAAGAAAAAAAAGTTTTATAGAATGATAAAGATAGGTGATGAACCTAAGTATATAAGTTGGAAGTATATCATTTTAACCAATTGAGCTAACTTATTTTTGTCTAAAATGGAACTACTTATAAAAGTTTTGGGGGGCAGTGGCCCCATTGTCCCAACAAAGCTTCACCAATTGTTCAACGTCAAACAAAAAAAAATATGGACCTATGTTGCATATAAAATTTTCAAATGAATTGATTATTTTACTAATTTAAAATATATTTTTTATTTTTAAAATAAAAATAAAAAATATTTAAATTATATTACATAGTCAAACAAATGCATAAAATCTTTCATCTAATGTTATATCTGCATTAAATTAGAAAATATACTACAAATTTAATTATTTTAAAAAGAAAGAAAGAAAAAAATTGTAAATTATGCTTATATTTTCTTATAAAGACATACTTTTTATATACAAATTTTTTTAGCATTTCTATATAATATTAATTTCAAATTATAAATACTAGTAAATTATTAGTTGCTACTGTGTTAATTGATTCAGTCTTTTATTATTAAAAGTGTATAAAAAATTGGTTAAGATAACAAGTTTTGTATAATTTAGTTAAAATATGTTAATGATAAACCACTATTTTATGGTTTATCTTGTGCTCAAATGAGTAGTTTTTTATCAAGTCTTTGCACACTTATTCATACACGTACCTGATGCGTATGCATGACACGCGAAGAAGACCATCGACGCGTACGCGTGACTGATGCGTACGCATGACATGCGCCACGTGCAGAAAATGCGGAAACCGCTGGGGGCGATTTTGGGCTGAGTTTGGACCCAATTTTCGTCCCAGAAACATAGACTAGAGCCAGGGACAAGCAGAGACTTAACACACATTGACACATTCACATTCGCATAGTTTTAGTTTTTAGTTTTGAATCTTAGAGAGAAGAACACTACTTCCTCTAGGTTTCCTTTATATTCATAGTTTTAGAGTTTTATACTTTTGGTTTGGATATTGAGAAGAGTTACTACCTCCGTTGAAGTTTCCATTATTCTAATTTATTTTCTTATTCCTTTACTCTTTTAGTTGTCCAGTAACCCTGTTCAGATATGTATGTTTATGATTTTGGGATTTATTAATGCAAAGAACTATTTTTACCTTTAATTAATTTTTAGTTATTATTTTAATTAATTCATTATGTCTTCTCTTTATTCCCTTTATATGCATGTGAACTTTGTATTCATGTCAATGGAGTAGACTCCCAACTTGACTTGGGAGTTGATTAAAAGAAAACCCTTGAGTTGGAATGCTCAAGTGTTAATTTTGATTGGAAGTTGTTGGCTGGCTCTCTAGTCTCTGACTTTAATCCTTCCTTAGGAGATGATTAGGACTTGTGATTTAGAGTTGGTTAGTCAGTTACTTGACTTTCCTTTATTCAGTAAAGGATAACTAGGTAGAACAACAACCTCTTATTATTACACTTGGGAAAATCCAATAAGGATAGAACTTCCAATTAATCTTCTCCCGGTCAAGGATTTTTAATTTAATTATATAAATTCTCTCGTCAATTTTCATTGCTTTAATTAATTATTATTTTAATTTCCCGTTCTTTAACTCTTAAAAATTCTCGGAAAACTTCTGATCAATAAAATAGCATTCTTTTGTCAACTCGTTGGGAGACGACCTGAGATTTCTACTCCCAGTAATTTATTCTGAAATTGTGACAATATTTCTAAATTGATAAGCGGATTTTTAGTCGGTTAAGAACTGTACTTGCAACGTTGTTCTTATTATAAAATTCTTAGTCGGCAAATTTTTGCCACGTCAATTCTTGGCGCCGTTGCCGGGGAGTTGCAATAGTGTGCTAAATTATTGGTTGGTGTAAATATTTTTAATTTTACATATTCACATTTTTTATTTTATTTTATTACCATGAGTTGTATGTTTCTTTCATTGAATGACGCATTCACTGCCTGATCCGAGCTTAGCTGCATTTGATCCTGAAATTGAAAGAACTATTTCACGTATTAGGCGAGCTCGGCGTTGGTTAGCCTCTGAGGGTGGTGAAGTGGTTACTACCAATTCACCAGTCTTATCTGAGGGCGAATCTGAAACGCCATTCGAGGAAGAAACAAGCTCCTCTTCTACTGATTCTGTTGATTTACGTTCAGATAATATGGCAGAGCCTAGAAGGATTACTCTCCAGGAAGCAAGAGCTCCAGACTTTACACTGCAACCGTATCAAGCGCGTCACCGAAATCTGGCTGCAGATTTTGAACTGAAGACTGCGCTAATCAACTTACTACCCAAGTTTCATGGCTTACCTTCTCAAGAGCCTATCAAGCATCTCAGGAATTTTCAGACAGCTTGCTCAACTACTAGGCGTCTTGGTGCAGAAGAGACTACTATTTAGCTATATGCCTTCCCATTTTCTCTTGAGGAAAAGGCAAGAAAGTGGTTCTACACTCATCCTGAAGCAGTCGTCACCAACTGGGATCTGCTCAGAAGGGAGTTCCTGGAGAAATACTTTCCAGCTGAAGTTACAGATAGATTAAGGAAGGAGATTTCCTGCATTATCCAAGGTGAGTCAGAGACTCTCTAGGAATATTGGGAATGCTTCAGGAATCTCCTTGACTCATGTCCATACCACAAGATTGACCAGATGGTGTTGATCAGCTACTTCACACAAGGCATGAAGCCTCAGGATAAAACTACATTAGATGCTGCAAGTAATGGCTCTCTGAAGAAGTACAAGACGGCGACAGAAGCGTGGCAGCTGATCACTGATCTAGCTGAGTCTACCCAGAATGCTAGGCATAGGAACAACCATCCCAAGGCTGTTGCAGAGGTTTCCTCTAGCATTGAGACTGCTGCTCTCACACAGACTCTGGAAGATATGACCAACACACTAAAGCAGCTACAGCTGAATTAACAATAACCTCAGACTCCCCCACCACAACAGAGTCAACAGTTGGTTCCTTAAAGAGTGTGCAGGATATGTGCCTGTTATACTCATTACACTGATGAGTGTCCGCAGCTCCAACAAGAAGACAACACCTTGGCAGCTACTCACAATTTCTATGACTGCCCAAATCAAGGATACTATCAACAAGGCGGCAATTATAACCAAGGTGGGAACTATAACCAAGGTTGGCAAGATAGCTCCAACTAATGGTGGAGGGACAACTAAAACAGAGGAGGCAGAGACAACCAGGGAAATCAGAGGTGGAATAATAATAACAATCAATAAAACTGGTATCAGCAGAACCCTCCCTATCAACAGCAGAACCAAAACCAGCCTTACAGAGCACTTCACCTAAGGCAGTTCCAAACACCTCAGAATAACCAACAGTAGTCCCCTCAAATCACTTACCCCCTTCCTCTTCTAATGACGAGATACTTCGCTCTCTTGCACAAGGACAACAAGACATTCAGACTACACTTAACTCTACCATAAACGGTCTGAATGCCACTTTACAAGCTCTCATCTCTTGGATGGATTCATTATCTACCCCCAACAATCAACCTTCAAGCTCCAATGCAATTCCTTCTCAACCCTTACCCAACCCCAAAGGTGGCATCAATTCCATTACTTTAAAGTCCGGAACCACACTGCAAGAAATGAGTCATGAGGAGCCAAGCTCAAAGGAGAACATTCAAGTTGAAGATATTGTTGAGGTGGAGGATGCTGAAGAGGAGGATGAAGTACAAGACATGGTTGAAGAAGAAGCAGTTCAACCAAAGAATAGCGCACCAATGGAAGCTGAAGCTACAAAAGACGCCATCCCTATCCCCTTTCCACACCTTGCTAGGAAGTCCAGAAAGTAGATGGAGCTCGACCCAAAGATGGTGGAGATCTTCAAAAAGGTTGAGGTAACCATTCCCCTTTTTGATGCTATTATCCAGGTACCTAAATATGTGAAGTTTTTAAAGGATTTATGCATGCATAAGGATAGAATACATGATTTAGAAACCATTCTCTTAGGTAGCTTAATATCTGCTTTAATGGTTGCCATACCAGAAAAATGTGGGGATTAGGGGCCATATATGGTTACGTGTACCATTGAGGGTGTAACATTTTCTGACTGCATGTGTGATTTAGGTGCATGTGTTAGCATTATGCCATTATCTGTATATGATGCTTTGAGGCTCTCTCCTCTCTCTAGGTTTTAGGATTCTTTTTAGTTCTTTTCAATTTCAGATTTCTATCTTAGTTTAATTTAGTTTTCTCTTCTACTTTTATTTGTTCTAGCATTCTAGTTTATTTATTTCCCTTGTTGATTACTTTATGTTGCCAATTTAGTTTATGAACTCTATGTTAGATTTGATTTTCTATTTAATGCAATTTGAGGTATTTCATATTTATGATTGCTTTCTTCAATTTATATTATTGATGCTTTCAATTGGTTGTTTGGATTTTATTATCTCTTATTGTTTTTCTATGCTTTTATGTTGTGCCCTCCAAGTGTTTGATAAAATGCTTGGGAGGATTTTAAGTTAGATTTTTATATTCTTGACTTTGGTTGAGTAATTGGAGACTCTTGAGTTATCAAACTCCTTTGTTGATTGATAATTAAAAGTTTTTAATTGACTTGAATTCCACTAACTCTAGTCTTTTCTTGGGAGTTGACTAGGACTTGAGGATTCATATTGCTTTATCGATTTGACTTACCTTTATAGTTAGAAGTTAACTAAGTGGGAGCAATGGACAATTGATATTACAATTGATAAGGATAATTAGGATAGGACTTCTAATTTTCATACCTTGCCAAGAGCTTTATTAGCTATTAGTTTAAATTCTTGCAATTTACTTTTCTTGTTCCTTATTCAAAACCCCAAAAAGATACAATCTCATAACCAATTATAAGTACACTTCCCTACAATTTCTTGAGAGACGACCCGAGGTTTAAATACTTTGGTTATTATTTTTAAGGGGTTTGTTACTTGTGACAACCAAATTTTTGTATGAAAGGATTCTTTGTTGGTTTAGAAACTATACTTGCAACGAGGTTTCATTTGTGAAATTCTTTACTAGCAAAAATCCGTTCATCAGTTAAGTTCAAGTTTTAGAAATAAAAAAGTTATTTTTTATAAATTATATACAATGAATAGTATTTTCAAAAACTAGGAAGAGAGTTTATAAATTTTGAAAGAAAAAAGTAGCTCTCAATGTTAACAACAGAATGTCATGAAAAATATTTTAATTGTTAAATAAGTTAGTAATATATAAATATATAACATATAATATATCTATATTTTAATTTTACTTTTTAACGAACGCTAAGTAAAAATGTCACATTGGATATTCTAATTGTCAATTTTGTAATTAGTCATTAATAATGATGTATAAGACATATAGATTGCGTGAGTGAATGAGAGAAATAGGAAAAAAATAACGTGAGAGGGAAAGATTCTTTAATTTTGGACGAAAATATTTAATTCAATATACAATGACATATCAAGTAACATGTGACACATTTTAATTGTAAAATTATTAATATATAATACATTTTTAAGATGTTTGTATCCATCGCAATAACAAAAACGAATATTTAAATCTAAGGGTACGCGAAAAAATTGTTCGAATGAAATTTACATGTACCAGACGCATGGTTCTTATTTATACATTCGAATTCAAATTAAAGGCTCCAACTCTAACTCCACAACATCTAGGGTGGGCATATTGAAAATTTGTATTTTGACATTTGAGATGATCATGGCAGTTGGAAACTCTCTGAACAAGGAAAAAGATTTCACAAACCCTTTGCAATCTGTAAAATAGTGCCCTATGATTGGAATAGGTTCTACTTAATCATTCTGTTAACGTGAAGATCATTTTCACACGCAAAATCAGCGCATACACCGAGAAAGCTCCAAAAATATAAAAGGGCGTGCAGTTGAATACTCGTGACTTGCTAAATCATACATTGATTAACCCCATATTAACGGTCCAAGGTTGAGGAACGACTATGGTTAATATCCTTTTTTTAATGGAGTTCTATACTTGTCATGTAAATTACTTTATTTGAGAAAAATTGTATCAATTGTGACAAAATCGATGCAAGTTGGACTTTTGGAAGGATTAATTTAATTTTTGAAGTCATGTGAGTTACACTTAAAAAAATAATATCACCTATATAAAAATTTTTATTTGTCTAGTAATTATCTATTGTTCACTAATGTATTTAGTTTTTATCCCAAATTTGTAACTTAAAATTATAAAAATTAATTTCTAAAATTTTACAAAAAATAAAAAAACAAACAAATTAATAGTTGCTATTATGTTTTAAAAACGAAACTTTAACAAAATCTCAAATAATGTATCATTTGGAGAAATATAGGTTGATATATTCCATTTAGAAAAAGATTAAAAATTATTATAAATATCAGTAATAGTAGGAGAGTTACCTAGTAATATCATCTATTTTATGAGTCAATTGTAGATATTAATAGTAACTCTAATTTTATTGATTTTTAAATTTTAAATTAAAAATATATATATAAAATTTTTGAAACGCAATAAAAAGGCAACTCAACAGGTATAATAGAGATTGACATTAAATGTTATATGCATTAGAAAAAAAAAATTAACTAAATTTATAAAACTATAATAATTTATAATATCTGTAAATACATTATAGCCCAAAAATATTTATATTTTTTTAAAGAGAAATTTTCATTTTTCTCTCTTGAGAGATATTAAAATGACACCCCCCTATATTTGTAAAATGTACATTCTCCTCTCTTATAACTTTTAAAAAAAAATTTCTTTAATCCATTTTAAATTGTTTGTGTTAACTAATGTTAGCTTTCTCCATTTTTTGAGAAAAAATAAATTATTCATTACAAAAATAACCTTTAACAAGAATTATAATTTTTTGTCATTAAATTTTGATGACCAAAATATCGTTTAATAAATTATCTAATTATTGATTAAATTATTTTTTTACTAAAATATTTTTTAAAAAATTTAATAATTAAATTATTTTTTTCTAAGATACTCTTAAATAATTTTTTAATTATTAAATTGTAATTTAACTAAATTTTTTGTTAACAAATACTTTTATATTTTACTATTAATTATCTGATATCATTAACATTAAATAAAAAAAATCTTACCACTGTTAATATGTATGACAATTAATCAATAAAAAATAATTTATTATAGGGTATTTTAATAAGAAAAATTTAATGACAAAAATATAAATCTTTTGTTAAAAGGTATTTTTGAAATGAATAATATATTTTTTCTTAAAAAATGGATAAAGTTAACATTAGTTAACACTAAATTTAAAATGGATTAAAGAGAAAATTTTTTAAAAATTATAAGAGAGGAGTATGTACATTTTACAAATAGAGAAAAAAATGTGTCATTTTAACATCTCTTAAAAGAGAAAAATAAAATTTTATATTTTGTTAATTAGGCTATTTTGAATATTTGTCATATAATGCACACTATGAGTTTTCTTTATTACAATTTATATATTAATACAATTTTATTTCATTATAATTTCATTTCTTCTCAATTTTTTCTATCCAAAAAAAAAAACTTATCTCTTTAATTTTTTTTCATTCACTTTTCGTTTATTCAAACGACACAAAAAACAACCATTTCTTTTTTAATTGTCTTTCCCATTAGTTTCTTTCTTTTTATTTTTGGTCATAAAAAAACTCCACAGTGTAAAAAATATAATAATTATACAACACAATCGGTATGAACTAAATTGTCTAAAAATAAATTAATATTAATTAAAATCTTGCATGTTCAGAAGATACTAGTATACATGATTTCATTTACTCCAATTTTTTACCTAACAAATAATAGTACCATTCGAAAACAAAATTATTTAAAATAATTACTCATATTTCTTATATAAAGACAAAAATAAATGTAATACTTCTAATACAGCATAAAAATTAATTTTGAGTTATTCACCTAACGTAAATAACTTCTAATAAAAAGTTAGAGTATAAATTTTTTAAGCTATCTTCCATGCCCCAATTTTAAAAAGAATAGAAATTCGCGTTATAGTATTATGTGCATTTGTTGTGTATTCAACTCCACTTAATTAAAATTTAAAAGACACAATGACTACTACAACTATATCATAATAATTTCAGATATACATGAATCATGTAATCTTTGGTTAATATTCATTTATCGATTTGACCATCCCAATGCATGCATACAATATGTATAATAATGTTCTATTTTATCACGTATAATACTTTGTGGAGTTTTGAAAAATCACACAATGCATATTTCAATATGGATCCGTCAAATACGATTTTTCACATACATATTCTTGGGGTTCCATTTTCTCAGCAAAAAGTTCATGACATTCACATTGTCGGCCCACCATATTCAAGGGAATCCGATTCCCCTGCCTCCATATCGTCAACAGAGACTCCTAAACCCCGAAATTACCAATAAAGGTTTGCACGCCTACAATAAAAAACAACTCCGATATGAACTGTCTATATAAACATTTTACTAACACTGGCTATACACACATTCACATCAGTAAAAACACATCATGGTCACAACTAATGATAACCAACAATTTTTTTGTGTTTTTGTTGGATGGATACCTGGGATTTATACTTCATCTGAGGAGGTGGCAGAGCAACTACATGACTACAGAGACGGTGGGTGGATGGAGTTCTCCACTTTGGACAACGCGGAGGAAGCATGGGCTCTCTTCCAAGAGAATGGCGATGCCAAGAAGGGAAGAAACATGATAGCCAATGGCAAAGCCCCGGCAGGACTCCAACAACCGGAACGCCGCCAAATGGAGAGGATAGCGTTGAAAGCTTTGCACTCACGTTTTGAAGAAGACCATCATCACACTATACCGCATCCCCGCCGTAAGTTTTTCTCCTTACCCATCTTCTTCCCTACTCAGACCAACACTTTGATGATAAATCCTTTTCTGTCATCTTGCACCAACTTGCAGCAGACCAAATTGTGCCACACAAACCTACTCGGAATCCGCTTATCATCGTCAGCATGACCAGATTGCTGTCCAAAAACATGCAACAAGTTGGACATCCCCCAACCCATTTACCGCATCATACTAGAAAACACATCAAACGGTGGACAAAATTTTTGTCATCTTGTGTCTGTTGTCCTTCCTGGTGAATCAGAAGCTTTTGTTGTTACTAGCCGCGTTGCATCAGAGCTGCACATGAGCTTAGAGGATTCCGCTCGCTTTTGCCTCCGCAAGATATACCAAAATTTGAATGGTTACGTGGATGACTACAACCTTGACTTGGTTCTTAGATGGAAAGAGAGATACGTTGACCTGGCACGGGATATGGGAAAGCTAGAAACCAGGCTGCAGAAGGTCACGAGATACAATGACGCACTGCAAAAAGTGGTTAACAGGGCAAACAAGACTCGCTAGGATGTCGAGGAAC
Organism: Arachis hypogaea; assembly: GCF_003086295.3. NCBI lineage: Eukaryota > Viridiplantae > Streptophyta > Magnoliopsida > Fabales > Fabaceae > Arachis > Arachis hypogaea. The sequence continues at coordinate 27,607,001 of NC_092049.1, forward strand.
CTGCTCATCCCCCAACTCCAACCACAGTGTAGCTTGAATGGTTTGTCCCTTTGTGGAGCATTAGACTTATGTTAACGATCCAATTGCCTTTTGCTAAACCATTCTGAATTTATCATATCATTGTTGTACTCATCATCTAGTGCATTTTAGCAACCAAAATGTGGCTTTAACTCTCTGCCTTTAGACTTAGGACCACTTCATGTGATGGTTCTTTGACGAACGGGATTCTCTGCTAGTAAAGAATTTTACATATAAAGTCTTGTTGCAAGTATAGTTTCTAAACCGACAAAGAATCCTTTCGTACAAAAGTTTTGGTTGTCACGAGTAACAAACCCCTAATAAAATTGATAACCGAAGTATTTAAACCTCGGGTTGTCTCTCAAGGAATTGCAGGGAGGTGTATTTATTATTGGTTATGGAAGATTATCTTTTTGGGGTTTTTGAATAATGAACAGGAAAAGTAAATTGCAAGAATTAAAATAATAACTAATAAAGCTCTTAGCAAGATATGAAAACTGGAAATCCCATCCTAGTTATCCTTATCAATTGTGATGAGAATTGTTTATTACTCCCACTTAGTTAACCCTTACTAAATAAAGGAAAGTCAAGTGGACTAATCAATTTGATTTCTCAAGTCCTAGTAAACTCCTATGGAAAGACTAGCTTTAGAGGGATCCAAATCAACCACCAAATTCCAATTATCAATCAACAATGGAGTTTGATAACTCAAGTGTCACCAATTAATCAATTCAAGATAAGAATGTAAAATGCTAAATTAAAATCATAAATCTGAAATACCTCAATTTGCATTAAATAGAAATTCAAATCTAACATAAAGAGTTCATAAGTCAATTTGGCAACATAAGTAATTACCAAGAGAAATAGAGAAACCAAAGTATTAGAATAAATAAAAGTAGAAGAGAAACATAAATTAAAGGAACATTGAACCTGGAATTAAGGAGAAACAATCCTAAAACTAAGAAAATCCTAAATCCTAAAACCTAAGAGAGAGGAGAGAGCCCCTCTCTCTCTAAGAACTACATCTAAAACCTAAAATTGTGAATAATAAATGTTGTATCAATGAATGGATCGATTTCCCCACTTTATAGCCTCTAATCTGTGTTTTTTGGGCTGAAAACTGGGTCAGAAATAGTCTAGAAATTGCGCTCAGCAATTTTTGATACGTATAGCACGTAGCAAAGTCACGCGTACGCGTGGATTGAATTTTCTCCAGGTCATGCGTGTGCGTGATCCACGAGTGCACATCATCTATCTTCGGAGAAGATGTGGCAAATTATATATTGTTACGAAGCCCCGGATGTTAGATTTCCAACGCAACTGGAACCGCTTCATTTGGATCTCTGTAGCTCAAGTTATGGTCGATTTAGTACCAACAGGTCAGGCTGGACAGCCTTAGAAATTCCTTCAGTTTCTTGTATTCCTTCCACTTTTGCGTGCTTCCTTTCCATCCTCTAAGCCATTCCTGCCCTATAATCTCTAAAATCACTTAACACACATATCAAGGCATCGAATGGTAATAAGAGAGGATTAAACATAGCAAATTTAAGGCCAAAGAAACATGTTTTCAATCATAGCACAAAATTAGGAAGGAAAATATAAACTCATGCAAATTATATGAATAAGTGAGCAGAGAGTTGATAAAAACCACTTAATTGAGCACAAGATAAACCATAAAATAGTGGTTTGTTAATCTCCCCACACTTAAACATTATAATGTCCTCATGCTAAGCTCAAGAGAACTAAAAGAGTGAAGAGGAATGGTAGAGAGTATGAAATGCAACCTATATATGTGAATGCAACTACATGCAAAATTTTTGTACCTACTTGGTGAAAGTAAATAAATCTTCCAAGAACAGACATGAACTGGATTTCACTAATTCAAATCATAAAATAAAGTACAAATAAACTTGTAAGAAGAAAGCTCATGAAAGCCGAGAACAAGGAATCGAGCATCGAACCCTCACTGGAAGTGTATACACTCTAATCGCTCAGGTGTTTAAGGTTCGATTCTCTCAATTCTCTACTAATCTTGCTTTCTAAGACTTGCTCTTCTTCTACCAATCAACAAAGAATTTAATGCACAGATACACATATCAAAAGGTCTTTTAAGGGTTGTAACGGGGTTAGGGTCATGGTAGGATTGTATTTGGTCAAGTGGACTAAAATCTGAATCCTTAATTAACCTAAACTTCCCACCTAACTTAAGACAATCCATGTAATTACAATGCAAAATCTAACTGTCCATTAACTATGTTTACCACATATTCATGCATCCCAACTTTAGTACAACTCATATGCATTGCTACCAACATTTACTTTGGGACATTTTGTCCCCTTTTTGTTATTTGCTCTTTTTCTTTTCTTTTCTTTTCTTTTCTTTTCATAATTTTTCTTTCTTTTTCTTTTCTCAAGGCATATGATTAAGGTATTGAATGCATGAACATATTCTCAACATTCTTTCACATTTTCAGAAAATTCTAACATACTCAATTCTCAAGCCAAATGTTTCCAAACCCAATTTTCCCACACTTAAATCATAAGTACTCTCACTAGTCTAAGCTAACCAAGGATTCAAATTAAGGACATTATTATTTTCCGCTTAGAGTTAATGATATGCTAAAGTAAAGAATAAAAGGGGTAAAATAGGCTCAAATTGGTTTGCAAAGGATAATGAAAGGTTAAGGTCATATGGGTATGTAAGCTCAGTGAAACAAGGCCTCAATCATATAAGTGCATGCATACATCAAACAATGAAAATATAGAATTAAGCAAGACAAAGATCACAATTTTAGAGAGAACAACACACACCAAAAATAAAATATTGGTTGATAAAATGCAACCAATCAAATAGTCTCAAAATCTCACTGGTTTTGTGTGTTCGAGCTCTAAACCATGTTCCAAAATAAAATTTCTTCAAACAAGTTTAACAAAAAATTTTATTCAAATTAGTGAAATACTCTAAAAAGTTTCTTGAAAAAGTAAATATTACTTCAACCAAGTAGTTGGTAAAATATGCACAAAATGTAACAAACATGCAATCAAACATGCAAATGCAACAACGAACTACAAAGAAAATTAAACAATGGTGTTGAAAAGAAGGTAACTAACCCACGGAAGTCGGTATCGACCTCCCCACACTTAAAGATTGCACCGTCCTCGGTGCATGCTAAGATGTGCAAGTGGACGGGCTGCTACAACTGATGCTTTTTTTCTAAAAATTGTGCAGATAGACTTGTCTGTTGCCTCATATAAACATTTTCTGTTTCCCTTCCTCGGTGGGCATCCTGAAAGAAGAGGAAAAAGAAGAAAAGTAACCCAAAAACAAAGATAGGAAACAATTTAAAATATGGTTGGGTTAATGCCAAATGATGAGAGTCTCAATTACGTGGTAGCTACAACATGCAAGTGAGAAAACAGTAGAAGCACATGGCAAATCAAGAGTGTAAAAATTTTCAACAATGGGGAAGAGAGTGTGGGTAATGCAAGAAAATATAAATTCATGTAAATGCAAAAGGGATACAGGTAACATAAAAGATTAGCAGTGACAGATAAATAATATCATCCTGCAGTGTAAAATAAGTCACTAAGCACCAAAATAATACCAGAAAAGATACAACAGTTGAAAAAGAAAATTTAACACCAATAGAAAAATAATAAATTTAGAAAAGAAAATAAAAATATGGACAAAATTAAAATGTAATGAATGAAAGTATGCAAATAAATAAAGTAAAATAGAATGAAAGTGAAGAAGGATGAGAAGTTAAAGAGATGAAGAAGAAGAAAGTAAGAAAGGAAGAAGAAAGAAGGAGAAAGGAGAGAAGGAAAGGAGAAGAATGGAATCTGTGAAGTGACGCGTAAGCGTCGCCCACGCGTACGCGTGGGTGTGCAAAAGAAGAGGCGACGCGTAAGCATCATCCACGCTTACATGTGGTTGAGCAAGAATCCTAGTGACGCGTAAGCGTCGGTCACGTGTACGCGTGACCACTGGTTGTGCTAAACGCCCAATACCAGCACCAAGGTAGCACAACTCTCGGCCAAATCACCCATTGACACCGATCTGGCGATTCATGCATACGCGTCACTGACGCTTACGCGTGGGGTGACTAAAATATGGGGGACGCGCACGCGTCGCCCACGCGTACGCGTTGGTTGGCTCGTGTGCAAGGCACCCTTCCTGCACAGCTCCCGCGTAACTTTTTGTAAGGTTTAGCGTCGCATGTGGCGCCTGCGCGTGATTAACTTGCATGCTTGGGACGCGCTTTTCTTTAACTTTATATATATATGCAGAATGCAGAGTGCAGAATGCAGATAATGATGCAGAATTTACGAATTAACACTGATAAAATTAAAATAAAATAAAACTGAGAATAAAAAGAGACGATCATACCATGGTAGGTTGTCTCCCACATAGCACTTTTAGTTAAAGTCTTTAAGTTGGACATTTGGTGAGTTCCTTGTCATGGTGGCTTGTGCTTGTACTGATCCTTGAATCCCCACCAATGTTTGTAATTCCAATGGCTTCCGGGATCCCAAACTAGGCACATACAGCTGTCAAGCAATCTAAAGTAAGTGACAAGGCTCCAAAAGTGTTGATTGTTGGAATGAATTCCGGGGTCCCAAACCTTGCTTCTGCACCCGTCTTTGTGTTGATCATCATTATTCCAACCGGGTGGTAAGGAATCCAAATTCTCACTGAGGCATCCAAACAGCTTCCTAGACCAATACAATTTAGTATTCTTCCAACCATGATAATTCAGCCATGAGCTTCCTACCACAATGAACCTAGGATTGTGTTGCCAACCAATAACCCTCTCCCTCTTACTCTCATAGCCAAAGAGCTCTAAGCTGACCATCTGTCTCAAGTAAACTATATTCAAGTGGGAAAGCAAAGGTCAAGGATAAGAATTTTACCCACTTGAATGTTGTATTGGATGGTAATGGCTTTGGAGAAGAGGTCTCCAACAGCTTTGGCAAGGTGATTTTAAGCTCCATTCCCTTGTGCTCTCCCTTGGTAACTTCCACCTCTTTGCGAGCTTCTGTAACATTAACCTCTTCCTATAGTTCAATGGGAGAGAGTTCAATTATAGGTAGAAACTCATTAATTGTTGAACCTGTCTCATGATCAACCACTTCCAAGTCTTCAACCATGATATGTCTTGGAGGTTGTACACCCTCCTCAACATCAAATTCAACCATCTTGGAAGGAGGCTCTATGACTTGAGGTTCAAATGGAGGTTCCGCATCTCCTAAATCTTCAACCACTTCCTCTTCTTTAGTAATTTTGGCTTTCTCCACTTGCTCTAGTACAAAATCAGACTCCTCCTTGATGTCTTCCTTTCTATGACAACTCCCTTCAACTATTCTTTCATCTTCAAGGGTCTCTACTGCCGCTACCTTTAGGGCCTCCTCTAGCTTCTTATGAAGTATGGATTCGTGAAGATGATTCATTCTCTCTTGCTATATGTCAATAGCATAACTGGGATTATCTTGCTCTTGGATTGATGGATATGGGCATTCTTACACGGAGGGTGGTGGTATGCAGAAGCTTGAGGGTTGAATATTGGAGGTAGAGGGTTGGTTCATGCGGGATATAAGATTTTGGAGTGTAGAGGTGAGACCAATGATATTAGAGATGAGTGTTTTGTTATCCAATGGAGGTTGGGGTGGATAGAAGGGTTCATTTGTTGAGAGAAAGGGCTCATAATACGGAGGTGGTTCTTCTTGATAAGGATATGGAGATGGTGAATATTGAGGTGGTGGTTCTGGGTGTGGTTCATATGGAGGTGAATGGTGGAAAGGGACTTATGAGTGTGGTGGTTCATAAGTATATGGTGGGGCTTGTTGGTAACTACAAGGGGGTCCACCATATTCATTATCTTGGTACGCTCCCTAGAATGGCTCTTGACCATAGTAGTTTGGTGGAGGTTGGTTGTCATGAAAGGATCCACCATAACTATTGTCTTGGTATGCATCACAGAATGGTTGTTGGTTATAGCGCATTGGAGGGAGGTTGTTGCCAAGAGGGTTGATCAAATCCTTGTGGCTCCTCCCATCTTTGATTCTTCCAACCTTGATGCCTGTTCTCATTATAGATTCCATTCCTTACAACAACATTGGAACCAAACTTGAAATCAGAGGGGTGAGAATTCATAGTAGCTAAAGAAAATAAAAACAAAAACTAATAAAAATTAATGAAAATAAACTCCTAAAACTATAAACACTAACAAAGAAACGAAAAAGCAAATATTTACAATAACCAATAATAACGCACACGTTTGCAATTCCCCGGCAACGGCGCCATTTTTGACGAACGGGATTCTCTGCTAGTAAAGAATTTTACAGATAAAGTCTCGTTGCAAGTATAGTTTCTAAACCGACAAAGAATCCTTTCGTACAAAAGTTTTGGTTGTCACGAGTAACAAACCCCTAATAAAATTGATAACCGAAGTATTTAAACATCGGGTCATCTCTCAAGGAATTGCCGGGAGATGTATTTATTATTGGTTATGGAAGATTATCTTTTTGGGGTTTTTGAATAATGAACAGAAAAAGTAAATTGCAAGAATTAAAATAATAACTAATAAAGCTCTTAGCAAGATATGAAAACTGGAAATCCCATCCTAGTTATCTTTATCAATTGTGATGAGAATTTTTTATTGCTCCCACTTAGTTAACCCTTACTAAATAAAGGAAAGTCAAGTGGACTAATCAATTTGATTCCTCAAGTCCTAGTCAACTCCTATGAAAAGACTAGCTTTAGAAGGATCCAAATCAACCAGCAAATTCCAATTATCAATCAACAATGGAGTTTGATAACTCAAGTGTCACCAATTAATCAATTCAAGCTAAGAATGTAAAACGCTAAATTAAAATCATAAATCTGAAATACCTCAATTTGCATTAAATAGAAATTCAAATCTAACATAAAGAGTTCATAAGCCAATTTGGCAACATAAGTAATTACCAAGAGAAATAGAGAAACCAAAGTATTAGAATAAATAAAAATAGAAGAGAATCATAAATTAAAAGAACATTGAACCTGGAATTGAGGAGAAACAATCTTAAAACTAAGAGAAATCCTAAATCCTAAAACCTAAGAGAGAGGAGAGAGCTTCTCTCTCTAAGAACTACATCTAAAACCTAAAATTGTGAATAACGAATGTTGTATCAATGAATGGATTGATTCTCCCACTTTATAGCCTCTACTCTGTGTTTTCTGGGCCAAAAACTGGGTCAAAAATAGCTCAGAAATCGCCCCCAGCAATTTCTGATACGTCCAGCATGTGGCAAAGTCACGCGTACGCGTGGATTGAATTTTCTCCAGGTGACGCATGTGCGTCACCTATCTTCCAAGAAGCTATGACAAATTATATATCGTTGCGAAGTCCCGGATGTTAGCTTTCCAACGCAACTGGAACCGCCTCATTTAGATCTCTGTAGCTCAAGTTATGGTCGATTTAGTACCAAGAGGTCAGGCTAGACAGCTTTAGAAATTCCTTCAGTTTCTTGTATTCCTTCCACACTTTACGTGCTTCCTTTCCATCCTCTAAGCCATTCCTGCCCTATAATCTCTGAAATCAGTTAACACACATATCAAGGCATCGAATGGTAATAAGAGAGGATTAAACATAGCAAATTTAAGGCCAAAGAAACATGTTTTCAATCATAGCACAAAATTAGGAAGGAAAATGTAAACTCATGCAAATTATATGAATAAGTGAGCAGAGAGTTGATAAAAACCACTCAATTGAGCACAAGATAAACCATAAAGTAGTGGTTTATCATTCTTAACCAAATATTTTTAATTAACTTTAATCAACTTTCGTGATCCATCGCATATATAGGATTTTCTTTTTGTAATATAATCTACCATTTTACCAAATCTTCTTAGAAACATCGCAAAACAATGTCTTTACCGTCTTTGCCCTAATAGGGTTATGAATAAAAGAAACTAATTTTCATAAAATTTCCTGCTCAAAACTATGAACCACATCATAGTTCATATAACACTCATAATGCTCATTGAGTAGAGAGACATAACATTCATGTAATAGTATGCACAAAATTATGTTCAACTTTAAACATAAATTCATAGTATCACTACTAAGAATTCCAAAAAATAATAATGTACATGAAAAATCATAACACTACAAAAAATAATATAAAAAAAATTATCATGTAAAATAAAATAAATATAATAAAAAATATAAATATAAAATAGAATATTATAAATTTTATAATGTCAAACAAAAAAGAAATATTCTATAAGCTTTTTAGTATTATCAGTACTCTTCAACTTAGTATTATTTTGGACTATAATTTTTTATTATTAATAACTCTATTATTACTTATGATTAGTTTTTTATTTATTTTGTCCTTTTAGATCGGATCATCATTCTTATTATACAAAATTTTTTATAACAAACACAGTATATAATAATTACAATTACAACTTTTACAAGGTCGAATAAAAAATAAAAAAAATTCATATAAAAAGAAAATAAAGTACAGTAAGAAATAAAAAAAAACTCATACAAATAAGAAATAATAAAAATTTTATAAATCCAACAACATATATTATATAAACAAAAAAATTACAATAAAAGATAAAGAAAATTCATATGAATAGAATCAAATAAAAAAAATAAAAGATTTTACAAACAGCATAGATATAGTACAGTACATGATGAAAAAAAGAATTTATATGAACAAAAAATAATAAAAATACTATAAAAATTAATAAAAATAAGAATTTATATTAACAACATTTGTCGTATGAATAAGAAAATACAATAAAAATAAAAAAAATCTAGTGAAAAAAAACCATATAAAAAAAGACTTCATAAAAAATATACATATAAAAAATAGTTTAGTAAATAATGGAAAAAATGCGCATATAAACTAGAAAGTAGTATAAATTCTAAAAATATAACATCAGAACACTAAACAATAATATACAAATTATTTATCATATAAATACAAAAATAACATAAAAAACATAAGAATCAAAATATGAAAGAGAGTACTAACAAACTAAAATATTTATCTTGATAGTGATTTAAACAATTCTGAGAATCTTGATGAAAAAAAATTTGAAACGAAAAACTACAAAGAACTAATGTGAAAATATATGCTTACTTGTATCCTTTTTATAGAAGATAATGAAGGGTAGAGTTGATAGAAAATAAATAAATTTCTGATCTAATTTTTTAATGGTAATTAGTCATCATCAACGTGAATACAGAAGTTACAATTTTTACCTTCACGTGAACGTGAGTTCAGAGGTCAAACCACTTATGTGTTGAGAGATTCCAAAAGTTGCCAAACACAAAAATAAAGCATTCAAGACACTCAACCACACTTTTTCCTTATCCAACGTAAATTCCAAACACACCCTTTAATAAATTTACTTCAAAGTACACAAGAATTCCACTCATACCTCATAATTGTTTAACATAAGTAAACTAAGACATCAAACATTAAAATTAATTCAATTAACTAATTTGATCACAACATTCAATTTACAATATTAAACCCTAACAAAACTAACAGCTTTAGCTATGATGCAACTTCATCGTTCTTAAACATATAAATCTTTAAACAACTTATAGAATAAAACAACTCCTCATGTTGAATTCCGGCTCCAAAATAAATAATTAATTAATTACACATAAAAAAATTAACTGCACAATAAATCACCATACATTTCATTCCATTTTCTTATAACACGTTTCATTCCATTTTATTGACAGCTCTTTAATTCACATCACCATTACTACACCCATCGTAACAAAAAATAATTCTATACATTCGAATATAACAGCTCATGTTCCCATAATGGACTACTTTCTACTCATTAGCCCAAGATAAATAATGGCTCAGCTCATTTTGTAGAATGGCTAACAGAAATTCTAACAAGGAGCCAGCTTATTGAGGACTAGGACAATAATGATAAGCTATAAATTAAGCACTAGACAAATGGACACACTGGTCACTTGCACTGCGTACACTTGTTTCATTAATAGTACACCATAAAACTATTCCATCAAATCAACACCATTAACATAATTTAGATTAAATCTGTACGTTGCAGAAGATTGGAACAGAAAATTTCCATGTTCGTACAGTGGTACACGTGATAACCTTTCTATAGTTCAGTGGTTCTCAAGTATGATATATATGATTTGTGTAAGATTCATTATTTTTAAAAAATTTTATTATGAATTAATTTTAATTTATTTATTTATTAAATATTTTATTTTTAAAAATTATTTTATTAAAATAATTAAATCAAATTTAATAATTAAATTAAAAAATTTATTCAATCTTATAATTATTGAATAATTTTCTATATCTAAATTATAAAACTTAACAATTGTAAAAGAATAAAAATTTTATATGATTTATTTTAAATAATTGAGATTTTAGAATTTAATACTTTAATTTTATAAACAAAGAAAATAAATTATATTATTTTTAATTTTAAATTAAAATTCTTGATTTAAAATTCAATTAGCAAATTGATAATTAAACAATATTTTAAAGTAATTTTAAGGGATTAAATTAGATTTTAAATTAAGACAAAAATACCCTAATTTTATTAAAATTACTAAATCCCAATTTGTCCAAAATTCCTAATTTCACATTTGCATCTGATGCGAAATTTATAACCCACAAACTAACCGGCAAGTGCACCGCGTCGTACCAAGTAGTACCTCAAGTGAATGAGGGTCGACCCCACGAGGATTGATGGGCTAAGCAACAATGATTGTGTGATTTACTTAGTTAGACAAGCAGAAAAGAGCGTTTGGGTCTCAATTGCATTAAACAGTAAATTCAAAAAACTTATAAAGCAAGCAGTAAACTGGTGTGAAGAATATATGAGTAAAACAGTTAAGGTTTCAGAGATGTTTATTTTCCGGATTAACTTTTCTTACCAACTATTTTAATCATGCAGGATTTAATTCATGGAAAACTATATGTGACTGAACCCTAATTCCTTAGACTTTTTTAGTCTTCTCTAACCTTCATTAACCGCCAATTCCTTGGTCACTTGATTCCGATTAGAGGGTTAAGTTCAAAACTAGTTTATGTGCCACAGAAACCCTAATTATCCAAATATAAGAGGATTATATGTCACGTATCCCGTTAAGTCCAGATAATTAGTAATTTAGGAGAATTTATTTTCAAGCTGTTGTTCAAGTAAATTGCTTTTCCAATATTTACAAGAACTCAATTAGAATAAGGGTCATACTTCTGTTCCACCTATATTCATAATATGAACAATGAAAATAATTCTTGAAATTGAAATCAAAATATTAATTAAAATAGAAGAGTAATAGTATCAATCTATACAATAAATAGAGCTCCTAACCTTAACAGTGGAGGTTTAGTTGCTCATGGTTCAGAGAGAAAACAAGGATTCTGAAAAATTGTAAAGTACAGAATAAGGCGAGAGAAAAAGAGAGGAGCCCGAAGGGCTGATTCTTTTCCCTTTTTATATCTAATCCTAATTAATTTAAAATATATTTTCTAAAACTAAATAATATCTTTTTCTATTTGTAAATAAAATAAAGTTTAAATCAAAATAAAATAAACTCTTCGTGCAGCTTCAGTTGGATGAATGGGGACCACCAAGTTTATTAAAGGTGGCGCCAAACTTGAGCTGAGCCAAATTTGGCGCCATCACACCCATATAGAATCTAACAATTTCGGTGTTCTTGAAGTTAAACTTGGAAAATTCCAAGTTTCTCTTCTCTTCTCTTTAGCACTGGCACCAAACTCTAAACATCTCAAGTTTGGCTTCAAATCCACGCTATGCATTTCTGGAGGTAGGTGAGTGTGGCGCCAAACTTGGGATTCTCCCAAGTTTGGCGCCATTGAGGCCGAATGTAATGGGAGGTTGTAGCACTCCTGGCGCCAAACTTGGAGAATTCAAGTTTGGTGCCACCTCCTGGTTCTGTGGTGGCTTTGTTTCTTCACGTAAACTCTGTCAAATTCGTCCAAAATACTGCGTGAAATAAACCAAATTGCAAACAACTCAAAGTAGCATTCATAGTGGCTAAAAGATATTTAAATCTTGATTAAACTTAACAATTCAAATGCAAATTTACTAGAAAAAGATAGAAAAGATGCTCACGCATCACAACACCAAACATGAATTGTTGCTTGTCCTCAAGCAACTGAAACAAATATAGGCTTAGGATGTGAATTTGCATGAGAAATGAGTGTTCAATTAAGCTCCTGTCTCTTCTTAAAGTGGGGTTTATACACTACAATTGATGCACGAAATTGACTCCGCAATATTCGCACAGATAGACCGGCAAGTGCACCGAGTCGTCCAAGTAATAACTCAGGTGAGTGAGGATCGATCCCACGGAGATTGTTGGTTTGAACAAGCAATGGCTACCTTGTAGATCTTAGTCAGGCGGATAGAAAATATAATTATTGTGAAAAACGCATAAATAGAATAAATAAAGTTACTGGATAACTGTGAAATCAGTGATGATAGAATGGTTGAGGCTTCGGAGATGCTCCCTCCTTCTAGATCAACTTTTCTCACTGTCTACTCCAACTTCTGATTGATTCATTCCATGGCAGGCTGTAAATGATTAACGCCGGGTCAATGGTCATTAATCTCCTCTGCTTCAGATCAAGTGCCGGGTAAGCGGTCATCCAATCTGAATGGGGGTGAAGCTTCTGCAGTCCATTCCCTTGGTTATCCTACTCAAAATGCCACAGACAAGGTCGGATCTTCTGAATCAGAGAATGCTTGAACGATCTTATTTTTGCTAGTAAAGAATTTCACAAATAAATTCTCATTGCAAGTATAGTTTCTAAACCAGCGAAGAATATTTTCGTACAAAAGTTTGGTTGTCACAAGTAACAAAATTCAATAAAATTTATAACCAAAGTATTTAAACCTCGGGTCGTCTCTCAAGGAATTTCAGGGTAGTATGATTTATTATTGGTTATGGAAAAGTATTTTTTTGGGTTTTTGAAATAGGGAACAAGGAAATAAATTAGCAACAAAGTAAATTAATTATCATGAAAACCATTGCAAGGTATGAGAACTGGAAATTCCATCCTAGTTATCCTTATCAATTGTGATGAGAATTGTTTATTGCTCCCACTTAGTTAACCCTTACTAAATAACGGAAAGTCAAGTGGACTAATTAATGGGATTCCTCAAGTCCTAGTCAACTGCTATGGAAAGACTAGCTTTAGAGGGATCCAAATCAATCAGCAAATTCTAATTTTCAATCAACAACTGAGTTTGATAACTCAAGTGTCACCAATTACTCAACCAAAGCAAAGGGAGAAGAAATCTAAATTAAATTGAAAGCATCAATAACATAAATAAAAGGGAGCAATCTTAAATCTGAAATACCTCAAATTGTATTAAATAGAATATCAATTTAAACATAAGAATTCATAAATCAGTTAGCAACATGAAGTGATCAATAGGAAAAATAGATAAACTAGAATGCTAGAATAAATAAAAGTAGAAGAGAACATAAATTAAAGGAACATTGAACCTGGAATTGAGAAAATGAAGAAATCCTAATCCTAAAACCTAAGAGAGAGGAGAGAGCCTCTCTCTCTAGAAAACTACATCTCAAATCTAAAAATTATGTATATTGAATGAATGATTGATGAATGATTTGATTCCCTCATTCTCCAGCCTCTGTTCTGTGTTTCTGGGCTTGGATTTGGGCCGAAAAGGAGCCCAGAAATCGCTGAGGGCAAATTCTGCAACTTTCTGCACGTGGCGTCCGTCACGCATCCGCGTCGTCCATGCGTGCGCGTCACTGTCAGTTTCTCAAATACTTCATTTTTGCGCATTCCTTCCACTTTTGCATGTTTCCTTTCTGTCCTCTACGCCATTCCTGTTATATAAAGCCTGAGAATACTCAACACACAGATCACGGCATCGAATGGTAATAAAGGATAATTAAAATTAAAATTAAAATTTTTAAGGCATAGGAAACATGTTTTCACATATATCACAAAATAAGGAAGGAATTGCAAAACCATGCAAATTATATGAATAAGTGAGTGAAGAATTGATAAAAACCACTCAATTGAGCACAAGATAAATCATAAAATAGTGGTTTATCAATGCTGCTTCGTGATTCTAGCCTATACCACAAAGGCCCTAATCGCCCTGTACCTCGGCTGCACTGATGTCTCCAAGTACCCAACGAAGTCGTGGATTAACCGTCTAAGAGATGTATAATCAAGCATGTGGTTCAATACTATCCCATCAAGGACTCGCACGAACCCATGTAGAATAGGGATAACGGTCAAGTTACACTCCCAATTCATTAGGATGAAGAACGAAGATACATCTTAGAATAGAATCAAGCATAGATTGAAATAAAACAATGATATTATTAATCCATAAGAGTCAGCAGAGCTCCTAACCTTAACATAGGAGGTTAGTGACTCATACTGTACAGAAAATGATAGTGAAAGGTTCGAATGGGCAATGCTGAGGTAGAAGATCCTAAACATGGGTGATCTTCTTCTATATATACTAATCTAAAAACTAAAGACTACAGAACTAGGATAAACTAGTCTTGTAGTGCGAAAATCTACTTTTCGGACCCACTTAGTGAGTGTTTGGGCTGAGCTAAGGGTGACTCTACAAGCTAGTACCCTTCTTGGGCGTTGAACACCAGCTTGGGACTCCTTTTCGGGCGTTGGACGCCAGCTGCGCCCTTTTGGGCGTCCAATGCCAGGAAAAGGGTATTACTGGCGTTGAACGCCAGTTTTAGACCTTTATTTCTAGAGCAAAGTATAGACTATCAAATATTTCTAGAAATCCTTGGATGTTAGCTTTCCATAACCGTTGAGAGCGCGCCATTTGGACTTTTGTAGCTCCAGAAATGCTCCTTCGAGTGTATGGAAGTCAAAATTTGACAACATATGCAGTCCTTTTTCTGTCTCTGAATTATACTTTGCCAAAACTCCTTAATTCCAGCCCGAAAATACCTGAAATCATCATAAAACACAACAACTCAAAGTAAAATCTAAAAATGTGAATTTTTCACTAAAACCTATGAAAACATAATAAAACTTAAACAAAACATAACAAAAACTATATGAAAATGATGCCAAAAAGCGTATAAAATATCCGCTCATCAAAACACCAAAATTAAACCGTTGCTTATCCCCAAGCAACAAAAAGCAAAGTAGGATTAAAAGAAGAAAATGATAACAATAAATCTCAGAGTTTTCAATGAAGCCCAGTTTCAATTAGATGAGCGGGACTAGTAGCTATTCATTTCTGAATAGTTTTGGCATCTCACTTTCCTTTGAAGCTCAGAATAATTGGCATCTTTAGGAACTCAGAATCCAGATGATATTATTGATTCTCTTGGTTTAGTTCTTTTTGATTCCTAAACACAGCTTCTTTTGAGTCTTGGTCGTGACCCTAAGCGCTTTGTTTTCCAGTATTACCACTGGATACAAAAACGCCACAGACACTTAACTGGGTAAACCCTTCCGGATTGTGATTCAGCTTTGCTAGAATCCCCAGCCAGTGGTGTCCAGAGTTCTTAAGCACACTCTTTTGCTTTGGATCACGACTTTAACTGCTCAATCTCAAGCTTTTCACTTGACACCTTCACATCACAAGCATATAGTTAGGGGAGGAGTTCATTTGAACTTCTTAGGCTAAGATTTTGTTTCTTTTAAGCCCTCCTAACCATTGAATGCTCAAAGCCTTGGATCCTCGCTCTTGAATTTTTGTTTAAAGAGCTATTGGCTTTTTCTCTCTCTTTTTTTCGCATATATATATTTTTTATTTTATTGCTTTTTGCTTTTTTTCTGCTTTTTCTTGCTTCAAGAATCAATTTTTTTTTGGATTTTTCAGATTATCAATAATACTTCACTTTTATCATCATTCTTTCAAGAGCCAACATTCTTAACTCCAACATCAAATATGCACTGTTCATTCATGCATTCATAAAATAAAAGCAATGCTACCACATCAAATAATGGAATTATTCTTAATATATAACTCGAAATCTATGCACCTTTACTACTTCTAAAAAAAAATCAAAATTTTATTCAAGTTCAATGAGATGATAAGAGGAACATTTTATACCTTATTGGAAAAAGGAAAATAGAAACTTAAATCCTAATAATACTCATGCAATCCTTAAATTAAAAAATAGAAACTTAAATAAAAACTTAAATACAACTAGTGATAATGTAATTCTAAACATAAGAAACAGCAATAAAAATAGACACAAAAATAGGGAGGTGGAACTCAACCACCTTAGTCATGGTTGATGTTATGCTCCTCAGGGGATAATTTCTGACGCTTCAGTTCTTCTAGTTCATGCCCCTGCTTCTCTTGTTCCTTGACCAGTTTGCAAAACATGCTAGTCTGGTCTTTTTGCTCCTCTCTTAATTGATCCAAGGTGGTTTGCAATTGTGCAACAGATGCTTCCAGCTGGAGGGATCTCTTATGTTTGAAGAGGCTCAAGTGTCTTCCTTTTGGGATGATCATCTGGTAGTCTGGTGCTTTCCATTGCTTGCTTGGTGATTGGGCCATCTGTTGGGATCCATGAGTCTCTGTTAATCAGGACTCTAGTCTCTTTGTACAAGCGAAAGATAAGGTTTGGGTAGGCCAATTTGGCTTGAGTTGACATCCTGTTCGCAACCTTGTACAACTCAATGGGGATTAATTGGTGGACTTCTACCTCATTCCCCATCATGATGCAGTGAATCATCACAACCCTTCTAATGGTGACTTCAGAGTGGTTGCTAGTAGGGAGTATGGAACACCCAATGAAATCCAACCAACCCCTAGCAACTGGTTTAAGATCCAATCTTCTCAGTTGGTTTGGTTTACCTTTTGTGTTACTGATCCACTGAGTTCCAGGTAGACATATGTCTTTTAGAATCTGATCCAGCTTGGGATTAGCCACCACCCTCCTATTAAAGGATTCTAGATCATCCATTTGTGGAGGTAATTTAAAGATCTCTCTCACCTTGTCAAGATGAAAATAGAGAGTCTTTTCCCAAACCATGATGCGAAAAGTATGGAACCCTTGTCCATCTTTCTTTTGCTTATCTGTCATCCACAAATTTGCATAGAATTCATGGACCATTGTTAATCCAACATTGGTCACAGGGTCGGCCAGGATTTTCCAGCCTCTCTTTTAAATCTGCTCTTGGATCTCCAAGTACTCGTCTTCTTTTAATTCAAATTTGACTTCTGGGATCACTATCCTTTTGCTCATTATTTTGTAATAATGTTCTTCATGCTGCTTGGTATAGAATCTGAAAGGTTTGAAAACAGTAGTTGGGTTGTCTTCTTTGCTTCTTGAAGTGGGTTTCCACTTTTTGGAGCCATGGAATTCGAATGGAGTGAGAAGACAAGGCTCTTTCCACACTAAACTTAAAAGGTTTGCTCGTCCTCGAATAATGAGAAGATAAAGAAGACGAAGAAGAGGAGAGGGATTCAAATGGGATATGGATGAGGGAGTGTGTGGGGCGAATGATATATATAGGGAGGGGTGGGTGGGTTTTCAAATTTTAATTAGATAAAAGATAAAGAAGATATGATTCACACTTTGGTAAAAGATAGAAAAAGGTAAGTTTTAAAATTTGTTTAATCACCAAAGATATGAAAAAGATACAAAAGATAAGATAGAAAGTATGAGGGGTACGAAAAAGATTTTAAAGTTTAATAAAAGATTTGAAAAAGAATTGCAAAAGATATGAAATTTTGAAAAAGATTTGAAAAAAATTGAGAAAGATTTGAAAAGATTTTAATTTTGAAAGGAATTTGAAACTGAAAGATGATGGTTGAAAAAATCTTGTTTAAAAGAGAGGATTAAAAATATAAGATTTGGAAAAGATATGTTTTGAAAAAGTCAAAAACCTCCCCAACCTTTGTTGGGCATTAAACGCCCAGAATACCCCTATCAGAGTAATTACTCTTGCCATTAACAGTAAATCTTTTATTTGTGTAATTACTCTGGAGTTCTATATGACCGTATGGTGATACATTAGTGATCAAGAAAGGTCCTATCCAACGTGACTTGAGCTTTCTAAGGAAGAGCTTCAGTCTAGAATTGAAGAGCAGAACCCTCTGTCTAGGTTCAAAGACTTTGGAAGATATCTTTCTGTCATGCCACTTCTTGGCCATTTCTTTATAAATTTTTGCATTTTCAAATGCAGCTAGTCGAAATTCATCCAACTCATTTAGCTGGAGCAACCTTTTCTCTCCTGTTGCCTTTGCATCAAGGTTTAGGAGTTTGGTTGCCTAGTAAGCCTTGTGTTCCAGCTCCACTAGCAGGTGGCACGCCTTCCCATACACCAATTGATATGGTGATGTTCCTATAGGGATCTTGAAAGCTGTTCTGTATGCCCCGAGAGCATCATCAAGCTTTCTTGCCTAATCCTTTCTAGAGGTGTTCACCGTCCTTTCCAGGATTCTCTTCAGTTCTCTATTTGAGACCTCAGCTTGCCTATTTGTCTGTGGATGATATGGGGTGGCCACTTTATGACGAACTCCATATCGGTTCAGAACAGAGTCAAGCTGTTTATTGTAGAAATGAGTTCCTCCATCACTGATCAGTGTCCGAGGGACACAAAACCTACTGAATATGTTCTTCTAGAGGAACTTCATCACTACTCTAGTATCATTCGTGGGTGATTCGACTGACTCAACCCATTTAGACATATAATCTATTGCCACGAGGATATAGATATTTGAGTATGAAGGTGGGAAAGGACCCATGAAGTTTATACCTGGTGCACGAAATTGTGATCCACACTTTTCACATCTCCACACAACTAACCAGCAAGTGTACTGGGTCGTCCAAGTAATAAACCTTACGTGAGTAAGGGTCGATCCCATGGAGTTGTCGGCTTGAAGCAAGCTATGGTCATCTTGTAAATCTCAGTCAGGCGGATTCAAATGGTTATGGGGTTTTGATAATTAAAATATAAATAAAACATAAAGTAAAATAAAGTTACTTATGTAATTCACTGGTGGGAATTTCAGATAAGCATCTGGAGATGCTTTGTTGCTTCTAAACCTCTGCTTTCCTATTGCCTTCTTCCAACCATGCGTTACTTCCTTCCATGGCAAGCTGTAAGATCCTCTCAGTGAAAATGGTCCTCTACGGTAATCAACTGTCAGATTTCTCATCTCAGATGAAAAATACTAGGTACAGCTACCGCATGGCTAATCATCTGTCGGTTCCCGCTAGCATCGGAATAGAATCCATTGATCCTTTTGTGCACTGTCACTTGCGCCCAACATTCGCAGGTTTGAAGTTCGTCACGGTCATTCCTTCCCGGATCCTACTCGAAATACCACAGACAAGGTTTAGACTTTTTGGATCCCATGAATGGCTGCCCATTTGGTTCTAGCCTATACCACGAAGATACTAATCTCACGGACTCGGTCCGTGTATTAGATATCCAAGAGAATATACTCCAGCTGTCATCCAATGACTACGTTGAACATCATGTAGACCGCTTTGTGGTTGTCAGGCACGCGATCTTGGCTAAGCGAGTAATGAAGATTGGGTGATTGTCACGGGTGACCCCTTCATTCTGACTTAACTGAATTAAGTACGAGAGTATATCTTGGAGAAGAAGTAGGCGTGAATTGAATAGAAAACAGTAGTAATTGCATTAATTCATGAAGAACAGCAGAGCTCCACACCTTAATCTATGGGGTGTAGAAACTCCACCGTAGAAAATACATAAGTGAAAAAGGTCTAGGCATGGCCGTGATGAGCGGATAATATATACGCTTTTTGGCATTATTTTTACATAGTTTTCAGTATGATTTAGTTAGTTTTTAGTATATTTTTATTAGTTTTTAATTAAAATTCACATTTTTTTACTTTACTATGAGTTTGTGTGTTTTTCTGTGATTTCAGGTATTTTCTGGCTGAAATTGAGGGACTTGAGCAAAAATCAGATTCAGAGGTTGAAGAAGGACTGCTGATGCTGTTGGATTCTGACCTCCCTGCACTCAAAGTGTATTTTCTGGAGCTATAGAACTCTAAATAGCACGCTCCCAATTGCGTTGGAAAGTAGACTTCTAGGGATTTCCAGCAATATATAATAGTCCATACTTTGATTAAAGATAGATGACATAAACTGGCGTTGAACGCCAGTTCCATGCTGCATTCTGGAGTCAAACGCCAGAAACAGGTTGCAAAGTGGAGTTAAACGCCAGAAACAGGTTACAAACTGGCGTTCAACTCCAAGAAAGACCTCTACACATGTAAAACTCAATGCTCAACCCAAGCACACACCAAGTGGGCCCCGGAAGTGGATTTCTGAATCATTTACTCATTTCTGTAAACCCTAGTAACTAGTTTAGTTTAAATAGGACTTTTTACTATTGTATTTGGGATTCTCTTTGATTAGTTTTAGGCTATCTTAGACCTTTATGGGGGCCGGCCATTCGGCCATGCCTGAACCTTTCACTTATGTATTTTCAACGGTAGAGTTTTTACACTCTATAGATTAAGGTGTGGAGCTCTGCTGTTCCTCATGAATTAATACAAAGTACTACTGTTTTTCTATTCAATTCAAGCTTATTCCTTCTCTAAGATATTCATTCGCACCCAAGAACATGATGAATGTGATGATTATGTGACGCTCATCATCATTCTCACCTATGAACGCGTGCCTGACAAACACTCCCGTTCTACATGCAAACAAGCTAGAATGAGTATCTCTTAGATATCTAATACAGGGGACCGAGTCCGAGCTATTAGAGTCTTCGTGGTATAAGTTAGAACCCATGGATGACCATTCTTGAGATCCGGAAAGTCTAAACCTTGTCTGTGGTATTCCGAGTAGGATCTGGGAAGGGATGGCTGTGACGAGCTTCAAACTCGCGAGTGCTGGGCGTAGTGACAGACGCAAAAGGATAGTAAATCCTATTCCAGTATGATCGAGAACCGACAGATGATTAGCCATGCAGTGACAGCACATTAGACCATTTTCACAGTGAGGATGGGATGTAGCCATTGACAACAGTGATGCCCTACATAAAGCTTGCCATGGAAAGGAGTAGGAATGGTTGGATGAAGGCAGCAGGAAAGCAGAGGTTCAGAGGAACGAAAGCATCTCTATACACTTATCTGAAATTCTCACCAATGAATTACATAAGTATCTCTATGCTATTTTAATTATCTTTTATTCCACTATAATCTCTTAATACATTTGAATCTGCCTGACTGAGATTTACAAGGTGACTATAGCTTGCTTCAAGCCGACAATCTCCGTGGGATCGACCCTTACTCGCGTAAGGTTTATTACTTGGACGACCTAGTGCACTTGCTGCTTAGTTGTACGAAGTTGTGAAACAGAGTTAAGAAACATGAACGTGCGTATACAGTTTTTAGCGCCGTTACTAAGGAAGGAATGATCACGATTTCGCACACCGAGTTTTTGGCGCCGTTGCCGGGGATTGTTCGAGTTTGGACAACTGACGGTTCATCTTGTTGCTCAGATTAGGTAATTTTATAATTTTAAGCTTTTTATTTCTAATTTTCGAAAAATAAAAAAAATTTAAATTCATAAAATCAAAAATATTTTATGTTTCTTGTCTGAGTCTAGAGTCAAGTTTTAAGTTTGGTGTCAATTGCATCTTTTTAATTTTCTAAAAAAATTATTTTCGAAAATTTCATGCATTGCATTCTTCATGATCTTCAAGTTGTTCTTGGCCAGTCTTCTTGTTTGATCTTCATATTTTCTTGTTTTGTGTCTTTACTTATTTTTCATATGCATTCTTGAATCATTAATGTCTAAAGAATAAAAATTTTTAAGTTTTGTGTCTTGCATGTTTTCTTTTCTTGAAAATTTTTCAAAAATAAGTTCTTGGTGTTCATCTTGACATTCATAGTGTTCTTGCATGCATCACATGTTTTGATCCAAAATTTTCATGCATTGAGTCTTTTTATTGTTTTTCTCTTTCATCATTAAAAATTCAAAAATCAAAAAAATATATTTCCCTTATTTCACTCATACATTTTGAAAATTTGGATTGAATTTTTTAAAACTTTTTAAAATCCAATTGTTTCTTAGGAGTCAAGTCAAATTTTCAATTTGAAAATCTTATGTTTTTCAAAAATCTTTTTCAAAAAAATCCAAATCTTTTTCATTCTTCTTTCATAATTTTCGAAAATTTCAAATTAATTTTCAAAAATCTTTTTCTTATTCTTATTTCATATTTTCGAATTTAATACCAACATTTAATATGATTGATTCAAAAATATTAAGTTGTTACTTGCCTATTAAGAAAGGTTCAATCTTTAAATTTTAAAATCATATCTTTTTGTTTCTTGTTAGTCAAGTAATCAACTTTAGTTTACAAATTTTAAATCTTTTCAATTCCTTATCATATCTTTTTTGATTGACTTTCAAATCTTTTTCAATCAATCTTATCTTTTTGTTTCAATCATATCTTTTTCAATTTAAATCATATCTTTTTCAAAAACAAATTTCAAATCTTTTTCAATCAATCATATCTTTTTATTTCAATCATATCTTTTTCAAAACTGTCCAACTAACTCTCTACCTTTAATTTTCGAAAATTCCTTCCCTCTTTTTCAAAATTTTATTTTAGTTAACTAATTGTTTTAATCTTTAATTTAATTCAATTTCAATTTTTGAATTTTCAATTTAATTTTAAAATATTCTTATTTTATTTCATTAAATTTTTGAATTCTTCTCTCATCTCTAATCTCCCTCTATTTATTTATTCATCCATTAACACTTCTATCCTCACCCTTGTGTTTAGATTCTCATCTCTTCCTCCTTCTATTCTTACTTTCTTCTACTAACATAAAGGAATCTCTATACTGTGACATAGAGGATTTCATATTTTCTTTTTTGCTTTTTCTTCTTTTTCATATGAGCAGGAACAAGGATAAGAACATTCTTGTTGAAGATGATCCTGAACCTAAAAGGACTCTAAAGAGGAAGCTAAGGAAAGCTAAAGCACAACTCTCTGGAGAAAATCTGACAGAAATTTTCGAAAAAGAAGAAGATATGGCCGAAAATAATAACAATGCAAGGAGGATGCTTGGTGACTTTACTGCACCTAATTCCAATTTACATGGAAGAAGCATCTCAATCCCTACCATTGGAGCAAACAATTTTGAGCTTAAACCTCAATTAGTTTCTCTGATGCAACAGAACTGCAAGTTTCATAGACTTCCATCTGAAGATCCTTTTCAGTTCTTGACTGAATTCTTGCAGATCTGTGATACTGTTAAGACCAATGGGGATGATCCCGAGGTCTACAGGCTTATGCTTTTCCCGTTTGCTGTAAGAGACAGAGCTAGAGTATGGTTGGACTCTCAACCTAAAGATAGCCTAAACTCTTGGGATAAGCTGGTCACGGCTTTCTTAACCAAGTTCTTTCCTCCTCAAAAGCTTAGTAAGCTTAGAGTGGATGTTCAAACCTTCAGACAGAAAGAAGGTGAATCCCTCTATGAAGCTTGGGAGAGATATAAGCAACTGACCAAGAAGTGTCCTTCTGACATGCTTTCAGAATGGACCATTCTGGATATATTCTATGATGGTCTGTCTGAGCTATCAAAGATGTCACTGGACCATTTTGCAGGTGGATCCATTCACCTAAAGAAAACGCCTGCAGAAGCTCAAGAACTCATTGACATGGTTGCTAATAACCAGTTCATGTACACTTCTGAGAGGAATCCTGTAAGTAATGGGACGCCTCAGAAAGAAGGGAGTTCTTGAAATTGATACTCTGAATGCCATACTGGCTCAGAACAAAATATTGACTCAGCAAGTTAATATGATTTCTCAGAGTCTGAATGGAATGCAAGCTGCATCCAACAGTACTCAAGAGGCATCTTCTGAAGAAGAAGCTTATGATCCTGAGAACCCTGCAATAGCAGAGGTGAATTACATGGGTGAACCCTATGGAAACACCTATAATCCCTCATGGAGAAATCACCCAAATCTCTCATGGAAGGATCAACAAAAGCCTCAACAAGGCTTTAAAAATGGTGGAAGAAACAGGTTTAGCAATAGCAAGCCTTTTCCATCATCCACTCAGCAAAAGACAGAGAGTTCTAAGCAGACCCCATCTAGCTTGGCAAACATAGTCTCTGATCTATCTAAGGCCACTCTAAGTTTCATGAATGAAACAAGGTCCTCCATTAGAAATTTGGAAGCACAAGTGGGCCAGCTGAGTAAAAGGGTCACTGAAACCCCTCCTAGTACTCTCCCAAACAATACAGAAGAAAATCCAAAAGGAGAGTGCAAGGCCATTGAATTGATCATCATGGCCGAACCTACAAGGGAGGGAGAGGACGTGAATCCCAGTGAGGAAGACCTCCTGGGACATCCAGAGATCAATAAGGAGTTTCCCTCTGAGGAACCAAAGGACTCTGAGGCTCATCTGGAGACCATAGAGATTCCATTAAACCTCCTTATGCCATTCATGAGCTCTGATGAATATTCTTCTTCTGAAGAGAATGAAGATGTTACTGAAGAGCAAGTTTCCAAGTACCTTGGTGCAATCATGAAGCTGAATGCCAAATTATTTGGTAATGAGACTTGGAAAGATGAACCTCCCTTACTCACCAATGAACTGAGTGATCAGGATCAACTGAGATTGCCTCAGAAGAAACAGGATCCTGGAAAGTTCTTAATACCTTGTACCATAGGCACCATGACCTTTGAGAAGGCTCTATGTGACCTTGGGTCAGGGATAAACCTCATGCCCCTCTCTGTAATGGAGAAACTGGGAATCTTTGAGGTGCAAGCTGCCAGAATTTCATTAGAGATGGAAGACAACTCAAGAAAACAGGCTTATGGACTAGTAGAGGACGTGGTAGTAAAGGTTGAAGGCCTTTACATCCCTGCTGATTTCATAATCCTAGACACTGGAAAGGATGAGGATGAATCCATCATCCTTGAAAGACCCTTCCTAGCTACAGCAAGAGCTGTGATTGATGTGGACAGAGGAGAGTTGGTCCTTCAACTGAATGAGGACAACCTTGTGTTTAAAACTCAAGGATCTCCTTCTGTAACCATGGAGAGGAAGCATGAAAAGCTTCTCTCACTGCAGAGTCAAACAAAGCCCCCATAGTCAAACTCTAAGTTTGGTGTTGGGAAGCCACAACCAAACTCAAAGTTTGGTGTTGAACCCCCACAACCAAACTCTAAGTTTGGTGTTGAAAGGTCCCAACCTTGCTCTGATTATCTGTGAGGCTCCATGAGAGCTCACTGTCAAGCTATTGACATTAAAGAAGCGCTTGTTAGGAGGCAACCCAATGTTATTTAATCATTTTTATTTTATTTTCTCTTTGTTATTTCATGTTTTATTAGGTTGATGATCATGTGGAGTCACAAAAACTACTGAAAAATCGAAAACAGAATGAAAAACAGCGTTGGAAACAGCACACCCTGGAGGAAGGGCTTACTGGCGTATAAACGCCAGTAAGGAGCATCTGGCTGGCGTTTAATGCCAGAATAGAGCATGAAACAGGCGTTAAACGCCAGAAACAAGCAGCAGTCTGGCATTTAAATTCCAGGATTGCACCCAGAGGAAAGCTGGCGTTAAACGCCAGAAACAAGCATCAGACTGGCGTTGAACGCCCAAAACAAGCATGGAAGTGGCGTTTAATGCCAAAAACATGCTGCAATCTGGCATTAAACGCCAGGATTGCCTACAGAGGGCGTTTTACATGCCTAATTGGAGCAGGGATGTTAAGTCCTTGGCCCCACTGGATCCGTGGACCCCACAGGATTCTCTCAGGATCTGTGGACCCCACAAGATCCCCACCTACCCTTCTTCTCTCCTCTTCACACCTTTTCATAACATTCTTCCCCAAATACCCCTCACCAATCAACTCCATCCTCTCTTCCCCAAAAACCCCACCTACCTTTGATTCAAAATAATTTCCCTCCCAAACCCAACCCTAAATGGCCGAACCCTAAACCCCTCCCCACTCCTATATAAACCCCTCATTCCCTATTCATTTTCACACAACAAAATCCTCTCTTCTTCCCCTTGGCCGAAACCATCTCTCTCTTTCTTCCATTTTTCTTCTTCTTCTACTTCTTTCTTTCTTCTTTTGCTCGAGGACGAGCAAACATTTTAAGTTTGGTATGGTAAAAAGCATTACTTTTTGTTTTTCCATAACCATCTATGGCACCTAAGGCCAGAAAAACCTCTAGAAAAAGGAAAGGGAAGGCAATTGCTTCCACCTCTGAGTCATGGGAGATGGAGAGATTCATCTCTAAGGTCCATCAAGACCACTTCTATGAAGTTGTGGCCAAGAAGAAAGTGATCCCTGAGGTTCCTTTCAAACTCAAAAAGAATGAGTATCCGGAGATCCGACTTGAGATCCAAAGAAGAGGTTGGGAAGTTCTCACCAACCCCATTCAACAAGTTGGGATCCTAATGGTTCAAGAGTTCTATGCAAATGCATGGATCACTAGGAACCATGATCAAAGTGTGAACCCGAATCCAAAGAATTGGCTCACCATGGTTCGGGGGAATTACTTAGATTTCAGTCCGGAAAATGTAAGGTTGACGTTCAACTTGCCAATGATGGAAGAAAACGCACGCCCCTACACTAGAAGAGTCAACTTTGATCAAAGGTTGGACCAAGTCCTAATGGACATATGTGTGGAAGGAGCTCAATGGAAAATTGACTCAAGAGGCAAGCCAGTTCAATTAAGAAGGCATGACCTCAAACCAGTGGCTAGGGGATGGCTAGAGTTCATTCAACGCTCAATCATTCCTACTAGTAACCGGTCTGAAGTTACTATAGACCGGGCCATCATGATCCATACTATCATGATTGGAGAGGAGGTGAAAGTTCATGAGATTATACCTCAAGAACTTTACAAGGTAGCTGACAATTCCTCCACTTGGGCAAGGTTAGCCTTTCCTCACCTCATATGCCACCTCTGCAATTCAGCTGGAATTGACATAGAGGGAGACATCCTCATTGAAGAGGACAAGCCCATCACTAAGAAAAGGATGGAGCAAATAAGAGATCATGGACCTCAACATGAGCATGAGGAAATTCCTCACCATGAAATCCCCGAGATGCCTCAGGGAATGCACTTTCCTCCACAGAATTATTGGGAACAAATCAACACTTCTCTAAGAGAATTAAGTTCCAACATCGGGCAACTAAGGGTGGAGCACCAAGAGCACTCCATCATCCTCCATGAAATTAGAGAAGATCAAAGAGCTATGAGAGAGGAGCAAGAAAGACAAGGAAGAGACATAGAGGAGCTCAAGAGCACCATTAGTTCTTCAAGAAGAGGAAGACGCCACCCTCACTAAGGTGGACTCATTCCTTAATTTCCTTGTTTAGTTATTTTCCTATTTTTCGGTTTCCATGCTTCATGTTTAATTATGTTTGTGTCTCTACTATATGATCATTAGTGTCTAAGTGTCTATGCCTTAAAGTTATGAATATGAATCAATCACCTCTCTTAAATGAAAACTGTTTTAATTACAAAAGAACAAGAAGTACATGGTTTCGAATTCATCCTTGAAACTAGTTTAATTATTTTGATGTGGTGACAATATTTTTTGTTTCTGAATGAATGCTTGAATAGTGCATATGTCTTTTGAAGTTGATGTTTATGAATGTTAAATATGTTGGCTCTTGAAGAATAAGGAAAAATGAGACATGTTATTTGATAATCTGAAAAATCATAAAAATGATTCTTGAAGCAAGAAAAAGCAGTGAATACAAAAGCTTGCAGAAAAAAATGGCGAAAAAAGAAAAAAGAAAAAGAAAAAAAGCAAGCAGAAAAAGCCAAAAGCTCTTTAAACCAAAAGGCAAGAGCAAAAAGCCAATAGCCCTTAAAACCAAAAGGCAAGGGTAATAAAAAGGATCCAAGGCTTTGAGCATCAGTGGATAGGAGGGCCTAAAGGAATAAAATCCTGGCCTAAGCGGCTAAACCAAGCTGTCCCTTAGCATGTGCTTGTGGCGTGAAGGTGTCAAGTGAAAACTTGAGACTGAGCGGTTAAAGTCAAGGTCCAAAGCAAAAAAAGAGTGTGCTTAAGAACCCTGGACACCTCTAATTGGGGACTTTAGCAAAGCTGAGTCACAATCTGAAAAGGTTCACCCAATTATGTGTCTGTGGCATTTATGTATCTGGTGGTAATACTGGAAAACAAAGTGCTTAGGGCCACAGCCAAGACTCATAAAGTAGCTGTGTTCAAGAATCAACATACTGAACTAGGAGAATCAATAACACTATCTGAATTCTAAGTTCCTATAAATGCCAATCATTCTGAACCTCAATGGATAAAGTGAGATGCCAAAACTGTTCAGAAGCAAAAAGGCTATAAGCCCCGCTCATCTAATTGGAACTAAGTTCATTGATAAGTTTGAGATTTATTGTATTTTCTCTTCTTTTTATCCTATTTTATTTTTAGTTGCTTGGGAACAAGCAACAATTTAAGTTTGGGGTTGTGATGAGCTTTAAGCATTTTGTTTTCCAGTATTACCATCGGATACATAAATGCCACAGACACATAACTGGGTGAACCTTTTCAGATTATGACTTAGCTTTGCTAGAGTCCCCAGTTAGAGATGCCCAGAGCTCTTAAGCACACTCTTTTTTCTTTGGACTACGACTTTAACCGCTCAGTCTCAAGCTTTTCACTTGACATCTTCACGCCACAAGCATATGGTTAGGGACAGCTTGATTTAGCCGCTTTGGCCACGATTTTATTCCTTTGGGCCCTCCTATCCATTAATGCTCAAAGCCTTGGATCATTTTTACCCTTGCCTTTTGGTTTAAAGGGATATTGGCTTTTTCTGTTTGCTTTTTCTTTTTCTTTCTTTCTCTCTCTCTCTCTCTCTCTCTCTCTCTCTCTCTCTCTCTCTCTCTCTTTTTGCCACTTTTTTTCGCAAGCTTTGTGTTCTTCACTACTTTTTCTTACTTCAAGAATCAATTTTATGATTTTTCAGATTATCAATAACATTTCTCCTTTTTCATTATTCTTTCAAGAGCCAATAATTTTAACATTTATAAACAACAAATTCAAAAATATGCACTGTGATAAACCACTATTTTATGGTTTATATTGTGTTTAATTGTGTGGTTTTATCATGATCCTTACCCACTTATTCATTAATTTAGCATGCATTTATATTTCCTTCCTGAAATTATTACATGATTGAAAACTGCTTCCTGGGGACTTTTAATTATGCATTTTAATTCTCCTTTATTCCATTCGATGCCATGATCAGTGTGTTAAGCGTTTCATGCTTTATAGGGCATGAATGAGTTGGAGATTGGAAAGGAAGCTAGCAAAAATGGAAGGAACACAAGAAATTGAGGAGATAACCAGCGAGAAGTGACGCGGCCGCATGGTTCACGCGACTGCGCAGAAGAGGAGAAATTGCAGTGACGCGGTCGCATGGCTCACGCGACCGCGCGGATTGGAAAAGCACAAGTGACGCAGAGGCATGGACGACGCGAATGCGTGGCAGGGAAAAACGCGAATGACGTGTCCGCATGGATGACGCGATCGCGTGACATGCGCGATCTGCATAATCTACAGAATTCACTAGGGGCGATTTTGGACCCTATTTTGACCCAGTTTTCGGCCCAGAACAGCAGACTAGAGCCAGAGAACATGCAAAAACCAAAGACAACATTCATTCTACACAGTTTTTAGTTTCAGATCTAGTTTTTACTCCTCTCCTAGGTTTTCTCTCTACACATTCATAGTTCTTAGGATTTTAATTTTCTCTTGCTTTTGCATTGGGATATTGAGAAGAGCTATTACCTCATCAAGACTTCGTCATTCTAGTTCATTTTCTTTACTTGGCTTTACTCTTCCATGTCCTTTGCTTTGTTTAATTTTACCATTGGAATATTTTTAGGATTATTTAATACAAGGATCACTTTTATTTTTAATTGACTATTTTGATTTTTATTTACAATGTCTTTCTTTAATTCCTTTTCATATGCTATGAATTTTACATTCACAATGAGCGAGTAGTTCCCTAACTTGACGGGGAATTGATTGAAAGGAACCCTTGAGTTGGAAGGCTTGAAAGAAAAATTGTAATTGGGTTTATGGTTGGATTGCCTTCTAGTCACTAACACCAATCTCTTTTAATTAAGTGGATTGCAACTTGTGAATAGACGTAGCATTCCAACTTGTTTGACTTTCCCTTACCTAGTAAAGGATAACTAAACAGGAAAACCTTTAATTGTCAATTAATCTTGAGAGTATTCCAACAATAATAGGGATTCCAACTAATCAACTCCCAGTCAAGGCTTTTATTTACATTATTCAAATTCTCCAATTTAATTCCCTATTCACTCAACTCAAACCTTTTTGAAAATATTTGATTAATAAAATAGCACACTTTTCTGCAACTCGTTGGGAGAGACCTGGGATTCATACTCCCAGTATTTTAATTTCAATTTTCTGTGACACCTTTTAAATTGATAGGCAGATTTCTGGCGAGTTAAGAACTATACTTGCAACGCATATAAATTAACAATTTTTAATTCGCCAATTTCTGCCCGCATCAATTTTTGGCGCCGTTGCCAGGGAGTTGCAATAGAGTGCTAAAGTTATTAATTAGAATTTATTTATTTGCATTTTATTTTATTTTGCTACTATGAGCTACATGTTTCTTTCGTCAAATGACGCGTTCACTTCCTGATCCAAGCTTGCCAATATTCGATCCTTAAATTGAAAGGACTATTTCACGAATAAGGCAAGCTCGGCGTCGGTTAGTCCTCTCTGAGGGCGGATCTGAAACGTCAGTTGAAGAAGAAACCAGCCCCCGTTCTACTGATTCAGTTGATTCACGTGCAGACGACATGGCAGAACCTAGGAGAATTACTATCCAGGAGGAAGGAGCCCCTGATTTTACAATGCAACCGTTTCAAGCGCATCACTCAGCGGTGGCTACAGATTTTGAAATAAAGACTGCACTGCTCAATTTGATGCCCAAGTTTCATGGCTTACCAGCTCAAGAGCCTATCAAGCACCTGAGATATTTCCAAGCAACCTGTTCTACTATCAGGCGTGATGGTGTAGATGAAACTTCAATTTTGTTGAATGCTTTCCCGTTTTCTCTTGAGGGAAAAGCAAGAGAGTGGTATTACACTCAACCCCTAGCAAATGTATCCAACTGGGATACACTTAGAAAAGAATTTTTGGAAAAATTCTTTCCATCTGAAGTTACTGATAAACTAAGGAAAGACATTTCCACGATTGTTCAAGATGACAACGAGACTCTCTTTGAATACTGGGAGTGCTTCAATAATCTTCTGGAAGCATGCCCCCACCACAGGATTGACAAGATAGTGTTACTCAGCTATATCACACAGGGCATGAGGCCCCAAGATAAGACCACATTGGAAAGTGCTAGCAATGGGTCTATGAAGAAGTACAAGACCACTGATGAGGCATGGCAATTAATCAGCGACTTAGCTGAATCCACTAGGAACCACAGGCAGAAACAAGGCCGTTCAAAAGTCGTTGCAGAAGTATCCTCTAGCAGAGAGACTGCTGCTCTAGCTCAGAGTATCTGTAAAATGACCAACTTGCTGAAGCAAATGCAATTGAATCAACAACAAGTTCATCAAGCTCAGCATCCTCCACCACAGCAAGGCCAACAGTTAGTCCCACAGAGAGTTTGCGGAATTTGTGCTGATTATAGCCATTATACTGATGAATGCCTGCAACTCCAGCAGGAAGACAACATGGTGGCGTCCACTCATAACTTCTATGACCGCCCCAACCAAGGGTACAATCAAGGTGGAAATCATAACCATGGATGGCAGGATAATTCTAACCAGAATTGGAGGGACAACAATAACAGAGGAGGCAGAGATAATCAGGGAAATCAGAGGTGGAATAATAACAACAATAGGCAGCAGAGTCAACCTTACAGAATACCTCACTTGAGGCAATCCCAAGGACCACAGAATACCCAACAGCAGACCTCTCAATTTACTCATCCTTCTTCATCTTCTAATGAAGAGTTATTACAATCTTTTGAGCGGAGACAACAGACCATGGAAAATAACATTATGAATAACATTAATGCCAGCCTGAATGGTCTAACCTCTACTTTGCAAGCTCTTGTCTCACAGATTGGATCAATGAAAAATTCCAGTAACCAACCCTCAAGCTCCACTAGAATCCCCTCTCAACCATTATCCAATCCAAAGGGAGGTATTAATGCCATCACCCTGAGGTCCGGAACCACACTACAGGAGAGGAATCAGGAGGAGCTAAGCTCACCAGAACACGCCTCAGCTGAAGAGGTAGTAGAAATAGAAGATGTTGAAGAGAAAGAGGACATACAGGATATAACTGAAAAAGAAGAAGCCCAACCACAGGAGGAAGCACCAAAAGGCGCAGACACTGTAAAAAACACCACTCCCATTCCATTTCCACAAATTGCAAGGAAGCCCAGGAAGCCGCTGGAGCTCGATCCCAAAATGGTAGAAATATTCAAAAAAGTTGAGGTAACTGTTCCTCTTTTTGATGTTATTCAACAGGTACCTAAATATGCAAAGTTTCTAAAAGATTTATGTATTCATAAAGACAAAATTAATGAATTAGAAACTATTCCTTTAGGTAGTTCCATATCTGCTTTAATGGGAGGATTACCTGAAAAGTGTAGCGACCTAGGTCCTTGTATAGTTAGTTGTACTATTGGTGGAGTAGTAATTTATGATTGCATGTGTGATTTAGGAGCATGTGTTAGTATAATGCCTTTGTCTATATATGATATTTTGAGGCTCCCTCCTTTAAAAAGGTCGGCAGCTCATTTTGTGTTAGCAGATAAAAGCATTATTACAGTGGCTGGAGTTGCTGAAGATGTTTTAGTGAACATTAAAGGGCTTACATTCCCCACTGATTTTTATATCTTGGAGATTCCCCATAATGACTCAGATAAGCCATCATCAATCCTACTTGGAAGACCATTCCTGAAGACATCAAAATTCAAATTGGATGCTTTTTCAAGAACATACTCTTTTGAAATAGATGGCCGAATAGTAATCTTCAATCTGAATGGAGTCATAAACAACCCTCCAGAAGATCATTCTATCTTCCAGTGTGATGTCATAGATGAAACTGTAGCTGAAGTTCACAAGGAAGAGTTAGAAGAGAGGCACACTGGACAAGGTCCAAGTGTGGGGACCCTCTTGACTGACAATGAGGGCACCTCAGCATTTTCACAAGCTCCAGACAATCCAGAGCCTGCCCATAATCAGAAGTTGGAATTAAAACCTTTTCCTCCACATCTCAAATATACTTATCTTGAAAATGAGAAGAAGTTTCCAGTTATCATTGCAAGGAAACTCACTTCACAACAAGAAGAGCAGTTACTCGATGTACTGAGGAGGCATAAGAAGGCAATTGGGTGGAGTTTGGCAGAAATAGTAGGCATCAAACCTCAAGTATGTGAGCACAGAATATTTTTAGAAGAGGGAGCAAGACCAGTCCGTCAACCCCAAAGAAGATTAAATTCCACTATCTTGGAAGTTGTCAAAAAGGAAGTGACCAGACTGTTGGAAGCAGGTATCATCTATCCTATTTCAGATAGTGAATGGGTTAGCCCAGTACAAGTGGTGCCCAAGAAGTCTGGAATCACTACAGTGAAGAATGAACATGGAGAGCTCATAGCAACTAGAGTTCAGAATGCTTGGAGAGTCTGCGTTGATTACAAGCGTCTCAACCAAGCCACCAGTAAGGATCACTACCCACTTCCATTCATTGATCAAATGCTGGATCGCCTGTCAGGTAAATCACATTATTATTTTTTAGATGGTTACACAGGTTATTTCCAGATTCATATAGCTCCTGAGGATCAGGAAAAGACCACTTTTACATGTCCTTTTGGGACTTATGCTTACAAGAGAATGCCCTTTGGTTTGTGCAATACACCAGCTACTTTCCAAAGGTGTATGATGAGTCTTTTCTCTGATCTTATTGAGGACTGTATGGAGGTTTTTATGGATGATTTTAACGTTTATGGTGATTCTTTTAGCCTTTTCTTAGATGGATTATCTAGAGTATTAGATAGATGTGTTAATACAAACCTTGTATTGAATTTTGAAAAATGTCATTTTATGGTAAAACAAGGGATTGTATTAGGACATGTGGTATCTAATAATGGCATTTTTGTAGACCCAGCAAAGGTGAATGTTATTTCTAGTTTACCTTACCCCTCCTCTATGAGGAAAGTCCGTTCGTTCCTTGGCCATGTAGGTTTTTACAGGAGATTTATTAAGGACTTTAGTAAGGTAGCACTTTCCTTATCCAGATTACTGCAGAAGGATATTGAGTTCGAGTTCAGTGAGGATTGCAAACAAGCGTTTGATAAACTGAAATCCGCCCTGACTCAAGCCCCAATTGTGAGAGGACCAGACTGGAGTCAGCCGTTTGAAATCATGTGCGATGCTTCCAACCATGCAGTAGGAGCAACGCTAGCTCAGCGTGAAGGTAAGGATCCTTTTGTTATAGCTTATGCGTCTAAGACTTTAGACGCTGCCCAGTCCAATTATACTACTACTGAGAAAGAGCTTCTTGCTATTGTTTTTGCTCTGGATAAATTCCGAGCTTATTTACTTGGTACTAAAGTAGTGGTGTATTCGGACCATGCAGCTTTAAAGTATCTATTAGCTAAAAAGGAGTCCAAACCAAGGCTTATACGTTGGATACTGCTATTACAAGAATTTGATTTAGAAATAAAGGATAGGAGTGGTAACCAGAATTTAGTGGCAGACCACTTGAGTTGCCTTGAACACATTAAAGATGATTCTACTCTTATAGATGATAATTTTCCGTTTGATAACTTGCAAGCAGTATCTGAGGTATTTCCTTGGTATGCACCTGTAGCTAATTATCTAGTTAGCCGCACATTTCCTCCAAAATTTTCTAAGCATCAAAGAGACAAGCTGAAAAGCGAGTCTAAATATTATATATGGGATGACCCATATTTATGGAGATGTGGCGCTGATCAGGTAATTAGACATTGTGTGTCTCAATCAGAATTCCAGTCCATTTTAGAGGCCTGTCACTCATCTGAGAGCGGAGGGCATTTTGGCCCCTAATGAACAGCTAGAAATATCTTAGACTGTGGATTCTGGTGGCCTACTCTTTTTAGAGACGCTGCTGAATTTTGTAAATCTTGTCTTCCATGCCAAAAATTTGATAATATATTCAGGAGGGATGAGATGCCTCAACAAATTATGCTTTTCTGTGAAATTTTTGATGTTTGGGGCATTGACTTCATGGTCTATTTCCAAATTCTAATGGTTATTTTTATATATTGTTAGCTGTGGATTACATTTCCAAATGGGTGGAAGCAATTCCTACCCGCACTGACGATGCTAACACTGTTGTTTCCTTTGTGAGAAACCATATTATTTGTCGCTTTGGATCACCACGAGCAATCATGAGCGATCAAGGCACCCATTTTTGTAACAGGAGACTAACAGGATTAATGAAGAGGCATGGGATAATTCATAAGGTTGCAACAGCATACCATCCTCAGACCAATGGGCAAGCCGAGGTGTCAAATAGAGAAATAAAGCGTATCTTGCAGAAGATAGTCAAACCTCATAGAAAAGACTGGAGCTCCAGGCTACAAGATGCACTCTGGGCATATAGGACAGCGTACAAAACACCCATTGGGATGAGTCCTTTCCGCTTAGTTTATGGAAAAGCTTGCCATCTCCCAGTTGAAGTAGAGCACAAAGCCTTTTGGGCAGTCAAGGAGTGCAACATGGGAATTGAGAAAGCCGGAGCTGAAAGGAAGTTGCAACTGCAAGAACTGAAGAGCCTTCGCCTAGAAGCTTATGAGAACTCAAGAATATACAAGGAGAAGATGAAGGCTGTACATGATCAGCACATCAAGAGAAAAGAGTTCCAACCTGGGGATTTAGTCCTCCTTTACAAATCTCGATTGAGGCTCATGCCGGGTAAGTTGAGATCAAGATGGGAAGGTCCATACAGAGTAGAGAAGGCCAAACCGTACGGAGTTTATCACCTAAGTCATCCTTCAAGTTCTGAACCTATCAAAGTTAATGGACAACGCCTGAAGCTATACCATGGCGAGAAGATGCAGAAAAATAAGGAGCTTGAGATCATCCTCTTGGAAGATCTCCACATAGCAGAAGATTGAGCTAGTGGAGCGTCCAACTTACGGACGTTAAAGCAAAGTGCTAGGTGGGAGACAACCCACCATGGTATGATCGTTCTTTTCTTTATTTTTAGTTTTTCTATTCAATAACTCTTCTCTTTATCAGTACATTTTGTGCATCTGCATTTGCATATTCTTATTTAAAGAAAAACGCTGCGTGACGCGACCGCATCAGCGACGCGTCCGCATCGCAAGGAGAGGGGAGAAAATAAAAACGAACAGAGAGTCACGCTGGAGCATGGCTGGAGGTGTGCCAGTGGCACAAATCGTCCCACGTGACCGCATCGCCGACGCGTCCGCGTCTCATGGGAATAACGGCCTCTCACGCGACCGCGTGACCCACGCGGCCGCGTGCCCTGATTTTCGACGTAAAAAGGGTGCACAACAAATTATTGTGCGAGAGTGGTGCTGGATTGGTGCTGAACGCACGCGGACGCATGGCCCACGCATCCGCGTTGTTCCCTTCTGAAGCCCACTCACGCGATCGCATGCCCCAAGCGATCGCGTCACCCTAAATTTGGCAAATATATCAATTTCGAACAGAGAGTTGTGCAGGCGCGAGGCTGCACTCGCGGCAGAAGCACAACATGGGTCACGCGACCGCGTGACTGACGCGGCCGCGTCACCTGAACTAAAGCGCAATCACGCGAACGCGTGCCCCATGCGGCCGCGTCGCTTGCGCCGTACAGCTCAAACTTAATTGCCAAAATATCTTATCTTTTTCCTCTCCAAATCCTAATTTTTCTTTTCCCTCCTTAATTCTTCCTTCTCCCTTCTTCCTTCTATCTCCCCTTTCACTCTCTCTCTCTCACCTCCATTAACAAGGTTTTATTTTCTTCCTCCCTCTTTCCTTTTCTATCATTCTTCTTATTTTATATGTTATTTTCTTTTCTTTTCTTTTTCTGTTCATTATTCATATTTTCCTTATTCTTCTTCCCTTTTTACATGGTGTTAGCATTTTATTTGAGTCATTATTCTTCATTATATGCTTGTGAATTGTTGCAAATTGTTTGGCAATTATATATTATTTTCTTTAAAGGGTTGCTTGCATGTTCACTTTAATACTTTCTATACCTTATTCACCATGCATGCTATGTGTTAGTGAAAAAGTCCATATGGCATTATGCACTTCTCTACATTATTCTTTTCTACTATTCAATGCTTGCTTTTCATAAACTCCCTCTACTATTATATTAATTAAATTTAATTGCCAATACAAACGTGATGGTTTGTTACAAAGTGATGCTTGATCTATGCTACTCATGCCTTTTTCCAGCATGCCAATAAACACCTTGCATTCACTTGTCATTATATGCACTAGCTATTTTCCACTGATAACTTTTTACATGTACTCATGAGCGTGTGTTAATGTCAGTTACCTCCTAATGTGCATCCATTACCACCTTTTCCGTTCTCTTCCTTGCTATATATCTCTTTGAGTTTAATTTACTTTCTCTTCCCTTTTTCAGAATGGCCACCAAGAAAGGAAAAGAGAAAGCTACTCCCAAACCCCCAGCAAGAAGAGGAACTAAAAGAGCACTAGTGGCAGAGCCTTCTTCAACTGCAATCAAGCCCTCAACAAAAAGAGTTAAGAGGATCATAAAGGTTGATGAAAAGGAGAAAGCCTTTCAAGCAAAGGACACTGCGCGATTTTCCAATTGCTACTGCGAGCTGATGTTCCCCATCCTGGCTGAAAGGAGCTACAACAACGAACACCTTCTTATCCTCCCGCCCAATATTGCTACTTTTGTTGAGCTGCAAATTGAACGAAGACAATGGGGTTTCCTACAGAGACAACCAAGGCAGGTCAATCTTTCTTGGTTAGTCGAGTTCTACTCTAACTTCCACCTGCCTACCCTGCAGTCTGTCTTTGTCCGTCAGAAGCAAGTCCCCATTACAGAGGAGGCCATTCGAAAAGCTTTAGGTCTTCCCCCTATTCCAGATGGATTGGACGCCTTTCAAGAAGCCGCACTCAAGCGCCAGATGTACCAATTTGACTAGAAAGCTGTTCTCAGAGTTATCACACTACCTGGAAGCCGTTGGATCTACGGATACCATCATACCCGCCCTAAGGGAATATCAGCTTCAGCACTTACCTTGGAGGCTCGCGTATGGGCACAGATCATGTCCCATTACGTCTTTCCGAGCACTCACGAGTCCTCCTTCACTGCGGACATGGCCGTTCTACTATGGTGCATCCTTACAGACCAGCCTCTGAATTTACCAAGACATATCCGGAATGCCATGGGACACGTCCAAATCGCGGGCAACTTACCTTTTTCCGCCTTAATCTCAGACCTTGTCTCAGTAGCCGGAGTCTCCTACAGAGCTGGGGACACCAAAGCCATGCTTCCACGGGATGATCAGTATGTCCCTAATGGGAAATACCTCAGACCTCCAACAGCCACTACAAGCCTTCCTACTGCACCGGTTGAAGATATTTCTTCTTCAACACCACAAGCACCTACAACAGACGAACTGCTCCAGCAGATAATCGAAAGGTTGGATCGGCAAGAACAGAAAGCGAAGTTAAGAGAGCGCCGCAACGAGCGCCGATTTAAACACCTCAAGGAGCTACTCAAGGTACACTTCAATGACTCAAACACCTCGGACTCCACTTTCTTTACCAGCACAGGGAGCCATGATGGTCCCGACTGTGGAGATACTGCTACCAGCCCACCCCTGTTCCTGACAGATGGCACCGAGGACGGTGCAAAGCCTTAAGTGTGGTGAGGTCGGTCAGTACCTAACTTCTGGAGGTAATTTCTCTTCCCTAGCACCAATAAATTAGGATATCTTAGTCAAATTTTCTTTCTTTTATAGAATAGGATAAATTGCATAGTAATAGGTTAGTTGCATGCATGCTCTACTTGATTGAAAAGACAATAAGTTTCTTCTAAGACTCTATCTTTGGAACAAAATTTCACTTATTTTTAAAAAAAAAATTTATGATAAATCTGCTTGAAGTTGTATTTGGAACATGATTTTTGAGCTAAAGAACACACAACCTGTGAAGATTTGAGCCTTTATGCATGGTTACATTATTTAACCATAAATATTTTATTCTTGTGTGTTTACTTCTCTATGATTGTAATCTATACTTTGTTTCATCCTATATGTCCAATATTTATTATATTTGTATGCTTGCATATGATTGAGGCCGTTATTTGTTTAAACTCACTTATCCAAATTAAGCCTACCCTTTTTCAATTACCTTTGTTAACCACTTTGAGCCTTTAAATCCCATTTGTTCTATATTTCACCACATTACTAGCCTTAAGCGGAAAAACAATTGTATATCCCAAATTGAATCTTTGGTTAGCTTAAGATAGAATTGTGTGTGCTAGTTAAGTATGAGAAATTGTGGGAACAAAAGTTATTAAGGGAGTGTGTCATGATAATACAATGGAAATTTGGATACCTACTCATGTGAAACTATAAGAATTAAAAATCTATGTGCATTGATAAGCTATGTTTATTTTTATGTCTATAAAATATATATATATATATATATATATATATATATAAAATATCAATAAATAAACAAGGGGACAAAATCACCCCAATGCTGAATTAAGAATTCAAAGATCAATGCACATATGATAAAATTAAAATAAAAAGTTGATACATGAGTATGGAATGTAAAAGGGAATTTTGGGTAGCTAGGTATGAATTCTAAGGCTATACTAAATATATATAGGTTGGGTTAAAGCTTGGGTTAATTAAAGATTCAATTTATAAGCCCACTTAACCATAAATGTATCCCTACCTCTACCTTGGCCCCATTACAACCTTGAAAAGACCTCATGAT
The DNA here is from genome assembly GCF_003086295.3 of Arachis hypogaea. Lineage (NCBI taxonomy): Eukaryota > Viridiplantae > Streptophyta > Magnoliopsida > Fabales > Fabaceae > Arachis > Arachis hypogaea. Next base: position 27,647,036 of record NC_092049.1, read on the forward strand.
GTTTGCATTGGTATATTAACTGTTATTGATTGGTTAGGAGAAGAACAAAAGTTAGAGAGCATGATTAAAGAAGGATAGAGTGATTACCCTATACACTAGAGAGATTAAAGCGTACATACATCATCAGTGAGGGTTCAATGCTTGAATTTCCATGTTCCCTGCTTTCATGAGCTATCTTCTTGCACTTTTATCTGTCTTACTGTATAATGATAGAATTGGTGGAATTTGATTTGTAATTATTTTGAAAAGCTTATTTGCTTTTGATCAAGTGGGCAAGAATCATATAGTTGCATTCATATATATAGGATTGCATTACATTGCAGGAGTTTCTACATGTTCATACTTATTTATTTTATCTCCTTCAATTAAGCATGAGGACATGCTAATGTTTAAGTGTGGGGAGGTTGATAAACCACTATTTTATGGTTTATATTGTGTTTAATTGTGTGGTTTTATCATGATCCTTACCCACTTATTCATTAATTTAGCATGCATTTATATTTCCTTCCTGAAATTATTACATGATTGAAAACTGCTTCCTGGGGACTTTTAATTATGCATTTTAATTCTCCTTTATTCCATTCGATGCCGTGATCAGTGTGTTAAGCGTTTCAGGCTTTATAGGGCATGAATGAGTTGGAGATTGGAAAGGAAGCTAGCAAAAATGGAAGGAACACAAGAAATTGAGGAGATAACCAGCGAGAAGTGACGTGGCCGCATGGTTCACGCGACCACGCGGAAGAGGAGAAATCGCAGTGACGCGGCCGCATGGCTCACGCGACCGCGCGGATTGGAAAAGCACAAGTGACGCGGAGGCATGGACGACGCGAACGCGTGGCAGGGAAAAACGCGAATGACGCGTCCGCATGGATGACGCGATCGCGTGACATGCGCGATCTGCATAATCTGCAAAATTCACTGGGGGTGATTTTGACCCAGTTTTCGGCCCAGAATAACATACTAGAGCCAGAGAACATGCAGAAACCAAAGACAACATTCATTCTACACAGTTTTTAGTTTCAGATCTAGTTTTTACTCCTCCCCTAGGTTTTCTCTCTACACATTCATAGTTCTTAGGATTTTAATTTTCTCTTGCTTTTGCATTGGGATATTGAGAAGAGCTATTACCTCATCAAGTCTTCGTCATTCTAGTTCGTTTTCTTTACTTGGCTTTACTCTTCCATGTCATTTTCTTTGTTTAATTTTACCGTTGAAATATTTTTAGGATTATTTAATACAAGGATCACTTTTATTTTTAATTGACTATTTTGATTTTTATTTACAATGTCTTTCTTTAATTCCTTTTCATATGCTATGAATTTTACATTCACAATGAGCGAGTAGTTCCCTAACTTGACGAGGAATTGATTGAAAGGAACCCTTGAGTTGGAAAGCTTGAAAGAAAAATTGTAATTGGGTTTATGGTTGGATTGCCTTCTAGTCACTAACACCAATCTCTTTTAATTAAGTGGATTGCAACTTGTGAACAGACGTAGCATTCCAACTTATTTGACTTTCCCTTACCTAGTAAAGGATAAATAAATAGGACAACCTTTAATTGTCAATTAATCTTGAGAGTATTCCAACAATAATAGGAATTCCAACTAATCAACTCCCAATCAAGGCTTTTATTTACATTATTCAAATTCTCCAATTTAATTCCCTGTTCACTCAACTCAAACCTTTTTGAAAACATCTGATTAATAAAATAGCACACTTTTCTACAACTCGTTGGGAGACGACCTGGGATTCATACTCCCAGTATTTTAATTTCAATTTTCTGTGACACCTTTTTAAATTGATAGGCAGATTTCTGGTGAGTTAAAAACTATACTTGCAACGCATATAAATTAACAATTTTTAATTCACCAATTTCTGCCCGCATCACACTGTTCAAGCATTCATTCAGAAAACACAAAGTATTGCCACCACATCAAAATAATTAAACTAATTTCAAGATAGAATTCGAAACCATGCACTTCTTGTTCTTTTGTAATTAAAAACATTTTTCATTTAAGAAAGGTGAAGGATTCATAGGACATTCATAGCTTTAAGACATAGACACTAGACACTAATGATCATGTAGTAAAGACAAAAACATAGACAAAACATAAAGCATATAATTCAAAAAATAGAAAAATAAGAACAAGGAAATTAAAGAACGGGTCCACCTTAGTGATGGCGGCTAGTTCTTCCTCTTGAAGATCTGATGGAGTGCTTGAGCTCCTCTATGTCTCTTTCTTGCCTTTGTTGCTCCTCCCTCATGGCTCTTTGGTCCTCTCTGATTTCATTGAGGATAATGGAGTGCTCTTGGTGCTCCATCCTTAGTTACCCCATGTTGGAACTCAATTCTCCTAAGGAGGTGTTGAGTTGCTCCCATTAGTTTTGTGGAGGAAAGTGCATTCCTTGAGGTATCTCAGGGATTTCTTAATGAGGAATTTCCTCATGCTCTTGTTGAGGTTCATGAGTGGGCTCTCTTGTTTGCTCCATCCTCTTTTTAGTGATGGGCTTTTGAGATAAATCTTTCCATCTCCCATGACTCGGAGGTGGAAGCAATTGCCTTTCCTTTCCTCTTTCTAGAGATTTTTCCGGCCTTAGGTGCCATTGATGGTTATGGAAAAACAAAAAAAAAAAAGCAGGACTTTTTCCACACCAAACTTAAAAGGTTTTGCTCATCCTCGAGCAAAAGAAGAAAGAAAGGAGTAGAAGAAGAAAAAATGGAAGAGATGGAGGTAGGTGAGTGGTTCGGCCAAGGGGGGAAGAAGTATTTGTGATGTGTGAAAGTGGAGGTAGTGAGGAGGGGTATTTATAAGGTAGGAGAGAGAGGGAATCCGTGTGAGAAAGGGTGGGTTTGGGAGGATAATGGTTTGAATTTGAATGGTGAGGTAGGTGGGGTTTATGATGGATGGATGTGAGTAGTGAAGAGGATATAGGAAAGAGGGTAGGATTTGATAGGTGAAGGGTATTTGGGAAAGAGTGTTATGGAAAGTTGTGAAGAGGAGAGAAGAAGTGGTGGGGTAGGTTGGGATCCTGTGGGGTCCACAGATCTTGAGGTGTCAAGAAATTCTGCTCCCTGCACCATTCTGGCATTCAAATGCCCTCTATGTGCCAATTCTGGCGTTAAACGCCAGCTCTGCTACCTTTCTTGGCGTTAAACACCAGCTCTGCTATCTTTCCTGGCGTTAAACGCTAGTCTGCTGCCCATTTCTAGCGTTTAACGCCAGCCAGATGCTAGACACCTCATTCTGGCATTAAACGCCCAGAATGCTACCCATTCTGGCGTTTAACGCCCAGAATGCTGCCAGGCTGGGCGTTAAACGCCCATTCTGCTATCCTTACTGGCGTTTAAACGCCAGTAAGTCTGTCTTCCAGGGTGTGCTATTTTTGATACTGTTTTTCATTTTGCTTTAATTCTGCAGCTATTTTTATGACTTCACATTATCATCAACCTAAAGAAAACATAAAATAATAATGGAAAATAAATAAATATAATTGAATAACATTGGGTTGCCTCCCAATAAGCGCTTCTTTAATGTCAATAGCTTGACAGTGAGCTCTTAGAGAGCTTCACAGAGACTCAGAGTTTGATGATGACCTCCCAACACCAAACTTAGAAGTTGAGTGTGGGGGCTCTGTTTGACTCTGTATTGAGAGAAGCTTTTCATGCTTCCTCTCCATGGTTACAGAAGAAGATCCTTGAGCCTTGAACACAAGGTAGTCCTCATTTATTTGAAGGACTAACTCTCCTTTGTCCACATCAATCACAGCTCTTGTTGTGGCTAAGAAGGGTCTTCCAAGAATGATGGATTCATCCTCATCCTTCCCAGTGTCTAGGATTATGAAGTCAGCAGGGATGTAAAAGCCTTCAACCTTCACTAGGACATCCTCTACAAGTCTATAAGCCTATTTCATTGATTTGTCTGCCATCTCTAGTGATATTCTTGCAGCTTGTACCTCAAAGATCCCTAGTTTCTCCATTACAGAGAGTGGCACGAGGTCTATACTTGAACCAAGGTCACACAGAGCCTTCTTAAAGGTCATGGTGCCTATGATGCAAGGTATTAAGAACTTTCTGGGATCCGGTTTCTTCTGAGGTAAGTTTCTGTTGAACCAAGGTATTTAGTTCATTGATGAGCAATGGAGGTTCATCCTCCCAAGTCTCATTACCAAATATCTTGGCATTCAGCTTCATGATTGCTCCTAGATACTGAGCAACTTGCTCTTCAACAATATCTTCATCTTCTTCAGAGGAAGAATACTCATCAGAGCTCATGAATGGCAACAGAAAGTTTAGTGGAATCTCTATGGTCTCTATATGAGCCTCAGATTACTTTTGTTCCTCAATAGGGAACTCCTTAGGGGTCAGTAGACGTCCATTGAGGTCTTCTTCAGTGGAAATCACTGCCTTTCCCTCTTCTACAGGTTCGGCCATGTTGGACGTGTTTATGGTCTTGCACTCTCTTTTTGAATTCTCTTCTGTATTGCTTAGGAGAGTACTAGGAGGGATTTCAATAAATCTTTTACTCAGCTAACCCACTTGTGCCTCCAAATTTCTAATGGAGGACCTTGTTTCAGTCATGAAACTGTGAGTGGTTTTACTTAGATCAGAGATTATGGTTGCTAAGTCAGAGAGGCTCTGCTTCGAATTCTCTGTCTGTTGCTCAGAAGATGATGGAAAAGGCTTACTATTGCCAAACCTACTTCTTCCACCATTATTATTATTGAAGCCTTGATTAGGCTTCTGTTGATCCTTCCATGAGAAATTTGGATGATTTCTCCATGAAGGATTATAGGTGTTTCCATAGGATTCTCCCATGTAATTTACCTCTTCCATTGCAGGATTCTCAGGGTCATAAGCTTCTTCTTCAGAGGAAGCTTCCTTAGTACTGATGGATGCAGCTTGCATTCCGGTCAGACTCTAAGAAATCATATTGATTTGCTGAGTTAATATTTTATTCTGAGCCAATATTGCATTCAGAGTATCAATCTCAAGAACTCCTTTCTTCTGAGTCACCCCATTATTCACAGGATTTCTTTCAGAAGTATACATGAACTGGTTATTTACAACCATTTCAATGAGTTCCTGGGCTTCTGCAAGTGTCTTCTTTAGATGAAGAGATCCACCAGCAGAGTGGTCCAATGACATCTTGGATAATTCAGACAGACCATCATAGAATATACATAGGATGCTCCATTCTGAAAGCATGTCAGAAGGACACCTTCTGATCAATTGCTTGTATCTTTCCCAAGCTTCATAAAGGGATTCACCTTCCTTCTGTCTGAAGGTTTGGACTTCCACTCTAAGCTTGCTCAACTTTTGAGGTGGAAAGAATTTGGCCAAGAAAGCATTGACCAGCTTTTCCCAAGAGTTCAGGCTTTCTTTAGGTTGTGAGTCCAACCATGTCCTAGCTCTGTCTCTTACAGCAAATGGGAAAAGCATAAGTCTGTAGACCTCAGGATTAACCCCATTGGTCTTAACAGTGTCACAGATTTGCAAGAATTCAGCTAAAACTGATGAGGATCTTCCAATGGAAGTCCATGAAACTTGCGATTCTGCAGCATTAGAGAAACTAATTGAGGCTTAAGCTCAAAGTTGTTTGCTCCAATTGCAGGAATTGAGATGCTTCTTCCATAGAAGTCAGAAGTGGGTGCAGTAAAGTCACCAAGCATCTTCCTTGCATCTCCACCATTGTTATTTTCGGCTGCCATAACTATTTCTTTTTCGAAAATTTTTGTTTGGTCCTCTCCAGAGTTTTGTGCTTTAGCTTCTCTTAGCTTCCTCTTCAGAGTCCTTTCAGGTTCAGGATCAACTTCAACAAGAATGTTCTTATCCTTGTTCCTGCTCATATATAAAAGAAGAGAACAGAAAAGAAAAGGAATCCTTTATGTCACAGTATAGAGATTTCTTTATGTGAGTAGAAGAATAGAAGAATAGAATGAAGAAGGAAGAAGAAGAATTCGAACACAGAGAGAGGGAGAGGGTTCGAATTTTTAAGAAGAGGAGAAGTGTTAGTAAATAAATAAATAAATAAATAGAAAGAGATGAGAGAGAGAAGAGATTCAAATTTTAAAAAGAAAAATATTTTTGTTTTTATTTTAATTATAAGTTAGAATTCGAATTTAAGAAGGAAAATAAAATAAAATTAGAATTTAAAACAATTAGTTAAAAAAAGAGAATTTTGAAAAAGGGGTTAGTTATTTTCGAAAATTGGAGAGAGAAAAGTAGTTAGGCAGTTTTAAAAAAAGATATGATTGAAATAGAAAACTTTTAAAATCAAACAAAAAGTCAAGTTGTTAATTTAAAAAGATTTGAAAATCAATTTTTGAAAAGATAAGAAGTTAGAAAAAGATTTTGAAATTAAATTTTGAAAAAGATATGATTGAAAATCATTTTGAAAAAGATTTTAAAGGAAATTAAAAAGATTTTATTTTTGAAATTAAAGTTGATTACTTGACTAACAAGAAACTAAAAGATATGATTCTAGAATTTAAAGATTGATTCTTTCTTAATAGGCAAGTAACAACTTGAAAATTTTTTACTCAAAACATTGATTGTTAGTATTAATTTTGAAAATATGAAATAAAACTAAGAAAAAGATTTTGAAAATCAATTTTAAAATTTTTTAAAATATTTAGAAGGAAAATGAAAAAGATTTTATTTTGAAAAATATTTGAAAAGATAAAATTTTTAAATTGAAATTTTGACTTGACTAACAAGAAACAACTAAATTTTGAAAATTTTTGACCAAATCAACTCAAAATTTCGAAATTTATTAGAAGAATAAGGGAAAGATATTATTTTTGATTTTTTTGAATTAATGAAGAAAGGGAAAAACCACAAAAAGACACAAGACATAAGAAATTAAGATCAAAACTAATAATGCAAGCAAGAACACTTTGAATATCAAGATGAACACCAAGAACACTTTGAAGATCATGATGAACATCAAGAACATATTTTTGAAAATTTTTAAGAAAAGAAACACATGCAAGACACCAAACTTAAAAATTTTTATTGTTTAGACACTGTGAATTCGAAAATGCACAAGAAAAAAAGAAAAGACACAAAACAAGAAAATTTAAAGATCAAACAAGGAAAATCATCAAGAACAACTTGAAGATCAAGAAAGAACACATGCATGAATTTTCGAAAATTTAAAGAAAAATTAAAAAGATGCAATTGACACCAAACTTAAAATTTGACACAATACTCAAACAAGAAACACAAAATATTTTTGGTTTTTTTTATGATTTATTAATTTTTTTTTTGTATTTTTCGAAAATTACTTTGGAAAAAAAGAAAATAAAGGGATACAAAATTTTTAATAAGAATCCCAGGAATCATGCAATATTAGTCTAAAGCTCCAGTCCAAAAGATTAGACAAGGCCAATGGCCAGCCAAGCTTTAAGTGAAAGCTTCGGTCCAAAAGATTAGACATGGCCAAAGCCAAGCTTTAGCATAAAACATACAAGCATGTCAATGAGAAGTGGAAGCCTCAGTCCAAAAGATTAGACATGGTTTCACAGCCAGCCAGGCTTCAACATATCTCATGATACTCTAGAATTCAATCTTAAAAATTCTGAAGAACAAATTTTTATTTTTTGGAAAAAAATTTTTTGAAATTAAAAATAAAAAGATTAAACATAAAATAAAATTACCTAATCTAAGCAACAAGAAGAATCGTCAGTTGTCCAAACTCGAACAATCCCCAGCAACGGCGCCAAAAACTTGGTGCACGAAATTGTGATCCACACTTTTCACATCTTCGCACAAATAACCAGCAAGTGCACTGGGTCGTCCAAGTAATAAATCTTACGTGAGTAAGGGTCGATCCCACGGAGATTGTCGGCTTGAATCAAGCTATGGTCATCTTGTAAATCTCAGTCAGGCGGATTCAAATGGTTATGAGGTTTTGATATTAAAATATAAATAAAACATAAAGTAAAATAAAGTTACTTATGTAATTCACTGGTGGAAATTTCAGATAAGCGTCTGGAGATGCTTTGTTGCTTCTGAACCTATGCTTTCCTATGGCCTTCTTCCAACCATGCGTTACTTCCTTCCATGGCAAGCTGTAAGATCCTCTCAGTGAAAATGGTCCTCTACGGTAATCAACTGTCGGATTTCTCGTCTCCGATGAAAAATACCAGGTACAGCTACCGCATGGCTAATCATCTGTCGGTTCCCGCTAACGTCAGAATAGAATCCATTGATCCTTTTGTGCACTGTCACTTGCGCCCAACATTCGCAGGTTTGAAGGTCGTCACAGTCATTCCTTCCTGGATCCTACTCGGAATACCACAGACAAGGTTTAGACTTTCCGGATCCCAGGAATGGCTGCCCATTTTGTTCTAGCATATACCACAAAGATACTAATCTCACGGACTCGGTCCGTGTATTAGATATCCAAGAGAATATACTCCAGCTGTCATCCAATGACTACGTTGAACATCATGTAGACCGCTTTGTAGTTGTCAGGCACGCGATCTTGGCTAAGCGAGTAACGAAGATTGGGTGATTGTCACGTGTCACCCCTTCATTCTGACTTAACTGAATTAAGTACGGGAGTATATCTTGGAGAAGAAGTAGGCGTGAATTGAATAGAAAATAGTAGTAATTGCATTAATTCATGAAGAATAGCAGAGCTCCACACCTTAATCGATGGGGTGTAGAAACTCCACCGTAGAAAATACATAAGTGAAAAAGGTCTAGGCATGGCCGTGAGGCCAGCATCCAAACATGAACAATGGTCTATAATAGCATAAAACTGATCAAAGATCAAAAGTGATCAAAGATGTAAAATAAATCTCTAAAAGTAGTTTTTATACTAAACTGGTAACCTAGGTTTACAGAAAATGAGTAACTAAGTATAGATATTGCAGAAATTCACTTATGGGGCCCACTTGGTGTGTGCTTGGGCTGAGCATTGAGCTTTACACGTGCATAGGCTGTTCCTGGAGTTAAACGCCAGCTTTGGTGCCAGTTTGGACGTTTAACTCCAATTCTGGTGCCAGTTTAGGCGTTTTACGCCAAGATGTTTTAGGCTGGATTTGGACGCCAGTTTGGGGCATCAAATCTCAGGCAAAGTATAGACTATTATATATTTCTAGAAAGCCCAAGATGTCTACCTTTCAACACAATTAAGAGTGCGCAAATTGGGTTTCTGTAGCTCCAGAAAATCCACTTCGAGTGCAGGAGGGTCAGAATCCAACAGCATCTGTAGTCCTTTTTCAGCCTCTGAATCAGATTTTTGCTCAGGTCCTTCAATTTCAGCCAGAAAATACCTGAAATTATAGAAAAACACACAAACTCATAGTAAAGTCCAGAAATGTAATTTTTGAATAAAAACTAATAAAAATATAAAAAAAGTAACTAAAACATACTAAAAACTATGTAAAAACAATGCCAAAAGGGTATAAATTATCCGCTCATCAATACCCCATACATCAAACAGCTCAATCTCTAGGATTCCTTGCTGAGGCATGTCGTGACCATGAGGGAGATTGCCAGCCCTTCAGCAACTGTCACAGCAACGGACAAACTCTCGGGAATCTTTAAAGAGTGTGGGTCAGTAGAAACAACTTTAGAGAACCTTTGTGGCTGTTCGCTCACCTCCAAAGTATCCTCTATAATCTGAGCCATGGCAATACCATAGGATTTTCTGTGCTTCTTCTTTAGACACACAGCAATAAATTATCCCGCCCGAGCATCTCTTAAAGAGATATGGTTCATCCCACAAGTAGTATCTTGCATCATGAATGAGTTTTTGAGCTTGTTGCCTACTGTATTCCTTGGAGATGAACTTTATAGCCTTGTAATTTGCAATATCTGCAAACCAAGGTGTTATCCAAATGGCAAAGAGTTGCTCATCCAGGAAGGTTTCAGACACCTCAGTAGAGGGAGGAGATGTCCCTTCTACTGGTTAAATCCGAGACAAGTTGTCAGCCACTTGATTTTCCGACCCTTTTCTGTCTCTGATTTCTATATCAAACTCTTGCAAGAGTAGTACCCATCTTATCAGCCTGGGTTTATAATCCTGCTTGGTGAGTAGATATTTAAGAGCAACTTGGTCAGTGTAGATAATGACCTTAGATCCTATTAAATAAGATCTGAACTTGTCAATGGCATAAACCACTGCAAGGAATTCCTTCTCTGTGGTAGTATAGTTCTTTTGTACGTTATTTAGAACGCGACTGACATAATAAATGACATCCAGAAGCTTGTCATGTCTCTATCCCAGAACGGTGCCAATGGAATGGTCACTGGCACCACATATTAGTTTGAATGGTAAGTCTTAGTTGGGTATAGAAATGACAGGTACAATGATAAGCTTAGCCTTCAGAGTTTCAAAGGCATGCAGGCACTCTTGGTAAACAAATGGAGTGTTCTAGCCTCTTCCACAGAGACCCTAATCTCCTCGGAAATCAGCTGAACTGATGTCTCGAAAAGTCCCCAACGAAGTTGTGGATTAGCCGTCTGAGAGACGTGTATTTAAGTTGGTGGTTCATCATTGTCCGATGAAAGACGCACTCTGAACCCATGTAGAATGTGATAACCTTATGCCAGTTCAACACATTCATATTGATGAAGAACGAATAAACATTTTTGAATTGATCAAACACGGATCGAAGAAAAACGGTAATACTTTTATTAATTCATAGGAGTCAGCAGGGCTCCTCCCCTCAACCTAGGAGGTTTAGAAACTCATACTGAAAGGAAAATACAAAGTAAAAACGTGTATGCTGAATGAGATATGAAAGAAGTGTTTGAATAGCATGAATCTAATCCCTTAAATACTAAACAAATGACTAATAAGAGTAAAATAGTCTATTTAGTACTAAAATTCACTTCTGGGGCCACTTGGTGAGTGTTGGGGCTAAGCTTTAATGAGATCCACGTGCCATGAGGTCTCTGGGGCTGGAACACCAGCTATGGGGTTCTCTCTGGGCCTTTGGACGTTGGGCTCTGTTCTTTGGGCTGGACGCCTGGAGGGAGGCAGGTAGCTAGTGTTGGATGCCAGTTTTGGGCCTTCTAATCCGAAGCAAAGTATGGACTATTATATATTGCTGGAAAGCTCTGGAAGTCAGATTTTCATAGCCGTTGAGAGCGCTCCATTTGAACTTCTGTAGCTCCAGAAAAGCTCTTCCAATTGCAGGCAGGTCAGATCCGAATAGCATCTGCAGTGCTTTCTCTGTCTCTGAATCAGACTTCTGCTCTAGCTCCTCAATTTCAGCCAAAAAATACCTGAAATTGCCCAAAAATACAAAAACTCATAGTAGAATCTAAAAATGTGAATTTAACACTAAAACCTATAAAAACTCAATAAAAACTAAACAAAAACTACTAAAAAGTATATGAAAGTATATGAAAGTGATGTCAAAAAGCGTATATGACTCAAGATTACCTAATTCCTTTTCCAAGCCAAGAATGCTCAAAAACTCTATTCTAACATCCTTTCAAATATTTTGTCAAACACTTGTAAGGCATAAAAGGAAAGCAAGATAAAATGATAACAAGAACAAAATCTAACAACTACCAATTGCAAGGAAACAATAACAACAACTCAATCAACAACAAAGGAACATAGAACCTAAATTGCATTAAAAGGAAATCAAAATCCAACAATATTGCATCAACATAAAAGAGGCATACAAAGGGAAATTAACAAGAGAAAGGGAGGAGGCTTGGATGCTGAATCCTTTATGCAAGTGCCTCCCTTGTCAAGGGGTAATGGAGGGTCAAGGACCTTGAATACCATCCAGTCCTTATGCAAGGTAACCTCTTGGATTCCCAACTTCTCCATTACTATACTTGACCCTAGGTCACACAGAGCCTTCTCAAATGTCATGGTGCCTATGGTGCAAAGAATCAGAAAGCGTCCAGGGTCTGGAAGCTTCTGAGGTAGCTCTTACTGAACCAAAGGGTTCTTGAGTTGGCTATAAGCACTCAAAGGGTGTGCTTTGACTGGCGTTCAATGCCAGCTCTGTCAGCTTATTGGGCATTGAACGCCCTTGCTGTCTACCCTGACTGGCGTTAAACGCCAGTCCCTCTAGCATTTTGGGCATTTAACACCCAGCAGGGATGTCCTTGCTGGCATTCAACGCTAGCTTCCCTGGGTATGTGGGTGTTGAACGCCCAATGAGGGCTTCCTCGCTGGCGTTCAGCGCCAGGCTTGCTGCCAGGTTGGGCGTTGAATACCCAGTGAAGTCTTCTTCACTAGCGTTCAATGCCTTCCCAATTTTTCCATATTCAACCTCAGAGGAAGGTATCAGTTTTAAACTTAAGCCAAGATCATACATGGCTTTGTCAAAAATGATCTTTCCAGTAGTCCATAGGATCTGAAAGCTTCATGGATCTGGCATCTTTCTTGGCAGCTCAGGCTGAATTAGGATACTGTACTTCTTAGTAAGTATCTCTATTTTATCTCCCCTTAGGTCCATCTTTTCAATTACCTCTGTAAAGGAGATATTAATTTACAGTTCCTTAAGGGCTGCTGGGTAATAAGCTAACTACTCATCTGCCAATCCTTTCTGCACGCCAAGGAAATGTGGCTCTTGCGATTCTTTCATCTCCGCAAGAGGGAGCTTTGTGATCATCACAAACTCCTCTTGTACGCCCTAAAATGAATCAACTTGAGGTTTCTTCTCTTCATTAGGGGCGTGCTCAATGGCAGTCTCAGGAACCTCTTGGTCCTTGCTTGCCTTAAGTCCCTCAGTAGCATGCTCCTGAGATTTGCCCTCCCTGGTGAAGACTACTGGCTCACCTTATTTTAAGGTTTTCATGTCTAGAACTTCTGTCCTAGCTGGGGTCTCCTCACAGGAGTATAAGTGCTAGTTATTGGCAGCTATCTCAATGAGCTCATCTGCCTTTTCATGTGTCTCTATTAGGTCCAGAGAAACACCTGCAAAGTGATCTATTGTCTCTCTGGCCATCTCAGAGATAGCTTCATAGAAGATGATCATCTTGCCCCATCTAGACAATACATGGGGGGGCAATTTCTAAACATCAGCTTGTACCTCTCCTAGGCATCACGGAGAGACTCACGCTCCTTCTGCCTGAAGGTCTGGACATCTATCACTAGCATTGCTAGTCTCTGTGAGGGAGAGAACTTGTTCAAGAAATTGTTAATAACCTCATCCCAGGTGTTCACATTTCTTCTGAGTTCCTTATGCCACCATTCATTTGCTTGAGCATTCAGAGCAAATGGGAAGAGTTTCAATCTGGGGGCTTCAGAATTCACTCTATTGACCTCTATAGTGTCACAGAACTGTAGGAAGTCGGAGATAAACTTACTGGGGTCTTCCTGTGGGTGTCCATGAAATTGGCACTTTTGCCGTAATAGCATGATCTGGTTTATGATGACCTCAAAGTCATCTAGGTCAATAGAAATGTTAAATAAATACGAGCCTTGAGGTCTCCTAATTTGGATATTCTCTTTTAGATCCATAGTGACTTTAGTGTTCCTACATACATAAACAGAAAAAAGAAAACAAGAGAGAAGAAAAATGGGAGCTCTATGTCAAAGAATAGAGGACTCCCTGTGAGATGTGATCAAGAAAGGAAAGAAGATAAAAAATTGAAGATGGAAAAAGAGAGAGGAGGAGTAATTTGAATAAATAGATTTGAGAAGAAGAGAAGTATAAATAGAAAAAGTAAATAAGAATTAAAATATTTTTTATTTTATTTTATTTATTAACTTAATTTTCAAAAAAATAAGTTAATTAATTTAAAAAGAATTTAAATTTTAAATGTTAAATTTTGAAAAATAGAGGAAAGAGAAGAGGAAGAAGTTTTCGAAAATTGAGAGATAAGAGTTAGTTAGGTAGTTTTGAAAAAGAAGAGAGAGAAGGAGAGAGATGATTTTCAAAATTTAAGAAAGAGGAGAGTTAGTTAGGAGGTTTTGAAAAAGAAGAATGAGAAGAAAGAGATATTATTTTCAAAAATTAAGGAAGAGAAGAGTTAGTTAGGAGGTTTTGGAAAATAAGAGAGAGAAGATAAGATATTAATTAAGAAAAGATAAAAATAAAAATAAAAATAAAAGATAAGATAAGAAAAGATTTAAATCTAAAATAAGGTAAGAAGTAAGATAAGAAAAGATTTTGAAATTAAAATTTGAAATTAGAAAAAGATAAAATTTTGAAATTTGATTTTAAAAAAGATATGATTTTAAAATTTGAAGTTTGAAAAAGATAAGATAAAATTTTTAAATTTTGAAAAAAAGATATGATAAGTTTTGAAAAACATAAGATTTTTGAAAAAGATATATTTTTTAATTTTGAAAAATTTTATTTTTGAAAACTTGAAAACTAACATAAGATAAGATAAAAATTTTAAAATCAAAATCTGAATTTTATAAGTAATTTTCAAAAATTATGGTTGGAAATTAGTTAGAAAAGATATTTTTTATTTTTAAATTTATTGATGAAACAGAAAAACACATAAAAGACACAAGACTTAAAATTTTTAGATCTAGCACCCTTGTTTTTCGAATATTTTTGAAGGGAAAACACCAAGGGACACCAAACTTAAAAATTTTAAGATCAAAACACATACAAGACTCAAGAACACCTTGAAGACTCACAACAACACGAAGAACAAAATTTAAAGACTCAAAGAACACAAGAACATGAAAAGAACACCAAACTTAAAATTTTTAGAAAACTAAAATAAAATTTTCGAAAATTGCAAGAAAATAAACAAGAAAACACCAAAATTAAAGACTTGACACAAGATCAAACAAAGAAAAACTTAAAAAAGGGACGAAAATTTCACAAGAACAAAACAAAAAGACTCAAACTAAGAACAAAGATTAAACAAGAAAAATAAAAATATTTTTGAAAAAGCTTTTATGGTTTTCAAAAATTTTGAAGAAGAAAATAAAATTAAAGACTCAATAAGAACACTCTCAAAGACTCTCAAACAGAGAAAAGACAAATAGCTTAACAAAGAGTAGGAAAAAGTTTTAAAATTTTGGAATTGAAATAGGAAACAAGAACATTAAAGACTCAACACGAAGAACAAAAATTAAATAAAGAAAAGAAAAATAATTTTGAAAAAGATTTTAAAATTTTTTTCGAAAAAATTGAAGAAGAAGAAAACAAAAATTAAAGACTCAGTTAAAATAATGTAAAATAAACTTACTTGATCTAAGGAGCAAAACAATCCGGCAGTTTGTCCAAACTCAACAATCCCCGGCAACAACACCAAAAACTTGGTAGCACGAATCCCCACGCTTCGTACAACTTACCCAGCAAGTGCACTGGGTTGTCCAAGTAATACCTGAGCGAGTCAGGATCGATCCCATGAGGATTGTGGTTTGAAGCAAGCTATGGTTATCTTGTAGGTCTTAGTCAGGCAGATCAGAAGGTTGTTTGAAGTTGTAAGAGTAATTTATACCTTAAAATCATGAATAGGAATATGAGAAAAGGGTAGAAGGTGTTGCTGGATATGGAATTGTATTAGGAATTTTGGAATCAGCAATAGAGATATGTTGAAGGATTGGAGTTGCTTTGCCTTTCTGAATTAACTCTGGTATTACTGCTCTCTTTGCTTGTGAGTGATTTCTTCAATGGCAGGCTGTATGTGATTGACACTGGTTTGAGCAGCTACCAATACTCTTCCAGATCTGAACCCTAGGTTTAGTGCGGATCCATTCTGATTGAGGGTGAAGCTCGTACTGGTTCTAACCTCTACCACAAAGACCCTAATCTCCCCGGAAATTGGCTGAACTGATGTCTCGAGAAGTCCCCAATGAAGTCGTGGATTAGCCGTCTGAGAGACGTGTATTCAAGCTGGTGGTTCATCGTTGTCCGATGAAAGATGCACTCTGAACCAATGTAGAGTGTGATAACCTTATGCTAGTTCAACGCATTCATATTGATGAAGAACGAGTAAACATCTTTGAATTGATAAAACACGGATCGAAGAGAAACAATAATACTTTTATTAATTCATAGGACTCAGCAAGGCTCCTCCCCTCAACCTAGGAGGTTTGAAAACTCATACTAAAAGGAAAATACAAAGTAAAAACGTGTATGCTGAATGAGATATGAAAGAAGTGTTCAAATAACATGAATATAATCCCTTAAATATTAAACAAATGACTAGTAAGGGTAAAATAGTCTATTTAGTGCTAAAATCCACTTCTAAGGCCCACTTGGTGAGTGTTCCGGCTAAGCTTTTATGAGATCCACGTGCCATGAGGTCTCTGGGGCGTGGAACACCTGCTAGGGGGTCCTCTCTGGGCCTTTGAACATTGGGCTGTGCTCTTTGGGCGCTAGATGCCTAGAAAGGGGCAGGTAGCTGGTGTTGGACACCAGTTTTGGGCCTTCTAATCTGAAGCAAAGTATGAACTATTATATATTGCTGGAAAGCTCTGGAAGTCAGATTACCATAGCCTTTGAGAACGCTCCATTTGGATTTCTATAGCTCCAGAAAAGCTCTTCCAAATGCAGGCAGGTCAGATCCGGACAGCATTTGCAGTGCTTTCTCTATCTCTGAATCAGACTTCTGCTCTAGCTCCTTAATTTCAGCCAGAAAATACCTGAAATTGCCCAAAAATACAAAAACTCATAGTAGAATCCAAAAATATGAATTTAACACTAAAACCTATAAAAACTCAATAAAACTAAACAAAAACTACTAAAGAGTATATGAAAGTGATGTCAAAAAGCGTATAAAATATCCGCTCATCACAAGGGCTGTCAGAAATGGGATAAATAATCCCAGCCTCGCATAATTTTGTGACCTCCTTCTGCACCACTTCCTTCATGGCTGGATTCAATCGCCTTTGTGGTTGCACCACTGGTTTGGCGTCATCCTACAGCAGGATCTTGTGCATGCATCAAGTAGGGCTAATGCCCTTAAGGTCCCTTATTGTCCACCCAAGAGCTGTCTTGTGTGTCTTTAGCACTTGGATTAGTGCTTTTTCTTCCTGTGGTTCTAAGGCAAATCTTATAATCACAAGATAAGTATCCCCATCTTCTAGAAATGCATATTTCAAGGATGATGGTAATGGCTTGAGCTCGAGTTTAGGAGGCTTATCCTCTTCCTTAGGATTTTTTAGGGGCTCCTTTATTTCTTTTGACTCCTCTAAATCAGGCTGGGCATCATAAAAGATGTCATTTAGCTCTTCTTCGAGTTTCTCAACCATGTTCACTTTTTCCACCAGGGAATCAATGATATCAATACTCATGCACTCCTCTGGGGTGTCTGGATGCTGCATAGCTTTGACAGCATTCAGCATGAACTCATCCTCATTGACTCTCAGGGTTAGTTCCCCTTTCTAAACGTCAATGAGGGTCCATCCTGTAGCTAGGAAGGGTCTTCCTAGGATAAGGGATGCACTCTTGTGCTCGTCCATTTTAGTACCACAAAATCCGTGGGGAAAGCAAAGGGTCCAACCCTAACAATCATGTCCTCAATCACGCCTGATGGAAGCTTAACAGAGCCATCAGCAAGTTGAAACATATGCGGGTCGGTTTAACTTCGTGAGTTAAACAGAGCTTCTTTATTAATGATGCAGGTATTAAGTTAATACTTGCTCCAAGATCACATAGGGTTGTCCTTGTGCAGGCATCCCCTAGGGTGCATGGTATTGTAAAGCTCTTAGGGTCTTTAAGTTTCTCTGGTAAGATCTTTTGGATTACTGCATTGCATTCTTCAGTGAGGCGGACTATTTTTGCCTCTCTCCAATCCTTCTTATGACTTAAGATGTCTTTCATGAACTTAGCATAAAAAGGTATCTGCCCAAGAGCCTCTGCAAACGAGATCTTGATCTCAAGTATCTTGAGATAATCCGCAAAGCGGGCGCTGTTTATCCTTTTTTGCTTGATGGAGTTTCTGAGAAAATGGCATCTTGGCCTTGTACTCATCAACCTTAGTTGATGTAGGTTGAATGCCTACAGAAATGGAAGGGGGGTTAGTAGCTTGCTTAGGAGGGGTCTTATCAGCACTTGCATGTGTCTGACCATCCTTGTTTGGGCGTTCAACGTCCTTGTTATCCCTTTCCTGGCGTTCAACACCAGGAACACTATCCTCTTTTGGGTGTTTAATGCCAGGGGTACTACCCCCTTCTTGGCGTTGAACGCCAATGACATTCCTCCCTGGGTGTTCAATGCCCTCAGAGGTGTCTTGGACTGTAGTCTGGTTACCTTCTGTAAGCTTTTCCTCCCCTGGTCTCCTGTTGTTCTGAGGTGAGGTGTTTAATATTTTCCCACTCCTCAGTTGAATAGCCTGACACTCTTCTTTTATCAGCTTAGATAATTGCTGCCTAGTTTGACTCAGCTGAGTTTCTATATTCCTGTTGGAAGTTTGAGTCTCCCGCAAAGCTTCTTTCAATTCTAGCAATTGCTGGCCAAGGGCGTGTAGCTACTGAGTCAATGGGCGATTTTGTTCTGGAGGGTTAGATTCAGTAGATACTGCTTTAACCTCTCATTTTATGGAAGTCTCATCAATCGAGTACAGATGCTGGTTTGTGGCGACTGTCTCAATAAGTTCGTGAGCCTCTTCAATGGTTTTCTTCATATGTATAGAACCACCAACAGAGAGGTCTAGAGACATCCTAGCCATGTCTATGAGGCCGTAATAAAAGATGTCTAATTGCACCCACTCTGAAAACTTTTCAGTAGGACATTTCTGTAGCATTCTTCTATACCTCCCCCAGGCATCATGAAGAGATTCATTACTCTCTTATTTGAAGCTTTAGATGTCCAGCCTTAACTAAGTTAACCTCCTTGGGGGGAAGTATTGATTCAGAAACTTGTCTACTAGCTGCTTCTATGTTTTCAAGTTGGCTTTGGGTTGGTTATCTAAGCACCTCTTTTCTTGGTTTCTTACAGCAAAGAGAAAGACCAGCAGTCTGTAGACATCCTAATTCACTCCCTCATTGTGTATTGTGTCAGCAATTTGTAAGAAATTTTCCAAGAACTCAGTAGGCTCTTCCTGTGGAAGTCCAGAGTACTGCCAATTTTGCTACACCAGAGTAATGAGCTGAAGGTTTAGCTCAAAATTACTTACTCTAATGGGGGAGGTATACTGGTACTTCTTCCATAGAAGTCAGGAGTGGGGGTCGTATAGGACCCCAAAGTTCTTCTTAACTGTTTGTTCCCATTTGGGTTCATGGTGAAGAAAGGTAGGAGAATTCGAATATTAAGAAGTAAAAAAGGGAAACTAGAATTAAAATATTTTTGTTTTTATTTTATTTATTAATTAAATTAAAAAATTTTGAAAATTCAGTGTGATTTTCGAAAAAGAAGAAAGAGACAGAGGTAAGAAGTTTTCGAAAATAGAAGAGAGAGGAATTAGTTAGGAAGTTTTGGAAAAGAGGAAGGAGAAAGAAAAGTATTAAAGAGATACCAAACTTTTAAAATTAAAATAAGATAAACAAGTAACTAATTAAGAAAGATTTGAAAATAAGATAAGATAGGAGGTTTGAAAAAGATTTTATTTTAAAAATTTTAAAATTTAAAATTGGAAAGGAAAAGTCAACAAGATAAGATAAGAATTGAAAAGCTTTGAAAAAGATTTGATTTTGAATTTTGAAATTGAAACAAGATAAGATAAAGATTTGAAAATAAGTTGAAAAGATAAGATATCGTGAAGATTTGAAAAGATAAGATTCAAAATTTAAAATTCAAACTTTACTTAACAAGAAAATACTAAACTTAAAATTTTTAAATAAAGATAAGAAAAAGGGAATAAGATTTTCGAAAATTGAATAAAGATGGAAAAGATATTTTTTTCTTTTTGATTTTTCGAATTAATGAAGAAAGAGAAAAACAACCAAAAGACACCAAACTTAAAATTTTTAGATCAAAGACACTAGCTTTTTTGAAATTTTAAAGAAAAACAACCAAAAGACACCAAACTTAAAAATTTAAGATCAAAACAAGAAAAGAAACAAGAACAACTTGAATACCAAGAAGAAAACTCAAGAACAAATTAAAAAATTTAAAGAAAATAAAGAACACACAAAGGACACCAAACTTAAGAACTGACACGAGACGCACACAAAAGACAAAGAAAAGATGGATTTTGAAAAAGTTTTTTTTTGAAAAATAAAACAAAAGACACGAAACAAAATAGTAAAAATTACCTAATCTAAGTAACAAGATAATCCGGTAGTTTGTCAAACTCGAACAATCCCCGGCAACGGTGCCAAAAACTTGGTGCACGAAATTGACTCCGCAATATTTGCACAGATAGACCGGCAAGTGCACTGAGTCGTCCAAGTAATACCTCAAGTGAGTGAAGGCCGATCCCACAGAGATTACTGGTTTGAACAAGCAGTGGCTACTTTGTAGATCTTAGTCAGGCGGATAGAAAATATAGTTATTGTGAAAAATGAATAAACAGAAAAAATAAAGTTACTGGATAAGTGTGAAATCAGTGATGATAGAACAGTTGAGGATTCAGAGATGCTCCCTCCTTCTGGATCAACTTTTCTCACTGTCTACTCCAACTTCTGATTGATTCATTCCATGGCAGGCTGTAAATGATTAACGCCGAGTCAGCGGTCATTAATCTCCTCTGCTTCAGATCAAATGCCAGGTCAGCGGTCATCCAATCTGAACGAGGATGAAGCTCCTACAGTCCATTCCCTTGGTAATCCTACTCAAAATGCCACAGACAAGGTCGAATCTTCCAGATCAGAGAATGCTACTTCGTGATTCTATCCTATACCATAAATGCCCTAATTGCACCCTACCTCGGCTGCACTGATGTCTCCAAGTACCCAACGAACTCGTGGATAAGCTGTCCAAGAGATGTATAATCAAGCTTATGGTTCAATGCTATCCCGTCAAGGACTCGCACGAACCCATGTTGAAGAGGGATGACGGTCAAGTTACACTTCCAATTTATTAGGATGAGGAACGAAGATACATCTTAGAATAGAATGAAGCATAGATTGAAATAGAACAATGATATTATTAATCCATAAGAATCAGCAGAGCTCCTAACCTTAACCTACGAGGTTAGTGACTCATACTGTACAGAAAATGATAGTTGATGAGCAGATATTTTATATGCTTTTTGACATTGTTTTCATATAGTTTTTAGTATGTTTTATTTAAGTTTTATTAAGTTTTCATAGGTTTTAGTGCAAAATTCACATTTTTGGATTCTACTTTGAGTTTGTGTGTTTTATGGTGATTTCAGATATTTTCTGGCTGAAATTGAGGAGCTGGAGCAAAAGTCTGATTCAGAAGCAGAGAAAAGACTGCAGATGTTGTCAAGATCTGACCTTCATGCACTCAAAAGAGCTTTTCTAGAGCTAAAAAAGTTCAAATGGCATGCTCTCAACGATTATGGAAAGCTAACATCTAGGGCTTTCCAGAAATATATAATAGTTCATACTTTGTTTCGGAAATAAAGGCCCAAAATTGGCATTCAACGCCAACCACCAGCCCCAGTCCTAGCGTCCAATGCCTACAAGGGAGCAACTGGAGTTCAACGCCCAAAAGGGGGTCCCTAACCAGCATTCAATGCCCCTAAAGGGACACTAGCACGCGGGAGACACTCAAGCTCAGCCCAAACACTCACCAAGTGGGCCCCAGAAGTAAATTTTCACACTAATAGACTAGTTTATCATATTTCTGTAATCCTTAATTACTAGACTAGTATATATAGGAGAATATCAACCTTGTTTGAAAACTTCTACACGATTTCTCTCCAGCATATCATATTTTCGAACACTATTATGTACAGTAGGAGTCACTAAGCCTCCTAGGTTAAGGTCACGAGCTCTGCTGATTTTCATGGATTAATAAAAGTACTACTGTTCTATTTTCATGTGCGACTCTATTCTAAGATGTATCTTCGTTCTTCAACCTTATGAATGGGATGATCCGTGACAATCATCTTCGTTCTACATGGGTTCAGGGTGATTCCTAACCAGAGATCACTGAACCACCAGCTTGATTATACATCTCATAGATGGGTAATCTACGACTTCATTGGGGACTTTTCGAGACACCAGTTCAGCCAAGGTATGCAGAGATTAGGGTCTTCGTGGTAGAGGCTAGAACCAAAGGTGCAACATTCTCTGATCCGAAAGATTCGACCTTGTCTGTGGTATTTTGAGGAGGATCATCAAGGGGATGAACTGCAGGAGCTTCAACTACTTTCAGATTGGGTGCACACTAAACCTGGCGTTCGGCCTAACGGAGGAAGATTCAGCGGCCGTGACCGTACGGCGTTGATCACTTACAGCCTGCCATAGAAGGAATCACTCACAGTTTGAGAAAGACAGTAGGAAAGGTTAATCCAGAAGAATGAAGCATCTCTGAAGCCTCAACCATTCTCTTATCACTGGTTTCACTCAAATTAACTTGATTTAAAATAACAATCTCTGTGGGATCGACCCTGACTCACCTCAGGTATTACTTGGACGACCCCGTGCACTTGCTGGTTTAGTTGTGCGGAGTTAATTTCCGTACACCAATAGTGAAAGGTTCGAATGGGCAAAGATGTGGTAGAAGATCCTAAACATGGGTGATCTTCTCCTATATATACTAATCTAATAACTAAGGATTATAGAAATAGGATAAACTAGTCTTGTAGTGCGAAAATCCACTTTTCGGGCCCACTTGGTGAGTGTTTGGGTTGAGCTAAGGTGACTCCACGAGCTAGTACACTTCTTGGGTGTTGAACGCCAGCTTTGGACTCCTTTTTGGGCCTTGGACGCCAGTAACAGAGTGAAGTGTTGGCGTTGAATGCCAGTTTTAGACCCTCATTTTCAGAGCAAAGTATAACTATTATATATTTCTGGAAAGCCTTGGATGTTAGCTTTTCATAGCCATTGAGAGCATACCATTTGGACTTATATAGCTCCAGAAATGCTCCTTCGAGTGTATGGAGGTCAAAATCTGATAGAATTTGCAGTCCTTTCTCTGTCTCTGAATCAAACTTTGCCAAAACTCCTTAATTCTAGTCAGAAAATACCTGAAATCATCATAAAACTCAAAAACTCAGTAGAATCCAAAAAAGTATATTTTGCACTAAAACCTATGAAAACATAATAAAACTTAAAATAAAGCATAACAAAAACTATATGAAAATGATGCCAAAAAGAGTATAAAATATCCGCTCATCAACAATCCTGAATAGTTTTGACATCTCACTATCCTTTGAATTAGAGGAATGTCACTGTAATTTGGAATTAGAGTCCAGATAATATTATGAATTCTCTAGTCGTGACTTTAAATGCCTTGTCTCAAGTTGCAGTTGACACAAAAACACCACAAGCACTTGATTGTGGAACTCTCTTTTGGTTCTGATTTTTCTTTTAGTTATTTCCAGACAGTGGTGCTCAAAGCCTTTGGCATACTTTGTTAAATGCACTTGATCTCGACTCTTAGTGCTCTGTCTCAAGGATTACTTGACACATTTACACCACAAGCATATAACTAGGGAAACAACTCTTTGAGCTTTTAATCATGTCTGACCTCCCTAGTCATTGATGCTCAGAGCCTTAGACCTTGCATTTATTTTTTTTTTTTTGCTGTTCCTTTTGCTTCAAGAATTAAGCTTTTGTTTACTTCAGAGAATTCATAATAGTTCTCTATATTCTTGTTCCTCATACATCAACATCCTTTTATTCAAATTTAAATATGCAATGTTCATATCATGCATCCAGAATAACAGGTAATACCACCACATTTAAGCAAATAAGACTACTCTTAAACATAACTCAATTTCTCATGCAATATATCACTTCTTTTTATTTTTGATTTTCCAAGCTCAGTGAGCGGTACATGAGACACAATTTTTAAAAACTAAAGGCAAACAAAAGAATTAAAAATAGAAAAATCAAACTAGAACCTAGAAATTGAAATAACTAAAGATCATGCAGAAAATCAAACAAACTTGCAAAAAACAGGAACATAATATAATAGTGACGGAAGGAAATGAAGAAGTGAAAAAGGGACTAGACCACCTCAGTCACCATGGTGAGGGTCTCTCTCCTCATGTTGTGGTCCATATGGTCCTCTCAGATGCCCATAGTCATGCCTCAGCTGGAAAAGCTCATAGCGCTACGTATCCTGTACTGCCCTCATCTGATCAAGGGTGGAAGTAAGCTGCTCCCAGCGGCTATCCTGCGTCATCCTCATCTGTTCCATGGAGGACATGATCTGCTGCCAGTGGCTGTCTTGTGTAATCCTCATCTGTTTAATAGAGGAAGTGAGCTACTACCAGTACTCCTGAGGTGGAAAGTAGTATCCCTGGGGTAAAGAAGGATGGTCCTATTGCACTTCTTCTTCAGCTTGTTCTGCTCTGGGGATCCTCTGGTATTTCCTGACATGTTCCATAGTCTTCTTCGTGATAGGTCTCTCAACTGAAATAGGGAAGTCATTATCCACCTTTACCTTAGCGGCCTCACAAAGACGGTAAATGAGATGTGGAAAGCCCAATCTGGCATTCTTAACATGCTAGCGGCAATATTGTAGATTTTCTGAGCAATAATGTCCTCTACTTCCACTATCTCTCCCTTTATGATGCAGTGAATCATAATGGCCTGGTCCACAGTGCATTCGGACCGGTTGTTAGTAGGCATGATAGACCTCCGGATGAAGTCTAGCCATCCCCTAACCAAAGGTGTCAAGTCACTGCTCTTAAGATTGCACGGCTTCCTTTCTGCATCCAATCTCTATTGGGCCCCTGGAATGCATAAATCAGCGAGCACTTGCTCCAATTGCTGATCTCTCTTTACCCTCTCACTGTAGTATTCCTCCACTGTATGATCAGTGAGTGGTAGAGGGTTTGGCAGATATTCTCTAGGCTAAAATCAATGATTCTTCCTCTCACAAAATATATGTGGTTCTTTTCATTAACTCCAATGACATCCTTGTATGTGATCCAAAGGTTCCCATACAATTCCTAAACCATTAATTTCCGACCTCAGTATGCAGATTACACAAGAACTGCCACCCTCGTCTCTGAATCTGGAACTGAATTTTCGGATATTCATCCGGTTGAAGTGCAAATTTCACTTCTAGAAGTACATGTCTCTTGTAAGTAACTGACATGGCGGAAAATTGTCGATTAAGAATTTATAATAAGAACAGCGTTGAAAGTACAGTTCTTAACTGACGAAAATTCTACTTACCAATTTAAAAGGGGTTGTCACAGATTAATAATAAAATACTGGGAGTAGAAATCCCAAGTCATTTCCCAACGAGTTGAAAAAAGAGAGCTATTTTATTAGTCAGGAATTTTATGAGAAATTTTAAGAGTTGAAGAACAGGAAAAATAAACAATTGTAAATTAAAGCAATGAAAATCAACGAAAGGTTTTATATAATCAGAATAAAAAGCCTTAACTGGGGGAAGATTAATTGGAAGTTCTATCCTTGTTGGATTTTTCCAAGTGTAATAATAAGAGATTGTTGTTCTACTTAGTTATCCTTTACTGAATAAAGGAAAGTCAAGCAACTAACTAACCAACTCTGAATCACAAGTCCTAATCCTCTCCCAAGGAAGGATTAGAGTCAGAGACTAGAGAGCCAGCCAACAACTTCCAATCAAAATTAAGACTTGAGTATTCTAACTCAAGGGTTTCCTTTTAATCAACTCCCAAGTCAAGTTGGGAGTCTACTCCATTGACATGAATACAACTTTCACAGGCATATAAAGGGAGTAAAAAGAAGACATGATAAATTAATTAAAATAATAACTGAAAATTAATTAAAGGTAAAAATAGTTCTTTGCATTAATAAATCCCAAAATCATAAACATACGTATCTGAACAGGGTTAATGGGCGATTAAAAGAGTAAAGGAATACGGAAACAAACTAGAATAATGGAAACTTCAACGGAGGTAGTGACTCTTCTCAATATCCAAATCAAAAGCATAAAACTCTAAAACTATGAATGTGAAGAACCCTAGAGGAAGTAGTATTTTTCTCTAAAATTCAAAAACTAAAAACTAAAACTATGCGAATGAGAATGTGTCAGTGTGTGTTGAGTCTCTGCTTGTCCTCTGGCTCTAGTTTGTGTTTCTGGGCCGAAAACTGGGTCCAAACTCAGCCCAAAATCGCCCCCAGTGGTTTCTGCATTTTCTACATGTGGCACATGTCACGCGTACGCGTCAGTCACGCGTATGCGTCGATGGTCATCTTTCCGTGTCACGCGTACGCGTCAGGTATGCGCACGCGTCGCTGTGCAAATATCCAGTTCACGCGCATGCATAAGCCATGCGTGCGCGTCGCTCCTCACTGGTTGTCTCCTTTATTTCTTGTGCTCCTTCCATTTTTGCAAGCTTCCTTTTCATCCTCTGAGCCATTCCTGCCCTATATAGCCTGAAAACACTTAACGCACAGATCACGGCCTCGAATGGTAAAAGGGGGAATTAAAATACACAATTTAAAAGCTTAGGAAGCAAGTTTTCAACCATAAAACAAAATTGGGAAGGAATTGTAAAATCATGCAATTTGTATGAATAAGTGTACAAAGACTTCATAAAACCACTCAATTGAGCACAAGTTAAACCATAAAATAGTGGTTTATCAATCTCCCCACACTTAAACATTAGCATGTCCTCATGCTAAGCTCAAGGAGACAAAAGGAATGAATGAAGGTAAGTAAGACTCATGAGATGCAACCTATATATGAATGCAACTATATGCCAAGGTGTTTCTATCTACTTGGTTAAAAGTAAACAAGTTCTCCAAGACAAACATAAATCAAATTTCACTAATTCAAATCATACAGTAAAGACAAGTAAACTTGTAAGAAGATAGCTCATGAAAGCAGGGAACATAGAATCAAGCATTGAACCCTCACTGGTAATGTATATGCACTCTAATCTCTCAAGTGTCTAGGGTTGATCACTCTACTCTTATCTAGTCATGCTTTCTAAAACTTTGTTCTTCATCTAACCAATCAACAAATATTTAACATACCAATGCAAATATCATGAGGTCTTTTCAAGGTTGTAATGGGGCTAAGGTAAGGGTGAGGACATATGTATGGCCAAGTGAGCTATAATATGAATCTTTGACTATCCTAAGCTCTCACCCAACATACACACACTCTATATAACTCTAAAATCATGCCTAGCTACCCATAATTCCCACTTTTGTATCACATACTCATGTATCAAACTTTTCTTTAATTTCACCATATATGCATTGATCTTTTATTAAACTTAACATTGGGGTAATTTTGTCCCCTCTTTATTCATTTATTTATTTATGCTGTAAGATTGAAATTTTTTTTTATGAACATGAAAGCAAACATAACATTTCAATGCATATGGTTTTTCTGATCTCACATGAGTAGGCACCCAAATTCCCAATATTTAAATAAAGTAGAAACATAACACATTCCCTATTAACCCAGGTTTCCCACAATTCTCCACACTTAATTAACACACTATCTTAAGCTAACCAAAGATTCAAATCAGGTAATTAATTATTTTTCCGCTTAAGGCTAGTGATGTGGTAAAATATAGAACAAATGGGGATTAAAAGGCTCAAAGTGACAAACAAAGACAATTGAAATGGTAGGCTATTTGGGATAAGTGAGCTAATAACAAATGATGGCCTCAATCATATGTATGCATATAAATACACTAAACAATGGACATATAGAATGGAACAAAGCAAAGATTGCAATCATAGATAAGAAAACACACAAGAATAAAATATTATGGTTAAATAATGTAACCATGTAATTAAGCTCAAAATCTCACAGGGTGTGTGTTCTTAGATCAAAAACCATGTTCCAAATTACAATCCTCAAACAAATTTGACAAAAAATTTTCAATTTGAATTAGTAAAATGCTATAAAATAAGGTCTTGAAAAGAAATTTATTACTTCAACCAAGCAGAACAACATGCAAGCAACTATTATCATGCAATCTATCCTATCTAACAAAAAAAAACTAAAATGTTGGTGCTAGGAGAGAGAGATTACCTTCGGAAGTCAAGGACTGACCTCCCCACACTTAAGGCTTGGCACGGTCCTCTGTGCCATCAGTAAGGAGCAAGGTAGGGCTAGAAGCATCGCCTCCGCTGTCTGGGTCGTCTTGGCTTCCTGTGCTACTGGATGAAGGAGAGTCCGGGGTGTCCTTCTGTTCTGGAGGTGGGTGAGTACCAACAATGAGTTCCTTCAGGTAGTTGTATCGGCGCTTGTTACGGCGCTCCATTTGCTCCATCCGTCGGTCTTGCCGATCGAACCTCTCAAGGATCTGAAGGAACATCTGATGGGTGGATTGTGCTTGTGGTGTGGATGAAAGTGGAGTAGAAGAAGGAGGAGTATCCAAAGAGGGGCCTGCAAGCCGGCTCGCAGAGGGAACTGGTGGCCTGATGTACTTCCCATGTGGGACATACTGGTCGGCTCTAGGGATCATGACATTCGTGTCTCCCGCCTGATAGGATACACCTGCTGCAGAGACTAAATCTGAAACTAAGGCGGAAAAAGGCAAGTTACCCGCTATCTGTACGTGTCCCATGGCTTGCCGGATGTGGCAGGGTAGGTTGAGGGGTTGCTTTGTTAGGATGCACCAGATGAGGACAGCCATGTCCGCTGTGAAGGTGGATTCGTGCTCGGAAAGAGATAGTGGGACATAATCTGTGCCCACACACGAGCCTCCAAGGTAAGTGACTGGGCTGAGATGCTCTTGGGTTTTGACCAATGCGGCCCATAGATCCAGGTACTGCCAGGTTGGGCTATAACTCCAAGGACACTGGCCCAGTCGAACTGATACATCTGGCACTTAAAAGAGGCTTCTTGATAAGCATCCAATCCCTCTGGACTAGGTGGAAGGTCTAGTACGCTTTGTATGGAACTCTTAGAGACAGGGACTTGGTGTTGACGAACATAGACAGTCTGCAGGGTAGGCGAGTAGAAGTTGGAGTAGAATTCAACTACCCATGATAGGTTGGCCTCCCGCGGCTGCCTCCTCAAAAATCTCCACTGTCTCCTCTCTATGCGGGGCTCCACAAAATCAACAAAGTGTGTTGGGACAATGGGCAGATGCTCGTTGTTGTAGTTCCTCTCAACTAGGATGGGGAACATCTGTTCGCAATAATGGTTAGGGAACCGTGTGGAGTCCCGTGCAGGAAAGGCTGTCTCTGCAGCATTAACTTTAATGATCCTCTTTACCCGCTTTGTCGGTGGCTTAATACTGGTAGATGGTGGTGCCTTAGCTGGTGCTCTCTTGGTTCCTCGCCTTGCTGGTGTCTTGTCAGTAGCCTTCTCTTTTTCTTTCTTGGTACCCATGCCTAAGGAAGAAGGAAAGAGGGATGAAGTCAAATATAGATAACTAAAACCAGAAGGTGGAAATTTCAAGTGATAATAATTGCCAAAGAGAAAAGAGTAGCTTAAATACATGGTAGCTACAACATGTAGGTAAGACATCAATTAAGAGCGAAAAGGCAATTCATAATAAGTAGATGCAGGAGTGTTTATGGCATGCAGAAACAGGCATGAGAAGTGTAACTCAAGTATTAAGTAATAAATGTGCCAAATAAAAGATTATTTGTAATGAGAACAATTGTGAATGATAATCCCAAATATATGTGGAACACAAGTGTTGTGCAAAGGGGGCATTCAAGTAAAAGAGTAAAAGAAAATAGGATTCAAAATGCCATAAAAGCTTTTTCACAAACACTTGGTGTGCAAGTTAAAATAGGAATGAAAATAATATATCCAAATGTATATGGGAGCCAAAGTCAAATTCCAATTGTCAAATCACTCCTCATAAGATCCATAAGCTTAATGATAATAAGGCACTACCCAAATAAAACTCCAATACCAACATAAAAATGCATGAGAAAAAGAAAAAAAAGAAACCATGAATAACTTAAGCTAAAAGAAAAGTTGAAAGAAAAGAAAATAAAATAAATGCAATAATTTAAAAGAAGAAGAAAAGAGTAGAGGGGGAGAAGAAAAGAACCTGAGATAGAAGAGGAAAAAGAAAGGAAGAAAGTGATAGATAGTAATAAGGAATAAAGAAGAAAGAAGGAAGAAGAAAGAAGAAAGAGTTATGATGGAAAGATAATTAGGATTGGGGGAGGGAAGATTGGAAATCAGGCGGCGTGGTGGTGTAATTGTGCGTCGCATGCGACGCGTACGTGAACGGCACGCGTACGCGTGGATTGTGCAAGTTTGATAGTGACGCGTAAGCGTTAGGCGCGCGCACGCGTGCTTTGGATTGTGCAAATCGTGCGAAGGCATCCTCGTGCACGCACAACTCTCGGGTTGTTACGCATGAGGGCCAACATTGCATACGACGCGTGCGCGTCAGGCACGCGCATGCGTGAGCGGCCATTTTGTGAAGATGACGCGTACGCGTTAGGGACGCGTACGCGTGATGGTGTTTGTGCTACTAGCACAGTTCCAGCCCCAAACCAGCACAACTCTCGGGTCATACACTCATTTACGCCGATTTCTAGTGAGGGACGTGTACGCGTGGGATGGCGAAAACGCAAGCAACGCGCATGCGTGAGAGATGCGTACGCGTGGGCTTGCTTGTGCGCAAGGCACACTTCCAGCACCACTCCAGCCCAACTCTCGGGTCAATCCTTTGGCGGTGCGAACTCACACATGACGCGTACACGTCATCGATGCTTGCGCGTCGAGCCCATTTTTTTATGCAGAATGTAGATGATTATGTAAAAATTATGAAGAGTACTGTGAAAAATAAAATAAAATATAACTAAGAATAAAAAGGGATGATCATACCATGGTGGGTTGTCTCCCACCCAGCACTTTGCTTTTACGTCCTTAAGTTGGACGGTCCACAAGCTCAGTCTTCTACTGTTGGTGGATCTTCCAAGAGGAAGATCTCTAGCTCCTTGTTGTTCTTCATCTTCTCACCATGATACAGCTTTAAGCGATATCCGTTGACCTTGATGAATTTAGAACTTGAAGGATGACTCAGGTGAAAGACTCCGTATGGCTCTACCTTCTCGACTCTATAGGGGCCTTCCCATCTTGAATGCATCTTGCCTAACATGAGCCTCAATCTTGCGTTGTAAAGGAGAACTAGCTCCCCAGGTCTGAACTCTCTTCTCTTAATATGCTTGTCATGCACAGCTTTCACCTTCTCTTTGTATAATCTGGAGTTGTCATATGCTTCGAGTCGAAGGGTCTCCAGTTCTGCTAGTTGCAACTTCCTTTCTGCACCAGCCTTCTCAAATCCCATGTTGCATTCCCGTACAGCCCAGAAAGCCTTGTGTTCCACCTCCACTGGGAGGTGACAAGCCTTTTCCGTATACCAGGCGGAAGGGACTCATTCCTATGGGTGTCTTGTATGCTGTCCGATAAGCCCATAGCGCATCTACAAGTCTGGTGCTCCAGTCCTTCCTATGAGGCTTGACTATCTTCTCTAGAATGCGCTTTATCTCTCTGTTAGACACTTCTGCTTGCCCATTGGTCTGAGGATGGTAAGCTGTTGCCACTTTTGTGCATAATGCCATGCTTCTTCAGTAATCCTGTTAATCTCCTGTTACAAAAATGAGTGCCTTGATCACTCACGATTGCTCGTGGAGATCCAAAGCGACAGATGATATGATTTCTAACAAAAGAGACAACAGTGTTAGCATCATCAGTACGGGTAGAAATTGTTTCCACCCATTTGGAAACATAATCTACAGTTAACAATATGTATAAGAAACCACTAGAGTTTGGAAATGGACCCATGAAGTCAATGCCCCAAACATAAAAAATTTTACAGAATAGCATAAGTTGTTGAGGCATCTTATCCCTCTTGGATATATTCCCAAACCTTTGGTAGCGGACAAGATTTACAGAAGGTAGTAGCATCCTTAAAAAGAGTGGGCCACCAGAATTCACAGTCTAAAATTTTTCTAGCTGTCCTTTGAGGACCAAAATGTCCACCACTCTTAGAGGAGTGGCAGGCCTCTAAAATGGACTAGAATTCTAATTGAGACACACACTTTCTAATTATCTGGTCAGCACCATACCTCCATAAATATGGATCATCCCATATATAATATTTGGACTCGCTTTTCAGCTTGTTCTTTTGATGCTTAGTAAAATTGGGAGGGAAGGTATGACTAACTAGATAATTAGCTATAGGTGCATACCAAGGAACTACTTCAGATATTGCGTGCAAGCTATCAAATGGAAAAGCATCATTGATAGGAGTGGAGTCACTCTTATTGTGCTCTAGACGACTCAAGTGGTCTGCCACTAAATTCTGGGAACCACTCTTATCTTTGATTTCTAAATCAAATTCTTGCAGCAACAATATCCAACGTATTAACCTTGGTTTGGACTCTTTTTTAGCTAATAAATATTTTAGAGTTGCATGAACTGAGTATACTACCACCTTAGTACCAAGTAAGTAGGCTCGAAATTTATCCAGAGCAAAAACAATAGTCAGAAGCTCTTTTTCAGTGGTAGTATAGTTAGACTGAGCAGCGTCTAAAGTCCTAGAAGCATAAGCAATTATAAAAGGATCCTTACCTTCGCGCTGAGCCAGCGTCGCTCCTACTGCATGGTTGGAGGCATCACATATAATCTCAAATGGCTGGCGCCAGTCTTGTCCTCTCACAATCGGAGCTTGAGTCAAGGCGATCTTCAGCTTATTAAGCGCATTCATGCAGTCCTTACTCAACTCGAAGTCAACATCTTTCTACAGCAGTCTGGATAAAGGCAATGCTACTTTACTGAAGTCCTTGATGAATCTCCGGTAGAAACCTGCATGACCAAGGAACGAACGGACTTCCCTCACGGAGGAGGGGTAAGGTAAACTAGAAATGACATCTACCTTTGTTGGATCTACAGAAATACCAGTATTAGAGACAACATGTCCTAGAACAATACCTTGTTTTACCATAAAATGACATTTTTCAAAATTTAATACAAGGTTTGAACTAACACACCTGTCTAATACTCTAGATAAACTATCCAAGCAAAGGTTGAAAGAATCACCATACACACTAAAGTCATCCATGAAAACTTCCATACAGCTCTTAATAAGATCTGAGAAAATACTCATCATGCACCTTTGAAAAGTAGCTAGTGCATTACATAAGCCAAAAGGCATCCTCTTGTATGCATACGTTCCAAAGGGACATGTAAAAGTAGTTTTCTCCTGATCCTCAGGAGCTATATGAATTTGAAAATAGCCTGTGTAACCATCTAAAAAGCAGTAGTGTGATTTACCTGACAAGCGATCAAGCATCTGATCAATGAATGGCAGGGGGTAGTGATCCTTACGAGTAGCCTGGTTGAGGTGCCTGTAATCAATGCAAACCCTCCAGGCATTCTGTACTCTAGTTGTCAGGAGCTCTCCATGCTCATTCTTCACTGTTGTGAGTCCAGACTTCTTGGGCACCACTTGTACTGGGCTGACCCATTCGCTATCTGAGATGGGGTAGATGATGTCAGCTTCAAGCAATCTGGTCACTTCCTTCTTGACAACTTCTAAGATGGTGGGATTCAGCCGCCTTTGGGGTTGATGAACAGGCCTTGCTCCCTCTTCTAAAAATATCCTATGCTTACAAACTTGAGGGCTGATGCCTACTATATCCGCCAAGCTCCACCCAATAGCCTTCTTGTGTCTTCTTAGCACACTAAGCAGCTGCTCTTCCTATTGGGATGTGAGTTCCCTTGCAATAATAACTGGGAGCTTCTGATTATCCTCAAGGTAAGCATACTTGAGGTGGGGTGAAAGGGGTTTCAGCTCCATTTTCTACTCATGGATAGGCACTGGATCATCTGGAGCTAGTGATGATGGCAAGGTGTCTGCATCTTGTTCAGGGGGATTCCCCACACTTAGACCTTGCTCCATGTGCATCACTTCTACTTTCTCTTAGTTAACTGCAGTTACAGTCTCATCAATGATGTCGCACTGGAAGATAGAATGATTTTCCAGAGGGTGCTTCATAGCTTCATCCAAGTTGAAGCTCACTGCTCTGCCATCTATCTCAAAAGAGTAAGTTCCTGAGAAGGCATCTAATTTGAACTTTGAAGTTTTCAGAAATGGCCTTCCCAGTAGGATGGATGATGGTCTTCCTGAGTCATTAGGGGGCATCTCCAAAATATAGAAGTCAATGAGAAATGTGATCCCCTTTATGCTCACTAGCACGTCTTCAGCAATTCCTACCACCGAGATTATGCTTTTATCTGCCAAAACAAAATGTGCTGCCAACCTTTTTAAGGGAGGGAGCCTCAAAGCATCATATACAGATAATGGCATAATGCTAACACATGTGCCTAAATCACATATGCAGTCAAAAAAATGTACACCCCAATGGTACATGTAACCATGCATGGCCCTGGATCCCCACACTTTTTTGGTATGGCACCCATTAAAGCAGATATAGAGCTACCTAAGGGAATAGTTTCTAAATCCTGTATTCTATTCTTATGCATGCATAAATCTTTTAGAAACTTTGCATATTTAAGTACCTGGCTAATAGCATCAAAAAGGGGAATGGTTACCTCAACCTTTTTGAAGATCTCCACCATCTTTGGGTCAAGCTCCATCTGCTTTCTGGACTTCCTAGCAAGGTGTGAAAAGGGGATAGGGATGGTGTCTCTTGTAGCTTCAGCTTCCATTGGTGCACTATTCTCTGGTTGAGCTGCTTCTTCTTCAACCATGTCTTGTACTTCATCCTCCTCTTCAACATCCTCTACCTCAACAATATCTTCAACTTGAATGTCCTCCTTTGGGCTTGGCTCCTCATGACTCCTCTCTTGCAGTGTGGTTCCAAACCTCAAAGTGATGGCATTGATGCCACCTTTGGGGTTGGGTAAAGGTTGAGAAGGAATTGCACTGGAGCTTGAAGGTTGATTGTTGGGGGTAGATAATGATTCTATCTGGGAGACGAGAGCTTGTAAAGTAGCATTCAGACCGTTTATGGTAGAGGTAAGTGTATTCTGAATGTCTTGTTGTCCTTGTGCAAGAGAGCGAAGCATCTCGTCATTAGAAGAAGAAGGGGGTAAGTGATTTGAGGGGCCTGCTGTTGGTTATTCTGAGGCGCTTGGGACTGCCTTTGGTGAGGTGCTCTGTAAGGCTGATTTTGGTCCTGCTATCTGTTATTGTTGTTCCACCTCTGATTCCCACTATTGTCTCTGCCTCCTCGGTTGTAGTTGTCCCCCATCCCTGGTTGGAATTATCTCTCCACCCTTGGTTGGAACTGTCTATCCAACCTTTGTTGGAGTTATCTTGCCAACCTTGATTGTAGCTTCCACCTTGGTTATAATTTTCGCTTTGTTGATAGTATCCTTGATTCGGGCGGTCATAGAAGTTATGAGTAGCTGCCAAGGTGTTGTCTTCTTGTTAGAGCTGCGGACACTCATCAGTGTAATGAATATAACAGGCACATATTCTGCACACTCTCTGAGGAACCAGTTGTTGACATTGCTGTTGTAGGGGAGGTTGAGGTTGTTGTTGATTCAGCTGTAGCTGCTTCAGTATGTTGGTCATCTCTCCTAGAGTCTGTGTGAGGGCAGCAATCTCACTACTAGAGGAAACCTCCGTAATAGCCTTGGGATGGTTGTTCCTATGCCTGACATTCCAGGTAGACTTTAGATCGGTGATCAGTTGCCAAGCTTCTGTCGCCGTCTAGTACTTCTTCAGAGAACCATTACTTGCAGCATCTAATGTGGTCTTATCCTAAGGCTTCATGCCTTGTGTGAAGTAGCTGATCAACACCAACTGGTCAATCTTGTGGTGGGGACATGAGTCCATGAGATTCCTGAAGTGCTCCCAATATTCATATAGAGTCTCTGACTCGCCTTGGATAATGCAAAAAATTTCTTTCCTCAGTCAGTCTGTAACTTCAGCTGGAAAGTATTTTTCTAGGAATTCTCTCCTGAGCAGATCCCAATTGGTAACGACTGCTTCAGGTTGAGTGTAGAACCACTCCCTTGCCTTTCCCTCAAGAGAAAACGGGAAGGCATGCAACCAAATAGTAGTCTCATCTGCACCATGATGCCTAGTAGTTGAGCAAGCTGTCTGAAAATTCCTAAGGTGCTTGATAGGCTCTTGAGTAGGTAAGCCATGAAACTTGGGCAGTAAGTTGATTAGCGCAGTCTACAGTTCAAAATCTGCAGCCAGATTTGGGTGACACGCTTGATACAGTTGCAGTGTAAAGTCTGGAGCTCCTACTTTCTGGAGAGTAATCCTTCTAGACTCCGCCATATTACCTGCACGTAAATCAACAGAATCGGTAAAAATAGAACTTGTTTCTTCCTGAAATGGCATTTCAGATTCGCCCTCAGATAAGACTGGTGAATTGGTAGTAACCACTTCACCACCCTCAGAGGCTAACCGACGCCGAGCTCGCCTAATACGGGAAATAGTTCTTTCAATTTCAGGATCTAACGTAGCTAAGCTCGGATCAGGCAGTGAACGCGTCATTCAATGAAAGAAACAGACAGCTCATGGTAATAAAATAAAATAAAAAATGCGAATACGTAAAATTAAAAATATTTACACCAACCAATAATTTAGCACACTATTGCAACTCCCCGGCAACGGCGCCAAAAATTGACGTGGCAGAAAATTGCCGATTAAGAATTTATAATAAGAACAGCGTTGCAAGTATAGTTCTTAACCGACGAAAATTCCACTTATCAATTTAAAAGGGGTTGTCACGATTAATAATAATATACTGGGAGTAGAAATCCCAGGTCGCCTCCCAACGAGTTGACAAAAGATAGCTATTTTATTAGTCAGGAATTTTCCGAGAAATTTTAAGAGTTGGAGAACAGGAAAAATAAATGATTGTAAATTAAAGCAATGAAAATCAACGAAAGGTTTTATATAATCAGAATAAAAAGCCTTGACTGAGGGAAGATTAATTGGAAGTTCTATCCTTGTTGGATTTTTCCAAGTGTAATAATAAGAGGTTGTTGCTCTACTTACTTATCCTTTACTGAATAAAGGAAAGTCAAGCAACTAACTAACCAACTCTGAATCCCAAGTCCTAATCCTCTCCCAAGAAAGGATTAGAGTCGGAGACTAGAGAGCCAGCCAACAACTTCCAATCAAAATTAAGACTTGAGTATTCCAACTCAAGGGTTTCCTTTTAATCAACTCCCAAGTCAAGTTGGGAGTCTACTCCATTGACATTAATACAACTTTCACAGGCATATAAAGGGAGTAAAAAGAAAACATGATAAATTAATTAAAATAATAACTGAAAATTAATTAAAGGTAAAAACAGTTCTTTGCATTAATAAATCCCAAAATCATAAATATACGTATCTGAACAGGGTTAATGGGCGATTAAAAGAGTAAAGGAATAAGGAAACAAACTAGAATAATGGAAACTTCAACGGAGGTAGTGACTCTTCTCAATATCCAAATCAAAAGCATAAAACTCTAAAACTATGAATGTGAAGAACCCTAGAAGAAGTAGTATTTTTCTCTAAGATTCAAAAACTAAAAATTAAAACTATGGGAATGAGAATGTGTCAATGTGTGTTGAGTCTCTGCTTGTCTCCTGGCTCTAGTCTGTGTTTCTGGGCCGAAAACTGGGTCCAAATTCAGCCCAAAATCGCCACCAGCGGTTTCTGCGTTTTCTACACGTGGCGCATGTCACGCGTACGCGTCAGTCACGCGTACGCGTCAGGTACGCACACGCGTCGCTGTGCAAATATCCAATTCACGCGCGCGCGTAAGCCATGCGTGCGCGTCGCTCCTCGCTAGTTGTCTCCTTTATTTCTTGTGCTCCTTCCATTTTTGCAAGCTTCTTTTCCATCCTCTGAGCCATTCCTGCCCTATATAGCATGAAAACACTTAACGCACAAATCACGACATCGAATGGTAAAAAGGAGAATTAAAATACACAATTTAAAAGCTTAGAAAGTAAGTTTTCAACCATAAAACAAAATTGGGAAGGAATTGTAAAATCATGCTATTTGTATGAATAAGTGTGCAAAGACTTGATAAAAACCACTCAATTGAGCATAAGATAAACCAAAAAATAGTAGTTTATCAGTAACATAAAAAAAAGTGCTCCTCATGTAATTTGGAGGGAATCTCCATGAGTCATGAGAACCGTGGCTGGTTCATTTCCTTTCCTCTTTCTTGAGGACTCAATGGTCTTTGGTGCCATTAAGATAAAGAGAAGAAAACCAGCAGAGCGACAACACCAAACTTAAAATTTTTGTTCGTCCCCGAGTAAAAGAAAAAAAACACCAAGAGGAAGGAGGGTGGAAGGGTTGGAGAATAGGTACTGGAGAGAAGAAGGTTAAGGGAACTAGAATAGAAGTAATATAAGAAGATGCAGTAATTAAAGAAAAAGAAAAATTAATAGGAATAAGATAAAGGAAGGGGTTCGGGGGTGGCCTAGTGAATTTGGGAATGGGTGTTGTGTTTAAGAGGTATAAAGTGATATGGAGACAGAGGGGGACGTTTGGAAGGAAGTGATAGATATGTAAAGGGGTGGGGTGAATGTATGTAACTTGTTGTAGGTTATGAGAGGGATAGGGGTAGTATATATAGGGGAAGGGGTGGGGTTCACGGGTGGGATTTGCTAAGGGAGGGGTCACAGGTGGGTATTGGTAATGGGGGAAGAATAATTGGGGAAGGAAAATAAAGGGTTGTGGATGGGAATGGGGGGGTCACGGGTGAAGGGGTAAGGTTATGGAATATATAGAAAAGGTAAAAAGGGATGGGATCATGGGATCAAAGAGATAGGAAAGGAAAAAGAGATGTAGGGGTTGGCTAATGGAAAAGTGAATCCGATCAGGGGGTGGGGACCAATTCCATGTGATTTGGTTTGGATCTTGGGGGATTTCATTTGGTATTGGCCAAAGTAAATAAGCTGGTGCCAAACTTAGAAAGGTTGGAGTTTGGCACCGTGGACCCCGAAAAGAATGCCTCCTCCTAGCGCCAAACTTGGCATAGCCTAAGTTTGGCGCCACCCTTGCCCCTTTTTTTTTTTGAAATTGTGAAGTCAAACTTCAGAGGGGCCAAGTTTGGTGCCCCTTGGCAGAGAGATTGATCCTTGCACGCTTGATGGTGGCACCACCCTTCATGGGGGCCAAGTTTGGCGCCACCCCCTTCTCTAATTTCTTTAAAGTTATGCCAAATGTGGCGCCAAGCTTAGAATTTCTCAAGTTTGGCACCACTCCTCCAGAAAATTTTCTAATGTATGCGCATCATGTGGTGCCAAAATTGGAAATCCCAAGTTTGGCGCCACCCTTCCAGATCCTGTTCACCTAATTTGACGTCGTATCCGGCGCCAAACTTGGAAATTCCAAGTTTGGTACCACAATCCGAAATATACGTCTCCAGGGTGGTTAAAATTCTTTCTAAGTGTATTGGTTCCTGTTCTTAATATTCTACATGATCAAAAGACATGTAAAACAAAGGAAAAACAATAAAAACTCAAATAAAACTAATAAAAAAATAATAAAAAATTCAAGATAAAATTCAACTTAAGGATACGAAAACATCGGGTTGCCTCCCAACAAGCGCTTCTTTACCGTCACTAGCTTGATGGTCAGTTCTGCTAAGTTAGCAAATCAGTGGACCTTTGGCGATCAATCTTGCCTCCAATATAGTGCTTCAACCTCTGGCCATTAACTATAAACCTTCTGTTAGAATTCTCTTCCTGAATTTTCACATGACCATACGGTGATGCTCTAGTTACCACAAACGGTCCTGACCACCAGGATTTCAGCTTCCCGGAAAAGAGCTTGAGTCTTGATTTGAACAAAAGCACTCTCTGACCTGGCTCAAAGACTCTGATGGCAATCTTCTTGTCATGCCTTATCTTGGTTCTCTCCTTATAAAGCTTGGCATTCTCATAGGCAGAATCTCTGAATTTATC
Source organism: Arachis hypogaea (assembly GCF_003086295.3). Lineage (NCBI taxonomy): Eukaryota > Viridiplantae > Streptophyta > Magnoliopsida > Fabales > Fabaceae > Arachis > Arachis hypogaea. Next base: position 27,686,806 of record NC_092049.1, read on the forward strand.
AAGCTCATTCAGTTAAAGCATCCGCTTTATCCCTGCAGCTTGTACATCAAAGCTCAGAAACTTGATCGCCCAGTATGCTCTATGCTCCAGCTCAAGTGGCAAGTGACAGGCTTTACCATAGACCAACTGATAAGGGGACATGCCAATAGGAGTCTTGTATGCTGTCCGGTATGCCCAGAGAGCGTCATCAAGCTTCCTAGACCAATCTTTTCTTGAGATACTGACGGTCTTCTCCAAAATCCTCTTGAGTTCTCTGTTAGAGACCTCAACCTGTCCACTTGTCTGAGGGTGATAAGGGGTTGCCACTTTATGACGGACTCCATATCTCTGCAGAAGTGAGTCCAGCTGTCTGTTGCAGAAGTGACTTCCTCCATCACTAATGAGTGTCCTTGGGACACCAAACCGACTGAAAATATATCTCTAGAGAAAGCTCATCACCACTTTGGCATCATTGGTGGGAAAAGCCATAGCTTCCACCCACTTGGACACATTATCAACTGCCACTAGGATATAAGTATCAGAGTATGAGGGTGAAAAAGGTCCCATGATGTCAATACCCCACACATTAAACAACTCAATTTTAAGAATCCCCTGTTGTGGCATCTCATAGTTTGCAGGAAGATTCTTATCTCTCTCACATCTGTCACAGTTCTTTATAAATGCTCTTGAGTCCTGGAAGAAAGTTGATGAGCGGATATTTTATACGCTTTTTGGGGTTAATTTCATATAGTTTTGAGTATGTTCTAGTTAGTTTTTAGTCTATTTTCATTAGTTTTTAGGAAAAATTCATATTTCTGGACTTTACTATGAGTTGTGTGTTTTTCTGTAATTTCAGGTATTTTTCTGGCTGAAATTGAAGGAGCTGAGCAAAAATCTGATTCAGGCTGAAAAAGGACTGCTGATGCTGTTGGATTCTGACCTCCCTGCACTCAAAGTGGATTTTCTGGAGCTACAGAACTCGAAATGGCATGCTTTTAATTGCGTTGGAAAGTAGACATCCAGGGCTTTCCAGAAATATATAATAGTCCATACTTTGCACAAGAATAGACGACGTAAACTGGCGTTCAACGCCAGTTCTCTGCCCAATTCTGGCGTCCAGCGCCAGAAAAGGATCAAAAGCTGGAGTTGAATGCCCAAACTGGCACAAAAACTGGCGTTCAACTCCACAAATGGCCTCTGCACGTGACTTGCTTAAATCTCAGCCCCAGCACACACCAAGTGGGCCCCAGAAGTGGATCTCTGCATCATCCATCATAGCCCACTCACTTTTTGTAAACCTAGGCTACTAGTTTAGTATTTAAACAACTTTTAGAGACTTATTTTGTACCTCATGACATTTTAGATCTAAACTTTGTATTCTCTGACGGCATGAGTCTCTAAACCCCATTGTTGGGGGTGAGGAGCTCTGCTGTGTCTCGATGAATTAATGCAAGTATTTCTGTTTTCCATTCAAACACGCTTGTTCCTATCTAAGATGTTCATTCGCGCTTAACTGTGATGGAGGTGATGATCCGTGACATTCATCACCTTCCTCAAACCACGAACGTGTGACTGACAACCACCTCCGTTCTATATCCGATTGAATGAGTATCTCTGAGATCTCTTAATCAGAATCTCCGTGGTATAAGCTAGAACTGATGGCGGCATTCATGAGAATCCAGAAAGTCTAAACCTTGTCTGTGGTATTCCGAGTAGGATTCAAGGATTGAACGACTGTGACGAGCTTCAAACTCCTGAAGGCTGGGCGTTAGTGACAGACACAAAAGGATAGTAAATCCTATTCCAACCGGATCGAGAACCAACCGGTGATTAGCCGTGCTGTGACAGAGCGCGTGAGCATAGTTTTCACTGGAAGGATGGAAGGTAGCCATTGACAACGGTGATCTACCAATACACAGCTTGCCAGAGGAGGACGTGCGTGCGTGAACAAGAAGACAGAGGAAAGCAGAGATTTAGAAGACAAAGAATCTCCAAAACTCCAACATATTCTCCATTACTGCACAACAAGTAACCTTTAACTTATGCTCTCTTGGTTATTCGCAATTCAACTGATAAACATAATTAACTTCCTGACTAAGATTTACAAGATAACCATAGATTGCTTCAAACCAACAATCTCTGTGGGATTCGACCCTTACTCACGTGAGGTATTACTTGGACGACCCAGTGCACTTGCTGGTCAGTGGTACGAGTTGTGAAAAGTGTGATTCACAATTCGTGCACCAAGTTTTTGGCGCCGTTGCCGGGGATTGTTCGTGTTTGGACAACTAACGGTTTATTTTGTTGCTTAGATTAGGAAAAATTTTTCTTTTTAGTTTAGAGTCTTTTATTATTTATCCCTTGTTAAAACACTTTAAATTTATAGCTCAATTAGTTAGAACGTGGTGTTTATGTTCATGGTAATTGGCTATCATATTTTTAAAATCTTTTTCAAAAATATTTTTTTATTAAATCCTATGCCAAACTTTAAGTTTGGTGTTTTCTTGTTGATTTTTCAAAAAAAAAAATTTCGAAAATTTCTTTTGGTTTTCTAAAAAATTTTAAGTTTGGTGTTCTTCCCTAGTGTTCTTGAGTCTTTCTTGTGTCTTGATCTTAAAATTTTTAAGTTTGGTGTTCCTTGGTGTTTTCCCTCCAAAAATTTTCGAAAAATAAGGAGCATTAGATCTAAAAATTTTAAATCCTGCGCTATCTTTTTGTTTCTCCCTTTTCCCTTAAACATCCAAAAATATCTTTTCCCTCTATTTTTAAAGCATCTTTTTCGAAAATCATTTTTAAAAAAAAATATCATATCTTTTTCAAAACTTCCTAACCATTTCCTCTCTCCTCAATTTTTCGAAAATCTTCACCCAATTTTATTTATTTTTATTTTTATTTTATTTTCGAAAAAAAAAATTTAAATAAATAAAATAAAATAAATAAAAAGGTAAATCAATCCAAGTTATATCCCTTTATCCATCATGGACATAAGTGGAAATGAACAGTCCAGGAGGACTCTGGGGTCATATTCTAACCCCTCTACTGCTTCATATGGGAGTAGCATCTGCATACCCTCCATTGGAGTTAGTAGCTTTGAGTTGAATCCTCAGCTCATTATCATGGTGCAGCAAAGTTGTCAGTATTCCGGTCTTCCACAGGAAGAACCTACAGAGTTTCTGGCACAATTTTTACAAATTGCTGACACAGTGCATGATAAGGAAATAGATCAGGATGTCTACAGACTATTACTGTTTCCATTTGCTGTAAAAGATCAAGCTAAGAGGTGGTTAAATAACCAACCTAAGGCCAGCATAAGAACATGGAAACAGCTGACAGAAAAATTCCTGAATCAGTATTTTCCTCCAAAAAGGATGACACAGCTAAGGCTGGACATCCAAGGCTTTAAACAAGGAGATAATGAATCTCTTTATGATGCCTGGGAGAGATACAGAGAGATGCTACGAAAATACCCCTCTGAAATGTTTTCAGAGTGGGTTCAGTTAGACATCTTCTACTATGGGCTTGCAGAAGGAGCCCAGATGTCTCTAGATTACTCAGCTGGTGGATCTATCCATATGAGAAAGACAATTGAAGAGGCTCAAGAGCTCATTGATACAGTTGCCAGGAATCAGCATCTGTACCTAAGCAGCAACCCTTCCATGAATGAAGAGGTTAAAACAGTAACTGCTGAATTCAGTACTGTAAAACAAGCTGCTGAATTCAATCAGCAATTGGATTTTCTAACAAAGCAGCTAGCTGAATTCAAGGACAGGCTACAGGAGACAAGGATAGCTAATATACATATGGACGAACAGTTTAAGCAAACAAAGCAGCAGCTATCAAGGCAAATAGCAGAAGAATGCCAAGCAGTTCAATTAAGGAGTGGGAAAACATTAAATACCCCACCTCAAGGCATCAAAAATTCAAGAAATGAGCAACCCACCAAAGATTCACCTGAGGACAGTAAGAGCCCAGGGAAAAATAATTCTGGCGCTAAAACGCCAGAAAATGGGTGGAAGGCTGGCGCTGAACGCCCAGACCATGCCCAAAACTGGTGTTCAACGCCAGAAACAAGGCAGAATTGGCGTTCAACGCCAGAAATGGGCAAGAATCTGGCGTTGAATGCCCAAATGGGGCAGAATCCAGCGTTGAACGCCCAAAATGGGCACATTTCTGGCGTTCAGGCGCCAGGAACAGACAGTAAGCTGGCGTCTAACGTCACTCCAGCTTCTGACTCTGGCACTCAATTGCCAGTGAGGGATCAGACACACACAAGTGCTGATAACAACCCCTCTAAAAAGGCTTCTTTAACCACTAAGGTTGAGGAATATAAAGCCAAGATACCTTATCCTCAAAAACTCCGGAAAGAAGAGCAGGATAAGCAATTTGCTCGCTTTGCAGATTATCTAAGGACTCTTGAAATAAAGATTCCATTTGCAGAGGCACTTGAGCAAATACCTTCTTATGCCAAGTTCATGAAAGAGATCTTGAGTCATAAAAAGGAGTGGAGAGAAACAGAAAGAGTTCTCCTCACTGAAGAATGCAGTGCAGTCATCCTGAAAAGCTTTCCTGAAAAGCTTAAAGACCCTGGGAGTTTTCTGATACCATGCATATTAGAAGGTGATTGCACCAAGACAGCTTTATGCGATCTTGGGGCAAGCATCAACCTAATACCTGCATCCACTATCAGGAAGCTTGGCTTAACTGAAGAAGTTAAACCAACCCGGATATGTCTCCAACTTGCTGATGGTTCCACTAAATACCCATCAGGCATGATTGAAGACATGATTGTCAGAGTTAGGCCATTCGCCTTTCCCACTGACTTTGTTGTGCTGGAAATGGAGGAGCACAAGAGTGCTACTCTCATTCTAGGAAGACCCTTCCTAGCAACTGGACGATCCCTCATTAACGTCCAACAGGGGGAAATAACCCTGAGAGTCAATGATGATGAGTTTAAGTTGAACGCTGTCAAAGCCATGCAGCATCCAGACACATCAACAGACTGCATGAAAGTTGATCTCATTGACTCTTTGGTAGAAGAGATCAACATGGCTGAGAGTCTCGAATCAGAGTTGGAAGACATCTTTAAAGATGTCCAGCCTGATTTGGAGGATTCAGAGGACATGAAAGAGCCTCTGAACTTTCTTCTGAAAGAGGAAAAACCTCCTAAACCCGAGCTCAAGCCACTACCACCATCCTTGAAATATGCATTTCTGGGAGAAGGTGACACTTTTCCAGTGATCATAAGCTCTGCTTTAAATTCACAGGAAGAGGAAGCACTTATTCAAGTGCTAAGGACACACAAGACAGCTCTTGGGTGGTCCATAGGAGACCTTAAGGGCATAAGCCCAGCTAGATGCATGCACAAAATCCTATTGGAAGATAATGTCAAACCAGTGGTTCAACCACAGAGGCGGTAAAATCCAGCCATGAAGGAAGTGGTGCAGAAAGAGGTCACCAAATTACTAGAGGCTGGGATTATTTATCCTATTTCTGATAGCCCCTGGGTGAGCCCTGTTCAAGTCGTCCCAAAAAAGGGAGGCATGACAGTGATTCATAATGAAAAAAATGAACTGGTTCCTACAAGAACAGTTACAGGGTGGCGCATGTGTATTGACTACAGAAGGCTCAATACAGCCACCAGAAAGGATCATTTTCCTTTACCATTCATAGACCAGATGCTAGAAAGACTAGCAGGTCATGATTATTACTGCTTTTTGGATGGCTACTCAGGCTATAACCAGATTGCAGTAGATCCCCAGGATCAAGAGAAAACAGCATTCACATGTCCATCCGGAGTGTTTGCTTATAGAAGGATGCCATTTGGGCTATGTAATGCGCCTGCAACCTTCCAGAGATGCATGCTCTCTATTTTCTCTGACATGGTGGAAAAATTTCTGAAAGTCTTCATGGATGACTTCTCAGTATACGGAGACTCATTCAGCTCCTGTCTTGATCACCTGAAACCTGTTTTGAAAAGATGCCAAGAAACCAACCTAGTTTTAAACTGGGAAAAGTGTCACTTCATGGTGACTGAAGGAATTGTTCTTGGGCATAAAATCTCAAACAAGGGAATAGAGGCGGATCAAGCAAAAATAGAGGTAATTGAAAAATTACCACCACCTGCCAATGTTAAGGCAATCAGAAGCTTTCTGGGGCATGCAGGATTCTATAGGAGGTTTATAAAGGATTTTTCAAAAATCGCAAAACCTCTAAGCAATCTGCTAGCTGCTGACACGCCATTTGTGTTTGACACAGAGTGCCTACAGGCGTTTGAAACGCTGAAAGCTAAGCTGGTCACAGCACCAGTCATTTCTGCACCAGACTGGACGTTGCCATTTGAGCTAATGTGTGATGCCAGTGATCATGCCGTTGGTGCAGTATTGGGACAGAGGCATGACAAGCTTCTGCATGTCATTTATTATGCCAGTCGCGTTCTAAATGATGCCCAGAAAAATTACACAACCACAGAAAAAGAATTACTTGCAGTGGTTTACGCCATTGACAAGTTCAGATCATACTTAGTAAGATCAAAAGTGATTGTGTATACTGACCATGCTGCTCTTAAATATCTACTCACAAAGCAGGATTCAAAACCCAGGCTCATCAGATGGGTATTGCTTCTGCAAGAGTTTGATATAGAAATAAGAGACAGAAAAGGGACAGAGAACCAAGTGGCTGACCATCTGTCCCGGATAGAGCCAGTGGAAGGGACGTCCCTCCCCTTTCTTGAGATCTCTGAGACGTTTCCTGATGAGCATTTATTCGCCATTCAGGAAGCACCCTGGTTTGCCGATATTGCAAACTATAAAGCTGCAAGGTTCATACCCAAGGAGTACAACAGGATACAAAAGAAGAAATTAATTACCGATGCAAAGTACTACTTGTGGGATGAACCTTATCTCTTTAAGAGATGTGCAGACGGAATTATCCGTAGGTGTGTGCCTAGAGAAGAAGCACAGAGGATCCTGTGGCATTGCCACGGATCTCAATATGGAGGCCATTTCGGAGGTGAGCGAACAGCCACCAAGGTCCTCCAATGTGGCTTTTATTGGCCCACACTCTATAAAGATTCCCGAGAGTTTGTACGTAATTGTGACAGTTGCCAAAGAGCTGGTAATCTGCCTCATGGTTATGCCATGCCTCAACAAGGAATCTTGGAAATTGAGTTGTTTGACGTATGGGGAATTGACTTCATGGGACCTTTCCCACCATCATACTCAAACACTTACATTCTGGTGGCAGTTGACTATGTATCAAAATGGGTTGAGGCTATTGCCACACCCACCAATGATACTAAAACAGTGCTGAAGTTCCTCCAGAAACATATCTTTAGCAGGTTTGGTGTCCCTAGAGTACTAATCAGTGATGGGGGCACTCACTTTTGCAATAAACAGCTTTACTCCGCCATGGTTCGGTATGGAATTCGCCACAAGGTGGCCACTCCATATCATCCACAAACCAATGGGCAAGCTGAAGTCTCTAATAGAGAATTAAAGAGAATCCTGGAACGGACAGTAAATACCCGTAGAAAGGATTGGGCAAGGAGCTTGGATGATGCTCTGTGGGCTTACAGAACAGCATTCAAGACCCCTATAGGGACCTCTCCATACCAACTGGTGTATGGTAAGGCATGTCACCTGCCCGTAGAACTAGAACATAAGGCCTACTGGGCAACCAGATTCCTAAACTTTGATGCCAAATTAGCAGGAGAAAAAAGATTGCTCCAGCTAAATAAGCTAGAGGAGTTCAGATTCACAGCTTTCAAAAATGCCAAGCTATATAAAGAAAAATAAAAAAAGTGGCATGACAGAAAGCTATCATCTAGAATCTTTGAACCAGGACAGAAGGTTCTGTTGTTTAACTCTAGACTCAGGCTATTCCCCGGAAAACAGAAATCCTGGTGGAGGGGACCATACGTGATTACAAGTGTATCACCATATGGTTATGTGGAGCTTCAAGATATTGATTCTGATAAGAAGTTCATTGTCAATGGACAAAGAATCAAGCATTATCTAGAAGGCAACATTGAGCAAGAATGCTCAAGGCTGAAGCTAGATGAAAAGCTCAGCAAGGTCCAGCTAAGGACATTAAAGAAGCGCTTGTTGGGAGGCAACCCAATTTTTATTTACTTTCATGGTTTTTCATGTTTTATTAGGTTCATGATCATGTGGAGTCACAAAATAAATATTAAAAATTGAAAACGGAATCAAAAACAGCAGAAGAAAAATCACACCCTGGAGGAAGCACCTGTCTGGCGTTCAACGCCAGAACAGAGCATGGTTCTGGTGCTGAACGCCCAAAATGGGCAACATCCTGGCGCTGAACGCCCAGAACAAGCATGGTTCTGGCGTTCAACGCCAGAAATGGCTAGTAAATGGGCGTTGAACGCCCAAAATGGGCACCAACCTGGCGCTGAACGCCCAGAGTTGTGTGCAAGGGCATTTTGCATGCCTAAATTGGTGCAGGGATGTAAATGCCTTGACACCTCAAGATCTGTGGACCTCACAGGATCATTTCAAGATCTGTGGACCCCACAGGATCCCCACCTTCCCTCCTCATAATCCTAGTTTTTTTCTTTCCACATCTTCTTCTTCATCTATTCCCTCTTCTTTTGCTCGAGGGCGAGCAACATTCTAAGTTTGGTGTGGTAAAACAATTATGTGAAGGATCTATAGCTCAGTGGTAGAACATGTGGCTGCAAATCAAGAGATACCTCAGGGGATGCACTTCCCTCCACATAATTATTGGAAGCAACTGAGGATAGAAATACCAAAAATCACTAGGAATCAAGCCACAAAGGCAAGGAAGAGACATAAAAGAGCTCAAGAACATCATTGGTGCCTCAAGAAGGAAATGCCATCATCACTAAGGTGGACTCGTTCCTTGTTCTTACTTTCTCTGTTTTTCGTTTTCTCTATGTTAAGTGCTTATCTATGTTTGTGTCTTCATTACATGATCATTAGTAGTAATTAGTGTCTAGTTTGATTTTATCCCCAATTAAGTTATAGTCTATTTTTCTCATCATCAGCAAACATGAATAAAATAGTAGATCTTTTGAATAAGAGGCAATAAAATTTCGAGTTTTTAATAAGAAAAATTCTAATTAGTAACATGTGGTGGCAATGCTTTCTGTCTTCTGAATGAATGCTTGAACAGTGCATATGTCTTTTGAATTTGTTGCTTAAGACTGTTAAATATGTTGGCTCTTGAAAGAATGATGAACATGAGACATGTTATTGATAATCTGAAAAATCATAAAAATGATTCTTGAAGCAAGAAAAAGCAGCAAAGAACAAAGCTTGCAGAAAAAAAAAAAAAAAAAAAGAGAAAGCAAGCAGAAAAAGCCAAAGCTCTTAAAACCAAAAGGCAAGAGCAAAAAGCCAATAGCCCTTAAAACCAAAAGGCAAGGGTAATAAAAAGGATCCCAAGGCTTTGAGCATCAGTGGATAGGAGGGCCTAAGGGAATAAAATCCTGGCCTAAGCGGCTAAACCAAGCTGTCCCTAACCATGTGCTTGTGGCGTGAAGGTGTCAAGTGAAAACTTGAGACTGAGCGGTTAAAGTCAAGGTCCAAAGAAAAAAAGAAGAGTGTGCTTAAGAACTCTGGACACCTCTAATTGGGGACTTTAGCAAAGCTGAGTCACAATCTAAAAAGGTTCACCCAATTATGTGTCAGTGGCATTTATGTATCCAGTGGTAATACTGGAAAACAAAGTGCTTAGGGCCACGGCCAATACTCATAAAGTAGTTGTGTTCAAGAATCAACATACTGAACTAGGAGAATCAATAGCACTATCTGAATTCTGAGTTCCTATAGATGCCAATCACTCTGAGCTTCAATGGATAAAGTGAGATGCCAAAACTGTTCGGAAGCAAAAAGCTACTAGCCCCGCTCATCTAATTAGAATCTGAGCTTCATGCAAAAAAAAAAAAAACTCTGAGATATTATTGCTTCTCAACCTATTAGTCTTCTATTTTATTTGTCTAGTTGCTTGAGGACAAGCAATAGTTTAAGTTTGGTGTTGTGATGAGCGGATATTTTATACGCTTTTTGGGGTTAATTTCATATAGTTTTGAGTATGTTCTAGTTAGTTTTTAGTCTATTTTCATTATTTTTTAGGAAAAATTCATATTTCTGGACTTTACTATGAGTTGTGTGTTTTTCTGTAATTTCAGGTATTTTTATGGCTGAAATTGAAGGAGCTGAGCAAAAATCTGATTCAGGCTGAAAAAGGACTGCTGATGCTGTTGGATTCTGACCTCCCTGCACTCAAAGGGGATTTTCTAGAGCTACAGAACTCGAAATGGCATGCTTCTAATTGCGTTGGAAAGTAGACATCCAGGGCTTTCCAGAAATATATAATAGTCCATACTTTGCACAAGAATAGATGACGTAAACTGGCGTTCAACGCCAGTTCTCTGCCCAATTCTGGCGTCCAGCGCCAGAAAAGGATCAAAAGCTGGAGTTGAACGCCCAAACTGGCACAAAAACTGGCGTTCAACTCCACAAATGGCCTCTGCACGTGAATTGCTTAAATCTCAGCCCCAGCACACACCAAGTGGGCCCCAGAAGTAGATCTCTGCATCATCCATCATAGCCCACTCACTTTTTGTAAACCTAGGCTACTAGTTTAGTATTTAAACAACTTTTAGAGACTTATTTTGTACCTCATGACATTTTAGATCTAAACTTTGTATTCTCTGACGGCATGAGTCTCTAAACCCCATTGTTGGGGGTGAGGAGCTCTGCTGTGTCTCGATGAATTAATGCAAGTATTTCTGTTTTCCATTCAAACACGCTTGTTCCTATCTAAGATGTTCATTCGCGCTTAACTGTGATGGAGGTGATGATCCGTGACATTCATCACCTTCCTCAAACCACGAACGTGTGACTGACAACCACCTCCGTTCTATATCCAATTGAATGAGTATCTCTGAGATCTCTTAATCAGAATCTCCGTGGTATAAGCTAGAACTGATGGCGGCATTCATGAGAATCCAGAAAGTCTAAACCTTGTCTGTGGTATTCCGAGTAGGATTCAAGGATTGAACGACTGTGACGAGCTTCAAACTCCTGAAGGCTGGGTGTTAGTGACAGACACAAAAGGATAGTAAATCCTATTCCAACCGGATCGAGAACCAACCGGTGATTAGCCGTGCTGTGACAGAGCGCGTGAGCATAGTTTTCACTGGAAGGATGGAAGGTAGCCATTGACAACGGTGATCCACCAATACACAGCTTGCCAGAGGAGGACGTGCGTGCGTGAACAAGAAGACAGAGGAAAGCAGAGATTTAGAAGACAAAGCATCTCCAAAACTCCAACATATTCTCCATTACTGCACAACAAGTAACCTTTAACTTATGCTCTCTTGGTTATTCGCAATTCAACTGATAAACATAATTAACTTCCTGACTAAGATTTACAAGATAACCATAGATTGCTTCAAACCAACAATCTCTGTGGGATTCGACCCTTACTCACGTGAGGTATTACTTGGACGACCCAGTGCACTTGCTGGTCAGTGGTACGAGTTGTGAAAAGTGTGATTCACAATTCGTGCACCAAAAGTCGGCCAGTAAAAACCGCTCTGAAGAACCTTTGTAGCTGTCTTTTCACCACTAAAGTGGCCTCCATAATCAGAGCCATACAATGCCAAAGAATTTGCTGTGTTTCCTCATCTGAGACACACCTCCGGATTATACCATCTAAGCATCTTTTCAAAAGGTAAGGTTCCTCCCAAAAGTAGTACTTTGCATCAGTCAGTAGCTTCTTAACTTGTTGTTTACTATACTCCTTGGGGATGAACCTCATGGCTTTGTAATTTGTAATGTCTACAAACCATGGAGCCTGATGAATGACAAAAAGTTGCTCATCCGAGAATGTCTCAGTCATAGCTGTGGGTGGTTGCATTCCTTCTTCAGGTTCGATTCTGGAAAGGTGGTTAGCCACTTGATTTTCTAACCCCTTTCTGTCCTTGATCTCAATATCAAACTCCTAAAGGAGCAGCACTCATCTGATTAATCTTGGTTTAGAATCCTATTTGGTTAGAAGGTACTTCAAAGCAGCATGATCAATAAACAATAACCTTAGAACCAATTAAATAGGACCTAAACTTATCAACAGCATACACAACAGCTAATAGTTCTTTTTCTGTAGTTGTGTAATTCTTTTGAGCATCATTTAATACGCGACTAGCATAGTAAATGACATGCATAAGCTTGTGATGAGCGGATATTTTATATGCTTTTTGGCATCATTTTGATACTGTTTTTATTATGTTTTGTTTAAGTTTTATTATATTTTCATAGGTTTTAGTGCAAAATTCACATTTTTTTTATTCTACTTTGAGTTTTTGTGTTTTATGATCATTTTAGATAAATTCTGGCTGAAATTGAGAAGCTTTGGAAAATTCTAATTCAGAGACAGAGAAAGAACTGCAGATGCTGTCAAATTCTGACCTTCATGCACTCGAAGAAACATTTTTGGAGTTACAAAAGCCCAAATGGCGCACTCTTAATGGCTATGAAAAGTTAACATCTAGAGCTTTTCAGTAATATATAATAGTTTATACTTTGCTCTGGAAATGAAGGCCCAAAACTGGCATTCAACACCAGCACTAACCCCATTCCTGGTGATGGACGCCTAAAAGGGAGCAGCTGGCGCCCAACGCCCAAAAAGGAGCCCAAAGCTGGGGTCTCATGCCCCAGAGGGAGTACCAACTCTTGGCTTCACCCCAAGCTCAACCCAAGTACTGAACCAAAGTGGGCCCAAGGATGGATTTCGCACCTCTAGTCTATTCTATCATATTTTTGTACTTCTTAATTATTAGATTAGTATATATAGAACAAGGATCACCCTTGTTCAGAATGATTATGCCATATTTTCGAATACATTACTACTTTCTGTAAGTTATGAGTCACTAACCTCCTAAGTTAAGGTTAGGAGCTCTGCTAGTTCTTATGGATTAATAATATCATTGTTCTATTTCAATCTATGCTTGATTCCATTCTAGGATGTATCTTCGTTCTTTATCCTAATGAATTGAGAGTGTAACTTGATCGCCATCCCTATTCTACATGGGTTCTTGTGAGTTCTTGATGGGATAGTACTAAACCACAAGCTTGATTATACATCTCTTAGACGGCTAATCCACGACTTTGTTGGGGACTTGGAGATATCAGTTCAGCCGAGGTACGGGGCGATTAGGGCCTTTGTGGTATAGGCTAGAATCAATGGAGTAGCATTCTCTGATCCAAAAGATCTGACCTTGTTTGTGGCCCTTTGAGTAGGATCACCAAGGGAATGGATTGCAAGAGCTTCACCCCCGTTCAGATTGGATAACCGCTGACCTGGTGTTTGATCTGAAGCAGAGGAGATTAATGATCACTGACCTAGCGTTAATCACTTACAGCCTGCCATAGAATGAATCATCCGAAGTTGAAGTAGACAGTAAGAAGAGTTGATCCAGAAGGAGGAAGCATCTCCGAAGCCTCAACCGTTCTCTTATCAATTGATTTCACATATATCCAGTAATACTTTATTTATTCTGCTTTTATGCATTTTTCCATAATAACTATATTTTCTATCCGCCTGACTAAGATCTACAAGTGAAGAACGAATGATTGATGGTTTAGAATTCAGAATAAATTCCCATTGCAAGTATAGTTTCTAAACCAAGCAATCATCCTTTCTTACAAACGTTTTGGTTGTCACAAGTAACAAACCCCCTTGAAATTGATAACCGAAGTATTTAACATCGAGTCGTCTTCTCAAGGAACTGCAGGGAGGTATGTTCTTATTAATGGTTATGAGTTTTGTAAATTGGGGGTTTTGAAAGTAAGGGACAAGTAATTTAAATGACAAATAAAATAAATAAGTAACTGTAAAATAAACTCTTGGCAAGGTATGAAAATTCGGAAGTCCTATCCTAGTTACTCCTATGAGAATGGAAGTTAATCCCACTTAGTTAACCTTTATGAAAGCAAGGGAAAGTCAAGTGAACTAATTAGTTAGATTCCCAAGTCCTAGCCAACTCCTAAGGAAAGACTAGAGTTAGTGGAATACCAGTCAATTTAGCCGACATAACAACCAATCACGGATAGTTGATAACTCAAGAGCTTCCAGTTAATCAATTAAAGCCAATAATATAAAAAGCTAAATAAGAATCTTAGATCTGAAATACCTCAATTGCATTAATAAGAGAAAATCAATCTAAACATAAAGAGTTCATAAGCCAATCTGCAACATAAGTAATTAAAGGATAGCATTAAAGTATCTAAAAGTAAAAGAGAAATATAAAGTAAAAGAAATATTGAACCTGATGAAGAGTTGAAATTCTAAATCCTTTAAGAGGAATCCTAATCCTAAAACCTAAGAGAGAGGAGAGAACCTCTCTCTAAAAACTACATCTAAATCATGAAAAGTGAATAATTGAAGGCCTCCTAATGAATGGATGCATTCTCCCACTTTATAGCCTCTAATCTGTGCTTTCTGGACCAAAAACTGGGTCAAAAATAACCCAGAAATTGCCCCCAGCGATTTTTGTTACGTTCAGGTCGCGGCAAAGTGACGCGGAGGCGTCGTCCACGCGTTTACGTGGATTGTATTTTTGCCAGGTCACACATCCGCGTGATTCACGCGTTCGCATCATCTGACGTTGGAGCAGCTATGGCAAATTATATATCAAATCGAAGCCCCAGACGTTAGCTTTCCAACGCAACTGGAACCGCATCATTTGGACCTCTATAGCTCAAGTTATGACTGTTTGAATGCGAAGAGGTCAGGCTGGACAGCTTAGCAACTTCTTCAACTTCTTGTATTCCTTCCACTTTTGCATGCTTCCTTTCCATCCTCTGAGCCATTCCTTGCCCTGTAACCTCTGAAAACACTTAACACACATATCAAGACATCTAATGGTAATGGGAGAGGGTTAATATTAGCAAATATAACGCCAAAAAAGCATGTTTTCAATCATAGCACAAAATTAGGAAGGAAAATATAAAACATGCAAATAGTATGAATAAGTGGGTAAAGATTGATAAAATCCACTCAATTGAGCACAAGATAAACCATAAAATAGTGGTTTATCAACAAGATAGCCATTTCTTGTTCAAACCAACAATCTCTGTGGGATCGACCGTCACTCACCTGAGGTATTACTTAGACGACCCGGTGCACTTACCGGTCTATCTGTGTGAATATTGCGGAGTCAATTTCGTGCACCAGCTTGCCTTGCCTCTGTCCTAAAATAGCTCCTATAGCATATTCACTAGCATCACACATTAATTCAAATGATAAATCTCAGTCAGGAGGAGCTATGATGGGAGCAAAGGTAAGGTTTGCTTTCAGAGTTTCAAAGGCATGCAGACAGTCAGCATCAAATATAAAAGGAACATCAACAGCCAACAGGTTGCTCAATGGTTTAGCAATTTTAGAAAAATCCTTTATAAATCTTCTGTAAAGTCCTGCATGAACCCAAGAAACTCCGGACTGCCTTAACATTGGTTAGTGGTGGCAATTTTTCAATCACCTCCACCTTTGCTCTATCAACCTCAATTCCCTTGCTTGAAATCTGGTGTCCAAGAACAATACCTTCTGTAACCATAAAATGACATTTCTCCCAATTTAAAATAAGGTTTGATTCTTGACATCATTTCAAGACCAGAGATAAATGCTTAAGGCAGGATTCAAAAGAATTATCAAAAACAGAAAAATCATCCATAAATACCTCAATAAACTTTTCAACCATATCAGAAAAAATTGAAAGTATACACCTCTAAAAAGTTGTTGTGGCATTATAGAGTCCAAACGGCATTCTCCGGTAAGCAAATACTCCAAAAGGACATGTGAATGTTGTCTTCTCTTGATCTTGAGGGTCCACTGCAATTTGATTATATCTAGAATATCCATCTAGAAAACAATAAAAATCATGACCAACTAACCTCTCAAGCATCTAATCAATGAAAGGCAGGGGGAAGTGATCCTTCTTTGTAGCAGTGTTGAGCCTCCTGTAATCTATGCACATTCGCCATCCTGTGATGGTTCTTGTAGGAATTAGCTAATTCTTTTTATTCTTGATCACTGTCATCCCTCTTTTCTTGGGAACTACCTGCACAGGACTCACCCAAGGGCTGTCAGAATAGGGTATATAATGCCGGCTTTCCATACTTTTATTACCTCTTTTTGGACCACCTCTTTCATACACTACAACAAATATGGCCTTTAGCAACGCCAAATTTTGCAATGCCTTAAAACCGTTCTCTTAGATAGGTTTAGACAATGGGTTTTTAAAGTGTTACCGTTGAATTCAATTTTTCATCAATTTATAGCAACAAATTAAAACCGTTCTCTTTGACTATTTTAAAGAACGGTTTTATAACCGTTACCATGATTTGGCTTTAAATAACGGTTTTTTATTGTTGTTTAAAGAATTGCACAAAGAAACGCATTAAAACTGTTGCCGAAACGCTACACTTTAAAACCGTTCCATTAGATGGTCTTAGACAACGGTTTTTACAGTGTTGCTGTTGAAGTTCATTTTTTTATTATGCTATAGTAACAAAATAAAACCGTTCTCTTTGACTATTTTAAAGAATGGTTTTACAACCATTACAACAATTATTTATGAAACAACCATTTTCTAATATTATTTAAATAATTATATAAATTAAACAATACTAATAAAAATAATTTCAGATAATTATATAAATTGAAATAATTTTTTCTATAAATATTGAATTTATAAAATACTCAAAAACTATTGTTATAAATAAATAACAAATATTATTTTAAAAAAATAAAATTGAAATAAATTTATTATAAATATTATATATTATTATAAATATATAAAAAATATTATATTTTGAACACATAAAGCTAAAATAAATTTATAATAAATATTATATATTTTTATTATAAATATATAATAAATAATATATATTAATATAAAGAAATAAAATTAAAATAATTTTAAAATAATATTATATATCTATTATTGATTATTAGTTTTTCCCAAATTAATAAAGGAATACAGCAAAATGAAACTAAGAAAGCCCTCATCTTCTCTTCGAAACCAAAGAGCGAAGAATGCTCTTCCTCCCTCCACCATACCGAACCCTAACCCACGCCATCAGAATCAGAGACGTCATCGCACCGCAGCTCTCCATAAAGCCGTAAATTGCACCATCATCGCAAGTCACCAGGAAGCTCCAAATCGCAACTCACCATCGTTGCACCATCATCGTCGCTGCGTTCTTCCCGAATCGTCGCTGCCTCCTTCTTCCCAGCGTCGCTGAGTCTCTCCTCTCCGCGGCATCGCTGCTTCTCCCCTCTCCAAGGCTTCACTGCTTCTCCACGGCATCCTTGCTTCTCCCTTGTTCTGCTTCTGCTTCGCTGCTTCTACCTTGCTGCTTCTGCTTCACTGTCTTGGCTGATTGTGGATTGTGCTTTGTAACAACCCCGGTTTTCGAGTACGCGAGATCTTTTCTGAAAGTATGGAGAACTCCGGAGGATCAGTAAGGGGAAAAGCTCTAATACCAAATTGTAACGACCCAACTCCTAGTATGCCATGGTCATACAAGAAGCCAAGTGTTACCAACTTGTTCTTCCTAATTATTAACTATTACTTAATATATGAGCCTGTTCCTTGTTAGAACGTTGCCAATTTTACGGGTAACTTTTTTTTTATTCGCTGCGGATGATAATGTAAAACTAAACAAGCATACATTGAGAGCAATAAAAGCAAGCATAGAGAAATATAGAAATATAGCAGATAATATACGTCATATACACTATAACAAAACATGTATCTTTTACACAAGATCAAGTCAGTTTACATCCTCGTCAACCTATGTAGCTAATATATACACGACATTCCCAGGGCCTGGCCTATACAAAAAGCCGCTAAACTGGCGCCCAGGCTAGCCTAACCACTATATAGCTCCTAGCTCTCAGGTGTACTAACACAAGTGAGAGACTAACTATCAGATAATGTCAGACTAGAGTGTCATCAAAAGAATGCCCCTTCTGCTGTCAAACTATCTCTACACGTGGCCGTTCGGAGAATCACCGTGAGACTCCTCCATCTCCTCATTACCTGCACTAGGGCTAGACATGCATCATACTTGGTTGCGCATTTACTCTGTTATGGTTGTTGTTTGAATGTATGCTTTCTTTGTTTGTATTCTGTTCACTGTGTCTATGTTTTGTTTTCTTGTATTCTTTTGTTTGTATTTTGCTTTCTATTTTCTCTGTTTTCTCTAGTTATCTGCTTCTTCTGTTCACTGCTTCTCGGTATTCTGCTATTTATCTACTAAACAACACGAAATTAATGAACTTAACTAATAACCCCGGCCCTACTAAGAACTCCCCAGTTCTTACCCCCTTCTCTCTCCTCCCCCATCAGATGGAAACGGGCATGATATTCTATGAAGTCGAAGACCTATTTACGAGGATCCAGTGTACTATGGTTACTACATTTTGAGTGCGGAGCCTCGTATGAGATGTTACACGTTACAAAACTGTCCTTTCCAACATCCTCTATCTAGCCCGCATTTTGACCCCGATGCTCCTTAGGACTTTCCCTTATCCTGGTTACACCCTGTCGCACCTGGGCATCCTTTTCCCGATGGTCCCGGACACCCTATACCAGCTCAACCTTTAAATGTGATGGAACCTGAGCCTATCATTCCTGTGAGTCCGAGTTAGCTGGTGACTACGTACCTGTGATACCACAAGAGTGGGACTTCCCCCTGAGCCGATCCCTGACTTTCCACAGCCTGCTGAGCCAACGCTACTGGACGATGGGGTAGCTCCTATTTACGCGAACGGACCTGTGCTCGCGAATAGTTTTGTACATAGTGACAGCAGTGTTTCTGGTGGATTTGAGGGTATAGTTGTAGCTGCGGATGATGAGGAAAAGGAGGACCCTGAGATAGATATAGAGCAGGATGAGGAGATGGACGAGCCTCACGGTGATTCTCCGAACGGCCACGTGTAGAGATAGTTTGACAGCAGAAGGGGCATTCTTTTGATGACACTCTAGTCTGATATTATCTGATAGTTAGTCTCTCACTTGTGTTAGTACACCCGAGAGCTAGGAGCTATATAGTGGTTAGGCTAGCTTGGGCGCCAGTTTAGCGGCTTTTTGTATAGGCCAGGCCCTGGGAGTGTCGTGTATATATTAGCTACATAGGTTGACGAGGATGTAAACTGACTTGATCTTGTGTAAAAGCTACATGTTTTGTTATAGTGTATATGACGTATATTATCTGCTATATTTCTATATTTCTCTATGGTTGCTTTTATTACTCTCAATGTATGCTTGTTTAGTTTTACATTATCATCCGCAGTGAATAAAAAAAAGTTACCCGTAAAATTGGCAACGTTCTAACAAGGAACAGGCTCATATATTAAGTAATAGTTAATAATTAGGAAGAACAAGTTGGTAACACTTGGCTTCTTGTATGACCATGGCATACTAGGAGTTGGGTTGTTACATGCTTTGCTGCTGCTGCTTCGCTGCATTGGCCGTTTGTTGGTTGTCATCTATGGTAAGTGGTCTTCTTCTCTGATTTTCTGTTGCTTAGTTAGGGCTTGATTGGCTGTTGGGTATTTTTGTTGGCTGTGGAAAGTGGTGATGTTTGTGAACATGAGCAAGATGAGGGTTGAATGTTGACTGAGTTTCTATTCTGGTTTGAATTTGGACTGCATACTTGTAAAATGAACCTGGGGCTTAGGTTAGTCTGTTATTTAAGGTAGCAAAACTTTTATTATCTGCGAGTAGTGTGTTCGGTGGCATTATGGTTCTGTTTCTCTGGTTTCTATGAGGTGTTCTATGGTGGATTCCCAATAACTCTTTATTGAGGATTATAGAGTAATTTCTATATCGCTGTTTGTCAATTGTTTATTTTTTCTTTGGTATTTTAATGAATTTCTATTGGTTGATATTACATTGTCATTGCATATAAATTATATCCTTTTTCTTAAAAAAAATAGTAAATTTGACGCTTACGTAATAGCACACAATTCTAACATTCTTGTGTTAAGTTTAGTTAGCCAGTCAGATTGTACTAAACTTGAAACTGACGAATTCAATTAATTTACATGTCCTTAAGTTTGTAGCATTGAGTATTCACATAAACTTTGTTCTTCTAGGAGGCGAGATAAAAGAATGGCGTTACATGAATTTTGAAAGTTTAGGGACTGCTTGATGCAAATTAAGCCCATAGATGAAATTGCAAGGGGAGTATAATTTCAAATTTCGAGGACCATATTGCTGCTTTAATCAGTTCGGATAGTTTTGATTACTGTATTATAATGTCTTCAACATTAGTAGATTATTATGATTATACCATTGTGTCAATTGAGGATAGTTACTCTATTTTGTTACTCTATGTGTTATATATCAACATAAACATTTTATTGGAGAAGTATTGTATAGCTGTTATAGTTTCATAAAATTATTTTATACCAGACTCGGGTCTCACAATCTTATTTTTGTAATTTATGTTATTCTTTTCTAACCATAGGTTGGATGTGGCAGGATGTTCTACTTTTTCTTTGAATCACGCAACAACAGCAAAGAGGATCCTTTTGTGATTTGGTTGACTGGGGGACCTGGATGTGCTAGTGAAATAGCTTTGTTTTATATAAATGGCCCTTTCAAAATTACAGACAACTTGACTCTTGTGTGGAATGATTATGGTTGGGACAAGGTATTCCAGTTTAATATTTTTGTTTCCATTCATTACATTCAACAATTATTGACATGGCCTATTGTATGTGCATGTGCATAATTTAGTGTAAGGGCTTGTTTGGGTGAACTTCTAAGAAAAGATCTTTTTTCGAGTTATCTTTTTTTAAAAGATCTTATAGAGAAGTAAAAGTAATTTTATGTTTGGATATTTCATATAAAAAGGTCTTTTTATCAATCAATTATGTTTGGGTATAACAATATAAAAGTACTTTTTTGTTTATTTATTACATGAAAAACATCTTTTTTTTAACGAAAAAAGATCTTTTAAAAAAAGATGTAAATTACAGCTTCTCAAAAAAGATCTTTTTTTTTATTTTACTAGTGCTTTTACTTTTACTACTAGAAATTTGCCAAACACATAAAAAAATAAAAAAAGATATTTTTTCATTGAAAAAAGATTTTTTTTTTAACAAAATAATGGCGCCCAAACATGCACTAAATAGATAAACAACTTCTTATAATTCTTTTTGGACTGCGTATTACTTTCTAAGGGAATGAATTACCATATTGCTGCTATGTGTTACAATCGAGTTCAAAACTATTTTGCAATGGCTAACCTGCTCAATTAGGAAGCACTTTAGGCAATCCGAACAATGATGCGCATGAAGAGATATTATTTGTTATTAAAGTTTCTATATGTTATCATATCTTAAATACTAGTTGATTATGATGATGTTGATTCAATTGTTTTGTGTATCTAAATAGAAGAATGTTATGATATATATGTTTGTCCTCTCTCTCAAACATTTTTATTTAACATTATTAGTATTAAAGATGTGTAGTTTATATTTGATTTTTTTTCTTTTTTTTAGGAAAACTATGTTGAAGGGGAAATCGAACTTGATTAAGGTCAAATTTTTAAAAGCAAATATTACAAAGCAAAAGTCATGAACTTGTGGACATGATGACTATTTGCTACTTAGCTATTTCAACTCTCTTTTGTTATTATATTTTTTGCAAACTTAGATGATATTGTGGATCTTACAACAATTTTTATAAGTTAAATTTGATAGAAAATATTCAATTATTTTTCTTTAGTGACTTGATTCAAATAGTTTAGATTATTTATTGACACTAAATAATTAAAAAAAGCTGAAATTAATTTCATTCACGAAAAAACTATTGTAAATAAAAAATTATATATTACAAAAAAATTGTTGTCAATAGTTACAAAAGACAATGGTGTTAAAACCGTTGTCAAAGATGACTACAGAATAAAACTGTTGCCAAAACACGACTCCAACGGTAACGCTTTAAAACCGTTGCCTTAGATGACTATAAAATGGCAATGGTATTAAAACCGTTACCGAAAAATGACATCAACGGTAACGCTTTAAAACCGTTGTCCTAGATGACTATAAACTGTTAATGGTTTTAAAACCGTTGCCGAGACCTGGCACCAATGGTAACGGTTTAAAACCGTTGGCTATGTAAATAATAAAACTATAACAATTTAAAACCGTTGCCTATTCAGTTACGATATTAAACCGTTGGATCGTTAATAGGAACGGTTCTAAACCGTTGCTTATCGAGTAACGGATCAAAACCGTTGTTTAAAATTTTCCCTCAAAACTGTTGTCTATGCCACTAATTGTGGCAACGGATTTTCTGTTACCGTTGCCTTAGGTAAAAAACCGTTGCCTTTGAGCATTGGTAACGGCCGCATATACC
Source organism: Arachis hypogaea (assembly GCF_003086295.3). Taxonomy (NCBI): domain Eukaryota; kingdom Viridiplantae; phylum Streptophyta; class Magnoliopsida; order Fabales; family Fabaceae; genus Arachis; species Arachis hypogaea. Next base: position 27,709,211 of record NC_092049.1, read on the forward strand.
ATAGGTCAAAAACTATTGCCAAAGCGTTGCCTAAAGTTTTAGGAACGGTTTTTCAATCTACGGCAACGGTTTTTGACCGTTGCGAAAAGCCTTGTTTGTTGTAGTGATAGTTGGATTTAATCTCCTTTGTGATTGCACAACTGGTTTAGCATCATCTTCAAGAAGGATCTTGTGCATACACTTGGTTGGACTAATCCCCTTTAAATCACCAATGGTCCACCCAAGAGCTGTTTTATGACTCTTGAGCATTGTAATTAGCGCCTCTTCCTCCTCATGCTTCAAGGAAGAGCTAATAATCACTGGATATGAATCATTTTCACCTAGGAACACATATTTCAAAGAAGGAGGCAAGGGCTTGAGCTCAAGCTTAGGGACTTCTCCCTCTGTGTTAGACATGCTTGACAGGTCCTTCTGAGGTGGTGAATCATCAATTTCAAGTAAATTATCCTTAGAGAGAGGATCTAGAATATCATCAAGTACCTCAGCTTCTAGTACCTCTTGAACAAGTGGTTCAACAACATCAACTCTCATACATCCTTTAGAATCATTAGGGAGTTTAATAGCTTTAAACACATTAAGGGCCACCTGTTCTTCATTGACCCTCAGGGTTAATTCACCCTTTTGCACATCAATCAGAGCTCTACCTATAGCTAAAAAGGGTCTTCCAAGAATAATAGAGGACTTTTTATCCTCTTCCATATCCAATATTACAAAATCAGTAGAAAAAATAAATGGGCCCACTTTCACAAGTAAATCCTCAACAACACCCATAGGAATTTTAATAGAAAGATCAGCAAGTTGACGAGAAATACGAGTGAGTTTTACCTCCTTAATTTGGAGCTTTTCATCACTGAAAGTGGCATGAGGTTAATGCTAGCTCCAAAATCACACAAAGCTCTCTGAATAGTGACATCTCTAATGGTGCAAGGAATTATAAAGCTTCCCGGGTCCTGCATCGTCTCAGGGAGGTTATGTTGAATAATAGCAATTCATTCCTTTGTCAACACCACTATCTCACTTTCCTTCCAATTCCTATTGTTAGTCAATAGTTCTTTCATGAATTTAGCATAGAGAGGCATTTTCTCAAGAGCCTCAACAAAAGGAATATTGATTTGAAGCTTTTTGAAGACTTCTAAAAATCTAGAAAATTACTTGTCTTTGGAGGCCTTCTGGAGCCTCTGAGTGTATGGAATTTTAGGCTTGTACTCAGGAGCCTTAGGCAATGTAGGATGAGTGTCAGGTGAGACTGGGAATGGGTTATCTGCATGCCTAGGAGGGGCATGTTCCACCTCCTCTTTCTTCTCCTCTGGAGCTTTTTTTTCAACTAACTCCTCATTGACCTTGGTCTCAGAACCAGCCACTTTACCACCTCTCAATTGAATAGCCTTGCAGTCTTCTCTTGAATTTACCACTGTATATCACCAGGAAGGGTATTAAGAGCCCTCCTAGGTACTTGCTTGCTCAACTGGCCTACTTGTACTTCCAAGTTTCTGAGTGAAGCTCTAGTCTCCTGCATAAAACTTGCCAGTAGTGCTTCTAAATCAGTGTTCTTTTGTGGTTGAGAATTTGCTTGCTGAGGTGGTTGTTGTTGAGACGACTGAAACTGGTGGTTATTAAAATTATTCTATTGAAAATCGCCTTGAGAATTATTATTAAAATTCTGTGGCCTCTGAGGTTGCTTTCTCCACCCTAAATTTGGGTGATTTCTCCACCCCTGATTATAGGTCTTGGCATATGGATCATTATTGGGGTTTCTAGGAGTATTCCCCATATAGTTGACCTGTTCAGAAGGAAATTGAGCATAATCATAATTCTCACCTTGCATGAAGTTACCAGTCATGTCATAAGGAGTTTCTTGAGGGGCTCTTTGAGCATTAACAGCTGAAACCTGCATCCCACTCAAGTGTTGAGTAAGCATATTCATCTGTTGAGACAATACCTTGTTTTGAGCAAGAATAGCATCCAAGATCTCTACTTCCAGAATGCCAATCTTCTGAGGAGTCCCAGAGTTCACAAGATTCCTGTTAGAGGAGTAAAGATATTGGTTGTTAGCAACCAACTCAATAAGTTCAGTAGTCTCTTCAGGCGTTTTCTTCATGTGCAATGAACCACTTGCAGAATTATCTAAACACATTTTGGGCATTTCACAGAGGCCTTCATAAAAGATCTCCAGCTAGGTCCATTTAAAAAACATGTCAGGGGGACATTGCCTGGTCAGCAGCTTGTACCTCTCCTAAGCTTCATAGAGTGTCTCACCATCTCTCTGCCTGAAGGTTTAAACCTCCACCCTTAGTGTTCATACCCTAACCCGAGCTTTAAGGCCGGGTCGACAAAGGATAGAGGGACCGACCTCGAAGAAGGGTCTCAGACCTCCACCAACCTCTTCTCAAAGAGCTCGGAGGACCACCAAAAGGCCCAAAGAGGCCCAAACCAGCAAAGCCACCACCTACTAGAAGTCGGTTGCCAAAAGAAATGATCTTACCCACAAGAAAGATAAGATAAGGATTTTCTCTCCCAAAGAAGATCACCAAAAATCACTATAAATACATTGGAGCCCCCAGGTATAACTCATATTCCAATTCTATTAAAAACCTGCCTAAAGCCCATGCTAACTTAAGCATCAGAGTCTCTTGCAGGTACCACCACCCAACCACATGAGGAGCTCAGATAAGGCAGTACCTCAACATCTAAAGGTCGGAAGCCGACGCTCGGAGACGGCTCGGATCTCACGTTCAGTCTGAACTCCACGTTTCAGGTAACTCCCGAAACATTGGCACCATTGCCGGGGACCCTGGAAGTCATCCCACAATCATGGCAAGTAACCCACGTAACAACGACCATACATCTGGACTGGAGGATGGAACACCGACAAAAAACCCAGACTTTGTGGTCCCTCTACCATCACCCAAGGAGACACACCACTCCAAAGGGGACAAACACCCCCCAAACACGGAGATATTGGACACCCTCCATGAACAACAAGACTGCCTAAAACAGCTCGAGCGAGAGGCCGAGTGCCAATGGGAGGCCGAACGAGATCTCCGAAGGGAAACAAGAAGGTGCCAAGAGCTGGAAGGAAAACTCCAAAAGCTCGAAGCTGACCTCAAATCCCGCACTACCCGAACCAACCGCGAGACCAGCCCCTTCAGAGAGCAAGACCCGTTCTCAGAGGAAATTATGAAAGTAAAAGTCCCCAAGGATTTCAAACCCCCCGACATGGACCTATACGACGGAGGATCCGATCCAAGGCATCATCTCAGGAACTTCAGGAGTCGGATGTACCTCACCGAGGCCTCCGACGCAACTCGCTGCAAAGCTTTCCCGGTCACCCTCACCAAAACAGCTATAAAATGGTTCGACAGCCTACCTCCAAGGTCGATCACCAGCTTCGACGATCTCACCAAGAAATTCCTGGCCAGATTCTCTATTCAAAGGGACAAAACCAACCACGCACCAAGTCTACTCGAAATCAAGCAAAGAGATCGGGAGAGCCTTCGGACATATATAGAGAGATTTAATAAAGCATGTCTCGACATACAAAATCTCCCCACCGAAGCAACCATCATGGGGTTGATAAATGGCCTATGAGAAGGGCCATTCAGCCAGTTCATATCCAAAAAACACCCCACCTCCCTGAACGAAGTACAAGAACGGGCTGGGACCTAAAATTCCGAAGCAAAGGCAAACTTGCAAACTGAAAAGAAAAAGCAAAAACGAAGGAGAATCCCATTAGAAGAGAAAAACAAATCATCATCAAACAAAAGGCACAGAACGAAGAAGTTAATACTAACCTGGAAATAAGAAGCAGAAACAGTGACAAGCGAGCAGCAAAATCACGAACGATCCCCACCAGAAAATAATAAAAGTTTCGAAAAATCGAAGAAAAGAAAGCTGGGGCAGCCAAAGAACGAGCGAAAGAAAGTTTCTTTCCCCAAACAAAAAACGAAACAGGCGGAAGCGAAAAGAAAAAATGAACTAAGTCCCTCTGGCTTTAAACAAAACAGAGGGAGGGAAAACGAAGCGACAAAATAGGGAGAAAGCCCAAATTAATGAGCCTTAAAAGTGCTCGCGATTACCCAAGGGAACTGTCGCACTCGAAACAAGCACAGCATTTAAAGCAAACGCTTCGTATTTCAAAAAATAAGCTCAAAGGACGCAAGCTCACCCGAGAAAGATGGAATGACCGACCTACCTGGGGCAGCAATGTCTGACCTAAGGATGCTTGAGCACGGTCTATCAAAAAGATCAAAGTTCATGTAGGGGCACTGTTCATACCCTAACCCGAGCTTTAAGGCCGGGTCGGCAAAGGATATGGGGACCAACCTCGAAGAAGGGTCTTAGACCTACACCGACCTATTCTCAAAGAGCTCGGAGGACGACCAGAAGGCCCAAAGAAGGCCAAACCAGCAAGGTCACCGCCTACTAGAAGGTGGTTGCCAAAAGATATGATCTTACCCACAAGAAAGATAAGATAAGGATCTTCACCCCCAAAGAAGATCACCAAAAACCACTATAAATACACTGGAGTTCCCAGGTATAACTCATATTCTAATTCTACTAAAAACCTGCCTAAAGCCCATGCTAACTTAAGCATCGGAGTCTCTTGCAAGTACCACCACCCAACCACACGAGGAGCTCGGATAAGGTGGCGCCTCAACATCTGAAGGTCGGAAGCCGACGTTCGGAGATGACCCGGATCTCACATTCGGTTCGAACTCCACATTTCAGGTAACCCCCGGAACACTTAACTTAGTTAGCTTCTGTGGTGGGAAGAATTTAGACAAAAATCCAGTGACTACCTTATCCCAAGTGTCCAGACTCTCCTTGGGCTGAGAATCTAGCCACATCTTTGCTCTATCCCTCACAGCAAATGGAAAGAGCATGAGCTTGATGGTTAGCTCCTTATGGAGAATGATATGGGCTCAGAATTTCTCCTCTTACAGTGAACTTTCTTTTTGTCTTCTCATGAATGAGCTCCACATGCTCTAGAGACAGGACAGGACTCACTGTATGTGGTATTACTGGCTTCTTGGTGAAGACGACTCTCATGCCAGGTGAGAGGCCTTCAGTGGGGGCTTTCTTGTCCCTCCAGCCTTTAGGTACTTTCTTTCTAGTACCTTTGTTCTCAGTGCTTGTTAATTGCTACCCAACACCTAACTTAGAATTGATGTTTGGGGGGCTTAGTAAAGCTCTGCACTGAAAAAGATGGTTAGAACACTAAGTGTTGCATAATTATCTCTCTTTTTTCAGAGGAAGAGTTTGGGTAAGGCATCTTGAACAAGATGTGATCCTCCCCTATTTGTAAAATCAGTTCTCCCTTAGCTACATCAATGATAGCATTGGCAGTAGCTAGGAATGGTCTTCAAAGGATGATGGATTCATCCTTATCTTCCGCAGTATCTAAGATAATAAAGTTTGCAGGGATGTAAAGGTCTTCAATCTTCACCAATACATCCTCTACTAAGCCATATGCTTTCTTCATTGATTTGTCTGCCATCTCTAGTGAGATGTTTTCATCTTGTACCTTAAAGATTCCCAACTTCTCCATTATAGAGAGTGGCATGAGGTTTATACTTGACCCTAGGTCACACAGAGCCTTCTCAAAGGTCATGGTGCCTATGGTACAAGGAATTAGGAAGCGTCCAGGATCTCGAAGCTTCTGAGGTAGCTTCAACTAAACCAAAGCATTGAGCTCTTTGGTAAGCACTGGAGGTTCTTCCTCCAAAGGCTTTGTACCAAATAGCTTGGCATTCAGCTTCATGAGAGCTCCTAGGTACCAAGCAACTTGCTCTTCCCTAGTTTTCTCATCCTCATCCGAGGATGAATATTCATCAGAACTCATGCACTGCAGGAGTGCATGTAAGGGAACCTCTATGGTCTCTATATGAGCCTTGGCTTCCTTTAGTTCTTGGATAGAGATCGCTTGAGTGGGCATTGAGCACTTGGGAGGTGTGCCATTGCTGGCGTTCAACGCCAACTTTGGTGGTCCTTTGGGCATTAAACGCCCATCATGTATACCTCTACTAGCGTTCAATGCTAGTTTCCTTACCAATTTGGGCGTTGAATGCCCAGTAAAGTGTCCTTGCTGGTGGTCAACGCCAGCTTCCCTGCCTATTTGGGCGTTGAATGCCCAGTGAGGGCTTCCTCACTGGCGTTCAGTGCCAGGCTCTTAGCCATTTTGGGCATTGAACGCCCAATGAGATCTTCCTCACTAGCATTTAATGCCTTCCCAATTTCTCCAAATTCGGCCTCAGCCTCAATGGTAATGGCCTTGCACTCTTCTCTTGGGTTCACCTCAGTGTTACTAGGAAGAGTGTCAGGTGGAGTCTCAGGGATCCTCTTGCTCATCTGACCAACTTGTACCTCCAAATTTCTTATGGAGGACCTTATTTCAGTTATAAAACTATGAGTGGTCTTAGAGAGGTTGGAGACTATAGTTACTAAGTCAGAAATGCTTTACTTAGGAGTCTCCATATTCCCTTGAGAGGATGGAAATGGTGGCCTGTTATTGAACCTGTTTTGGTTCCTTCCACCTTGATTGTTATTGAAACCTTGCTGAGGTTTCTGTTGATCCTTCCATGAGAGGTTAGGATGTTTCCTCCATGAGGGAATGCAGGTGTTTTCATAGGGATTGGTAGAGCGGAATTACACTTTACGCTACTAAACCAGCAAGTGCACTGGGTCATCCAAGTAATACCTGAGTGAGTCAGGGTTGATCCCACGAGGATTGTGATTTGAAGCAAGTTATGGTTATTTTGTAGATCTTAGTCAGGCGGATAGAAGAGTTGTTTTTTTGTTTAATTCGCATAAAAGAAAATAAATAAAACGTTACTCAGTTGATGGTGAATGCAATGATATGAAGATGGTTAAGGCTTGGAGATGTTTTGTTCTTCTAGATCAATCCATTCTCCTTGGTGATCCTACTTAAAATGCCACGAAAAAGGTCGAATCTTCTAGATCAGAGAATGTTGCGCCTTTGGTTCTAGCCTCTACCACAAAAACTCTAATCTCCCCATACTTCGGCTGAACTGATGTCTCGAGAAGTCCCCATCGAAGTTGTGGATTAGCCGTCTAGAAAATGTACGATCAAGCTAGGGGTTCGTCATTGTCTAACGAAAGACTCACTCTGAACCCATGTAGAATGAGATAACCTTGTACCGGTTCAACGCATTCATAATTATGAAGAACGGATATATATCTTAGAATAGAAAATCAAACACATATTGAAGTAAAATAGTAGTACTTTATTAACCCATAAAACTCAGCAGAGCTCCTCCTTTCAACCTAGGAGGTTTAGAAATTCATACTGATAGATAATACAATCATAAACATGTAAAGTAGTGGAAGATCCATCGTAAAGTGTAAAAGTTCTCAAATAAATTATAGACTAATGACTAAGGATTACATAAGAAAGGTAAAAATGTCTTTTAGTGCTAAAATTCACTTTTGGGGCCCACTTGGTGAGTGTTTGGGCTGAGTTTTAATGAGATCCACATGCTAGGAGGCCTCTAGGGCGTTGAATGCTAGCTAGAGGGTCCTTCTTGGGCGTTGAAACGCTGGCTATTCCCTTGTGGGTATTGGACGCCAGAATAGGGCAGGAGGCTGGCGTTGAACGCCAGTTTTGGGCCTTCAATTCTGAAGCAAAGTATAGACTATTATATATTTCTGGAAAGCCCTGGATGTTAGATTTCCATAGCCATTGAGAGCGTTCTATTTGGACTTCTATAACTCCAGAAAATCTCTTTAGAGTGCAAGGAGGTCAGATCCTGACAGCATCTACAGCACTTTCTTTGTCTCTGAATCAGACTTTTGCTCTAGCTCCTCAATTTCAGCCAGAAAATACCTGAAATTGCACAAAAACACACAAAATCAAAGTAGAATCCAAAAATGTGAATTTTACACTAAAAGCTATGAAAACTCAATAAAACTTAAACAAAACATACTAAAAACTATATGAAAATGATGGCAAAAAGCGTATAAAATATTCGCTCATCATCGTCGCGAAGGTCAGAACTGAGACAAGAGAGAGAGCCGCGAAGGAGGATGGAATCGCATGTTGCCGCCGCGCCCAGTCGCCGTCCGTGAAGTCATTACTGCCACTGAAGCTCTGGGTCGCCGTCAGCTTCACGCAGAGCTCCCACGGGTGTTGCTGTCGAGCTCGTGGGTGAGAGAAAGAGAGTTCACGGGTGAGAGGGGAAGGTGTTTCACTACCGTTTGTCACTGCTCATCCACCGCTGCGCCTTGTCATCGTCATCAAAGCCGCCACCGCCGTCTATTGAGGTCGTTCACGTCACCGTCAGAATCACTGCCATCGCCGCCGCTATTCTGGTGAGCTTTACCACCGTTTATGATTTCTCTTTGTTCGCTTAAGTTGTTCCATTGCTGTTGCGAGGGTTGTTGTTAAAGTATTTATGTTGAATGAAGTTGTTACTGTGAGTTACTCAGCTGCCGCCTTCATTGAAGGTAGCTGCTGGAGCTACCCCTGGTTCTGCTTGAAGGAATAAAGTTGTTGCATTGCTGGTTGCGATTCAACCAGTCGTTACACCACAACCCTGCCTTTAGTTCAGTTTCTCTTAATTTCGACTATTTGAGGTAGGGACGCTTTTTTTAAACTTATTTTACTTTCAAGAGTTGTTACAAGTCGATATTAAAGCGAAAAGTATATTTTTGTGATTTCGTAAGTATTATGGACTGAATTGTGTTGCTCTGGATTATTGTAATTATTTGTTTGATGGAATTATTGACTGTTTGAGAAGGTTGAACATTCTGAGTTATTGATTTTACTAAATTGGCGGTTGCCGAATTGGTTTTCTTGAGATCTGAAAATATTTTGTTATTGAAAATGAGTTGGCTTTTGAAAAGATTTAGTATTGGAATTTAGTTTAATTCTGAAAATGATTTGGTATTAGAAAATATTTTATATTGAAATTTGGTTTAAAACAAATTTGAAAAGGATTTGATATTGGAAACAGTTTAATTATTAGTACTGAGCTACTGTTTGAAAATGGTTGAGAAGGGTTTGAGGAATATTTGGATGGGACCCAAAAAGGGTGGTAGAGTTCGTCAGTCTAAGTTTTAGAGGAGATAAAAATTAGATTTTAAGGATTTTATGATTTGATTTTGAGTTATTAAGAAAAGGACTTCCTTTTGAGTTTAATTTATTTAAAAAATAATGAATTATATTTGAGTATGAATTATTGATGAACGGAATGGGAGGTGTGATGAGGTTGAGTGTGATAATAAGGAATAATGATAATGAATTAAAAGTATATGAGACTTGCAAAATTGAGACAAATTGTTGACCCTCTGTACGTAAGATGTGACCGGGCACTTTAACTCCCTGAGTTCTCCCATGGGCATGCATATATATATGAATTTGAGCTTGGGGTTGTGTCCTCCATGGATGACCTTGGAATTTTTTCCATGGATATTATTAAGCTTGGAGATGTGCGTACAGAGGGACTATCCAATGGTTAGCTACTAGAACATGTCGGGCTAGCTATGTAACCGACGGATGATATCATCAGCCATAGCACAGGCATTCATCATATGCATTCGTATACTTTGTTTGAGTTTGAATTTGTTTTGGTTTGCTTAACTGTTATTAACTGCTATCTGAGCTATTTGCTGTAACTGCTATCTATACATGTGTGTTCTTTGTCTATTTTGCCTGTGTTTGCTTCTGAGAGAATCCCTCTGGTGGGTGGAGGAGGCGCTGAGGGTTGTTTCTGATATGGTACTTTTGAGAATTAGTGTTGGTGATGAATTGATGATAAAGTTGATTGATTATGTGATGGTTGGAGGTTGTGATTGGTTTCTGATTGAGGTTTTAGTAAAGTATGAAAAATCAAGCTGGTTCAGCATAGACTTAATGAACCTATGCTTGGAATAGGTTGGTTATTCATGCAGTCTAGGAAACTGATTAAGATTTTCTTATAAGAAAGAAAGATTTTGGATTTATGGATAATTAAATATGGGTTTGAAAGGGTTTTGGATGATTAGCTGTTGATTTTTAAAAGATTCATAGGACGAACGATAATCACTACTTTGAAATTAATTTTTCTCTTTATACGTATTCTCTTATGACAATTCTTAAATCCTCTACTGAGAACCCTTCCAAGGACGATGTTCTCACCCCCTACAGATTTTCTTTTCAGTGACAGGTTCAGGAAGCTTTGGTGCAAAGCCACAACCGATCTACAAGCTTAATATATATGTTGTATTTTCTATTTGTTGGTTTAGTTGAGACTTTACTCCTCATCAATTGTCATTTTGGTAGCATTTGGTGGAGAGACAGAGACTGAAAGATTGAGACTGAGAGATAGAGACTAAGAGATAGAGACTAAAATAAATCTCAGTATTCTGTTTAGTGCAAAGTGGGAGATAGAAATTGAAACAAAAATGAAGCTTTAATTTAATTAGCACAATGGGTAAAATTAGAATTAATTAATTGAAATGAGGATATTTTAGGTATAAAATGTTATTAAAGTTTCAGTCTCCGTCTCTAAAAATTTTAGTCCCCTATGTCCCCACTTTTTTGAGGTACTGAAATTTTGGAGACAGAGGCAGAAATTTTAGTACCAGTCTATGAGCCAACAAACATAATACTGAGTTTTAGTCTCCCAATTTCTGCCCCAGTACCTCAAAACAAATGCTACCTTTGAGATTTTAGAAGGGCAGGATTTGTATTTGAAAAATTTTGAATAAAATTATGTATTTATTATTATGTGAATATAATTATGTGATTAAGTGAATTAAAGTAAAACCTTTTTGATTTCGTAACTAAGGATTTGGTTTATATTTTTAAAGGCTCAATAATAAATAATTATATTATTAAATTAACGAATTAGAAGTAAGTAACGCCTAAATAAAAAACTATAAATACACCTAATCGATTGCATCAAAAACAAAAAAATAGGTACTAATCACATTTGAATGAAAACACTAACAACCAAAAATCAACTTAAAAAACAGGCAATGTAATGTTATCTTAAATAAAATATCCAAATAAATGATTAAAAAAAACCCTCTTTACTTCTTCAAATTGCACTAGTCTAAAATAATAAAAAGTTAAAAGACTAACGGATAACAAACTACAATCAATCTTTTGCTACAATGACAAATCTACTTCTAATCAAGAGATAAACTTCTTTTTTTGACTCTTCATTGATATTTTCAGTAATTTGGATAATGCATTTAGTTAGTACAAACGATTTTTTTCTTCTATGACCCCACCTGTGTATGATCCTCGCGTGATTTTCTCTATCAAATACAAATCTCTCAAATCACTCAAATGCATAATATGTAGCTTGCCATCACGGATTATAACGCTATTTACTATAAATCCCAAAAGTCCCTAGTGGTTTAGCATCCATAAACCACGACTAGGCATAGCGGTTTTAGAACGTTGTTTTGTTCATAAACTGTGGCGGCCCATGACGGCTCTAACCCTCTTTTTGTGCATGTAATATGCGAAGACTTCAGGTGTTTTTTTGTTCTATCGAACTTCCATGTAAACCACTAATTTTAAATTTTTTTTCTATGTCATTCATAATCCGTAATTGTCTATAGTGTATTATATATCAATTCTCAAAATCCTTTAGCCTGTATCGATTTACGTAGATTAAAGATATGGCTAAAATGTAATCAATCTTCAAATATTACATTTTCGGTAATATTGATCTCCAACTGTTTTAAATATGTGATTTGTGTTAATTTTTAAATGATATTAATATTGTTTTAAATAAATTGATAAATAATATAATTTTAATTAATATAAATATTAATATTAATTTTATAAACTTGCACGTATATACTTTTTATTTTTCAATCAATAAAATAATATTTATATTTTTAAAATATATTTCATTTTATTATAGAAGTAAATTACAAAAATAATATAAAATGATATAAATGATCTTTTTTAGCAATTTTGCATTCTAATGTGATCTTGGCTAAGATCATCCAAATAATATTAAAATGTTATTTGCATAACAAAATCAGCCACTGTATATTTATTTATTTTTTATACGTATATATAAATATAATACAGATTAACTGTCCAACATATCGTTCACGCACCAAACAAAACAACACAGAACACATCCAACCCATCCCATTCATCGCGTTGACCAGTTCTTCTAAAGCTACTAAATTAAAAACTGTCAAGAGATTACAAAGAATCCTCTCGCATTATTCGTAATTTTGTTACAGTTCTCCAAACGCATAAAAAATCTCATCACTTTTTCTTTTTCCATCTTCTCCTTGCCACAACCGCGCTTGTTCTCATCAAGTGTTTCCAATTCGATTCAAAGCATACCGAATTTGATTAAATATTTCGTCATAGTTCGTATTTCTTATTTCAAAATGTAGATTTCTTCTTTAATATATGAAATTATGAACTGATTACAAGAAAATAAAGTTCTCTCAAATCTTTCCACACGTTAATTGCATTAGGCAAGGTTTCATTATTAGTGCCTATATATGCACAATCCCAACATCTTTCTCAGTTTTATTGAATCACTTTATGTGGTAATTAGTCTATAACAACAAAATTATATTATACAAGATAAGTAAAAATTTAAAACACACATTACACAAAAAAAAAAAATCTAACACTCAGCTGTAGTGCATGTAACTACTAACTAGATTTATAATTGTCTATTCAAAAGGAGGTTTGTTTAAATCTATAGCCTCCCTTATTGAAATAAACAGATTATTGAGATATACTCACTGAACATTGAAGAGTGAATATATGTCTTGAATTTTAGCCCATAAAATGTGTCACTTTTTGTTTTCTTTTAGTTTTTGTGTTGAAAAGTGAATGTGTCCCGAGTCTTAATCATCATTTATTTTAACTATAATTCAATTATAATAAAACTTGAGAATTCAAATCAAAGTTTAAATTCATGCTTTAATTATATTATAATCAAACTCTTTTTAAATCATATTACAAAATTCGATTATAATCAAACATATTTAAAGTAATAACCAAACTCAAGAATCGTCCAAATCAAAGTTTAAACTCATGCTATAATTAGATTATAATCAAACACACTCCAAAATTATATTGCAAAGTTCAGTTATAATCAAACGTGCTCAAGATAATAATCAAACTTAACATTTAAATTAAAGTTCAAGCTCATACTATAATCAAAATATAATTAAACATGCTCTAAATCATAATACAAAATCTGGTTATCATTAAGCATGCTTATGGTAATAGTCAAACTCAATAAATCGAAATCAAAATTTAATACTATTATCAAATTATAATCAAACATGCTCTAAATTATAGTACAAAATCTTATTACATTGAAACTGTCATAGAAAAAATTAAATATCATAAGGGAATTAACTATTCAAATGATTGATACATCACAAGAGTAGCTACAAGCCTATAAGTCTTTACAAATCCTTTGATAAACAGAAGATAATGGGAGATAGGGCAACATGTGTTACACACATGATCAATTTTGTATAATTCTCTTTCCTAGGTACCGAAAAATAGAATATGATAAAAGAATCAAGTATAAATAATGATGAAAACTCCCAATAAACACCTAAGCTCTTCAATAGTGTGATGTTGAACTTCTCATAATATACAACGTTTTAGTTAAGATGTCTTCTTGGGTGTATTTACGTTTGGAAGTTTCTGTTGCTACTACTTTGAGTCAACGTCTTTGTAGAAGTTATCTGCAACAAAAAAAGGATCTTTTTCTTTTTCCCTTCTGAGGCTTGATCATCTCCCCACCACAAACTAAAGACGAGCAAAGCGAAAGCAGTGGAGGCCTCAACCTCACTCACAAGACGGAAAGAAACATTTATCATAATTAAGCTAACTCATATACTATAATTAGATAATAATCAAACACGCTTTAAATTATAATTCAAAATCCGGTTATAATCAAACAAGCTCATGGTAATAATCAAACTCAATAATAGAAATCAAAGTTCAATGTTATAACCAAACTATATTCAAACACCGTCTAAATTATAGAGCAAAATCTTGTTATAAAAAACACTTCGGCATGACAAATCCCAAAAAAAAAGGTAACTCTCAAATCAAATACAAATGTTCAACACAAGACACAAGCAACAATAATTGAAGATTCAAACTTGCCAAATGATTTTAGGATCACAAAAACAAACAATTATTGATAAAAAAAATTCAATACTAAAAAATAAAATTTAGTTGATGATGCTTCCACAATTTATCAAATAAAAAGCACTTTAAAATTGAGATGATAACACGTTGATATTTTACCAAACAGATTGTGGTTAGAAACAATAAATCAAGTAGAATATGCAATAATCAAATTCAAGAATCCAAATTAAAAATCAAACTCATGCAATAATCAAATTATAAAAACATAAAGAGAAGAAAGTAGAATATACTAAAACACATTGCTCAGATAGCTTGCAATAAGAAAAGTTTTTAACCAGCTACTATAGCATCAGCTCAAGGACTTGTATCAGTAGCTGATGCACCTTTGAACCAATGTTTGATTTTTTATCACAAAAATCATTCTCATCCTCGCCACTTGTATCATTAGAACTCAAATTATTGTTTCAATGCCTTTTAATATTATCCCTTTTGTTTGTACCATTTGAGCATTTTTGAATTTTTTCTAATTCAAAATAGAGGAACACTAAAACTCTGAACTAAGTTACGAACCAGAGAGGGAAAACCTGTGACTTAGCTTGCAGCGGCAGCGAGCAGCAAGTCGACAGAGAGCACCGCGCCTGAGAGAAAGAAAGGAGAATCGCAACTGCGCCTGAGAGAGAGAAAGCGAAGAAAAATCGTGCCGTGCCAGAGAGAGAGAAGGAGAATCGTGTCATCGGATAGAGAGGGAAGGAGAATCGTGCTTAAGAGTGAAAATGAGGAAGGAGAATCGCACCTGAGAGTAAGAGTGAATGAAGGAGAAAAAAGGAGGTAGGTTTAAGCGCGTGTAAAGAGTGAGAACAGCCTTTGTTTTCAATTTTTTAAATTTATGTACTTATATACATATTTAAATACGGTGGCTGAAATTAGTGTGCATGTATCACAACTCAAAAAATATTTATTTCCTCAAAATTGAGTTTGACAAAAAATATCTAAAGCTTAAATTACACTATCAATTTAATTTTAATTAAAATTAATTCTGCATACATTTGCTCTAACATTCTTTTACAAATGTTAATATAAACACGCGACTAAATTCTCATAGTGGTACATGAGATTTATAATTTTTATTATTTTAATCTTTTAGATTTAAAATTTATTATATTAGTATCTGAAATTTAAATCCAGGTACTATAATGATCTTTCAATCTTTTTTGGTATTGAGTCAATAAATAAAATGTTGAAATAGCTCTGATTTACTGCGCTAGACACATGGCTAAATAATGTTGTTTTGTTGTTACCCTTAAACAAGGCAAAACCAAGATTGTTCTGAAAAATGATAAGTGATAAAATGATTTGGAGTCTAAACACCAATATGATATCTATAACTGAATTTTGGAGACAAAAATAATAAATTTTGAATTTAAAAGACTAACTAAAAGATAGAATTTGTAAATTTGATAAACCAATTTGGAGATTCAGTCCAAACACATAGTATGTGAACTTCCATATTTGGCATTGGCCCAAAGAGGAACAACAAAGACCGGGTATTGAATGAGGCCCGCGTGGCCCATTCTGCCACAAATACGAACCTTCATCACTCGTATCGGTTTCTCTTGTTCCCGTCCATTTACATCTCATAGGCATAGCATCCTCGTAACAACGAAAAATCCCCCCACCTTAACCTCGTTTCTGTTGTTGTTGATAATGGAAGACAGTGAGAGGAGAAGAAGGCACACACTTGTTGTGAGGAAACCATGCTTTGGGCTCCCAACAGGTTGCCCACAATGCTTGTCAGCTTTCATCTATCTCAAGCTCTCCAAATTCCCCTTCACCTTGGACTTCCACCTTAACTACCCTGATTCTGGTAACCATTCCCTTCTTTTCTTCTTGTCTTTTTCTTTTCATGCTTGATATTTTAGATTTGTGTTTCAAGTTAGATAGAAGAAAGGAATTGTTAAATTAGTATTATAGAATATACCCTTTGTTTGTATTATTCCAAAGTTTTGGACTTTTAACTATTTGACTTTGTTTGAGGCTCTTGGGGGTGTCACTCATTCATACCCATTTGATAAATTTCTTATCTTTTGTTTGTGTTTCTGTTCTTTCTGTAGCAATTTGGTAATTTGAGTTTGCTGTTTGTTTTGTTGTGTGGTTTTATTGGTGGTTAGAACAAATTCCTTACTTTGAGGCTGGTGATTCTGTGGTATACAATGATGTGAAGGATGGGATCATTGAGGGCTTAAAGAAGGAGGAAGGAGTTGGTGATTTGGATGATGGTGTTTCATCACTGCCAGAGTGGATACCAACCAAGGTGATGCTCACAACTTGGCTTGCCGATGCGCTCGAGTACGAGCTTTGGGTGGGGTGTGATAGTTCGTCTGCTTATAGCATCTATTACTTCGATCTTCCATGGCCTATTGGGAAGGTCTTGTTTTGGAAGAAAGCTCATTGGGTGAAGCAGAAACATGGCATAACTAAAGACAATGGTGAGGTGAAGGAGGAAGAGGTCAGTTTCACCTTAAACTTCTTAAATTCGAGTCCAATCTTTGTCATAAAGTTGCATATTTATGTGTCATATGCAATACTCGCTTTTGTATTTGTGCGACATAGAGTATACGCTTTCCCTTAGATTTTTGTATTCAAATGCAGCTGTTGTTGATCAACAGATTTATGGGAGAGCTAACTCTGCATATGATGCTTTGTCAATGTGGTTAGGGGATGAGAACTACTTATTTCAAAACAGGTGACTCCTCTGGCTGTGTTATATATATGTAATTATCTTTCTTGGTGCAATATATGGTGAGATTTTGGTTTCTTATTTGAGAGGAAGTTTTGATTTTTGATAACCTCTAAATATGTTTTATTCTGTATATGCAGGTCATCAAGCATGGATGCTATTTTTCTTTCACATGCATTAGTCGTTCTTCATGCTTTGCCCGTGAGTTATATTATCACTTATACCATGCCTTTTTTATATTTGTCAAAAGACAACTGTGGATGCACATGACACTAATGGAAACTTGGGTTATACTGATCGATAAAAAATCAATGAACAATCACGACAGAGGTATAAGAGGGAAAACTATGGCCAATCACATAATCAAACTTAGTAAAGTAATTTAAATTTTAGCAAACGTCCAGAAAACTAATGTCGGAAGGTGGGTACCTACTCGAGTTCAAAAGTTCTAGGGAAATTTGATTGCGGCATTACTGTCTATGTACACAATATACTCTGGTTGCTGAGTTTTATGACTGCAGAGACTTTTATTCAGAATATGAGTAAATTTTCTTTTTGGCTGGCTATTGAACAAAGAAGTAAATTTCACTAGTAGTGTTTTATTAATAACAGTGAAAGATACTTTTAAAATTTAGCAGGGTATTTCTTTCAGTATATTTTGTCTAGTATAAGTTTGGCGATTTTATTTCACAATGTAGCAAACAGATATATTATTGTGTTTATTTGATGATTTCCAATATCATAGAGACAAGAAAATCTTGACCGTCCTGTTGCGACTTGGCTGCATGTATTAAACAGCATTATTATCAGAAACCAAATAATTTTATAAAAGTTCAGTTGGAACTTGGAATAATGTATTTTCTCTTGTTTTCTCCTTTCCAACTTTCTTTAATTGGACTATACCTGTATCTTACTGTTGCATTCATAATACTTTACTGCCCAACAATCCCTATGATAAATAATTTATTGTCATATTCTTGTTGCTAGTCTACTGAAAATATATAAATTTTCTTAAGTTTGATAGAAAACTGCAATCTCAAATAATGCCTGAATCTTGAAGCATGTCTTCTTCTATCCTGCTTACTGTGTGTTACATTCTTGAATATTTCAGTCATGCATCTTATTTTGCAATGTTTAGCTCAGTTTTCAACTACAAAACATTGCTTATTCAATTGTCACAATCAAATTAAGGGTGTTATTGGAAAAATTAATTAATCTTGATATTTTAAAACAGACAATTATTCTGAGGCATCAATTTATTTATTATTTTTTATTTTCGGACTGATATTTTGAAATTGAAGGAGTATATAGGGAGTAAAGTTAATGTTAAAAAGAGTTCATCTAGAAAGCACTTAAACTTTGGTAAAAGGCAATATGTGAGAAGATGCATGAAAATGTCACTAGAAAAGAAAAGTTCTAAATTAGGAGCAATGCATATAAAATTAGCAACTTAAGACATCTATTGCTGAGGTGATGAAAAAAGGGATATTGTGATCCTCTGCACTATAGTTTCACATAATTCATGGCTACTCTATGTTTTCCTTAATCCACTTACTTTCTCCTCAGCTAAGTTTATTCTAGTTGTGTAGCTTATTGCTTACTAAAACCACTAAGAATCTTCATTTTGAGGAAAGCAATTTAACTTTGTTTCCTGGTTTTAACGTACAATTAGGAATCATCGACGCTGCGCATGAAGTTTTCGGAACACACTAATTTAGTGAGATATGTGCAACAACATAAGAGAGAACTTATAGAAGCCGGTACATCCCCTTCCTATGATCCATCTTTCAGTTCAGATGCGCCATCATGGGCTTCCAGAGCGCATTCAACTTCAAGTAAGATGTTTTCTGGATTTTATCTTTTCAGTCTATGCGGATAAATAAGTTTTATAAGAATTCTGTTACAATACCATGATGTGAAGGGGGAAAAGTTGTTTTATTTGCTACTTTGAGGCCTGTTACAATACCATGATGTGAAGGGGGAAAAGTTGTTTTATTTGCTACTTTGAGGCCTCATCCTTAGACGTACCTTACTAAGTAAGGAGTACACTCCTTTATTAATTGAACAAATTTTAATTCTCTATTTATTATATTTTAGATCAATCATTTAGATTTAGAGTTTAGGATTTAGGGTTTAGAATTTTAGATTTAGAATTCCGAATTTAGGGTTTAGAATTTATAATTTAAGGTTCAGTATTTAGGATTTAGGGTTTAGGATTTAGGGAGTGCTATACTCCTTATTTTCTCCGGAACTCATTAGCATTTGCCTACTTTGAGCTATGATATTCTTGTCATTCTTAATTAGTGAACTTTGATTATTGAAACTTTGGTTCTTCCCTGCTAGGTTCAAAGGCCAAGAGCAAACAGAAAAGCAAAAGAGAGGAAACAAAGGAGGAGAAAACCTTCAGAAGAAGGGCCAAATATTTTGTGGTAGCACAGCTGGTTGCAGTTGTTCTTTTCCTCAGCATCATGTCTGGATATGGTGGTGGTGATGGCGAGATAGACGATGATGGTACCGGCTACGATCTTGACGATTGAAACAAACTGCATTCATTAGTTTGCTGTTGTTCTTACTTCTTAATAACAAAGTTACAGAGCCTGGGATCTGTTCTTCTGTTAGTAAGATGCAAATTAAAAGAAAAATGGAAAATTTGCATCCATAATTTTTATTTTATTTTTTAGGATTCATTTTTCTGTAGAGCTTACAAGAGTTGATGTTAGTTAATAGATTGTTGTTTTTTTTTTTTTTTTTGGTGACTGAAATAAATTAAACAAAGAAAAACAAAACAAACAAAACAAGGAGCTGCCTAAATAGAGTGACAGTCCCGTTTAAGACTACTCTTAAACTCCTCCCAAGGTGAAAGAAGCTCCACATGCGAAAGTTGTAACTTCATCGCCATCTTTGCTATAGTATCTGCCACCGTGTTTGCATCTCTCATAATCAAACGAAAGTCAACCCGCCAATTCCAATGCATGATATCTCTTATTTTGAGCACCAGTGGATCAATAAATCCAAAACCATTTTGAGTAATAAGATTAAATGCTTCCACACAATCCGTCTCACAAATAACATCTCGTTGACCCACATCCCAAGTTAAGAGATATCCTCTCCAAATAGCAAACAATTCTCCTTGAAGAATACTATTACTCTCAATTATTCCCAAACACCCTCTTTGCCAGCTCCCATTACAATCTCTAATAACACAAGCAAAACCAACACTATCACCCGAATCAAAATAACTAGCATCACAATTAATCTTAAAAGTACCAATGGATGGGGGATTCCAAAAACCATTTAGAGTAGAGGGAAGGGACATACGTTGTAATTCAAAGATATTCCTAAATTCCTTTTCTGAAGTTAATGCCAGACAAATTACTTTTTTCGGAGGTCAAGTTTCATCGGGATTAAAGATGTCATTATTCCTTGCTCGCCATATCCACCAAAATCTCGAAAAGAACTTGAACGGATGCTCTCTGCTATGATACAAGAACCAGTTCTTCAAATCCAAAGGATGACAAAAAATATCCAACCTATGCCAGACAAGCTGAGCTTTGGGACAATCCCGAATACAATGTAAAACCGATTCCTGGCTAGAAAGACATCTTGGACACTTATCCGATGACGACATCCCTCTTTTAAAGCGAAAACTTGCAGTAGGAAGAGCCTCCTTAAGACACAACCAAGCCAAAAATTTATGCTTTTCCGGAACAAGCTGGCGCCAAAGCCAAAGCCAATTCTCCCGCTCCTCCCAACCAAACAGCTGCTTACACAACTACAAGTAATCATTGCGAGAGTTATAGACTTTGGCAGCAGACCCACTCCAATACCAACCCACTTCCGGACCTGCTTGTTCATCTGGATTGTAAGAAAGAATATTATCTTTCAGATTTTGAGATAAAGGAGAATAAAGAGTATCCAAATGCCACCTACCAACCGACCAAATATCCTGTATCCGGAGATTCGAATCAGAAATGTGAACATAATCGATCTCATTAGATAACCATCCTTCTTTCCTCCAGCTAGAAAATCAAAAATTCTGGTTCAAATCTCCAATACACCAAGCAAACCCATCCTTCAACACTTCCCAAGCCTTGCAAAGACACCTCCATTCAGACGACTCCCATTCCAAAGAATAGATAAGGAAGAAACAGTGACACAATTCATAATCAAATTAAGTGTAGGAATAGGAAAACCAAAGCTTTTAAGGGTATGAGCTAAAAACCTTCAGTCAACTCTGTCATAAGCTTTCTCCAAATCAATCTTAAATGTCAGTGTGCCTTTCTTTGATTTAGTCTTCTTCATAAAGTGGAGGACTTCTTGGGCAATAATGATGTTGTCAGGAGTTCCTCGTCCCGGAATAAATCCTCCTTGAAGCGGGCCAACAATCTCCGCAAGATGAGGACGAAGCCTATTAACAAGGACCTTCGTGATGATCTTTTAAATTACATTGCAGAGACTAATCGGCCTGAAATATTTCATAGATACCGGTGATTCAACCTTTGGAATGAGAACTAGTAAAGTCTCCAACATTCTTGGATCAAGAGGAACACCGGAGAATGCCTGCTTAACCATCTTCCAAACATCAAGACCAATGATCTCCCAATATTCTTTGAAGAAGAAAGCTTGAAACCCATCAGGACCCGGAGCTTTAAAAGAGTTCATGTGAAAAACCGCTGCTTTGACTTCCTCCATAGTAACTGGTGCCGTAAGGTTATTGCAAGCTTCCTCATTTAGAGAAGGAAGAGGCACATCACCAAGGCAACCCAAATCAACATCATCCAAATGACAGAATAAGCTTTTATAGAAAGACTCTGCTTCTTGACTCAGAACCTCTGGATCAGTTTCCCACACTCCATCCTTGAGAAAAAGGCCATGAATCTTATTATGCTTCCTTCGCGCAAGAGTTTGAATATGAAAGAATCTTGTATTCCTATCCCCGAACCTTACCCACTGCTCTCTGGACTTTTGGAACCATAGGAGCTCTTCTTGCACTAGAGTATTATTATAATCATCAAGCAACTGTTGCTCTTTCTGACGCAAATAAATACTATCCACCACTTCCAAACGCTTTTGTAAATAATTAATCTGCTGCTCTAATTCACATTTCTTAACAAAAATGTTACCAAATACCTTCGAGTTAAACTCTAGTGAATTCTTCTGTACTTCCGAAAGCTTGCCATGAATTCCTCTATTACCAGACCACCATGACTGGTTCACAATATCCCTATACCCAGGATGAGTAGCCCAAGCAGCAACAAATCGGAAAGGTCGATTCCCTTTAGGCTGAGGACGACCTTTACAACGCACCAGAATAGGGCAATGATCAGACTGAAGCCTATTTAAAACTTCTGCATAAGCCTCTGGAAAGATAGATAACCAACTATTATTTATACAGACTCGATCAAGCTTTTTTGCCACGTCAACATAATTTTTCACCCTCCTGTACCAAGAAAACTGCCTCCCAATAGTCTTCAGATCAAACAAACCACTATCCCCTAATGAAGTAGCAAACATGTCTGCTCTTTGATGAGAAAACTGACAGCCCTTAGATTCATGAGAAAATTTGACTTCATTAAAATCACCAAGAACAATCCAAGGTCCTTGAAAAACCATGGATTGTGCAACAAGATAATCCCAAAGGAGAACCCTTTTATTAAATTGAGGACTTCCATAAATACCACTACACCTCCAAATTAAATTATCAAAGTGAACCTCAACAGTAACACCCTTATCAAAAGCATCAATGAACTTACAACAAACACCCTTCATAGAGGATAGAAACCAAATACCTCCCTTATGCCCCTCTGCTTCTACTATACCAACAAAGTGATACCCCAATCTTTCCCAGAATAATTTTAAATGCTGAAAAGGAGAGTGAGTTTCAATCACAATAAAGAAAACAGGTCTAAATTTCCTAACAAGTTCCTTGCAATGCACACGGGCTAACTTATTAGAAGCACCCCTAATATTCCAAACAATCATATTTAAACTATCCATAAATAATAGGGACAGAATAAATAAGAACATAAAACTCTAAACAGAATCACCAACCTCAATAGGTGGTTTGTCCTGCGGTACTGGCACACTCTGATCCTCAATAATTGCCACCTTCGGACCTCCTGACATTGCACCTGCCATGCTTCCATCTACTAAGGTTTCCTCCATTGTGCCACCATTTTTATCAACTGGCGAGTTCTGCAAGGAGGAAGGCCGAGGATGCTTCCGTAGAGAAATTCCACGACGTGCAGGAGTTCTGCGTGATGGAGATGGCGCAATTTCATATTTTTCTCGCTTCCCCATCCTAATGCCAATTGATTTACCTCCATCACCATGCAAATTGGGTCTTGGAACCCTTCTCGAACCAAACTTGTGCTGCTTTCCATCTTGGTCCTTCAAACCTGATGACTGGCCCATTGTGAATTTTTCCTTACGGAGCACTTGTTGCCAGCCCTCTCCATCATCCATGCATGCCTCATTAACATGACCATCAGGCACGTGAGGAGCCAATGATTTCGTAACCACATCCTTCCCTTTAACAACTCCTAATTTCTCACCCAAATTACGAGGATTCTCACCCAAAACACGAGCTTCTGATTCAGCCTCTTGTTGAATCTCATGATTGTTGTGTGGCACTAGTGTCGGGGCTTCATTATTTTTTCATCACCAAAGGAATTTCCGTTTCCTTCCAAGGACTCCTTCTCCATGCACAACGATTTATCATGCCCATATCGTGCACAAGTAGCACAAATCAACGGTAAACTCTCGTACTCCACTTCATAAGTCACACCCTCCACTATAATATGTTTGATTACAGGCAACTCAAGATTAATTTGAACACAAGCTCGAGCATATTTTCCTCTTTCTGCAAGCTTAGTAGCCAAATCTACTTTCACCGGAATCCCTATTGCAGAAGCAATTCGCAGCATTGCTTGTTCCTGGTAGCACCAAATTGGAAGTCCCGAGACTCGAATCCATACCAGCGTTGATCCAAAGGATTTTTCGCATGGCCTAAAATCCACATCCCATGGCTTTACTGCAACATAGTGACCGTCTATCAACCACGGGCCACCAAGAATGACTTTCCCACGATCCGCAGCAATATCAAATTTAACCAAAAAATACCCAAACCCCACATCCAACAAATCAAACCCTCCTTTGATGCGCCATACTATCCGAAGCTTATGCATGAGAGCCGTGTAGCCATAATGCTTATCTAGCACCTTGATCACGATGGCTTCCTTATAAGGTTCAGCTAGACAACTCTTTGCCTCCTTGGTAAAATTGACACTTGGTGGACGAGAATCACCCTGCTTACCTGTCACCGTCGCGATACCATCCCCAGATAAAGACCCTACTAATGCAAAGGCCTTAGACTTTTCTACACCAATGACTTTATCTCTAAAAGAGACCTTGGATGGCTTTTCTAACCCCTCTCGAGAAGAACCCTCCTTAACACCGGATACACACCCACCCACGCTCTCCCCCTTATCTCTTCCGATGGCATGGCCATCTTCCTCACTGTGTTTCACCCTCAACCGTTCGCCCCCGCTCTCTCCTTCTCTCATTCTCCTTGAGTACGGAGTACGTAAGAGTGTTTGTATAAATAGATTGTTGTTTTGAGTAGCATCCATAATTTGCATGCAATGGAAAAAACGCAAAATAACTTTCCATCCAAATGGGATTTTCGGTTTCTTAGGTAATGATTGTTTCCAGAGACGGGAAGAATTGTGTTTGGTGGCCAGATGGAAACTAAAATTTTAGTTTTTTCAATATTTTCAAAAAGTGTAGACCTAAAGGATTGAAATTTTTGAAGATGGAGAGTAAATTTTAATAATACTTTTTTTAATAACTAAAGATATTTTAGTAAATATTTTTTTTTATTTTTATATTTATTTTGAATTAAATAAGATACTAAGACATAATTTAGTTCTATGTATTTTACACTAAACATAATACAGAAACTAAAATTTAGATTTAGTCATCTTTATGTTTTAATCGTTTTTTTAGTCTCAGTCTCTTAGGAGGCGTTTGGAAAAGAGAGAGACTGAGATTGAGAGATAGATACTGAAATAAGTCTCAGTATTGTGTTTGGTGTAAAGTGGGAGTATTGTGTTTGGTGTAAAGTGAGAGGCAGAGACTAAAATAAGAATAAATCTCTAATTTAATTTGTATAAAGGATAAAGTTGGAATTAATTAATTGAAATAGGGGTATTTTAGGTATAAAATATTATTAAAATTTTAGTCTCAATTTTCAAAAATTTCAGTCTCCTGTGTCCCTACTTTTTAGAAGTATTAAAATACTGAAATTTTGGAGATAGAGACTGAAATTTTAGTACTAGTCTCTGGGCCAACAAACATAATACTGAATTCCAATCTTTTAGTCTCTGTCCCAATAACTCAAAACAAACGCTAAAATTTAGGTTAAAATTATTTTTTTCAAAAAATAATTACTTAAATTAATAAGATGCTAAAGATAAAGTTTGGAATGGCAATGCTAAAAGAATAGTAATCATATATGATTATTGTGGCCTCTCTCTCTTCTCTCTCTATATATTATATAAGAGAAAATGATAAATTGATTCTTAACTTTTTAATTTGTAGACAATTAAGTCATTGAAGATTTAAAAATATATTTGAGTATCTGACATCTTTAAAATTTAAATATATCGATCCCTAAGTCTAATTTGTCCAATTTTAAAAATTCTCTCATGTGTGTCTCTGTATCAACCAGGTCAATACAACGGAAATCACGTTTGATTTTTCGTTGAGTCAAACCCAAGTGAACATGAGGAATCGATATGTTCAGATTTTGAAAAGGTTAAGAACTTAAATGTATTTTTAAATTACTTAAATATTTACCGATAAAAAAATTAAGGACCTATTTGTTTTTTTCTTCATATATAAAAGAAGATTTAAATTTTATGTACGCTGTATTTAATAACAAGGTGAGCAAAAACTAATTACTTAAAATGAATATAATTAGATAGTATTGTGATAAGTATGAATGGATGGATGTCCATTTAATATATTGTGATTTTCTTTACAATATTGGGCAACCAATATTTTCAATAATAAAAGAAGTTTAGTTCTTTAAGAAAGACTAAACTTTATGAAGATTGAAAATGAATATTTTGTACAAATATAAATAGAAGTGAAAGTCTGAGACATACAACACAACAATAAAAAACAATTATCTCTCTTTCTTTACGAATACTTCTCTTTTGTCTCTCTCTATCTATACATACTATAACATATAACATTAGTAAATTTATTAGTCATCTTTATTATATTGAGATAGTAATTGTGGTACTAGAGTCTTCTACTTATATTTCTTTATTTTATATTTATTTTACAATACGTTATCAGCACGAGACTCTGATCAAATTTTAGGAAGACTCAGGTAACAAATTTTCATTATGTCGAAACTCTTTCATCTTGAATTTAATGCTCTTGATATATCTGAAAACAATTATTTATCATGGATACTAGATGCTAAAATTCATGTTGATTCAATGGATCTTGGAGATACCATTAAAGTTGAAAATAATGTATCTCAGAAGGATAAAGGCAAAGTCATGATTTTCCTTCGGTGTCATCTTGACGTATGATTGAAAAATGAATATCTCACATAAAAGATTCTATAGATCTGTGAAAAGACCTTGAAGAAAGGTACAATCATCAAAGGACGGTGATACTTTCTCAAACCCAATATGTTAGAGAAAACTTTATCGACTTTCCATGCCTCGAATGTGCTCTTGCAGCAGCAGTATCGAGAAAAAGGATTTAAAAAATATCCTGAGTTAATTTCTTACCTTCTTGTTGCTGAACACAATAATGAATTACTTTTGAAGAATCATGAATTGCGCCCAGCTAGCGCCGCCCCATTTCCTGAAGTAAATGCGGCAAATCATTACCCCAGAAGAGGTAAATGGCAAGGTTTTAGTAACGAAAAAAATTATGGAAGGAAAATGAATTATGTTCACAAAGGATCTCACCAGAAGTGAGATAAAGAAAGAAACAATGGGTAAAGTAAATTAATTGAGGATAAATGCTTCCGTTGTGGTAGAAAGGGTCATTGGTCGCGTACCTGTTCTACACCAAGGCACCTAGACGATCTTATCAAACATCTTTGAAAAAAGACGACAAAGAAAAGGAAACATATTTTGTTTCAAATGATGAAAATTCCACCACTCATTATGATGTATCTAATTTCTTTGAGGATTCTGAAGGAAATATTGGCTATTTGATCAATGATGGAATAGTTTAATATGTGTGTTTGTTAAGTATTCATGTGAATAATTTTACTGTGCATGTACTTTTACTCATTTTATTATTATTATTATTATTATTATTATTATTATTATTATTATTATTATTATTATTATTTGTCTTTGAAGAGAATGGCAAGGACATATAATGAAGATGTATGCCTTGTGAATAGTGCAAGTTCGCACACCATTCTCAAAAGTGATATATATTTTATCCATCTTGTGCCAAAAGAAGAATATGTTAATACTATTATTGGCTTAAGCAATGTGATTGAAGGCTGCGAAAGAGCTATAATTTTGTTTCCTGGAGGAACAAAATTCATAATAAATAATGCACTATTATCTACCAAGTCTCTAAAAAACTTGTTGAGTTTTAAAGATATTCGCCGAAATGGATATCATATTAAAACAATGAATGAGAAAAATCATGAGTATTTATGTATCACAACTCATGATTTAAATAAAAAGGTTATATTAGAAAAGTTACTGTCACTTTCATCTGGGTTGTATTATACCAAGATTAGTGCAATTGAATCACATGCCATTGTAAACCAGAAGTTTACTAACCCAAATGAATTCATAACTTGGCACGACCGATTGGGCCATCCGGGAACAACCATGATGCGGAGAATTATTGAAAACTCTCATGGACATTTACTAAAGAACCAGAAGATTCTTTAAACTAGTGAATTTTGTTGTGCTGCATGTTCTCATGAAAAGTTAATTTTAAGGCCATCACCAATAAAGATTGGATTTGAATCCCCTGAATTCCTAAAAAGGATTCAAGGTGATATATGTGGATCTATTCATCCACCATGTGGATCTTTTAGATATTTTATAGTCCTAATAGACGCATCTTCGAGATGGTCACATGTGTGCTTATTATCTTCTCGCAACCTGGCGTTTGCGAGATTACTGGCTCAAATTATTCGATTAAAAGCACAATTCCAGAAAACCCAATCAAAGCAATTCGTCTTGATAATGCTGGTGAATTTACTTCCCAAGCTTTTGATGCTTACTGTATGGCTAATGGAATAAGTGTTGAACATCCAGTAGCTTATGTTCACACACAAAATGGGTTAGCAGAATCACTTATTAAACACCTCCAATTAATTGCTAGACCCTTACTTATGAGAATAAATCTCCCAACCTCGGTTTGGAGGCATGCTATTTTACATGCCGCAACACTTATTCGT
The DNA here is from genome assembly GCF_003086295.3 of Arachis hypogaea. Taxonomy (NCBI): domain Eukaryota; kingdom Viridiplantae; phylum Streptophyta; class Magnoliopsida; order Fabales; family Fabaceae; genus Arachis; species Arachis hypogaea. The sequence continues at coordinate 27,737,519 of NC_092049.1, forward strand.
TTGAGGCCAACGAGTTACCATCAGTTCTCTCCTATGCAATTAGCTTTTGGCCAGCAGCCAAATGTTTCCCATTTAAAAATATTTGAGTGTGCGATATATGTTCCCATTGCACCACCTAATCGCACCAAAATGAGACCCCAAAGAAAATTGGAAATATATGTTGGATATGATTCTCCCTCTATAGTGAGGTATCTTGAGATACAAACCGGAGATATATTTAAATCCCGATTTGCGGATTGTCATTTTGATGAATTAAAATTTTCAACATTAGGGGGAGAGAATAAGCTTCCTGAAAAGGAACTTAATTGGAATGCATTATCATTGATGCATTTAGATCCTCGATCAGGGCAATGTGAACTAGAAGTTCAAAAGATTATACATTTGCAAAGAATAACAAATGAATTGCCTGATGCATTTTTCGATATAAAGAGGATAACGAAGTCGTATATACCAGCGAAAAATGCCCTAATTCGAATTGATGTCCCAGTTGGACAAATTGCCACCGAAGCAAATACACGCCAGAAGCGTGGCAGGCCTGTCGGTTCCAAAGACAAAAATTCTCGAAAAAGAAAAGAATTAAATACGATTCCTGTTGAAAAAGACATTGTAAAGACACCTGCAGTTGTCCAAAATTCTGATATAGTTTTAACGTCAGAAGAAGTTCAAGTACCTGAAAATTGTGAAAATGACGAGATTTCGATAAATTATGTCTTTACAGGAGAGAAATGGGACCGAAATAAGACAATTGTCAATAAAATATTTGCATATAATGTGGCAGTAAATATCATGCATGAAAGTAAGGATCTTGAGCCAAGATCAGTCGAAGAATGTCGACAAAGGAATGATTGGCCAAAATGGTAAGAAGCCATGAAGGCTGAATTAGACTCACTTGCAAAACGTGAAGTCTTTGGACCTGTAGTCCGTACACACCAGAAGATGTAAAACCTGTTGGATACTGATAAGTATTTGTGAAAAAACGAAATGAGAAAAATGAAGTTGTACGCTACAAAGCTCGACTTGTAGCACAAGATTTTTCACAAAGACCCGGTATAGATTATGAAGAAACGTATTCCCTAGTAGTGGATACAATAACATTGAATTATTTGGTCAGTTTATCTACATATCATAAACTGCATATGCATTTAATGGATGTGGTAACAGCCTATTTGTACGGCTCATTAGATCGGGATATCTATATGAAAGTTCCTGAAGGACTAAAGATATCTAAACCATCCAATAAATATTCGCAAGGGTTATACTCAGTCAAATTGCAAAGATCTTTATATGGTCTAAAGCAATTTGGACGAATGTGGTATAATCATCTTACTGAGTATCTGGCCAAAAATGGATTCAAGAATGATGATATCTGTCCATGTATTTTTATAAAAAAATCTGCATCTAGATTCATTATAATTGCTGTGTATGTTGATAATTTAAATATCATTGGGACTCTTGAAGATATTCCAACAATTATAAAAACTCTAAAAGAAGAGTTTGAGATGAAAGATCTTGGAAGAACTAAATTTTGTCTCGGCCTACAGATCGAGCATACAAAAAATGGGATCTTTATTCATCAAACGACATACACAGAAAAGATCTTGAAGAGATTTTATATGGATAAGTCACACCCATTGAGTACCCCAATGATCGTAAGGTCTTTGGATGCGGAAAAGGATCAATTCCATCCTAAAGAAGAAAAATGAAGATATCATTGGTCCTGAAGTACCATATCTTAGTGCCATTGGAGCATTAATGTATCTTGCTAATAATACACGACCTGATATATCATTTGCTGTGAATTTACTAGCAAGATATAGTTCCTCTCTAAGTAGAAGACATTGGAGTGGAATCAAACAAATTTTTTGATATCTTTATGGAACGGTTGACATGGGATTGTTTTATCCATATGGATCCAAGTTACAACTAGTTGGCTATGCAGATGCTGGATACTTGTCTGATCCACATAAAGGGAGATCTCAAATAGGATACCTATTCACATATGGTGGTACAGCTATATCATGGAGGTCCACGAAACAGACAATTGCAACAACATCCTCTAATCATGCTGAAATACTAGCAATTCATGAAGCAAGTCGCGAGTGTTTTTGGCTCAAGAGTTTGATCCAATATATTCTATCATCATGTGGACTGATTGATCATAAGATAGCTCCAACTATCCTGTTTGAAGATAATACAGAATGCATTGCTCAACTTAAAGGTGGATACATCAAAGGTGATAGAACAAAACATATTTCTCCCAAATTCTTCTTCACTCGTGATCTTCAAAATCAAGGGACAATTGATCTCCAACAAATCCGCTCAAGTGACAATCTAGCTGATTTATTTACAAAGTCACTCCCAAAATTCTCCTTTGAAAGATTGGTACATGAGATTGGGATGTACCGATTTCGAGACATTAAATGATGTTGACAAGACGGGGAGACTGTACTCTTTTTTCCTTGGTCAGGTTTTTTCCCATTGGGTTTTTCTTAACAAGGTTTTTAATGAGACAGTCCCATCACAAAGGATATTGTACTCTTTTTCTTTCACTAAAATTTTTTTTTCTTATTGGATTTTTCCTTAGTAAGATTTTAATGAGGCATATTCCTAAATGGCCATCCAAGAGGGAGTATTGTGATAAGTATGAATGGATGGATGTCCATTTAATATATTGTGACTTTCTTCACAATATTAGGCGGCCAATATTTTCAATAAGAAAAATTTAGTTCTTTAAAAAAAACTAAACTTTATAAAGATTGAAAATGAATATTTTGTACAAGTATAAATAGAAGTGAAAGTCTGAGACATACAATATAACAATAAAAAATAATTATCTCTCTTTCTTTACGAATACTTTTTTTTTTTGTCTCTCTCTATCTATACATACTATAACATATAATATTAGTAAATATATTAGTCATCTTTATTATATTAAAATATAATTATGATAGTAGAATCTTTTACTTATATTCTTTATTTTATATTTATTTTACAACAGATAGTACACAAGAATTATGTTCCAAAAAGTGTGTGTATATATATAAACCTTTAAAAAAAAAAATTAAAAGCAATGGGGACAAATTTCACAAAAATAAAATAAAGTGATGGTCCAAAGATAAGTTTGTTACCATGTCAGCAGGTTAATGCTGCGGCCATGAATGTATAGCACCTAGACCCCATGCATCCAGATAAAGACATTTTAATCATGGTATTTTTACGGTAACATACGAATATCCATATCTATATATAAAGAAAATTAAAATAACTTAATTTAAATTTTATTTTTCTTACATTTTTAATTTGATCTTTTTAAACTATATTCTTACAAAAAATTTTACTATGGAGCTATATATACATATATATATATATATATATATATATATATATATATATATATATATTATGTTATTAAAAAGAGAAAATATTACTCCTTTTTAGAGATGTTAAAATGAGTTAAATGATACTTCTATCTCCTTTATTTGTAAAATGTACATTCTTTTTTCTTATAATTTTTAAAAAACTTCCTCTTTCGTTCATTTTAAATTTTTTGTGTTAACTAATGTTAACTTTATTCATTTTTCAAGAAACAATAAATTATTTTTTTACAAAAATACCCTTTAACAAAAATTTTATTTTTGGTCATTAAATTTTGCTTACAAAAATATCCTTTAATAAATTTAATTTTTATTGATTTTTATCAAAATATTTTTTAAAAAATTAATAAGTAAATTATTTTTTTCTAAAATACGCTTCAATAATTTTGTAATTATTAAATTGTGATTTTACCAAAATTTTCGTTAACAATTATAGTTATATTTTACTATTAATTTTTCGATATCAATATATATTATTTTAACATTAAATAAAAAAATTTTGGTAAGATTATTTTTTGATATCAATATATATAAATTGTTATACATATTAACATTGGTAAAATTTTTTTTAATATGTTAAAATAATATATATTGATATCAAAAAATTAATAATAAAATATAAAAATAATTGTTAACAAAAATTTTAGTAATCATAATTTAATAATTAAAAAATTATTAAAGGATATCTTAAAAAAATAATTTAATTATTAAATTTTTTAAAAAATATTTTGGTAAAAATATAATTTAATAAATAAAAAAATAATTTATTAAAGAGCATTTTAGTAAACAAAATTTAATGATAAAAAAATAAAATTTTTATTAAAGGGTATTTTTGTACAAAACAATTTATTTTTTCTTAAATAATGAATAAAGTTAATATTAGTTAACACAAAAAATTTAAAATAAATTAAAAAAAATTTTTAAAAATTATAAAAAAAGAGAATGTACATTTTATAAATAAAAAAAATATCATTTTAATATTTTTCAAAAAAAAACATAGAATTTTTTTTATTAAAAAATATAATAATATTATATATACTAAAAATTAGTTATTAAATTAGTCGTATAGAATATATATTTTAAAAATTAACTACATTTTGAAAATTAGCTATATTTGGTGTCCACGTAAGATTTTTTATAAAAATAATACGATGCTTGCCATTTGCCAATTCACTCAATAAGAAACCAAATGATGCAATACTTCAACTAGTTCAACCCAATTTGGCTTTATTGATTGTTATCCAATGATACAACCCTACCACATTATCCCTAACTAAAATAGTCAAGGCTAGATTTGGTTAGGCAAGGTTAGGTTACACTTTTTGAGTAGGAGAAATAATGTTGAACTAATGCTACTCCATGATGATAATAATAATAATAATAAGAAAAAAAAAAGCACTAATGCTACTGAAGCTCTAGTTATTTTGTTTTATTATATATAAATAATACATGTTGTTTGGTTTGTGAACCTCCTCCAGTTTTCATTCGGATAGGGACATATCACATATGGGTAAAATATATGGGGGATTAGATTCGGTATGATTAGTCTACGCATTCCCAGATATTTTTACCATTAATTTGTAGTATTTGAAGAATTAATTTAATTAATAAAATCTTGTAGAGACGAATTTAAAAAATATTCATCACTAATTAACCATTAACCCAATTAAATTAATAACATTTCTTTCTTGAAAGGGATGCATTCTCTACATACCAAAATCAAAACCCATTTGGACAATAAGGACAGCAATGAAAACTCAAAATGTGGCATTGCTATTTTGCCTTGTATTGATTACTTTAAATACATCAAATAATTACATTCACTAATTAACAACCATAGCTAAACAAAGCCTAAACCAATTAATTAATTAATAAATCCCACAAAATGTGAGAGATCTATGATCTAATCTCAGAGGAAGAAGAATCCAGACACTTGCCATTCTCCCATTGCTTCACAACTTCATTGTATCCCTCAGAAGAATCAAAAGCAAACTCTGCCAATGAGCTTATAGCAACAGACATTCCAGCACAAAGCACCTTAATAGCAACTTCAGCTAATTTTTCCGTAGTCATTACCTCTTCTACTCTTCCAACTTCCACAATTTCCATGTTTCCATTTTCTCGTCTTGAAGCAAACGAGTTCTGCCTAGAATCTTCTCTCAACTGCTGCGAGTAGATCGACCCCATGCCGGCTGCGAAGAAGTCCATGCCATCAAGCACTGCTGTTTCGTGTATGGCGTCTAGTCGCCTTGACCACTGAACACAGAGTCCGAATAACGGGTGAGTACCACTAGAAGTCTGAGGAGAGCATGGTAACTTTGACACGTCAGGCTCGGACCTCACACACCGGAGAAGCCATCCGGCTAGCGCATGGACATAGGATCTTTGCGAAGTAATCCATGACTCGAAGGTGTTTCGCCAGTTTCTTATCTCGAATTCAAGATTTGAAGCCGAACGGGCTAGCCTTGTTGGATCAGTCATCGACATGGAGGAGTGTTTCCTGGCATGTAACTTAGAAGCTAGAAGCATCTTAGCTTCATCTAAGGTTCTCTTCTGCTTCTGATGACATTCTGCCATCACTTTCCACATCTTTGCTAGCCTGTCATTTATTTGAATGACTGAAGAATCAGCACCAGAAATATTTAATGCAATTAAATGCTGTGCTAGTGTACTATATCTGCATCACATAGTGATCTACAACAACAACAAAGCCTTATCCCACTAAGTAGGATCGACTACATGAATCAAATGACGCTATTGAACATTATCATGTATTATGTCTACCATTGAGACTGTTTACACGTAGATCTTATTTGATCACTTTTTGTATGGTCTACATATAGTGATCGACATTATAGAAATTAAATAACAAGAGTAAAGCATAATCATATTGAACTAAATCTATACTTAATACTACCGAAAGTAGTGAGATATTTCACCAATGCTACTATAAGCCAGACCCAGAATGACTCTAAATGCCAGACAAAGATGTATGGAGATAATGATTTTGATGCATACCCTTGTACCAATTCAAGAAGTTGGGGATGAAGCTCTTCATCCCTTAGTTTTTCGATTCTCCTGGAAATAGCTTCAACTGTGTGTATTGAAACCGTTGTCTGCGTATCTAAATCTCTGATGGCTGCTCTTGTTTTATCTGCAGAAGAGGGTTCCTCTCCCTTTACATCTTGGTTCCTAAGTTGCTTCCATTTCTTCTCATATGCCATTCGAACCCGTTCTCCGGCCTGTTGAAGAAGAAAGTGAAGGACGTAGTAAATTAGTGACTAATAAACATCATGACAACTCCATGCCTATTAGGTGATGTCTACAATGTGCATCATACAACAAAGGTTTATACTCATTTCTTAGAAGCATTGTAATTTTTCACGTTATGTTAAAATAATTATGGGATCTTGACACTTCCTCATGGATTGAAGGCTGTGTTACCTTGACTTCATCATAAAGCTTTTTCTCCCAAGCGTTTAACCTGTCCAACGTCGAATGGTGACTACCGGAAATCATACAGTGCCCATCCATGAGATCTTTAGTGCCCTCATAAACTTCTTCTCTAATGCTCGGACAATTTGTTAAGAATCTTGACGAGGAAGAGCGCGAGGATGCTGTTCGGAATAGAGCTTTTGGGTTCAACAACTTCGAGGCTGTAACGAAATTTAATACAAACTATAATTCCTGATAATTCATTGTTCTTAAGGACATGAGAAGTAATCTCATAATTCTAACTAATACAAATGTCTGAACACGAAAACAAAGACGCGTTCGCTGAATGTGAAAAGAAAAACATGTATTAGTTTAATCATACCAGACAATTCATTAGATGTTGGTAAATACTGAGATCTCTTGGCCTCTAACAACACTGAGACATCATTTGCCGCATTGCAGACGATTGTGAACTGAGCTTCAAGATCATTGATCACTTCTGCCATGCTGGTTGGCCTTCTGTTTACATAAACAGTAAAACCCGGCGAGTCTTCCTTAGCTTCTTGCTTACCTATAGCCATTTCGCGACGACTGGATCCAATATGGCCTGCAGCCTGTGATTTCGATACTTCCAGAATTGCACTTCCATTTGCTTGTGATTCTTTGACATCATGCTCAGCTTCAGTTTCAGTTTCATTATCTGTTCCATCCTCTTCTTCCTCCTCCTCCTCCTCCTCCTCTTCCTCCTCCTCGTCCTCATCCTCGTCAACATCTTCAACTAATACTTCTTCTTTGGAAGTGTTTCCATTTTTTCCAATGTTTCCAACGTTTCTGGTTCTTTCTTCAGCCACATTTCTCTTCCCAACATAATCTTCTTGTTCAGTTTCGTCTTCTTCTAGGTCCGGTATTCCCTCTTCTTCTCGGACCTGCCTAAGCCCTCTGTAGTCATCATCCATAATAGTCTGATCAAGGCTACTTCTTGAAGGGTAACCGTAGTTGTCTAACGACGAAAAAGGGTTCCAAAAGAAGTCCCATTGCGAATTCTGAGGCGAAGGGGGAGGGATGTTAGGCCTATTACTTGGAGAATAAGGAAAAATTGAAGGATTCATAGGTGAATATTGCATGCCAAAAAATCCATCATTGCCATAATGATGGTGCATTGGAGAATATGTTTCAACCCGGACCATTTCCGGAGATCGAGGCCTTTCCTCAACCAAAACCGCCGGATTACCACCAGGCCTTAAGTAATTCACTTTCAGTGTAGAATTTGGTCCAACTCCGAACTCAATTGCTGCAGGTGTGAACGATTTTGATGAAATAGGAATGAAGCCAGGGCAAGTCTTCTTCCCAGCTGCAAAAGGAGGGGCAATGACTGTGTCCAACGAGAACTCACGAGGCTCGTCTCCCTCGATGTATTCTCGAAGAGCGGCCGAGACTCTTTTAAGGGATTGGATGTAGGCTATGTGTCCGGTGGCGAAGTGAGTTCTTTGTTCAACAGCTTGTTTGATGAAATTCTTTCTATCTTTGCAAATTTGAACTGCCTCTTCATCTTCCAACCTTGATTGAGAACATCCCATTTCTTAATCTACTCTATGTATGTCTCAAGTTTGCATTGAAATAAAAGAAAATCAAAGGGAATCTTTGAGTCTTCCTTCATATGACACCAAATTCATAAGGAAATCAAAAATATCTGCCATAAAAATCTGAAATTACATCAACATGAGTGAAAATCTAGAAAGAAAAGAGGGGGAAAATGAAATGTTATATTTTATGAATCAAATAAGCCTACTTAACTATCCTAATAGAAGAAAGGTTATGGAAAATCTAGACATGCTTAACATAAACAGGCCTTTCCTCCATGATTTCAAGAAAACCAAGCAGAATGCATTAACAAAGCATGAACCTTTTTCATCTGGGAACTGTTCTTTTTTACCAAGGTGAAAAGAAAAAGGTGGGTGTGTGTGTGTGTGTGTGTGTGTGTGTGTGTGTGTGTGTGTGTGTGTGAGAGAGAGAGAGAGAGAGAGATATGGAAGAAGAAGCTAAAATCCCAAAAATGGAAATAACATAAGAAAAACACAATAAAAGTCACCACTCACCAATTGTAGAAGATGAAGCCCAGTATGCACAAACTAGAATGAAAAAATAAGAAAGAAAAAAATCAGATATCAAGAGATACAATCCAAAAAATGCCAGAAAAAGAAATGAAGATGAAGAAGCTCAAAGGTGGAAAAATGACAAAATAAAAAAGCATAAAAGAAGCTGATAAACACAAAGACAAAGTACCCATTTTTTCAGTAAGACAAGAGTCCAACATTCCCTGACTCAATTTCTTCCCTTTTTTTACCGTTTATATATTAAAGTGCAGCTATATATATAACAGAAAGATGAACCATAATAAAATGCAGGAAAAAAATCAGCAGCACATGTTCATGATCATGGAGAACAATACCTGAACAATGAGGCTGCAGAAGCAAGAAGAGTGTGGTTATGGTTATGGTTATGGTTGTGGTTGTGGTTGTGATCATAGAGAGTGGAATCAGTGGGAAAGAAACACACTGTGTATGAACATAGAAAGAAATAAAGTATGGGAGAAAATAAAAATAAAAAAGCAACGGTCAAAGGCCAAAACACTTATGAGGAAGAAAGAAAAACAGTATACTAAGCAACCACCAAATAAATAAATAAATAAAATAAATAAATATCAATTAAATAAAAAACGTTCAGTTTCGGTTTCAGGTTGGGCAGCTAATAAAGGAGGAAGAACAAGATAGAGAATACGACAACTGCATTTGATAGCCCTTCATGTTGCACCAAATTGCGTGACTGCCACTGGTCCACACCTGCCTTTTTTACTCCATCATTTTCTTGTTATTTCGTTGGAATTTCCATTTTGCTTGTCTTCGTGAAAACGACTGGTCAAATATACCACCATATAAGGTACTAGTATATTTATTGCGATAAAGTATAGAAAATTAGGGTAACTCATATAAATAAATAAATAATTTAAAATTAAAAATTATATAAATGTCTTAAATATTAAAATATAAATAGATTACATGCTATGTCTTAATATTTTTATATAAATCGAATTAATTTATTTTGATTTATGTTATTTACATATAAATTGAATCAATCAAACTCAATTTAGTTAAAAATATAATAATTTAAATTAATTAAAGTTAATTTATCAAAAAAAATAGCTAAAATACTATTAAATCAAATTATTTAAAATCAATTTATAATAACATTTGCCAAGAAAAAAATTATGGATTCGATTTATTAACAAATATATCCATTAGTACTACAATACTACGAATCAATACTTTAATATTTTTTATTAGTGTGACATATCTTCATCCATAAATATAGTAATTTATTTAATAGTAAAAATTAGTACCACTATTATTATAACCAGTTATTATTGACAGAAAAATACGTATAATAAAATAAATATATAATCATTTATTCTTAGAAATATTAAAAATAATTTTTAACAATTTATAACATTAAATAATACTCATTTATATTATTATCCAATATAATATTTTTGAGAATATAATTTTTTAAAATATATTTTTTTAATTTTGATCTACTATGTCTAATTATTTTGGCTAACTTCACATTATTAGAAGAATATTAATTATAAAGCCAATTTTATATTTTTATATGATATATACTTTTAAGAGTGTGTGAAAAAAAATTTTAAAAATTAAAACAAAATCCATACATATAATTAATTTTTTATTTTATTATTAGTATAAATCAATGAAAATTCAACAAAAAGAACTGGTTTTTTTTTTTTTTTTACTTTGTATGCAAGAGGAGTAGGATCAAGTTAGACCATATAAATTAGTTGCATACATTTATCTATCTATATAAATTACTATATTTATATAGATGATGATATGTCACATCAGTGAGGCCGTAGGAATAGCAAAATTTTTCGAGACACGGAGATCCCTGTGGGGACTGCCTTGAATGGAGATCCGAATGTGAAAAAAAAATTTTGCGGAGATGGGAACGGGGGACAAAATTCCCTCGAGGCAGGCGTGGAGACTCGAGCGAGGATTTTCACCCCGTCTCCGCTAATCTCCGAAATTCAAATTTACTTAATTGTCTTTGATAGTTTATTTCTCATATATATTTTTTAGTCATTTCACATGCCATATATATATAGAGAGAGAGAGAGAGTGTGTGTGTGTGTGTGTGTGTGTGTAACACCCTACCACACAGAGCTTTATGCTTAAGCCGTAAAATAGAGGTGATGTGGTATTACAACCTCTAAAATAAAAAGTATACATATAATAGCAAAAAGAATATAATAGAGTAGGAGTCTTGAAGAATAGAAGAAATAAAAACGCAACGCTCAGAGAATGAGTTAACTTGCATACTAAGAAAAATACAGCTATCAGTTATAAGATAACAAAAGTAAGAATAGAGGGCCAAAGATACAAAATAACAAGCTCCTAACTCAGCCCACGAAGTCAAAGCTGGTCGGAGAATATATACACGTATATATACATATCCAAAACCCAAATTTACATAAACAAAATCCTGTCTCTCCATAAGCCTCTAAGAGGGTCAAAAGGATCAAGTCATGCGGAGAGAAAACTAAGTACGTATATATACATAACAGTACAACAAAATAGCCCGATAACTACTTCGCTTCAGAAGTCCAGACGCCTAGTGAGGTGCCTTTTGACCTGCATCTGAAAAATAACAACATAGTATCGGGTGAGAACTAGAGGTTCTCAGTATGGTAAAGGTGCCACACATATAAGAAATAAGGTCTTGGGAATGCCAGAGGCAATCCTAGAATGCCGACACTCAGATTATTAAGCTTAAAGTATTAAACAGAAACCATGAAAGGTGGTTTTCTAAGAGTATCTAAACCTAACGTAACTTAATCTTTAATCTAGTCTTACCGTCTTTCTTCCGTACCTCCATCTCCAACAACATATCACAGACAAATAAACAGATAAAGGAAAACACAAGAAGGTTACAAATACTGCAGGTAGCAAATATACAGTTAACATAGCAAATACACTTAGGCACACCCAGTTAATGCACAAACAAGTAATTCAAGCAATATGCACATGATGCATGCCTGTCTTATGGGCGATGAGTCTCATCTGTCGGTTATCAAGCCAACCCGACAAGTCTGGTTTGCTAAACCTTTGGACTGTCCCCCGACGCGCATCCCCATGAGTCTATGCATAGCTTTTTTCATATATATATATATATATATATATATATATATATATATATCAAATCTCTCAATGGGAGGTACTGTTCTTGGGAATTTATAAGTGCCCAGTCACCCTTACGTCGTAGGGTCAACAGGGTATTGAGTTTTCGACCTGGTATACGTGGTGGCAAGCCACGGTACTTTACCCAGGGAATCTCATATCTAAGATCATTTGATTATTCAAGCCAAATATCATACATATTCATTCATAGCATTTTCATATCCAATTCATCACTTTTTCAGCTTTACTTCACCTTCAAGTTATCCTCTTTTCCTAACTTTATCTAACTATCAGGTTTAATACTATTATTTATGACTAAAGGAATGAAAATAGAGGTTTAAAGTTTGAAATAGAGTTTAAAACTCAGAAAAATCATGTTTGCTGAAAAAGGGGCCACGCGTACGTGTGGGAGTGTAAAAATGCAGCTCGCGCACGCATCCCTTTGTCATGCGTACGCGTAGGTGAATACTTCATGTCACGCGTACGTGTGGGCCATGCGTATGCATGGACATGAATGCTGATCCATTACGCGTATGCATAGGGCTACTTGCGTACGCACAATCAAATATCCCATGCCCACGCGTACGCGTGGACGTACGTTTCTCCAAAAACCTGATTAGGCAAAAAGCTGCAGAATTACAAATTTTTAACCAAACTTCTGACGCACATAACTTAATCATTTTAAATCATTTTTCATCTATTCTTCGAACGGTATAAACTTCACGAACCCAATTTTCATTTAAAACAAGTTGGAAACCAATTGAGGATCCGGAAGCCAAGTTATAGCTCGCCGAAGTTCGGCCCAAAACCATATTTGCAAAACTCCCCAAACCTCACTTTCATTCAAAAGTTTCATTCTATTCACTACCAAACCTGCCAATTCAACTCAACATACCCTTCCTCATCACCATATCAATCACCACAGTAATCATACTTCAAATCATCAACAAATTCATCAAATCACCACTAACCATTAAGCATCATCAACCATAAATTTACATTCTCAAACCTTTAATCAACAAACTTATCAATTCACTAATTAGATAACAAACACCAAACCAAACCAACTAGTTAACAAGATACTAAGCAATAATTATATACACATACATTCCAATATATCCTATGCTCATCTAGCTTAAGTTTTCACAAAATATTATACATTAAATGTAAGAAACCTAAACCATACTTTGGCCGATTTCCTCGTAGTGATCAAGGCAATTTATTAAAACCAACACAGCCCAAACAACCTCAACAAAATACTACTGTTCAGCTTCCTCCAAGTTCCAATATCCACAATTTCAAGCTCCAATTATTTATTCACAACCTAATACACATTCAGAACACATATATACCCAAAGCTTAAATTCAGTAAAATTAAAATGAAATTATGGTATCCTCACCTTATCCAAGCTTTATATAAGCAAGAGTGAACGTTTCTCTCAAGCTAATTGGATCCTAAAATATCAAAAGGTAAAGGAATTCAACACCCCTACAATATTTTTGAAAATTGGGGGAAAGGAGTGGCTGAGAGCGATTAAAGGCTTACCTATAAAATTGTTCCGGTAGAAACGTAGAGCTCGACGCGGTGGTCGCGTGGTCGCAAATGGTGCGGCGGTCGGAGCTCGAATCGGGAAGTTACAGCGTTTTGAAATTAACGTAAGGGTTTATACCCTTCTCCTCCCCTTGCTGTTCAATGCAGCTTCTGTTGCATTTTGGGAGAGGAAATGAGCTTTGGCTCTTTTAAAGGTTGGTCCGGTTGGGCCCATGGGCCCGATTTGGACCCAGTTCAACCGGTCTGGCCCATTCGGTCCAATCTTGGGCCGAATTTCTTGAAATTAGTGTCAAAATTCTCGTTTTGATGAGTTCTATTCTAATTTAATATAATATTCACATTTCTAATTTTTTTTATTAAAAACTAATTTATTAGCTAATTATTTACTAATTTAACGGGGTTTACATCCTACCGACCTAACAAAGAATTTTGTGCAATGCTCGCATGGTAGCTATTGTTATAAGCAAACTCTCCTAATGGCATATACCGATCCCAGCTCGCTGGCTGGTCTAAGACACAAGCTCTTAGCATATCCTCCAAAGTCTGGATAGTTCTCTCTGATTGACCATCTGTCTGAGGGTGATATACAGTACTCAAACTTAACTGAGTCCCAAATGCATGCTGAAAGACTCCCTGGAATCTTGATATGAAACGAGGATCCCTGTCAGATATAATGGTAGAAGGAACGCCATGCAATCTGACAATCTCTTTGATGTACATTCGAGCCAATTCTTCCATTGTGCACCTTATGCAGATGGGGAGAAAGTGAGCTGATTTTGTCAGTCGGTCCACAACCACCCAAATAGCGTCATAACTAGTCCAAGTCCTAGGCAAACCTGTCACAAAATCCATTACAATACTCTCCTATTTCCATTGTGGAATCTCTAAAAGCTGAAGGGTTCCCGACGGTCTCTGATACTCAATTTTAACCTTATGACACGTTAAACATTTAGATACATGTATTGCCACATCATTCCTCATCCCTGGCCACCAGAACATCGCTTTTAAATCTTGGTACATTTTGGTGCTTCCTGGATGAACTGAAAATCCGCTCTTATGAGCTTCCTTCCAGATACCTTGCCACAGGTCTCCGACATCTGGAACAATAATTCGGTTCTTGAACCTCCATAAACCATTCTTATCTTCTGACACTCTCCACTGTTTTCCTTGCTCAATCACTGGCAATACTTTACGTAATGCTTCACCATCTCGATGAGCCTTCAGAAGTTCTAATTTAAAGTCACTTGAAATTTGTAACTGACTCAAACACAAAATTCCAGATTCTTTCCTAACTCCCAGTTTCAAACCTTGAAATGCTTTTAGTAACTCTTCTTCTCGCAGCATCATCCAAGCTGCATACAAAGGCTTCCGACTCACGGTGTCCGCCACAACGTTCGCTTTTCCTGGATGGTAATTCAATTCAAAATCATAGTCTTTCAGAAGCTCCATCCACTTCCTCTAACACATGTTCAACTCTTTCTACTCAAATAGATACTTCAGACTCTTATGGTCTGAGAAAACGTGAAACTTAACGCCATAGAGATAGCCTCCAGATTTTCAGAGCAAACACAACAGCAACAAGTTCTAAGTCGTGAGTCGGGTAGTTTATCTCATGCGGCCTTAATTACCGTGAGGCGTACGCTACAACATTTCGGTGCTGCATCAGAACACACCCCAAACCCTTTAATGATGTATCACAATACACTTCAAACAGTTCACTTGG
Organism: Arachis hypogaea; assembly: GCF_003086295.3. Classification (NCBI taxonomy): domain Eukaryota; kingdom Viridiplantae; phylum Streptophyta; class Magnoliopsida; order Fabales; family Fabaceae; genus Arachis; species Arachis hypogaea. Next base: position 27,752,852 of record NC_092049.1, read on the forward strand.
TTCAGGCAATACCAACACGGGTGCAGTAGTCAATCTTTGCTTCAATACTTGAAAACTCTCCTCACACTCTGAAGTCCAGATAAAAGGCGTATTCTTCCTAGTTAACTTAGTTAAAGGTAAGGCGAGCTGTGAAAATCCCTTAATGAATCTCCAATAATACCCCGCCAATCCTAGGAAACTCCTGATCTCTGTCACTGAAGTTGGTCGCTCCCAATTCATTACTGCTTCTACCTTAGCAGGATCCACAGCTATTCCTTGCTTGCTCATTACGTGACCGAGAAACTTCACCTCACTCTTCCAGAACTCGCATTTAGATAACTTAGCATATAACTTTCTATCTTTCATAAATTGCAGCACAGTTCGCAAGTGATCAGCATGCTCCTCCTCGGTCTTAGAGTAAACAAGAATATCATCAATGAAGACAATAACAAACTTGTCCAGGTACGGTCGGAAAATCATGTTCATATAATCCATGAATACTGCCGGAGCATTGGTTAGCCCGAAAGACATCTGATAAACCACTATTTTATGGTTTATCTTGTGCTCAATTAAGTGGTTTTATCAAGTCTTTGCTCACTTATTCATACAATTTGCATGATTTTACAATTCCTTAACAAATTTGTTATATGATTGAAAACTTGCTTTCTGAGCCTTTAAATTGTATATTTTTAACTCCCCTTTATACCACTCGATGCCGTGATCTGTGCGTTAAGTGTTTTCAGGCTTTATAGGGCAGGAATGGCTTAGAGAATGAAGAGGAAGCTTGCAAAAATGGAAGGAGCACAAGAAATAAAGGAGAAAACCAGCGAGGAGCAACGCGCACCCATGAGCCATGTGTGCGCGTGCCTGACGCGCGCGTGATACGCGAAAATGACCAGCGACGCGTACGCGTGACTGACGCATATGCGTGACATGCGCTACCTGCAGAAATCACAGAAAATGCTGGGGGCGATTTTGGGCTGAGTTTGGACCCAGTTTTCAGCCCAGAAACATATACTAGAGCCAGGGGACAAGCAGAGACTCAACACACATTCTCATTCGCATAGTTTTTAGTTTTAGTTTTGAATCTTAGAGAGAAATTACTACTTCCTCTAGGTTTCCTATGTATAGATTTATTGTTTTGATGCTTCTGCTTTGGATATTGAGAAGAGTCACTACCTCCGTTGAAGTCGTTATTATTCTAGTTTGCTTTCTTATTCCTTTACTCTTTTGATTACTTATTAACCCTATTTAAATAAGGATGTTGCATTTTGGAATTTATTAATGCAAAGAACTATTTTTACTTTTAATTAATTTTCAATTCCTATTTTATTTAATTTATCATGTCTTCTTCTTATATTTCTATGAATGTTATATTCATGTCAATGGAGTAGACTCCCAATGTGACTTGGGGGTTGATTAAAAAGAGACCCTTGAGTTGGAATGCTCAAGTGATTAGTTAAATTAGAAGTTGTTGGCTAACTCTCTAGGCACTAATGCTAATCCTTCCCAAGGGAGAGGATTAGGAATTGTGAATAAGAGTTAGCTCAATCACATGACTTTCCTTTATTTAGTAAGGGTTAACTAAGTGAAAACAACAGCCTCTTGATACTATACTTGGGAAAATCCAACAAGGATAGAACTTCCAATTAATCTTTCCCCGGTCAAAGCTTTTTATTTTGAATATATAAATCTCTTTTAATTTATATTGCTTTAATTTACAATTATTTATTTTTCCGTTCTTCAACTCTCAAAATTCCTCGGAAAATTCCTGACTGATAAAATAGCACCCTTTTGTCAACTCGTTGGGAGACGACCTGGGATTTCTACTCCCAGTATTTTCATTCTAATTTTGTGACAACCCTTCTAAATTGATAAGCGGAATTTCGTCGGTTAAGAACTGTACTTACAACGCTGTTCTTACTATAATTTCTTAATTGGCTGATTTCCGCCTCCATCAATTTTTGGCGCCGTTGCCGGGGAGTTGCAATAGCGTGCTAAATTATTAGTTGGTGTAAATATTTTTAATTTTTCAATTTTTGCATATTTTATTTTATTTTATTATCATGAGCTGCATGTTTCTTTCATTGAATGACGTGTTCGCTGTCTGATCCGAGCTTAGCCGCGTTTGATCCTGAAAATGAAAGAACTATTTCACGTATTAGGCGAGCTCGGCGTCGGTTAGCCTCTGAGGGTGGTGAAGTGGTTACTACCAATTCACCAGTCTCTTCTGAAGGCGAATCTGAAGTGCCATCTGAGGAAGAAACAAGCTCTTTTACTACTGATTCTTTTGATTTACGTGCAGGTAATATGGCGGAGCCCAGAAGGATTACTCTGCAGGAAGCAGGCGCTCCAAACTTTACACCGCAACCGTATCAAGTGCGTCACCCAAATCTGGCTCTAGATTTTGAACTGAAGACTGCGTTAATCAACCTAATACCCAAGTTTCATGGCTTACCTGCTCAGGACCCTATCAAGCACCTCAGAATTTTTCAGATAGCCTGTTCTACTGTTAGGCGTCATGGTGCAGATGAGACTTCTATTCTGCTAACCGCCTTCCCATTTTCTCTTTAGGAAAAGGCGAGGGAGTGGTACTACACTCAACCTGAAGCAGTTGTTACTAACTAGGATACGCTTAGGAGAGAATTCTTGGAAAAATACTTTCCAGCTGAAGTTACTGATAGACTAAGGAAAAAAATTCCCTGCATTATTCAAGGCGAATCAGAGACACTTTATGAGTACTGGGAGCGCTTCAGGAGTCTTCTGGACGCATGCCCCCACCACATGATCGACAAGTTGGTGTTGATCAGCTACTTCACACAAGGCATGAAGCCTCAGGATAAAACTACATTGGATGGTGCGAGTAATGGTTCTCTGAAAAAGTACAAGACCGCGGATGAAACGTGGCAACTGATCAGTGACCTAGCTAAGTCCACTCGGAATGCTAGGCACAGGAACAACCATCCCAAGGCTGTTGCAGATGTTTCTTCTAGCAGTGAGACTACTGCTCTCACACAGACTCTATGTGAGATGACCAACCTACTGAAGCAGATACAGCTGAATCAACAACAACAACCTCAACCTCCCCCACCATAACAGAGTCAATAGTTGGTTCCTCAAAGAGTATGCGGAATATGTGCTGATTATACTCATTACACTGATGAATGTCCGCAGCTCCAACAAGAAGACAACACCTTGGCAGCTACTCACAATTTCTATGACCGCTCGAATCAAGGATACAATCAACAAGGCGGCAATCACAACTAAGGTGGAAACTACAATCAAGGTTGGCAAGACAACTCCAACCAAGGGTGGAGAGACAATTCCAACCAGGGATGGAGAGATAATTCCAACCAGGGATGGAGAGACAACTTCAACAGAGGAGGCAGAGACAACAATAGAAATCAGAGGTGGAACAACAACAATAATAGACAGCAGAACTAAAACCAGCATTACAGAGCACCTCACCAAAGGCAGTCCCAAGCACCTCAGAACAACCAACAGCAGACCCCTCAAATCACTTACCCCCCTTCTTCTTCTAATGATGAGATGCTTCGCACTATGACGTAAGACATTCAGAATACACTTAACTCTACTATGAATGGTCTGAATGCTACTTTACAGGCTCTCGTCTCCCGGATGGATTCACTAATTGCCTCCAATAATCAACTTTCAAGCTCCAGTGCAATTCCTTCTCAATCCTTACCCAACCCCAAAGGTGGCATCAATGCCATCACTTTGAGGTCTGGGACCACACTGCAAGAGAGAAACCATGAGGAGCCAAGCTGAAAGGAGAACATTCAAGTTGAAGATGTTGTTGAGGTAGAAGACGTTGAAGAAGAGGAAGAAGTATAAGACAAGGTTGAAGAAGAAGCAGCTCAACCAGAAAATAGTGCACCAATGGAAGTTGAAGCTACAAGAGATGTCATCCCTATCACCTTTCCACACCTTGCTAGAAAGTCCAGAAAGCAGATGGAGCTCGACCCCAAGATGGTGGAGATCTTCAAAATGGTTGAGGTAACAATTGCCCTTTTTGATGCCATTCACCAGGTACCTAAATATGCGAAGTTTCTAAAGGATTTATGCATGAATAAGGATAGAATACAGGATTTAAAAACTATTCCTCTAGGTAGCTCCATATCTGCTTTAATGGGTACCATACCAGAAAAATGTGGGGATCCAGGGCCATGTATGGTTACGTGTACTATTGGGGTGTAACATTTTCTGACTGCATGTGTGATTTAGGTGCGTGTGTTAGTATAATGTCGTTATCTGTATATGATATTTTGAGACTCCCTCCCTTAAAAAGGTCGGCAGCACGTTTTGTTTTGGCAGATAAAAGCATTATCTCTATGGTTGGAATTGCTGAGGACGTGCTAGTGAGCATTAAGGGGCTCACATTTCCTATTGACTTCTATATTTTGGAGATGCCCCCTAATGACTCAGGAAGACCATCATCCATCTTGCTTGGAAGACCCTTTTTGAAGACTTCAAAGTTCAAGTTGGATGCATTCTCAGGAACTTACTCCTTTGAGATAGATGGCAGAGCAGTGAGCTTCAACTTGGATGAAGCTATGAAACACCCTCTGGAAGATCACTCCATCTTGCAGTGCGACATCATTGATGAGACTGTAGCTGCAGTTTACCAGGAGGAAGTAGAAGAGAAGCACATGGAGCAAGAGGCAAGTGTGGGGACACCCCCTGAGCTTACTGAAAATACCTTGCCACCATCGCTAGCCCCAGATGATCAAGTGCCTAGCCATGAACAGAAAGTGGAGTTAAAGCCCCTTCCATCCCACCTCAAGTATGCTTACCTTGAGGATCATCAGAAGCTCACAGTTATCATTGCAAGGGAACTCACTTCCCAACAGGAGGAGCAGCTACTTAGTGTGCTGAGAAGACACAAGAAAGTAATTGGGTAGAGATTGGGGGATATAGTAGGCATCAACCCTCAAGTTTGTGAGCACAGGACATTTTTAGAAGAGGGAGCAAGGCCTGTCCATCAACCTCAAAGAAGACTGAACCCCACCATCTTAGAAGTTGTCAAGAAGGAAGTGACCAGACTGCTGGAAGCTGATATTATCTATCACATCTCAGATAGCGAATGGGCCAGTCCAGTACAAGTGGTTCCCAAGAAGTCTGGAGTCACAACAGTGAAGAATGAGTACGGAGAGCTCCTGACAACTAGAGTGCAGAATTCATGGAGAGTTTGCATTAATTATAGGCGCCTCAACCAAGCTACTGGCAAGGATCATTACCCCTTTCCATTTATTGATCAGATGCTTGATCGCCTGTTAGGTAAATCACATTACTGCTTTTTAGATGGTTATACAGGCTATTTCAAATTCATATAGCTCTTGAAGATCAGGAGAAGACTACTTTTACATGTCCCTTTGGAACGTATGCATTCAAGAGGATGCCTTTTGGCTTATGTAATGCACCGGCTACTTTCTAAAGGTGCATGATGAGCATTTTCTCTGATCTTATTGAAAGCTGTATGGAAGTTTTCATGGATGATTTTAGCGTATATGGTGATTCATTTAACCTTTGCTTGGATAGTTTAGCTAGAGTATTAGACAGGTGTGTTAGTTCAAACCTTGTATTGAATTTTGAAAAGTGTCATTTTATGGTTAAACATGATATTGTTCTAGGACATGTTGTTTCTAATTCTGGTATTTCTGTAGATCCAGCAAAGGTAGATGTGATTTCTAGTTTACCTTACCCCTCCTCCGTGAGGAAAGTCTGTTCGTTCCTTGGTCATGCAGGTTTCTACCGGAGATTTATCAAGGACTTCAGTAAGGTAGCATTGCCTTTATCTAGACTACTGCAGAAGGATGTTGAGTTCGAGCTGAATGCGGACTGCAAGGAGGCGTTTGATAAGCTGAAGCTTGCCTTTACTTAAGCTCCAATTGTGAGAGGACCCGACTGGAACCAACCTTTTGAGATTATGTGTTATGCCTCCAACCATGCAGTAGGAGCGGCGCTGGCTCAGCGCGAAGGTAAGGATCCTTTTGTAATAGCTTATGCTTCTAAGACCTTAGACGCTGCTCAGTCTAATTATACTACCACTGAAAAAGAGCTTCTGGCTATTGTTTTTGCTCTGGATAAATTCTGAGCCTATTTACTTGGTACTAAGGTGGTAGTGTACTCAGACCATGCAGCTTTAAAATAACTATTAGCTAAAAAAGAGTTAAACCAAGGTTGATACGTTGGATATTGCTGCTGCAAGAATTTGATTTAGAAATTAAGGATAGGAGTGGTTCCCAGAATTTAGTGGTAGACCACTTAAGTCGCCTTGAGCACATTGAGGATGACTCCACTCCTATCAATGAGGCTTTACCATTAGATAGTTTGCACACAATATCTGAAGTAGTCCCTTGGTATGCTCCTATAGCTAATTATCTAATTAGTCATACCTTCCCTCCCAATTTTACTAAGCATCAGAGAGACAAGCTGAAAAGCGAGTCCAAATATTATATATGGGATGACCCATATTTATGGAGGTATGGTGCTGACCAGATAATTAGAAAGTGTGTGCCTCAATCAGAATTTCAGTCCATTTTAGAGGCCTCCCACTCTTCTGAAAGTGGAGGACATTTTGGCCCTCAAAGAACAGCTAGAAAAATTCTAGACTATGGATTCTGGTGGCCCACTCTTTTTAAAGATGCTACTGCCTTCTGTAAATCTTGTTCCCCATACCAATGGTTTGGTAATATATCCAAGAAGGATGAGATGCCCCAACAGCTTATGCTATTTTGTGAAATTTTTGATGTCTGGGGCATTGACTTCATGGGTCCATTCCCAAACTCTAGTGGTTTCTTATATATATTGTTAGCTGTAGACTATGTTTCTAAATGGGTGGAAGTAATTCCTACCCATACTGATGATGCTAACACTGTTGTCTCTTTTGTTAGAAACCATATTATTTGTCGCTTTGGGTCACCATGAGCAATCATGAGTGATCAAGGCACTCACTTTTGTAACAGGAGATTAGCAGGTCTACTGAAGAAGTATGGGATTGTTCACAAAGTAGCAACAGCCTACCATCCTCAGACCAATGGACAAGCCGAGGTGTCTAACAGAGAGATCAAGCACATTCTGGAGAAGATAGTCAAGCCTCATAGGAAGGACTAGAGCACCAGACTTGTAGATGCGCTTTGGGCTTATCGGACAGCATACAAGACATCCATAGGAATGAGCCCCTTCCACTTAGTGTACGGAAAGGCTTGTCACCTCCCAGTGGAGGTGGAACACAAGGCTTTCTGGACTGTACGGGAATGCAACATGGGATTTGAGAAGGCTGGTGCTGAAAGGAAGCTGCAACTGGCAGAACTGGAGACTCTTCGATTCGAAGCATATGACAACTCCAGATTATACAAAGAGAAAGTGAAGGCTGTGCATGACAAGCATATCAAGAGAAGAGAGTTCAGACCTAAGGAGCTAGTTCTTCTTTACAACTCAAGGCTGAGGCTCATGCCAGGCAAGCTGAGATCAAGGTGGGAAGTCCCCTACAGAGTAGAGAAGGAAGAGCCATACGGAGTCTTCCATCTGAGTCATTCTTCAAGTTCCAAATTCATCAAGGTCAATGGACACCGCTTAAAGCTATATCATGGTGAGAAGATGAAGGACAATAAAGAGCTAGAGGTCTTCCTCTTGGAAGATCAACCAACAGAAGCAGATTGAGCTTGTGGACCGTCCAACTTAAGGATGTAAAAGCAAAGTGCTAGGTGGGAGACAACCCACCATGGTATGATCGTTCCGTTTTCATTCCTAGTTTTATTTTCTTTTGTTTTTCCATAGTGTTCATTCATAATTTTTGCATATTCATCTGCATGCTGTATTTTGTATTCTGCATAAAAAAAAAAGAAAGCACACGACGCGCAAGCGTCGCTGACGCGTACGCGTCATATGTGTGTGCGTGAAAAAATAAAAATTGAACAGAGAGTTGGGCAGGAGTGGTGCTGGTGGCGTGCCTTGCACATAACTTAGTCCACACGTACGTGTCCCCCACGCGTACGCGTGACCCTGCAAATCAGCGTAAATGGGTGTATGACCAGAGGGTTATGATAGTGTGGGGCTGGAACTATGCTGGGAGCACAAGCCCCATCACGAGTACTCGTCCCTGACGCGTGCGCGTCATTTTTCCAAAATGGCCATCCACGCGTGCGCGTCCCTGACACGCACGCATCATATGCATTTTTTGCTCTCGTGCGTATCAAACAGAGAGTTGTGCATGCGCAAGATTGCCTTCGCGCCATTCACATAACCACTATCACGCGTACGCGTCCTAGACGCGTACGCATCGCCTGAAAATAGTGCGATCTACGCATACGCGTGATGCACGCGTACGCGTCGCATGCGACGCACAATTTATCCACTTCAGCGCCTGATTTCAAATCTCCTCTCCCCCAATCCTAATTCTTTTCAATCCTAATTATTTCTTCCTTCTTTCTTTCTTCTTCCTTATTCTTTCTTACTTTCTACTAATTTCTTCTTTCCTTCCTCATCTTCTTCATCAAGGTTCTTTTCCTCCTCCCATCTACTTTTTCATTATTTCATTTATTTATGTTTCTTTCTTCTCTATCTTTCTTTTAGCTTACTTATTTATGGTTTTTTTTTCTTTTCTTCTTCATGCATTCTTATGTTGGTATTGGAGTTTTATTTGGGTATTACCTTATTATCTTGACGCTTGGGGTTATTATATGGAGTGGTTTGACAATTGATACTTTAATTTGGATCTCATATACATTTGGATTATATTATTTCTATTCTTATTCTATCTTACTCACTAAGTGTTTGTGAAAAAGCCCTTATGGCATCTTGAACTATATTTTGTTTTACTCTTTTACTTGAATGCCTCTTTTTCACAACCCTTGCACTCCACATGTATTTGGGATTATCATTCACACTTGTCATCATACAAATACTCTCTATATTGGCACATTTAATGATGCTTGAGTTATGCTTCTCATGCCTATTCCTTGCATGCTTTCACCTCTTGCATCTACTTAATTATGAATTGCCGTATTGCTCTTAATTGATGTCTTACCTACATGTTGTAGCTACCATGTATTTGAGCTAACATCTTTCCTTTGGCATTCATTATCACTTGGAATTTTCTCCCTTTCGGTTTTGGTTATCTATATTTAACATTACTCCTTTTTCTTCTTCCTTAGGCATGGGTACCAAGAAAGGAAAAGAGAAGGCCACTGACAAGCCACCGGCTCGGAGAGGAACCGAGAGAACACTGGCAAAGGCACTTCCATCTACCAGTATCAAGCCGCCAATAAAGCGGGTGAAGATGATCATTAAAGTTGATGAATCAGAGAAAGCCTTTCCCACCCGAGACTCTACACGGTTTGCTAATCGTTATTGCGAACAGATGTTCCCCATCCTAGCTGAGAGGAACTACAACAATGAGCATCTACTCATTGTCCCAACACACTTTGTTGATTTTGTGGAGCCTCGAATTGATAGGAGACAGTGGGAATTTTTGAGGAGATAGCCACGGGAGGCCAACTTATCATGGGTAGTGGAATTCTACTCAAACTTCTACTTACCTACTCTGTAGACTGTCTTCGTCCGTCAGCAGCAGGTCCTTGTCTCCGAGAGTGCCATACAAAGAGCACTAGACCTTCTACCTAGTCCAGAGGAATGGGATGCATATCAAGAAGCATATCGTAAACGCCAGATGTATCAGTTCGACTGGGATAGTGTACTTGGAGTTATAGCCCAACCTAGCAGCAAGTGGATCTATGGGCAGCATCGTTCAAAACCCAAGAGCATCTTAGCCCAGTCACTCACCCTGGAGGCTCGCGTGTGGTCACAAATTATGTCCCACTATGTCTTTTCGAGCACTCACGAGTCGACCTTCACAGCAGACATGGCTGTCCTCATCTAGTGCATCCTGACAGAGCAACCCCTCAACCTGCCCCGACACATCTGGGATGCCACGGGAGACGTACAGATAGTGGGTAACCTGCCCTTCCCCTCCTTGGTTTCAGATTTAGTCTCTGCAGCAGGTGTGTCCTCTCGGGCAGGCGACACAAAGGTCATCATCCCTAGAGCCGACCAGTATGTCCCAAATGGGAAGTACATCAGGTCGCCAGTTCCCTCTGTAAGCCAGCCTGCGGGTCCATCTTTGGATACTCCTCCTTCTTCCATTCCACCACCATCCACACCACAAGCACCATCCATCCATCAGATGTTCCTTGATATCCTTGAGCGGTTCGACTGGCAAGACCGGAAAATAGAGCAAATGGAGCACCGTAACAAGCGCATATACAACTATCTGAAGGACTTCATAGTTGGTATACACCCACCTCAAGAACCAAAGGACACCCCAGACTCCCCTTCATCCAATCGTACAGAGAGCCACGGCGAACCAGACACTGAAGGCGACGCTTCCAGCCCTTCCTTTCTCCTTACTGATGGCACGGAGGACCGTGTCAAGCCTTAAGTGTGGGGAGGTCAGTCCTTGACTTCCGGAGGTAACTTCTCTCTCTTAACACTAACATTTGACTTTTTCCTTTGTTAGATAGGATAGATTGCATGTTAATAATTGTTTGCATGTATGTTTTTCTTGGTTAAAGTAATAAGTTTCTTTTCAAGACCCTTTTTTTAGCATTTCACTAATTTAAATTGAAAATTTGTGTTAAACTTATTTGAAGACTGTAATTTGGAACATAGGTTATAGCTAAGAACACACAACCTGTGAGATTTGAGCTTAATTACATGGTTACATTATTTAACCATAATATTTTATTCTTGTATGTTTCCTTCTCTATGATTGTAATCTATACTTTGAGGCCATCATTTGTTATTACCTCACTTATCCCAAATAGCCTACCCTTTCGATAACCTTTGTTTGCCACTTTGAGTCTTTTAATCCCCTTTTGTTCTATATTTTACCACATCACTAGCCTTAAGTGAAAAAATAATTAATTATCCCAAGTGAATCTTTGGTTAGCTTAAGTTAGAGATTGTGTATCAATTAAGTGTGGAGAACTGTGGGAACTTGGGTTGATGAAAGTATACAGTGTTTCATTGACAAAATATTGGAAATTTGGGTACCTACTCATGTGAGACCAGAAAAAATTAAAAATCCATGTGCATTGATATGTTATGTTTACTTTTATATTTTTAATAAAAATAAATAAAAAATATTCAAATAAATAAATAAATAAGGGGACAAAATTACCCCAATGTTAAGTTTAATGAAAGATCAATGCATATGTGATAAAATTAAAGAAAAGTTGATGCATGAGTATGTGATACAAAAGTGGAAATTTTGGGTAACTAGGCATGATTTTAGAGTTACATAGAGTGTGTGTGTGTTTAGGTGAGAGCTTAGGTTAGTCAAAGATTCATATTATAGCTCACTTGGCCATACATATACCATCACCCTTGCCTTAGCCCCATTACAACCTTAAAAAGATCTCATGATGTTTGCATTAGTATACTAAATTTTCGTTGATTGGTTAGATGAAGAACAAAGTTTAGAAAGCATGACTAGAAAAGAGTAGAGTAAATTAACCCTAGACACTTGAGCGATTAGAGTGCATATACACTACCAGTGAGGGTTCAATGCTTGATTCCATGTTCCCTGCTTTCATGAGCTATCTTCTTACAAGTTTACTTGTCTTTTATTGTATGATTTGAATTAGTGGAATCTGGTTTATTTTTGTCTTAAAGAGCTTATTTACTTTTGACCAAGTAGACAGAATCATCTTAGCATATAGTTGCATTCATAGGTTGCATCTCATGAGTCTTACTTTCCCCCATTCATTCCTTTTATCTCCTTGAGCTTAGCATGAGGACATGCTACTGTTTAAGTGTGGGGAGATTGATAAACCACAATTTTATGGTTTATCTTGTGCTCAATTGAGTGGTTTTATCAAGTCTTTGCTCACTTATTCATACAATTTGCATGATTTTACAATTCCTTTCCAATTTTGTTATATGATTGAAAATTTACTTTCTGAGCCTTTAAATTGTACATTTTTAATCCCTCTTTATACCATTCAATGTCGTGATCTGTGCGTTAAGTATTTTCAGGCTTTGTAGGGTAGGAATGGCTTAGAGGATGAAGAGGAAGCTTGCAAAAATGGAAGGAGCACAAGAAATAAAGGAGATAACCAGCCAGAAGCGACGCGCACGCATGGCTCACGCGTGCGCGTGAATTGGAGTTCGCACGACGACGCGTGCGTGTGCCTGACGCGTACGCGTGATACGCAAAAATGACCAGCGACGCGTACGTGTGACTGACGCGTACGCGTGACATGCGCCACCTACAGAAATCGTAGAAAACGCTGGGGGAAATTTTGGGCTGAGTTCGGACCCAGTTTTCGGCCCAGAGACACATACTAGAGCCATGGGACAAGCAAAGACTCAACAGACATTCTCATTCGCATAGTTTTTAGTTTTAGATTGGAATCTTAGAGAGAAATCACTCTTCCTCTAGATTTTCTACACACTCAAAGTTTTTATAATTTATGCTTTTGCTTTGGATATTGAGAAAAGTCACTACCTCCGCTGAAGTTGCTTTTATTCTAGTTTACTTTCTTATTCCTTTACTCTTTTGATTACTCATTAACCCTGTTCAGATACGTATGTTACATTTTGGGATTTATTAATGCAAAGAACTATTTTTACTTTTAATTAATTTTTAATTCCTATTTTATTTAATTTATCATGTCTTCTTCTTATATTTCTGTGAACATTATATTCATGTCAATGGAGTAAACTCCCAACTTGACTTGGGGTTGATTAAAAGGAGACCCTTGAGTTGGAATGCTCAAGTGATTAGTTAAATTGGAAGTTGTTGGCTAATTCTCTATTTACTAACGCTAATCCTTCCATAAGGAGAGGATTACGACTTGCGAATAAGAGTTAGCTCAATCACTTGACTTTCCTTTATTTATTAAAGGTTAACTAAGTGAAAATAACAACCTCTTGATACTACACTTGAGAGAATTCCAACAAGGATAGAACTTCCAATTAATCATTTCCCCGGTCAAGGCTTTTTATTTGATTATATAAATCTCTTTTAATTTACATTGCCTTAATTCACAATCCTTTATTTTTCTGTTCTCCAACTCTCAAAATTTCTCGAAAAACTCCTGACTAATAAAATAGCACCATTTTGTCAACTCGTTGGGAGACGACCTGGGATTCCTACTCCCAGTATGTTCATTCTAATTTTGTGACAACCCTTCTAAATTGATAAGTGGATTTTCGTCGGTTAAGAACTGTACTTACAACGCTGTTCTTACTATAATTTCTTAATTGGCTGATTTCCGCCCGCATCAATTTTTGATAAGATGAAGGCTTGTCACCTCCAAGTGGAGGTAGAACACAAGGCTTTCAGGGATGTACGGGAATGCAACATGGGATTTGAGAAGGCTAGTGCTGAAAGAAAGCTGCAACTGGCAGAGCTGGAGACCCTTCGACTCGAGGCATATGACAACTCCAGATTATACAAAGAGAAGGTGAAGGCTGTGCATGACAAGCATATCAAGAGAAGAGAGTTCAAACCTGGGGAGCTAGTTCTCCTTTACAACTCCAGGCTGAGGCTCATGCCAGGAAAGCTGAGATCCAGATGGGAAAGCCCCTATAGAGTAGAGAAGGTAGAGCCATACGGAGTCTTCCACCTGAGTCATCCTTCAAGTTCCAAATTCATCAAGGTCAATGGACATTGCTTAAAGCTGTATCATGGAGAGAAGATGAAGGACAACAAAGAGCTAGAGGTCTTCCTCTAGAAAGATCCATCGACAGCAGCAGATTGAGCTTGTGGACCGTCCAACTTAAGGACGTAAAAGCAAAGTGCTAGGTAGGAGACAACCCACCATGGTATGATCGTTCCGTTTCCATTCCTAGTTTATTTTCTTTTGTTTTTCCATAGTGTTCATTCATAATTTCTGCATAATTCATCTGCATTAGGCATTTTGCATTCTGCATAAAAAAAAAAAAGAAAGCACACGACACACAAGCGTCATTGACGCATACGCGTCATATGTGTGTGCGTGAAAAATAAAAATTGAACAGAGAGTTGGGCAGGAGTGGTGCTGGTGGCGTGCCTTGCGCACAAGCAAGTCCACGCGTATGCATCCCTCACGCGTACGCGTCACTGGCGTTTTCACCAGTCCACGCGTACGCGTCCCCCACGCGTACGCGTGACCTTGCAAATCGGCGTAAATGGGTGTATGGCCAGAGAGTTATGATGGTGTGGGGATAGGACTATGCAGGGAGCACAAGCCCTATCACGCGTACGCATCCCTGACGCGTACGCATCGTTTTCCCATCCAGGCCACCCACGCATGCGCGTCCCTGACGTGCACGCTTCGTATACAATTTTGGCACATGTGCATATTAGACATAGAGTTGTGCGTGCACGAGGCTGCCTTCGCGCCATTCGCACAACCCCTATCACGCGTACGCGTGACGCGTACGTGTCGCATGCGACGCACAATTTATCCACCTCAGCGCCTTATTTCAAATCTCCTCTCCCCCAATCCGAATTCTTTTCAATCCTAATTATTTCTTCCTTCTTTCTTTCTTCTTCCTTATTCTTTCTTACTTTCTACCACTCTCTTCTTTCGTTCCTCATCTTCTTCATCAAGGTTCTTTTCTTCCTCCCATCTACTCTTTCATTATTGAATTTATTTATGTTTCTTTCTTCTCTATCTTTCTTTTAGCTTATTTATGGTTTCTTTTTCTTTTCTTTTTCCTGCATTCTTATGTTGGTATTGGAGTTTTATTTGGGTACTACCTTATTATCCTGAAGCTTGCGGTTATTCTATGGAGTGATTTGACAATTGATACTTTAATTTAGCTCTCATATACATTTGGATTATATTATTTTCATTCCTATTCTATCTTGCTCACCAAGCGTTTGTGAAAAAGCCCCTATGGCATCTTGAACTCTATTTTGTTTTACTCTTTTACTTGAATGCCTCTTTTTCACACCCTTGTACTCCACATGTATTTGGGATTGTCATTCACAATTGTCATCATACAAATACTCTCTATATTGGCACATTTAATTTTTGATGCTTGAGTTATGCTTCTCATGCCTATTCCTTGCATGCTTTCACCTCTTGCATCTATTTAATTATGAATTGCCTTATTGCTCTTAATTGATGTCTTACCTACATATTGTAGCTACCATGTATTTGAGCTAACATCTTTCCTTTAGCATTCATTGTCACTTGGAATTTTCTCCCTTCCGGTTTTGGTTATCTATATTTCACATTCCTCCTTTTTCTTCTTCCTTAGGCATGCGTACCAAGAAAGGAAAAGAGAAGGCCACTGACAAGTCCCCGGCTAGGAGAGGAACCAAGAGAACACTGTCAAAGGCACTTTCATCTACCAGTGTCAAGCCGCCAATAAAGCAGGTGAAGAGGATCATTAAAGTTGATGAATCAGAGAAAGCCTTTCCCACCCGAGACTCCAAACGGTTTGCTAACTATTATTGCGAACAGATGTTCCCCATCCTGGTTGAGAGGAACTACAACAATGAGCATCTACTCATTGTCCCAACACACTTTGTTAATTTTGTGGAGCCCTGAATTGAGAGAAGACAGTGGGGATTTTTGAGGAGGTAGCCGTGAGAGGCCAACTTATCATGGGTAGCTGAATTCTACTCAAACTTCTACTCCCCTACTCTGCAGACTGTCTTCGTCCGTCAGCAGCAGGTCCCTGTCTCCGAGAGTGCCATACAGAGAGCACTGGACCTTCCACCTAGTCCTGAGGGATGGGATGCATATCAAGATGCATCTCGTAAGCGCCAGATGTATCAGTTTGACTGGGATAGCGTACTTGGAGTTATAGCCCAACCTGGCAGCAAGTGGATCTACGGGTAGTATCATTCAAAACCCAAGAGCATCTCAGCACAGTCACTCACCCTGGAGGCTCGCGTGTGGGCACAAATTATGTCCCATTCTGTCTTTTTGAGCACTCACGAGTCGACCTTCACAGCAGACATGGCTGTCCTTATCCGGTGCATCCTGACAGAGCAACCCCTCAACCTGCCCCGACACATCCGGCAAGCCATGGGACACGTACAGATAGCGAGTAACCTCCCCTTCCCCACCTTGGTTTTAGATTTAGTCTCTGTAGCAGGTGTGTCCTCTCGGGCAGGCGACACGAAGGTCATCATCCCTAGAGCCGACCAGTATGTCCCTAACAAGAAGTACATCAGGCCGCCAGTTCCCTCTGCGAGCCGGCCTACAGGTCCATCTTTGGATACTCCTCCTTCTTCTACTCCACCATCATCTACACCACTAGCACCATCCATCCATCAGATGTTCCTTCAGATCCTTGAGCGGTTCGACCGGCAAGACCGGCAAATGGAGCAAATGGAGTGCCGTAACATGTGCAGATACAACTATCTGAAGGACCTCATAGTTGTTACACACCCACCTCCAGAACCAAAGGACACCCCAAACTCCCCTTCATCCAGTAGTACAGAGAGCCAAGGTGAACCAGACACTGAAGGCGATGCTTCCAGCCCTCCCTTGCTCCTTACTGATGGCACGGAGGACCGTGACAAGCCTTAAGTGTGGGGATGTCAGTCCTTGACTTCCGGAGGTAACTTCTCCCTCTTAACACCAATATTTGACTCTTTTTTCTTTGTTAAATAAGATAGATTGCATGTTAATAATTGTTTGCATGTATGTTTTGCTTGGTTAAAATAATGAGTTTCCTTTCAAGACCCTTTTTTATAGTATTTCACTAATTTAAATTAAAACTTTTTTGTTAAACTTGTTGAAGATTGTAATTTGGAACATAGTTATAGCTAAGAACACACAACCTGTGAGATTTGAGCTTAATCAAATGGTTACACTATTTAACCATAACATTCCATTCTTGTGTGTTTTCTTCTCTATGATTGCAATCTATATTTTGTTCCATTCTATATGTCCATTTTTTAGTGTATTTACATGCTTGCATATGATTGAGGCCATTATTTGTTATTAGCTCACTCATCCCAAATAGCCTACCCTTTCAATTACCTTTGTTTGCCACTTTGAGCCTTTTAATCCCCTTTTGTTCTATATTTTACCACATCACTAGCCTTAAGCGGAAAAATAATTAATTACCCCAAGTGAATCTTTGGTTAGCCTAAGTTAGAGATTGTGTATCAATTAAGTGTGGAAAACTATGGAAACTTGGGTTGATGAAAGTGTACAGTGTTTCATACACAAAATATTGGGAATTTGGGTACCTACTCATGTGAGACCAGAAAAAATTAAAAATCCATGTGCATTGATATGTTATGTTTACTTTTATATTTTTAATCAGAAAAAAAAAACAAAAAAAAATATTCAAATAAATAAATAAATAAGGGGACAAAATTACCCCAATGTTAAGTTTAATGAAAGATCAATGCATATGTGATAAAATTAAAGAAAAGTTGATGCATGAGTATGTGATGCAAAAGTGGGAATTTTGGGAAGCTAGGCATGAATTTAGAGTTACATAGAGTGTGTGTGTGTGTTTAGGTGAGAGCTTAGGTTAGTCAAAGATTCATATTATAGCTCACTTGGCCATACATATACCCTCACCCTTACCTTAGCCCCATTACAACCTTAAAAAGACCTCATGATGTTTGCATTAGTATACTAAATTTTTGTTGATTGGTTAGATGAAGAACAAAGTTTAGAAAGCATGACTAGAGAAGAGTAGAGTAAATTAACCCTAGACACTTGAGCGATTAAAGTGCATATACACTACCAGTGAGGGTTCAATGCTTGATTCTATATTCCATGCTTTCATGAGCTATCTTCTTACAAGTTTACTTGTATTTTATTGTATGATTTGAATTAGTGGAATCTGGTTTATTTTTGTCTTGAAGAACTTATTTACTTTTAACCAAGTAGACAGAATCATCTTAGCATATAGTTGCATTCATAGGTTGCATCTCATGAGTCTTACTTTTCCCTATTCATTCCTTTTATCTCCTTGAGCTTAGCATGAGGACATGCTAATGTTTAAGTGTGGGGAGATTGATAAACTACTATTTTATGGTTTATCTTGTGCTCAATTGAGTGGTTTTATCAAGTTTTTGCTCACTTATTCATAAAATTTGCATGATTTTACAATTCCATTCAATGTCGTGATCTGTGCGTTAAGTGTTTTCAGACTTTATAGGGCAGGAATTCCTTAGAGGATGAAGAGGAAGCTTGCAAAAATGGAAGGAGCACAAGAAATAAAGGAGACAACCAGCGGGGAGCAACGCGCATGCATGGCTCACGCGTGCGCGTGAATTGGAGTTCAAACAGCTACGCGTGCGCGTGCCTGACGCGTACGCGTGATACACGAAAATGACCAGCGACGCGTACGCGTGACTGACACGTACGCGTGACATGCGCCACCTGCAGAAATCGCAGAAAATGCTGGGGGCGATTTTGGGCTGAGTTTGGACCCAGTTTTTGGTCCAGAAACAAAGACTAGAGCCAGGGGACAAGCAGAGACTCAACACACATTCTCATTTGCATAGTTTTTAGTTTTAGTTTTGAATCTTAGAGAGAAATTACTACTTCCTCTAGGTTTCCTTTACATTCATAGATTTCTATTTTTGATGCTTCTGCTTTGGATATTGAGAAGAGTCACTACCTCCGTTGAAGTCGCTATTATTCTAGTTTGCTTTCTTATTCCTTTACTCTTTTGATTACTTATTAACCCTGTTCAGATAAGGATGTTGCATTTTGGGATTTATTAATGCAAAGAACAATTTTTACTTTTAATTAATTTTCAATTCCTATTTTATTTAATTTATCATGTCTTCTTCTTATATTTCTGTGAATGTTATATTCATGTCAATGGAGTAGACTCCCAACTTGACTTGGGGGTTGATTAAAAGGAGACCCTTGAGTTGGAATGCTCAAGTGATTAGTTAAATTGGAAGTTGTTGGCTAACTCTCTAGGCACTAACGCTAATCCTTTCCAAGGGAGAGGATTAGGACTTGTGAATAAGAGTTAGCTCAATCACTTGACTTTTCTTTATTTAGTAAGGGTTAACTAAGTGAAAGCAACAACCTCTTGATACTATACTTGGAAAAATCCAATAAGGATAGAACTTCCAATTAATCTTTCCCCGGTCAAGGCTTTTTATTTTGAATATATAAATCTCTTTTAATTTACATTGCTTTAATTTATAATTATTTATTTTTCCGTTCTTCAACTCTCAAAATTCCTCAGAAAATTCCTGACTGATAAAATAGCACCATTTTGTCAACTCGTTGGGAGACGACCTGAGATTTCTACTCCCAGTATTTTCATTCTAATTTTGTGACAACCCTTCTAAATTGATAAGTGGAATTTCGTCGGTTAAGAACTGTACTTACAACGCTGTTCTTACTATAATTTCTTAATTGGCTGATTTTCGCCTCCATCAACATCACCGTATATTCATAATGACCATATCGTGTCCTAAAAGCAGTTTTCAGAATATCTTCACCTCTAACCCTTATCTGATGATACCCGGATCGCAAATCAATCTTAGAGAACACACCGGCACCCTGTAACTGATCCATTAGGTTGTCGATTCTAGGTAATGGATATTTATTCTTCACAGTAACCTTATTCAGTTGCCGATAATCAACCCACAAGCGCATACTTCCGTCTTTCTTCTTTACCAGCAACACTGGCACTCCCCACAGAGAAACACTTGGTCAGATAAAATGTTTACCCAATAGATCTTCCAGCTGAGCCTTCAGTTCAACCATTTCTAAAGGTGACATCCTGTAAGGAGTAATCGAAATCGGACCGGCTCCAGGCACCAACTCAATTGCAAATTCAACCTCCTAGTTAGGTGGAAATTCATTAATATCATCCGGAAACACGTCTGGAAATTCACATACAACTGGAATCTGCTCTAAACTCTGATCATCACCTGATACTCTCGCAGTTAATAACATAATACCCTGACATTCAGTTCCAGAACAATTTACTATCATAGAGTTCAAATAGTAATTATTCACCACAACCGGCGCTTTCGACCCTTCCGGCATAAACTGTACTGACTTCTCAGAACAATCAAGCAAAATATGATTCTTGGATAACCAATTCAATCCCAAGATGAGATCAAGACCAGTCATCGGCAAACAAATCAAATCATGCACAAATTCATGTTGTACTCGAAATGGAACTTGTGGACATCCTAATCTAGTCACCATGGCTTCATGAGTAGTGTTATGCACTTTCAAATCATAACCTAAAACCACCATCCTCAATCCTAATTCATTAGCCTTTTCAAATGCAATAAATGAATGAGTTGCTCCTGAATCAAATAAAGCATTTAAGATTTTACCATCTATTTAACAGTTACCTCTAATCAGTGTCTCAGATCCCTCAACACCTGCTGTAGAAGTGCTATACACTCTCCTTGGTTGTTGTACCCTACCAGTTTCATACTTCTTTTTCTCCGGACAATTACTGGCCAAGTGCCCGGGCTGTCCACAAAAATAGCATACCCCAAGTCCTGATCTGCATGGAACTCCAGGATGATACTTCCCGCACCTCTGACAGTTCAAATCCTGTTGTGGCTACTTCCCAAACCTTCTTCCTTGATTAACATTAGTATTCGGCCTTCTGTAATTGCCCTGGCCTCGATTCTGCTGTGGGACAAAGCCTCCACGCTTGAAATTCCTACATCTCAGAGCAAAGTTTCTTCCTGAAGTCTTTTGAAAGGGAACCCTCAAACTTCCTTTCTCTGCTGCCGCTTTCCTCACACATTCCTCAGCCACCCTACTCTTATTCACCAATTCAGAAAATACTCTGATCTCCATTGGGGCAACGAAGCTAAGAATATCACTCCAAAGACCTCCCTCTTATTTAATACATTTTCACTAAGCAAAATCTTCAGGCGCACCTTGATAGATATGAGAAAAGCTACATAACTCCTTAAACCTACTAGTATACTCAGTAACGGTCATTTGGCCCTACTTTAATTTCATCAATTCAAGTTCCTTGGCATTTCTGTCTGAACTAGGAAAGTATTTCTTATAGAACTCTGTTCGAAAGACCTCCCAAAGAATCACAGCGCCATCTGGCTGCAGGATACGTCGTGTCCCCTGCCACCAATACTGAGCCTCACCTTGCAGCTGATAAGTTCCAAACTCAACCCATTGCTCCTCAGGAACCTGTTGAGCCTACAGTGCCCGTTCCATTGCCTGAATCCAATTGTCTGCATCAGTGGGATTTGAGGTTTCCCTGAAGGTCGGAGGGTGAACTTTCATAAATTTCGCAAGTGTCATAAGGCCTTCTTCGTCATTATTATTCCCGTGATTACCCTGGTTTATCTGATTACCCAATGCCTCGGCTGTCGCCTGCATAGCTGCAGCCATATTTCCCAGAGCAGCCATAAAGTCTATTGGATCATTCCCTGCCAGGCCAAGAGTAACGGTGCCTATCCTACCTCTACCTCGCACGCGACCGCGTCTGCGAGTCGACATCTGGTCCCTATACACACCAAACAAGTGATATTAAGTTTATCAGTCTCAATATCGCATGTCTAATGCTTTAAGTTCCAAATACATGCTCACAAACGTTTATACCATATATATCAGTCAGATATCCTAATAGCACATTAACACATATACAGAGAATGCACAGATGCAAAATCAGTCCATCTTTCAGGCTCAATAGGAACAAACTGCTTTGATACCATAATGTAACACCCTACCACACAGAGATTTATGCTTAAGTTGTAAAACAGAGGTGATGTGGTATTATGACCTCTAAAATAAAAAGTGTACATATAATAGCAGAAAGAATATAATAGACTAGGAGCTTTGAAGAACAGAAGAAATAAAAATCGCAAAATAAAAATGCAACGCTCAGAGAACGAGTTAACTTGCGTACTAAGAAAACTACAGCTATCAGTTATAAGATCACAAAAGTATGAATAGAGGGCCAAAGATACAAAATAAAAAGCTCCTAACTCAGCCTACGAATTTAAAGCTGGCCGGAGAATATATATACACATATATATACATATCCAAAATCCAAATTTACATAAACAAAATCATGTCTCTCCATCAGCCTCTAAGAGGGTCAAAAGGATCAAGTCATGCGGAGAGGAAACTAAGTACGTATATATACATAACAGTACAACAAAATAACCCGATAACCACTTCGCTTCAGAAGTCCAGATGCCTAGCGAGGTGCCTTTCGACCTGCATCTGAAAAATAACAACATAGTATGGGGTGAGAACCAGAGGTTCTCAATATGGTAAAGGTGCCACACATATAAGATATAGGGTCCTGGGAATGCCAGAGGCAATCCTAGAACGCCAGAGGCAATCCTAAAATGCCGACACTCAGATTATTAAGCTTAAAGTATTAAATAGAAACCATAAAAGGTAGTTTTCTAAGAGTATCTAAGCCTAACTTAACTTAATCTTTAATCTAGTCTTACCGCCTTTCCTCCGTACCTCCATCTCCGACAACATATCACAGATAAATAAACAGATAAAGGCAAACACAAGAAGGTTACAAGTACTGCAGGTAGCAAATATACAGTTAACATAGCAAATACACTTAGGCACACCCAGTTAATGCACAAACAAGTAATTTAAGTAATATGCACATGATGCATGCCTGTCCTATGGCTGATGAGTCTCATCTGTCGGTTATCAAGCCAACTCGACAAGTCCGGTTTGCTAAACCTTTGGACTGTCCCCCGACGCGTATCCCTATGAGTCTATGCATAGCTTTTTCTCTCATATATATATATATATATATATCAAATCGCTCAATGAGGGTACCATTCCCGGAAATTTATAAGTGCCCGGTCACCCTTACGTCGTAGGGTCAATAGAGTATCGAGTTTTTGACCTGGTACACGTGGTGGCAAGCCACGGTACTTTACCCAGGGAATCTCGTATCTCAGATCATTTGATTATTCAAGCCAAATATCATACATAATCATTCATAGCATTTTCATATCCAATTCATCACTTTTTTAGCTTTACTTCACCTCCAAGTTATCCTCTTTTCCTAACTTCATCTAACTATCAGGTTTAATACTATTATTTATGACTAAAAGAACGAAAATAGAGGTTCAAAAGTTTGAAATATAGTTTAAAACTCAGAAAAATCATGTTTGCTGAAAAAGAGGCCACGCGTACGCATGGGAGTGTAAAAATGCAACTCTCGCACGCATCTTTTTGTCATGCGTACGCGTGAATATGAATGCTGATCCATTATGCGTACGCATAGGGCTACTCGCGTACGCACAATCAAATATCCCATGACCACGCGTACGCGTGGACGTACATTTCTCCAAAAACCTGATTAGGCAGAAAGCTACAGAATTACAAATTTTTAACCAAACTTCCGACGCACATAACTTAATCATTTTAAATCGTTTTTCATCCGTTCTTCAAACGGCATAAACTTCAGGAATCCAATTTTCATTTAAAACAAGTTGGAAACAAATTGAGGGTCCGAAATTCAAGTTATAGCTCACCGAAGTTCAGTCCAAAACTAAATTTTGCAAAATTCCCCAAACCTCACTTTCATTCAAAAGTTCCATTCTATTCACTACCAAACCTACCAATTCAACTCAACATACCCTTCCTCATCACCATATCAATCACCACAATAATCATACTTCAAATCATCAACAAATTCATCAAATCACCACTAACCATCAAGCATCATCAACCATAAATTTACATTCTCAAACCTTTAATAAACAAACTTATCAATTCACTAATTAGTTAACAAACACGAAACCAAATCAACTAGTTAACAACATACTGAGCAATAATTATATACACATACATTCCAACCTATCCTATAGTCATCTTGTAAACTCCGCAAAAATCGATAAATTATTAGTTAATAAATTGAATTTTAATTAGGAAAGCTAAAAATGCAAAACTAATAACAGAATAGGATAGAGCTCGTCAAAAATGAGAATTTTGATACCAATTTTGAAAATTTGGCCCAAAATCGGACCAGAAGGGCTGAACTGGTTGAACCGGGGCCCAAACCGGGCCCGTGGGTCCAACCGGATCCAAACACTTAAATGAAACAGCAGCTTTCTTCTTTCTCATTAGCTGCTGGATGCCATAACAGAAAGGGAGAGGAGGAGAGCTCCCTAACCCTAACCAAATACTCCAACCACCATATCTTCCTCGTTTGAGCTCCGATCGCCGCACCGTTTGCGACCATGCGCTCAGCGCGTCGAGCTCTACCTTTTTATCCGAACAATTTTACCGGTAAGACTCATATTTGGTTCAGATTCTCTATCCCTCTTTCTTTGGTAAACTTGAAAACCTATGGTGAATCTTGTCCAATTTTTGTGTTCTAGATTCAAGTTAGCTTCCGGAACTTGTGGGATCAAGCTATTGAGCATATGGGTATGGTAAGAATATCCTAACCCTATCTCAATCTTGTATTTATGATGGGAAAACTGAAATTAGAACATGTATATGTATTAGGTGTAGATTAAGTGGGTATATAAGCATTGGAATTGACTTGGGAGTAATTGGAGGCTTGTTGGTGATCAAGCTTGGTTTGGGGGATATTTTAATTGAGCTTGGAGGGGCTGTAATTTTGAGTTGTTAGGCTGCCTTGGGTGAACCAAGTGATCGGCCAAGGTATGGTTTAAGTTTCGCACGTTTAATATTTACGGTGTTGTGAAAACTTAGGTTAGAAGAACCATAGGTAAGTTGAATTCGTTAATGGCATTTAATGAGTAGCTTTGTATTGTTGTTAGTATAATTGTTGATGAACATATATTGGAATTATGAGACATTGAGGTTATTAATTTTATGCTCTTGGACTTGCTTATAATGGGTTGTGTTCAAGCTTCCTCCAAGTTCCAATATCCACAATTTCAAGCTCTAATTATTTATTCACAACCTAATACACATTCAAAACACATCTATACCCAATTTAATACCCAAAGCTCAAATTTAGTAAAATTAAAATGAAATTATGGTATCCTCACCTTACCCAAGTTTCATATAAGCAAGAGTGAACGTTTTCCTCAAGCTAATTGGATCCTAAAACATCAAAAAGTAAAGGAATTCAATACCCCTACAATATTTTCGAAAATTGGGAGAAAGGAGTGGCTGAGAGTGATTAATATCTTACCTATGAAATTATTCCAGTAAAAACATAGAGCTCGACGCGGTGGTTGCGTGGCCGCAAATGGTGCGGCGATCGGAGCTCGGATCGGGAAGTTACGACATTTTAAAATTAACGTAAGGGTTTATACCCTTCTCCTCCCCTTGCTGTTCAACGCAGCTTCTGTTGCATCTTGGGAGAGGAAACGAGCTTTGGCTCATTTAAAGGTTGGTCCGGTTGGGCCCACGGGTCTGGTTTAGGCCCGGTTCAACCGGTCCAGTCCGTTCAGTCCAATCTTGGGCCGAATTTCTTGAAATTAGTGTCAAAATTCTCGTTTTGATGAGCTATATTCTAATTTAATATAATATTCATGTTTCTAATTTTCTTTATTAAAAACTAATTTATTGACTAATTATTTACTAATTTAACGGAATTTACAGAGAGAAAGAAAGAGAGAGAGAAAGAGAGACTCAAAATTCCTAATCCTCATTTGTATAATCCTTCTTTAGTTCATAGATTTCTAGCGTCATCCATACTCCATCTAACCTCTCTGCAACCACCCTATCGTCACTCTCCCGTCTCACCGTATTGTCACCCCTCACCGTTCCATCACCTTTACCGTGTCGTTCTTTATATTTGTGGCGTTCCTTTTCACAACTCTATCGTCGTGTCCATTCTCCTCTCTGCTGCTGCATCCCCTACCTTGTTCACTGTTCTGTGCTCTGCCTCGCCATGGCGTCCCCCACTGTGTCATTTTGAAAGTCACCATCTTGTCGTTTAGACTTTTTATATAAAATCTTACTATTTTTGTATAGGATAGATACTTTCACCTCTATTCCTATAGAAACTAATAATTAGTCAAAACTATTAGAGA
The DNA here is from genome assembly GCF_003086295.3 of Arachis hypogaea. Lineage (NCBI taxonomy): Eukaryota > Viridiplantae > Streptophyta > Magnoliopsida > Fabales > Fabaceae > Arachis > Arachis hypogaea. Next base: position 27,778,791 of record NC_092049.1, read on the forward strand.
GATGAGGAATGGGGTCTAGGAATAAGGCCCTGTAGAGAATGGGGATGGGAAGCAATATTCCCCTACGGCAGAAAACAGGAACGAAAATAGAGAGCAAATCTAGAGGCAGGGATGGGAAACAGGGAGGCATTCCCTGCCCCTGCTCTGCCCCGTTGACATCCCTAAGCGAGGGAATATGAAGGTACTAATTGCATAGCATCGTATGGATAATGAATGTATTTGTTAGTAAATCAAATTCATAGGATTCAATTTTTTTCTTGCCAAATGCTTATTATTATAAATCAATTGTGAATGACACGATTTAGCAGTATTCTGGCTTTTCTCTTGATAAATCAACTTTGATTAATTCGATTTATTGTGTTTCGATTAAATCGAATTTGATTGATTCAATTTATATGTAAATAAACATAAATTAAAACAAGTTGATTCGATTTATATAAAAGATATTTAAGACATAGCGTGTAACCTATTTGTGTTTAAGATATCTATATAATTTTTAACCCTAAACTATTTATTCATGTGAATTACCAGAAAATTAGTTACTCAACCTTTGTTATTTTCTTTTAATTTTAAAAATTATTATTTTTGACACATTGAACGATTTTGTTGTTGATAGTAAAGTTTTTTACATTCAAAAAAGAAGTTCTCTTATGAGAATGTGAATGTTCTCTCTTGTGAATCCGTCTGAATGGGTGAGTGTGACAGACTTTGTCATCATCATTCTTGTCATCAATAACAAAATCATAAAGCTCGAAATACTAAAACAGATAATGTTCATAAATAAATAGACTGAGACATTATAGATAATATAAAAGTCATTGTCCAAATTAGTGTGTCACCAAAGGACAATAAACCCATTAGAGGTAGAATGTGAAGTACTGAAGTAGGAGTCTTTAAATTTAAACTAATCTAAATTAAACTGTTTATTTAATTTAATTCAAATCAAAAATCAATTAAAACTGCATGAATTTGAATATAAATAAATTTTATTTTTGACAAACTGCATGAATTTGATCGGATTTCGAATTAACTTTTTAAAATCGATCCAATCCAATTTAAATAGCATAATGTAATATAATATAATTATTTTATTATTATATTTAAAACTTTATTTATAATATATTAAATTTGTTATATATTTTTATCTTATTTATACATTATTATTATTTAATAAATATTTTATAAATTTAATAATGAGATTTATTTATTTATTTTAACTAATCTATAATTTTTTATTATATTATTATTAGCTTTTCAATATACTATTAGAACTTGTTGTATCATTATTAGTTATAAATATAATGTTAAAATTTATTATGTATATTAAATTTTTTAATTTATAAAATCACAAATCTAATCCAAATCACTTGAAATTAAATTGGATTGTCTAAAAAAAATATTCAATCCAAACTACACTGTATATAAAATTAAGATTTGAAAAGGATAAATTTTTGGCACAAATCAATCCAAACAAAAAATAAAGTATGTCTTATAAAGATGTAAATATCTCTCTCTTGTTTACATGTTTTGATAGTTGAGTGTGGAGGATATTATTAGAAACAAGAGACTGAGAGAATAATATGAAAAGTGTATTATTTAGTTGTGTGTGGAGGTACAATATACAAGGGGTATTTATAGGTGCTAAATGAATCAAAGTAATAAAGACATAGAATCCTACAATTAATGTACAGATATGCTATATAAATATAGACGATGCTAATTGATCTAAATTGATTATATTGATTCTCTAACATCCCCCCTCAAACTCAAGTGGGAGCTAAGGATACCAATTTGAGTTTGGATAACAAAGTCCGAAAGCGAGTCGGGTGATGAGCTTTCGTGAAGATATCAGCAGTCTGATCCAATGTCCCAACGGCAATGAGACGAACAGCATCAATAAGGATACGTTGTCGAACAAAGTGACAATCAATCTCAATGTGTTTGGTGCGTTCATGAAACACATCATTATGGGCAATCTGAATAGCACTGCGGTTATCACAAAAAACATCAGTAGGAGACGACTGAGGAGTACCCAGATCTTTGAGAAGCCAACGAACCGAAATAACCTCAGCAGTGGTGTCAGCGAGGGCACGGTACTCAGCTTCTGTGCTTGAGCGAGCAGTGAATGTTTGCTTCTTAGCACGCCAAGAGATGAGAGTGTCGCCAAGAAACAAACAGTAACCAGTAGTAGAACGACGATCAGTGGGATCACCAGCCCAATCAGCATCAGAGTATGCCTGAAGGGTCAAAGAGGAATGGGCAGAAAAATAAAGGCCATGAAATAGAGTGCCTTTGACATACCGAAGAATGCGAAGAACTGCCGCATAGTGAGTAGTACGAGGAGCTGACAAGAACTGGCTGAGGACATGAACCGGATAGGCAATGTCTAGTCGGGTGACAGTCAAGTAGACGAGACCTCCAACTAACTAGCGATAAAGTGTCGGATTATCCAAAACAGTGCCATCCATAGGGGTAAATCGAACATTAGGCTCAAGATAAGTAGACTCAGTGCGACTATCTGTAATCCCAGCGCGAGCAAGAAGATCTGAAGCATACTTAGCCTGAGAGAGATAGATGCCATCATCGGTGGAGATGACCTCGAGACCAAGAAAATAGCTGAGAGAACCAAGATCTTTCATCTCAAAGGTACGGTGAAGTGAGGCCTTGAGATCAGAGATACCATCAACATCATTCCCAGTAATTATCATGTCATCAACATACAGAAGTAGAAGAACAACTCCACGTTCGCTTTTACGAATGAAGAGCGCATTCTCATGAGGGCTAGAAGTAAAACCAAGACTGCATATGGTAGTGCTGAACTTGTCAAACCATTCACGAGGAGCTTGCTTAAGTCCATAAAGTGCCTTGCGAAGGAGACACACCTTATTAGAAGGACAAGGATATCCCGGAGGTGGTTTCATATAGACTGTCTTTTTCAAATCCCCATTAAGAAATGCATTCTTCACATCCATCTGACTGAGAGACCATTTTTTAACCGCGGCGATGGCAAGAAGAGCTCTAACAGACGTAAGACGAGCGACAGAGGCAAAAGTCTCTTCATAATCAATACCATACTCTTGCGTACAACCTTGAGCAACCAAACAGGCCTTATAACGGTCAATAGAGCCATCAGAGCGAGTCTTGATCTTGTAGACCCATCTACTACCCACAACTTCCTGATCAGAAGGAGGATCAACCAGATCCCAGATGTGTGCCTTTTCAAGTGCCTGTAATTCTTCTTGCATTGCTTGTTGCCAATTTGGATTTGAGGAGGCTTCTCTGAATGTCTTAGGTTCATGTTGATGAAGAATAGTAGAAAAGCAATGGTAATCAAGAAGATGAGGAAGTGGATTCCTTACCCTAGAAGAACGAGCGGGAGGAGGAGGCATGACGGTAGGAGCAGGATCATCGTCCGGTCTGGAATCATCGGGAGATGGAGAAGGCGGAGGAACAGGAGGCTGTGGAGGGTCACTCGAGATAGAACCTGTAGAATCATCACTAGGAAAAAGATCAACATTGGGGTTAGTGAACAAAGGTGACTGAGTAGTAGGAATCGACTCAAAGGATGAGAACCGAGAAAACATGTGGTGCTCCCAGAAGACAACATGATGAGATATACGAATACGTTTAGAGAGAGGATCCCAACAACGATAACCCTTGTGTTCAGTGCCATAACCAAGAAAACAACACATACGAGCCCGAGGTTCAAGTTTACTATGTTCATGAGGCTGAAGAAGAACAAAACATACACAACCAAAAACTCGAAGAGAACTATAATCTGGGGGGTATGATAAAGACGCTCAAAGGGAGTAACATTACCAAGAACAGAAGAAGGGAGTCTATTGATAACATGAACGGCAGTAAAAACAGCTTCACCCCAAGTACGCTCAGGACACGAAGAAGAAAGGAGCATTGCACGGACGGAGTCAAGAATGTGACGGTGTTTGCGTTCAGCTCTACCATTTTGTTGAGACGTACCAGGACAAGAAAACTCAGACAGAGTACCCTATTCTGCAAGAAAGGCTAAGAGTTTGGAATCACGGTATTCCATAGCATTATCACGTCGGAAGACCTTAATGACCTTGGAAAACTGAGTTTTAATCATAGTAGCAAAGTTGATATAGATCTGAGGTAACTCATGGCGATTAGTCATCAAATAAACCCAAGTAAAACGGGAATAATCATCAATGAAAACGACAAAGTATCGAGCTTCGCCCATAGAGGCAGTGGGAGCGGGGCCCCAAACATCAGAGTGAATGATATCAAAAGGAGAGCAAGCAAGAGATGAATTATTGTGAAAAGATAAAGCAGGTTGTTTGGCAGTTTGGCAAGAAATGCAATCAAAAGATTCATTTGGAACCTGACCTAAAACACCTTGAGACACAAGAGGACGCAGTTTTCCTAAGGAGGTGTGGGCAAGACGTTGATGCCATAAGTGAAGGGTAGAGGGAGAAGAAGCAGCACAGAGATTTGGTACAGGAGGAATATGAAGACTTTCGAGTTCAAACAACCTTCCGACCTTACGTCCAGTCCCGATGATTTGTCCCGTCCGAGGATCCTGTACACGACAACCAGAAATAGAAAAGGTGATGTCAAAACCCAAATCAACAAGTTGACCAACAGAAATAAGATTGAAGTGTAATTTGGGAATGTAGTAAGTATCTGGAAGATTAAGAGATGACTGGGATATAGAACCCTTGTGTGTTGCGTGCAAAAGGGAGCCATTTGCAGTATTGACAGAAGGTCCATTTGTAGTTGTAGACATGGACGAAAAAATATTACACAACGGAGACATGTGATTAAAGCAACCCGAGTCAAAGTACCATTTAGAATCACCTGGAGGGGTTGATAAAACAGCAGGAGTATTACCAGAAACAGAGAGAAGATGTTGTAGAAGAGATGCAATATCAGATAGAGAGACAGGAGACGGGTTGAAAGGTGCAGAGGGGGTAGGTTCAGTAGTAGCAGCAACAGTAGAAGCAGGCGCAGGACGTGGTGGACGAGTAGGGCAGGTAGTAATCAAATGTCCCGAGAGCTTGCAATAACGGCAGAGCAACTGTGAACAATGGTAGCTAATATGCCCTTTCTGGTGGCATGTCTGACATTCAACAGAGGGGCAGACGGAGAAAAGGTGCCCAAAACGGTTACAGTTTCGACAGAATGTATCCTTTCTGTCTGTGGCAACAAAAACATCCGACTTTTCCATAACAGTAGTCACACAAATCAAAGAGAGGAGAGAAAACTGCAATTTCGAAGCAGAAAATGAGAAAACGGAGCGCGGAATCGGAAAGAGCTCACCAAAAAACCTTAGGGAGGGTCCCGCTTGTCAGCCACGTCAGCGCCACGTCAGCAGTGACGTCAGCGCCACGTCAAGGCAACGGAAACACGTGACAGCCCGTGAGAGGATGAGGAGGACGAGCTGGCGTCGAGGTGGCAATCGAGTCAACGGGCGGGCCGGGTCGGGTCAGGAGCGGGTGCGCGGGTCGCAGGGAAGGCTGGTGGCGTGACACGTGGCGGCTTCAGGATCGTGGGATCAACAGCAAGATCCAACGGCTACTGAAGCATCTCGGGGGAGGATCAATGGAGGTGGACAGCGAGCTTCCAGCGGCGCGTGGCAGCGCGTCCGGGGGCGTCTGGCGGCGATCTCAGCGGTGTTGGAAAGCTGGCGACGAGAGGATCACAACGGTGCCGGAGGTGACGAACCAAAGCGTCGGAAACAGGTCGAAAAAGGCGAGCAAAGAGGCACAGGTGGAAGTTGGAAGAAAGAGCAACCTGGTCGTGACAGCGTCTTTTGGCGGCGCGTGGAGGCGCGTCTAGCGGCGGATGGCGGCGGTTCTGGTTGCGTTGGAATCACGGAGACAAGACGAACAAGATGGTTATGGGGGTGACGAACCAAAGCGTCGAAAAGAGAACGAAAAAGGAGGCCAAAGAACACTGCCGGAAAGGAAAAACAATGGGGCTATGAACTAATATTCATTGAAAAAAAAAACCTAAGCTCTTGATACTATGTTAGAAACAAGAGACTGAGAGAATAATATGAAAAGTGTATTATTTAGTTGTGTGTGGAGGTACAATATACAAGGGGTATTTATAGGTGCTAAATGAATCAAAGTAATAAAGACATAGAATCCTACAATTAATGTACAGATATGCTATATAAATATACACGATGCTAATTGATCTAAATTGATTATATTGATTCTCTAACAGATATTACCAACTCCCTTATCATCAAGAACAAAACTATAATACTCCAAAAGATTGAAATATTACACTACTTAATATTGTGAAAGTTTTTAATTCAGTAATGCTTAAGGTGAATGCTAATGCGCTCCAAAAAAAATTAAAGAGTGCAACACTTCTTAAAAATTAATTTGTTATTAAAAGTAAAGAAAAAAGAAAAATAAAAATAAAAATAAAAATATCTTATATTTAATATTTTAAATTTTAATTTTAAATCTTAAATTATAAATCATAAATAATAAATTTAAAAATTAACTTATTAATATAAAATATAATAAATAAATAATTAAAATTTATTTAATTAAAAAAATATAACACTTTTTATTTAGTAAGAATCGTTCAAGTTAAAAAAATATTTAATCCTTTATTTTTTTTATTTTGCCATCATATATCCTCTGGAGTCAAATTGCATATACCTTCTAGCAATGGTAATGCCTTTTGCTGGTACATTTCATCAATCTATTGTGAGTTCTAAGTGTATAAAACAGGGATTTATCTATAATAGAAAAGTAAAAATTGGATCTTTAGAAAACAAGGTCTTAGATTTTACATTAGTGGTGGCATTACAAAAAAAAAAAATTTATTCGGATACACTTAAAAAATGTAGCTAAAATTAAAAAAAAATGATGTCTTAAACAAAAATTACGTTTTTAAGATTCAGAAACGTTTTTTTAAAAAATGTCTATATAAATGTTGTTTATTCTCAAAGACTACATTTTTCTATATTAAAGACTATGTTTTTAACATTTAAAAATAAGGTACGTTTTTCAAATAATTAGAACATTCAATCTTTATAAAACCATACCATTATCTATGGTATTTAAAAGTATATCCCAAAAAGTATGGTAAATTAGAACATTTAATCCTTATGTATTTAAAGGTTTAATTTTTTTTATATATTATGCAATAACTATTAATAACATTAATTCGATATTACAATATATATGATAGAAAATATCAACAAACTACAATATAATAATATAATTTTTGTAACTTATATAATAATATAATTATGAATAGAACGACTAATATTGTAAATTAAATTAGACAAAAATATATATTATTATTATCGTAATGGAATAAATTAGAGACATTTAATTAAGAAACATCATTAATTTTGTATCTAACTCTTCTTATTATACAAAATCTCTGTTTATAAGACTTATTTTTCATTATATCTAGATTAGATAAAATTATCTTATTAATTGCATTTTAATTTTCCAATTATATGTCAGAACTAATTTTTTTTATCTAAAGTTAATGTAAATAATAAAGAATAAAAAAATATTCACATCAAGTCATCTTTTTTTACCAATAATATGTTAATCATAATCTCCTCTAAAAGTTTAAATTTTATAAATATAATTGAATAATTTTAATAATTAATGAAATTATATAATAATCCAAGATGAAAATTAATAAATTTTATTTATTAAATTATATATATAAATAGTACATATAAAAATATGACTATTAAAATAGATATATAATTTAGTATTTTTACTTTAATACTTAAAGGATATTTTATCATTTTTGTAATAAAATTGAAATTTTAGCCTTTTCATACTCAAATTAAAATTATAATGTATAATATAATCAAACATAGTTAAACCTGTAAAAGTTTTATGTAGGGTCTTTTAGTTATTTAAAATGAAGTAAAATGGTATTTTATAATTTTTAATGTCTAATAGCATAAAAAAATATGAACTAATTATACAAGTCTTTATTTTAGTTTTCTTAAAATTAATGTTAAGACGTGGTTATGTTATTTTAAAAAATTATCAAGTAAATAAGGAATGAAGTAATAGTAAATAATAGTGAGTAATGAAATAATAATTAATTTTATTTCAGAACAAAATACTAATTGTAAGAAGAAAATTAATTCTTTAAGAATCTTAATTAAAAGCCACTCTAAATATATTGCCTAAATAGATAGATATACAACAATAATAAAAATAATAATTATATTCTAATAAAATTAATAATTCTTTATTGAAAAAAATTAAATATACGTATTCAAATTACAGCTTAGAATTACAGTTTTCAGTTTCGACTTTTAAGGATCATTTTTGTTAGGCCCATAACCTAATATTATTATTATTGTCGTAATATTTTTTTTTATCAAAGATAGGAGACTCGAACCCGCAACCTCTTAATTGAGTATGGGGACACTATGCCATTTAAGCTATAACTCATTGGCTATTATTATCGTAATATTGACAATAAGGACTATGATAATAATGTAACACCCTACCACCCAAAACTTTACGCTTAAGTCGTAAAATAGAGGTGGCGAGGTATTACGACTTCTAAAAAATAAAATACATACTTATAATAGTAGAAATAATATAATAGACTAAGAGTCTTGAAAAATGGGTAAAACAAAATCGCAAAATAAAAAGCGCCACGCTCCGAAAACGGAACAACTTGCGTGTGAGGAAAACTATAACTATCAAACGTAAGGTAATAAAAGTAGAAATTGAAAGCCAAAGGTACAAAATAACACAGTAACCACTTCGCTTGTAACACCCTAACCTTTAGCACGTCATGATCGTACCAAAAGTAAGGAGTTACTAACATGTTCTCCTTATTTACTATTTAATATTGAGCCTTTAGGTCGATATCGCATTTCAGTTTATAAGAAAATACCAGAAAATTATTTGTAGTAATTAAAATCACACAATTATTATTAATAATAAATGCTATACAAATGAATTTAATATAAAACTCAAATACAATACCTATCCCTCTGGATAAAATAAAACTTAAAGCAACAAGGGCGAGGGAACTCTATAAAATTAACAGGAATCACAAGTAAAACTACTAGTCGTCTGCATCTTCTAACTGAATCTTCGAACCTGTGTCACTGAAAGGGTGGAAGATTTTGGGGTGAGAACAAACCACACGTTCTCAGTAGGGAATGGGAATGCCGTAAAAGTAATGAATTTAATGCAAATAATTAACTTTACTCAATAAAACTATTTTGTTAACCCTTTGGAAATACTTTTATTTCTACTTTAGATAAATAATTACTTTTCTTTAAATTTCTAAACTCAAAACAAATTTTAAATATAAAACTAGTCACATTTTCTGTCTCTCAGCCACATAGTTAATCCTCAGTCAAATGTCAACACGTAATCACTTTAATACACTCACAAACAAATAGTGCAAGCAAAAGATTCAATTCAATGTACAAGCAAGTCACAACAAGACAAACAATACAATCACAAAGTAATAAAACAGGCAAGCGCAATCAAATGCAAATGCGCAATCAATATGATGCATGTCTATCCCTAACGCAGGCCATGAGCTCATGTGTCGGTTGCCTACCCGCTCCCGACATTACCCGAGCACAAGTCCCAGATATGGTTTTCCAGATGCATCAGTGTGCTTATAAGTCGTACGGCCAGGCCGCATCAGTGTGACTTTAAGTCGTACAGCTAGGCCGCATCAGTGTGACTTTCCAAATCAATAAGCGTACATCTGGAAAACAGTTCTCAGTGTGTGGGGGTCCCCACTTTACATTTGGCACTAAGGCCCAAACAATGTCACATCTGCTCTCCTGTGGCAGACACTTCATTAATTAATATATTCTTTAAATCCTTGTTCTCTGCTCTCCTGTGGCAGAGATTCTTTTTCTTAATAAACCGAGCTCAAATCTTTATTTAAAACAAAATCTCTCCTTAAAAGATTGGGTTTAAAACATTATATTTTTCTTAATAAATCAAACTTTAAAATAGAATAAATCTTTTCTTAACTAAATATATTTTAAATAATTTAATTTTCCAAAACCAAATCTTTTAAAATAACTTTTCAAATAAAACCTCAGATTTTATAAAATTTCGGCGGCATTTTCTCTAAAATTCGGACTAAACCACCCTTACGGGTTCCCTATTCCTCAACAATCACATTTTCACAACCTCAATCCAAGCTTAATTTGACCAATTAAACTCTCATAACAACCAAACCAGTCACATTCACAGCAATAATCCATACTCAATATCATTACTATTATTATTATTATTATTATTATTATTATTATTATTATTATATATATATATATATATATATATATATATATATAATGCAATTATCCAATTAACTTTGTAGGCATTCTAAATTAAAAAGTTAACTTTAAAAACAAACCCCCTACCTCCGTATGAAATTAAAATCAACGAAAGTTCTAGAAAAACTTTCTGACCGAGCTGTTGAAGAGGAAAGCGTCAGAAATCATCTGTGCCTCGTAGAAATCCAGTTGGCCGAACTCAAGGGGAAGAGGAGCTACGTCACCGTCAACCTCCATCGAACAAAAATGATGCCAACGTGTAGAGGAGGAAGATAGAAACACTTTTACCGGATTAGATTTTTTATTGGAGTTACGGATCACAAGAAAATTGGAGTTGAAAGTCACGGTTCCATGGAAGTTTCTTGGTTGCTCTCTCTCGGTCCTTTCTTTTCTTTTTCTTGTATGATTCGGTGATGAGGGAAGAGAAAATGAAAAAGATTAAATCTGATGGTGATAATTAGCTTTTATAAGGTAGGTTAGGTGTCATATATATATATATATATATATATATATGCAGGGACGGACTTAGAGGGGGCGAGTAGTGTCGGCCCCCAAAATTTTTAGAAACTATATTTATATATGATATATGTATTTAAAAAAATAAAAAATATTATATAATTTAGTATTTTTATATGTATTATTTTTTATTATGTAATAGATTTATGTCTTAATTATTTAATTCACTAATATTTTTCACTTAACTAATTTAATATCATACCCTCAAGTCTTTGTAACTTTCAAATTAGTTTTTATATAATATTTTCTATATTTATATAAAAAAATCATTTGTTTATTTTATATTAACATATTTAAAATTTATATTATTATATTAATAATTATTTGCGTAGTTATATTTTGGTAATCACATTATGTACTTTAGATATTCTTTTCTTATAAAAAATACTTATTTTTCTTCTAAATTTACGTTGTTGAAAGAAAAACTTTTATAAAAATATCTTATATCTTGTATTCTATAAAGGTATTGTGTCTTTCAAATAATTAATAATTTATCATTTATTTTCAAATTTTTAAAAATTTTTAAAAGAATTAATTTTAATTAATAAGATATGTGATTATTTTTAACTAAACACGCTATAAATTATTGGTACTTTATAATTTTATAATGTACTATTGATATTGTTATATTTTTTATGTAACTATCATATTAAAAATAAAATTGTAAAAAAAATTAAAATTATATATATATTTTGATAAATTTTTTGAAAAACCAACTCTAATAAATATATGTTAATTATTTTTATGAAATGAAAAAAAATTATCTAAAATTCGACCCCTCCACACTAAATTTTTTGGATCCGTCCCTGTACATATGTCATTACCATACATATATATGTTTGCATGCTTCCACGTTTCACATCTTTATTTTGCTTTCATATTGTGAATGAATCCACGTTTTATATATATATAATGCATATGAGATCAGCTTTAAATTTTCTTTCTTCATTTCTTAAAGGCTTCGGCCAAATAAATATAACTAAATAATAATAATAATAATAATAATAATAATAATAATAATAATAATAATGATTATAATTATAAAAATCAATTTAGACGCAATATAGTTTCTGATAGATAATTTAAAATAATAGAATAAGTCATAATTAAATTAAATTTTATTTTTAAATTCAAAGCGTAAAATTTAATTTTAAAAATTCGGGTGTTATATCGCTTCAGGTGTCCAGACGCCTAATGAGATACCTTTCGACCTGTATCTGAAAAACAACAACATAGTATGGAATGAGAACCGGAGGTTCTCAGTATGGTAAAGGTGCTCACATAGTTAATATAAAAGGTCTCGGGAAAGACAGAGGCATTCCTAGAACTCTGACACTCAAAATCATTCTTAAATAAAATAAACTAAACCAAAAGTTAGGTAAGTTATCTAAGGTATTCTAGTTCTGAATCTTCTTTAACTTAATACTTCACTTTCTGTCGCCTCCAATCCTCCGGATCACTGGTGGAACAACCATCTCCCCTCACACCTTCGTCAAGAGGGATTTCTCAGAAAACATACACATACAGTTCAAGCAAGGAAAACACAGATAGAGAAGCATTTACAGCAAGTAGGACAAGTAGCGGATAAGCAGAATTAAACAGTTAAGCAAACCAAAACAATGCACACTCAAGCAAACAAACAAATGCATATGATGTATGCCTGTCCTATGGCTGATGAGTCTCTTCTGTCGGTTATATAGCCAACCCGACATGTCTTGGTAGTTAACCATTGGACAGTCCCTCTGTGCGCGCATCCCCAAGCTCAATAATATTCCATGGAGTTAAACTCCAAGCTCAAATATAATATTCCATGGAGTCACACTCCAAGCTCAATAATATAGTATTCCATGGAGACGAACTCCAAGCTCAAATATAATATTCAATATTTATATATATATGCATACTCACGGGGGAATCCGGGGAGTTAAAGTGCCCGGTCACATCTGGCGACAGAGGGTCAATAAATAGTCTCAAATACACAAGCCACATAATAATCTCTTTCCCTTTTAAAATAATACTTCAAATCAAAACTCCAATTCTTACAGAAATTTTGGCAATATCTCCTCTAAGACTCAAATTTCTGCCACCCTTCAAGGGTCTCAACTATCCAACCAAACACCTCTCAGTCATTCAAATCATTTCCAGTAACAAATTATTTCAAAATCAAACAAATACCAATATTAAATCTTTTTCCAAACCGACCAACTTCAACAGCAAATTATTGACAATAGCTAAACTTCACATTTTATACCATATACACAATCCATCAATTATTCATTCATTTCATTCCTATCTTAAGGTCTTCTAGCCTAAGTTTTCACGTGACATTAAACATTAACTACGAGAAACCAAAACCATACCTTCGTACGGAATCAAAATATTCAAAGCTCCGGAGAAGCTTTCTGACCGATCTATCGAAAAAGAAAACGTCCAAAATCGTCTGTGCCTTCGGATTAGATTTTTTATTGGAGTTACGGTTTGTAAGAAATCGAAGCCAAAAATTCGAAGGGATTTACGTTATTTCTTTTTCTCTTCGTTATGCTATTCTCTCTCTTTTTTTTTCTTCCTTACGATGTTCATATATATATATATATATATATATATATATATATATACACACGTATGACTTATAAAGGCTTATAAGCCGTCTTGGCTTTCTTTATTTTTATTATTATATATTTGTATATATGCATAATGATAGTGATAATATATATGTAACTTAATCCAAAATATAAACTGCCTTTGATTTCCATCCTTTATAATTAATAATAGTAATAATAATACTAGCAATAGCAATGATGATCATGTAATAATAATAATAATACTAATAAACGTAATAATAGTAAAAATAATAATAACGTAGTGAATATAATAACAATAATGAATACATAATACTAGGGTTTAAAACTATATAAACTCATAATACATATAATACTCATGACAATTGTATCTAATATTAATAATAATAATAATAATAATAATAATAATAATAATAATAATAATAATAATAATAATATGAATTTGATTAAATTCAAATTATTATAAAATTAGTTCAATTACTGATAATAAAAATAATTTTCTAAAAATAAGGAATTTTAATTTTATAAAATAAATTATAACTTATTTATATTTATATTTTTAAAATTGAGGGTCGCTACATTCTACCCACCTTACAAAAATTTTCGCCCTCGAAAATTTATATAAAATAGAAAAGATTCATACTAACGTAACTTCCCTTCTTAAACATGTCAAAGAAAAACAGAAAGATTTGACATGCTTAGTTTGCAAATCCAGGATATTCTCATAGCTTAAAAGTCTATGCAAAACGAAAGATACAAGATAGATTCGATGCAGAAAAGTTATAAGGCAGGTTGGTATTAGAACGACGGGTTTATCGCTTCTAATACTCGCTTCATCTAGCTCCTAAGTTCTGCTGATTCTAATGGTGTCATCATATGTAATACTATCGAAACTGGTTCATCCTCTGACACTAAATCTATCACAACTTACTTTTTCTCTCGGCACCTAACTGGTTATCAAAGAGATATTTCTATCGGCCTAAATTCCTAGTCCGTATTCAAGTCCAAAACTACGTCCAGTCTTTCCAGTTCTAAACTTCCATATCCGGTTATGTAACCTAAATGAAAGCGGGGTCCTAGCTCTACACAGAACAAATCTGTCCTACGCATTCTGTATCATACTTACCTCGATCCTGTCATGGCCAACTCGCATCTAGGGGTGTGCATGGCCCAGCCCAGCCCGGTCCCGAACATTTTAGGGACTATTTTTGTGTGATTTCACCGGGTCTAGGGTCGGGTTAGGGTCTCAAAAATAGACCCGGTCATTATTTTGGGTCGGGTCCGGGCCATGACTCGGGTCACCCGAAGTCGGCCCGGTAGCCTGATCATCATACACAATTAATATTTTGTGTTATTAGTGATGGATGATGACTATTCTTATGTGGAATTTAAGTATTGTAAACCTTAATATCTTGTGTTATTAGTTATTATAAGACTATAAGTTAATGTTTTATGTTTAAAATGCATAAGATTTTAGACTAATGCATAATAATGTGTTATTTATATTGATTTAAATATTTAGTGTTATTAGACAATATTAGTATTGATTATGGTTATGCTTTAATTTTAAGAATAGTTGATTTTTGTTATATTTTTCTAAGTGAATTTTACCATGTCAAATAATGGTTGGAGTCTTGGAAATTTGGATATTTTCACATGCTAGCTTATAAGAAGGTATCAAGGTAATGTAATGTTAACGGCCCGGTTTTCACCCGGTTTTTACCCGGTATAATCGTGGCCCAAAAGTGTATAGGTTTCATCGGGTCTAGGGTCGGTTTCGGGTCTAATAAATAGACCCGGTATATATTTCGGGCCGGGTTTGGATCACATCAAACCCGGTTTCACCCGGCCCATGCACACCCCTACTCGCATCTGCTGCTCTCCCACGCGAACAATCTCCAGACATGTGTCCCGGTGCTCCACATCGAAAGCACATTCCCAGTCCGTACCTGCGCAGCTCCTCTGGAGTAGTCTCACCAAAGCCTTCCTATAGCAGTGTCCACTTCATGGAGCAATCCTCTGCGAGCTGGCTCTTCTTAACTAACTCAGTGAAATTTGTTAGCTTTTGTGGATACACGTAATTAAAGATATCTCTCCTTAGTCCTTTCTCATACTGAGCACACTTCCATTCCTCATAATCGGCTGGATTTTCTTGACAAGTTTTTGAGAAACGACACAGATTATCGAATTCACAAGTATAGTCAGCAACGGACATATCATTTTGCTTCATCTGCATTAATTCCAATTCCTTTGCAGTGCGAAATGCATGCAAGAAATATTTACCATAAAACTCTGTCTTAAATCTATTCCAAGGGACATCCGTTAACTCCACCTGCAAGGTATGACACAACTCTTGCCACCAATTCTGAGCATCTCCCTCCAACATATGAGTCACTATCTCCACTGACTGTACTTCAGGAACGTGCTGAGTGTACAAAAACCTCTCCACTTCTCGGAATCACTGATCAGCCTCCAGAACATTGGCGTTTCCGTTAAACCGGGGTGGACCACTCTTGAAGAAGTCAGTAAGGGTCATAGACCTATAGTATCGACTTACGTTACTTGTACTAGCACTGGGGTTTCCACCTCGACGTCCTTGCATTGGTTCAACCACGAGATTTCCTCTCTGAATACCTCGTTCGGATCCACGAGACGACATTTGGTCCCTGTTCACACCAAACAAGTGATATTAAGTTGATCAGTCTCAATATCGCAAGTTTAATGCTTCAAGTTCCAGTTGCATGCTCATGAACATTTATGCCACATATATCAATCAGATATCCTAATAGCACATACACACACCCAGAGTATGCCCAGAAGCATAATCAGTCCATCCCTCAGGCTCTACAGGAACGAACTGCTCTGATACCATAATGTAACACCCTACCACCCAAAACTTTACGCTTAAGTCGTAAAATAGAAGTGGCGAGGTATTACGACTTCTAAAAATTAAAATACATACTTATAATAGTAGAAAGAATATAATAGACTAGGAGCCTTGAAAAATGGGTAAAACAAAATCGCAAAATGAAAAGCGCCACGCTCCGAAAACGGAACAACTTGCGTGTGAGGAAAACTATAACTATCAAACGTAAGGTAATAAAAGTAGGAATTGAAAGCCAAAGGTACAAAATAACACAGTAACCACTTCGCTTCAGGTGTCCAGACGCCTAATGAGATACCTTTCGACCTGCATCTGAAAAACAACAACATAATATGGAATGAGAACCGGAGGTTCTCAGTATGGTAAAGGTGCCCACATAGTTAATATAAAAGGTCTCGGGAAAGCCAGAGGCATTCCTAGAACTCCGACACTCAAAATCATTCTTAAATAAAATAAACTAAACCAAAAGTTAGGTAAGTTATCTAAGGTATTCTAGTTCTGAATCTAACTTTAACTTAATACTTCACTTTCTGTCGCCTCCAATCCTCCGGATCACTGGTGGAACAACCCTCTCCCCTCACACCTTCGTCAAGAGGGATTTCTCTGAAAATATACACATACAGTTCAAGCAAGGAAAACACAGATAGAGAAGCATTTACAGCAAGTAGGACAAGTAGCGGATAAGCATAATTAAACAGTTAAGCAAACCAAAACAATGCACACTCAAGCAAACAAACAAATGCATATGATGTATGCATGTCCTATGGCTGATGAGTCTCATCTGTCGGTTATACAGCCAACCCGACATGTCCTGGTAGTTAACCATTGGACAGTCCCTCTGTGCGCGCATCCCCAAGCTCAATAATATTCCATGGAGTTAAACTCCAAGCTCAAATATAATATTCAATGGAGTCACACTCCAAACTCAATAATATAGTATTCCATGGAGATGAACTCCAAGCTCAATAATATAGTATTCCATGGAGACGAACTCCAAGCTCAAATATAATATTCAATATTTATATATATATGCATACCCATGGGGAAATCCGGAGAGTTAAAGTGCCCGGTCACATCTTGCGACAGAGGGTCAATAAATAGTCTCAAATACACAAGCCACATAATAATCTCTTTCCCTTTTAAAATAATACCTCAAATCAAAACTCCAATTCTTATAGAAATTTTGGCAATATCTCCTCTAAGACTCAAATTTCTGCCACCCTTCAAGGGTCCCAACTATCCAACCAAACACCTCTCAGTTATTCAAATCATTTCCAGTAACAAATTATTTCAAAATCAAACAAATACCAATATTAAATCTTTTTCCAAACCGACTAACTTCAACAGCAAATTATTGACAACAGCTAAACCTCACATGTTATACCATATACACAATCCATCAATTATTCATTCATTTCATTCCTATCTTAAGGTCTTCTAGCCTAAGTTTTCACGTGACATTAAACATTAACTACGAGAAACCAAAACCATACCTTCGTACGGAATCAAAATATTCAAAGCTCCGGAGAAGTTTTCTGACCGATCTATCGAAGAAGAAAACGTCCAAAATCGTCTGTGTCTTCGGATTAAATTTTTTATTGGAGTTACGGATCGCAAGAAATCGAAGCCGAAAATTCGAAGGGATTTACGTTATTTCTTTTTCTCTTCGTTACGCTATTCTCTCTCTTTTTTTTTCTTTCTTACGATGTTCATATATATATATATATATATACACACACACGTATGACTTATGAAGGCTTATAAGCCGCTTTGGCTTTCTTTATTATTATTATATATTTATATGTATGTATAACACACGTATGACTTATGAAGGCTTATAAGCCGCTTTGGCTTTCTTTATTATTATTATATATTTATATGTATGTATATATGCATAATGATAGTGATAATATATATATGTAACTTAATCCAAAATATAAACCGCCTTTGATTTCCATTCTTTATAATAATAATAATAATAATAATAATAATAATAATAATAATAATAATAATAATAATAATAACGTAGTGAATATAATAACAATAATGAATACATAATACTAGGGTTTAAAACTATATAAATTCATAATACATATAATACTCGTGACAATTGTATCTAATGTTTTTAATAATAATAATAATAATAATAATAATAATAATAATAATAATAATAATAATAATAATAATATGGATTTAATTAAATTTAAATTATTATAAAATTAATTCAATTACTGATAATAAAAATAATTTTTTAAAAATGAAAAATTCTAATTTTATAAAATAAATTATAACTTATTTATATTTATATTTTTAAAATTGAGAGTAGCTACAAATAACATTAATAAGTATAATAATAAGAATAATAGTAATGATAATTTTAATAATCAAAATAATACTAATTGTAAGACCCCAAATTTTCGAAAATTAAATAATTAGTTATTTATGAGTTATTATATTTGTTGAATTTTGTTTTTAAGAAAATTATTTTTAACAAAAATAATTAAATAGAATTTTATTATTATTAAAATTTAATTTGATTATAACTTATTCTATTAGTTTGAATTATTTATTAAAAATTATTTTAGTAGACAAAATAAAAATTGATTATTATTATTATTATTATTATTATTATTATTTAGTTTTATTCTATTATTATAATTACTATATTATGTTATATTACTATATTTTCTTATCATTCACGGAACCATTTGGAATCAAAGGAAGAAAGAATGAAGCCATAAGAAAAGAAATAAGAAGCATGGCTTATATCCATATGTATACATATATAAAACATAACACATGTCTCTTTCCCTTATTAACCAAAGGCACTTAATCATGAGTTATCATCCAATGCCATTTATTATGACCGAATGGATTAGGAAAGAGAAAAGGAAAAGGAAAGAAAACATGACACCTAAACCCCTCCTTTGACACATATCCTTATGCAATGTTTCTATCATCCTCTGATCTTCTTTCTTCAGCTCATAACCGAGTTGAACTTTCAAAAAAGAGAGAGAGAGAGCCGAGAGTAACTCTTGAGAGAGACCGTGACCTTCCAACATCTTCTTTTTTCGATTTCTTTAAATTCGTAACTCCAATAGAAAATCTAATCCGGTAAAAGTGTTCGTATTCTTCTCCTCTACACATTGGCATTATTTTTGTCCGGTGGAAATCGACGGTGACGTAGCTCTTCTACCCCTTGAGCTTGGCCAACTGGAGTTCTACGAGGCACGGACGATTCTTAACGTTTTTTCTTTCAGCAGTTCGGTCAGAAAACTTCTCCGGAGGTCCCGTTAGTTTGATTTCGTATGGAGGTAGGATTTGGTAACTTTATAATAATTAAATGTGAGTTTGATAAGTGAATGTTGATTTAATTGATTATTGCTTGAATTTGAATGAGTTTATGTTAAATTATTGTTGAATTATTGTTGTTTGCTTGAGATTTTGATTCAGTTATGTATGAACAACTAGCTGGGATGCTTTGATTATTTTGGGAGTAAGAAATGAAATTTTCAAAAGCTTTAAGAAATATATTAACTGATTTTGAATTATTAAAGAAATGTTTTTGCTGCTGGAGTCGCTTGGATTATTAATTGTTTTAAAGATTTTGGAGAATGGCATAAAGATGTGGTTTTAGTTTTAAAAGAAAAAGAGAAGATAAATCGGCACGTGTACTTATGAGAATGATTGAAAGGTCACGAGAGGGTGACGGAAAGTAAATAGTTATGGTGCCGATGTGAAAGTGTTAAGCCGTGGGCTTTGTTTTTGAATGATTGTGCGGGGACGCTCGTGTGTATGGAACGGCTTTCAGGAGAAAGTAGCACATGCTTCAGTTAGAGAATCAGCGCCTGCAAGAAGTGGAAACTTGCAGAGGTTATGCCGCTGGAATGCCTTATCTGACTTGCGAGTCGGATTGCGTCGGGTGCGGGTCGAAACCGACAAATGAGCTCATTACCTCCGATAGGAATAGACATGCATCATGCTTGTTTGCGCATATCTCTGTGCTATGTAACTCTGTGATTGTGTGTGTGTGCTGCATGACTGATTGACTTCTGAGTTCTTTTATTATTCATGCTTATAAGTGTTTTGTTGTTAGTTGCGGTCGGTTAATTATGGCAAAATGAACTTAACTTCTAACCCCGACCCTACTAAGAACTTCCCAGTTCTTACCCCCTATCTCCACCCCTTTCAGCTACAGGTGCAAAGGCTCATTGTCAAGTTACGGGAGCACAGAGGAATATGTTTATAAGTTGAGTTGTTAGGATTTGTTTTCCCCTCGCCTTGTTAGTTAGAGTTTTTAGAGGGGTAGGATTTGTTTTTGGAAACCTTGAAATAAGTTTATGTATTTAATACTATGTGAATATATATACTTTTGTGATTTAGTGGCGTAAAATAAAGTCTCTTTTCGTTTTCTTAATTAAAGTTTCGGTTCGTATTCGCGAAGGCTCAATATTAAATAAAGATAACATATAATAAAAAGGTTTAGAGGTAAGTAGCACTCGGACTTTTAGTACGATCATGAGGTGCTAAAAGTTAGGGTGTTACACTAATACTAATTATAATAATAACAGTAACGATAATAATGACACTAATGGCAACAATAAAAGCAATAATATAAGTGAAATAATAATTATAATAATAATAAGAACAATATAATAAAAAAAAAGCAGTAAAAGATAAGGTTGCAAGAAGAATACATTTAAATTTGTCCCATTTGCTAAATTCCACTATCTGCAATTCTTGTATTTTTTGTTGATGAGTGTTAGGGATCAGTAATTTTTATGATTTGTAATTATTAAGTAGTCATCAATAATATTTTTAAGAATTATGTTACGTATATACTAAAATGAGTTATCAAAGTCAGTTATCAGTATATAATACATGTTAAAATATAAATATATATTAAAAATAAATCAAACTACACATGTATTTATACACAACTATATTGATAGCTGATTTTAATAGCTGATTTTTGTAAGATCCGGTTAATTAACGGCTAATTAACCCATAAATGAGAATTTATTCTAGAAAGCCAAAAATGTTATTTTTATGGCTTAATATGATAGAGGAAATTGAGACGAGAATTTCGGTACCAATTTTATAGAAATCGGACCAAGATTGGACCGAACGGGCCAAACCGGGCCAACCGGACCCAAAGTGGGCCCTTGGCCCAACTAAACTAAACCAAAACCCTAGTTTTCAGCACTCTCTCTCCTCATTTGAGACACTAAACACGCTGAAATGGAGGCCATGGAGGGAAGAACACTCTCTCAAGTTCTATCTCTCACTTGATCTTCAAACCACCATAACTTTTGATCTAGAGCTCCGATTGCCGCTCCGTTTGCGGCCACGCGTTCACCGTGGAGAGCTCTACAAAACCCATACAATTAATCTTGAGGTAAGCCACGTTTTACTGTTCGAAATTCCAGCCCTTGATTTCGAGTTTCATGAGTAAAAATGTTGAGATTTTGGGTTCTTTGATGTTATAGGACCCAACTCTCTTGAAGGAGAAGGTTAATCTTGTCTCTTTGGACCTTGGGTGTGGTAAGATTTTCAACCCTAGTGTAATTTATTGTTCTATGAGGTTTGGGCATTGAGATGTTGTGTATGGGTATGATGATTGTGGCTTAGGTTGTGTATATGTGAATATTGGAGCTTGATTGGTGATTTTGGAAAGCTTGGAAGAGGGTTTTGTGTGATAAAATCTGTTCTTGGAGGTGTTGAGACCTTGAGAGCTTGAGGAAAAGTGGTTTGGAAGTGCTCCGGTTGAGCTTGGGAAATCGGCTAAGGTATGGTTTCGGTTTCCCGTATCTAATATGTAATGTGGTAGGAAATACTTAGGCTAGAGGCCTTAAGATAGGCATTGAATTGATGATGTTGTGGAATGGTTGAGATATATGATGTGATCATATGTGTGGTTATGAATATTGATGTCTTGATTGTGTGATATGTGAGAAAATGCATGTTGTGATATATGCTTGATGAATGATTGAGGTTGAATTGATGGGTGGTGCCATATTGTTGGTGAGTATGATGATTATGTATAATGATGGTTGATTGAAAATTGATATTGTTAGAAATTGGGATGAGAAGGATGTATGACATAATATTGTGTTTATCCTTTGGCCTTTTGATTGAGAAGTGTTAAAATGGTTGGAGGTAGTTTTGAGAATTTTGGTAAAATGTCAATGCGTGAGTTGAGGATTGCTTGTTGTTGAATTTGGTACACTTTGATTGATTTCAAAGAAAAGGGATGAAATTGGCATGTTTTAATTGATTTTGAAAAGAGTTGAAAGTGGCTTGTTTTGAAAATGGCACTTTGTGGTTTTGAATGAAAATATGATTTTTGGGCATACTTTGACGGGACATAACTTGGACTACGGATCTTTGATTTGTGCCAATTCTGTTTAGAAATGAAATTGGATCCGGGATGTCCATGCCGTTCGAAGAACGGGTGAAAAATGACTTAAAATGAGAGAGTTATGACCGTCGGAAGATTGGGGGTTGAATCTGTGAATTCTGCAGCTTTTAACTTAGAAAATTTTTAGCAGAATGACCCCTCGCGCGTAGGCGCACTTGGCGCGTATGCGCCGTTCTTCGAGAAAGCATCATCCACGCGTGCGCGTGGAGTGCGCGTACGCGTGGCCCTGTTTTCATCCCAAAGTTGATTTTTGAGTTTTAAAAGCCAAACTTCATACTTCTAAGCCTCCAATCTCACCACTTATGTCTTAAATCATTATGATATGCCTAGCATGAGGAAAAGGGCTAGTGAATGTGGTAACTTGCGAGTGAAGCAAGGGAAAAATGAATGATCCATGAGGATCAAAGATGATTATGTGAGATGTGGAGGATGGCGGTGGAAGTGCTTGTTATGCCATGGGCCGAATGGCCGTAATTGTTAATGAATTGGCTGGTTATGGATTTAACCGTGAGCCGGATGGCTGGATTATGCCGTGTGGCGGCGGAGCCATGTTTATGGCTAAGTATAAATGCATATATGCTGTTGAATGAATTGTGAATGTTGGCACTTCCACCATTGGAGATGAGGGTTTCCCTGGGTAGTAGCAATGGCTAGCCACCATGTGCTCCAGGTTGAGACTCGAAGCTCTGTTAACCCAATGTCGTAAGTGTGACCGGGCACTGTGAAAGGCCCGGATGAGCTCGCCCCCATAAATATTCACCAGTGATGGTGATGGATAAATATTCACCAGTGAGGGTGATGGATATGGATCATGATTATGATCAAGTTTATGATGAGTATAACTCGAGTTGGGGATGCACGACAGAGGGACAGTCCAATGGCTAGCGACCAGGACTTGTCGGGTTGGCTCTATAACCGACAGATGATATCATCAGCCACTAGGGACAGGCATGCATCATAAGCATACTACATGAATTGTTTGAGATTGCCTATTTGACTGCATATTACTTGCTAATTGCCTAAATGCCTTATCTGTTCCTATTTGTAAATCTCTTGTCTGATATAACTGTGTTTGCTATATTATACTCCTGCTGGTGGTTGGGAGGTCTGAAGGAATTGGAAAGGGAAGTATTAGTTAGACTGAAGAATCTTTAGTCAGTTGCCACTTACGGTTTAGCTTGTTTATAAGCTTTGATATTATCTGAAGGAAGTTCTAGGATTGCCTTCGGCTTTCCTCTATTATTATGTATTATATATGTGGAAGCTGTTACCGTGCTGGGGACCTCTGGTTCTCACCCATGCGGATTTTGTGGTTTTCAGATGCAGGACGCGAGGCTTCTCGTTGAGGCATGCTGGAGACTTCTGGATTAGCGAAGATCCTTTGTTCTCGGGACTCTGTTTTGGGTTATATATCTTGTTTAGATACTTTTATCTCCATTAAATAATACAAACTGTGACGACTCCTTCTAAAGGGGATTTTTGGAGAATAGGTTTTCTGTATTTGTGTCCCTTTGGGTTTCCTTTGGGGTTTTCTTATTTTATTATATGTATATATTGCTATGCTCGAACCGGTTATCTTCGCCGCCGGATTTTAAGTCTTGATATTCCTATTTTTGATACTCTTTATATATACGATCTTGCGTTAGCTTATCCTTTGCTCGTTGTGTTAGTGATCGGAGTGTTGCGCTTTCGAGTTGCGGTTTTTGTCTACCCCTTTTTCTACAAGGCTCCTAGTTATAATCAATCATTCATACTACTATACGTACTAAATTTTTGTTTTAGAGGTCGTAATACCTTGCCATCTCTGAATTATGACTTAAGCATAAGTCTCTATATGGTAGGGTGTTATATTATGGTATCAGAGCAGTTTGTTCCTGTAGAGCCTGAGGAATGGACTGACTATGCTTCTGTGCATTCTCTGTATGTGTGTTATGTGCTGTTAGTATATCTACTTGATATAGTTGGCATAAACGTTCATGAGCATGCATTTGGGACTTTGAAGCACTAAACTTCCGATATTGAGACTGATCAACTTAATATCGATTGTTTGGTGTGTATAGGAACCAGATGGCGCCTCGTGGACGCGGTAGAGGCCGTGGGGGAGGAGTCGTAATAATACTCGTGCGCCGGAGACTAACCCTAATAATCCGGTGAACTTTATGACTGCGTTGGAGGACATGGCTGCTGCTATGCAAGCCACTGCTGAGGCTCTTGGTCAACAGATGAATAACCATGGTAATGATGGAGGTGGAGTTCAGGGCCCGATGACACTGGCAAATTTTTTGAAGGTTAATCCACCTAAGTTCAAGGGAACTACTAGCCCGACTGAAGCCGATACGTGGTTTCAGGCTATGGAACGAGCACTGCAAGCACAGGTGGTACCTGAAGGGCAGCGTGTGGAGTTCGCTACCTATTTGCTCACTGGTGAAGCGTCGCATTGGTGGCAGGGTATCCGACGCCTCCTGCAGCAGGGTGATGATTATATCACCTGGGATGTCTTCCAAGAGGAGTTCTATAAGAAGTACTTTCCGACTTCTGCTAGGACGGCCAAGGAGCTTGAATTGTTGCAGCTGAAGCAGGGTACTATGTCCGTATCTGAGTATACTGACAAGTTTGAGGAGCTGTTCAGATTCTCTCGTATGTGTCAAAGGACTCCGGTGGAATATGAGGAATGGAAGTGTGTTAAGTACGAAGGAGGACTCCGGAGCGATATTTTCAGTTCAGTGGGACCAATGGAGATTAGGACTTTCTCCGAATTGGTGAACAAGTGTAGGGTTGCTGAAGAGTGTGTAAAGAGGGCAGCCACTGAGAAAGAAAATCACAAGGGATCATTTCCACAAAACCGAGGGAAGAGCTTTGCACCTAGAGGTCCGCCCTTCAAGAGGGGAGGTTCTTTTAGGAGGCCCAACAACAACAACTCCCAAGGGAAAAGGTTTGGGAAGCAGCCTCAGAATGATCAAGCTTGTACTAGGTGTGGAAGTCACCATCCGGGAGTACCATGCAAGGCCAGATGGGGTTTGTGCTACAATTGTGGAAAGGCGGGGCATAAAGCCGCAAGTTGTCCGGAGAAGCAAAAGCAAGGTGCTGGGAAAGCACAACAGACTGGTCGGGTGTTCACCACCTCAGCTGTGGGTGCAGAGGGATCCGAGACACTCATTCGAGGTAACTGTGAAATGGCTGGTCAAACTTTAAATGCTTTATTTGATTCGGGAGCATCGCATTCATTTATTGCATTTGAGAAAGCCCATGAGTTAGGATTGAAGATCGTAACCTTAGGTTATGACCTAAAGGTACATAATGCTACCCATGAAGCCATGGTAACTAGGCTAGGATGCCCGAAGGTTTCGTTCAGGTTCAAGCAGTGTGATTTTGTCCATAATTTAATCTGCTTACCGATGATCGGTCTTGATCTTATCTTGGGATTGGACTGGTTATCTGAGAACCATGTCCTGCTTGATTGTTCTACAAAGTCGGTGTACTTTATGCCGGAGGATACAGAAGGGCCGGTTGTGGTGAATAATTATTACTTGAATTCGATGATGGTGAACTGTTCTGGAATCGAATGTCAAGGTATCCTGTTGTTAACCGCGGGTGTTTCGGGTGATGATCAAAGGTTGGATCAGATTCCGGTAGTGTGTGAGTTTCCAGAAGTGTTTCCCGATGATATTGAGGAATTTCCACCTAACCGAGAGGTCGAGTTTGCTATTGAGTTGGTGCCTGGGGCGAGACCAATCTCAAGTGCTCCTTATAGAATGTCACCATTAGAGATGGCCGAGCTAAAGTCTCAGTTAGAGGAATTGTTGGGTAAGAACTTTATTCGACCAAGTGTTTCCCCGTGGGGTGCTCCAGTGTTACTGGTGAAGAAGAAAGATGGAAGTATGCGGCTCTGTGTGGATTACAGGCAGCTGAACAAGGTCACCATAAAGAATAAGTACCCATTGCCGAGAATTGATGATCTCATGGATCAGTTACAAGGAGCTGGGGTTTTCTCCAAGATCGATTTGCGATCCGGTTATCACCAGATAAGGGTGAGGGGTGAGGATATCCCTAAGACCGCTTTCAGGACTCGTTATGGTCATTACGAGTACACTGTAATATCCTTTGGATTGACGAACGCTCCTGCAGTATTCATGGATTACATGAATAGAGTGTTCCGTTCGTTTCTGGATAAATTCGTGGTTGTCTTCATTGACGATATACTAATTTACTCCAAGACTGAAGAAGAGCATGCGGAACACTTGCGGACCGTGTTGCAGATTTTAAAGGAGAAGAAACTCTATGCAAAACTATCTAAGTGTGAGTTCTGGAAGAGTGAGGTGAAGTTTTTGGGTCACGTGGTGAGTAAGAAGGGAATAGCCGTAGATCCAACCAAGGTAGAAGCTGTGATGGATTGGAAGCAACCAACCACAGTAACTGAGATAAGGAGTTTTCTGGGTTTAGCTGGCTATTACCGAAGGTTCATCAAAGGCTTTTCGCAATTAGCTTTGCCGTTGACAAAGTTAACTCGCAAAGACACTCCGTTTGTTTGGACTCCTGAGTGCGAGGAGAGCTTTCAGACATTGAAGAAAAAGTTGACCACTGCACCTGTGTTAGTGTTACCTGAGCTGAACAAGCCTTTTGAGGTGTACTGTGATGCATCGTTAAAGGGCCTAGGGTGCGTGCTGATGCAGCATCATAATGTGGTGGCGTATGCCTCACGACAGTTGAGACCTCACGAAGTTAGTTATCCTACGCACGATTTGGAACTCGCTGCGGTTGTGTTTGCCTTGAAGGTGTGTAGGCATTATCTCTATGGGGTTAAGTTCCAAGTCTTCTCCGATCACAAGAGCTTGAAATACCTCTTTGATCAGAAAGAGCTTAATATGAGGCAAAGGAGGTGGATGGAATTGTTGAAAGACTATGACTTTGAGTTAAATTACCATCCTGGAAAGGCGAATATAGTGGCGGATGCGTTAAGTCGAAAGTCGTTATATGCGTCTTGGATGATGCTTCAAGAGGAGAAGTTGCTCAAGGGATTCGAGAGTCTAAAAATTGGTGCTCGAGAAGTATCTGGAACCTTGTGTTTGAGCCGATTAGAAATCTCGAGTGACTTTAAGTCCGAACTCCTAAAGGCTCATGAAAATGATGAAGCGTTATGGAAGGTGTTACCGGCTATCGAGCAAGGAAAACAGTGGAGAGTGTCGGAAGAAAAAGATGGGTTATGGAGATTCAAGGGTAGGATCATTGTGCCGGATGTTGGCACTTTGAGGCAAGATATCTTAAAGGAGGCACACAAAAGCGGATTCTCCATTCACCCGGGGAGTACTAAGATGTACCATGATTTAAAGGCGATGTTTTGGTGGCCGGGTATGAAGAATGATGTGGCGGAATATGTTTCAAAGTGCTTAACTTGTCAAAAGGTAAAGATTGAACATCAAAGACCTTCCGGGATGTTGCAACCCTTAGAGGTTCCGCAATGGAAGTGGGAAAGTATTGCAATGGACTTTGTGTCGGGATTGCCAAGGACTAGGACTGGTTTTGATGCTATCTGGGTGATTGTGGACCGACTGACAAAGTCAGCTCACTTTTTGCCCATTCGAATGACTTACACCCTTGAGGATCTAGCTCGGTTATACATAAAGGAGATTGTGAGACTCCATGGTGTACCTGCTACTATAATCTCTGATAGAGATCCTCGTTTCACTTCGAGGTTCTGGGGTGCATTTCAGAAAGCTTTTGGAACTCGATTAAGCTTGAGTACAGCGTACCATCCTCAAACAGATGGTCAATCCGAGAGGACGATCCAAACACTAGAGGATATGTTGAGAGCTTGTGTTTTGGACCAACCGGCGAGTTGGGATCGGTATATACCGTTAGTAGAGTTTGCATACAATAATAGTTACCATGCGAGCATCGGAATGGCTCCGTATGAGGCTTTGTATGGGAGAAAATGTCAATCTCCACTATGTTGGTATGAAGCTGGAGAGAAAGGCTTGTTGGGGCCGGAAATGATAGCTGAGACCACTGAACAAGTCAAGAAAATCCGAGATAGGATGCTTACGGCGCAGAGTCGTCAAAAGAGTTACGCCGATCAAAGGCGGAAGCCCTTAGAATTTGAGGCAGGAGATCATGTTTTCCTGAAAGTTACTCCGACCACAGGAGTAGGTAGAGCGATTAAAGCAAAGAAGTTGAATCCTCGATACATTGGTCCATTTCAGATCTTGGAGAGGATTGGGCCGGTGGCGTATCGGGTGGCTCTACCACCCCATCTTTCAAACCTGCACGACGTATTTCACGTGTCGCAGCTTCAAAAGTACACTCCTGATGCTAGCCATGTGTTAGAACCCGAATCGGTTCAGTTAAGAGAAGATTTGACGCTTCCAGTGGCTCCAGTCATAATTGATGATACTAGTATCAAACGGTTGCGTGGAAAAGAGGTTTCATTAGTCAAAGTGGCTTGGAGTCGAGGCGGTGTTGAGGAACACACTTGGGAACTTGAGTCGGAGATGCGAACGGATTATCCGCACTTATTCTCAGGTAATTGAATTTGAATTTGAATTTTGTGGGCAAAATTCCCAATTAGATGGGTAGAATGTAAGATCCAGTTAATTAACGGCTAATTAACCCATAAATGAGAATTTATTGTAGAAAGCCAAAAATGTTATTTTTATGGCTTAATATGATAGAGGAAATTGAGACGAGAATTTCGGTACCAATTTTATAGAAATCGGACCAAGATTGGACCGAACGGGCCAAACCGGGCCAACCGGACCCAAAGTGGGCCCTTGGCCCAACTAAACTAAACCAAAACCCTAGTTTTCAGCACTCTCTCTCCTCATTTGAGACACTAAACACGCTGAAATGGAGGCCATGGAGGGAAGAACACTCTCTCAAGTTCTATCTCTCACTTGATCTTCAAACCACCATAACTTTTGATCTAGAGCTCCGATTGCCGCTCCGTTTGCGGCCACGCGTTCACCGTGGAGAGCTCTACAAAACCCATACAATTAATCTTGAGGTAAGCTACGTTTTACTGTTCGAAATTCCAGCCCTTGATTTCGAGTTTCATGAGTAAAAATGTTGAGATTTTGGGTTCTTTGATGTTATAGGACCCAACTCTCTTGAAGGAGAAGGTTAATCTTGTCTCTTTAGACCTTGGGTGTGGTAAGATTCTCAACCCTAGTGTAATTTATTGTTCTATGAGGTTTGGGCATTGAGATGTTGTGTATGGGTATGATGATTGTGGCTTAGGTTGTGTATATGTGAATATTGGAGCTTGATTGGTGATTTTGGAAAGCTTGGAAGAGGGTTTTGTGTGATAAAATCTGTTCTTGGAGGTGTTGAGACCTTGAGAGCTTGAGGAAAAGTGGTTTGGAAGTGCTCCGGTTGAGCTTGGGAAATCGGCTAAGGTATGGTTTCGGTTTCCCGTATCTAATATGTAATGTGGTAGGAAATACTTAGGCTAGAGGCCTTAAGATAGGCATTGAATTGATGATGTTGTGGAATGGTTGAGATATATGATGTGATCATATGTGTGATTATGAATATTGATGCCTTGATTGTGTGATATGTGAGAAAATGCATGTTGTGATATATGCTTGATGAATGATTGAGGTTGAATTGATGGGTGGTGCCATATTGTTGGTGAGTATGATGATTATGTATAATGATGGTTGATTGAAAATTGATATTGTTAGAAATTGGGATGAGAAGGATGTATGACATAATATTGTGTTTATCCTTTGGCCTTTTGATTGAGAAGTGTTAAAATGGTTGGAGGTAGTTTTGAGAATTTTGGTAAAATGTCAATGCGTGAGTTGAGGATGGCTTGTTGTTGAATTTGGTACACTTTGATTGATTTCAAAGAAAAGGGATGAAATTGGCATGTTTTAATTGATTTTGAAAAGAGTTGAAAGTGGCTTGTTTTGAAAATGGCACTTTGTGGTTTTGAATGAAAATATGGTTTTTGGGCATACTTTGACGGGACATAACTTGGACTACGAATCTTTGATTTGTGCCAATTCTGTTTAGAAATGAAATTGGATCCGGGATGTCCATGCCGTTCGAAGAACGGGTGAAAAATGATTTAAAATGAGAGAGTTATGACCGTCGGAAGATTGGGGGTTGAATCTGTGAATTCTGCAGCTTTTAACTTAGAAAATTTTTAGCAGAATGACCCCTCGCGCGTAGGCGCACTTGGCGCGTATGCGCCATTCTTCGAGAAAGCATCATCCACGCGTGCGCGTGGAGTGCGCATACGCGTGGCCCTGTTTTTATCCCAAAGTTGATTTTTGAGTTTTAAAAGCCAAACTTCATACTTCTAAGCCTCCAATCTCACCACTTATGTCTTAAATCATTATGATATGCCTAGCATGAGGAAAAGGGCTAGTGAATGTGGTAACTTGCGAGTGAAGCAAGGGAAAAATGAATGATCCATGAGGATCAAAGATGATTATGTGAGATGTGGAGGATGGCGGTGGAAGTGCTTGTTATGCCATGGGCCGAATGGCCGTAATTGTTAATGAATTGGCTGGTTATGGATTTAACCGTGAGCCGGATGGCTGGATTATGCCGTGTGGCGGCGGAGCCATGTTTATGGCTAAGTATAAATGCATATATGCTGTTGAATGAATTGTGAATGTTGGCACTTCCACCATTGGAGATGAGGGTTTCCCTGGGTAGTAGCAATGGCTAGCCACCATGTGCTCCAGGTTGAGACTCGAAGCTCTGTTAACCCAATGTCGTAAGTGTGACCGGGCACTGTGAAAGGCCCGGATGA
Organism: Arachis hypogaea; assembly: GCF_003086295.3. Lineage (NCBI taxonomy): Eukaryota > Viridiplantae > Streptophyta > Magnoliopsida > Fabales > Fabaceae > Arachis > Arachis hypogaea. The sequence continues at coordinate 27,810,258 of NC_092049.1, forward strand.
GCTCGCCCCCATAAATATTCACCAGTGATGGTGATGGATAAATATTCACCAGTGAGGGTGATGGATATGGATCATGATTATGATCAAGTTTATGATGAGTATAACTCGAGTTGGGGATGCACGACAGAGGGACAGTCCAATGGCTAGTGACCAGGACTTGTCGGGTTGGCTCTATAACCGACAGATGATATCATCAGCCACTAGGGACAGGCATGCATCATAAGCATACTACATGAATTGTTTGAGATTGCCTATTTGACTGCATATTACTTGCTAATTGCCTAAATGCCTTATCTGTTCCTATTTGTAAATCTCTTGTCTGATATAACTGTGTTTGCTATATTATACTCCTGCTGGTGGTTGGGAGGTCTGAAGGAATTGGAAAGGGAAGTATTAGTTAGACTGAAGAATCTTTAGTCAGTTGCCACTTACGGTTTAGCTTGTTTATAAGCTTTGATATTATCTGAAGGAAGTTCTAGGATTGCCTTCGGCTTTCCTCTATTATTATGTATTATATATGTGGAAGCTGTTACCGTGCTGGGGACCTCTGGTTCTCACCCATGCGGATTTTGTGGTTTTCAGATGCAGGACGCGAGGCTTCTCGTTGAAGCATGCTGGAGACTTCTGGATTAGCGAAGATCCTTTGTTCTCGGGACTCTGTTTTGGGTTATATATCTTGTTTAGATACTTTTATCTCCATTAAATAATACAAACTGTGACGACTCCTTCTAAAGGGGATTTTTGGAGAATAGGTTTTCTGTATTTGTGTCCCTTTGGGTTTCCTTTGGGGTTTTCTTATTTTATTATATGTATATATTGCTATGCTCGAACCGGTTATCTTCGCCGCCGGATTTTAAGTCTTGATATTCCTATTTTTGATACTCTTTATATATACGATCTTGCGTTAGCTTATCCTTTGCTCGTTGTGTTAGTGATCGGAGTGTTGCGCTTTCGAGTTGCGGTTTTTGTCTACCCCTTTTTCTACAAGGCTCCTAGTTATAATCAATCATTCATACTACTATACGTACTAAATTTTTGTTTTAGAGGTCGTAATACCTTGCCATCTCTGAATTATGACTTAAGCATAAGTCTCTGTATGGTAGGGTGTTATAATTTTAGTATATAATAATATTTTTATATTTTTAATGGTATAAAATTTTATCTAATAATGTGAAATTACTCACTATTTTTTTATTAATTATGGTCAAAATTTAATAAAATTGCTGGTCTTAGACTTTTTTTTTTTTTTGGTTATCTATCTACATTTAATTCTTGGTCTTTCAAGGTTAGGATTATATTTTCTTCACCTAAAAAAGTTCCGTACAACAGATATATACTGCCACACGCCGAGAAAAGATCCTCCAGGAGTAAGAAGGCACTTCATGAATAACAGTCCCTTTGATAACATGAGTTATTTGTTTGTTATTAGACCCCACTGTTCTTGGAGTCACACTCTTGTCACTTTTGTTAACGACTTAACGTACTGTGCAGTATATGCAATAGGCCAATTAATTACTTGTGTTTGGTTTCATTTGTAATTTGCAATGGAGACAGGGACACTTTGGAAATTTCTCCAAACCCAATTAGTTTGTGTATGGATGTGCATAAATAAAATAAAGAAAACACACACAAGTGAGGAATTTAGAAAAGCAGAAGAAAAGCAAGTCGGCAATAAAGGAAAAGAGAGAAGAGAACCGTGGATGCCTTGGTAACTTATTCTGATGAAGAAGAAAAATAGTGCTCCTATGAGTTTGTTTCATTCAAATGAAAGTTCAAATCTTTTCTCATTAATTGTTTCTCTACAAATATTTATCTTCTTGTGCATTTCTAGTTTGTATAAATGCTCAATATAATTTTGTTGAGAGTTGAAATAAAATGTTCATAATTAAAAAATACTAAATCTTCATCCTCACATTTTCTAGATTCTATTGTATTTTTTTATGAGACTGCACTTTCCTGTTACCATCCTAGGTACTAAACATAAAAGAAGGAATTTGTGCTTATATTCTTAGAATCTCTTTATGTATTTGGCCACGTCTCCTATATCACAAGTCAATACAGTTAGCTGTAATTGCAAGGTTAGGAATTTTTCACTCAACAGTATTCCACTTTTTACCATCATTCATAACAGTGACAATTTTTTTTTTAAATTCTCATAGCTCTCTAATAACATAAGTAACTGATTATAAAATATATTTTGTTTCTATTCACATTTAGAGGTGGCAAACGAAAAAGTCCGTCCCACTCCATTAAAAGTCTGTTTTCTGATTGACTGGCCTGTCCCACTCTATCTAATGAGACAGTCCTAAAATTTCACTCTGTCCCGTCGTGCGAGTTTGGCTTGCCAAAATTTTTTTTACTATTAAATATTAAACAATATATATAATTTCATAACTATTTTAATAAATTTATAATTTGTAAAGACATAAAAAAATTATAATTTCTAAATTCACAAATATTAAAGTCTTTAAAATTATAAATATATAATAAACATAATCATATACTAAGTTTTTTGAAACAAAATAATAAAACCAATATTGTCCAAAACATATAATTAAACATATACAAGTTTAGAACATCATCAATTAAACATAAAATATAATCAAAAACACTAAATTAGAATATCTTTAAAAAATGTCCTTAGACAAAATAAGTGTTGGGCCTGCCGGAGAGACCCGTCCCGTCAAAACCCGCAGTTTAAGCCGTACGAATTAGACGAATTTTCAATGTATGGCGATCTTCATTTTTTAGGCCGATCCATCTTTTTTAACGGATCATGCAAATTAACCAAACAAATTTAAATCTGTTTACAAATTTAAATCTGTTTGTCACTCCTATTCGCATCCATGGATCGAACTTACAATTACATATTGGGTCCATCTAGTGTACAGATGCACTTTGGTACAGATTTACAGATTTTTGTTTTTATTTGGTTTAAAAGTGTATCACTAAAAGTGTTGCTTAAGGAGAAAGTGTTACCCTTAATCGTTAACTTGGCTCTGATACCAATTTTGCAATCTTTTACTAGTCCTTGTATATTGTAATTTTATTTTTATAGTTTTCAATCTTGTTTTAGTTTATAATATTCTTTTTTGCATGGATTATTGTATATAAAATCTTTTATCTGTTTGTCTTTTTCTTAAATCCTCAAAAACTTCTTTTATTTCTACACTTTCTGTTGTTTCTAAATACCTTCTTAATTTTTCAACTTCATTTTCCATTTTTTCTTTCAACAGCTTTAATTCTTTTAAGTCATAATATGGTTTTTCAGGCATTTATAAATTTTTTAAGTTTAATTCCAACTTGTTTATATTTATTCTTATTTCTATCCTTTTTAATATAAGGTCATCAATTTCGATCTGAAGGTCATTTAATTCCCTTTTATACTCTTTTATTTTACTTTTTAATTTTTCTGCTCTTTTTCTTTTTATTTTATTTTCTGGTTTTTCAATCTTTTTATGCTTCATTATTTATTTTAAAATTTCTGCAAACTCTATCATTGATTCATCACTATTTTCTAGAGATTCTATTAATTTTTCTAGCTCTTCAACTTCTCTTTTTAACTTGTCATAGATTATTTTTAGAGCTTCAAATGCTCTTTGATTTATTTCAGAAAACTGTAAATAATTCAAACGATTTTCTCTTTCAAAGAGCTCTTGTTTCTTGTCTTGATAGGTTACATATATTTCTTCTTTATTTATTGTCATAATTTAGTGTTTAGGGTTTCATTTAATTTTTCGACCTTTTTTGTTAATTCTTTTATTTCAGAATTTTCTTCTTTAATCTTCAACTTAGATAGACTTAAAGGGCTATTAATTTTAGATTCTCTAATTTGAAAATTCGATGAACCTAATTTTCCTGACGGTTCTTTTATTAATAGAACTGGGTTTTCAATAGCTTTATATTTTGGTATTTCTGTTTTTACAATTTTCTGAAATAATTCATCGACATAAATTCTTTCTCTGTTTTTAAATATTATACTATGATGACTATTTGTTAAAGCATAATTTATTGCATATGTAATTGAAAATGGTTCATCATCTTGTTCCATTAGATTCTTTCTGTGAAATTTATAAGCCAGACTTATAGATCTTCCAAGATTTTCAGTTGATAAAGGTATAGCATATCCCAGATGGGCATTAAATTTAACATTTACGTTTGCCAAGTTTCCATGAACAATTCCAATTATTTGATCTATTGGGTCATCAGTAATTCTTTTGTCACAGATTGCTAAGCTTATTGGTGAATTAATTCCTTTCATATATGTAGATTTGATTAAGACTTGTATAGTACTAATATGAATCCATCCAATTTTAGATCTTTTTTGTTGATCCTTAATTTTCTCAATCTGTTTACTTAATTCTTCATCATTTATCAAAGCTATTTCAAGTTCTCCATTGGCGGATTTTATCTTTATAGGGGCTTCAAGTTGAATTTTTCCATAGTATATTATATTTTTTCTATTAAAAACTTCTTTTAAAAGGTTTTGTTTATTAAAATTTTCGTTTGATTTGAGATTTAATTCTGTTTTTAAAACAGCCTGTTTTTCATTATCTAATAAAGCAATTAATCTATAATAATCAGATTCTTCTGTTAATTCTAAACTTTCTAAATAATTCATAATTGAAAGACTAAAATGAATACATACCTTTCTGGAGAAAAACTTCCTTTATTTAATATATTTTACATAAGGTGTTTTTATCTCCAGAGGGGAGATTGTAAATACTAACTCCAAAGGGGAGTTTAGAACTATTTTTCCCTAATGGGAATTCTTCTTCAGATCATAGAATCGCCTCGGCAGCTTCCTCCTTACTCTCCTAGCATTTGAGTACTCTTTGCCTCCTGCTTTCTATTTTCTGATGCCTTCTACAATTGCCTAAGCAACCTATTTATAATGGTTGGGTCTGATGGACAATTTCCATCCTTACCCTTCTTATGACGTCATTGCTTACGTCATTGTTTATTATCTTGCACCAGCTACATTGTTAGTGCTCTATGACCTAAGCGCTTACGTCACTATGCAATAATGTTGAGAGATGCTTCAGATGTGCTGTCTTCCTCTTTCATTATGTGTCCTTCAGATGCGTTGTCTTCTTCCTTTATCATGTGGGTTGATTCCATTTTATTATTGCTTTCTTCAGATAACTCTGAGACGCATAGCTGGCACTTGTGGTCTTCTCTCTCTTTTATCAGATAGCAGAGATTCCTCTTTATCCCTTCAGGGAGCTTTTCTAAGAGTCCAGACAAGTTGTAGAATGCTGATTCAAATTCCACTAAGAGTCTCATCTCTCTTTCTTCAATTTCATTCCTTTTACTAGACACAAGCAAAGTATTTCTGCTTTTATAATTAATTCTTGTGTGAGATTCCCTTGTTATCTTTTGAGTTCTTTCGAAGACCCTTGCTAGTGTGCTGGCTAGCCTTCCTTCATGACTGTAGATTGTTAAATCTTGAACTTGATCAATTGGTTGAAAATTTCCTGGGAAGACGGACATGAATATTACTTGGTGTGCTGGAACCAAGCATTCTTCTTCTTCATTAAAAATAGGTTGACTGTTCGTAAATTTTAGGGATATATCCCTTGGATTTACGTTGTCAATCATATTTTTAAATCTCTTCACTGCATCAACGAATCCTGCAGGAAACTCACTAATAATTTTTAGATCATTAAAAATTAAAATTGTATCAATTAATCCATACTGGAAAAACTGATAGGTGTCCGATGGGGATGCATCTGGAAATATAACCAGCTTTGTTAGCTGTTCTTTGGCAATAGGATAATATCCTAAAATTGCTCTTTTTTCTTCAGTCCAGTTCAGGACTATATTAAGGGTTTCTCTGAGATTTGATCTACAGACTCTTTTCTTTTCTTTGATTTCAGCCCTTGTAGGAATGTTTCTTATTATCCCTGTTCTCTGGGTTTGAATTGGAGCTTTATCTGCTCTTTTTAGGGTTTGCTCTGGATGAAGAGCTTCATATTCCCTGAAAGATTCCTTTGCTTCTTCCAGTGTTAAAAACCCTCCTTTATGAATTATCCTTGATTGATGTGTAAATGGTGCTGCTTTTTCCCAGGCGTCATATACTCCTTTCATGGGGCCATTATAAATTACATAATATTTTTTATCTTGGGTAGATTTTTTGATAATTTCAGCAATTGTTTTATTTTCTGGAATTTTTTCTTCACCTGATTTGTCCACCACGCTTAGCTGGCTGAGCTCTGATGGTTTTGGTTGTTGTGTTGATTTCATTGCTTCGACGGCCTTCTTGAGGGATTGGATTTGTGTCCTTATTTGCTGACAATGCTTGCATTTTTCGAGTTCTTGTTCGTATTTCTGAATTTCTTGATCTAATGCGTTGTAGACGAACTCCATTCTCTTGTTAATGTATCTGCAATAACATTTTTGTCACCCTTAATATATTCAATTTTTATTGGATATTGTAACAAAAATAATTGCCATCTTACCAATCGTCCATGATTATAATCAACTTTTAAATTATATCGTATGAAACCTGTTAGGTAGCTTGAATCTGTCCTTAATGTAAATTCTCTGGGTAGTAAATCAATTTTCCATTTCTTAAGAGATTTAATTGCTGCTAGAGTTTCCTTTTCATGAGTGGTATATCTCTGTTCTGTTGGAGTAAAAGTCCCTGAAATATACCTGCAAAGTAATTCCTTTGGGGAATTTTTAGAATCTAGTGATTCTTTTCCTTGCTCCAAACTTTTTATAGCTTTCTTAGCTTTTAGACATCCTGACCAGGTTATGTCTGAAGCATCTGTTTCTACTATTAAGTAGTCATTTTCTTCTGGAATATAAAGTTCTGGAAGTTTTTCACATAATTCTTTAATCTTTTGAATTTGCATACTATCTTTTTCATCCCATTTCCATTCTTTTTTAGTACTTATTTTTGGAAATAAGCTTTTAGTGTATTCTGTTATATTCTTTAAGAATCCTTGATCAGAAATATAATTTATACACCCTAAAAATCTTTGTAATTGTTTTCTATCTTCTATTTTATTAGGAAATAAATTTACCTTTTCTAGGACATTTGGCTGAAGTTTTAGTTTTCCTTGAGTGGATAGAATTAATCCAAGAAACTCTATTTCTTGTTTTGCTATTCTTGCTTTCTTTTTGCTAAGAACTAATCCTTTTTCTTTACATCTTTCTAAAACTATTAATAATTTTTGAAGATGATCTTCTCTATCCTGTTTTGTAAAAATTAGTATATCATCAATGTATACTAAAACAAATTCATTTAACTCTTTTAGATTTTCTTCCATAAATCTTTGATAAATACCTGGAGCTTGTTTTAATCCGAATGGCAATACATTCCATTCATAGAGCAACACACTTGTTGATTCTTTTGTTGGACAAGTAAAAGCAGTTAATTTCTTTGTTTCTTCGTCTAAACGAAGTTGCCAATATCCTGATTTTGCATCAAGAGATGAAAACCAAGTTGCTCCTTTGATTTTTTCTAAAATTGAATCTTTTCTTGGAAGTTTATGAGCATCACCAATAGTTGCTTCATTCTTCTTCTTATAGTTAATAACCATTCTTCGTTTTCCCCTTTTAATTTCATTATTGTTTTCGACATAAAAGGCTGGAGCCGCATGAGGACTTTTACTTAATCTTATAATTCCTTTTTCCAAAAGATCTCTACATTCTAATGAAAACTCTTCTCTATCTCTTGCGGAATAAGGGATTTTATTTGGAACATTTATCTCTTTTGTCGGATCTTTTAATTTAATGCTTACTAATTCGTTATTTGTATTTTTAATATCTAAAGGATTTTCAGCACAAATTTCATTCAAAAGTTCTTCTATCTTTATTTCAAGATTATTTTTTGGGATATTTATTTGAAAGTATAAATTTAAATAACATGTCTCCAATATAGAAAATATTTTAAATTTTAAGATCTTATCTATAGTAGTAGTCGGTATTTTTATACGTTTTGATTTTTGATTTATTGAAGAATCGTGTGGAGCTTTTAAAACTATATATGTTAGTTCTTGAATGAATGGATGATATAGCTTTAAAAAGTTATTTCCTATGATAAAATCCATTCCAGAATCTAACATGTATATAGATGGAACAATGAACCTATAATTTTGAATAAAAATTTCAACCATCTCTGCTTTTTGGTCAATTTTATGTATTGATTTGTCAGCTATTCTAACTCTTAATGGTTTCTTTAATTTTTTCCAATCAAGTTTTATATTTGAACTAGCAAAGCATTGTGTTGCTCCAGAATCTATGAAAGCATTTATAAATTTTTCTGTTATTTTTATAGTAATAAATGTAGCATTATTACTCAGTCTCTGAGTCTGTTTCCGAGACATATTCAAAAATATAGTCTAAGTTATCATCAGATTCTTCTAAAGGTTCCATGAAACAAGACTTAGCGATTTCTATTTGTTTAGTAAGATCCTTTTTATCCTTCTTTTTCGGACATTCATTTGCATAGTGTCCTTCTTCTTGGCAATACCAACACTTACAATTTTCTTTTTTATTTGGGCAATAATCACTTTTTTGTCTCTTATTTTTATTGTTATTTCTTTTTCTAAAATACCTCTTTTTTCTCCAGTTTGGATAGTATTTTCTTTTTCTAAATTGATATTTTCTTTTTCTTTGAAAATTTTTATTAAGACCATATTTTTGAGGTATCTCTTCATTATCCTGACAGCAAATTCTAATTATATTTGCAAATCTTTTTTGAGTTGCTTCTTGCATACAACGTTCTTTTATTTCCTCTCTTATTGCAGAGGTTGCTCCACCAAAATTATTTTCAATTGTTCCTCTATTTATTTCTCTTATAAATCTTCCCATAATAAATTCGTTAGCAGGATATGGAAGTTTTGTTATATACATATTAAGATAATGATTTTTATCTTCTTCTTTTAATTTGTAATAATGTATTCTATATTCACATATATAAGACTCCACATTACATAGATCATATATGTGAATGTTAGCTAAATGGTTTTTTGCTTCTTGATATTCTTTATATAGAATCATCATTATATATAATATCTTATCATAAGCTGTTATTTTTGTTGCTAATTCTTCTATTATTTGGTTTTCTATTGATGTCATATAATCTCTTATACCTCCTTTAGTATGAAACCCTATGTAATTCCAAATGTCTCTTCCAGATAATTCATTAAGTTTTGGATTAGTAAAGGCTTCTAATAAGAAGGAATTCAACCAGTTTTCGAAAATTTCTTTTTCATTCGTTTTACAGTCTAAATCGAGCATTCTTTCTCCTTCCATTTCCTGGATTTTAGTAACGTATTTTGATGGTATTTTTGTATATTTTGAATCTTTATTTATAAACCCCTTTTTAAAAGCATAATTATCAAAATCTGTTTCCCATTTAAATTGAGATTGATTATCCCTAGATGTTCCAGCTTCATTTTTTACTTGTATTGGAATTGCTGGTTCTTCGTCACTTGAATAATCTAGGATGTGTTCTTCATTTTCTATATTTTCAGAATTTACTATTTCTTCTTCTATCTGAAATCCCTGTTCCATAATATTATTTTCTTGAGCCATTTTTAATTGTTTAAAAAGCATTGTAACTTCTTCTAATTTTTCTTCAATATTCATAATTTTAGTGGTGGTTTTACTTTTAAATCTGTTATGTTGATTATATTTTGAAATTTTTCTTCTTTTGGATTTTCTTTTTCCTTATTTCTTTGAAATTTTATGGATACTAGTATTTCTTCAAGCATATCTACTATAGAATTTAATTGTGGGTTAAAAGTATGATAAAGATGTGGGGAATCATTTCCATGATAACATTTCTTAGAAATTCCGTGTGAAAAATAAGTTTTTTCAGGTTTTTGAAGTCCTTCAATAAAGCTTATAGTAAAATAAAGATTTTGAGAAAAATCATTTTGTATTGATTTTAAGAATTCGGTGTCATTACAGTTTACATTAGTTAAAATCATTAATTTTTGATCTATTAATTTTAATAACTTAATTATTTCTTCTCTTAAATCTTCTAATTTACTTTTTTCCATTAGGTGACGCTTTTCTTTGTGAAGAGCTACGGTTTTAAATGAAAAGTGTGGCTTTAAAAAGTGTGGTTTAAGTAAGCAAATCTTTAAATCTGTACAGATTTAGATCTGTACCATATAATTTTCTTTACATATTTAAAGGATCCGGTGAGTTTGAGTTATAAATGAATTATTGAAGGATTATAACGTAATACGCATAAATTTTGTTTAAATAATATAGATAAAATATCAAGGGAATTTTTCGGTGCTTATAGACATTGTGCTTAATTTAATTTGTCTAAAAGTAGAAATAGAGTAAAGTGTAATCTACCTTTTTATGTTTGAACTCTATGAGTGAAATTTAGATATCATAGAAGATACTAAAATATAAATACATGATAAAAATTTAGTTATTAGTAATTTTAGCTTTTTTATTTAAATAAAATAAAAAAAATTAATATTACCTGATTTTTTTAAACTAATTTTTAAAATGTGAATTTTCTATTTTTAATAATATATAAATTGTCTCAAAGCTGTATGTTTTAAATTATATGTTAACCATTACACTTTAGGATGATTTATACTTTAAAATATTCTAAAAAAATACATATAAATCGTCTTAAGGTACTAAAAATTATAATGATTTACACGTTTTACACCTAACACACATTGGGATAAGATAATTTATGTGCAAAAACTAACCCTCACTTACCTAAAACGATTTATACGCAACTTTCAAATACATAATGGAGTGTGATTATTAAAGTTAATAACAATAATAAATTTTTTAATAATTCAACAATTATTTTCTTCTATCTTTTTATAATAAATTAGTTAGAATTAAAAAATAAACATGCAACATTAAAAAAAAAAGTTTTATTTAAATAAGAATTTAATAACTCATAACATATATTTTTAATAACCAATAAATGAAGGTATCTTTTAAAAAAATTGCACTGTAAATATATTAATTAAAATTTGACATATAAATTATAAAAAGTAAAAGCTAGTGAGGGTTATCAACTTTAATCGTCACACTCCATTGTGTATTTGAAAGTTGGGCATAAATCGCTCTAAGTTAGTGAGGGTTAACTTTTGTACATAAGTTATCTTACTCCTAATATGTTTTAGGTGTAAAACATGTAAATCATCACACTCTAGAATGATTTACGTTGATTTTAAAAGCTTAATACCCTAAAATAATTTATGTGTATTTTTTTAGAGCATTTCAAAGTATATATCATTTTAGAATGTAACGGTTAACATATAATTTAAAATACACCGTTGTGGAACGATTTATATATTAATAAGAATAAAGAATTTATGTTTTAAAAATTGATTTAGAAGAATAATGTAATATTAATCTCTCTCTATTTTATTTTTTGGTGGCTATCTCTCTTTATTTTATTTAATTTAAATAAAAAAGCTAAATATTTTTATCATTTAATTGTACAAAAATGTTATGTATATCCATATTAAAATAATTCATTTGTTATCAATTTCTTGATCAATAAAACTCCAATTAAATAAACTTTCTATCTATCTGTCTGTATATCTAGCTATCTATCTATATTATTTAGATGAATAGTGGTTGTTATGATACCTACAACCCTGTTGAAATCAAATATATAAGAGTGAATTCCACATTCAACATATCTTTAACATTTATGTTTCGGCAAAACTAAGAGGAATTCTCAAGGTACTAGAGAATTCTCTTATATATATAAATGATATAATCCATACTTAAAGAAAAAACATTGAATTTAAGACCCTATTATGCTATACCAATCCAGTCAACATGAAAAGCCAATATCGACAAGCTCAGTTCAAAGGGATTAAAATCCAATCAACCATAAGAGATTATAAACTCAGGAATACATCTTAAGAAAGGATGATTAAGTACGATCTTGAAAAAAAAAAACCGTTAAAAACAATTTCGATATTTACTAACAATTTTGAAGATTAAAATAACACTTAACCTAAAATGACGTATAAGAATGAACTCTCCACCTTCACAAAGCAAGCCATTATTGAAGAAGAACGAGGAGTGGAGGCAGGGGCGGAGCTACATACTGCGAAAGGAGGCAACGGTCCCCTTAATTTTAATTTTTTACATGTAAATTATATGTAAATTTTAATTTAATCTCCTTCAAAAATTTATTTTAATATTATTTTATTATATAAATATTTTTAACCCTTCTAATGCTTCTTTTCTTCTAGCTCCACCCCTGAGTAGAGGACTGTGTATAGTAAGGCGAACACGGTGATGATAGTGGAATGTCATTCTTAACAACTTTCAGACACATTGGTGACAAAAAATTCTTCCATTGTAAAAATTGTATTAAATATACTCTTCAGTAGTCTTTAGTCAAAGGTAGCAGCAGCAGGAACTGTATGTAGCAAAGTTGCAAGGCCTTGAGCTTTGCGCCAAAAAATAATATCTCTCACTCTTTTCCATTTGCCCTTTTTCTCATTTTGAAATTGTTCTTTCCTCACATGGATAGATACATGGATTACTTCATTAATTAAGGGTAGCGTTAATGCCTTAATGGTCTTAACATTTTTTTTAATTTTTTTTTTTTTTTGCACAGGTCTCAACTCTCAACAATAAATTAAGATGCCTACAGTCACAAACTCACAATGCTAATAAACAAATTCAACATGTTACAGGAAGCAGCACCTCATCATTTTTATGAACAAAAGATTACATGTAAACGTATCATAAGAATAAGATACTGAGATAAAAATATTAAATATTATGATATATAATATATTTCACTTCTTTTATGTCTCTATTTATATTTGCTTCACAATGTTATGCCAAACATTTTAATATACTTTTTTGTTAGACAGAACCAAACATTTTTTTTTTTTTACAAAAAGTTAAAAGTTATTCTTAACAAATATAGTTAATAGGTAGGAGCTAAATTGAGATTTATTTGCAATATGAGAGATATAATTGATACAAATTAAATATTATTATAGGTATTAAAAAAAATTATACATCATTGTAAATTGAAAAATATGGAGAGGTGTTACCATACCTTTCTTCCCAATTTTCTTCTTTGCTAAGTAAAGTAGTAGCATTAACAGATACTGTAGATAGTAGTTTACACTAGCAGTATTTTTTTTTTTTTTTGGTGACTAATTAACACTAGTAGTATATTTATTAGTTTAGGGTGCAATACCCTACCAAATAATAAGAAAGATCAATAAAATGGAAAAAGGTAGAAGCATTATAAGTGCTAGTCAATTTGTTCAATTGTCTTATTCAATGTTCTCCATTCTCTTTACTTAATTTGTGGCATAACGTATTACAAGTTGGAATTGTACTAATGTTTGTCTTTATCGTCCAGTTAATAATAGGACATCTAACCATTTTAATCCATCATGCATGTGAACATATGTTTCTTTACTTACTTCCACTTTAATTATGTTGTTATCACCTTTTAACTTGCTTTTTTTTTCTTTCGATTTTATTATTTTGTCCCATTATGTATTATTTAATTTATTTTGTTTCTACATATATAAAAAATCTCTTAACAAATAAAACCAGTTTAATAAAACTAAAATTTGAAACTGAATCAAACTATTTTGTATAAATTAATTAATTTTTTCAAATAAAAAAGATTGAACTGAAACCGCAAATTCTTTAGAGTTTAAAATGTTAAATATTTTATTAAATTGTCTAATCACATATTTTATTTGGATAATCATTCGTGCGATATAAAAATTATTTGATAAAAAATAATTTTTTATTAATGTGATATTATATAATTAGATGTAAATATAAAACTATTTATATTGGCAATATATTAAATTAAATGTTTTTATTTAAATAAAAACTCATTTATTCAAAATAAAAAATTGTGATTTGGTTTGGTTTAAAACCAAATAAAAGTGATTTCATTCAAGCAGTATATCCAAGCCAACCCGCATCGGCCAATCTCTGCCATATCGACGGTAAGTTTGAAAGTGATTATTTGTATATAAATTGATTTAAACCAATTTTTTATACATTACAAAAAAGGAATTTTTAATATAAACTATCTTAGAATAATTTTTTATGTGAAAAAGTAATTTAATGTAATTTCTAGATCTTTTAAAATAGTTTGGTGCATCTTGTATAAAGGAATTTGTTGTATATTAGATTGGATTTGTCTTTAAGAATAAGATATATAAGATAAGACACTGAAAATAAGACACAAAGAATAAAATATAAAATTTTGTGTTTTTGTATTCTATTTGATAATAAATTAGAATAAATTATAAAAATTTATTTTATTTTTATTTTTTCATTTAAAAAATTTTAAAAAATATAATAATAGAAAATATAATTATAAAAAATTAATAAAAATAATGAAAGAAAAAAATAAGTTGTGTCCCCTATTAATGTGTCTGTGTCTTTTTTGTCGGAATGAATACAAAATACACTAATTTAATATTTCTAAATACAATATTTTTATCTATATCTCATTTATCAAATACAATTTTATGTTTCTATATGACTATATCTTTATCTCAATCTCAGTATCTTATTCCTATAAACAAATGCAGACCTACCAAAAAAATAAGAAAATGTGCGTTTATATGCTATCATCATTCGTTTCATTTATAAATTTAATTTCACGTAGTGTTATACTCACTAACTTATTATAAATTTTGTTAACAAAAAATATTTGACTAAACAACATTATAAAAATCTTTGGCATTATTATTAGCACAACAAAATTAATCTATTTTTGATATTTTCTTCTCATTTTGTTTGTCTAGAAAATTTTGAAAGCAATAATGATAGTAAAATTAAATTTCATTAATTAATTATTAAACACGTTTTTAGTAATTTTACCATTTTTAAATGAATATCCATTTTAATTTCTGATAATTATTTCGAAGGACTACAAGATTTCTAATAAAAAAAATAACATTATTTTTAGTCTTTGATATTGAATTTTGTGAGATTAGTTAACTCCTTTATCAATAATTTTTTTCAAAATATACTTATTTGACACGTTAATCTCTAATATATCATTTATTTAATTTTTATAAGCTAAGTAAAAATAATTTAAAAATTACTAATATTATTTAGTTTTACACAATAAATTTAGCTAATATATTTAAGAAAGGTAATAAAGAAACTAAACGGCTTTGATAATCATCCTTAAAAGACAACGAGACTCCTAACAAAAAAGAATTTGTCAATTCTAATTGATTCTTAATAGATAAATCAACAGTTTAACATACCATGTAAGTTTATTCTGTTAAAACAGAAAAAAAATATTGACATCAGTTTCATAAAAATAAAAATTAAAGACTAAAATTATTTTTTTTTGTTGAAGATCTCTTTTTTTTTAAGTGACTCTCTAAGTTTCTATTTTTTTTTTTCAATAAGTAAAGTTTGGATTTGTCTAAAGTAATTAAGCAAATGCATTTTGAACGTGTTTGATGTGATTCAGCCCAAATTGAATAAGAAATTAACTTTTATTTTTCTTTTAAAAGTAACTTATTAAAATTATCTTTCAAAAGTCAGTTTTACTATATTTGATAAAATTAAATTAAAAATAATTTTTAATAAATATAAACAAACTAAAAGATTCTACTTAGTCTTTTAAAGATTAGTCTTTGAATAAATCTAATTAATTAATTGAATTAATTTTTAAAAATTCAATCTCTTATTTTATAGACAAGTAATACCAAGGGATAAATTTTAATCTTAAAATTACTCAATTTTCAACTGTTTTAAATTCTCGTATATCAATTAAGCTAAAATAGCATTTCCATCACTTAGGATGCCTCTCAATATATACATTGGAGAGCAGCATGAGTTGAGGATAGTCAGGAATGCGTTACTGTGGACACATCTATTTTTTTGAGTTGAGATTTGATTATGACATTGTTTTGTAATTTTAGATTTGATTTAATTATAATTTTGATTGGGTTATAATTTTAAATTTTAATTTAAATAATTAACTTTTAGAATTTTTATATTTATATTTATAAAACATCTTCTTTTCTCTACTCAGCCAAAATTTTAATTGAAAACATATATTTACAAATTCAATATACTTTTTCTGTATATAAACCAATGAAAAATTAGCATTTAACAATTGTGTTTGTAAACCAAATATAAATCCAAAATGAGCTTGAACTGGTTTAAAAATGATACTTAAATGTGTAGGCAAATGTAAATTTGCATGCCGAGATAAACAATGTAAAACTTTTTTTTGTAAAAAAAGTGAAATAAAAGAAAATATATAAGTGGTGGATGAAGGTATAAAGAAGAGATTATACTGACAGAGATTTGTGGATTTATACTGATAGTAATTTATCCATGAATCAAAATTAGCTAATTAGAGTCATTGAGCTAGTAAAATGAGGACAAAAAAAGAGCTGTTATGTGCCCCATGAACCATATGATTAAAAGAAGTACTAGCTAAGTAGACTTGCCCATAAAATTAAAGATTGCAATAAATTCGTTGTTTCAAATTGGACAAACATAATGTACAGTAACAGAATATGCAAATTGTACAAAGAAAAAAAAGAGGAAAAACAATCAATAAAAAACGGATAAGATCAACAATTATTGGATTTAGTATAAAGAAGAAAACATATTTATGTGTTTTAAGTAAGCAACTGTATACACTACAAGGATCTCGGCAAGAGCGACAATTTTTAAGTTGGATGGTAGCGATTTTCGATCACTGTAAAATAGATAGCAGTAATTTGTAAATCACTGTAAGATGAAACGCTGCTAAATTGTTAGCGGCATTTTTTCTTAACCACTAGTCCACTACAGATTAATATTTAACAGCAGATATATGTTGTGACAGTTTGTCATCACTGCTATATTTTAAAATAATCTGTTTTATCTCTATTGCGGTGCCTTGGCAACCGCCGCTAAATATTATGCACAAGCCTTAAGTTTTTTTGTCACTGTTAATATAAACCACCGTAAAAAATCAACACATTTTTGTGTTTTTTATTTGATTGAATTTTTATTTCAAGTCACAATCACTATTTTTCTAACTTTAATTTTGTGTTATGTTATATATTAGCTTAATTGATTTAAAATTAATTAAAATAAGTAAACATTCAATCAAAATAAAAACCAAAATGCTAGAATGAATAATATATACAATAATAATTTGTTATAAGTGCATAATTACTTATAAACTAGATAAAAGTATTGTTAGATAAACAGTGAAGACTAAAAGAATTGTATAATATCTTTTTGGTGCGATTCTCAAAAAATTTTGTTTTTTATCAACATCAGGTGGTAAATTATCTCTTTACTATTGGATTAGGTATCTCAACAGATTTTTCATCCTCTGTTTTTTAGTCTTTTTTCTATTGTCTCTGCCTTTAGTTCTACTGCTTTTGTCTTTAGTTTTGCAATCTCCTTCTGATACTCCTCAATTTGCACATCAGAGTGATACATACTTTAAATGTTCATGATATGAAGAGTTCAAGTATTATTTAAAAGTTATTAGTTTATATTTTTAAAATGTTTAATTTAATTTGATATATATATTTTGATTTTTATTTATTTAGTTATTAGATTGGGTTTTATGTTAATGGATTTATGATTTTGATTATTTTAACCTAATAAGAGCTTATAAATACCTCCTAAATTATTATTGTCGTCATATAGAGTGATTAGAGGAGTACCAAAATACTTTTTGGTTTTGTGATGAAACTATGGTGTGGACAAGTGAGGTTGACTGAGTCCCTCTCTTATTACATTAAAGAATTTGGTAGAAAGTTGAGTGCGTTCGTTTCAATTTTGAAAGTATGGTATGGACAATTTAAGTTAAGGAGTCCATTTCTTGTTACATCAAGAAATTGGATAAAAAATAGAGTAATTCTCTTTGTATTTAATTTCAACCTATCTTTTTGTTTTCTATTTTCTATTTTCTATTTTTTATTTTTAATTTTAATTCGTCTTTTTCTATTTCAATTTTTATCTTCTTGTTTATCATTAGTTTCATTTTGTATTACAGAGTGACTATTTTGTAATATTACTAAAAAATTGGGTGGTACATGGTTCAAAACCTACGCCACGAACTCGTCCTGAGTGCTCCTTTCCAAAGACTTGTGCTCGTGAGTCATTTTGTGAATTGGATTATTATTAATAGGGATCAATGTATGAGAAAAATTTGGGTATATATTTGCTACATATGCATCTAGGAAGAACTCTAAAGATATACTTGCTGAATTGAAAATAAATAAATAAATCTCTTATATAAAAGTCCATCATAAAGTAATGGTATGTTTTATATAAAAGATCCTTAATTACATTTTTATTATACAGACGTGCTATACAAATAAACATCTTATTGAATGCGATATTGTATCATTGAAATAAATAAAGATTATAGAATTACACTTTATAGAGTTTTTTTTTTTCAAGAAATATGTCCAAACTCTCAATAAGACAAATGGTACTTGTTATTTCTTTTATTTAGTTTTGAAAAATGTCTTAACATATTAACGCATTTTTTTTTCTAAATTAGCATCTAATTACTTGGGAGTTCTTACTTATGACTTGAGTAGACTTACATTGTTTTATACATGTTGAAATTTTTAGAATTAGCTGAAAATTCAAGCAAAATAGTTAATGATACTCTAAATGAAGCAGAGCTTCAAATACAAGATAATTTAGTTGAGATACACTCTGATAAGGGGTTATTAGGGTTTAGAGGGTTTAATAAATTCGAAGCATTAAAGTTCCAACGGAAGGGTTGGAAGAGAAATAAAAAAAAGAATGACACAAAAAGACACGCCCCTAAAGACACAACGAAAATATAAAAAGATAGATAAAGATTTTCCTACTAAACCTCTAAGAAACCTATTCTTAACAACCTAGGTCACCGGAAGGGATTCTCTATTAGACTTTCAAAGAACCTGTCTTTGACAACCTAGATTAGAGGGTTGAAGTTGAAGAAACCACCACGCAGAATCACCTTAGGTTGGATCCTTCAATTTTCTTCATGCAACAAGTGAAGAAAATCACTCATCTCACTTAATCAAACTAAAAAATCGTGCATAAAGTACTAAAAAAATTTTATTCATAAAAAATTGTGTAAATTGTCTCACCAAAGGTGTTTAAATAGGCCCCTAACAAATTAACTAAAAGATAAGATAAGATATATTAATTTAAATCTCCTAAAGATAAGATAACTAATTTAAATCAGATTTGATCTTATTGGATTAGATCAGATTTGATTTAAATTTAAAATTCTTAAAATACTACTAAGCAAATTAGAACTAAATCAAATCTTCTAACAAACCTTAACAACAAAGCAAACTAAAATATAGACTTTAATATTTTCAAAAATTAATAATAAACTTGTGTTTTCTATTGGACTTGAAAAATACTGTTAGGCCTCTTGCTGTCCTAACTTAGCCCAATGCGTCTTATGAGTTATCACCATTTTAGCACCACTATTTTTGAAATGAACTCTTGGTCTCGTTGATGTCCAAGATCGGCATAGTTTAATTCTTCTAGTATTCAGACCCTTGAATATGACAAGATTATCATTCTGTCCTTACTCTAAAATGACAAAAATGCCCTCCTGAACATGTATCATCCTCTCCCTCTTCAAAAAGATTTGTCATCGAATCTTGAATGAGAAGCTCTTCTTCCCTCCAAGGAATCCAAACTCAATCTCTAGGTTCAAATACCATAGTTTGATGGCTCTTCTCTACCCACTGAATTGTGACTATGTCCCTCATGTGTGCAAGTCCAATCTTTTCAACCATACTTTTACCATCTTGTCCAAAGTATGAAATTAGTTGTCTTTCTTCCTTTTCATCCATATTAATACCTCCATAATTGATCAGTGAATCTACAAAGCCTAAAAAAATTGATATAAAAATACTAGAAATTTCATGGTTAAATATATGAGAAACTAAAGACTACGTGGAATTCAATGATACTAATGCACTCTTGTCTAAGCTAGAACTTTCTAGATCTCTCTCACAAGTATGTTTATTGCTCTCAATTTCTTTATCGCTCAGTGACTCCTATATCTCACTATTCTCATCTTTTCTCTCAAAATTTCCAGTTTCATTGAAACATTGATCATTTTCACTCAAATACCCACTCTCTTTCTCTGTTTATTTTCTCTCTTGATTTTTAAATTTCTCACATCCCAAGGACCCACTTGAGAAATTCTGTACTTTTGGATCCTCTAAGTACACATCACCTTCTACAACATACTCAACAAATTCTCCCGTCACTGGCTTGGAAGAAGAATGAGAGATATGATTAGAAAAACTCGTCTTCTTATGTGGATCCATAATATTCTTCTTCATCTGCTCTAACTCAAACGCAATATTGACTAAATCCTCCATAGTTATGAAATGGTAAAGTTTGACATTATTTGCAATGTCTTTATGAAGTCCAATAAAAAAGTGCCTCATAAGAACATCGAGATACTTTTCAACATCAGCCTTGGTCTCCAAACACATCAACTCTGTGTGGTACTCCATTACTGATTTGGAACCTTGTTTCAACTTACGAAACTTTTCAAAAAAACTCATTGTGGTATGATGATGGCATAAATTGGTTCCTCGTAATTTTCTTCATCTTCTCCCAAGATTGAATTGGTGGTTTTTCAATCCGTCTTCTATTTTTGTCTAGCTCAATCCACCAGGAGAATTCTACAGCCGCTAGTCTTACCTTTTTCACATCAGAGTAGTTGTGACACTGAAGTAGGAGCTCCACCTTCCGTTCCCATTTCAGGTAAGCCTCAGGGTCACTTCTGTCTTTAAACTCTGGGATGCGCATTTTGATAGCATTAAGGTTACTACATCTTTCTGTTGTCTATGACGTCAGAATTTGGGTGAAGTCTCCAACTCAAACTTCTCAGAATGATTATGAATAGGTTTTCGGGACCGCGTTTGTTGACTAGGGGATAAAGAATTAAGTTTTGAAGCTATGTCATCAAGACACTGTTCAATCCTTTCTAGTTCGCCATTGATTGTGTCGACGTGGGAAGTAAGTTATGGATTGAGGGTCGCTTCGTTGTCAGCCATCACAGAAGAACCTTTGAAAGAAAAGACCTCACAATACTCTTTTAACGTGTATCACTCGAAGTAGGACACTCGTGTTTACACTCAATATGTGGCTTTTACCCTCTGTTGAGCTCATCACTCTTGTCTTTTTCCACTCTTGGATTGTTTTAACAAGTTGCACTTCAGAAAATGAGAAATTAAGACACCAAACTAAGATAATTTGAATGATATAGACGTTCAACTTGACAAGAAGACAACCAAAGTATGTGACAAGGGAAGAAAAATAAGTGATACTAAGATGACAGAAACTAGAAAAATTGAATACTAATCGAAACCCAAAAGAAATTTGGAAAGCTAAAACAAAGCTGAAAAAAATTGTGTAGCAGAGGCGGACGTAATTGCAGAAAAAAGATGAATTTTCATTTTTTTGCAGACGCTGACTTTAATATATAGAAATTGAAGTAACAGAATTTAAATAGGAAATTTTGTTTTTTTTACAACTTTGAAGTAAATTTGCAAAAATTGACGAAAAAATAAAGAGACTAAGCAAGAAGTCTAGAACATACAGATAAATTAAAATTTACCTATAACTTATAACTGATACCAGATGATAAGGGATTATTGGAAATTTAGAGGGTTTAATAAATTCAAAGCATTAAAGTCCCAAAGGAAGGGTTGGAAGAGGGATAAGAAAAAGAATGACACAAAAAAAATACACACCCTAAAGATACCGCAGAAACATAAAAGGATAGACAAGGGTTTTCTTACTAGACCTCTAAGAAAGCTATTCTTAGCAACTTAGGTCAGAGAGACGAAGTCACGCAGAATCACCTTAGGTTGGATCATTCAATCTTCTTCATGCAACAAGTAAAGAAAATCACTCATCTTATTTAATCACACTAAAGAAAACGTGCATAAAGCACTAAGAAAATTTTATTCATAAAAAATTGTGTAAATTGTCTCAATAAAGGTGTTTAAATAGGCTCCCTAATAAACTAACTAAAAGATAAGATGAGATAAGATAACTTAATTTAAATCTCCTAAAGATAAGATAACTAATTTAAATGATAGTTGATCTTAGGGAATTAGATCAGATTTAACAACAAAGTAAACTAAAATATAGCCTTTAATAATTTCAAAAATTAATAATAAACTTGTGTTTTTCACTAACTTGAAAAATACTGTTGGGCCTCTTGTTGTCCGATTTAGTCCAATGAGTCTTATGAGTTATCGCAATTTTAGCACCACTTTTTTAGACGAACCCTTGGTCTCCTTGATGTCCAAGACTGGAATACTATAATTCTTCTAGTATTCAAATTCTTGAATATGGCAAGATTACCATTTTGTTTCCTCTATTACATTACCATGGATCTCATTAAGTCTCTAGAAGAGAACAATGAAACTTTAGATGGACAACAAAAAAGATGGTGTACATGGATAAGGCTTCAAGGTGAATAAAGAGTCATTGTTTGGAGATGACTTATCTGATTCTCTAGATTCATGACGAGGTCATGATGTTTGAAAAAAATTTGATCTACACACAGAACTAATAATTGATGATATAATAGACTTCTTGATCTATGATTTTAAGACTTGGGTTGATTTCTTTAATTTTGATAGTTTGGATCATAGTATTAAATTATGCTTAATTGAACTTCGTTTTAATTTTATAAATTCATCATAACATTAACTTATTTTTACTTTTAAATTTATGTCTGAATGCAAACTTAAAGGACATTATTCTAAAGGAGAAAATATAATTTAGTGAAATTGTGAACATGATTAAAAATATATTTTTAAATATTCTAATTTATTTTTCTACACTAAAACAAATACAAAATTAGTGTCACAGTTTAAGTAAGAGTGATTAAACAGATTTTTCAAAATAAGTTTTTAGTATATATATATATAACGTAAACTAAATACGAGCAAACTCAATTTAAGTACTAATAAAAATAGAGAGAACGTATAAATATGCATGTAACAAGCTTATGAAATTTTATAACCGCCAGTAAATGAAAATAGATATGACGGTGCACTGTTTCACCGCAATAACCACTGCCTTGGTTCGTTTTTGCAGCGGTTGGCCGCCGAAAAAAACAAACGCTACCCTCTGTTGGATATTTTGTAGGGATAAAACTATCAAGTGAGAAAATAAGGAATGGTTCGTTTTCATTATGCAGAACTTTATTAATAATCGAAAGATAACTAGCTATTTTATATTTGTATTCAATTTAGATGATTCAACTAGTCCAAAAAAACAATCTAGAAGATCCAAATACAAAATTACTTTAGAATACTAGAAGTGTGTAGATCTAAGTATATATGTGAAGCCAATAATAAACACAGCTACAAGTCTACAATGCATGTCTAACTTTCCAATAAACGGTATCATATGAATTGAATTATTGTGCATATGCATATAAATTAAATATGCGTGCCGTGTTCATCTAATCTAAAATTCTAAATTGATAACATAATGTACCTTGGCTAGCTTGCACGTATTTTATTTCATGCACGAGGACTACATGCAACATGCCTCACTTTTTTTTTGTTTTTTGCCTCTCTTGAAATATCAAATAACACTATTACATGAGTTTGCATAAGGCAAACTCCATATGATATAACTGCAAATCTCATTCTAAAAACAGTATCATGCTTGTCACATGATCTAGTCATTTTTTTATTGGTAATAGTTTTTCGGGGTCAAGTTACATAGTTACATCCTTTTAGCTTTGATAAGCCCAGAAGCCCAATAACTCATTCCCAAGTTGCCTTTAAATGATCTATTTATTGGTAAGGGCCTATCAGGCCCAAAAGAACAAACATAGCTACACCATGGTCTTTGCTTCATCAAAGCTCCAGGGACGTAGCCTTGCCGAAGTTACAGAAGGAGTGGCAAGTGGCAAGCCTGCCTTGCCCGCCTAAAGCCTGTCTTACCCGTCTTAAAACATGAGTTAGCATGGGGCACCCTCCGAAGCGGCGAGCTTTACTTTTGTAGCCTCTTAAAAAAGTTTTTTTTTTTGGTTGTATTGGGCGGGTTGTTTCGGGTCGGGCCTGTTTCAAGGTCCTGCCCATGAAAAAATGAAAGTTTTCTAAGTTAAGAGAAAAATGTGAAAGGATGAGATCCATTTTTTGCTATTTGTTTTTGATATAGATGTAGGTGGACCAGCGTTTTCTGTTTATGGTATTTTGGGCTAGAAGATGAAGTTGGGCAACGGTGGTGTCATAGTGTGGGAATAATTTGTTTGTGTCTAGATGTTGCTTCGTATATATCAAAGGTCGTGGTCTTGACAGGGCTTTATGAGTAACCCACGTTTGAGTTGGAAGTATGATTGAAATCAAGTTGGGAATAAAAACCCCTAAAATATTGGGGTGAATGTATAGTGCGAATAAATTTCTTCTTTTAATTAACTACTAAAATATATGTTAAAATATAATAATAAAATATAAAATATATATTAAAAACAAATTAAATAACATCTATATTTATTTTAATAGTGTCGTTTAGGGTTAACTATGTTTTGTTAGAATTTTTTCTAAAACAGAGTTTTTTATGTCGTCTAAGTCAATGTTTGGCTTTTATCAATTCTCTTGTCACATACTCAAATTTCTTTTTTCCTTTTCTTTTCTTTCTTTTCTTCAACCTCTTCTGTGCATGGTTAAAACGCACGTCAGAATGCAGCACTCTGAACAGGACAGCGACAAAAAACATGAAAATTTGATCCAGCTGGATGAGGAAGACATAAGAATAGGAATCAACTCTTGTATCAATAGCTTGGCCAGTAAAATCTTTGCAGAAAAGTTATTTTTTATTGGTACCATGGATGATGCACTACAGGCAATATGGGGACGTCCAGAAGGATTTAAAGTGGCAAAAATTGGAAAGAATCAATTCTAATTTTTTTTTTAATAGAGAATGGGATGCATTGAGAATAGAAAGGAGTTTTTCTTAGCTCTTTAAAGATTATGCATTGCATGTTTAGAGATGGAAAGAGGGTGTACGGGTGGAGGATCATTAATTACTCAAAATCCTAGTATGAATTCAATGATGTGGTTTGCCTGAAAGTTTTAAAATCCTGGGAGTGGCTCGAAAATTAGATGGAGGGATAGGGAAGGTGCTGGATGTCAGTCTCTTTGATGTCAAAGGAAGAGAGGTACGCATTATAAAAGCTGAGGGTGGAAATTGAGGAGAACAGGCTGATCAAAAGACACTCTCATGGTTGCTGGCCCAAACAAAATCTCACTTTCGGTAATATTATGCTACGAGAGGCTTGGAATGGTTTGTCCCTATTGTGCTAGAATAGGACATGACCATAAAGTTAGCCCACTTTTCATAGTTGATTCACAGGAGAATAGATTAAAGGAGGATAAGGTGAGAGACTGGATTAAAGCGAACTAAATTGGAATTCCGGTGGGGATTAAAGAAGATCACAAGAACAATGGTAATAGCGAGAATCAGCCCGATCAAAATACATGCAGAAAAAACTTTTGCCAGACTGTTTGATTGAAGGTCTCATAAGGCTGAATATAAGAGACAAAATAAAAGGAGAGCGGTATACTAAAAATTCAACTCGAGGAGAGTTGCATGGTAACAAGGAGAACCAATATGAAGGGGCTCTAGTTCTGCCTAGCCTAGTAATGGTAAATAATCAGAAGAAAAACATAGTGGCAGCAACAAAAGAAGTGGGGATCCTAACTGAAAATCAGCAAAATGATGGTAGCACAAGGGAGTACACTCAACAATTCAAAAGATTGAAGAGCATGGCCCAAAGAAGCTATGTCAAACCTGAAAATATTAGTGGTAATAAAAGAAGAGCTCATGAGGTTAATGATTGGGATAGTATGATCATTGAAGCTAATGGGGAATGAGTTTTCTCTATGGAGATGGTGGACGGTGCCAGCCGTCCAGTGGCACTCAATTTGCCATGAGAGTCCTTTCATAGAACTGTCGGGGTTTGAGGAGACCCCTGACAGTCCATAACCTTAAAGGGATGTGCCAATTCCACTCTTTCGAGGTGATTTTTATCAGTGAAACAAAAAATAACCTTGAAACATGGAGAGAAAGATTAGAGCATGTGGGTATCAAAACTTCATTATTGTTGGCCCGAATGATTTGACAGGAGGACTAGTGCTAGCTTGGAGGACTTTGTGAATGTGAGGGTGCTTTCGTATAATTCCTTTTCGGTGATTGGTATGGTTAAAGACCTGGGTAAGAACGTAGAATGGGGGTTGGTAGGAGTTTACCTCAGTACAAATGAAACAGAGAGGCTTGATCAATTCAATAAAATATCTTCTTGTCTGTCACAATTCGAAGGGAGGGTGGTGGTGGTGGGAGACTTCAATGCAATCAAGAGCCATGAAGAGAAACAAGGAGGTATCCTTCGATATGATAATTCAATTGATAATTTTAATAATTTTATTAATGACAATCAATTAGTAGACCTTGGCATGATAGGTCATGAGTTCATGTGGTCAAATAGACAAGCTGGTGAGGAGTTAATAAAAGAAAGATTAGATCATTGCCTCTCTGGTTTGCCATGGAGAGAGTGGTATAGGATGACTGTGGTTAGAAGACAAACAGAAAATAGTTCGGACTATACTCCTTTAATCCTAGATTCAGACCCCCTACCTGGAAGACCAAAAGAAGATTCAAGTTCCAGGATAGATGGTGTGGCAAGGAGGAGGTAAAAAGGATTGTGAAAGACGTTTGGGGGCTAACCATTGAAAGCTCTCCGATGTATTCTCTAGCCCAGAAGCTCAAGCAATGCCAACACAGACTAGTACAGTGGTAGCAACAATCTCAGTCCAATTCCAAAATATTAATAGAAGAAATAACCTTGCAGTTGGAAGTAAAAAGGGCCGAGGATATCTTTGGAGGCAGCGAGTTGATTGAACTTGAGAACAGATTAGAGGAAGAGATGAAGAGAGAAGAAAGTTATTGGAGGGAGAAGTCTAGATGTAAATGATTGAAAGAAAGAGACAGCAACATAAAGTTCTTACATCAAAGGTTCCAATATAAAAACTGGAAGAATAAAATCTAGGGACTAGTTGGAGAAGATGGAGAAGTTGCTTTGGATCCAGCAAGTATAGCGAGGGTGGCTGAATCCTATTTCCAAAAGACTTTTACTGCTACTAACCAAGCTGATCCGGGAATACTTTTTGTGGATTTCAGACCTACGGTTACATCTAATATGAATCGTAGGCTACTGAGACCATTTTCACTTGAAGAGACTAAGAGAGTTACGTTTAGTGTTTGCGCTCAGAGTACTCCGAGAGATGATGGAATCACAGCCAAATTTTATCAATTTTTTTTGGGATGTCATAGGTAACGATGTGCACAGGGCTGTTTGTAGTTTCTTTAGAGGTGGGAGAATTTTAAAAGGCTTCAATCACACTCAAATCTGTTTAATTTCCAAGATTCCGGATGTCAGAGATAGGTCACAAGTCAGACCTATTAGTCTTTCATCAGTTTTGTACAATATTATATCAAAAGTACTTGTTCATAGATGATGAGCGGATAATTTATACGCTTTTTGGCATTGTTTTTAGGTAGTTTTTAGTAGGATCTAGCTACTTTTTAGTATATTTTTATTAGTTTTTATTCAAAAATTATATTTTTGGACTTTACTATGAGTTTGTATATTTTTCTATGATTTCAGGTATTTTCTGGCTGAAATTGAGGGACCTGAGCAAAAATCTGATCCAGAGGCTGAAAAAGGACTGCAGATGCTGTTGGATTCTGACCTCCTTATACTCAAAGTAGATTTTTTGGAGCTACAGAAATCCAATTGGCGCATTCTCAATTGTGTTAGAAAATAGACATCCAAGGCTTTCCATCAATATATAATAGTCCATACTTTTCCCGAGTTTTGACGACAAAAAATGGCGTTTAAACGCAAACTTCCTGCCCTATTCTGGCGTTAAACGTCAGAACTGAGTTACAAGCTGGAGTTAAACGCCCAAACTGGCACCAAAGCTGGTGTTTAACTCCAAGAAGAGTCTCTACACATGGAAGCTTCAATGCTCAGTCCAAGCACACACCAAGTGGGCCCGGAAGTGGATTTCTGCATCATTTACTTATTTTCTGTTACCCTAGCTACTAGTTTAGTATAAAAACTACTTTTAGTGATTTATTTTACATCTTTGGATCATTGTTGAGACTATCCTTGTATCACTTTTGATCTCTTGATCACGTTTAGGGGGATGGCCACTCGGCCATGCCTGGACCTTCATTACTTATATATTTTCAACGGTAGAGTTTCTACACCCCATAGATTAAGGTGTGGAGCTCTGCTGTTCTTCATGAATTAATGCAAAGTACTATTATTTTTCTATTCAACTCAAGCCTATTTCTTCTCTAAGATATTCATTCGCACACAAGAACATGATGAATGTGATGATTATGTGACACTCATCACCATTCTCACCTATGAACGCGTGCCTGACAACCACTTCCGTTCTACATGCAAACAAGCTTGAATGTGTATCTCTTGGGTTTCTAATCTAAGATTAAAACCTTCGTGGTATAGGTTAGAATTATTGGCAGCCATTCTTGAGATCCGGAAAGTCTAAACCTTGTCTGTGGTATTCCGAGTAGGATCTGGGATTGGATGACTTTGACGAGCTTCAAACTCGCGAGTGTTGGGCGTAGTGACAGACGCAAAAGGATCAATGGATCCTATTCCAATATGAGTGAGAATCGACAGATGATTAGCCGTGCGGTGTGATGAGCGGATATTTTATACGCTTTTTGGGGTTAATTTCATATAGTTTTTAGTGTGTTTTAGTTAGTTTTTAGTTTATTTTCAGTAGTTTCTAGGAAAAATTCATATTTTTGGATTTTACTATGAGTTTGTGTGTTTTTCTATGATTTCAGGTATTTTCTGGCTGAAATTGAGGGAGCTGGGCAAAAATCTGATTCAGGCTAAAAAGGACTGCTGATACTGTTGGATTCTGACCTTCCTGCACTCAAAGTGAATTTTCTGGAGCTACAAAACTCCAAATGGCGTGCTCTCAATTGCGTTGGAAAGTAGACATCCAGGGCTTTCCAGCAATATATAATAGTCCATGCTTTTCTCAAGGATAGACGACGTAAACTGGCGTTCATCGCCAGTTCCATGTTGCAGTCTGGCGTCCAGCGCCAGAAACAAGTTACAAGTTGGAGTTCAACGCCAGAAACAGGTTACAACCTGGCGTTGAACGCCCAAAACAGCCCAGGCACGTGAGAAGCTTAAGTCTCAGCCCCATCACACACCAAGTGGGCCCCATAAGTGGATTTCTGCACTATCTATCATAGTTTACTCATTTTCTGTAAACCTAGGTTACTAGTTTAGTATTTAAACAACTTTTAGAGATTTATTTTGGATCTCATGACATTTTTAGATCTGAACTATGTACCTTTTGACGGCATGAGTCTCTAAACTCCATTGTTGGGGGTGAGGAGCTCTGCTGTGTCTCGATGAATTAATGCAAGTATTTCTGTTTTCCATTCAAACATGCGTGTTCCTATCTAAGATATCCATTCGCACTTCAATATGAATGTGATGAACGTGACAATCATCATCATTCCTCCACGAACGCGTGCCTGACAACCACTTACGTTCCACCGTAGAATGAATGAATATCTCTTAGATCTCTTAATCAGAATCTTTGTGGTATAAGCTAAATTGATGGCAGCATTCAAGAGAATCCGGAAAGTCTAAACCTTGTCTGTGGTATTCCGAGTAGGATTCAGGGATTGAATGACTGTGACGAGCTTCAAACTCGCGAGTGCTGGGCGTAGTGACAGACGCAAAAGGATAGTAAATCCTATTCCGGTACGATTGAGAACTTGCAGATGATTAGCCATGCGGTGACAGCGCATCTGGACCCTTTTCACTGGAAGGATGGATGGTAGCCATTGACATCGGTGATCCACCAACACACAGCTTGCCATAGGAGGACATGCGTGCGTGAATCAGAAAACAAAGGAAAGCAGAATTTCAGAAGACAAAGCATCTCCAAAACTCCAACATATTCTCCATCAGTGCATACAAGTATAATTTGTGTTCTGCCCTTTTATTCCTTGCAATCAAATTTGATAAGTGAATTATTTTATTGTTTTCCTGACTAAGAGTTACAAGATAACCATAGATTGCTTCAAGCCAACAATCTCCGTGGGATCGACCCTTACTCACGTAAGGTATTACTTGGACGACCCAGTGCACTTGCTGGTTAGTGGTACGAGTTGTAAAAAGTGTGACTTACAATTCGTGCACCAAGTTTTTGGCGCCGTTGCCGGGGATTGTTTGAGTTTGGACAACTGACGGTTTATTTTGTTGCTTAGATTAGGAAAAATTTTTCTTTTTGGTTTAGAGTCTTTTATAATTTATACCTTGTTATAACACTTTAAATTTATAGCTCAATTAGCTAGAGCGTGGTACTTATGTTCTTAGTAATTGGCTATCCTATTTTTAAAAATCTTTTTCAAAAATAATTTTTCTTTGAATAAATCTTGTGCCAAACTTTAAGTTTGGTGTTTTCTTGTTGATTTTTCTTTGTTTTTTGAAAATTTTATTTTGGTCTTCTAAAAATTTTAAGTTTGGTGTTCTTTCTTCATGTTCTTGTGTTCTTGTGAGTCTTAAAAGTGTTCTTGAGTTTTCCTTGTGTCTTGATCTTAAAATTTTTAAGTTTGGTGTTCCTTGGTGTTTTCCCTCCAAAATTTTCGAAAACAAGGAGCATTAGATCTAAAAATTTTAAATCTTGGGCTATCTTATTGTTTCTCTCTTTCCTCTTTAAATTCAAAAATATATTTTCTCTCTATTTTTAAAAACAAATTTTCGAAATTTATTTTTAAAATTCAGATTTTTTTTCAAAATTTAAAATCTTTTTCAAATCATATCTTTTTCAAAACTTCCTGACCACTTTCTCTCTCCTCATTTTTTCGAAAATCTTCACCTATTTTTATTTATTTTATTTTAATTTATTTTATTTTCGAAATAATTAATTAAATAAATAAATAAATAAAAATAAATTTTTTATTTTACATCATCTCCCTTTCTCCATCATGGATCTAAGTGGAAATGAATAGTCCAAGAGGACTCTGGGGTCATATGCTAACCCCTCTACTGCTTCATATGGGAGTAGTATCTGCATACTCTCCATTGGAGTCAATAGCTTTGAGTTGAATCCTCAGCTCATTATCATGGTGCAGCAAAGCTGCCAGTATTCCGGTCTTCCACAGGAAGAACCTACAGAGTTTCTGGCACAGTTTTTACAAATTGCTGACACAGTACATGATAAGGAAGTAGATCAGGATGTCTACAGATTATTACTGTTTCCATTTGCAGTAAAAGACCAAGCCAAGAGGTGGTTAAATAACCAACCTAAGGCCAGCATAAGGACATGGAAACAACTGACAGAAAAATTCCTGAATCAATACTTTTCTCTAAAACGGATGACACAGCTAAGGCTGGACATCCAAAGCTTTAAACAAGGAGATAATGAATCTCTTTATGATGCCTGGGAGAGATTCAGAGAGATGCTACGAAAATGCCCCTCTGAAAGGTTTTCAGAGTGGGTTCAGTTAGACATCTTCTATTATGGGCTTACAGAAAGAGCTCAGATCTCTCTAGATTACTCAGCTGGTGGATCTATCCACATGAGAAAGACAATTGAAGAAGCTCAAGAGCTCATTGATACAGTTGCTAGAAATCAGCATCTGTACCTAAGCAGTGACCCTTCCATGAAAGAAGAGGTTAAAACAGTAACTGCTGAACTCAGTCCTGCAGATCAAGCTGCTGAATTCAATCAGCAATCGGATTTTCTAACAAAGCAGTTAGCTGAATTCAAGGATAAACTACAAGAGACAAGGATGGCTAATATAAACATGGAAGTACAATTAAAGCAAACAAAGCAGCAGCTGTCAAAACAAATAACAGAAGAATGCCAAGCAGTTCAATTAAGAAGTGGGAAAGCACTAAATACCCCACTTCAAGGCAGCAGGAAACCAAGAAATGAGCAAACCACCCAAAATCCATCTGAGGACAATAAGAGCCCAGGAAAAAATAATTCTGGCGCCAAAACGCCAGAAGTTGGGTGGAAGGCTGGCGTTGAACGCCCAGACCATGCTCAAGACTGGCGTTCAACGCTAGAAACAAGCAAGGATCTGGCGTTGAACGCCCAAAAGAAGCACAGTTCTGGCGTTCAAACGCCAAAAACAGATGAGGAGCTGGCGTCTAACGTCACTCCAGCTTCTAATTCTGGCACTCAATTGCCAGTGAGGGATCAGACACACACAAGTGCTGATGACAACCCATCTAAAAAGGCTTCTTCAACCACTTCTGTAGGAAATAAACTTACAGCAACTAAGGTTGAGGAATATAAAGCCAAGATACCTTATCCTCAAAAACTCCGCCAAGAGGAGCAGGATAAGCAATTTGCTCGCTTTGCAGATTATCTCAGGACTCTTGAAATAAAGATTCCATTTGCAGAGGCACTTGAGCAAATACCTTCTTATGCCAAGTTCATTAAAGAGATCTTGAGTCATAAGAAGGATTGGAGAGAAACTGAAAGAGTTCTCCTCACTGAAGAATGCAGTGTAGTCATTATGAAAAGCTTTCCTGAAAAGCTTAAAGACCCTGGGAGTTTTCTGATACCATGCACATTAGAAGGTAATTGCACCAAGACAGCTTTATGTGATCTTGGGGCAAGCATCAACCTAATACCTGCATCCACTATCAGAAAGATTGGTTTAACTGAAGAAGTTAAACCAACCCGGATATGTCTCCAACTTGCTAATGGCTCCATTAAATATCCATCAGGAGTGATTGAAGACATGATTGTCAGAGTTGGGCCATTCGCCTTTCCCACTGACTTTGTAGTGCTGGAAATGGAGGAGCACAAGAGTGCTACTCTCATTCTAGGAAGACCCTTCCTAGCAACTGGACGAACTTTCATTGATGTCCAACAGGGGGAAATAACCCTGAGAGTCAATGATGATGAGTTTAAGTTGAATGCTGTCAAAGCCATGCAGCATCCAGACACATCAAAAGACTGCATAAAAGTTGATCTTATTGACTCTTTGGTGGAAGAGATCAACATGGCTGTGAGTCTCGAATCAGAGTTGGAAGACATCTTTAAAGATGTTCAGCCTGATTTGGAGGATTCAGAGGAAATGAAAGAGCCTCTGAAATTTCCTCTGGAAGAGGAAAAACCTCCTAAACCCGAGCTCAAACCATTACCACCATCCCTGAAATATGCATTTCTGGGAAAAGGTGACACTTTTCCAGTGATCATAAGCTCTGCTTTAAATCCACAGGAAGAGGAAGCACTTATTCAAGTGCTAAGGACACACAAGACAGCTCTTGGGTGGTCCATAGGTGACCTTAAGGGCATAAGCCCAGCTAGATGCATGCACAAAATCTTATTGGAGGATAATGCTAAACCAGTGGTTCAACCACAGAGGCAGCTAAATCCAGCCATGAAGGAAGTGGTGCAGAAAGAGGTCACCAAATTACTGGAGGCTGGGATTATTTATCCTATTTCTGACAGCCCCTGGGTGAGCCCTGTCCAAGTTGTCCCCAAAAAAGGAGGCATGACAGTGGTTCATAATGAAAAGAATGAACTGGTTCCTACAAGAACAGTTACAGGGTGGCACATGTGTATTGACTACAGAAGGCTCAATACAGCCACCAGAAAGGATCATTTTCCTTTACCATTCATAGACCAGATGCTAGAAATACTGGCAGGTCATGATTATTACTGCTTTTTGGATGGCTACTCAGGCTATAACCAGATTGCAGTAGATCCTCAAGATCAAGAGAAAACAGCATTCACATGTCCATCTGGAGTGTTTGCTTATAGAAGGATGCCATTTGGGCTGTGTAATGCGCCTGCAACCTTCCAGAGATGCATGCTCTCTATTTTCTCTGATATGGTGGAAAAATTTCTGGAAGTCTTCATGGATGACTTCTCAGTATATGGAGACTCATTCAGCTCCTGTCTTGATCACCTGAAACTAGTTCTGAAAAGATGCCAAGAGACCAACCTGGTTTTAAACTGGGAAAAATGTCACTTTATGGTGACTGAAGGGATTGTCCTTGGGCATAAAATTTCAAACAAGGGAATAGAGGTGGATCAAGCAAAAATAGAGGTAATTGAAAAATTACCACCACCTGCCAATGTTGAGGCAATCAGAAGTTTTCTGGGGCATGCAGGATTCTATAGGAGGTTTATAAAGGATTTTTCAAAAATCGCAAAACCTCTGAGCAATCTGCTAGCTGCTGACACGCCATTTGTGTTTGACACAGAGTGTTTGCAGGCGTTTGAAATACTGAAAGCCAAGCTGGTCACAGCACCAGTTATTTCTGCACCAGACTGGACATTACCATTTGAGCTAATGTGTGATGCCAGTGACCACGCCATTGGTGCAGTACTGGGGCAGAGGCATGACAAGCTTCTACATGTCATTTATTATGCTAGCCGCGTTTTAAATGATGCCCAGAAAAATTACACAACCACAGAAAAAGAATTGCTTGCAGTGGTTTATGCCATTGACAAGTTTAGATCATACTTGGTAGGATCAAAGGTGATTGTGTATACTGACCATGCTGCTCTTAAATATCTACTCACAAAGCAGGATTCAAAACCCAGGCTCATAAGATGGGTGTTGCTTCTGCAAGAGTTTGATATAGAAATAAGAGACAGAAAAGGGACAGAGAACCAAGTGGCTGATCATCTGTCCCGGATAGAGCCAATAGAAGGGACGTCATTCCCCTCTCTTTAAATCTCTGAGACCTTTCCAGATGAGCATTTGTTTGCCATTCAGAAAACACCATGGTTTGCAGACATTGCAAACTACAAAGCTGCAAGGTTCATTCCCAAGGAGTACAGCAGGCAACAAAAGAAAAAATTAATTACTGATGCAAAGTACTACTTGTGGGATGAACCCTATCTTTTTAAGAGATGTGCAGATGGCATAATCCGTAGGTGTGTGCCTAAAGAAGAAGCACAAATGATCTTATGGCATTGCCATGGGTCACAATATGGAGGTCATTTCGGAGGTGAGCGAACAGCCACCAAGGTCCTCTAATGTGGCTTCTACTGGCCTACACTCTACAGAGATTCTCGAGAGTTTGTACGTAACTGTGACAGTTGCTAGAGAGCTGGTAATTTGCCTCACAGTTACGCCATGCCTCAACAAGGAATCTTGGAGATTGAGTTGTTTGATGTATGGGGTATTGATTTCATGGGGCCTTTCCCACCATCATACTCAAACACTTATATTCTGGTGGCAGTTGACTATGTATCAAAATGGGTTGAGGCCATTGCCACACCCACCAATGATACTAAAATAGTGCTGAAATTCCTCCAGAAACATATATTCAGCAGGTTTGGTGTCCCCAGGGTACTAATCAATGATGGGGCACTCACTTCTGCAACAAACAGCTTTACTCTGCCATGGTCCGGTATGGGATTCGCCACAAGGTGGCGACTCCATATCATCCACAGACAAATGGGCAAGCTGAAGTCTCTAACAGAGAACTAAAAAGAATCCTGGAATGGACTGTAAGTACCCGTAGAAAGGATTGGGCATGAAGCTTGGATGATGCTCTGTGGGCTTACAGAACAGCATTCAAGACTCCTATAGGGACCTCTCCATACCAACTTGTGTATGGTAAGGCATGCCACCTGCTCGTGGAACTGGAACATAAAGCCTACTGGGCAACCAGATTCCTAAACTTTGATGCCAAATTAGCTGGAGAAAAAAATTGCTCCAGCTAAATGAGCTAGAGGAATTCAGATTCACTGCTTTCGAAAATGCCAAGCTTTATAAAGAAAAATAAAAAAAGTGGCATGACAGAAAGCTGTCATCTAGAATCTTTGAACCAGGACAAAATATTCTGTTGTTTAACTCTAGGCTCAGGCTATTCCCCGGGAAACTGAAGTCCCGGTGGAGGGGACCATATGTGATTACAAGTGTATCACCATATAGTTATGTGGAGCTTCAAGATATTGATTTTGACAAGAAGTTCATTATTAATGGACAGAGAATCAAGCACTATCTTGAAGGCAATGTTAAGCAAGAGTGCTCAAGGCTGAAGCTAGATTAAAAGCTTAGCAAGGTCCAGCTAAAGACAATAAAGAAGCGCTTGCTGGGAGGCAACCCAGCCATGGGGCATCACTTCCTCTAAGCATTTTGCCCTATTCTTGATTTTATTTGTTTATATAAAGTTCGCTGATACTAAGGTAAAGAGTCAATTGTATAAGTTCACAGGGTTACAAAAGGATTCTGCACACAAAACAGAGAAAAAGAGCTCACTGGCAAGAAAACGCCAGTAAGAGTCTGTTTTGGGCGTTCAACGCCCAAAAGAAGCATCCACTAGGCGTTGAACGCCAGTAAGGATAGCCATCTGGGTGTTAAACGCCAGAAAGAAGCATCTTCTGGGCGTTGAATGCTAGAAAGAAGCTCCTTCTGGGAGTTTAACGCCAGATTTACAGCGTCCTGGGCGTTCAGAAAAACGCCCAGTGACAAAGGAGTTCCTGGCGTTCAACGCCAGAAAGAAGCAACAGCTGGGCGTTGAACGCCCAGGAGAGGCAGCATTTGGGCGTTGAACGCCCAAAACATGCAGCGTTTGGGCGTTCAAACGCCAGGATGGTGGGGAGGAGGTGAATTCGTTTTTACTTCATATTTTTCTTCTAAATTTAATTTTCATGTTTCAATTCATGATTTCTTGCATAAACATGTTAAGAACCCTGATTTCTAAAATCCCTAATTTCTAAAAACCCTATTTTAAAAATATCAAATGTATCTTAATCCATAAGCACAAATCCTTTTTTTATCCAATTCAACTCTTTTTCAAAATTTTCAAAACAAATCTATCTCTTTTCATTCAAAAATCTTTTCAACTAATCAATATCTTTTTCAAATCTCCATACTATCTTTTTCAAAAATACAAATCTATCTTTTTCAAATATCTTTCATATCTTTTCAACTTTAAATCATATCTTCTATCTTATCTTTCTTTGTATTTTCGAAAAAACCCACCCCTCTCCCTTTAAATATGGGTTCGGCCTCCCTCCCCTCCCATCCACAATTGCACCTAGCTCTCCTTCTCTCCCTCTCCTTT
This sequence comes from Arachis hypogaea, assembly GCF_003086295.3. Classification (NCBI taxonomy): domain Eukaryota; kingdom Viridiplantae; phylum Streptophyta; class Magnoliopsida; order Fabales; family Fabaceae; genus Arachis; species Arachis hypogaea. Next base: position 27,847,384 of record NC_092049.1, read on the forward strand.
CTTTTCTTTTTGCTTGAGGACAAGCAAACCTCTAAGTTTGGTGTGCCTATCTGTGATCACTAAGATCATGGCTCCTAAAGGAAAACAACCCACTCCAAGAGGCAAGAAAGAGAGCGTTCCAAAACCACTTTGGAATCAAGGGAAGTTCTTAACTAAAGAACATTCAGACCATTATTACAAAATAATGGGTCTAAGATCAGTGGTCCCGGAAGTTAGATTCGATCTGAAAGAAGACGAATATCCGGAGATCCAGGAGCAAATCCGAATCAGGAATTGGAAGATCCTAGCTAATCCTGAAACGAAAGTGGGAAGGAATATGGTCCAGGAGTTCTATGATAATATGTGGCAAACAGACAAGCAAAGACTATCTGGATCTGCCCTCTATGACTATCGGACCTTGGTCAGAGGAAAGATTGTTCATACCCACCCTGACAAGATCAGGGAGATCTTAAAGCTACCTCAGCTGAAAGATGATCCAGACTCCTTCAATAGGAGAATGATGAGAACAGACAAGGACGCTGGAGTAAGGATGGAAATAACTGAGTATATCTCAATTGAGCGACCAATCACCAAAGCATCAATAGAAAAATAGCAAGCACAGGATGACCCCATCAAGAAGAGAACACAGGAATTTCTCCCAAAAATTCCTCAATCTGAATACTGGGAGTATCTTGAAACATCTATTACCAAGATGCAAGAAGCTATGGAACAAATAAAGAAAGAACAGAAGGAACAAAGTAGCATTCTTTGCTATTTGCTTAAAGAACAGGAGGAGCAAGGGCGTGATTTAAGGGAATTGAAGCGCTAGAAATTATATCTTGAAGGACCAAGCACCCCGCAGATTAGAGGAACATCCACTTCCCAGAACAAAGGTTGTTAAATTCCAATCTTAGCCTTAACTCTGTGATAACTGTTTTTATTTTAGTTTTACCTTAGGAGTCATATAGTAGTAATTAGTATCTATATTTTTGATTTTATCTCCAATTAAGCTATAATTTAATTTTATCATCATCATTAAACATGAATAAAATAGAAGAATTTCTTTAGAATAAGAGGCAATATTTTTCGAGTTTTAATAAGATAAATTCTAATTATTTACATGTGGTGGCAATGCTTTCTGTCTTCTGAATGAATGCTTGAACAGTGCATATGTCTTTTGAATTTGATGTTTAAGACTGTTAAATATGTTGGCTCTTGAAAGAATGATGAACATGAGACATGTTATTGATAATCTGAAAAATCATAAAAATGATTCTTGAAGCAAGAAAAAGCAGTGAATACAAAAGCTTGCAGAAAAAAAATAGAAAAAGAAAAAGAAAAAGCAAGCAGAAAAAGCCAAAGCTCTTAAAACCAAAAGGCAAGAGCAAAAAGCCAATAGCCCTTAAAACCAAAAGGCAAGGGTAATAAAAAAGACCCCAAGGCTTTAAGCATCAGTGGATAGGAGGGCCTAAAGGAATAAAATCCTGGCCTAAGCGGCTAAACCAAGCTGTCCCTAACCATGTGCTTGTGGCGTGAAGGTGTCAAGTGAAAACTTGAGACTGAGCGGTTAAAGTCAAGGTCCAAAGCAAAAAGAAGAGTGTGCTTAAGAACCCTGGACACCTCTAATTGGGGACTTTAGCAAAGCTGAGTCACAATCTGAAAAGGTTCACCCAATTATGTGTCTGTGGCATTTATGTATCCGGTGGTAATACTGGAAAACAAAGTGCTTAGGGCCACGGCCAAGACTCATAAAGTAGCTGTGTTCAAGAATCAACATGCTGAACTAGGAGAATCAATATCACTATCTGAATTCTGAGTTCTTATAGATGCCAATCACTCTGAGCTTCAATGGATAAAGTGAGATGCCAAAACTGTTCAGAAGCAAAAAGCTACTAGTCCCACTCATCTAATTAGAATCTGAGCTTCACTCAAAAACTCTGAGATATTATTGCTTCTTAAATTATTTGTATTCTATTTTATTTGTCTAGTTGCTTGAGGACAAGCAACAGTTTAAGTTTGGTGTTGTGATGAGCGGATATTTTATACGCTTTTTGGGGTTAATTTCATATAGTTTTTAGTTTTTTGTTTATTTTCAGTAGTTTCTAGGCAAAATTTATATTTCTGGACTTTATTATGAGTTTGTGTGTTTTTCTGTGATTTCAGGTATTTTCTGGCTGAAATTGAGGGAGCTGAGCAAAAATCTGATTCAGGCTGAAAAAGGACTGCTGATGCTGTTGGATTCTAATCTCCCTGCACTCAAAGTGGATTTTCTGGAGCTACAGAACTCCAAATGGCGTGCTCTCAATTGCGTTGGAAAGTAGATATCCAGGGCTTTCCAGCAATATATAATAGTCCATACTTTGATAAAAAATAGACGACGTAAAATGGCGTTCAATGCCAGTTCCATGTTGCAGTCTGGCGTCCAGCGCCAGAAACAAGTTACAAGTTGGAGTTCAACGCCAGAAACAGGTTACAACCTGGCGTTGAACGCCCAAAACAGCCCAGGCATGTGAGAAGCTTAAGTCTCAGCCCCAGCACACACCAAGTGGGCCCCAGAAGTGGATTTATGCACTATCTATCATAGTTTACTCATTTTCTGTAAACCTAGGTTACTAGTTTAGTATTTAAACAACTTTTAGAGATTTATTTTGGATCTCATGACATTTTTAGATCTGAACTTTGTACCTTTTGACGGCATGAGTCTCTAAACTCCATTGTTGGGGGTGAGGAGCTCTGCTGTGTCTCGATGAATTAATGCAAGTATTTCTGTTTTTCATTCAAACATGCGTGTTCCTATCTAAGATATCCATTCGCACTTCAATATGAATGTGATGAACGTGACAATCATCATCATTCCTCCACGAACGCGTGCCTGACAACCACTTACGTTCCACCGTAGAATGAATGAATATCTCTTAGATCTCTTAATCAGAATCTTCGTGGTATAAACTAGATTGATGGCAGCATTCAAGAGAATCCGGAAAGTCTAAACCTTGTCTGTGGTATTCCGAGTAGGATTCAGGGATTGAATGACTGTGACGAGCTTCAAACTCGCGAGTGCTGGGCGTAGTGACAGACACAAAAGGATAGTAAATTCTATTCCAGTACGATTGAGAACCTGCAGATGATTAGCCGTGCGGTGACAGCGCATTTGGACCCTTTTCACTGGAAGGATGGATGGTAGCCATTGACAACGGTGATCCACCAACACACAGCTTGCCATAGGAGGACGTGCGTGCGTGAATCAGAAAATAGAGGAAAGCAGAATTTCAGAAGACAAAGCATGTCCAAAACTCCAACATATTCTCCATCAGTGCATACAAGTATAATTTGTGTTCTGCCCTTTTATTCCTTGCAATCAAATTTGATAAGTGAATTATTTTATTGTTTTCCTGACTAAGAGTTACAAGATAACCATAGATTGCTTCAAGCCAACAATCTCCGTGGGATCGACCCTTACTCACGTAAGGTATTACTTGGACGACCCAGTGCACTTGCTGGTTAGTGGTACGAGTTGTAAAAAGTGTGATTTACAATTCGTGCACCACGGTGACAGCGCATTTGGACCATTTTCACTGAGAGGACGGACGGTAGCCATTGACAACGGTGATCCCCCAACATACAGCTTGCCATGGAAGGGAGTACGCCTGATTGGATGAAAGCAATAGGAAAGCAGAGGTTCAGAAGGAGCAAAGCATCTCCATACGCTTATCTGAAATTCTCACCAATGAATTACATAAGTATCTCTATCTTATTTTATGTTCTATTTATATTTTAATTATCAAAACCTCATAACCATTTAAATCTGCCTGACTAAGATTTACAAGATGACCATAGCTTGCTTCAAGCCGACCATCTCCATGGGATCGACCCTTACTCACGTAAGGTTTATTACTTGGACGACCCAGTGCACTTGCTGGTTAGTTGTGTGGAGTTGTGAAAAAGAATTGAGATTATGATCGTGCGTACCAAGTTGTTGGCGCAGTTGAGATCACAATTTCGTGCACCAAGTTTTTGGCGCCGTTGCCGGGGATTGTTCGAGTTTGGACAACTGACGGTTCATCTTGTTGCTCAGATTAGGTAATTTTATTTTATTTTTTAGCCTTTTATTTTCGAAAAAACAAAAAAAAAATATTCTATGTCTTCAGAATTTTTAAGAATGAATTCTAGAGTTTCAGATGATGCTTCTATCATCACAGGAGCCTTTTTGATTCCCATCAATTTGGCTGTTGTATGTAATGTCCTGCTGAAGCTTGGCTAGCCATGTCTAATCTTTTTAGACTGAAGCTTTAGACTAACATTGCATGATTCCTGGAATTCTTATTAAAAATTTTGAAATCCTTATTTTTCTTTTTTCAAAATAATTTTCGAAAAAACATCCAAAAAATAATAAAATCATAAAAACCAAAAATTTTGTGTTTATTGTTTGAGTCTAGTATCAAATTTTAAGTTTGATGTTAATTGCATATTTTTAAATTATCTTAAAAATTTTTGAAAAAAATTCATGCATTGAGTTCTTTATGATCTTCAAGTTGGTCTTGATGATTTTCTTTGTTTGATCTTTGCATTTTCATGTTTTGTGTCTTTTCTTGTTTTTCATATGCATTTTCAATTTGTTAGTGTCTAAACATTGAAAATTTCTAAGTTTGGTGTCTTGCATGTGTTTCTTTTCTTAAAAATTTTTAAAAATATGTTCTTGATATTCATGTTGACATTCAAAGTGTTCTTGCATGCATCATGTGTTTTGATCTTGAATTTTTATATTTTGCATCATTTTTATGTTTTTCTCTCTCCTCATAAAAAATTCAAAAATAAAAAATATCTTTTCCTTATTTTGCTCATAATTTTCAAAAATTTGGGTTGATTTAGTCAAAAGTTTTAAAAATCTAGTTGTTTCTTATGAGTCAAGTCAAATTTTTAATTTAAAAATTCTATCTTTTTTAAATCTTTTTCAAAAATCAAATCTTTTTTATTTTTTTCATATTTTCAAAAATTTTAAAAATTGATTTTCAAAATCTTTTTCTTATTTTTATTTCATATTTTCCAAAATCTTTACTAACAATTAATGTGATTGATTCAAAAATTTTAAGTTTGTTACTTGCCTAGTAAGAAAGGTTCAATATTTAAATTTTAGAATCATATCTTTTTGTTTCTTGTTAGTCAAGTAATTAACTTTAATTTTAAAAATAAAATCTTTTTAAATTTCTTTTTCAAATCTTTTTCAAATTGATTTTCAATCATATCTTTTTCAAAAATCAATTTTCAAAATCTTTTCTAACTTCCTATCTTTTCAAATTTGATTTTCAAATCTTTTTCAAATAACCACTTAACTTTTTGTTTGATTTTAAAAAAAAAGTTTTCTATTTCAATCATATCTTTTTCAAAACCACCTAACTACTTTTCTCTCTCTAACTTTCGAAAATTCCTTACCACTTTCTTAAAATTCCTTTCAAATTAACTAATTGTTTTAAATTTTAATTTAATTTAATTTTATTTCTCTTTTAAATTTCAAATTATAACTAATATTTAAAATAAAAACAAAAATATTTTTATTTTATTTTATTTAATTTTTGAATTCTTCCCCCTCTCATCTCTTTCTATTTATTTATTTATCTACTAACACTTCTCTTCTACTCATAATTCGAACCCCCTCCTCTTCTCTGTGTTCGAATTTTTCTCTTCTCCTTCTTCTATTCTTCTCTTCTTCTACTCACATAAAGGAATCTCTATACTGTGACATAGAGGATTCCTCTTCTTTTCTGTTCTCTTCTTTTTCATATGAGTAGGAACAGGGATAAAGGCATTCTTATTGAAGCTGATCCTGAACCTGAAAGGACTCTTAAGAGGAAACTAAGAGAAGCTAAAGCACAACCCTCTAGAGAGGACCGGGCAGAAATTTTCGAAAAAGAAGGAGACATGGCCGAACCCAATAACAATGGTGGAGATGCAAGGAAGATGCTTGGTGACTTTATTGTACCCTCTTCTAACTTCTATGGAAGAAACATCTCAATTCCTGCTATTGGAGCAAACAACTTTGAGCTTAAGCCTCAATTAGTTTCTCTAATGCAACAGAATTGCAAGTTTCATGGACTTCCATTGGAAGATCCTCATCAGTTCTTAGCTGAATTCTTGCAAATCTGTGACACTGTCAAGACCAATGGAGTTGATCCCGAGGTCTACAGGCTTATGCTTTTTCCTTTTGCTGTAAGAGACAAAGCTAGAACATGGTTGGATTCATAACCTAAGGAAAGCCTGAACTCTTGGGAAAAGTTGGTCAGTGCTTTCCTGGCCAAATTCTTTCTACCTCAAAAGATGAGCAAACTTAGAGTGGAAATCCAAACCTTCAGACAGAAGGAAGGTGAGTCCCTCTATGAAGCTTGGGAAAGATATAAGCAATTGATCAAAAGGTGTCCTACTGACATGCTTCCAGAATGGATCATCATATGTATATTCTATGATGGTCTGTCTGAGTTGTCAAAAATGTCATTGGACCATTCTGCAGGAGGATCTCTTCATCTGAAAACCCCTACAGAAGCTCAGGAACTCATTGAAATGGTTACAAATAACCAGTTCATGTACACCTCTGAGAGGAATCCTGTGAACAATGGGACGCCTCAGAAGAAGGGAGTTCTTGAAATTGATACTCTGAATGCCATATTGTCTCAGAACAAAATATTGATTCAGCAAGTCAATATGATTTCTCAGAGTATGAATGGATTGCAAGCTGCATCCAATAGTACTAAAGAAGCATCTTTTGAAGAAGAAGCTTATGATCCTGAGAACCCTGCAATGGCAGAGGTGAATTACATGGGAGAACCATATGGAAACACCTATAATCCTTCATGGAGAAATCATCCAAATTTTTCATGGAAGGACCAACAGAAGCCTCAACAAGGCTTCAACAATAATGGTTGAAGAAATAGGTTTAGCAATAGCAAGCCTTTTCCATCATCTTCTCAGCAACAGACAGAGAATTCTGAACAGAGCCATTCTGGCCTGGCAACCATAGTCTCTGATCTATCCAAGACCACACTAAGTTTCATTAATGAAACAAGGTCCTCCATTAGAAATTTGGAGGCACAGGTGGGTCAGCTGAGTAAGAAGATTACTGAAACTCCTCCTAGTACTCTCCCAAGCAATACAAAAAAAAATCCCAAGAGAGAGTGCAAGGCCATAACCATGACCAACATGGCCGAACCTGGAAAGAGTGAGGAGGACGTGAGTCCTATTGAGAAAAGCCTCATGGGACGTCCTCTGGACAGAAAGGAGTTTCCCTTTGAGGAACCAAAGGAATCTGAGACTCATACAGAGACCATAGAGATTCTATTAAACTTCCTTCTGCCATTCATGAGCTCTGATGAATATTCTTCCTCTGAAGAGGATGAAGACATCACTGAAGAGCAAGTTGCTAAATATCTAGGAGCAATCATGAAGTTGAATGCCAAGTTATTTGGTACTGAGACTTGGGAGGATGAACCCCCCTTGTTCACCAATGAACTAATTGCATTAATGAGGCAGACATTACCTCAGAAGAAACCGGATCCCAGAAAATTCTTCATACCTTGTACCATGGGCACCATGACCTTTGAGAAGGCTCTGTGTGACCTGGGGTCAGGGATAAACCTCATGCCACTCTCTGTAATGGAGAAACTGGGAATCTTTGAGGTACAAGCTGCAAAAATCTCACTAGAAATGACAGACAAATCAATGAAACAGGCTTATGGACTAGTAGAGGACGTGCTAGTGAAGGTTGAAGGCCTTTACATCCCTGCTAATTTCATAATCCTAGACACTGGGAAGGATGAGGATGAATCCATCATCCTTGGCAGACCCTTCCTAGCCACAGCAAAAGCTGTGATTGATGTTGACAGAGGAGAGTTGGTCTTTCAGTTGAATGAGGACTACCTTGTATTCAAGACTCAAGGTTCTCCTTCTGTAACCATGGAGAGGAAGCATGAAAAGCTTCTCTCAGTACAGAGTCAAACAAAACTCCCACATCTAAACTCTAAATTTGGTGTTGGGAGGCCACAACCAAACTCTAAGTTTGGTGTTGAGAGGCCCCAACCCTGCTCTGATTATCTGTGAGGCTCCATGAGAGCTCACTGTCAAGCTATTGACATTAAAGAAGCGCTTATTGGGAGGCAACCCAATGTTATTTAATTATATCTATTTATTTTCCATTGCTATTTCATGTTTTCTTTAGGTTGATGATCATGTGAACTCACAAAAACAACTGAAAAATCAAAAACAGAATGAAAAATAGCATTAAAAACAGCTCACCCTGGAGGAAGAGTTTACTGGCGTTTAAACACCAGTAAGAGTAGCAGAATGGGCGTTAAACGTCTAGTCTGGCACCATTCTGGGCGTTTAACGCCAGAAACAGGCACCAGACTGGCGTTTAACGCTAGAACAGAGCATCAAGCTGGCGTTAAACGCCAGAAACAGGCTACAGTTTGGCGTTAAACGCCAGAAACAGGCTACAGCTTGGCGTTTAACGCCAGAAACAAGTAGCAGTCTGGCGTTAAACGCCAGGATTGCACTCTAAGGGCGTTTACACCCCACAGGATCCCCACCTACCCCACCTCTCTCTCTCTCACTTTTCATAACACTCTTTCCCAAATACCCTTCACCAATCACCTCTATCACCTTTACCCATCACCTCTCCACCACTCACATCCATCCACTCTTCCCCAAAAACCCCACTTACCTCCAAATTCAAAATCCTTTTCCTCCCAAACCCAACCCTAATACACGAAACCTAACCCTCCCCCACCCCTATATAAACGCCTCACCACTCTTTCATTTTTCACACACTACAACCAATACTTCTACCCTTTGGCTGAACCACATATCTCCCTCCATCTCCTCCATTTTTTTCTTCTTCTACTACTTTTTTTCTTCTTTTGCTTGAGGACGAGCAAACCTTTTAAGTTTGGTGTGGTAAAAGCATTGCTTTTTGTTTTTTCATAACCATTAATGACACCTAAGGCCAGAGAAATCTCAAGAAAGAGGAAAGAGAAGGCAATTGCTTCCACCTCTGAGTCATGGAAGATGGAAAGATTCATCTCAAAGGTCCATCAAGACCACTTCTATGAAGTTGTGGCCAAGAAAAAGGTGATCCCTGAGGTTTTTTTTAAGCTCAAAAAGGGCGAATATCTAGAGATCCGACAAGAGATTAGAAGAAGAGGATGGGAAGTTCTCTCCAATCCTATTCAACAAGTCGGAATCTTAATGGTTTAAGAGTTCTATGCAAACACATGGATCACTAGGAACCATGATCAAAGTATGAACCCAAACCCAAAGAATTGGCTTACAATGGTTTGGGGGAAATACTTAGATTTCAGTCCGAAAAATGTAAGGTTGGCGTTCAACTTACCAATGATGCGAGAAAATGCATGCCCCTACACTAGAAGGGTCAACTTTGATCAAATGTTAGACCAAGTCCTCATGGACATATATGTGGAAGGAGTTCAATGGAAAATTGACTCAAGAGGCAAGCCGGTTCAATTGAGAAGGCATGACCTTAAGCCTGTGGCTAGAGGATGGTTGGAGTTCATCCAAGGCTCTATCATTCCTACTAGCAACCGATCCAAAGTAACTATGGATCGGGCCATCATGATCCATAGTATCATGATTGGGGAGGAAGTGGAAGTTCATGAGATTATACCTCAAGAACTCTACAAGGTGGCTAACAAGTCCTCCACTTTGGCAAGGTTAGCCTTTTCTCACCTCATTTGTCACCTCTGCAATTCGGCTGGGATTGTCATAGAGGGAGACATCCTCGTTGAAGAGGATAAGCCCATCACTAAAAAAAGGATGGAGCAAACAAGATAGCCCACTCATGGACCCCAACAAGAGCATGAGGAAATTCCTCATCATGAAATCCCTGAGATACCTCAAGGGATGCACTTTCCTCCACAAAACTATTGGGAGCAAATTAATACCTCCCTAGGAGAATTAAGTTCCAACATGGGACAACTAAGGGTGGAGCACCAAGAGCACTCTATCATTCTCCATGAGATTAGAGAAGATCAAAGAGCTATGAGGGAGGAGCAAAAAAGGCAAGGAAGAGACATAGAGGAGCTCAAGAGCACCATTGGTTCTTCAAGAGGAAGAAGACACCACCCTCACTAAGGTGGACCCGTTCCTTAATCTCATTATCTATTTATTTTCTCTGTTTTCGTTCTCTATGCTTTATACTTATTTATGTTTGTGTCTTCATTACATGATCATTAGTGTCTAGTGTCTATGCCTTAAAGCTGTGAATGTCCTATAAATCCATCACCTTTCTTAAATGAAAAATGTTTTTAATCACAAAAGAACAAGAAGTACATGATTTGAAATTCATCCTTGAAATTAGTTTAATTATTTTGATGTGGTGACAATACTTTTTATTTTCTGAATGAATGCTTGAACAGTGCATATTTTTGAATTTGTTGTTTATGAATGTTAAAATTGTTGGCTCTTGAAAGAATGATGAAAAAGGAGAAATGTTATTTGATAATCTGAAAAATCATAAAATTGATTCTTGAAGCAAGAAAAAGCAGTGAAAAAGCAAGGCTTGCGAAAAAAAATGGCGAAAAAAAAAGAAAGAAAAAGAAAAAGCAAGCAGAAAAAGCCAAAAGCTCTTTAAACCAAAAGGCAAGAGCAAAAAGCCAATAACCCTTTAAACCAAAAGGCAAGGGGAAAAGGATCCAAGGCTTTGAGCATTAATGGATAGGAGGACCTAAAGGAATAAAATCCTGGCCTAAGCGGCTAAACCAAGCTGTCCCTAACCATGTGCTTGTGGTGTGAAGGTGTCAAGTGAAAAACTTGAGACTGAGCGGTTAAAGTCATGATCCAAAGCAAAAAGAGTGTGCTTAAGAACCCTAGACACCTCTAATTGGGGACTCTAGTAAAGCTGAGTCAAAATCTGAAAAGGTTTACCCAGTTATGTGTCTGTGGCATTTATGTATCCGGTGGTAATACTGGAAAATAAAGTGCTTAGGGCCACGGCCAAGACTAATAAAGTATCTGTGTTCAAGAATCAACATACTGAACTAGGAGAATCAATAAAACTATCTAAATTCTAAGTTCCTATAGACGCCAATCATTTTGAACTTCAAAGGATAAAGTGAGATGCCAAAACTGTTCAGAGGCAAAAAGCTACTAGTCTCGTTCATCTAATTGGAGCTAAGTTTCATTGATATTATTCCATAGTATATTCTCTTCTTTTTATCCTAATTAATTTTCAGTTGCTTGGGGACAAGCAACAATTTAAGTTTGGTGTTGTGATGAGCGGATAATTTATACACTTTTTGGCATTATTTTTAGGTTGTTTTTAGTAGGATCTAGCTACTTTTTAGTATATTTTTATTAGTTTTTATTCAAAAATCACATTTCTGGACTTTACTATGAGTTTGTGCATTTTTCTGTGATTTCAGGTATTTCTGGCTGAAATTGAGGGACCTGAGCAAAAATCTGATTCAGAGGCTGAAAAAGGACTGCAGATGCTGTTGGATTCTGACCTCCTTGCACTCGAGGTGGATTTTATGGAGCTACAGAAACCCAATTGGCACACTCTCAATTGCGTTAAAAATTAGACATCTAGGGCTTTCCAGAAATATATAATAGTCCATACTTTGTTCGAGTTTTGATGACACAAAATGGCGTTTAAACGCCAACTTCCTGTCCTATTCTGGCGTTAAATGCCAGAACTGAATTACAAGCTAGAGTTAAACGCCCAAACTGGCACCAAAGCTGGCATTTAACTCCAAGAAGAGTCTCTACATATGGAAGCTTCAATTCTTAGCCCAAGCACACATAAAGTGGGCCAGGAAGTGGATTTCTGCATCATTTACTTATTTTCTGTAACCCTAGCTACTAGTTTAGTATAAAAAGTACTTTTAGTGATTTATTTTACATCTTTGGATCATTTTTGAGACTATCATTGTATCACTTTTGATCTCTTGATCACGTTTAGGGAGCTGGCCATTCGGCCATGCCTGGACCTTCATTACTTATGTATTTTCAACGGTAGAGTTTCTACACCCCATAGATTAAGGTGTGGAGCTCTGCCGTTCTTCATGAATTAATGCAAAGTACTATTGTTTTTCTATTCACTCAAGTCTATTTCTTCTCTAAGATATTCATTCGCACATAAGAACATGATGAATGTGATGATTATGTGACACTCATCACTATTCTCACCTATGAACGCGTGCATGACAACCACTTCCGTTCTACACGCAAACAAGCTTGAATGTGTATCTCTTGGGTTTCTAATCTAAGATTAAAACCTTCGTGGTATAGGCTAGAATTATTGGCGGCCATTCTTGAGATCCGGAAAGTCTAAACCTTGTCCATGGTATTCCGAGTAGGATCTGGGATGGGATGACTGTGACGAGCTTCAAACTCGTGAGTGTTGGGCGTAGTGACAGACGCAAAAGGATCAATAGATCCTATTCCAACATGAGTGAGAACCGACAGATGATTAGCCGTGCGGTGACAGCGCATTTGGACCATTTTCACTGAGAGGACGGATGGTAGCCATTGACAATGGTGATCCCCCAACATACAGCTTGCCATGGAAGAGAGTACACCTGATTGGATGAAAGCAATAGGAAAGCAGAGGTTCAGAAGGAGCAAAGCATCTCCATACGCTTATCTAAAATTCTCACCAATAAATTACATAAGTATCTTTATCTTATTTTATGTTCTATTTATATTTTAATTATCAAAACCTCATAACCATTTAAATCTGCCTGACTGAGATTTACAAGATGACCATAGCCTACTTCAAGCTGACAATCTCCGTGGGATCGACCCTTAGTCACGTAAGGTTTATTACTTGGACAACCCAGTGCACTTGCTGGTTAGTTGTCAAAATAATTGGGTTAGTTAATTGGGTGTTTAACTCATTAGATCAATATTTGTCATTATCAATTGAGTTAGTTAATTTCTCAACTCAACAGAGGGTCAACCTTTTGGCTTTTTTAGGCCAACTAGGGGTATCTGTTAAGGGGACCCCCTATCACCATATTTTTTTCTCTTTTGTGCAGAAGGACTTTCATATTTGCTACACAGGGTAGAGCAAAATAGGGTTATTTAGGGAATTCAAATTCACAAAAGAAGTTTGAATGTTAACCATATTCTCTTCGCAGATGACTCCATTTTATTCTGTAAAGCATTAGAAGAATCATGTTCTAATATCTTGACTCTACTCTATGACTATGAAATGGTTAGTGGACAAAAAGTCAACCTAAGCAAGTCAGCAGTCTTTTTCTGTCATAACATTCCGCTCCACATTAGACATCAATTAGTAAAACTTTTGAATATTGGTCATATAAGGGCCCAAGATAAATACTTACGCCTCCCATCAACTGTATAAAGATCTAAAAAACCACTTTTGGAGCGATCAAAGACAAAGTACAAAAGAAGGTATAATTTTGGAAAAGAAATCTATTATCGGCAGGTGAAAGACATGTCCTTATTAAGGCTGTTGGATAACGAATCCCTGTGTATACTTGGTGCACGAAATTGTGATTACACTTTTCACAACTCCGCACAACTAACCAGCAAGTGCACTGGGTCGTCCAAGTAATACCTTACGTGAGTAAGGGTCGATCCCACGGAGATTGTCAGCTTGAAGCAAGCTATGGTCATCTTGGAAATCTTAGTCAGGCGGATTCAAATGGTTATGAGTTTTGATAATTGAAAGATAAATAAAATGTAAATTAAAATAGAGATACTTATGTAATTCATTGGTGGAAATTTCAGATAAGCGTTTGGAGATGCTTTGTTGCTTCTGAACCTCTGCTTTCCTATTATCTTCATCCAATCATGCGTGCTTCCTTCCATGGCAAGCTGTATGATCCTCTTGGATGAAAAATACCAGGTACGGTTTCTGCATGGCTAATCAACTGTCAGATTTTTCGTCTCGGATGAAAAATATCAGGTACAGCTACCGCACGACTAATCATCTGTCGGTTCTCACTAGCGTCAGAATAGGATCTCTCTATCCTTTTGCACACTGTCACTGCGCCCAACATTCGCGAGTTTGAAGCTCGTCACAGTCATCCCTTCCCAGATCCTACTCGGAATACCATAGACAATGTTTAGACTTTTCGGATCTCAGGAATACTGCCAATTGGTTCTAGCCTATACCATGAAGGTTCTAATCTCACAGACTCGGTCCGTGTATTAGAAACCCAAGAGAATATACTCCGGCTGTCATCCAATGACTACGTTGAACATCATGTAGACCGCTTGTGGTAGTCAAGCACGCGGATCTTGGCTAAGCGAGTAACGAAGATAGTGGGTGATTGTCACGGGTCACCCCTTCATTTTGACTTAACTGAATTAAGTACAAGAGTATATCTTGGAGAAGAAGTAAGTGTTAATTGAAAGAGAAATAATAGTACTTGCATTAATTCATGAAGAACAGCAGAGCTCTGCACCTTAATCTATGAGGTGTAGAAACTCCACCGTAGAAAATATATAAGAGAAAAAGGTCTAGGCATGGCTGAATGGCCAGCCTCCCAAATGTAACATAAAATTGAAAAGAGGGTTTCCAACCATGCGAATACAATAGTAAAAAGTGCTATTTATACTAAAACTAGTTACTAAGGATTACAGAAAATAAGTAACTAAGTGCAGATAGTGCAGAAATCTACTTCCGGGGCCTACTTGGTGTGTGCTTAGGCTGAGCATTGAGTTTTACACATGCATAGACCGTTTCTAGAGTTAAACGCCAGATTGGGTGCTAGTTTGGGCGTTTAACTCCAGTTCTGGTGCCAGTTCTGGCGTTTTACGCCAGAAAAGGGTCTCTGGCTGGTGTTTAGACGCCAGTTTGGGCCATCAAATCTCGAACAAAGTATGGACTATTATATATTGATGGAAAGTCCAAGATGTCTACTTTCCAACGCAATTAAGAGCATGCCAATTGGGCTTCTGTAGCTCCAGAAAATCCACTTCGAGTGCAGGAGGGTCAGAATCCAACAACATCTGCATTCCTTTCTCAGCCTTTGAATCAGATTTTTGCTCAGGTCCCTCAATTTCAGCCAGAAAATACCTGAAATTACATAAAAACACACAAAACCATAGTAAAGTCCAGAAATGTGATTTTTGCATAAAAACTAATAAAAATATAATAAAAAGTAACTAAAACATACTAAAAACTATGTAAAAACAATGCCAAAAGGGTATAAATTATCCGCTCATCACAACACCAAACTTAAATTGTTGCTTGTCCCCAAGCAACTAAAAACAAAATAGGATAAAAAGAAGAGAAAATAAAACAAATTTCAAAAATATCAATGAAGATTAGTTTCAATTTGATGAGCGGAACTAGTAGCTTTTTGCTTCTAAACAGTTTTGGCATCTCACTTTATCCTATGAAGTTCAGAATGATTAGCATCCATAGGAACTCAGAATTCAGATAGTGTTATTGATTTTCCTAGTTCAGTATGTTGATTCTTGAACACAGCTACTTTATGAGCCTTGGCCGTGACCCTAAGCATTTTGTTTTCCAGTATTACCACCGGATACATAAATGCCACAGACACATAACTGGGTGAACCTTTTCAGATTGTGACTCAGCTTTGCTAGAGTCCCCAGTTAGAGGTGCCCAGAGCTCTTAAGCACACTCTTTTTGCTTTGGACCACAACTTTAACCGCTCAGTCTCAAGCTTTTCACTTGACACCTTCACGCCACAAGCACATGGTTAGGGACAGCTTGATTTAGCCGCTTAGGCCAGAATTTTATTCCTTTGGGCCCTCCTATCCATTAATGCTCAAAGCCTTGGATCCTTTTTACCCTTGCCTTTTAGTTTAAAGGGTTATTGGCTTTTTGCTCTTGCCTTTTGGTTTAAAGAGCTATTGGCTTTTTCTGCTTGCTTTTTCTTTTTCTTTCTTTATTTTTCTTTATTTTTCCTTATTGTTTGCCATTTTTCATTTTTTTTGCAAGCTTTGTGTTTTTCACTGCTTTTTCTTGCTTCAAGAATTAATTTTATGATTTTTCAGATTATCAATAACATTTCTCTTTTTTCATTATTCTTTCAAGAGCCAACAATTTTAACAGTCATAAACTTCACTATAAAAAATATGCACTGTTCAAGCATTCATTCAGAAAACAAAAAGTATTTCCATCACATCAAAATAATTAAACTATTTTCAAGATAGAGTTCGAAATTCATGTACTTCTTTTTCTTTTTCAGAAAACATTTTTCATTTAAGAAAAGTGAAGGATTCATGGAACATTCATAGCTTTAAGACATAGACACTAGACAGTAATGATCATGTAATAAAGAAAAAAACATAGACAAAATATAAAGCATAAAAACCAAAAAACAGAAAAACAAATAACAAGGAAATTAAAGAACGGGTCCACCTTAGTGACGGCGGCTAGTTCTTCCTCTTGAAGATCCTATGGAGTGCTTGAGCTCCTCTATGTCTCTTCCTTGCCTTTGTTGCTCCTCTCTCATGGACTTTTGGTTCTCTCTGATTTTATGGAGGATGGTGGAGTGCTCTTGGTGCTCCACTCTTAGTTGCTCCATGTTAGAACTCAATTCTCCTAAAGAGGTGTTGAGTTGCCTCCAATAGTTGTGTGGAGGAAAATGCATCCCTTGAGGCATCTCAGGGATTTCTTGATGAGGGATTTCCTCATGCTCTTGTTGAGGTCCATGAGTGGGCTCTCTTGTTTGCTCTATCCTCTTTTTAGTGATGGGCTTGTCCTCTTCAATGAGGATGTCTTCCTCTATGACAATTCTAGCTGAATTGCATAGGTGACAGATGAGATGAGGAAAGGCTAACCTTGCCAAAGTGGAGGGCTTGTCAGCCACCTTGTATAGTTCTAGAGATATGATCTCATGAACTTCTACTTCCTCTCCAATCATGATACTATGGATCATGATAGCCCGGTCCACAGTAACTTCAGATCGATTGCTAGTAGAAATGATAGAGCGTTGGATGAACTCTAACCATCCCCTAGCCCTGGGTTTGAGGTTAGGCTTTCTTAATTGAACCGGCTTGCCTTTTGAGTCTCTCTTCCATTGTACTCCTTCCACACATATGTCCATGAGGACTTGGTCCAACCTTTGATCAAAGTTGACTCTTCTAGTGAAAGGATGAGAATCTCCTCTCTTTATTGGCAAGTTGAGTGCCAACCTTACAGTTTTCGGACTGAAATCCAAGTATTTCTCCCGAACCATTGTGAGCCAATTCTTTGGGTTTGGGTTCACACTTTGATCATGGTTCTTAGTGATCCATGCATTAGCATAGAACTCTTGAACCATTAAGGTTCTGACTTGTTGGATGGGGTTGGTGAGAGCTTCCCAACCTCTTCTTCGAACCTCACGTCGAATCTCCGGATATTCACTCTTTTTGAGCATGAAGGGGACCTCGGGGATCACTTTTTTCTTGGCCACAACTTCATAGAAGTGGTCTTGATGGACTTTTGAGATGAATCTCTCCATCTCCCATGACTCAGAGGTGGAAGCAATTGCCTTCCCTTTCCTCTTTCTAGAGGTTTCTCTGGCCTTAGGTGCCATTTAATGGTTATGGAAAGGAAAAAGCAGAGCTTTTTCCCACACCAAACTTAAAAGATTTGCTCATCCTCAAGCAAAAGAAGAAATAAATAAGGAGAAGAAGAAGAAATAGAGGAGATGGAGGGGTGTGATGAATTCGGCCAAGGGGGTGTAAGTGTTTATGATGTGTGAAATTGAAGGTGGTAAGGAGGGATATTTATAGGGTAAGAGAGAGAGAGGGAAGTCATGTATGAGGGGGTTGGGTTTGGGAGGGAAATGTCTTGAATTTGAATGGTGAGGTAGGTGGGGTTTTATGATGGGTGTTTGAGGAATAGTGGATGGATATGAGTGGTGAAGAGATTGTGGGGAAGAGGGTAGGATTTGATAGGTGAAGGGTATTTGGGGAATAGGTGTTGATGTGATTGGTCAAGGGTATTTGGGGAAGAATATTATGGAAAGGTGTGAAGAGGAGAGAAAGAGAGGTGGGGTAGGTGGGGATCCTGTGGGGTCCACAGATCCTGAGGTGTCAAGGAATTTTGGTCCCTGCACCTTTCTGGAGTTTAAATGTCCTCTGTGTGCCATTTTTGGCGTTTAACGCCATCTCTGCTACCTTTTCTGGCGTTAAACGCCAGGCTGATGCCCTTTTTTGGCGTTTAACGCCAACTAGACACCCTTTTCTGGCGTTAAACGCCAGTCTGTCTGCCAATTCTGGCATTTAACACCAGTCTCCAGCCAGACACCCTTTTCTGGTGTTAAACGCCAGTTTGTCTGCCAATTCTGGCGTTTAACGCCCAAAATGCTGCCAAACTGGGCGTTAAACGCCCATTCTGCTATCCTTAATAAACGCCAGTAAGCCTGTCCTCCAGGGTGTGCTGTTTTTGATTCCGCTTTAATTCTGCAGCTGTTTCTGTGACTTCACATGATCATCTACCTAAAGAAAACATAACATGACAATGGAAAACAAATATCTATAAATATAAATATAATTAAATAACATTGGGTTGCCTCCCAATAAGCGCTTCTTTAATGTCAATAGCTTGACAGTGAGCTCTTAGAGGGCTTCACAGAGACTCAGAACTTAATGGTGGCCTCCCAACACCAAACTTAGAAGTTGAGTGTGGGGGCTCTGTTTGAATCTGTATTGAGAGAAGCTTTTCATGCTTTCTCTCCATGGTTACAGAAGAAGATCCTTGAGCCTTAAACACAAGGTAGTCCTCATTCAATTGAAGGACTAACTCTCCTCTGTCCACATCAATCACAACTCTTGCTGTGGCTAGGAAGGGTCTTCCAAGGATAATGGATTCACCCTCATCCTTCCCAGTGTCTAGGATTATGAATTCAGTAGGGATGTACAGGCCTTCAACTTTCACTAAGACATCCTCTACAAGTCCATAAGCCTGTTTCATTAATTTGTCTGTCATCTCTAGTGAGATTCTTGCAACTTGTACCTCAAAGATCCCTAGTTTCTCTATTACAGAGAGTGGCATGAGGTTTATTCCTGACCCCAGGTCACACAGAGCCTTTTCAAAGGTCATGGTGCCTATGGTATAGGGTATTAAGAGCTTTCCGGGATCCAGTTTCTTCTGAGGTAATTTCTGTTGAACCAAGGCATTTGGTTCATTGATGAGCAATGGAGGTTCATCCGCTACAAGTCTCATTATCAAATAACTTGGCATTCAGCTTCATGATTGCTCCTAGATACCGAGTGGTGTGCGAAATCGTGATCATTCCATTCCTTGGTAACGGTGCTAAAAACTCAATACGCACGTTCATGATCTTATATCTGTTTCACAACTTCGTACAACTAACTAGCAAGTGCACTGGGTCATCCAAGTAATAAACCTTACGTGAGTAAGGGTCGATCCCACAGAGATTGTCGGCTTAAAGCAAGCTATGGTCACCTTGTAAATCTCAGTCAGGCGGATTAAATTGTATTAAGAGATTATAGTGGACGAAAATTAAATATAATATAAAATAGGATAGTGGTACTTATGTAATTCATTGGTGAGAATTTCAGATAAGTATATAGAGATGCTTTCGTTCCTCTGATCTCTGCTTTCCTGCTGTCTTCATCCAATCAATCCTACTCCTTTCCATGGCAAGCTTTATGTAGGGCATCACCGTTGTCAATGGCTACATCACATCCTCTCTGTGAAAAAGGTCCAAATGCTCTGTCACGGCACGGCTAATCATCTAGAGGTTCTCGATCATACTGGAATAGGAGTCACCCTCCTTTTGCGTCTGTCACTACGCCCAGCACTCGTGAGTTTGAAGTTCGTCACAGCCATCCCTTCCCAGATCCTACTCAGAATACCACATACAAGGTTTAGACTTTCCGGATCTCAGGAATGGCCATCCATGGGTTTTAACTTATACCACGAAGATTCTAATATCTCGGACTCGGTCCTCTGTATTAGATATCTAAGAGATACTCATTCTAGCTTGTTTGCATGTAGAACAGAAGTGTTTGTCAGGCACGCGTTCATAAGTGAGAATGCTGATGAGCGTCACATAATCATCACATTCATCATGTTCTTGGGTGCGAATGGATATCTTAGAAGCGGGATAAGTTGAATTGAATAGAAAAACAGTAGTACATTGCATTAAATCATGAGGAACAGCAGAACTCCACACCTTAATCTATGGAGTGCAGAAACTCTACCGTTGAAAAATACATAAGTGAAAGGTTCAGGCATGGCCGAATGGCCAGCCCCCATGATCTAAGAACTAAACGTCCCAAGATAGATAAAAATACAATAGTAAAAAGTCCTATTTATACTAAACTAGTTACTAGGGTTTACAGAAGTAAGTAATTGATGCATAAATCCACTTCCGGGGCCCACTTGGTGTGTGCTTGGGCTGAGCTTGAAGTTTACACGTGCAGAGGATTCTTTTGGAGTTGAACACCAAGTTGTAACATGTTTTTGGCGTTCAACTCTGGTTCGTGACGTGTTTCTGGCGTTTAACTCCAGACTGTGGCGTAGAACTGGCATTCAACGCCCTTTTGCGTCATCTAAACTCGAGAAAAGTATGAACTATTATATATTGCTGGAAAGCCCTGGATGTCTACTTTCCAACGCCGTTAAGAGCGCGCCATTTGGAGTTCTGTAGCTCCAGAAAATCCACTTTGAGTGCAGGGAGGTCAGAATCCAACAGTATCAGCAATCCTTCTTCAACCTCTGAATCTGATTTTTGCTCAAGTCCCTCAATTTCAGCCAGAAAATACCTGAAATCATAGAAAAACACACAAACTCATAGTAAAGTCCAGAAATGTGATTTTTAATTAAAAACTAACAAAAACATCCCTAAAAGTAACTAGATCCTACTAAAAATATACTAAAAACAATGCCAAAAAGCGTATAAATTATCCGCTCATCACAACACCAAACTTAAATTGTTGCTTGTCCCCAAGCAACTGGAAATCAAATAGGATAAAAAGAAGAGAATATACTATAAATTCCAAACTATCAATGAAACATAGCTCCAATCAGATGAGCGGGACTTGTAGCTTTTTGCCTCTTGAATAGTTTTGGCATCTCACTTTATCCATTGAAGTTCAGAATGATTGGCATCTATAGGAACTCAGAGTTCAGATAGTGTTATTGATTCTCCTAGTTCAGTATGTTGATTCTTGAACACAGCTACTTTATGAGTCTTGGCCGTGGCCCTAAGCACTTTGTTTTCCAGTATTACCACCGGATACATAAATGCCACAGACACATAACTGGGTGAACCTTTTCAGATTGTGACTCAACTTTGCTAAAGTCCCCAATTAGAGGTGTCCAGGGTTCTTAAGCACACTCTTATTTTTGCTTTGGACCTTGACTTTAACCGCTCAGTCTCAAGTTTTCACTTGACACCTTCACGCCACAAGCACATGGTTAGGGACAGCTTGGTTTAGCCGCTTAGGCCAGGATTTTATTCCTTTAGGCCCTCCTATCCACTGATGCTCAAAGCCTTGGGATCCTTTTTATTTACCCTTGCCTTTTGGTTTTAAGGGTTATTGGCTTTTTGCTCTTGCCTTTTGGTTTTAAGAGCTTTTGGCTTTTTCTGCTTGCTTTTTCTTTTTCTTTCTATTTTTTTCGTTATTTTTTTCTGCAAGCTTTGTATTCACTGCTTTTTCTTACTTCAAGAATCATTTTTATGATTTTTCAGATTATCAAATAACATTTCTCCTTATCATCATTCTTTCAAGAGCCAACATATTTAACATTCTTAAACAACAACTTCAAAAGACATATGCACTGTTCAAGCATTCATTCAGAAAACAAAAAGTATTGTCACCACATTAAAATAATTAAACTAGTTTCAAGGATGAATTCGAAACCATGTACTTCTTGTTCTTTTGTAATTAAAACATTTTTCATTCAAGAGAGGTGATGGATTCATATTCATTACTTTAAGGCATAGACACTTAAATACTAATGATCATGTAATAAGACACAAACATAAACAAACATAAAGCATAAAAATCGAAAAACAGGAAATTTAAGAACAAGGAATGAGTCCACCTTAGTGATGGTGGCTTTTTTTCTTGAGGAACCAATGATGTCCTTGAGCTCTTTTATGTCTCTTCCTTGTCTTTGTTGCTCCTCCCTCATAGCTCTTTGATCTTCTCTAATTTCATGAGGGATGATGGATTGCTCTTGATGTTCCACCCTTAGTTGCTCCCAATAATTGTGTGGAGGAAAATGTATCCCCTGAGGTATCTCAGGGATCTCTTGATTTGCAGTCAAATGTTCTACCACTGAGCTATAGACCCTTGAGATGAATCTCTCCATCTCCTATGACTCGAAGGTGGAAGCTTCTGTCTTCCCTTTCCTCTTTCTAGAGGTTTCTCTGGCCTTAGGTGCCATCAATGGTTATGGAAAAAAACAAAAAGCTATGCTTTTACCACACCAAACTTAGAATGTTGCTCGCCCTCGAGCAAAAGAAGAAAAAATAGAAGAAGAAGAAGAAGAAGAAGAAGAAGAAGAAGAAGAAGAAGAAGAAGAAGAAGAAGAAGAAGAAGAAGAAGAAGAAGAAGAAGAAGAAGAAGAAGAAGAAGAAGAAGAAGAATGGAGGAGAGGGAGAGATGTGTATGGATGGATGTGAGTGGTGAAGAGGTAATGAGGAAGAGAAATTGAGGTGATATAGGATTATTAGGAGGGAAGGTGAGTGGAGGTATGTAGGGATCCTGTGGAGTCCACAGATCCTGAGGTGTCAAGGATTTATATCCCTGCACTAATTAGGCATGTAAAATGCCTTTGCATGCAATTCTGGCGTTTAAACGCCGAATTGATGCTTGTTCTGGGCGTTCAGCGCCCAGATGCAGCATGTTTCTGGCGTTCATCGCCAGCTCCATGCTCTGTTCTGGCGTTGAACGCCAATAAGTCCCTCCTCCAGGGTGTGCTGTTTCTTCTGCTATTTTTTATTCTATTTTTAATTTTTGCAATTGTTTTGTGACTCCACATGATCATGAACCTAGGAAAACATAAAATAACAAAGAAAAATAAAAATTAAAAATAATTAAATAAAATTGGGTTGCCTCCCAACAAGCACTTCTTTAATGTCAATAGCTTGACAGTGAGCTCTCATGGAGCCTCACAGATGTTCAGAGCATTGTTGAGACTTCCCAACACCAAACTTAGAGTTTGGATATGGGAGTTCAACACCAAACTTAGAGTTTGGTTGTGGCCTCCCAACACCAAACTTAGAGTTTGACTGTGGGGGCTCTGGTTGACTCTGCAGTGAGAGATCCTTGAGTTTTAAACACAAGGTTGTCCTCATTTAGTTGAAGGATCAATTCTCCTCTGTCCACATCAATCACAGCTCTGCCTGTGGCTAGGAAAGGTCTTCCAAGGATGATGGATTCATCCTCATCCTTTCCAGTGTCTAGGATTATGAAATCAGCAGGGATGTAAAGGCCTTCAACCTTTACTAGCATGTCCTCTACTTGTCCATAAGCCTTTTTTCTTGAGTTGTCTGCCATCTCTAATGAGATTCTAGCAGCTTGTACCTCAAAGATTCCCAGTTTCTCTATTACAGAGAGTGGCATGAGGTTTATTCCTGACCCCAGGTCACATAGAGCCTTCTCAAAGGTCATGGTGCCTATGGTACAAGGTATTAAGAACTTTCCAGGATCCTGTTTCTTCTGAGGCAATGTCAGTTGATCCAGATCACTCAGTTCATTGATGAGCAAGGGAGGTTCGTCTTCCCAAGTCTCATTACCAAATAGTTTGGCATTCAGCTTCATGATTGCACCAAGGTACTTGGCAACTTGCTCTTCAGTAACATCCTCATTCTCTTCAGAAGAAGAATACTCATCAGAGCTTATGAAGGGCATAAGGAGGTTCAATGGAATCTCTATGGTTTCTAAATGAGCCTCAGATTCCCTTGGTTCCTCAAAGGGAAACTCCTTGTTGATCACTGGACGTCCCAAGAGGTCTTCCTCACTGGGATTCACGTCCTCTCCCTCCCTTGTAGGTTCGGCCATGATGGTTATATCAATGGCCTTGCACTCTCTCTTTGGATTCTCTTCTGTATTGCTTGGGAGAGTACTAGGAGGAGTTTCAGTGATCTTCTTACTCAACTGGCCCACTTGTGCCTCCAAATTTCTAATGGAGGACCTTGTTTCATTCATGAAACTCAAAGTGGCCTTAGATAGATCAGAGACTAATTTTGCTAAGCTAGATGGATTCTGCTCAGAATTCTCTGTCTGTTGCTGAGTGGATGATGGAAAAGGTTTACTATTGTTAAACCTGTTTCTTCCACCATTATTAAAGCCTTGTTGAGGCTTTTGTTGATCCTTCCATGAGAAATTTGGATGATTTCTCCATGAGGAATTATAGGTGTTTCCATAAGGTTCACCCATGTAATTCACCTCTGCTATTGCAGGGTTCTCAGGATCATAAGCTTCTTCTTCAGAAGATGCCTCTTGAGTACTGTTAGATGCAGCTTGCATTCCATTCAGACTCTGAGAAATCATATTGACTTGCTGAGTCAATATTTTGTTCTGAGCTAATATGGTATTCAAAGTATCAATTTTAAGAACTCTCTTCTTCTGAGGCATCCCATTACTCACAGGATTCCTCTCAGAAGTGTACATGAACTGGTTATTAGCAACCATGTCAATGAGTTCTTGAGCTTCTACAGGCATTTTCTTTAGGTGAATGGATCCACCTGCAGAAGTATCCAATGACATCTTAGCTAATTCAGACAGACCATCATAGAATATATCCAGAATGGTCCATTCTGAAAGTATGTCAGAAGGACACTTTTTGGTCAATTGTTTGTATCTTTTCCAAGCTTCATAGAGGGATTCACCATCTTTTTGTTTGAAGGTTTGAACATCCACTCTAAGCTTACTCAGCTTTTGAGGAGGAAAAAACTTGGCTAAGAAAGCCATGACAAGCTTATCCCAAGAGTTCAGGCTATCTTTGGGTTGAGAGTCCAACCACACTCTAGCTCTGTCTCTTACAGCAAACGGGAAAAGCATAAACCTGTAGACCTCGGGGTCAACCCCATTGGTCTTAACAGTATCACAGATTTGTAAGAACTCAGTTAAGAACTGAAAAAGATCTTCAGATGGAAGTCCATGAAACTTGTAGTTCTGTTGCATCAGAGAAACTAATTGAGGTTTTAGCTCAAAATTGTTTGCTCCAATGGCAGGAATTGAGATGCTTCTTCCATGTAAATTGGAATTAAGTGCAGTAAAGTCACCAAGCATCCTCCTTGCATTATTATTATTTTCGGCTGCCATCTCCTCTTCTTGTTCGAAAATTCCTGTAAGGTTGTCTCTGGATTGTTGTATTTTAACTTCTCTAAGTTTCCTTTTCAGAGTCCTTTCAGGTTCAGGATCTGCTTCAACAAGAATGTTCTTGTCCTTGCTCCTGCTCATATGACAAAGAAGGGAATAACAAAGAAAATATAGAATCCTCTATGTCACAGTATAGAGATTCCTTTGTGTGAGTAGAAGAAGAAAAGAATGTAATGTAAAGAAGAGAAGAGGGAAAATTCGAACACAGAGAGGGAGGTGGTGTTCGAATTTTTGGATGGAAGAGAAGTGTTAGTAGATGAATAAATAAATTGAAGGAGATGAGAGAGAGAATTTCGAAATTTAATCAAAATAAAAATTAAAATTGAAAGTTAGATTTCGAAAATTAAAGTTGAAATTAAATTAAAATTAAAACAATTAGTTAATTAAAAAGGAATTTTGAAAAAGGAGAGAGGGAATTTTCGAAAATAAGAGAGAGAGGATTAGTTAGGTAGTTTTGAAAAAGATATGATTGAAACAAAAAGATAAGATTGATTGAGAAAGTTTTGAAAATTGTTTTTGAAAAAGATATGATTGAAATTTAAAAAGATATGATTGAAACAAAAAGATAAGAATTGAAAATCAATTTTTTTAAAAAGGTAAGAAGTTAGAAAAGATTTTGAAATTGAATTTGAAAAAGATATGATTGAAATTTTAATTTGAAAAAGATTTGAAAAGAAAATTAAAAAGATTTGATTTTAAAGTTGATTACTTGACTAACAAGAAACTAAAAAGATATGATTCTAGAGTTTAAAGATTGAATCTTTCTTATAAGCAAGTAACAACTTGAAATTTTTCAATCAATCATATTAAATGTTAGTAAAGATTTTGAAAATTAAGAAATAAAATAAGAAAATGATTTTGAAAATCAAATTTAAAAAGTTTTTGAAAATATGAAGGTAAAATGAAAAAGATTTGATTTTTGAAAAAGATTTTGAAAAGATAAGATTTTTAAATTGAAAATTTGATTTGATTCATAAGAAACAATTAAATTTTAAAAACTTTTTGACTAAATCAAATCATATTTTTGAAAATTTTGAGTAAAAGAAGGAAAAGATATTTTTTTATTTTTGAATTTTTAATGAAGAAAGAGAAAAACATGAAAAAGACTCATAACATAAAAATTATGAATCAAAACACACAATGCATGCAAGAACACTATGAATGTCAAGATGAACACCAAGAATACTTTGAAGATCAAGATGAACATCAAGACTTATTTTTGAAAATTTTTAATGAAAGAAGAACATGCAAGACACCAAACTTAGAAATTTTCAATAACTAGACACTAACAAATTAAAAATGCATATGAAAAATAAGAAAAGTTACAAAACAAGAAAATATGAAAATCAAACAAGAAAACTGGCCAGGAACAACTTGAAGATCATGAAGAACATATGATGAATTTTCAAAAATTCTTGAGAAAAAAGAAACACATGCAAGACACCAAACTTAAAAATTGACTCTAGACTCAAACAAGAAACACAAAAATATTTTTTGATTTTATGATTTTGTAAGTTTTTTTGTATTTTTTTTTTTGAAAATTAATTGGGAAAAACGAAAAAAGAAGAATTTTTTTGTATTTTTCGAGAATTAAGAAATAAAAACAAAAAGGTTAAAATTAAAATAAAGTTACCTAATCTGAGCAACAAGATGAACCGTCAATTGTCCAAACTCGAACAATCCCCGGCAACGGTGCCAAAAACTTGGTGTGCGAAATTGTGATCATTCCATTCCTTGGTAACGGCGCTAAAAACTCAATACACACGTTCATGATCTTATATCTGTTTCACAACTTCGTACAACTAACCAGCAAGTGCACTGGGTCGTCCAAGTAATAAACCTTACGTGAGTAAGGGTCGATCCCACGGAGATTGTCGGCCTGAAGCAAGCTATGGTCACCTTGTAAATCTCAGTCAGGCGGATTAAATTGTATTAAGGGATTATAGTGGACGAAAATTAAATATAATATAAAATAGGATAGTGGTACTTATGTAATTCATTGGTGAGAATTTCAGATAAGCCTATAGAGATGCTTTCGTTCCTCTGATCTCTGCTTTCCTGCTGTCTTCATCCAATCAATCCTACTCCTTTCCATGGCAAGCTTTATGTAGGGCATCACCATTGTCAATGGCTACATCCCATCCTCTCTGTGAAAAAGGTCCAAATGCTCTGTCACGGCACGGCTAATCATCTGGAGGTTCTCGATCATACTGGAATAGGAGTCACCCTCCTTTTGCGTCTGTCACTACGCCCAGCACTCGCGAGTTTGAAGTTCGTCACAGCCATCCCTTCCCAGATCCTACTCGGAATACCACAGACAAGGTTTAGACTTTCTGGATCTCAGGAATGGCCATTCATGGGTTTTAACTTATACCACGAAGATTCTAATATCTCGGACTCGGTCCTCTGTATTAGATATCTAAGAGATACTCATTCTAGCTTGTTTGCATGTAGAACGGAAGTGTTTGTCAGGCACGCGTTTATAAGTGAGAATGATGATGAGCGTCACACAATCATCACATTCATCATGTTCTTGGGTGCGAATGGATATCTTAGAAGCGGAATAAGTTTAATTGAATAGAAAAACAGTAGTACATTGCATTAAATCATGAGGAGCAGCAGAGCTCCACACCTTAATCTATGGAGTGCAGAAACTCTACCGTTGAAAAATACATAAGTGAAAGGTTCAGGCATGGCCGAATGGCCAGCTCCCATGATCTAAGAACTAAACGTCCCAAGATAGATAAAAATACAATAGTAAAAAGTCCTATTTATACTAAACTAGTTACTAGGGTTTACAGAAGTAAGTAATTGATGTATAAATCCACTTCCGGGGCCCACTTGGTGTGTGCTTGGGCTGAGCTTGAAGTTTACACGTACAGAGGCTTCTTTTGGAGTTGAACGCCAAGTTGTAACGTGTTTTTGGCGTTCAACTCTGGTTCGTGACGTATTTCTGGCGTTTAACTCCAGACTGCAGCATAGAACTGGCGTTCAACGCCCTTTTGCGTCATCTAAACTCGGGCAAAGTATGAACTATTATATATTGCTGGAAAGCCCTAGATGTCTACTTTCCAACGCCGTTAAGAGCGCACCATTTGGAGTTCTATAGCTCCAGAAAATCCACTTTGAGTGCAGAGAGGTCAGAATCCAACAGCATCAGCAGTCCTTCTTCAACCTCTGAATCTGATTTTTGCTCAAGTCCCTCAATTTCAGCCAGAAAATACCTGAAATCACAGAAAAATACACAAACTCATAGTAAAGTCCAGAAATATGATTTTTAATTAAAAACTAACAACAACATCCCTAAAAGTAACTAGATCCTACTAAAAACATACTAAAAATAATGCCAAAAAGTGTATAAATTATCCGCTCATCACCGAGCAACTTGCTTTTCAACAATATCTTCATCCTCTTCAGAGGAAGAATACTCATCAGAGCTCATGAATGGCAACAGTAAGTTCAGTGGAATCTCTATGGTCTCTGTATGAGCCTCAGATTCCTTTGGTTCCTCATAAGGGAACTGCTTAGTGGTTAGTGAGCGTCCATTGAGGTCTTCCTCACTGGAAATCACTGCCTCTTCCTCCTCTATTGGTTCGACCACTTTGGGTATATTGATGGCCTTGCTCTTTCTCTTTGGATTCTCTTCTGTATTGCTTGGGAGAGTACTAGGAGGGATTTCAGCAACTCTTTTACTTAGCTGACCCACTTGTGCCTCCAAATTTCTGATGGAGGACCTTGTTTCAGTCATGAAACTAATAGTGGTCTTAGATAGATCAGAGACTATGGTTGCTAAGTTAGAGAGGCTCTGCTTAGAATTCTCTATTTGTTGATGAGAAGATGATGGAAAAGGTTTGCTATTGCCAAACTTATTTCTCCCACCATTATTATTATTGAAGCCTTAATTCGGCTTCTGCTGTTCCTTCCATGAGTAATTATGATGATTCCTCCATGAAGGATTGTAAGTGTTTCCATAGGATTCTCCCATGTAATTCACTTCTTCCATTGCAGGATTCTCAGGGTCATAAGCTTCTTCCTCAGAGGGAGCTTCTTTAGTACTGCCGGATGCAGCTTGCATTCCAGTCAGATTCTGAGAAATCATATTGACTTGTTGAGTCAATATTTTATTCTGAGCCAATATGGCATTCAGAGTATCAATCTCAAGAACTTCTTTCTTCTGAGTCATCCCATTATTCACAGGATTTCTTTCAAAAGTGTACATGAACTTGTTATTTGCAACCATCTCAATGAGTTCCTAGGCTTCTGCAGGGATTTTCTTCAGATGAAGAGATCCACCAGCAGAGTGGTCCAATGACATTTTGGACAATTCAGACAGACCATCATAGAATATACATAAGATGATCCATTCTGAAAGCATGTCAGAAGGACACCTTATGATCAATTGGTTGTATTTTTCCCAAGCTTCATAGAGGAATTCACCTTCCTTCTGTCTGAAGGTTTGGACTTCCACTATAAGCTTGCTCATCTTTTGAGGTGGAAAGAATTTGGCCAAGAAAGCATTGACCAACTTTTTCCAAGAGTTCAGGCTTTCTTTAGGTTGTGAGTCCAACCATATCCTAGCTTTGTCTCTTATAGTAAAGGGGAAAAGCATAAGTCTGTAGACCTCGGGATTAACCCCATTGGTCTTAACAGTGTCACAGATTTGCAAGAATTCAGCTAAGAACTGATGAGGATCTTCAAATAGAAGTCTATAAAACTTGTAATTCTGCTGCATTAGAGAAATTAATTGAGGCTTAAGCTCAAAATTATTTGCTTCAATTGCAAGAATTGAGATGCTTCTTCCATAGAAGTCAGAAGTTGGTGCAGTAAAGTCACCAAGCATCTTTCTTGCATCTCCACCATTGTTATTGGGTTCGGCTGCCATGTCTTCTTCTTTTTCGAAAATTTCTGTAAGGTCCTCTCTAGAGTGTTATGCTTTAGCTTCTTTTAGCTTCCTCTTCAGAGTCCTTTCAGGTTCAGGATCATCTTCAACAAGAATGTCTTTATCCTTGTTCCTGCTCATATGAAAAAGAAAAGAACAAAGAGAGAATGGGAATCCTCTATGTCACAGTATAGAGATTCCTTTATGTGAGTATAAGAATAGAAGAATGAGGTAGAGAGAATAAGAGGAATTCGAACACAGAGAGAGGGAGAGGGTTCCAATTATGAGTAGAAGAGAAGTGTTAGTGAATAAATAAAATAAATAGAAAGAGATGAGAGAGAAAGAGAGAGTATTCGAATATTAATTAAAAGAAAAGAAAAATATTTTTATTTTTATTTTTATTTTAATTATTGGTTAGTATTCAAAAATATTAAAAGAAATAAAATAAAATTAGAATTTAAAACAATTAGTTAATTAAAAAGGATTTTGAAAAAGTGGTTAGTGGTTTTCGAAAATTAGAGAGAGAGAGAAAAGTAGTTAGGTGGTTTTGAAAAAGATAAGAAATAGTAAACTTTTAAAATCAAATAAAAAGTCAAGTAGTTAATTGAAAAAGATTTGAAAATAAATTTTGAAAAGATAAGAAGTTAGAAAAAGATTTTGAAATTAAATTTTGAAAAAGATATGATTGAAATTTATTTTGAAAAAGATTGAAAAGGAAATTAAAAAGATTTGATTTTTAAAATTAAAGTTGATGACTTGACTAACAAGAAACTAAAAGATATGATTCTAGAATTTAAAGATTGAATCTTTCTTAACAGGAAAGTAACAAACTTGAAATTTTTTGAATCAAAACATTAATTGTTAGTAAAGTTTTCGAAAATATGAGATAAAAATAAGAAAAAGATTTTGAAAATTTATTTAAGAAATTTGAAAATATTAAGAAGAAAAGTGAAAAAGATTTGATTTTTGAAAAAGATTTGGAAAGATAAAATTTTTAAATTGAAATTTTGACTTGACTAACAAGAAACAACTAAATTTAAAATTTTTTTACTAAGTCAACCCAAAATTTCGAAATTTATGAGTAAAAAAAGAAAAAGATATTATTTTTGATTTTTTGAATTAATGAAGAAAGAGAAAAACAACAAAATGAAACAAGACATAAAAATTTAAGATCAAAAGAAATAATGCATGCAAGAACACTTTGAATGTCAAGATGAACATCAAGAACACTTTGAAGATCATGATGAACATCAAGAACATATTTTTGAAAATTTTTAAGAAAAGAAACACATGCAAGACACCAAACTTAGAAGTTTTTAATGTTTAGACACTATGAATTCGAAAATGCATATGAAAAACAACAAAAAGCACAAAACAAGAAAATCATAAGATTAAACAAAGAAAATTATCAAGAACAACTTGAAGATCAAGGAAGAACAATATGCATGGAATTCAAAAATTTTAAGAAAATAAAAAATATGCAGTTGACACCAAACTTAAAATTTGACACTAGACTCAAACAAGAAACACAAAATTTTTGGTTTTTATGATTATATTAAATTTTTTTTTGTATTTTTTTTCGAAATTATTTTGGAAAAAGAAAATAAAGAAATTCAAATTTTTTAATAAGAATTCCAGGATTCATGCAATGTTAGTCTAAAGTTTCGGTCCAAAAGAATTAGACATAGCCAAATGGCCAGCCAAGCTTTAGCATAACAAATACAGACATGTCCTTTCTACAATGGAAAGTGAAAACCTCAGTTTAAAAGATTAGACATGGCTTAACAGCCAGCCAGGCTTCAACATATCTCATGAAACTCTAGAATTCATTCTTAAAAATTCTGAAGAACAAATAATTATTATTATTTTTTTTGAAATTAAAAATAAAAAGCTTACACATAAAATAAAATTACCTAATCTAAGCAACAAGATGAACTATCAGTTGTCCAAACTCGAACAATCTCCGGTAACGGCGCCAAAAACTTGGTGCACGAAATTGTGATTACACTTTTCACAACTCCGCACAACTAACTAGCAAGTGCACTGGGTCGTCCAAGTAATACCTTACATGTCGATCCCACGGAGATTGTCGGCTTGAAGCAAGCTATGGTCATCTCGCAAATCTTAGTCAGGCGGATTCAAATGGTTATGAGTTTTGATAATTGAAAGATAAATAAAACGTAAATTAAAATAGAGATACTTATGTAGTTCATTGGTGGGAATTTCAGATAAGCGTTTGGAGATGCTTTGTTGTTTCTGAACCTCTGCTTTCCTATTATCTTCATCCAATCATGCGTGCTCCCTTCCATGGCAAGCTGTATGATCCTCTCGGATGAAAAATACCAGGTATGGTTTATGCACGGCTAATCAACTGTCGGATTTCTCGTCTCGGATGAAAAATACCAAGTACAGCTACCGCACGGCTAATCATCTATCGGTTCTCACTAGCGTCGGAATAGGATCTCTCTATCCTTTTGCACACTATCACTGCACCCAACATTCGCGAGTTTGAAGCTCGTCACAGTCATCCCTTCCCAGATCCTACTCGGAATACCACAGACAAGGTTTAGACTTTTCGGATCTCAAGAATGTTGCCAATTGGTTCTAGCCTATACCACAAAGGTTCTAATCTCACGGACTCGGTCCGTGTATTAGAAACCCAAGAGAATATACTCCGGCTGTCGTCCAATGACTACGTTGAACATCATGTAGACCGCTTGTGGTTGTCAGGCACGCGGATCTTGGCTAAGCGAGTAACGAAGATAATGGATGATTGTCACGGGTCACCCCTTCATTCTGACTTAACTGAATTAAGTACGAGAGTATATCTTGGAGAAGAAGTAAGCGTGAATTGAAAGAGAAACAATAGTACTTGCATTAATTCATGAAGAACAGCAAAGCTCCGCACCTTAATCTATGAGGTGTAGAAACTCCACCGTAGAAAATACATAAAAGAAAAAGGTCTAGGCATGGCCGAATGGCCAGCCTCCAAAATGTAACATAAAAGTGAAAAGAGTGTTTCCAACCATGCGAATACAATAGTAAAAAGTGCTATTTATACTAAAACTAGTTACTAAGGATTATAGAAAATAAGTAATTAAGTGTAGATAGTGCAGAAATCCACTTCTGGGGCCCACTTAGTGTGTGCTTGGGCTGAGCATTGAGCTTTACATGTGCATAGGCCATTTCTAGAGTTAAACGCCAGCTTGGGTGCCAATTTGGGCGTTTAACTCCAGTTCTGGTGCCAGTTCTAGCGTTTTACGCCAGAAAATGGTCTCTGGCTGGCGTTTAGACGCCAGTTTGGGCTATCAAATCTCAGGAAAAGTATGAACTATTATATATTTCTGGAAAGCCCAAGATGTCTACTTTCCAACGCAATTGAGAGCGCACCAATTGGGCTTCTTTTGCTCCAAAAAATCTACTTCGAGTGCAGGAGGGTCAGAATCTAACAGCATCTGCAGTCCTTTCTTAGCCTCTGAATCAGATTTTTGCTCAGGTCCCTCAATTTCAGCCAGAAAATATCTGAAATTACAGAAAAATACACAAACTCATAGTAAAGTCCAGAAATGTGATTTTTGCATAAAAACTAATAAAAATATAATAAAAAGTAACTAAAACATACTAAAAACTATGTAAAAACAATGCCAAAAAGGGTATAAATTATCCGCTCATCAATACTCTATCTTATTTTAAGCTACCTAATTCACTTTTAGATGAGATTCACAGAATTTTAACACATTTTTGGTGGAGTCAGAGAGGCACTGTAAGGAGAATGTCATGGATTAGTTAGGATAAAATGACAAGACCCAAAAGAGAAGAAGGATCGGGTTTCAAAGACTTGCGTGCACAAAATTTGGCTCTGCTTGAAAAACAATTTTGGAGATTGGCCGTTAATCCTAATGCACTACTTAGCAAAATGTTAAAGGATATGTATTTTAGATATAAATCTTCTTTGATTGCAGACAAAGGGACTAACCCTTTCTGGGGCTAGCAAAGTCTCTTAGAAGGTAGAAAAATGGTGAAAAATGATTATTGTAGAGTATAGGGTCAGGAGATGATGTTAATGTTTGGCAAGAACCCTGGTTGCCGCCCCCATACCCATATCATATTAGTCCTAGCAATCAATCCAACAACAATATATTTTCAACAATTAATAGAGTAAAGGACTTATTGACCACAGAAAGAAGAAGGAACAAAGAGCTTATCGAATTAATCTTTCTCCCTGAAATAAGTACCCACATCCTCTCTATAGAGCTGAATAGTAACAGCATGGACTCTCTGGTTTGGGCCTTGAACTCCAAGAAGCAATATGATGTGACATCTGGATATGTGGTTGCGTATGACTTTGCGCATGAGCTGATCAATCAACTACCTGCAATCATCCAAAATTCAAGAAGCTGGAGAAAAATTTGGGGCTTACAGTTATCAACAAAGATAAAAATCTTTTTGTGGAGAGCTGTGCATGAAAGTTTACCTGTACTGAGCCTCATCTACCAGTGTTTCCAGTCGACTCCACCTTTGTGTCCCAGATGTAGATTATCCCCGAAAATCATCATCCACTGTCTTCGATGCTGTGGCCCTACTCAAGAGGTATGGGGAGCAGTTGATTTGAAGATGGTGCCATCATTGCAAAGTGTTTTCCCCTTTGTGGAGTGGTGGACCCATATACTATTAGGTGCTGGAAGTGGGAGAGAAGGTGACGATGCTCTCAGTATCTTCACGGCTCTTTGTTGGGCATTGTGGAATGCATGTAATAAAGAAGTGTTTGAAAACGAGAAGACCCCTGTCCAACAGATCTCGAACTCAGTAAGAAAGATTTATCAGGAGATGAATAGAAGACAAATTTTCTAATTTCCTAATGTATTTCCCTTTCTTTAGTTTATTGGTTATTACTGTAGCCACTAATAGCTTCAATTGAGAGAAATCCACTGCTATTTTTTTGGTCTCACATTAAATTTTGTAGCACTTTCTCAAAGTAATGCAATTACCTCCATTTTGGAAAAAAAAAAATAACATCTACATTTATCACAAATACATGGTAGTTGAATATGCATATAATATTTCATTCAATTTTATCTAGTTGAGTTTTTTTAATTATTTAATTTTTAACACTTGGTTAGGTAACTTGGCAACTTTATATAAGATATGCATTTTGATTATTCACTTTCTAAATATATTTAAAAAAAACCTATATTGTTCAATGTTTTAAAATTGAATTGAACTGATTGGTTGATCGGACCAAATCGAGAATTGATAAATATAATGGTTTAGCTAGTAAGCATAACTGTCTTTGTCAAAAATCTTTATTGGACGGCTGAATTGGCCACAAATTATCTAGTTGAATCGAATTGGGATTCGACCAATTTTCACAGTTTGACACAAAATGATGTGTTTCACCATAAAAAAAAAATAGTTATTTACTAATTTGATATTTAAAAGATTCAAACATTGACCAAAAAAAATCTTTGAAAGATATTATTAACAAAACATCTTTTAATGCTTTGAAAATACCACAAAAATAACTAATAAGTATTATATTTTTTATAAATAATTTTTTTCTATTTAGCAAGCAATTTACTTATTTGATCTGAATTTTTGTAGCAATATTTGAATAAATATTTAAAAAATCTACAAAAAAATTCAGAATAAAATATAATCTTTAGATTTTTCTTTTATTTTTTCAAAAAATTACGACTATTCATACTAACAAAATTAAAAAAAATTGTTCGATATAAAATTATCAAATTTTAAAAATAAAAATAATTTTTTTAGTAATACTTACAAAAATTAAATCAAAATCTAATCTCTAAAATAATTTTTTAAAATATATATTTAATATTTAATTATTTTTATTATGTTTTTAAATATTTCAAAAATTTATTTATTATTAGATTTTTAGGATTATTTTTTAATAAGATTTTGATAGTTCCCTTTAAAAAAAGGTTTAATTATTTTATTAGTTTCTATAATTTTGTAAAATTTTTAATTAGGTCTCTATACTTTTTTTTTTTAATTGGGTTTCTGTATCAATTTTTTTTTAATTAGGTCCTTTTTAGTAGTAATTGTCTTAATTGTATAGGGATCCAACTAAAAAAAATTAGTATAAAAACTCAAATAAAAGAAAAAAAAATATAAGGACTCAATTAAAAAAAATTTGATAAAGAGACCAATTAAAAGAAAAAAAAATATAGAAATCTAATTGAAAATTTTGCCAAACCAATAGAATAATTAGACCTAACAAAAACTAACGCAAACCTAATTTCTTCTTCTCGAGCTCTCCAATTCTCCTCCTTCACTCCCTCTGCAAAAGAAAAATAAAAATCACATCACTTGCTCCGTCCAGCCACCGCCGTGTCACTGCGGGTCACCGCCGCCGTCTCATATGCTCGAAGCCGCTGTCTCCATTGCGCTCGTCTCCGCCACTGCTCGAAGCCGCCGTCCTCATCGCGTCGTTCCTCCGTCGAGCAACCGCTGTTCCGCCGTGTCGGCTCTGTTCCACCGCGCTACAGCCCTTCTCTGCTCCAGTTCCGCCACGCTCCATCCTCCTCTTATCCAGTTTCACTGCGCTCCACCCTCCTCTGCTCCAGTTCCGCGACGCTCCACCCTCCGCGGCTCCAGTTCCGCGGAGGTACAGGCCGGGTTCTCTAGTTCCGCGGCAGTGCAGGCCACTTCTTCTCCAGTTCTGCCGCGTCCAGCCCTCCGTGCTCCCCCACCTCTGTGCTCTAGAAGGTATTTTACTGTAATTGATGTTTTAATTGGTTTAGGATTGTTAATCTGTGATTTTTCTTCTTCAATTATTGTTGTTATTACTGTTGTTTAGGATTGTTGATCAAGTTCTTGATTCTGTTATGTTGTTGTTCTGTTGTCTTTAATTTTTTTTGTTTTTATTGTGATTTTCTGTTCTTGAACTTGTTAAGTTGATAATTTGGTAAATTCCTGGGCTGCTGTTGTTTTAATTTGCTAAATTGTTAGGTTGCTGCGATTTAATTTGCTGGATTTTCTATTCAGGTCTTGTTCTTGTTTATTTGCTAAATTGTTGTTGTGGTGTACCTATTATTGTCCTTGAGATTATTGGGTTGCTGTGTTCTTCTCAAATTGTTAATTTGCTAATTTGCTAAATTGTTGTTGTGATCCTTGAGATTGAGATTGTGCTTGTTTCTTGTTATTGGTTTGCTGGATTTTCTATTTGGGTCTTGTTCTTGTTAATTTGTTAAATTGTTGTTGTTTTGATCCTTGTGATTGAGATTGTCCTTTTTTTTGTTATTGGGTTGCTGGTAATTTTTAGGTATGGATGCAGTACTTTTAATTTGGATGACATTTTAAAGTTCATATTAGCCTATAATTATGTTTTGATGTGTTTATTTATATTTTATTTAATATTTTATTATAAAACAGTTATTCTAGTTAAACCACGGTTGAACCAGTTGAATTAGTAAACTAGTAAACTAATAGCTAGAGCAGTTTGGTTTCCAGAATCTTGATATTGTTTGGTGCTTCTTTTAAAGTTAGTTTTGTTCTTATTCATTGCATGAATTGAAAAAACTTGCATTCTATATCATAAAGAGCCAATTATTTAGTAACACAGAGAAAATAATAGACATTTGATCATGTTAATAAAAGGAAGATTAATCATCAACGCTTTCATAATATGATAACAGTATACAAATAAAAAAAATTATAAATTACCTTTATTTTGTTTCGAATAATTTACTTTTTGATTTGTTATATAATTATTTATGAGTTTAATTTTGATACACTTTTAAAAAATTTTATACGATTATTTAATCAAATTAAGATATTTAAATAATTTTTAAGTAACTACTATGAAATTTCGTTTTGACAATACTCTTTTATAATTGACAGTTACCCTCCATGAAAATTAAATCCCTATATGAGTTTTTTCATAATATACTTTTTGTTTTATATAATTAAATGTACACATAGAATTTCATAAAGACATCTTCATATAAAGATAATATTACGAGCCGTTAGATAATTTGATATATTTGACCAGAATATATTTAATTAAATCATCTAACAGATGGAACATCTTCAAATCAGAATATATTCATAGGAAGTATCCATTTTTTGGACAAAGTAAATCCTTATATCACAAAGCATAGTTCATTTGTAGTATCCGAACGTAAAAGGAAAACAACTCTTGGTGGGGGTGACACATGCAGTTTTGCCGCCGGCACCTTACTATCGGCACCGCCACAAACTCAGTGGAATTCCATCTCCTGGAGCTCCTGAAACAATGCAGCAGCAGCAGCATCCTCCAACAAGTCCACGCCCAAATGATCGTCAACCACCTCCACAAACCCAACCACCTCCTCGTGAAGCTCATCCACCTCAACAACTTCCCCTATGCACTCAACCTCTTCTCTCACATCACTCCTCACCCCAATGACTACGCCTTCAACATCATGATTCGCGCTCTGGCTGCCACGTGGCACAACTACCCGTTTGCCCTCCAACTCTATTACCGTATGCGTGCTTTGTCCATTAAGCCTAACAACTTCACCTTCCCCTTCGTCTTCCTCTCATGTGCTAACTTAACGGCCCTCTGCCATGGCCTTTTGGCCCATGCCTCCGCCTTCAGGCTCGGCCTCTGCTCCGATCACCATACCTGTCACTCCTTGATTACGATGTACTCCAGGTGTGGGCAGCCTTCGTCTGCACGCAAGGTGTTTAATGAAATTCCTGACAAGGATTTGGTGTCGTGGAATTCGATGATCTCTGGCTACGTGAAGGCAGGTCTTGCGAGGGAGGCTGTGGAGGTGTTTGGGGAGATGAGGAGGGAGGGGTTTGTGCCGGACGAGATGAGCTTGGTGAGTGTGCTCGGGGCGTGCGGGGAGATTGGGGACTTGGAATTGGGGAGTTGGGTTGATGGGTTTGTTGTGGATAATGGGATGGAGGTGAATTCGTATGTTGGGTCTGCTTTGATTAGTATGTTTGGAAAGTGTGGGGATTTGGAGTCTGCTCGGAGGATCTTTGATGGAATGGTTAGAAGAGATGCTATTACTTGGAATGCTCTGATATCTGGGTACCTAACTATGTTCTCTGCAAATTCTGTAATCTGTATATTATATTCTCATTCACGTTCAATTTCTTTTCATAGTTTGATAACTTGGTAGACTGCAATGAAAACAAATATAATGATAATATTTTTATATAGGTGGATAGCAGATTTAAGAATGGTTGCAGACAATTTTTCAATATGAATGAATCTTAATTTTTGAATTGGTTTTCCTATATATCAATTTTATGTTTTTCATATATTCTATGATTTATACATGTCAGATATGCTCAAAATGGAATGGCAGATAAAGCAGTTTCTTTATTTCATTGCATGAAGGAGGAGGGAATTGTTCCAAATAAAATTACCTTGACTACAGTGCTGTCTGCATGCGCCACAATTGGGGCTTTGGATTTGGGGAGACAGATTGAAGAGTATGCATCACAAAGAGGATTTCAACATGATATCTTTGTGGCTACTGCATTGGTTGACATGTATGCTAAAAGTGGGAGTTTAGACAGTGCACTGAGAGTTTTCAATGACATGCCACAGAAAAATGAAGTTTCTTGGAATGCAATGATCGCCGCACTTGCTTCTCATGGCAAAGCAAAGGAAGCACTGTCACTATTTCAGTGCATGTTGGATGAGGGTGGTGGTGCTTGTCCCAATGATATAACATTTGTAGCATTGCTCTCTGCTTGTGTGCATGCAGGCCTGGTTGATGAGGGCTATAGATTGTTTGATATGATGAGCACATTATTCGGATTAGTGCCGAAAATTGAGCACTACTCTTGCATGGTTGATCTTTTGGCGCGCGCTGGTCATCTGTATGAAGCTTGGGATCTCATTGAGAAAATGCCTGAAAAGCCAGATAAGGTCACATTAGGAGCTTTACATGGTGCGTGTCAAAGGCTGAAAAATGTAGATATAGGTGAACGGGTTATGCGGCTCCTTCTGGAGTTGGATCCTTCAAATTCTGGGAACTATATCATCTCATCAAAAATATATGCAAATTCAAAAATGTTGGAAGATTCAGCAAGGATGAGATTGTTGATGAGACAAAAGGGTGTCAGTAAAACTCCTGGTTGTAGCTGGATTGAAATTGAGAATCAATTGCACGAGTTTCATGCTGGTGATGGTCTGCACGTAAGTGCCACGGATATATATGGCATAATGGATTTGCTGTATGAGGAGCTCAAAAGGGAAGGGTATGTCCCTAAAATTGTTGATTAGCTGCATGAGGAGCTGAATTGCTGAAAGAGTTGTTTTATTGGAAAGTACAGAAGTAGCTAACGTTTGAACTACATAGCATTCAGCTTTCTCAGCTCCAATTGGTTTGGTTTCATTAAGTTTGATCTGATGGCACATATCAACATTAGTAGTGGGTGTTAGGTACGTTAAAGTATTCTTTCATACTTAAAGATTTGTGTCATATAATTCAAGGGGGACAAAACAAACCTCTAGCAGATACATATGCCCAAATGCCATATGAAAATGGAAAGGAAATGATAGTGAAATCAGTTTTTTGGTGCCGATCTCTTTTGGAGTATCCATGAGAATTATTGTCCCCCTATTGAGTATTGACAATTTCGTAAGCAGTAGGGGAAAATGTTGGCTAAGCAGATTTGTTTTAGGATAGTTATTGTATGGATATGGCAATCAATTTTGGTCAATGAGATCTGGCAAGTGATCAATTTTTTTAGGATGCAACCCAAGTTTTTTATATCAACGAGATGAACAAGAAATTGAAAAATGCTCAAGAATTTTGGTTCTCTATGTTTGGATTCAATATTTACCAATGGCAACTTAGTTAGGTCAACATAAAACTGCAGAAGTACACTTGCGTTTTGCATATCAGATGGAAAATAATTTATTCCTTTCCATCAATGCAGATTTGATAGAAATTATTTGTAAAATGTTGATTTTTTTTTTGGGGTAATAAAAATGTTAATTTGTTACTTTGACATGATAATAGTGTAAGCACTAAGCAAATGTTTTGTTGTTTATATTAAGGTAAATTATACGGTACATATGTTATTTTAAAGAGAGGGAGAGATGTTGACACGTAGCAGAATCATACGGCAGAAGGAGAAGATGGCCTGGCT
Source organism: Arachis hypogaea (assembly GCF_003086295.3). Classification (NCBI taxonomy): domain Eukaryota; kingdom Viridiplantae; phylum Streptophyta; class Magnoliopsida; order Fabales; family Fabaceae; genus Arachis; species Arachis hypogaea. The sequence continues at coordinate 27,888,668 of NC_092049.1, forward strand.
GCAAGGAAGCAGAATCATAAGTGGGAAGGAAGATGGCTCGGCTGTTGAGCCGCGCAGCTGATGCACCGAAGATCCGTTACATGCAGTGAAGATCCGGGAAAAGGGAAGAATTTTGTTTTTGTTTTTTTTTTTTTTTGAGGAGAAGGAGATTGGCTACGGTGTTAGCGTTATTGGATTTTGTGCTCGTTTCGTTCATTCCTTCGTTCTCCTTCATTAGTTCCTTTCTCTGTTGCCTCCACGCCGGTAAGGCTAGTAAAAACCTCTGAAAGATAATAATCATCAACAACCAGGAGTAATTATCTCCAAATAAAAGAAGGAAAAAAGCAAGCAGGAGCAGCGATCCTGAACCCAATATGCTTAGCTTCCAGGCACAACGAATCAAGACTTCTCATCACGAACTGCAAAGGCACACTGAGAAGAAGCTACATTGATATCGTTGTGTCATCACCTTCCACATGGCATAAGGAGTAGAGTTGGTCATCAAGTGTCAGCGTGGGAAGAGGATCCATGGGGAGGGAGGCAGTTAGAGCAGCTGTAATTGGAAGAAGCTACATTGATATCGTTGTGTCATCACCTTCCACATGGCATAAGGAGTAGAGTTGGTCATCAAGTGTCAGCGTGGGAAGAGGATCCATGGGGAGGGAGGCAGTTAGAGCAGCTGTAATTGGAATCAATCTGTCTTTGCGGCAGTCATCAAAGGCAGCCATGGATACGATGGTCTGGTCGTCGAAGAAGGGTCGTCAATCGCCGTTGAAGGAGGACGAAGATGGTGCGAGTTTCTGCAATTGGGCTGGGGGTCTGGATTGTGGTTGTCCATAGAATCCGAGTCCAGTTAAGGTTTGTTTAGTCTGACCCGGACTATGTCAAAAAATGTAATTTAAAGAAGCTCAACAAAAAAAATTTGTTACCTAGCAGATTAATGCACAATAGCAGGTTTGTTCAACCATGTTTTTTCTTTTTGTAGGATTTTTTTTATATAGTTATGCTACACATACAAATTTTTTTTTTGGCTTACAAGTCTTACAAGTTAGGCCAAACCCAATAGAAGCTACGCTCACCCACAAAAGCGTGTTAACACACGCATCACGTTTCCAAAGCGCTCCTTTACAATTATGAACGACTCTTCTTCTTCTTCCTCGATGAAAACCACAACTTATTATCGTTCTGAATTATGCAGAACTTATCAGAATAACAATACACCCAAATATCTTCATTTTACATCCAAATATCTTTGTGTTACACCCAAATATCTTCGTTTTACACCCAAATTTGTTACAAATACAAAAATGAGTTATGCTACGTGTCCACTAAAATCAACCACCAAAGTCAGTCACCAGTATAAAATACATACTGGAATACAAATATACATTGAAAATAAATTAAACCACACATGTATTTATACACAAATACATTGGTGGATGATTTTAGTAGCTGATTTTAGTGTATAAATAGTATTTTGGTACAGAAAAATGTTTCCTCTAAAGCTGCATTTTTTTCTTCTTTTTTTCCTTATTTCTTTCTTTTTTTTAGTTAAATGAATGTAAGTTCACCATCTTTCAAGTAATTTGCAGCATTATTCTTCTTCTTCTTTGTTTTATTTTTTTGTTTTTATTCTTGTTAAGAGAGTAAAATAAGAAGAAACTTGAAAAGGTAGAACAAAAAGAAAAAGATGAATAAGAAAAAAAAAGAAGAAGATGGTGATGATGATGAAAAAAAAAAAGAACCAGCAGAAGATGAGGAGGAGGAAGAAGAAGAGTTCTGAATTATGCAAAACTTATCAGAATAAAAATACACCCAAAATTTCTTAAAATACACCCAAATATCTTCGTTTTACACCCAAATTTGCTGCAAATACATAAATGAGTTATGCTACGTGTACACTAAAATCAATCACCAAAGTCAGCCACCAATATAAAATACATATTGGAATATAAATATACATTGAAAATAAATTAAACCACACATGTATTTATACACAAATACACGGGTGTATGATTTTAGTGGCTGATTTTAGTGTACCAATAGCATTTTTGTATAGAAAAATGTTTCCTCTAATGCTGCCTTTTTTTCTTCTTCTTCTTTTCTTTATTTCTTTCTTTCTTATAGTTAAATAAATGTAAGTTCATCCTCTTCCAAGTAATTTTGGAGCATTATGTGTTTCTTCTTCTTCTTTGTTTGATTTTTTATTTTTATTCTTGTTAAGAGAGTAAAACAAGAAGAAACTTGAGAAGGTAAAACAGAAGGAAAAGATGAATAAGGAAAAAAGAAGAAGATGGTGATGATGATGCAAAAAAAAAAGAAGTAGCAGCAAAAGATGAGGAGGAGAAAGAGAAAGAGTTTTGAATTATGCAAAACTTATCACAATAAAAATACACCCAAATATCTTCGTTTTATACCCAAATATCTTCGTGTTACACCCAAATATCGTCATTTTACACCCAAATTTTCTGTAAATACAAAAATGAGTTATGCTACGTGTACACTAAAATCATCCACCAAAGTCAACCACCAGTATAAAATATATACAAGAATACAAATATACATTGAAAATAAATTAAACCACACATGTATTTTTATGCACAAATATATTGGTGGCTGATTTTAGTATACAAATAGCATTTTTGTACAGAAAAATATTTCCTCTAATAATGTTACATTTTTTTCTTCTGAATTGAACCACACCTCAGCCACTTGATTGGATTCAAAACAATAAAAGGAGGAGAAGACTTGTATGAGAAAAACACTTGTATGTGGAGAACAAACTGCTCACAAACACCACAGAAGAGCTGCAAAATATACCATATTAAAACAGGCATAAACTATAGAATGCAAATACCACTATAAAACCATCATAAAAAATGACAAAAATCAGATTCAAGAATCATCATTAAGCAGAAACTAAAATAATTCAACTAAAACAATAAGACAATTCACCCTTAGTGAGATGAAAGTCATAAACTGTAAATACACCCAAATTTTCTGAAAATACACCCAAATATTCCTGATTTACACCCAAACGTCTGATATAAAATGCAGAAAATTCATTAGAACTAGTCCATTAGATTCAATTCAAACAAGAAATAATGAATAGCAAATTTCACAGATAAGGTTCACGCATTATTCAGCTACACAATCATAAACTACTAACTAGATTCAAATTTAAATTCAATTATTAACTGGAATTAAACCACATCTTAGGAACTTCATTGGATTCAAATTCAAAATCCACTTCGCTCTGGTTCAGCCGACAATCTGAAGTTGAATCATCCATTATCTTCAAAACAATTTTAGAGCTTGATTTCAGAAATAATGGAAAACGAGAAAAACGAAGAAAAAGAACAGAGAGAAAAACTTACGTAAACAGCGAAGGAGAAAGGAGAGAAAAACGCACAAAAGAGATCGAAGAGAGAAGGTAAGAAAACACAGAAGGAATTCAAAAAAGGAAATGAAATCCTTTCGGAAAAGGAAGTTATATATTCGCACGTTGATTGATTGAAAAATCTGTTAAGGAAGCGCGTGAAACATACGTGCCATAAGAGGCTCGTTTTAGGGATAAAGAATATTGAGGACTTGTAAGACTTGTATAGTAAAAAAGCTTGTATGTGGAGATTAATTTTTTTTTTATTAAAAATCGTAATTTGACGTTCATAATTAATAATGAATAAGTAAGTTATTTAAAAATAAAAATAAATAAAAGATTATTTAGTTATTTAATGTAAAAAATATATAAAATAAATTTAAATTAAATTCAGTATACTTAAAAATGAATACATTGTTATTATGTGTGATAAAATCAAGATAAAAATGTAGTCACAAAAAAAAAAAAAACCAAAATGAATATTTACAAAGTAATTATCTACTAACGGGTCAATAGACATAAGTCATTTTTTTATTATTTTTAAAAGATTAATTTTTGTATTTTTATTTTTAAAATTATAAATTTAGTAGAATAATTTAAAAATTAATACAAATATTTAAAAATAAATATACAAATTTTAAAAGTTATTAACTTTTAGAATGTATAAAATTTATAGTCGTAAAACTATGTAGGATAGTAAAAAATTTAGGTGCACACTATGGTACAGATGTTGTTTTATAGAGATTCTTTTACTATTGGGGATCTAGCGACGCGTGTCCCATGTGGGATATTCTCCTAGATGCAGGCTGAGGCTTACGGACAGCGGCGCTTACACCTTCCATTGCGGCTCGGCTTGACAATTTTTAGGAAAGAAATTCTGTTTGTATTTATGGGCTGGCAAGACTTTTTTGAAGGATAGAATCAGTAGTGGATCTGGTTTCGGGCTGGACGGGTGTTGGGGCTGGGTAGGGTTAAGAAATCCATTGATAGTGTTAGGAAAGAAGACTTGGAACAACTGCAATTGAGCTACTAGCACCGGATCTTCAACCTACCTGTGAGAGTGTGAGTAATGGTGAGAGGATTTTGCTCCACCACGACCAGTTCGACGGAAACCATAGGAGTGTACTCGATGGCAGTGGACACAGGGGGCTTCTCTGAGCGGAACAGGTAGAGGTGGGCTGGATTGCGTTGAGATGCAGTGAGCAGAAGCTTCTTTGCCGTAACTGCATCATCCCAAAGCAGCAGCAAAACCGTAATCAAGCTCTTGGCTTCGGAGGCCTGATCGGAACTCGCAGTCATCATCTCCTTCTGATTCGATTTCTCATCGGCAGTCTACAACCACTGGTATGTTCCTTATTTCTCATTGCATTGCAAATTCACATAAGATAGTGCACTGTTATCTGTTGCATAAGGCATGATGCCATAATTATGCTTTTCGTGTTTGCATTGTAAATTAACCACACACCATTTTTGCTGAAATAGATTAGCTATTGGAATGGAATTCTTATACATAAATTCATTAATATTCCTTGGTAGAACAGGCGTGATGTGAAAGGGAAATTATTGGATATGTGTAGCTGAAGTTTTGCTGATATTTTTTACTTAACATAACTGGAACATTTAGAAATATGCTTCTTGATCTCCTGTTGAATTGTTGAACTTTTGCAATTTCAGTTAGAATTTAAAAAACATGCAATTCGAACTATACAAATTGATGGATTTCACCTGCCATTCTATCGAGCTAACTAGAGCACATCTCAAATTAACTAGACTTTAGAAAAATGCATCTTGCCCCTTTGAACTATATGGTTAGGGACTAAAGTTAAATAAGTAGAAATCTAATGGAGTAAAATGTACTTTCTTTATATTAAAGTGTTCCCATTTTCATGCATTTGGCCGCTTTTCCACACTATCTTCTTCCCATTTCATAAAAAACTCACATTCTCAAAAATTCTGAGTGTCTTGTTGCCACTAATCACTTGCAAACATATAATCTTATCATAAACAACATTGTCCCTGTTGTAAAATAAAAAGTGTACTAAAATGAAGATATGTAAATAGAAGACTCTAATATTAATATTAACCAATATAATTAATTTAATAAAACTAATTTATATATATCTACTAATATATATAGCAACTTATTGTAAGAGAGAAAGAAGAGAATAGTATATAAGAGAGAGTAATTATTGTTATTGCTATGTATGTATTTGCATCAGTTCATGCCTATTTATAAGCGTACAATAGTAGTGTTAATTAACTTCATGCAGTATTGAGAAAGTAAATTCTCATCTGTGGAAAGAGTGAACCGCCCATTTAATGGGCATCCACATCATCATGCATATCTTAACACTCCCCCTTGGATGACCATTTAGGAATATGCCTCATTAAAACCTTACTAAAGAAAATCCAATGGGAAAAACTTTAGTGAAGGAAAAAGAGTACAATATCCTTTGTGATGGGGACTGCCTCATTAAAAACCTTGTCAAGAAAAACCCAATGGGAAAAAACCTGATCAAGGAAAAAAGAGTACAGTCTCCCCCTCTAGTCGACATCAGTTGATGTCTCGAAATCGGCGCATCCCAATCTCATGTACCAATTTTTCAAAGGAGGATTTTGGAAGTGACTTTGTAAATAAATCTGCTAGATTGTCACTTGAGCGGATCTGTTGGACATCAATTGTCCCTTGATTTTGAAGATCATGAGTGAAGAATTTGGGAGAAATATGCTTTGTTCTATCACCTTTGATGTATCCGCCTTTAAGTTGAGCAATACATGCTGTATTATCTTCAAACAGGACAGTTGGAGCTATCTTATGATCAATCAGTCCACATGATGACAGAATATATTGGATCAAACTCCTGAGCCAAAAACACTTGCGACTTACTTCATGAATCGCTAGTATTTCGGCATGATTAGAGGAGGTTGTTGCTATCGTTTGTTTTGTGGACCTCCATGATATAGCTGTACCACCATATGTGAACAGATATCCTGTTTGAGATCTCCCTTTATGTGGATCAGACAAGTATCCAGCATCTGCACAGCCAACTAATTGTGACTTGGATCCATAGGGATAAAACAATCCCATATCAACCGTCCCATGAAGATATCGAAAGATTTGTTTGATTCCACTCCAATGTCTTCTGGTTGGAGAGGAACTATATCTTGCTAGTAAATTCACAGCAAATGATATATCGGATCGCGTATTATTAGCAAGATACATTAGTGCTCCAATGGCACTAAGATATGGTACTTCAGGACCAAGGATATCTTCATTTTCGTATTTAGGACAGAATTGATCCTTTTCCACATCCAAAGATCTTACGATCATTGGGGTACTCAAGGGATGTGACTTATCCATATAAAATCTTTTCAAGATCTTTTCTGTGTATGTTGTTTGATGAGTAAAGATCCCACCTTTTGTATGCTCGATCTGCAGGCCGAGACAAAACTTAGTCTTTCCAAGATATTTCATCTCAAACTCTTCTTTTAGAGTTTTTATAATTGTTGGAATCTCTTCAGGAGTCCCAATGATATTTAAATCATCAACGTACACAGCAATTATAATGAATCCAGATGCAGATTTCTTTATGAAAACACACGGACATATATCATCATTCTTGAATCCATTTTTGGCCAGATGCTCAGTAAGACGATTATACCACATTCATCCAGATTGCTTCAGACCATATAAAGATCTTTGCAATTTAACTGAGTATAACCCCTGTGAATATTCATTAGATGGTTTAGATACCTTTAGTCCTTCAGGGACTTTCATATAGATATCTCGATCTAATGAGCCGTATAAATAGGCTGTTACCACATCCATTAAATGCATATGCAGTTTATGATATGCAGATAAACTGACCAAATAACGCAATGTTATCGCATCCACTACAGGGAAATACATTTCTTCATAATCTATACCGGGCCTTTGTGAAAAACCTTGTGCCACAAGTCGGGCTTTGTAGCGCACAACTTCATTTTTCTCATTTCGTTTTCTCACAAATACCCATCGGTATCTAACAGGCTTTACATTTGCAGGTGTACGGACTATAGGTCCAAAGACTTCACGTTTTGCAAGTGAGTCTAATTCAGCCTTCATGGCTTCTTCCGATTTTGGCCAATCATTCCTTTGTCGACATTCTTCGACTGATCTTGGCTCAAGATCCTTACCTTCATGCATGATATTTAATGCCACATTATATGCAAATACTTCATTGACAATTGTCTTATTTTGGTCCCATTTCTCTCCTGTAAAGACATAATTTATCGAGATCTCGTCATTTTCATAATTTTCAGGTACCTGAACGTCTTCTGGCGTTAAAACTATATCAGAATTTTGGACAACTGCAGGTGTCTTTACTATGTCTTTTTCAACAGGAATAATATTTACCTCTTTTCTCTTTCGAGGATTTTTATCTTTGGAACCGATAGGCCTGCCACGCTTCTAGCACGAATTTGCTTCAGTGGCTACTTGTCCTACTGGGACATCAATTCGAATTGGGGCATTTTTTGCTGGTATATAAGATTTGGTTATCCTCTTTGTATCGAAAAATGCATCAGGCAATTTATTTGCTATTCTTTGCAAATGTATAATCTTTTGAACTTCTAGTTCACATTGCCCTGATCGAGGATCTAAATGCATCAACGATGACACATTCCAATTAAGTTCCTTTTCAGGAAGCTTATTCTCTCCCCCTAATGTTGGAAATTTTGATTCATCAAAATGACAATCCGCAAACCAGGCTTTAAATACATCTCCAGTTTGTATCTCAAGATACCTCACTATAGAGGGAGAATCATATCCAACATATATCCCTAATTTTCTTTGGGGTCCCATTTTGGTGCGATTAGGTGGTGCAATGGGAACATATATCGCACACCCAAATATTCTTAAATGGGAAACATTTGGCTGCTGGCCAAAAGCTAATTGCATAGGAGAGAATTGATGGTAACTCGTTGGCCTCAAACGAATAAGTGCTGCAGCATGTAAAACAGCATGCCCCCAAACCGAGGTTGGAAGATTTGTTCTCATAAGTAAGGGTCTAGCAATTAATTGGAGGCTTTTAATAAGTGATTCTGCTAACCCATTTTGTGTGTGAACATAAGCTACTGGATGTTCAACACTTATTCCATTAGCCATACAATAAGCATCAAAAGCTTGGAAAGTAAATTCACCAGCATTATCAAGACGAATTGCTTTAATTGGATTTTCTGAAAATTGTGCTTTTAATCGAATTTTGAGCCAATAATCTTGCAAACGCCAGGTTGCGAGAGGATAATAAGCACACATGTGACCATCTCGAAGATGCGTCTATTAGGACCATAAAATATCTAAAAGATCCACATGGTAGATGAATAGGTCCACATATATCACCTTGAATCCTTTCTAGGAATTCAGGGGACTCAAATCCAATCTTTACTGGTGATGGTCTTAAAATTAACTTTCCCTGAGAACATGCAGCACAACAAAATTCACTAGTTTTAAGAATCTTCTGGTTCTTTAGTGAATGTCCATGGGAGTTTTCAATAATTCTCCTCATCATGGTTGTTCCCGGATGACCCAATCGGTCGTGCCAAGTTATGAATTTATTTGGGCTAGTAAACTTCTGGTTTATAATGGCATGTGATTCAATTGCACTAATCTTGGTATAATACAACCCAGATGAAAGTGAGGGTAATTTTTCTAATATAACCTTTTTATTTAAATCATGAGTTGTGATACATAAATACTCATGACTTCTCTCATTCATAGTCTCAATATGATATCCATTTCGGCGAATATCTTTAAAGCTCAACAAGTTTCTTCGAGACTTGGTAGACAATAGTGCATTATTTATTATGAATTTTGTTCCTCTGAAAAACAAAATTATAGCTCTTCCGGAGCCATCAATCACATTGCCGGAGCCAATTATAGTATTAACACATTCTTCTTTTGGCACAAGATGGGTAAAATATATATCACTTTTGAGAATAGTGTGCGAACTTGCACTATCCGCAAGACATACATCTTCATTACATATCCTTGCCATTTTCTTCAAAGACAAATAATAATAAAATGAGTAGTATGCACAGTTAAATTGAATACTTGATCGAAATTATTTTTCTAACAAATACTATACATAAAAATAATGTCATATACTGAAATTTTATTTTAAAACATGACACATTTAATGATTTCAAAATTTATAAACATTAATATTTCATTATTTATATACATTGTATTTGAAACTTAAATACATAGAAAATAAAACTTAACAATAAGTTATTTACATTATTTATTTACATGAATACTTAACAATCTCATACATTAAACTATTTCATCATTGATCAAATGACCAATATTTCCTTCAGGATCCTCAAAGAAATCAGATACATCATAATGAGTGGTGGAATTTTCAGCATCATTTGAAACGAAATTCGACTCTTTTCCCTTGTCGTCCTTTTTCAAAGATGCCTGGTAAAGATCGACTAGGTGCCTTGGGGTACGACAGGTATGTGACCAATGGCCCTTTCCACCACAACGGAAACACTTATCCTCTGTTGATTTATTCTGCCCGATATTTCTTTCTTTATCCCACTTCTGGTGAGATCCTCTCTTTTGAATATAATTCTTTTTCCTTCCATAATTTTTCTTGTTATTAAAACCTTGCCATTTACCTCTTCTGGGGTAATTTGTCGCATTTACTTCAGGAAATGGGGCGGCGCCAGCTGGGCGCGCTTCATGATTCTTTAAGAGTAGTTCATTGTTGCGTTCAGCAACAAGGCAAGAAATTAACTCAGAATATTTTTTAAACACTTTTTCTCGATACTACTGCTGTAGGAGCACATTCGAGGCATGGAAGGTTGAGAAAGTTTTCTCCAACATATCATGATCAGTTATCTTTTTCCCACATAATTTCATTCATGAGGTGATTCAAAACATTGCAGAATTATATCCATTTATAGATTTAAAATCTTGTAGACGCAAGTGCGTCCATTCATATCGAGCTTGATGAAGTATCACCGTTTTTTGATGATTGTACCTTTCTTCAAGGTCTTTCCAAAGATCTACAGGATCTTTTAATGTGAGATATTCATTTTTCAATCCCTCGTCAAGATGACGACGAAGAAAAATCATGGCTTTGGCTTTATCCTTCTGGGATGCATTATTTTCAGCCTTAATGGTATCTCCAAGATCCATTGAATCAAGATGAATTTCAGCATCTAGTATCTATGATAAATAATTGTTTCCAGATATATCAAGAGCATTGAATTCAAGATGAGAGAGCTTTGACATAATAAAAATTTGTTACCTTAGCCTTCCTAAAAATTTGATCAGAGTCTCGTGCTGATAACGTGTTGTAAAATAAAAGGTGTACTAAAATAAAGATATGTAAATAGAAGACTCTAATATTAATATTAACCAATATAATTAATTTAATAAAACTAATTTATATATATCTACTAATATATATAGCAACTTATTGTAAGAGAGAAAGAAGAGAATAGTATATAAGAGAGAGTAATTATTGTTATTGCTGTGTATGTATTTGCATCAGTTCATGCCTATTTATAAGCGTACAATAGTAGTGTTAATTAACTTCATTCAGTATTGAGAAAGTAAATTCTCATCTGTGGAAAGAGTGAACTGCCCATTTAATGGGCATCCACATCATCTTGCATATCTTAATAGTCCCTATTATATTTTGCTTGTGTGCTACTTAATAATTCTTCTAAAAAAAAAACTTCCCATAACAATATCAACCACCAGTTTGATTTCATGTCTCATGATAACATATTCCATGCCCATCTTCCGTTTGTGTTTTGGCTTCACTGAACAAGAAAAGCTCCACCAATTGTCTTGTATCTTGAGTTCTATTTCAATTGTTCTCAGTGGAAATTACTATTTTATAATTCATAATATATACGTGTTCTTCTTGTCCTTTAAAACCCCATGATTATTAGATGGCTTTTACTAGTACTAAATATTAGTATATAGTTATTTTTTTTGTTACAAGATTCTAAAGTTCTAGCATCTCTTGGCAACCCAAGAACTTGGGTTCCATATGACTGTGTTTGGTTAATGGGTGGAAGAAAATAAGACATAGATATTATATTTAAATAGACATAGACATTGAATACATATATTTTTTTTTGGTTTGTTTGGTAATAATACATAACACAAGATATAAATCACAAATAAATTAAAATATGAATATCATTCTTCTTTTTCCATCATGAATACCATATTACAGTAACACCACATGCATTATCCTCACTTCAATTTGTTACTTTTCTTTTACGATTGACACAGTCACTACCGATATTTTTAACAACTCAAATATAGAAGTAACATAATCCGGATATAGATTATTATAAAAAAAAATAGGGGAGGGAGGGATGGAGGGAGGAAGAGAGAGAGTTGTTGTCATGGGAGAGAAGCAAAAGACAGCCTCTTGGTGAGAGTGAAGGAGAAAAAGGGAATGGTTAGGAGAAGGAGGGTAGATTTGGGGAATTGATAAAATATTAAAGGTAAAAATAGATTAAAAATTTGTGTCCAACATAAAAAATTCGTGTTTAAACTTCCTGAAGAGACACAAAATATGTGTATATTATGTGCAACTGTGTACCACCATTTCCTTCAAAAAATTGTCTCTCTTCCACAAAACTGTAGATGTGTGCCAAGTGGGAGCCTCATGCATTGGCTGCCCGTAAAAGTTACACCTCAAGGACCTCTTATTTTTTTTGTGTTTTTTCACCGTAATTGTTTTTTAAATTTTCTTGATTTGTACTTCTCTGTTAGTTAATGATATTCTTTTCTTTAAAGTCAATTGGTTGCTGGAAGTTACAATTTTTAGTATTAAGTGCAAGCTGTTAAAATAAATTTAACAATACTCAGCTTTTGCCTTCTGCAATTATCCTTACTTCTTACTTCTCCAAGTTATAATATTAGTTGTTATTCATTCATTGTTGATATGTTTGCATTCATTATATCTATGCAGATTCAACCTTGTGATATTTGTGGTAATGTCGGTTTTGGGAGGTAATTAGCAATTGCACGAACTGCGAAATTCGTGAACACTGGTATGAATCTCTCTTATTGTATTCTTTAATTACACATTTGAATTCTTCCGTCTCACATAATTACTATCTGTCATCTCCTTCACTTAACCTAATAACTCTATCTCTTGACCAACAAAAAAAAATTCTACCTCACAATTACTTCAAATGTTTTACTTTAAATATAACGGTTGGAATAGGATTTTGACAAATTTAAACATAATAAAACACAATATCATTGTAATAATTAATGTTCATACCCTAAAGTTAAGGAACTAGCAAACGTCGTACTGAAAGCAGTTGAAACCTTTTGGAAGCAAAGGTCAAAACATTGCAATCTCGGAAGAAGAATTAGGTATATTCGTTTATTTAATTTAATGATATTTCATAAATTATTAGTGTTTTAATTTAAGCTATTATGTTAAAAAGTTTAAATATATGTATAAATATATTGATATAATTGTATTAGTGTAAACTGAGAAAAAATTGTAAGTTACAATTTTAAATTTTCAGACTAAAATTTTATGAGGATGCCACACATGATAACCAACGGTAGATTAATTCTGAGAGATTCAGTTGTGTGAAATTAACTTCGATTGACATGGATATTGATGGCTATGACTCATACTATTAAATTGGAGTTCGTGAAAACCATTTTCTCGTATCTTAGGACTATATTTTTAATTTAGAATTCCTAATCGTATGAGCAGAAGACTTTGAGTGGCGTTTGATCTCCTATTCATTAGTGCATATTTAATGTTTTCTCTATGTTTTCATTATTTCTATTAATTCTAATTTTATTTGTAAGTTCGTGATTGCTGCTCAGCTTTGTTTATTTCCTTTTATATATGCTGGTTTTGCAGTTTCAGGCCAAATGGATTTTGACCTTTACTCAAGCGATAATGATGAAGAGTCATCTGAGATGTCATTGGGTGTGTGTGGTTCTTTAGGGTCCTCTGATGACGACGACAGTACTGGCTTATTTGGCATGGGAACAAGTCACTCGGAGTCTAACAAAGAATCGCATCGCTCACAGGGGGATGTTCACGGCAATGTGCCTGTGTTAGTTACCGCTGAGGACTTCTTGCATACAGTTTTCACTTCTGAGGAGGAGGCCTACAATGCTTACAAGGAGTTTGCCTGGACAAGGGGGTTTGGTGTTTGCAAGGGGGATGTGGGACGGTTGATGGTGTTTTGGTGAGACGGGACTTCTTCTGTCATTGCTAGGGCACGAGGAGTGACAAGCATTATGATTGGCCAGAACGAGTAAGGGAGGAGCGGCTAGAGAGTCGCACGGACTGCAAGGTGAAATTTAAAATATACTATGATGTCCATGATAAGGTGTGGAGAGTGAAAAATATTATTGATGAACACAACCACGACATGGCCCCGGCTGCATTTTGCAACCTGTTGTTGTAACAACCTTGATTTTCGAGTACGCGAGATCTTTTCTGAAAGTACGGATTTCTCTGGAAGATCATTAAGGGGAGAACCTCTATTATATCATCAAGAATCTCAATCCTTATTGTCATTATATTATCTTTAATTTAGGACCTTAGTGGAGATAAGCCCAACAACGCAATTGCGAAGAACCTAGTTTTTGAACCGTATCGGTTAAGAGTTTTGATTCTAGTTTTTGTAAATAGTCTATGTTTGATGAACCGGACTTGATTCATGAGAGGAGAGAGATAATAGTATAATATTATCACTATATAAGTATTAGAAGATGCTTGAATAATATTATAAGGTTACCTGGTCAGTTTTAGTTAAAAACAGAGAATCGGTTTAACCGGGTTCACAGTTTACTGGTGCAGCTTAGCACTAGCACTCTTTGATGACTTTAGCAATGCTAATGCCTCATCATACATGTTCTATTCTCATATTAAATATGTTACTAGTGTCATTTATGTTAGTAGGTCAGAAAATAATTTTTAGAGATGTTTTTACAAGTGTTCCGATACATCTAGTTTTAGTAGTTATACACCTGAGATATTTTAATGTTATTTTAATCCACCTTCAAGCCAACCAATCACAACTCATCATACACTCCCAAGACACTCCAATGCTGGTCATTTACTCCCTTTGGCCGAAAATGAGAAGAGAGAAAAGAGAGAAACTTTCATGATACTTTAATCTTCAAAGCATGATTTCTTCTGAACTAAAACTCAAATCAAAACTCTGATTTTACCAAAATGATCCTCTATTATTTCTCTAAATAACCATATGACTTATCAAGGCTAGAATCAAGGTGAGTTGGCTGCACCATCTCCCTTTTGCTTCGGTTTCAAGGAAACATGCTTAAACATGTGTTTTCTTGATGTTCTTCCTTAGATCTCTTGCTTAGCTTGACTTGTGAGCCAAGAATCTTCAATTTCCAGCACGTTTAAGGTGAGGAATCCCTTCCTAACATGTTGATTAAGGTTTGGTCAGTTGAGGTTTTATGGATTCAAAGTTGTTCTTGATGTGTTTTAGGAGGAAAAAGTGCTTTAAGAACACTTCAAAGAGTAACCGGATTTGGAGCAGCAAATCAAGGTAGGGTTTGACAAATTTAATCTTGATTAATTGTGTTTGAGTTGTGTTATTGTTGTATGCTTTGTTTATGCTTGAAATTGATTGCTTATATGAGCTATTCTTGGTGAAAGTTTGATGAAATTTTGATGAAATTTGATGATATTCAAGCTATGAAATATGTTCTTGAGTGCAGCTAGAAAAACGAACCCTAGGACTCAAATTGGGGTTGATTTTGTGTTGAAATTAAGTGGAAAAGATAGGGCTTTAGTGGCTACTAATTTATTATGAATTATGGTAAAAATTGGTTGCTAAAAAGATTGAAAAACGGGTTAAAACAGAGAAAGAATTTGAAGAATTTACGAAGAACACGAAGAACACTTTGAGTGTGATGAAGAACATTGAAGAACACCTTTTTGATCCATAAAATGGCAAGGAAGTAAATATTTTGGTGTTTGAGGGGTTATTTGTAACAGCCCAGACCACCCGCTAGCACGATATTGTCCGTTTTGGCACACAAGGCCTCACGGTTTTGCCTTTGATGATAGGGATGCTAGCCGAAGCCCCCCACACTCACTCGTCAAAACGCGTCATGCTAGGGAGAGGTATCCACACCCTTATAAGGCATGCTTCGTTCCCCTCCCCAACCGATGTGGGCCTTACAATCCACCTCCCTAAGGGAGTCCAGCGCCCTCGCTGGCACATCGATTCGGGTTCTGGCTCTGATACCATCTGTAACAGTCCAGACCACCCGCTAGCACGATATTGTCCGCTTTGGCACACAAGGCCTCACGGTTTTGCCTTAATGCAAATTCATGTTGAAGTATATTATATAGAGTTCTAAAAACAAGATGCACACAACTTTGGCTAAGAGCTAAAATATTTTCTCAAATATTTTAGAAAGATAATTAGATGCACAACTTAACCAAAAGCAGTTCATAAAAACTCGAAAGTAATCAAATGCTTGTTCAAAAATCCTCAAAGTTTATATTCAAACAAGCGTGTATAACATTCATAGCAAGTACGAAAGAGGAAGTTAAACTCTTTTTAGAAAAGAAAATCCGAAGTAAAAATTTGCTTACAATTTGGTAAAGGAAATAAGTGGTGCGTTACAAACGACCCGATTTCCACTAAACAAGGAAGCTTTCCAAAATTTCATTTAAAATAGCGCATGCCAACTTTTAAATTAACTTCGTCAAAAATTGAACAATGGTTTCAATTATAACCAAGCAACTGAAAAATAAGCAACTGAGGGATGGAACTGCTTATGCTTCAATGCATACTCTGAGTCTGTGCTTGTGCTAGTTAGGGTATCTAACCGATACATCTAGCATGAAGTCCATGAGTGTACCTTTGGTACTTTGAAGCACTATACTTCCGATATTGAGACTGATCAACTTGATATCGATTGTTTGGTGTGTATAGGAACCAGATGGCGCCTCGTGGACCCGGTCGGGGACGTGAGAGAGATCGTACTAGCACGCAGGAACCGGAAGTCAACCCGAATAACCCGGTAAACCTTATGGCGGCATTGGAGAATATGGCTGCTGCTATGCAAGCCACTGCGGAGGCTCTTGGGCAACAGATAAACAATAATGGCAATGGCGGAAGGGAAGTTCAGGGCCCGATGACACTGGCAACTTTCTTAAAGGTTAATCCACCTAAGTTCAAGGGAACCACCAATCCGACTGAAGCTGATACTTGGTTTCAGGCCATGGAGCGAGCACTGCAAGCGCAGTTGGTGCCTGAAGAGCAGCGTGTTGAATTTGCTACCTATCTGCTCACGGGGAAGCATCGCATTGGTGGCAAGGGGCTCGACGTCTCCTACAACAGGGGAATGATCCTATCACTTGGGATGCCTTCCAGGTGGAATTCTATAAGAAGTACTTTCCAAATTCCGCCAGGACAGCCAAGGAATTGGAGTTACTACAGTTGAAGCAAGGTGCTATGTCCGTATCTGAGTATACAGACAAATTTGAGGAGCTATTCAGGTTTTCCCGCATGTGTCAGGGAGCTCCGGGAGACTTCGAGGAATGGAAATGCATTAAGTATGAAGGAGGGCTCCGGAGCGACATCTTGAGTTCAGTGGGACCAATGGAGGTCCGAACTTTTTCAGAGTTGGTGAATAAGAGTAGACTTGCTGAAGAGTGTGTGAAAAGGAGGGTTGCAGAGGAAGGAAGTCATAGAGAGCACAACCAAGGATTCGCACCAAGGGATCGAGAGTTTAAGGAGAGAGGATACATACAACACTTTCCCCAAGGATGGAATAACTTTGCGACGAGTGAGGAGTCCCAAAGGAATGGTAAGGGAAAACGGGCAGCTGCTGCTTCTAATGTTTTGAGCTGTCAGAGGTGTGGAAGTCATCACCCAAATAGGCCATGCCGATTGGGGTTAGGCGTATGTTACAAGTGCGGGTTACCAGGGCATGTATCAAGAAATTGCCAACAAGGAGAGAGTCAGGATGTGGGCCGATTGCGGCAGTAAGATTGAGGTAATTGCAATAATCAGGCTTAAATGGCAGTGTGTGATTTTATAATACTGCCTGTACAGTGAAACTGGGAATGTCGAGCTTAATATTAAACGGAGAAGCAAACCAGATGGTCCGAGTAAGGAATTGCCTTAATATAAATGGATAAATGCCTGTGATGTAAATGATTTTTTGTTGAGAATGATGTGTTGTGTTTGTTATGTAGTTGGTTGATTTCTAGATTTTTGGTAAAACGGATTGAACCTGTGACTTTTAGTTCCTTTGATTTACATAGATAAGAAATGGTCCTAAATGATGGATTTGGAAACGTTGATTTGAAATGCCAGTCATGCTAAGTTGTGGTTGGGTACTTGAGGAAATAAGTGATGGAGCTAATACTTGACGAGAAATCAAAGTGGCATAGCGGAAGCTTGCTAAAAGCGTTAGCATAGTATGGTAATAATAAGGAAAAGTGGGGTATGATTAGAAATGCTTTATGCTTTGAGTACTTAAAAGTTTAGTGAGCTTATACAGATACTGATTCTCGATAATTGGAATTAATTGCGGCTGTGAGCCTTAATGGTTCTGAAACGGATGAGGAAATTATCATTGGTGCGTAGTCAGATTTAGATGATGATTGAGTGCAAGTTGTCGTGTTCGAGAGATGATTGCTATGATGTTTGGTCATGGTGACCTTGGATTTAGATCAAAATTTGTAATGATCGGTTTCAGAGGAATCGTTTGGAAACCTTTAAACTGCAATGCTGATGCGGTACTGAGATTAGTTTGCGGGAACCTGTGACGGGTGGTAAACTCCAATTTTTGGGAGGTGCTGTTGAGTTTTTTTTTTTTTCAAGAATTTGAAGGAGTGTTGGTTATATTTTTGAAAATGATTTTTGATCTGAGTAACTTCAACAAAAGAGATGTGTCTCGAAAGCTTTTATAGATTAGTAAAGGAAAGCGGATTCTTAAGAGTTTGTTAGCTTGTTAGTCCAAACTCATTGAATTCTAAAAACGAAGAAAGCTTTGATTGATTATAGTGATGTGGGATGATGGCTATGATTAACGATGATGGCAATATTATTGATGACATGATTTGAGATTTAATAGGGTGTGGGTTGATGAGACGGTAAAAGTAAGGAACGAGGCTGTTGGTCGGCGTTGAACGAACGACCGAGACCCTCAGGAATAGAGAAATCAGAGCGCGGCAACGGAAGCGCGCAGAGTAAAAGGACCTTGGAACTGTTATGCGTTTGATATAAAGGAATACTATGCTCGCGTACTCGTAGGGATGGATGGAATTTTCGAGGGCGAAAATTTCTGTTATGGGGTAGAATGTAATACCCGGTCTAACCGAAATTAATTAAATAATGAGTTAAGTAGGAGCGAATATGGTTGGAATATTTGGCAATTGGAATTTGATGATTTAAATATGATATTTGGATTCAGTGAATTTTTCCGAGTCGGAAGACATAGTTTTCTGCGTAAAAGCGCGCAGTGGAATTTTGATCGGCAGTACCGGCTGAGACCTGTCTAGTACTGCAGCTGAGAAAATTGATTATGAGTAAATAAGATTAAGAAATGAGGAATTATAATTAGGGGAGGTAGAAATATTTGAAGTGCGATTTAGAGCGCTAATCTTAAAGGTTTTGGTCCAAAATTGGGCCAACGGACAAAAACAAGTGAACTGGGCCTAAGTGGGCCCAAGACCCAACATATATAAATATTAGTTATGAGCATTTCAGCTCATTTTACCCTAAAAAGAGAGGTTGGGGCGCTGAAATAGAGAAGAGAGAAGAGAAGAGAGAAAACCTAACTCTCTTTGATCTTCAAACCACCATAACTTGAGCTACGGAACTTCGATTGACAAGCCGTTTGCGGCCACGCGTCGCTCTTCTCATCCTCTACAATTCTATCTAAGTTTTGTGGTAAGTAATTCACTGTCCTCTGCCCAGTTTTCATTTTTTTCTTCAAATTCGAATTTGGTTTGGGTTTTGAGGAAACCTTGTGATTTTGGTTGTTTAGGAGCGCTCTAGTATGAGCCATGGGTGATATTCATCACAAACTTCAGTGGGTAAAGATAAGAAACCCTCCAACCTTTGTGAATTGTCATTTTTATGAGCCCTAGGTTGATGTATGTATGTAATATTGGTTATGTTAGTGCATTTGATGGTTTTGGTGCACAATTGGGAGATTGGTGTTGCTTGAGGAGCTTTGGTGAGGCTTGGGGCTAAGGTTGGTGGAGACTTCCAAAGAAGAGGCTCAATTGATTTGGCTACAAGAGGTACGGTTTAAGTTTCATTTAAGTACCGTGTGGTGTGATGAGACTTCCTAGGCTAGATGCCCCTAGGATTAAGTTTGGATTGTGTAAATGGTTGGTGCTAATATGCATAGTTGGTATGTAATGTGAATTAATGATTGGGTTGAGAATTGTGTGGCCTTGAATGCTTGGTGTATTGAAAATTTGATGTATTGGGTAATGAATATTGATTTGTGGTTTATGCCTTTAAATTATGAAATTGGGCCGGAGGCCGTAAATTTTGGGCCGGAGGCCGTAAATTTTGGGCCGGAGGCCGCAAAAAGGTAAGGAAGGTAAGTTGATGTGTGCATTGTATGATGACACAAGTGATTGGATGAATTTCAGATAACGAATATATGAATGATTGGGTTGGTTATTGAATAATGAGGTTTAAGGAGTTGAAGTGTGGAAATTGGTAATTTTGGGTGAAATTGTATAGATGAGGTATGTTTGATTTTGGTTGAGATATATTATGTGGTCATATATGTGAGTATGATTATTGATGCCTTGATGGTATGATAATGCATGAGAGATATGTATGTTGTGATATATGCTTGAGGAATGATTAAGGTTGATTTGTGGGTGAAACCATGTGACAGTGAGTATAATATTGATTATGTGTAATGATGATTGATTGAAAATAGTATTGTTGGAAATTGGGATGAGGAAAGATGTATGACATGTTAATGTGTTTGTAATTTAGCCATTTGTTTGAAATGGGTAAAGATGGTTATATGGCGGTTTTGTGAATCGTGGCAAAGCATTAATGTATGAGTTGAGGAGGCTTGATGTTGATTTTGGTATATTTTGATTAATTTCAAAAAGGGTTGAAACTAGCATGTTTTGGTTGATTTTAAAAAGGGTTGAAAATGGCTTGTTTTGAAAAGGGCACCTTGCGGTTTTGTATGAAAACATGGTTTTTGGGCATACTTTGATGGGACATAACTTGGACTCTGGATCTTCGTTTTGTGCCAAACTTTTTAGAAGTGAAATTGGATCCGGGATGTCCATGCCGTTCGAAGAACGGGCGAAAAACGATTTAAAATGAGAAAGTTATGCTCGTTGGAAGATTGGGGGTTGAATATGTGAATTCTGCAGCTTTTAACTTAGAAAATTTTTAGCAGAATGACCCCCCGTGCGTAGGCGCACTTGGCGCATACGCGCCATTCTTCGAGAAAGCACCATCCACGCGTGCGCGTAGTGTGCGCGAGCGCGTCGATGTGCTGCATCAAATGCCCAGCCATTTTCCAGAGAGTTGTGCCTGGGGCGCAAGAGCACCCACGCGTACGCTTGGCTGACGCTTGCGCGTCGTTTGGCTATTTTTCAACCTGCGCGTTCGCACGTATGACGCTTGCGCGTCGATGAGTCTTGTGGCCATCCACGCGTGCGCGTGGAGTACGCGTACGCGTGGCCCTGTTTTCATCCCAAAGTTGATTTTTGAGTTTTAAAAGCTAAATCTCATACTTCTAAGCCTCCGATCTCACCCTTATGTATTAAATCATTATGATATGCCTAGTAATGAGAAAGGAGCTAGGGGATGTGGTAACTTGCGAGTGAAGCAAGGGGAAAAGTTATGATCAATGGTGATCAACGATGATTATATGAGATATGGAGGATGACGGTAGAAGTACTGTGTATGCCATGAGCCGAAGGGCTATATCTATTGATAAATGGCTGGTTCTTGATTGAACCATGAGCCAGATGGCAGAGTTATTGCCGGGTCACGGCAAAGCCATTATTGATTATGGCTGAGTATAAATGCATATATGATTAATGAATGAATGTGTTAAATGGATAATAATGGGAAATGTTGAAATGTGATGTATAACCCCGGGTAGTAGGCAGTGGCGTTGTCATCTGTAACAGCCCAGACCACCCGCTAGCACGATATTGTCCGCTTTGGCACACAAGGCCTCACGGTTTTGCCTTTGACGATAGGGATGCTAGCCGAAGCCCCCCACACTCACTCGTCAAAACGCGTCATGCTAGGGAGAGGTATCCACACCCTTATAAGGCATGCTTCGTTCCCCTCCCCAACCAATGTGGGCCTTACAATCCACCCCCCTAAGGGAGCCCAGCGCCCTCGCTGGCACATCGATCCGCGTTCTGGCTCTGATACCATCTGTAACAGCCCAGACCACCCGCTAGCACGATATTATCCGCTTTGGCACACAAGGCCTCACGGTTTTGCCTTTGACGATAGGGATGCTAGCCGAAGCCCCCCACACTCACTCGTCAAAACGCGTCATGCTAGGGAGAGGTATCCACACCCTTATAAGGCATGCTTCGTTCCCCTCCCCAACCAATGTGGACCTTACATACCATCTGTAACAGCCCAGACCACCCGCTAGCACGATATTGTCCGCTTTGGCACACAAGGCCTCACGGTTTTGCCTTTGACGATAGGGATGCTAGCCGAAGCCCCCCACACTCACTCGTCAAAACGCGTCATGCTAGGGAGAGGTATCCACACCCTTATAAGGCATGCTTCGTTCCCCTCCCCAACCAATGTGGGCCTTACAGGAGCATTGCTGTCTTTCGCCCCTATTCCCTTTAGGTAAGGTGAGTTGCTTCAAAATTCTTGTGGTTTGGTATTTTGTGGATCCTAGATATTCATTTTGGGTATATTGCTTGTGTATAGCTTGAAGATGATATTGTAAGAAATGATATTGAGTTGGTAGATTTTTGGTGATTGAAAGCTTGGTTGGACTCAATTTTGGGCATATTGGGAATCGGCTAAGGTATAGTTTTGGTTTCCTCTAAGTAATATATAATATTTCTGGACACTTAGGCTAGTGACCCATAGGATAGGTTTGGATTGATATGGTTGTTGAATTTGGTTGATTGATGATGTATGATGAATTGATGTTGTTGATGTATGATGTATGATGAATTTGGATGAGTAATATTGTTGATGTTGTTAAATAATGTTGATTATTGATATTGAGAATGAATGATGTTGATGTTGAAGCTTGATAGTGATATAATGTTGTTGATGAGTTTGTTGGATGAGAAGGGGTTTAGTGTGAAATTATGGATAATTGGGAGTTGAGAATTATATAATATGAGTAGTGGATTGTGATACAAATGGTCAAAATCTGATGTGGGATGGAGTTGATATGGTTTTGGTTGTGAAATTAGAAAATTGAGAACCTTGTGAAATTTTGGTAAAAACAGATTTTTGGTGAAATTTGACGGATCATAACTTGAGCCTCAGTTTTCAAAATTTGTTGAAATTTGCTTTAAATTAAAGTTCATTAAAAAATCTTTAAATGGATACCTAGTTTGTAAGAAATGGATTTTTGTAGAAGAAGTTATAATCATTCAAAGTTTGGTATCAAAATATGAATTCTGTAATGTTACAGAATTTTATGATTTCTGGTTTGTGTGCGCACGCACACCCTGTGGGTTTTTGAACCTGTGCGCACGCACAACCTTGTGCGCATGCACACACAGGGGAAGGCTTGCTGTTGAGAGTGCTAGCACAACCTGGGCGCACACACAACCAACGAAATTTGCAAGTTGTACGCACACACACATTGGAAGGTGCACTCTGTTGAGAGCGTTCGCACGCCTTGTGCGGATGAACAGAGTTGAAATTTTTACTCCCTGTGCATACGCACACATCTTGAAAATTTTTCTGGGCATGCGCACGCACACCCCTGTCCGTACGCATACTGCTCTGTTTTTCAATAAAAATCTTTTTTTTTTTTAACTGTTTCACCTTTCCGGCAAACTTGTAAACTTCTATGACA
Source organism: Arachis hypogaea (assembly GCF_003086295.3). Lineage (NCBI taxonomy): Eukaryota > Viridiplantae > Streptophyta > Magnoliopsida > Fabales > Fabaceae > Arachis > Arachis hypogaea. The sequence goes on from NC_092049.1 coordinate 27,912,100, forward strand.
CCAATCTAAGACTTTTTGGCTTATTTTTGAATGTTAAAACATAGAGAAGGTCTTGGGTAGAATTATTTCGGTATTTCCGGTAAAAGTTAGAGAACGAAGGCTTAGGTTTCTAGTGTACTGAGGATGGGTTTGGTTGAATGAGAAGCCAGCGTATGGTATTGGTGATTATTGATAAGGAATTGTGAACCGATGGAAGTGGTGAACTGATGAGTTCTGAATGAATTGTGAAAGCGGTGAACTAATGAGTTCAGAATGGGAATTATGAATTGGCAGTGGTTGAGATGAGTCTAGAACTCAGGATGGAATGATTGATTCATGATATATTGAAAAATGATTTCTGAAAACCACTGAATCACTGTTTTATACTGAGATTGTTGAGACGCTATGCGCCTAGTAGGGACGGTTTGGTTGGATCCCACCTGTCGTGTAGCTGCGACGGTGTAAGTGCGGTGGTTCATCCCGCTTACGTTGAGATGTGAGGTCCGTAGCAATAGTATCCCACTCGCATCCCTTCGGATCACTAGAGTGTGCAGGCACAAAATCTTGGACGGTGTTCCGAGCACCATATCTCGGGGGTTCCCATTATGATTCCGAAGGGCGACATCTCTATGGAGATGTGTCGGGTTGATAGTTGAACCGACAATGTGATATCACAACCTATAGTTAACTAGTCAACATAAACTCTGCGTCCTGTGCTAGTATCTTATGATCATTATACTCTTATATTTTGTTATCTTGTACCTTTATCTTGTGCCTTAAGTTTGTAGCTTCGTTTGAACGTTCGTGCTTTGTAATTCGGTATTTGAGCTTATTTTCTCCATCGGGCTTCTAAAATTATTATTCCTTATATATATATATATATATATTTATGTATAAGCCTTAGAATTATCGTAACCTTTTATTAACCTTTGCTTTACGGCATGAGGTAAGGCTTAGGATAATTAGGGTGTTACAAAGCATGTGCTAATTACAGCAATTCTTCCTGTCACATTGCATTCGCATGCTATGTCTATTCAAATGTTTAATATTGGGCTGAATTTTCTGATTGGTCTGAACAAGTCTAATTTCAACTTAGTGTCTTGGATCTTGATTTGGCACTTCAAGTTCAAAAACCTACTGGTATTATTGTTCTTAGTAGCAATGAAGAAAAAGCTCATTATAAAGGTTGAGAAAAATCAATTAAACTTAGTCTTATGTTCATGCGGATGAGCATAGCAAACAACATCAAGTCAGCTCTTCTCAAGTCTGATAATTCTAAAAAATTTATGAAGCTTGTGGAAGCGCTCCCAAACTACTGATAAGTCTCTTGCTGGGATATTAATGGGTACTTTGACCACCATAAAATTTGATAGTTCTCGTACTATATATGAGCATGTCATTGAAATGACAAATATTGCATCAAGACTTAAGTCATTGGGAATGGAGGTAGATGAAAATTTCCTTGTGCAATTCATTTTGAACTCGTTACCGTCTGAGTATGGTCCTTTCCAAATGAACTATAATACCATGAAGGACAAATGGAATGTGCATGAGTTGCATAGTATGTTAGTTCACTACCAAAAACAAAGGAGTTTGGCCACGGAAAAATCCTTGGCTAAACTCCAAGAAAACTGTGGCAATTAAGCTTTTGCAACAAATGAACATCTGTGGTTAAAGAGGGCGACACGTTTTTAATTAGCCATATTTTTTATTCCAATAGCCACAATTTTAACATCCGTGGAGACATTTTGTTAGCCACAACTTTGGCACGTTTAGACATGTTTTTTTTCGTGGCAAAATAAAAGGATGCACAACGAAAATTGAAACTATTACAAAATGGGTTTAATGTTAAAAAAAGATCCAAATGAAACTATTACAAAATAAATATCAGACTTTGCTAAAATGATACAGAAAATTGAAAGCCTGAAAGTACCAAGACAAAATAAGTTTATCAAGCTCTGCATTTCTTATTACACAGACAACCCACATGCAAAAATATTTTCAGGTAAATAGTAAAAATGACATGTAACTTCTGCCACGGAATTATACACCCCATCAATACTCCAGTTGTTTCTGTGTGCTCCAATAAAATCTGCTAAGCAAGACAGAGATCAAGAATTAAGCTAAGAAATTCATAGGCCATGATTTGACTCCTTCGAGGATAATCAGGAAAATTAAGGTATAATACTTACTTCTCGAATGTAATTTACAACTACTTTGTAGCCTTCAGTTGCCAGTTGCATAATATTTTCCAAAATATTAATTGGTAGTTTAAAATTTATCTATTGCCAGCAACAAAAGAAAAAATGCATATTGGGATAACAAAAAAGAAAGGTCTAAAATTAACTTACATTGTTGACTAAAAGAAATATACAAAACAAAATGATGCCATGAAAATTAACCTAAAGAAGTGTCACTTTATCCAACTTTGGCAGAATTCCAATAGTAACTAACATCAGGATTCCAGCACTGTCTTCTACATAGTACATAATTTATTATGAATAAAAATCATAATTAGTCAATTTTTTATAATTAAAGCAATTAATCATATTCATATAAATTAATAAACGATTAAAAAATTAATAGACATGATTTTTCAGGAGGATGTTATTTTGCCTTTACAATTTTTTGTTATAGATTAACTCCAACAGTTAACAAACAAAATAACATAGTATCTACTATAGCAAAACAGAGGTAATTAAGCTTTTGCAACAAATGAACATCTGTGGTTAAAGAGGGCGACACGTTTTTAATTAGCCATATTTTTTATTCCAATAGCCACAATTTTAACATCCGTGGAGACATTTTGTTAGCCACAACTTTGGCACGTTTAGACATGTTTTTTTTCGTGGCAAAATAAAAGGATGCACAACGAAATAATTATTTTTGCCACACTTTTCTGTGACACAATTGATCAGGCCAGGCTTTTTTGTCACACTTTTCTCCGTGGCTAACGATAAAAGTTAAATTAAAAAAAATATCATAATAAAAATGCTCCTTAATATAAAATTACATCATATAATATTTAAAAAAAATCATATTCCTATACAATTATCCATAGTATAAAAATATGAAATTAACTAATACTTAGTATTGAAAAGCAAACATCCTAGACTAAATGGGTTTAATGTTAAAAAAAGATCCAAATGAAACTATTACAAAATAAATATCAGACTTTGCTAAAATGATACAGAAAATTGAAAGCCTGAAAGTACCAAGACAAAATAAGTTTATCAAGCTCTGCATTTCTTATTACACAGACAACCCACATGCAAAAATATTTTCAGGTAAATAGTAAAAATGACACGTAACTTCTGCCACGGAATTATACACCCCATCAATACTCCAGTTGTTTCTGTGTGCTCCAATAAAATCTGCTAAGCAAGACAGAGGTCAGGAATTAAGCTAAGAAATTCATAGGCCATGATTTGACTCCTTCGAGGATAATCAGGAAAATTAAGGTATAATACTTACTTTGTAGCCTTCAGTTGCCAGTTGCATAATATTTTCCAAAATATTAATTGGTAGTTTAAAATTTATCTATTGCCAGCAACAAAAGAAAAAATGCATATTGGGATAACAAAAAAGAAAGGTCTAAAATTAACTTACATTGTTGACTAAAAGAAATATACAAAACAAAATGATGCCATGAAAATTAACCTAAAGAAGTGTCACTTTATCCAACTTTGGCATAATTCCAATAGTAACTAACATCAGGATTCCAGCACTGTCTTCTACATAGTACATAATTTATTATGAATAAAATCATAATTAGTCAATTTTTTATAATTAAAGCAATTAATCATATTCATATAAATTAATAAACGATTAAAAAATTAATAGACATGATTTTTCAGGAGGATGTTATTTTGCCTTTACAATTTTTTGTTATAGATTAACTCCAACAGTTAACAAACCAAATAATATAGTATCTACTATAGCAAAACAGAGGTAAATTTAAACAAAACATAAAAAAACATTAATTTTGATTCACTTTATATACCCTTATTCAAATCGTCCTTCCTATCAAAATAAATTAAAATACATACAATTTTTGCATAGGTAGCCATCAAAACTAAGAGTTAATAATGAAATTAATTGGTTGATCTGCAAAACTGTAAAACCGGGACTCTGGGAGTAATGGATTAAAAGCAAGGGACAATACAAAATAGACATAAATATATTACTTTCAACTATTGGACCTACATGAATTTAATTATTAATTAGTAATTAAATTAGTTAATATTCCAATTAACCATAGTTGGTAGTTTATAGAATTAGAACTATAAACATGTACTCTTTTTGAACTATTCCAACTAATGCATATTGCGCATTAAGTATTGGAGCTGCATTTTGACAGAAAGACTACAGACAAAAAAATGTGCATAGTAAAAAAAATGGAAAGAATGAGTTAAATTGTTTGTATATGATTAGTTAGAACTATAAGCAAGTAGTCTTTTTATACTATTCCAAGTTTCCATCTAATGCATATTGTGAATTAGGCACGGTAACTGTATCTTGACAGAAAGAACACGTTAAAAAAAATGTACTCCTTTTATCATGAATTTTATACTATTCTAGTGCTTAATTCACATTAATTTTATACTTTTAACATTCATTCTCAGTTAGTTAGAGCTATAATCATGTACTCTTTTTATACTATTCCAATTAATACATACCTTATCAATTGAAGATGACAGCACTGGCAAGAAGAGAGAAGAAACCAACGATCGCAAACTGGGTAAGCATGCACCCTGAAAAATTAAATTTATTACTAGGGTTTAAATTTGAGAAAAGTAGAAACTGATTATAAATTTTTTGAAAGGGATGGAGGGAAAAACTCGTTGATAGTTCCACCGAATTTGGAGGTGGAGAAGTTTGATTTTGTTACGGTGAGTATTGGATCTATGGCAACTGAGAGAGTACAACTCAAGTTGGCTATGGATAAACAAGAATGTAAAAAACCTCCGCATGATTTGGCCACGGAGACACAAGACGTTATAAGTGATTACCACGGTCATGCAAATTTGCTACCATTATTTCTCGTTCGTGGGTATCTTCCTGTGGTAAACTCTCATGTTTCTGGTAGTGGTTCAAGAGGAAACTAGACATAATAAATCAAGAAAATCAAAACAAAAAAAATCACTCAATCCATTACCTGAACCATCAATAAGTTGGAAAGAAAATTAAAAAGAAGCATGGAAAGGGGGAGGGAAGGAAAAAGGACCATTAAAGACTGTTGAGTCCTTTTCCAAAATCCAGAAGAAAGACAAGTGTCATTTTTGCAAGAAACATAGACACTTCCAAATTGATTATCCAAAGAGGAAGGCTTGGTTTGAAAAGAAAGGTAATAAGCTTAAATATGCTTATGTATGTATTGAATCAAACTTAATTGAAGTTTCTCGTAATACATGGTGGATTGATTCTGGAGGTACAATTCATGTTTCTAAATTGATGCAGGGATTTCTTACAACCCAAACCATAAGGCTAAATGAAAATATTGTCTACGTGGAAAATAAAGATAAAGCTCGAGTAGAAGCTGTTGGGACTTATCGGTTGATTCTCAACACTGGACATCATTTAGATTTGCTAGATAATTTTTATGTACCAAGTATTTCTAGGAATTTAGATTCTTTATCTAAACTACTTGATGTTGTTGGATACTCTTTTAATTTCGGTAATAGTTGTTTCTGTTTGTTTAAACGCAACTATATGATTGGATTTGGCATACTTTCTGATAGTTTATATAAATTTAATCTTGATGATTTATATGCTAAATCACTTATGACTTTGCATCATAAAGTTGGCACTAAACGTGGTTTAGTGAATGAACGTTCTGCTTACTTGTGGCATAACGTTTAGGTCATATTTCTGAAGAAAGAATGGACAGATTGATAAAGAATGACATTCTTCTAAATTTGGATTTCACTAATCTTAATATTTCTATGGATTGTATTAAAGGAAAGCAAACAAAACACACAAAGAAAGGAGCCACAAAAAATATCCAACTTCTTGAAATTATACACACTGACATATGTAGATCCTTTGATGTAAATTCGTTCAATAAAGAAAAATATTTTATCACCTTTATTGATCATTATTCACGTTATGACTATGCTTATCTACTTTATGATAAATCTCAAGCAGTTAATGCTTTAAAATTTTATATAAATGAAGTTAAAGACAGTTGGATAAAAAGGTGAAATTGTTAGATTTGATACAGGTGGTGAATACTATGGTAGATACAATGAAAGAGGACAAAACCCAGGTCCATTTGCTAAATTCTTTGAAAAATGTGGCATATGTAATCAATACACAATGCCAGGTACACCTCAATAAAATGGTGTATCAGAAAGGTGACGTTGTACTTTAATAGAAATGGTTAGGACAATAATGAGTAATGCATCTTTACCTATATCATTGTGGATGTATGCTTTAAAAACTGCTATGTATGTGTTAAATAGGGTTCCTAGTAAAGTTGTTCCTAAAACTCCTTTTGAGTTATGGACTGGGAGAAAACCTAATTTAAGACATCTACATGTTTGGGGATGTCAAGCAGAAATAAGAGTTTATAATCCGCAAGAAAAGAAACTAGATGCAAGAACAATCAGTGGATATTTCATTGGTCATCTAGAAAAATCAAAGGAGTATAGATTTTATTGTCCTACTCATAGTACATGAATAATTGAAACTGGCAATGCACAGTTCATTGAGAATGGTGAGACCAGTGGGAATACAACTTCACAAAATGTGGAGATTAAAGAAGTAACAATACAAGTTCCTTCAACTTGTACTTCTAATTCTAAAGTTATTATTATAAATGTTATTGAGCCTGATTGCAATCAATAGGAACAACAAATTATTGATCTTGTTGTTGTTGGACTAAATAACAATCAAGAAGAATAAGAACTCAGCTCATTAATCCCATGGTTAATGAAGAGCTGATAATAGCACAACCATAAGAAATGACATTAAGAAGGTCTCAAAGAGAAAGAAGATCTACTATTTCTGATGACTATGTTTGATTTACAAGATTCAGAAAATTACTTGAGTGTTGCTAATAATCCAATTTCTTTCTCACAAACCATTAATGGTGATAATGCTGATAAATGATTAGACACCATGAAAGATGAGCTTAAATCAATGGAACAAAATAAAGTATGAGGTCTTGTGGAATTACCTAAGGGATGCAAGAGAATTGGGTGTAAATGGGTCTTGAAGACTAAGCGTGATTCTCATGGCAATCTTGAACGCTACGAGGCTCATCTTGTTGCCAAAGGTTTTACTCAAAAAGATGGCGTTAATTACAAAGAGACTTTTTCATCAGTTTCTAGAAAAGACTCTTTAAGGATTATCTTAGCTTTGGTGGCTCATTATGACTTAGAGTTATACCAATGGATGTAAAAATCGCCTTTCTTAATGGGGATTTAGAGGAAGATATTTACATAGATCAACCAACAGGGTTTTTCATTGAAGAAAAATAACAAATGGTGTATAAACTTAAGAAATCACTATATGGACTTAAACAAGCATCCTGCCAATGGTTTATCAAATTTAATGATACCATTATGTCCTTTGGATTAAAAAAAATATCGTTGATCGGTGTATATACTTGAAGGTTAGTGGGAGTAAATTCATTGTTTTAGTTCTATATGTTGATGATATTTTGCTTGCATATAATGATCTTGTTCTATTCAGCGAGACAAAGAAATATCTCTCTGATAGCTTTGAAATGAAAGATATGGGTGAGGTAATTTATGTGATTGGAATAGAAATATTTCGAGATAGATCACAAGGACTATTAGGATTGTTTCAAAAATCATATATTAATAAAGTATTACAGAGATTTAGAATGGCACAATACTCAGCATCACCCATTCCAATTCAAAAAAGGGACAAGTTTAGTCTCATGCAATGTCCAAAGAATGATTTAGAATGGAAACAAATGGAAGGAATTCCATATGCATCTGTTGTTGGGAGTTTGATGTATTCTCAGACTTGCACAAGGCCAAATATCAATTTTGCAGTTGGTATGCTTGGCATATACCAAAGTAACCCAGGACTAGATCATTGGAAAGCTGCAAAGAAATTTTTAAGGTATCTGCAAGGGACAAAGAAATACATGCTTACTTATAGGAGATTTGATCACCTTGAAGGGATTGGATATTCAGATTCAGATTTTGCCGGTTGCATATATACAAGAAAATCCACTTTTGGTTATTTATATCTCTTGGCTGGAGGAGCAATATCATGGAAGAGTGTGAAGCAGTCAGTAATTGTTACTTCCATAATGGAAGCTGAATTTGTGGCATGCTTTGAGGCCATGGTTCAAGCTAAATGGTTGCATAACTTATTTTCAGGGCTTGGAATTGTTGATAGTATTGCTAAGCTGCTAAAAATTTATTGTGATAACTCTACAGCAGTCTTCTTTTCTAAAAACGATAAGTATTCCAAAGGTGCTAAGCATATGGAATTGAAATACTTTGTCGTTAAAGAAGTTCAGAAACAAAGAGTGTCAATAGAACACATTAGCACCAATATTATGGTTGCTGATCCTTTTGACCAAAGGGTTACCACCCAAAACATTTACTAGTCATGTTGAAAGGATAGGTATTATAAGTTTATAGGATCAATATATGTTTAATTGTTTGTGTTGTATGAATATTGATATTTTGAGCTCAAATGAATTAATGTTTCTGTATTACCGTATTTTCAATTTGTTATGTACATAATAGAATTAGAATAATCAGGTATTGTCTTACAATGAAGACATTATTATTGGACTAATTATGTTATATACTTCCTTATTATGGCTCATGTTAAAAATGTATCTAACTTTGTAGTACATAGAAGGGACTATGTCGATTAGGTGACGTACAACCGCTATGACTCATGTTAGTTCTATTCTTACCATGATAAATTAAGCTATGCAAGTAATTGCTTAGAAATGAGCATTATGATAAATATTTTCTTAAACCATCAATTGAAATAATGACACCTGAGGCAAGTGGGAGAATGTAAAAAATTATATTATTATATGATGTCCCATGTGTGTGATATGTCTTATTTTATTAGTTTAATAAATATTTAATTAAATAATAAAATAAAAGAAATTGCATGATTATTTTGAAATGTAACCAACTTGATGGAATTTAGTTTTTATGAAAAGAAATCAAAATTCAGTCCTCTCTTCCTATCAATGAAGTTTCTCTTCTTTACTGACCATCAATAATTTAATTGGAGAAAGAATTAAAAAGACAAAGGAATAGACAAAGTGAATTCTTCCTATTACCATTATCAGTTTATCACCATGGATCAAAGTTATTAACTCTTCATATTTCTATTTGTGAAAATCATAAATTTCAAGATCACTTTCTTATTATTAGTTTTATAATGTACACTAAAACTATATTAAACTAACAGTTCAGCCTTCTCCTTTGCCTGAATACTGTTGAAGCATCCAAATTATGAAAACAAAATAACCTCTGAAGAACTAATCCCTCAAAATGCTTAAACACAAAAAATTGATCAATCAAACCAACCAACCATCAGAACAAGCAGATCAAAACAAAAACCCACCAGTAACTCATTTTTTTGCAGCTCAAACAAACAAAATAATGAATTTCTTTCGCATTCAAAATCTTACAATATGCACATATAGCACATCGAGTGGTTCGAAATTCAAATCCAACTAATAGTGATCATTAATCAGAGGCAATTTCAGTAAATACGCGATGATAATCATCATCGACATATGTTAATCAAAATCGGAAATCGAAACAGAATTAGAAAAAGGAAAAGGAAAGAGCGAATACGAGAAGACGTACCTTCTTGTGCTTGGCTTTGAGCTCCTTGGTTACGTTGACCTTCTCGTTCATGTTGACGAAGAGGTTGAGCGAATAGAAGGAGGAGATAGTTAGGAGCAGAAGCTTAGAAGGGAAGAGAGACAAAGATGAAGGTCCAAGGTCAATTCGGTCTTTTATGCAATTTCTCTTTTAGCCTCATTTTGAGCTCGATCGATCATTTTCGCAAAGCTTCCTTCCATGGAACAAGCATTCTCTAATTATTCCTACTAGAGCATGAACTAGATCTAAAAGTATAAAGAAGAAGGAAAAATCAAAAGAAAAAGATGAAGTATACTATTAGAAGTGACAGAGAAGGCAGAATCAAATCGTAGAAGCTCGCTAAAGGCAGCACAACGGCATTGCTTACAACAGCGACGTGATAAACAAAGGTGGCAAGGAAATGAGCAGTGGTGACCAACCTCAGATTGAAGCCATAGCCAAATCGTAGAAGCTCATTGAAGGCAATCAGACGATGTTGCTTGATGTGGTGAGGGGATGAGTGATAGCGAGGAGATGAATAACGGCGGTGAAATAAGCGACGGCGACAAACCTTCAGATCGAAGCCAGATTTGAAACTTGCTAAAGGCAACAACAATGACGTTTCTTGCAACGGCAAGGATATGAGCTGAAATGAGGGGATAAGCAACAACGAGAAGATGAATGACAGTGGCAGGATATGAACAACGACAAGATATTAGGGTTTGTCATTCACATCACCCACACTTTCTAGCCCGTATGTAACCGGACTAATCACTCTCAGCCTTTCGGTTAAAAGACAAAAGAAAAACGGTAGTGTTAGTTTTCAACCGCTACAATCAACTACAACTGCCACAAAGATCATAAACATTCTGGAAGACGATAAAATCACCAAAATTGGTGGAAAAAATGGTGGTTCGCTAAAACCGCCATAAAATTAGTGCCATTTTAATTTTTTTTTGAAGTGTATATATATCTTTTATTCTCTAATTTGATAAAATCTTTATTTTTTATTACTAGAACATTAAATCATTAATATGATTAAGTTTTTTATTTGATAATAAAGATTAAATATTGATAGAGGATTTATTAAAAAAAATACTACAAGAAAAAAAGTCATGTTGTCACGCTTTTTTCTTGCCAAGTGTAACACCCTAATTACCCTAAGCCTTACCCCGCGTCGTAAAGCAAAAGTTAATCAAAGGTTACGACAGTTCTAAGCTTATACATAAGATATATAGAAGGAATTTGTAATATCTAGAAGCCCGATGAAGGTATACAGCTCAAAACAGGATTTCAAAAGCGCACAACGTACTAACGAAACTACTAACTTGAAGCATAAGAAAAAGGGTATAGAATAACCAAACATCATAGTATAATAGTATAATATCATAAGACGCTAGCCACGATTCACGAAGTTTAAGCCGACTAGCCATATACAGACCACGTATGAAACCAGACAGTAAAAATAGCTTATACAAGTTTATTCTCTCAAATACAAGCCTCTAAGCCAAACAAAATACAAAAGAGAGATCTGTAAACAAGATAAACCAAAAAGACTCCAAAAGAATCCAAGATCCTCCACTTCTGTCACAATCCAAAACAACTCACCGAGGTGGATTGCGACCTACATCTAAAAAACACAACAAATATATAGTATGAGAACCAGAGGTTCTCAGTATGGTAACAGTGCCCAGTGATGTAGGATATAAGACCCCGGGACGCCGAAGGCAATCCTAAGCTCCATATCCATCATAATGTTTCATCTTAAAGCATACTAAAACCTTAAAGCATATACACATAAATCTTATCTTGACTTAAAACCTTAATATCATATGAGGGAAATCTTAGGGGATTACTAACTAAACTATTCACCGCTGTCCCACAGCTTTTGCCATCCTACCCTCCGTGCGATCCCATCGCCACCGCCTACCTAACCTCCTCAAAGTCCATACAAACACAGATAATACAAGCAAGTAAAACACAGGTAATATCCAAATATATAATAAGTAATTCAAGAAGCAAGTAAGCATATTATACACTTAGGAAAACTCAAGTAATCAAGCAAACAAGCACATAAGAGATGCATATGATGAATGTCTATCCTATTGGCTCGTGATATCACTTGTTGGTCTATAATTGCCAACCCGACACATCCTCCTGGATGTAGCCTTTTCTACCACACCAGGGATATAGTGTTATGCACACTCATGCAGCAGCTCTTCTGCTACGCCAGAGATATAGTGCCCTGTACACTCATGTAATAGGGAGTCTACTACGCCGAGGATATAGGCCCCGTAAACTTCCTGCAGCAGAGAAGGAACCAACCACAACAAATCATGCAGCAGAACAATCTGTTACGCCGGGGATATAGGCCCCACACACTCTCAACATCCAACAAATCATGCGGCAGAAGTATCTGCCACGCCGGAGGTATAGGCTCCACACACTCTGATATAATCCAATCATTTCCTCATCATCACATAATCACCAGACGTTACCATCCTTCATCTCAATTCACTTTTAGTTATCAATTCATATATATTCATCAATATCATCATTTCTCTTCGAGTCCTCGACTCATCTCAATCGTCCTCGATTCATGATTTCCATTTTGAACGCATAGTCCCTCAGTTCTCATCTCATATACCAATTCTTCTGTAATCTCCACCCAACCCATTCTCAGTACACCAGAAACCTAAACTTCCGTTTCAAATTTATCATATAATCATCTACGAGGACCCTTAGGTTATATCCCATGTTCCAATACTCAAAACTAGGCCCAAAAGTCTTAAAAAGGCGTTACAGAAGCTTACAACCTTGTTGGGGAGGTAGAATAGTTGAAAATAAAGCAAAATTTGAAAGACAAGGCGTGTGCGTCTGCACAGAGGTGTGCGTGCGCACGCCCAGAAAATTTTTAAAAGTGTGCGTACGCACAGGTACTAAAACACAAAGGGTCTGTGCGCTCGCACAACCTATGCCAGCGCCCCCAACAGACAGTTCTCCCCGACGTGTGTGTCCGCACAGGTTGGAATGTTTCCTTAGATATGCGCATGCACAAGCTGTGCTGGCACTGTGATGAGCAGATAATTTAAACGCTTTTTGGCATTGTTTTTAGTATGTTTTTAGTAGAATCTAGTTACTTTTAGGGATGTTTTCATTCGTTTTTATGTTAAATTCACATTTCTGGACTTTACTATGAGTTTATGTGTTTTTCTGTGATTTCAGGTAATTTCTGGCTGAAATTGAGGGACTTGAGCAAAAATCAGATTCAGAGGTTGAAAAAGGGCTGCTGATGTTGTTGGATTCTGACCTCCCTGTACTCAAAGTGGATTTTCTGGAGCTACAGAACTCAAAATGGCGCGCTTCCAATTGCTTTGGAAAGTAGACATCTAGGGCTTTCCAGCAATATATAATAGTTTATACTTTGACCGAGTTTAGATGATGCAAATGGGCGTTGAACGCCAGTTCTACGCTGCAGTCTGGAGTTAAACGCCAGAAACACGTCACGAACCAGAGTTGAACACCAAAAACACGTTACAACTTGGCGTTCAACTCTAGAAGAAGCCTCTGCACGTGTAAACTTCAAGCTCAGCCCAAGTACACACCAAGTGGGCCCCGAAAGTGGATTTATGCATCAATTACTTACTTCTGTAAACCCTAGTAGCTAGTTTAGTATAAATAGAACTTTTTACTAGTCTTTTAGACATCTTGGGACGTCTAGTTCTTAGATCATGGGGGCTGGCCATTCGGCCATGCCTGAACCTTTCACTTATGTAATTTTTAACGGTAGAGTTTCTACACTCCATAGATTAAGGTGTGGAGCTCTGCTGTTCCTCATGATTTAATGCAAAGTACTACTGTTTCTCTATTCAATTCAACTTATTCCGCTTCTAAGATATTCATTCGTACTCCAACATGAATGTGATGAACGTGACAATCATCATCATTCCCCCACGAACGCGTGCCTGACAACCACTTCCGTTCTACCTTAGATTGAATGAGTACCTCTTGGATCTCTTAATCAGAATCTTCGTGGTATAAGCTAGATTGATGGCGGCATTCATGAGAATCCGGAAAGTCTAAACCTTGTCTGTGGTATTCCGAGTAGGATTCAGGGATTGAATGACTGTGACAAACTTCAAACTCGCGAGTGCTGGGCGTAGTGACAGACGCAAAAGGATAGTAAATCCTATTCCAGTATGATCGAGAACCTCCAGATGATTAGCCATGCAGTGACAGCACATCGGACCATTTTCACAGAGAGGATGGGATGTAGCCATTGACAACGGTGATGCCTCCAGATGATTAGCCATGCAGTGACAGCGCATCGGACCATTTTCATAGAGAGGATGAGATGTAGCCATTGACAACGGTGATGCCCTTACATACAGCTTGCCATGGAAAGGAGTAGGATTGATTGGATGAAGACAGCAGGAAAGCAGAGGTTCAGAGGAATGAAAGCATCTCTATGCGCTTATCTGAAATTCTCACCAATGATTTACATAAGTATTTCTATCTTTATTTTCTGTTTATTTATTATTTATTTTCGAAAACTCCATAACCATTTAATATCTGCCTGACTGAGATTTACAAGATGACCATAGCTTACTTCAAGCAGACAATCTCCGTGGGATCGACCCTTACTCACGTAAGGTTTTATTACTTGGACGACCCAGTGCACTTGCTGGTTAGTTGTGCGAAGTTGTGAAGTTATGTTTGGACCATGGTATTGTGCACCAGTTATTAGCACCATTGCCAGGGAGAGAACGAACAACAAATTTTACAACCTCAGAGTAACAATTTTGCATACCAAGTTTTTGGCGCCGTTGCCGGGGATTATTTTGAGTTTGGACAACTGACGGTTCATCGTGTTGCTCAGATTGGGTAATTTTCTTCTTATTTTGTTTTCAAAAATCTTTCAAAAAAAAAATTTTCCTTTATTATCGAAAAAAAATAAATAAATAATTTCAAAAATTTATATTTTTCTTCAGAATTTTTAAGAATGAATTCTAGTGTTTTATGAAGCATGTTGAAGCCTGGCTGGCTGTAAAGCCATGTCTTCTTGGACTAAGGCTTCCACTTATAAGTATATGAAGTTGGATGAAGTTTCAGCTGTTGTATGCCTGATTTGTATCTTCTAAAGCTTAGTTGGCTATTAAGCCATGTCTAACCCTCAGATTGGAGCTTTAGACTAAGAGTGCAAGATTCTTGGAATTCATATTAAAAATTTTGAAATCCTTATTTTTCTTTTTCAAATGATTTTCGAAAAATAAAAAAAATTTATAAAATCATAAAAATAAAAAATATTTTGTGATTCTTGTTTAAGTCTTGAGTCAATTTTTAAGTTTGGTGTCAATTGCATTTTTTTTCTAAAAATTTTTATGCATTTTTCAAAAATTCATGCATTCATAGTGTTCTTCATGATCTTCAAGTTGTTCTTGGCCAGTCTTCTTGTTTGATCTTCATATTTTCTTGTTTTGTGTCTTTTCTTGTTTTTCATATGCATTCTTGCATTCATAGTGTCCATACATGAAAAATTTCTAAGTTTGGTGTCTTGCATGTTTTTCTTTTCTTGAAAATTTTTCAAAAATAAGTTCTTGATGTTCATCTTGACATTCATAGTGTTCTTGGTGTTCATCTTGACATTCATAATGTTCTTGCATGCATCACATGTTTAGATCCAACATTTTCATACATTGCATCATTTTTCATGTTTTTCTCTCTCATCATTAAAAATTCAAAAATAAAAAAAAATATCTTTCCTTTTTCTCTCATAAATTTTGAAAATTTGGATTGACTTTTTCAAAAATTTTTAAAATTTAGTTGTTTCTTATGAGTCAAATCAAATTTTCAATTTAAAAATCTTATCTTTTCAAAATCTTTTTCAAAAAATCAAATCTTTTTCATTTTTCTTATTTATTTTCAAAAATTTTAAAAATATTTTTCAAAAATCTTTATCTTAATTTTACATCATATTTTCGAAAATATCATCAACAATTAATGTTTTAATTCAAAAATTTCAAGTTTGTTACTTACTTGTTAAGAAAGATTCAAACTTTAAGTTCTAGGATCATATCTTGTGATTTCTTGTGAATCAAGTCATTAATTGTGATTTTAAAAATCAAATCTTTTTCAAAACTAATTTCAATCATGTCTTTTCAAAAATATCTTTTTATCTTATCTTTTTCAAAATCATATCTTTTCATATCATATCTTTTTCAAAAATTTTATTTTAAAATATCTTTTCTAACTTCTTATCTTCTTATCTTTTAAAAATTGAATTTCAAATCTCTTTCAACTAACCACTTAACTTTTTGTTTGTTTCTTATCTCTTTCAAAACTACCTAACTAACTATCCCTCTCTAATTTTCGAAAATACCTCCCCCTTTTTCAAAAATTCTTTTTAATTAATTAATTGTTTCAATTTTTAATTTTAATTTGATTTCATTCCTAATTTTCGAAAATCACTAACCCCTTTTCAAAATTTTATTTTCGAAAATCCTCTTTCCCTCTCATCTCCTTCTATTTATTTATTCATCTACTAATACTTCATCTCACCCAAATTCGAACCCCCTCTTCCATCTGTGTTCGAATTTTCTCTTTTTCCCTTCTTTACATTACATTCTTTTCTTCTTCTACTCACACAGGGGAACCTCTATACCTGGGTAAAAAGGATCCCTATTATTATTATTTTTCTGTTCCCTCTTTTTCATATGAGCAGGAGCAAGGACAAGAACATTCTTGTTGAAGCAGATCCTGAACCTGAAAGGACTCTGAAGAGGAAACTAAGAGAAGCTAAAATACAACAATCCAGAGATAACCTTATAGAAATTTTCGAACAGGAAGAGGAGATGGCAGCCGAAAATAATAATAATGCAAGGAGGATGCTTGGTGACTTTACTGCACCTAATTCCAATTTACATGGAAGAAGCATATCCATCCCTACCATTGGAGCAAACAATTTTGAGCTGAAACCTCAATTAGTTTCTCTGATGCAACAAAACTGCAAGTTTCATGGACTTCCATCTGAAGATCCTTTTCAGTCTTAACTGAATTCTTGCAGATCTGTGATACTGTTAAGACTAATGGAGTAGATCTTGAAGTCTACAGGCTCATGCTTTTCCCTTTTGCTGTGAGAGACAGAGCTAGAATATGGTTAGATTCTCAACCTAAAGATAGCATGAACTCTTGGGATAAGCTGGTCAAGGCTTTCTTAGCCAAGTTCTTTCCTCCTCAAAAGCTGAGTAAGCTTAGAGTGGATGTTCAAACCTTCAGACAGAAAGAAGGTGAATCCCTCTATGAAGCTTGGGAGAGATACAAGGAACTGACCAAAAAGTGTCCTTCTGACATGCTTTCAGAATGGACCATCCTGGATATATTCTATGATGGTCTGTCTGAATTAGCTAAAATGTCATTGGATACTTCTGCAGGTGGATCCATTCACCTAAAGAAAACGCCTGCAGAAGCTCAAGAACTCATTGACATGGTTGCTAATAACCAGTTCATGTACACTTCTGAGAGGAATCTTGTGAGTAATGGGACGCCTCAGAAGAAGGGAGTTCTTGAAATTGATACTCTGAATGCCATATTGGCTCAGAATAAAATATTGACTCATCAAGTTAATATGTTTCTCAGAGTCTGAATGGAATGCAAGCTGCATCCAACAGTACTCAAGAGGCATCTTCTGAAGAAGAAGCTTATGATTCTGAGAACCCTGCAATAGCAGAGGTGAATTACATGGGTGAACCATATGGAAACACCTATAATCCCTCATGGAGAAATCACCCAAATCTCTCATGGAAGGATCAACCAAAGCCTCAACAAGGCTTTAATAATGGTGGAAGAAACAGGTTTAGCAATAGCAAGCCTTTCCCATCATCCACTCAGCAACAGACAGAGAATTCTGAGCAGAATCCATCTAGCTTAGCAAATTTAGTCTCTAATCTATCTAAGGCCACTCTGAGTTTCATGAATGAAACAAGGTCCTCCATTAGAAATTTGGAGGCACAAGTGGGCCAGCTGAGCAAGAAGATCACTGAAACCCCTCCTAGTACTCTCCCAAGCAATACAGAAGAGAATCCAAAAGGAGAGTGCAAGGCCATTGAATTAATTACCATGGCCGAACCTGTAAGGGAGGTTGAGGACGTGAATCCCAGTCAGGAAGACCTCCTGGGACGTCCAGTGATCAATAAGGAGTTTCCCTTTGAGGAACCAAAGGAATCTGAGACTCATCTAGAGACCATAGAGATTCCATTGAACCTCCTTATGCCATTCATGAGCTCTGATGAGTATTCTTCTTCTGAAGAGAATGAGGATGTTACTGAAGAGCAAGTTGCCAAGTTCCTTGGTGCAATCATGAAGCTGAATGCCAATTTATTTGGTAATGAGACTTAGGGAGATGAGCCTCCCCTGTTCACCAATGAACTAAATGCATTGGATCAACTGAGATTGCCTCAGAAGAAACAAGATCTTGGAAAGTTCCTAATACCTTGTACCATAGGCACCATGACCTTTGAGAAGGCTCCATGTGACCTTGGGTCAGGAATAAACCTCATGCCACTCTCTGTAATGGAGAAACTGGGAATCTTTGAGGTACAAGCTGCTAAAATCTCATTAGAGATGGCAGACAATTCCAGAAAACAGGCTTATGGACAAGTAGAGGACATGTTAGTAAAGGTTGAAGGCCTTTACATCCCTGTTGATTTCATAATCCTAGATACTGGGAAGGATGAGGATGAATCCATCATCCTTGGAAGACCCTTCCTAGCCACAGCAAGAGCTGTGATTGATGTTAACAGAGGTGAACTAGTCCTTCAATTGAATGAGGACTCCCTTGAGTTTAAAACTCAAGGACATCCCTCTGTAAACATGGAAAAAAGGCACAGTAAGCTTCTTTCAAAACAGAGTCAACCAAAGCCCGCACAGTCAAACTCTAAGTTTGGTGTTGGGAGGCCACAACCAAACTCTAAGTTTGGTGTTGGGAAGTCTCAACAATGCTCTGAACATCTGTGAGGCTCCATGAGAGCCCACTGTCAAGCTATTGACATTAAAGAAGCGCTTGTTGGGAGGCAACCTAATTTTTATTTATCTAATTTTAATTTATTTTTATTGTTATTTCATGTTTTATTAGGTTCATGATCATGTGGAGTCACAAAATAAATATAAAAATTGAAAACAAAATCAAAAACAGCAGAAGAAAAATCACACCCTGGAGGAGGATCTCACTGGCGTTCAAACGCTAGTAAGGAGCATCTGGCTGGCGTTCAATGCCAGAACAGAGAGCATGGATCTGGTGCTGAACGCCAGAAACAAGCATAGAACTGGCGTTCAACGCCAGAAACATGCTGCATCTGGGCGTTGAACGCCCAGAACAAGCATAAGTTCGGCGTTTAAACGCCAGAATTGCATGCAAAGGCATTTTACATGCCTAATTGGTGCAGGGATGTAAATCCTTGACACCTCAAGATCTGTGGACCTCACAGGATCATCTCAGGATCTGTGGACCCCACAAGATCCCCACCTTCCCTCCTCATAATCCTAGTTTTTTTTCCATATCTTCTTCTTCATCTATTCTTTCTTCTTTTGCTCGAGGGCGAGTAACATTCTAAGTTTGGTGTGGTAAAAGCATAATTCTTTTTTTTTTTGTTTTTCCATAACCATTGATGGCATCTAAGGCCAGAGAAACCTCTAGAAAGAGGAAAGGGAAGACAAAAGCTTCCATCAAGGGTCTATAGCTCAGTGGTAGAACATTTGACTGCAAATCAAGAGATCCCTGAGATACCTCAGGGGATACATTTTCCCCCCACACAATTATTGGGAGCAACTAAGGGTGGAACATCAAGAGCACTCCATCATCCTTCATGAAATTAGAGAAGATCAAAAAGCAATAAGGGAGGAGCAACAAAGACAAGGAAGAGACATAGAAGAGCTCAAGGACATCATTGATTCCTCAAGAAGGAAACGCCACCATCACTAAGGTGGACTCATTTCTTTTTCTTAAATTATATGTTTTTCGTTTTCTTATGCTAAATGTTTATCTATGTTTGTGTCTTTATTACATGATCATTAGTGCGTAAGTGTCTATGCCTTAAAGTAGTGAATATGAATCCATCATCTCTCTTAAATGAAAAATGTTTTAATTCAAAAGAACAAGAAGTACATGAGTTTCAAATTTATCCTTGAACATAGTTTAATTATATTGATGTGGTGACAATGCTTCTTGTTTTCTGAATGAATGCTTGAACAGTGCATATGTCTTTTGAGGTTGTTGTTTAAGAATGTTAAATATGTTGGCTCTTGAAAGAATGATGACAAGGAGACATGTTATTTGATAATCTGAAAAATCATAAAAATGATTCTTGAAGCAAGAAAAAGCAGTGAATACAAAAGCTTGCAAAAAAAAAATAGAAAAAAAAAAGAGAAAAAGCAAGCAGAAAAAGCCAAAAGCTCTTAAAACCAAAAGACAAGAGCAAAAAGCCAATAGCCCTTAAAACCAAAAGGCAAGGGTAATAAAAAGGATCCCAAGGCTTTGAGCATTAGTGAATAGGAGGGCCTAAAGGAATAAAATCCTGGCCTAAGCGGCTAAACCAAGCTGTCCCTAACCATGTACTTGTGGCGTGAAGGTGTCAAGTGAAAACTTGAGACTGAGCGGTTAAAGTCAAGGTCCAAAGAAAAAACAGAGTGTGCTTAAGAACTCTGGACACCTTTAATTGGGAACTTTAGTAAAGCTGAGTCACAATCTGAAAAGGTTCACCCAATTATGTGTCTGTGGCATTTATGTATCCGGTGGTAATACTAGAAAACAAAGTGCTTAGGGCCACGGCCAAGACTCATAAAGTAGCTGTGTACAAGAATCAAAATACTGAACTAGGAGAATCAATAACACTATCTGAACTCTGAGTTCCTATAGATGCCAATCATTCTGAACCTCAATGGATAAAGTGAGATGCCAAAACTATTCAAGAGGCAAAAAGCTACAAGTCCCGCTCATCTGATTAGAGCTATGTTTCATTGATAGTTTGGAATTTATAGTATATTCTCTTCTTTTTATCCTAATTGATTTTCAATTGCTTGGGGACAAGCAACAATTTAAGTTTGGTGTTGTGATAAGCGGATAATTTATACGCTTTTTGGCATTGTTTTTAGGATGTTTTTAGTAGAATCTAGTTACTTTTAGGGATGTTTTCATTAGTTTTTATGTTAAATTCACATTTATGGACTTTACTATGATTTTGTGTGTTTTTCTGTAATTTCAGGTATTTTCTGGCTGAAATTGAGGGACTTGAGCAAAAATCAGATTCAGAGGTTGAAAAAGGACTGCTGATGCTGTTGGATTCTGACCTCCCTGCACTCAAAGTGGATTTTCTGGAGCTATAGAACTCAAAATAGCGCGCTTCCAATTGCGTTGGAAAGTAGACATCTAGGGCTTTCCAGAAATATATAATAGTTCATACTTTGACCGAGTTTATACGAAGCAAATGGGCGTTGAACGCCAGTTCTATGCTGCAGTCTAGAGTTAAACGCCAGAAACACGTCACGAACCAGAGTTGAACGCCAAAAACACGTTACAACTTGGCGTTCAACTCCAGAAGAAGCCTCTGCACGTGTAAACTTCAAGCTCAGCCCAAGCACACACCAAGTGGGCCCCGAAAGTGGATTTATGCATCAATTACTTACTTCTGTAAACCCTAGTAGCTAGTTTAGTATAAATAGAACTTTTTACTAGTCTTTTAGACATCTTGGGACGTCTAGTTCTTAGATCATGGGGGCTGGCCATTCGGCCATGCCTGAACCTTTCACTTATGTAATTTTCAACGGTAGAGTTTCTACACTCCATAGATTAAGGTGTGGAGCTCTGCTGTTCCTCATGATTTAATGCAAAGTACTACTGTTTCTCTATTCAATTCAACTTATTCCACTTCTAAGATATTCATTCGTACTCCAACATGAATGTGATGAACGTGACAATCATCATCATTCCCCCCACGAACGCGTGCCTGACAACCACTTCCGTTCTACCTTAGATAGAATGAGTATCTCTTGGATCTCTTAATCAGAATCTTCGTGGTATAAGCTAGATTGATGGCGGCATTCATGAGAATCCGGAAAGTCTAAACCTTGTCTGTGGTATTCCGAGTAGGATTCAGGGATTGAATGACTGTGACGAACTTCAAACTCGCGAGTGCTGGACGTAGTGACAGATGCAAAAGGATAGTAAATCCTATTCCAGTATGATTGAGAACCTCCAGATGATTAGCCATGCAGTGACAGCGCATCGGACCATTTTCACAGAGAGGATGGGATGTAGCCATTGACAACGGTGATGCCTCCAGATGATTAGCCATGCAGTGACAGCGCATCAGACCATTTTCACAGAGAGGATGAGATGTAGCCATTGACAACGGTGATGCCTCCAGATGATTAGCCCCTTACATACAGCTTGCCATGGAAAGGAGTAGGATTGATTGGATGGAGACAGCAGGAAAGCAGAGGTTCAGAGGAACGAAAGCATCTCTATGCGCTTATCTGAAATTCTCACCAATGATTTACATAAGTATTTCTATCTTTATTTTCTGTTTATTTATTATTTATTTTCGAAAACTCCATAACCATTTAATATCCGCCTGACTGAGATTTACAAGATGACCATAGCTTGCTTCAAGCCGACAATCTCCGTGGGATCGACCCTTACTCACGTAAGGTTTTATTACTTGGACGACCCAGTGCACTTGCTGGTTAGTTGTGCGAAGTTGTGAAGTTATGTTTGGACCATGGTATTGTGCACCAGTTATTGGCGCCATTGCCAGGGAGAGAATGAACAAATTTTACAACCTCATGGTAACAATTTCACATACCACGCTGCCACCAGCACGCACATCCCTTCCTGTGCACGCACATCCCTTCTTTTTTTGAAGGGTTTTCAAAGATCTTTAATTCTAAGCAAATTTCAACAAATTTTGAAAACCGAGGCAAAAGTTATGATCAATCAAAATTCACCAAAATTCCATTTTTACCCAAAATCACAATTTTCACAATTCCCTTTCAAAACACATGACCAAACCAACCCAAGCCACTCCAAAACTCCAATTCTCATCAAATTCAACACTCTATGGCATATTACACCAAACATGCCACATTTTTCCTTATTTACAACATCAATATCAATATATTTCATATATCCAACTTCATTAACAATTTTCCAACTATATTACCAATAAATCAACATCAATATCATATTTATCAACATAATCCACTACTCAACTTCACAAATTATGCATCCTCAACATATCACTATTAATCATCATTATCAACTCAAAATTCACCATTTCCTCAATCATCATCATACAATTGCACCCAATAACTCATCAACCATTCAAAATCCAATCCTATCTTATGGGTCACTAGCCTAGGTATCCATGAATATTATATACTACATAGAGAAAATCGAAACCATACCTTGGTCGATTCCCAATATGAACCAAATGAGCTTTCAACCAAAATCCAACCACCAAAGTAGTTCCAACAAGCACCAACAAGCTCTAAACTCACAATAATCAAGCTATATGCATATAAATCACCACAAAATCAACCTAGGGCTCAACATAAATCAAATTTCACAAGGGTTTAGTATATCTTACCTCTCCCAACAGATTTGATGGCCAAGATCCAAGGCTAAGCAAGGATTAAAGCAAACCTAAACATCCAAAATCACAAAACCCATTTAACCCAAACCCTAACAAAACCCGAAATTTTGGAGAGCAGAAATGGAAGGATTTCGAGCTTATCTCTATAGTTTCTTGGGTGGGTTTTGTAGAGCTCATCGCAAGGAACGCGTAGCCACTGACAGCACGCAAATCAGAGCTCTAGAATTCAAGATATGATCTTGGGAAGATGGAGGTGGTTAGGGTTTTCTTCTTCCTCTCCTCCCTCTCTCAAATCTGAAGTGTGAGTGTTTATGGAGGCTAAGGTTCATTAAAAGAACCTTTATATATGTTGGACTTGGGCCCAACTTGGGCCCGGTTTAACCCGTTAGCGTTTTTAGCCCGTTTGGACCAACTTCGGGCCAAAATTTTAAAATTAAGGCCCGGTTTTCTATTTCTAATATTTTTCTAAGGTTTTTGACTGTCTCAACTTTTTCTCGCGCGGCACCGGGCAGACTTGAACCGGTTCAACCGGTTCAACTACCAGTTCGTAGTTTTTTACAGTTCTTCGCAGGAAACACATTTTCTGACTCAGAAAGACCCACTGAGTCCTAAAATCACCTTTAAATCCTCAAATTCTCACTCTAACTTTTTGGAATCTAATTTGGGGCAATATAATCACTTAATTAACCGGTTGATTAATTACGGTTCTTACATTCTCCCCTCCTAAAAAGAATTTCGCCCTCAAAAATCCGAATCACGTGATGTAATATATATACATACATATATATATTTTCCATGAGGCGTCCTACCTCCAATGTTACCAACTCAACAAGTTGTCAAAGCATCTCGTTCACTATCATCCCACCGTGTAGATGTTCTCTCCCGCCTTTCGCTGTGTCACTCTGATTATCGTCATTAGGAATCCAAAAATTCTTTCTTTTAAACCAATTACCGATTTTGTAATACTTTTCAAAACCTTTAAAACAAATTCCATATAAATGAGTTCATTGTTAAAACTTTTTCAAAAGAGTCAAAAATCATTTATTTGTAAATCAATCATTTTAAAGCATGATTTTTCCTAAATTCATTGAAACCCTTAAATCATACCCTTTCCATTTGAATCCCTTTCTATAAGTGAAAGTACAAACCCAAAGTCACAAGTTAACAAAATCATAGAACTCACTTTCCTTTTTAAACCGTATCATTTGATCAAAATTCCCAACCCTAGTTTCCAAAACCAAATCATTTAAACCAAAGCTCCAAATCAGATTTGAAAGTCATTCTAAACCTTAAAACCGCAAAAATCATAGTTAAAAACCGCAAAGGCGTTAGCCAGTACTTCCGTTGTCACATGTGCTGAACCGCACCCATCACCCATACCAAAAACCGTCAAGACTTCTAGTCATGTCTGGTAATCCTTCCGGCACGTACACTCTGGTCGTTCGTCACCAAAATTCTGAAATCTTCGGCTACTGCCGCTAGAATCCTCCCTTCCCATGGTTCACTTCCAACAAAACTCTAAGCTCTTGTACTCCTAACGATGACTTTGCAAAAGATAGAACCAAGCTACCCTCTGGTCCAGGTAAAATTAATACTCAAAGCACACGCTTACCTTTCGTCGAAGGATCTGACCCCGTCGCATCACATGCATCCAAAGCAAGCACACGGCCTGACTGTTGCTGCTGACCCTCATCTCGGTTTTTCCCACGATGACAATACTTGGATATGTGTCCAGGTTTCCCACAAGTAAAACACAGACGACTTACCTTCATGTGGTAAAACTGGGCATTGTTGTCCCTTCTGAAGTTCCCTTGACTTTGCAGATGCTGAGGAGTTTGTCCATCTTTCTTGAAATTCTGTCCCCTTGGTCTGAAATAATCGTTACGTCCCCTATTAGTATTCCCTCCATGGCTATCTTTGGATGTAGCTACTGCCTTAGCATATTCCTTAACCACCCTTGCTTTGTTCACTAGATCGGAGAAGACATGGATCTCCATAGGAGCCACAGCAGTCATAATGCTATCCTTCAAACCCCTTTGGTACTTAATGCACCTCCAGCTCTCGAAGGTCTCTGGGTCACCCTGACACACCCGAGAAAATCTACAAAGCTCTTCGAACTTGTTGGTGTACTCAACCACAGACATGGAACCTTGCTTCAGCTGCATTAGCTCTATCTCCTTCGCTTCCCTTGCAGACTCAGGGAAGTACTTCTTGTAAAAAGCCGTTCGAAACACATCCCACGAAACCTCAGTGTTCTGTAGCTGTAGCAAGCGACACTCTGCTTGCCACCAGGGTTGGACCTCTCCCGCAAGCTGATAAGCGGCAAACTCCACATACTAATTATATGGAACATGCTGCGCCTGTAAAGCACGCTCCATGGCTTGGAACCAATGGTCCGCTTCAGTAGGATTAGTTGATCCTCGAAATGTTGACGGATGAACCTTGAGAAAAGTTGCCAAAGTCATCGGAATTCCTCCCATGTTATCTCCGTTTCCTTCAGCGTTAGCATGAGCATTCCCTTCGCCGTTCACATTTCCATTACCATTCCCGTTTCCGTTGCCGTTCCCGGCCGGTTGACCTAGCCTCTGTACTACTTGCAAAGTAGCAGCAGCATTCACCTCCATAGTGTTGGCCAGATTTGCCATCGCCGCCATGAACTCGGCATGGTTGTCCGTCGATTGCTCGTTCCTACTCTCACGAGAACGTGCTCGACCTCGTCCGTGAGTAGCCATGTAGGATTCCTGTCTATACCAAACAATCGATATCAAGGTGATCAGTCTCAATATCAAAAGTCTAGTGCTTCAATTTATCCCAAACAGGCACTCACAAACAAGCATGCTATGCATATATCGAACAGATAACCTAATAGCATAAAAAAAAAGACACACAGAGTATGCAATGAAGCACAATCAGTCCATCCCTCAGGCTCACGAGGAGGAACTGCTCTGATACCACTAAATGTAACACCCTAATTACCCTAAGCCTTACCCCGCGTCGTAAAGCAAAGGTTAATCAAAAGTTACGACAGTTCTAAGCTTATACATAAGATATATAGAAGGAATTTGTAATATCTAGAAGCCCAAAGAAGGTATACAGCTCAAAACAGGATTTCAAAAGCACACAACGTACTAATGAAACTACTAACTTGAAGCATAAGAAATAGGTGTAGAATAACTAAACATCATAGTATAATAGTATAATATCATAAGACGCTAGCCACGACTCGCGGAGTTTAAGCCGACTAGCCATATACAAACCACGTATAAAACCAGACAGTAAAAATAGCTTATACAAGTTTGTTCTCTCAAATACAAGCCTCTAAGCCAAACAAAATACAAAAGAGAGATCTGTAAACAAGATAAACCAAAAAGACTCCAAAAGAATCCAAGATCCTCCGCTTCTGTCACCATCCAAAACAACTCACCGAGGTGGGTTACGACCTGCATCTGAAAAACACAACAAAGATATGGTATGAGAACCGGAGGTTCTCAATATGGTAACAGTGCCCTGTGATGTAGGATATAAGACCCCGGGATGCTGAAGGCAATCCTAAGCTCCATATCCATCATAATGTTTCATCTTAAAGCATACTAAAACCATAAAGCATATACACATAAATCTTATCTTGACTTAAAACCTTAATAGCATATAGAGGGAAATCTATCTTAGGGGATTACTAACTAAACTATTCACCGCTGTCCCACAGCCTTCGCCATCCTACCCTCCGTGGCGATCCCATCGCCATCGCCTACCTAACCTCCTCAAAGTCCATACAAACACAGATAATACAAGCAAGTAAAACACAGGTAATATTCAAATATATAACAAGTAATTCAAGAAGCAAGTAAGCATATTATACACTTAGGCAAACTCAAGTAATCAAGAAAATAAGCACATAAGAGATGCATATGATGAATGTCTATCCTATTAGCTCGTTATCTCACTTATCGGTCCGTAATTGCCAACCCGACACAGCCTCCTAGATGTAGCCTTTTCTGCCACGCCAGGGATATAGTGCCCTGCACACTCATGTAGCAGCTCTTCTGCTACGCCAGAGATATAGTGCGCTACACACTCATGTAATAGGGAGTCTACTACGTCGGGGATATAGGCTCTGCACACTTTCTGTAGCAGAGAAGGAACCAACCACAACAAATCATGCAGCAGAACAATCTGCTACGCCGGGGATATAGGCCCCGCACACTTTCAACATCCAACAAATCATGCGTCAGAAGTATCTGCCATGCCGGAGGTATAAGCTCCGCACACTCTGATATAATCCAATCATTTCCTCATCATCACATCATCACCAAATGTTACCATCCCTCATCTCAATTCACTTTTAGTTATCAATTCATATATATTCATCAATATCATCATTTCTCTTTGAGTCCTCGACTCATCTCAACCGTCCTCAATTCATGATTTCCATTCTGAACGCATAGTCCCTCAGTTCTCATCTCATATACCAATTCTTCTATAATCTCCACCCAACCCATTCTCAGTACACCAGAAACCTAAACCTCCGTTTCAAATTTATCATATAATCATCTCTGAGGACCCTTAGGTTATATCCCATGTTCCAATACTCAAAACTAGGCCCAAAAGTCTTAAAAAGGAATTACAGAAGCTTACAACCTTGTTGGGGAGGTAGAATAGTTGAAAACAAAGCAAAATTTGAAACACAGGGCGTGTGTGTCCGCACAGGAGTGTGCGTGCGCACGCCCAGGAAATTTTTAAAAGTGCGTACGCACAGGGGTGTGCGTACGCACAGGTACCAAAACACAAAGGGTCTGTGCGCTCGCACAACCTATGCCAACGCCCTAAACAGACAGTTCTCCCCGACGTGTGCGTCCGCACATGTTGGAATGTTTCCTTAGATATGCGCGCGCACAAGCTGTGCTGGCACTGCCACCAGCAGGCACTTCCCTTCCTGTGCATGCGCACAGGTATGTGTGCGCCCGCACAGGTGTGTGTGCGCCCGCACAGGTCAAAATTCTCGCAAGGTGTGTGTCCGCACATATCAGAAAACTCAGAATTCTGTAACTTTGCAAAATTTTTAGATTTTCAGCACCAATTTTGAATGATCATAACTTCCTCTACCAAATTCCTAATTTAACAAACTTTACACCGTTTTGAAGGGTTTTCAAAGATCTTTAATTCTAAGCAAATTTCAACAAATTTTGAAAACCGAGGCAAAAGTTATGTTCAATCAAAATTCACCAAAATTCTATTTTTATCCAAAATCACAATTTTCACAATTCCCTTTCAAAACACATGACCAAACCAACCCAAGCCACTCCAAAACTCCAATTCTCATCAAATTCAACACTCTATAGCATATTACACCAGACATACCACATTTTTCCTTATCTACAACATCAATATCAATATATCTCATATATCCAACTTCATTAACAATTTTCCAACTATATTACCAATAAATCAACATCAATATCATATTTATCAACATAATCCACTACTCAACTTCACAAATCATGCATCCTCAACATATCACTATTAATCATCATTATCAAACTCAAAATTCATCATTTCATCAATCATCATCATACAATTGCACCCAATAACTCATTAACCATTCAAAATCCAATCCTATCCTATGGGTCACTAGCCTAAGTGTCTATGAATATTATATACTACATAGAGAAAACCGAAACCATATCTTGGCCGATTTCTAATATGAACTAAATGAGCTTTCAACCAAAATTCAACCACCAATGTAGTTCCAACAAGCACCAACAAGCTCCTAACTCACAATAATAGCTATATGCATATAAATCTCCATAAAATCAACCTAGGGCTCAACATAAATCAAATTTCACAAGGGTTTAGTATATCTTACCTCTCCCAATAGATTTGATGGCCAAGATCCAAGGCTAAGCAAGGATTAAAGCAAACCTAAACATCCAAAATCACAAAATCCATTTAACCCAAAACCTAACAAAACCCGAAATTTTGGAGAGAAGAACTAGAAGGATTTCGAGCTTACATCTATAGTTTCTTGGGTGGGTTTTGTAGAGCTCATCGCAAGAAACGCGTAGCCGCTGACGGCACGCAAATTGGAGCTCTAGAACTCAAGATATGATCTTGGGAAGATGGAGGTGGTTAGGGTTTTCTTCTTCCTTTCCTCCCTCTCTCAAATCTGAAGTGTGAGTGTTTATGGAGGCTAGGGTTCATTAAATGAACCTTTATATATGTTGGACTTAGGCCCAACTTGGGCCCGGTTCAATCCGTTAGTGTTTTTAGCCCGTTTGGCCCAACTTCGGGCCGAACTTTTAAAATTAATGCCCGATTTTCTATTTCTAATGTTTTTCTAAGGTTTTTGACTGTCTCAACTTTTTCTCGCGCAGCACCGGATAGACTTAAATAGGTTCAACCGGTTCAACTGTCGGTTCGCAGTTTTTCACAGTTCTTCACAGGAAACACATTTTCTGACTCAGAAAGACCCACTGAGTCCTAAAATCACCTTTAAATCCTCAAATTCTCACTCTAAATTTTTGGAATCTAATTTGGGGCAATATAATCACTTAATTAACCAGTTGATTAATTGCGGTTCTTACATCAAGTGTGATCGAAAGGTGTTAATGGCCATATTTTTATAAGGATGGTGATTGATTAATAACTTGACCACATTTTAAATGTCACGCTTATCAAAGTATAACCATAGAAAAAATAGGTACATTTTAAAAGCATGTCAAAATCTTCTAATAATTTGGACACCTGAAAATGGCATAGCAACAAAGTTTTCACGAAAAATTAGATTATTCACCAATTTTTTCTCCAATACACTTTTAAGTTTTTGTTACTAAAGAGAAACCCTGATTCACTCTTCTCTGAACAAAAAACCTCTTCATTCAACCCTCTTCATCACTAAGAAGGGAAAACCAAAGAGGTCGTCATCGTAACCCTTAACCCTTCTTCATAGAGCTCATCACAACCCTCTTCATTCAACCCAAACGCGCTGGCGCTCCCTACCCTCATTGCTTAACCTCCCTCCAACCCTCTCTTGCAACCCTCCATCGATGCTACCTCCGTCGGCCCTACCTCTTTCGGCACGTCCTTTGTTGGCGCTCACTCTCTCTCGCAAACCCTACCTCCGTCGACACTCACTCTCTCTCGTAAGCCCTTAATCGTTACTCCTCCTTTAACAGCCTGTAACCTAGCCCGTCGCTGCCCCTCTCCCTGAATCTCCGCTCCTCCCTCCAAGGCTCGTCCCTCATCGGCACCCATCACTGTCTCCCGTAACCTTCATTGGTGCTCAACCCTCACCATAACACAAGATACTCCTTTTTATTCTCTCTTTCTCTGTTTCAATGTATTCAAATTTTTTTGTTGTGTTACACTTTGGCCCTCAAAATTATATAGAAATTGATATGTTATATTCGTGGTAGTAAATTACCTGAATTTGATTTGCTAAAATTAATTAGTCTATGAAATTGCAACATCGCTATTAGGAGATAAATTGTTTAACCAAATAAACGTGTGAGACCATTCATCTTTATCAGTTTCAAGCATTGAGGCATAATTTTAAGATATGCCTTTTCCTGGTGTAGCTAACTAAGTGAAATTGGGTTGGGGGAAGAAGTAGAACCTTGAATATGATATCCAAATCTGCTGCTGGAATGCTTAGTAGTTCAAGCATGAATTAATGCTAATGACACTACTAGAAAAATCACTTTTACCGGCTATTTATTTTACTTTTAGTAGCAATAAAAATACTCACTAATACATCTATCGGTAATTAGACAATAGCCGTCTTATGCTTTGTCGCTAAAAGGTTTTAGGGGCAGTTATAACATTTTCCCGTAAAGACCATTTTAATGGCCGCAAAAAGTGTATAACTTTTAGTGGCTATTTTCTTGACAATTTATATGGCTACCAAAAGTAGTTTTAAGATTGCAATATTATTCACTTTTAGTGGCCATTACTATTGCCGCCAAAATCTATTTTACCAGCAATTTATATGCCTACTAAAAATAATTCTAAAATTGTAATATTATTCACTTTTAGTTGCCATTACTATTGTCGCTAAAATCTTAAGACTTTTTTAATTATACTCACTCTTTTAGAAATAACAACCTACCCTTTTTCTAAAACTTCAAATTACTTTTACCAATAATTATTATTATTGTACATAATATAAATATACTAAAATTAATTACTACAAAATAAAATATTTCAATAAATTCAAAATATTTATACATACATTTTTTCTTGAAAAGTAATAAATCATATAATACAAATTTAAACAACATAAATACTACAAGTCTATGTGATGCATCCGCATCTTAAGCACTTTTATTGAGCATTTCTCATAGAAAATTCATGACTTTTGCTTGGTAATTATATGATTTTCAAGACTATTCTATTAGTACATTGATTTTCTCGGTTTCATGATTCTTATAAGAAAATATTGGGAAAAGAGAAGCAAAAGCATAAGGAGAAACCAAGAATTGAAAACAAGTGCAAAGAGAATTTGTGGATGCTGTCAACCCTGACCTCTTCACACTTCAATGAGCATAACTTGAGCTATAGAAGTCTAAATAATTCGGTTTTAGCGGCATTAAAAAGCCAACTTTCAAAACTTTCCAACGATATAAAATAAGTCATACTTTCTTTCTGGAATCATGGCGCTAAACGCCATGACATCGGCGTTTAGCACCAGTTCACGAAGCAACCTTGGTGCCAAACGTCACAACTTCAAGTTTGGCGCCAGTTCCTACATCCAGGGTGGTCCTCACGTCCTCAACAATGCAGTCTCGTGTATTTAATTTATATTTGAATTTTATTTTTAATTAGAAAAATATATTATTTAGGTTTTTTAAATTTAAATTAGGAAGTTATTTTAACCACTCCGGTTAAGATAAGAGTAGTTTTAGAATTTGAATTCGAATTTGAGTTAGTAGTAATCTTAGTATAAATAAGTGAGATCACTCACAAAGAGGGATCTCTCTCTCTCTCTCACTCTCTCTTCTTCTAAAATTTATAATTTTAATTTCTTAAGGATTCTCTGAAGAACATAAGTTTCTAATTCTACTCGGTTAAGGTTAGGAGCTCTGTTAATTTCATGGTTTAATACGTTAGCCTTTCTACTGTTAATTTATGCAATTGATTTCTTCTAAAGGAAAAGTTTTTGTTCTTCATCTTAAAGGGTTTGAATATGTTGGGAAATAATTCTTCTCTGATTTGGATTCTCTTAACCCTTAGAAAAGTTGATTAATTGAATTAAGCTTGAAAACCGATTCTCATAATTCTTAAGTTTTGAAACTGGATTGATAAGTGACATAAAATCAACTAGGGAAGATTCTTATGAATTGTGTGGTTTTATAAATCAATGAACATTCTTTAACTCTTTTCTTAAATAATTGACTAAGAGATTTGAGATTAATTAGGTTAAAGAGAAATTAAATCACCAAGGGGTTGGGGTTTGATTACTAATGATTTGCCATAAAAGTATTTTTGTATGATTAAGGTGGACAGTGAAAAATATTAATCTGGAAGTTTTAATATCTCCAAAACCTTAACTTTCTTAATCATATTATCTTAACGTTACTCATTACCTTGCTTTATTTCATTGGTGTTTATGTTTCAAAGTTTATAAAACTCAAGTTTTGATTGTCTGACTAGAATAACCAATTAACTATTGCTTGCTTAATCTATTAATCCTCGTGGGATCGTCACTCACTCACTGTGAGTTATTACTTGATACGACCCAGTGCACTTGCCAGTGTTTTGTGGTTTGTAAAATCTGCGATCACTATGTTACATCAATGATTAGCAGATAGAAATGCAAATTTTAGTGTCATTACAAACACCACTGTTGTCCCGTGCATTGCAAAAAACAAACATATACATAATCATTAGAATAATACTAATTCATTCTCATTGTTGTTTAATTGAAAGAGAGAGTGTAACATAATTAATAACCTAGATGAGGACTTGTAGTTAATAACGAGTAAAAATAAAATAGAACACGATAAACCTTATTAGGCTACAAATAAAATAACAAGGTATATCATGGTGTTTAAAGTTTACAATGGCAGAATCAAACTTTGTCTAGTGGAATTGGTTATAACCATGTATGGAGAGCCCAAAAAAAAAATCCCATTCATGCCAGATTTAAAAATCTATATCTCAAAGACAGATTACCTCATAACATCAAGAATATGAAGTTTCTTTAAATTCCTGCAGCCCTTAGCAATAATATACATGGCTTCATCTCCAATGCCTAAGCAATCCACCAAGTGAAGAGCTTGCAAGAATTTGTAGCCCTTTCCAACCTTAAGAAAGCCAACATTGCCAATTCTTTGGCAGTAAAGCAATGCTAACTCAGTGAGATGCCTGTGCATTTTGATAGCTAGATTAACATCACAGGTCAATTTTACCAATTTCTAAACAGTAACAAAATTTTTATGAAAATCAAAATCAGACTACTAAAATAAATTAAATAGAAACTTCTAAGTAAAGACTAGTTGGTAGATCCAATAATTTAGATATGTTTATTGCTAACATTATTGCTTCTAACATATATAGCACTGAAGGGAACAAACTAATAAATACAAACAAGCCTATATCAATATCAAAACCTAGATATTTTAATTTAAGGTATGCTTTTTCTGACTTTTGAGCTTCCTCCTACTGGGCAGCACACGTTTCAAATTAAATTTTCTCATGTTGTTCCGCATTTGCATCCTTGGTAGCAGACTTTTTCTCTTCCTCGTCGTCGTTGCTTTCCCATGAAGTAATATTTATCTTACCAAGATGCATGCCAAGGGCTGCAGTCTTTCTCCATGTCTTAAGCTTTATTTTTTCTTCGGACAAGTGTTTTCCTCTATTTTCAGTTGGAAAGTGCGAATCATCATCAGTTGTGTTGTCCAAAGGTGTTGGAGCAAGCTCACCTCTCCTTGGGGTTGACGGCATTGAGGGCATTGGGCTGTATAGTGGAGTTGCCGAGCCACCGAAATTCTTGTATATTCTTGGAGCAATACGAGATCCAGACACATTTAAACCACTTAACTCTTATATTATCAACCTAGAATCTAGAAGCTATATATATTAAATCAAGAGTACGTAGTTGTTCATGAGAAATATAAATCAATTAGAAAGAAGACAAGATAAGGAAGAAAAGTTTGTCACCATTTCAACATCTTCATGCTCTTCCTTTAAGACGCTAAGCTTTACAGGAAAGCCTGCAAAAAAATATTAATCATCAAATGAAAAAAATAAATAAAAGGAAAATAGAGCAAAATAATTTGTTTAAGTATACCCATGGTGCCAAATGCTAACTAGGAAGCCTAATTTTCTGAGACAACAGTTTGAAGCTCAATAATAGCATTTCTTCTATCATCTACTAGTTTACCATTGCTTATTGGGTCAAGCAACCGCTCAACATAACTATAAGATAAATACCAAGCATGTAGCATTAAGTATTAAGAACTCATTACTCTAGTAAGATTAAGCAACAGATTATTCAAAATAAAAATAAATAAATACTATCAGGATAATTGAAACAACAAAATAGAGTAAAGGGAAACTAAATACAACACAAAAAATTTAAAGAACGCTAGTTAAGCAGAGTGAATTTCTCACTTAACATTCAGTCGAATGACCAAATCCACAATGTGCTTAAACAACATTCGTATAGCAAAGCAAGAACATTGAACATTCTTCAGGTCCCATTACTTTATAAGTTTATAGCATATGAAATCAGAAAAAAGAAAAGGGTAGGAACTGACTACACTTGCAAAAAAATTCCAATTGCAGTTACATTTATTATGCTAATACAATTTAAGAACTAGTTTACCTATCTACATCTGAACAACTCTCGTTGCGGAAAACAAGCCCAACAACCCCCTGTAGCAATTCAAATTAATCGAATTAAACAACTAATTAATTTCTAAACAAGCACTAATTCACTATAAACTCATAGCTAACCCATTATAAAAAAATGCACAGATATAACTTCTCAAAAACTATAATTTTTTTCTTCTTTCTTTTTATTTTATTATAAAAATACAAATAAAAAATTGAAATTGAGCTGAAGTATTACCTTGTAACCGGATCTTAAATCCATTTTCATGGTCCACAGAGTTCACTAGAAACTAATTCAATACACAATGATGATTGAGGGTTGAGGATTTATCAGAACCTTAGAAAAATTCGATTTTGTTCATGCTCATGGAGCACACAAATTTATGCAAGCATCTCGAGTGCAAATGGAAAATTGGAGAGTAGAAGTTGAAGCTCACTATATCTGATAGTTTTTGGAGTTATTAGCAGCTATACGCTCAACGAATTCAAATTCTTCATGCAATTCAACCTTTAGCGACTCCAGCAACAACCGCCGAAAATGCCACACCTACAAAAATATGAACAAAAATTAAGTAAAAAGTCTAAGGGTTAATGCTAAAAGTAGTAAGCACTTTGATTTAGTAGATTTGACATCTCAGATAAACCCTTTTCTTTCTAATATAAGCACATTACATTCACAAAAACATGAACTAGAAGAGCAGAGAATTTCAACAAATAGTGAAGCATCAACTCAAGTCAGAAGCATTACTAACAAGATGAGTGTTTTATAGCATGAAGGCAGAAATATATTGCAATTAAGAGCATAGATGAGGATTGGAACTATTGATGATGTGAAATAATTGAGTACAAGGTTTATAGACTAGTATAAAACAATGATTACTTATATAGCTATGACGCTAAAATGAACTTAACAAGCAAGATGCAAAATCAGAAAGCAAATTCAAATGAAGCAAGTAATATAAACTCAAAAAATTAGAAAACCCCAAAAATAAAACCCCAACACCCCCCCCCCCAAAATTCACAAAACCAGCCAAATATCCATATACACCTTATGCTAATATCTTAGTTCACCATGGCAGTTCATCATCAATGTATCATTCTTCCTTGTTCTTCGTCACTAAAAACAGAGAAAGCAAGTAGGAGAGACTGAGATAGAGATAACAAGTGAGAAAGAGTGTGTTGAATGCAGAATCAACAAACCCTAACAATCCTCAAATAAGATTTATTACTAAGAGAAAACTTCGATTTCAGCTTGATCTGCCAGATTCATTAGGATCAAGCAAACAAACAGAGCAAGAATAATAACATAGAGGGAGAATCATAGGCTTCTGAATATTCAAACCAAAATCGAAAAAATAAAGGGAAAAGACCTACTGGCAGCGATAATCTTATACATCTACGCGCAAGCACAGCGGCGGTGCAAACGGCAGAGGTATGGTATTGTGACAAGAGTAGCAACGGTGGCTAAATGACCTTGTTGACGTAAATCTAAGACGAACAAACGATGATAAAGATGCGGATCTGAGGTGGATCAGATGAAAACAAAGTCCAAGGAATAGGATTATGGATGGCGGTTGTCGACGATGACAACGGTTACGGTGGTGATCGACGATGGAGGGATTACGCGAATTAACCAGTGGTGATATTTTTCTTTCTTTGTTCAGTTTTTCTCTTTTTCTATTTTTCAATTTTATTTAGGAGATAAAGATAAAAAGGAGCGATAATTGTAACACCCTTACTATCAGAATGTCATTCTTCTGGCTGCGCCACTCTGATAGCGAGAAGTATTACGACAACTTCATATATTTAATAATAAAACGAGAGCCTTTGACTTGAAACCGTATCGCTGCTTTCTTTGAAAAACCGGAAAAAAATACTTTTCTTGAAAGCAAACAAGCATAAATATGTATACAAAACTTCTTATATAAGTAGCTTATAAACATACATATAATTCATACAAACTCCTATCCCTCTTACACGGGTATAATAACAAGGGTGAGGAAAAAACTATGACTTATAAACAAATAAAAAGCAGTAAAACTAAAGACTTAGCAGAAACTTCCTCAGCTTCCTCATCTGTCCTAAAAACAAAAGTCTGTAGGAGATGAGAACATCGTCCTTGCTGATTCTCAATAGAGGGTTTTAGACTTGTTATAAAAAGATATTTTAAATAAACTATTTTCAATCGCAGTGATCGTCAGTTCATTATCCAAATTCAAAACTCATATTTTTCTTATAGAAATTTCACGCAAAATTACATTCCACACATTTCACAGCTTACTAAGAAAATATTTTAACCAAAACTTACCACTGATCCAACCAATCACGACCTCTGGCCCAAATTAAATTAACTCAGCCTACGGCCCAATTCAAAACTCAATCACAAAACAGAATCAGTCATAGGCACAAACATTACAAAACAAACACAATCAGAGAGTAATTACAGCAAGTACAACAAATAATAATTAGACAAAAATCATCAAATAGGTAAACCAAAACACTTAAGCACACCCAGACAAAGCAAACAAATGCAGTATGATGCATGCCTGTTCTACTGGCCGTGAGCTCATGTGTCGATTAAATTGCCAGAGCCCAACACATTCAGTAGTTAACCCAGACATTGTCTCTAGGTTGCGCATCCTTAGGAGGAACACAAACGAAGGAGAGTTCCTTTCCACCTTTTCCTAGAGGAATTACAAAAGAGAGTGCCTTTTCACATTGAAGGACTGTGCCTTTCCACCTTACAACCAGAGAAAGATGTAGGGAAAAACAA
This sequence comes from Arachis hypogaea, assembly GCF_003086295.3. Taxonomy (NCBI): domain Eukaryota; kingdom Viridiplantae; phylum Streptophyta; class Magnoliopsida; order Fabales; family Fabaceae; genus Arachis; species Arachis hypogaea. The sequence goes on from NC_092049.1 coordinate 27,950,151, forward strand.
TACGAAGGAGCATGCCTTTCCACCTTTCCCACACCTACATCACGACAAGAGAGGGAGTCATTCATCCTCAACTTGCCAAATCTCTGAGCGAGACAAAACCACCGTCGTCACGACATCCATCATAATCTCATTCCATTCACATTCACCATCAAACATAATCAATTCACAATCAAAACCAAATCATATAAACCAAAACCAATTTCAGTTTTATTCTTATTTAAAACATTCCCAAGAGGCTCGAAAATCATTCCATTTCTTTAAATCAAATTCAAAAACTTCATCTCCCCTAAAACGTCTCAAAACGTTTCTTATAAAAATTTCGCCAACATCTCCTCTAAAACTCAGCCTTTTGCCACCCTTCAAGTGTCCCACCCAAACCATTTCCAAATCTCAAATCCTTTTTCCAAAATCAAACAAAATTCAAACTTTCAAATATCAAATCATTTCCAATAAATTAACAAAACCAATTCCAATATCAAATAATTTACAAATCTCAAATTATTTCGGCAACCACCAATTTAACAAAATAAATTAATAAGTAAGAATTCTCAATGACTCTAATGCAATCAAGAAACCAATATAACAATCAAGCAATCACTTCAACAACAACCAACCATGCAAGAAATTACATTTATTCAAAGCAACTCAGTTCCATTCATAAGACTTAAGAAAATCATAAACATACATTTTTCGCATTAATATCAACTTATAAAAATTCTTAAAAATAAATGAGTTTAAGAAATCACCCCTGGCCTCAACTCGTTGAAACTCTCAAAACCAAATGCGTCAAAAAACCTTATTTCTCTTGTCCAGCAATAGCGGCAGAGAGCTTCAGCGACAACACAGCCGCTTGTTGTGACACGTAGTAGCGCCACTGTCACCTCCACTCTTCCGGTTATTCTCAAACAGCAACGACGGCGACTCATGATGGTTCCAGTGGCTACAACGACGGTGAAGGAAACCACCACACCTTCCCCCTCTTATCCTTCGCGTCCTCTCTCTCTATTTTGTCTGACTCTTCTCACGGCAGCTCGATAGCGATGCTCTTCACGGCTGCGGTTATGGAAGGTCCAGCGGCTCTCTCCGGCAACTTCTCTCAAACAAAAGTGATGTCAACGTGAAGAAGAGGAAGATATGAACTCTTTAATCAGATTAGATTTTTTATTGGAGTTACAGAGCTCAAGAAATTGAGCGTCGAAGGTTGGAGGTTCCATGGTTTCTCATTCTCTCTCTCTCTCTCTCTCTCTCTCTCTCTCTCTCTCTCTCTCTCTCTCTCTCATGGCCTTTCTTTCTTTTTCTTTCTTCTTGTAATGTTAAAGAGAGCATACAAGATGTTGGTGATGATGATTAATGAATGAAATTGGGTTAGGTGTCATAAGAGGGGTTGGGTGTGACTTCCTTAAGCTGCTGAGTCAGTGATTCAAGTTATAAATATCTTAAACGGATAATTATGAAAGATGGATATATTAAAACACAAGTAATAATATATATGAGTTACTAACATAAATGACATCAGTAACATAATGATAAAAGATATACGATGAAGCATTAGCAAAGGTAAGTACACCGAAGAGTACCGATATTTACTCATATTGGAAGATATCGAGCTCAATAATAGTATCATTAACTAAACTCTATTTTTAAACTAAAGATGTCATTTACTCAAATTAAAAAATATATATATAATTTTCATTACTTATAAATTACTAAAATTATAGTTTCAATTATGTAACTATTTCATCATAACAAAAATATATATAAGAATCTGAATTTAGTTGAACTCAAATTGTTATAAAATTAATTTAATTACTTTTAATAAAATAATATCTAAAAATAGTGAGTTCAATTTAATAAATAAATCATAACTTAAAATAAATTGATAATAATCAAAGTTTTAAAAATATGGGGTGTTACAATCTACCCACCTTAAAAAACTTTTGCCCTCGAAATTTGATATAAGATGAAAAAGATTCATTCTAACATTCCTTTTCAAACATGTCAAAGAAAAACAGAAAGATTTGACATGTTCAATTTTCAAACGCGAGGAAGGTTATAGTCATACTAACACCAAACTATGATAAAGATGGATGTTCCAAAAGGTTCACGTAGACAGTTAGAAACATGATCAAGTAAAGATATATGCGAATGATGGAATATGATCAGAAGAGAATCAAAGCATGATTCAGGAAAGGTATCCGGAACAAAGAATTCCAATAAAAATGGTACAACAAGAAACGGCGTGCCAACTCTTGCGACAAGAATCGTAAGTCAAAACTGAATGGACCTTTGAAAAATAACTCCTAACGTTTCCAAACCTCGTGATTCGCATAATTTATTATTTCTATTTCGTCTATGATAATCCATTAGTGTTCCCGTATACACAAATCATTAGTATTAAGTTGGCCAAACTTAATACCATGAGAGATGCAACAGTCGACTAACAACATTAATCAATAGACAATCATGCATCTGAAACTCAAACTCTTGTAATTAGGACAAGTCTTACTGCATGACAGACACTCAGAGTATGCAGTGAAGTATAGTCAGTCCATTCTCAAGGCTGTAATAGGAACAAACTACTCTGATACCATAATGTAATACCCTTAGTATCAGAATATCACGCTTCCAGCTGCGCCACTCTGATAGCGAGAAGTATTATGATGACTTCATATATTTAATCATAAAATAAGAGCTTTTAACTCGAAATCGTATCGATTCTTTCTTTAAAAAACCGAAAAAATAATTTTTCTTGAAAGCAAACAAGCATAAACATGTATACAAAACTTCTTATATAAGTAGCTTATAAATATAATATACATACAATTCATACAAATTCCTATCTGTCTTACACAGGTATAATAACAAGGGCGAGGGAAAAACTATGACTTATACACAAATCAAAAACAGTACAACCAAAGACTTAGCAGAAACTTCCTCAGCTTTCTCATCTATCCTAAAAAGAGAAGTCTATAGGGGATGAGAACATCGTCCTCACTGGTTCTCAATAGAGGGTTTTAGACTTGTTATAAAAAGATATTTTAAATAAAACTATTTTCGATCGCAGTGATCGTCAGTTCATTATCCAAATTCAAAACTCATATTTTTCTTATAAAAATTTCACGCAAAATTACATTCCACACATTTCACCGCTTACTAGGAAAATATTTTAACCAAAACTTACAACTAATCCAACCAATCAAGGTCTCTGGCCCAAATTAAATCAACTCGGCCTCTGGCCCAAATTAAATCAACTCGTCCTTTGGCCCAAAATCAAATCAACTCGGCCTACGGCCCAATTCAAAACAAATCACAATCAAAACTCAATTACAAAACAAAATCAGTCACAAGCACAAACAATACAAAACAAACACAATCAGAGAGCAATTACAGCAAGTACAACAAATAATAATTAGACAAAAATCATCAGATAGGTAAACCAAAACACTTAAGCACACCCAAACAAAGAAAATAAATGCAGTATGATGCATGCCTGTCCTACTGGACGTGAGCTATCGTTTAAATTGCTAGAGCTCGACACATTCAGTAGCTAGCCCAGACATTGTCTCTAGGTTTCACATCCTTAGGAGGAACACAAACGAAGGAGAGTTCCTTTCCACCTTCTCCTAGAGGAATTACAAAGGAGAGTGCCTTTCCACATCGAAGAAGTGTGCCTTTCCACCTTACAACTAGAGAAAGATGTAGGGAAAAATAATACGAAGGAGCGTGCCTTTCCACGTTCTCCACACCTGCATCACGACAAGAGAGGGAATCATTCATCCTCAACTTGCCAAATCTGTGAGCGAGACAAAACCACCGTCATCACAACATCCATCATAATCTCATTCCATTCACATTCACCATCAATCATAATCCATTCGCAATCAAAACCAAATCATATAAACCAAAACTAATTTCAGTTTTATTCTAATTTAAAACATTCCCAAGATGCTCGGATATCATTCCATTTCTCTAAATCAAATTCAAATACTTCATCTCCCCTAAAACGTCTCAAAACGTTTCTTATAAAAATTTCGCCAGCATCTCCTCTAAAACTTGGCTTTTGCCACCCTTCAAGTGTCCCACCCAAACCATTTCCAAATCTCAAATCCTTTTTCCAAAATCAAACAAAATTCAAACTTTCAAATATCAAATGATCATTTTCAATAAATTAACAAAACCAATTCCAATATCAAAATATTTACAAATCTCAAATTATTTCGGCAGCCACCAATTTAATAAAATAAATTAATAAGTAATAATTATCAATGACTCACGCAATCAAGAAACCAATATAGCCATCAAGTGATCACTTCAACATCAACCAACCAGGTAAGCAATTACATTTATTCAAATCAATTCAGTTCAATTCATAAGACTTACAAAAATTCTAAACATACGTTTTTGGCATTAATGTCAACTTATAACAATTCTTGAAAATATAATGAGTTTAAGAAATTGCGCCTACCTCAACTTGTCGAAACTCTCAAAACCAAACGCGTCTAAAAACCTTATTTCTCTTATCCAGCAACAGCAGTAGAGATCTTCGGTGACAATGCAGCTGCTTGTTGTCACACGAAGCAATGCTACTATCACTTCTACTCTTCTGTTTAGCCTCGCACAGCAACGGCGATGGCTCCTGACGGCTCCAGTGGCTACAACGGCGGTGAAGGAAACCACCACATATTCCCCTCTTCTCCATTGCATCCTTTCTCTCTATTTTATCTGACTCTTCTCGCGGTAGCTCGACAGCGATGTTCCTCATGGCTGCGGTTATGGAAGGTTTAGTGGCTCCCTCTAGCGACTTCTCTCGAACAAAAGTAACGTCAATGTGAATAGGAGAAAGATACGAATACTTTAATCAGATTAGATTTTTTATTGGAGTTACGGAGCTCAAGAAATCAAATGCCGAAGGTTGGAGTTCCATGGTTTCTCATTCTCTCTCTCTCACGGTCTTTCTTTCTTTTTCTTTCTTCTTGTAACATTAAATAGAGAATAGAGATGTTAGTGATGATGATTAATGAATGAAATTGGGTTAGGTGTCACAAGAGGGGTGTCACTTCCTTAAGCTGTTGAGTCAACTATTCAAGTTATAAGTATCTTAAACGGATAATTATGAAAGCTTGATATATTTAAACACAAGTAATAATATATATGTGTTACTAATATAAACGACATCAGTAACATAATGACAAAAGATATACGATGAAGCATTAGCAAAACTAAGTTCACCGAAGAGTATCGATATTTACTTATGTCGGCGGATATTGAGCTCGATAATATTATCCTTAACTAAACTCTATTTTTAAATTAGAAATGTCATTTACTCAAAATATAGTATATATATATATATATATCATTATTTCCAAATTAATAAAATTATAGTTTCAATTATGTAAAATATTTCATCATAACAAAAATATATATAAGAATCTAAATTTAATTGAACTCAAATAGTTATAAAATTAATTTAATTATTTTTAATAAAATAATATCTAAAAATAATGAGTTCAATTTAATAAATAAATCATAACTTAAAATAAATTGATAATAATTAGAGTTTCAAAAATATGGGGTGTTACAATAATAAAAGTTTAGCGGCAATAATGGTAATAGAGAAAAATAGGGACGTTTTGAAAGCGTGGAAACATGGTTTTATTACAGTAGCATTTTTTAAGCGTTGTTGTTTTCTGTTACTCTTTTGGCACGCTTTAAAAGCGTGGCCAAAAGTTTTTTTTAAAAAAAAAAAAAACTAATAATCCAAAACGCGAGACTCTCTCAAACCCAATAACCCCTGAAGCCTAATAACCCTACATACGCTTCGAAACTCTCTCACTCCCAACAATGCCTCTGTCACTCACAATCATTGCACTGACAACCCTAATAACCCCTGAAGAACGAAGAAAATCGTTGGCACTCACAATACCTCTGTTGGCACTCCCACTATCACTGGTCCCACCATAAACCCCTAACCCTCTTCTCGGCGATGACTCTGACTTCCCTTGCAAGCCCTCCGTGGATTCTCCCTTTGTCGCTGGAAACCCGTGACCTCTTCCGCCGCTGCTCCCTTCTGTCGGTCGAAAGAAATCCACTGTCACCACTGGTTTTCTTTTACTTTGTTAGGTGCCTAATTTTCTTCATCTTTGTTCCGTCGCTGTGGTAGAACTTAGTGATTATCATTTTGATTTCCATTTTTTTAGAAATTAGTGCTTATTTTGATCCTAAATTACAAAGGAATGCATTGAACCAGGCTGCTTTGTTTTGAATCTGACTCTGTGTTTCAATCTCAGCCTCAGGTGCCTTCTTCCTGTATTTGCAGTTGTTCTTTCAGGTGGATATTCTTCTTTCCCCCCTCAGTGCATTGCCTTTGAAAATACTTGACAAGGAACTCGAAAGAACACTTTCACATTCACATCGTAAGGTATTTATGCTTTCACCTACATAAAGTTTCATCAGAATTTGTTTGAAGCTCTTAGATTTAAAAAAAAAATACTGTCAATAACACTAGTAATGTATTAAATATCAGATTGGTAGGTAGATCAACTGAAATGACCCAAAATGAATAAGTTCTTTTTAGCTAGAAGGCAAAATTCTAATTTAAGTCCTGATAAACAAATTTCCAATTAGGGGAAAATATTTATCAGAGTTGGCCTACCATTAACTTTTATTATTGAATATCAAGAAGTAACATCACCCTGATAGGACTGTATTTCATGCAATCATATAATATTTTACATTAACATATAATTGATTATTGCCATATCTTGACGAGTATATAACATAGCCAAATTATTAAAATGTTTCTAGTTATATAGATTATGTTATGTTGGTGGTGGCTGAATATGCACATGGATTTGATTCGGTGGCATTAGTTACATTGTCAATATTTTTCATGATTATTAGATCCATTATATCTAACTTGTCTTTAGCTCTTTGACTAGGTCGATAAGCAGCTTCTTCTTCTGCCCTTGCAACCAAGAGAAATAAACTCACTGGTTCTTGGATTCAGCTTGGCTGTGAGACCAAGATATAATCCAGTTTGTTCATATCACTGGTGTATGAAGTCATTACGGGGAATCATATCTCACAGTAGTTTAATTCATTGATTTCTTTTGTTATGGTGTTAAAGTGCTGGTTCATTGTTGACTGTTATTCTGGATGCACACATTAGTCAAAGTAAATAATGGGTAGAGTTTCTTCATCTAATATATAGATATATAGTATATGAGGAGAATGTTTGCCCATATCACGTTTAATGATTATGTGCATGCAAGTTTCTATATAATCTAGACAACGCATGCTTGCTGATGGTTTGGAGTCCTAATTTTGTAGGATTGAATTTCATGTATAAATAAGTTTAACAGCTTAAACAAAATATATAATTAACTTTCTTTATTGGAAATTATCAAACTGTTTCATTTTAATATTTTCGAAGTTTCTTTTATACATGAATAATTTGAATTGATCATCCATGTTAAAATATTCTTAGTTTTCTTTATCTTCATTCCAACTAGGTGATTCAGCAAGTCTCCATTCCACTATTTGCATGCATACATCACTATTTCAAGTCTAGATTAGATATAATTTGGGAGGTTTATTTGATTTAATGGTATTTGAGACTAATGATTTAATTCACATATCGAGAATAAAGTTTGATCCAATTCCAAATGAGTTGATAATTAATGATGTAGTGACACCTATTATTAGAATTTATCTTACATTCGAATTAATACTAATTGGTGTTTTTTTAACTAAAAGCCTAATAAATTCATGCATCATACACTATACTATATATACATTAGTCAATATAATCAATGCACATTTCTTCTATTTTAGTATTCACTTAAGTCTAAGTCTATTTTATTTCAGGCTTTCGATAGTTATCTATCCACTACCGCTGCCACTTCTTTTATTCTGCTGCTCCTGTGGTACTAATTATTTACTACCGAAAAGCTATTCACTGTTGCTACTACCTCTCTAATTCTGCTTCTGCTGCGCTACCAGTTTGTTGCAATTGTAGTACGGAATAAGATAGTAATTAAGGTTGATTTATGCGGATTTGAATACATCTATTAATTTGTTATTGATGTTATGCGTACAACTTAAGTGCTTTCATGAGGCACTCATCACTTTAGGACTTTCTTTAAGCATTGCTAAAATTCAACTTTCTTTGTTATTTTATGTCTAATGCCTTCAAAGTATTTTGGAAGCTTGCACAACATTGTCTCTTAGTTAATTAGGAAGCTAGATTCACAGTTAGTGAGGCTAACAATAAGGACTTCAATCTAGAAACTTAGCTATCTATTTGAAATTTATAGGTTTTTGATGGATATGTCAAAGGACTCGACGGATACACCACGTCATAAGAAAGAATATCAAGTTGGTGTACAAAGATTTTTACACTTTCCTTTCTCATTAACGGGAGTTCCTCAAGGGGAAGAAATTCAATGCCCATATACAAAGTGTTGTAATAGACTTTGGTTAAAGAGAGATGATATATATGATCATCTAATATGCCACTATTTTATAGAAGGTTGGGAATCACTCGTTTCTATGGATGTTGACAGTGACATAGACGGTGAATATAACTACAATGATAACATTGATGAGTTGTTACATGATAGATTTAGTGATACTACACAAGTTGATGGACAAAACATGGGGCCCAATGAATGTGAAAAAGAATTTTATAAATTGGTAGATGAGGCAAGCCAAGAACTATACCCTAGGTGTAAAAAATTTACAAGATTATCCTTTATCATCCGTCTTTACTTGTTAAAATGCTTGCTTGGTTGGAGTAATGCGTCATTTACTTCTCTCTTGGAATTATTGAAAGAAGGAATGCCATATTTAAATATTCCTAATTCTTTTGATAAAAAAAAGAATATGGTGAAGAATTTGAGTCTTGACTACCAAAAGATCAATGCATGTCACAATGACTGCATATTGTATCGGAACGGGCATGAGAATGACTCATCTTGGCATGTCTGTAGAACATCCCATTGAATTGAGCATCATGTAGAAGAAGATGATACTACCTCATCTAGAAAGCCTCACAAAGTTGCTGCGAAAATTCTAAGGCATTTTTCTTTCATTCCCAGACTTCAAAGGCTTTTTATGTGCACAAGAACTATCGAAGCTATGTCTTGGCATCATACTGAGCACGTTAAAGACGAGTTGTTAAGGCATCCTGCCGATGGTGAATCTTGGAAAGTATTTGATAATCGACATGAAGATTTTGCAAAGGAGCCTCGTAATGTGAAACTTGGCTTAGCAAGCGAAGGATTCAATCCATTTCAAACTTTGAGCAGTACACATAGTACATGCCTGTTATTCTGATGGTGTATAATCTACCCCCTTGGATGAGCATAAAGCATAATTATTTTATGCTATCTTTACTCATTCCTGGACCACAATCACCATAAAATGATATTGATGTCTTTCTTCAACTATTGATTGAAGAATTAAAAGAATTGTGACTGTCAGGTGTCGAAACATATGATTCCAAAGAAAACAAAATATTCAACATGAGAGCATGTCTTTTGTGGACAATTAATGACTTTTCTGCATATGCTATGTTATCTGGGTGGAGTACAAGGGAAAAATCGGTTTGTCCATGTTGTAATGATGAGACTTCTTCTATCGTTCTGAAGCATAGTCACAAGACTGTTTATATGGATTACCGAAGATTTTTACCCATGAATCATCCATGGAGGCATAACAAAAGATCTTTCAATGGAAAAACTGAACTCAGGTCTCTACCGCAGTTGTTAGAGGGTTTAACGATATTTGATATATTCCAAGAGATAGATAATTCTTTTGGAAAGAAGCAAAGAAAATCAAAGAATGGCATATCAAATTGGAAAAAAGCAGTCAATCTTTTTTTATTTACCATATTGGAAGTACAACATATTTAGACACAACCTTGATATCATGCACATAGAGAATAATATAGTTGATAGCATAATTAGAGCTCTTTTGGATATTCCCAAAAAGACAAAAGATCATGCATCTGCTCGTTTTGACATTAAAGATATGGGTATCAGGAAAAACCTTCAACCAAAAGATACGAAGGATGGTAAAAAACTAAGTTAGCAAAGGCATGCTTCTCAATGACTCCAGCAGAGAAAATAATCTTTTGTAGTGTGTTGAAAGCGGCAAAATTACCAGACGGCAGTGCTTCCAGTATTTCTCGATGTGTGCATGAAATAAAAAAGAAGATTTTTGGTTACAAGACCCATGATGCTCATTTCATGTTACATCACTTGTTGTAAGTACCAATCAAGAGCATACTTCCTGACCATGTTTCCATCGCTCTAGTTCGATTATGTTCATTTTTTTCACCGAATATGTCAGAAAGTAATTAGCCTAGATGAGGTAATTAACTTAGAAGCAGAGATTGCTGAGACATTATGCCAATCAGAGAAGATTTTTCCTCCAAGATTTTTTGACATAATGGTGCACTTGCCTATTCATTTGGCAAATGAAGTGAGGTTAGGTGGTCCAGTTCAATATCGTTGGATGCACCCTATTGAACGATATATGTGCACACTAAAACCGTATTGTTCGTAATAGAAGTCATCCAGAAGGATCCATTTTCGAAGGATATTTGGCGAATGAGTGTATAAATTTTGCTCAAGATATTTGCATGAAGATGTTCAGACAAAATTCAAGAATCCCTCGAAACAATTATGAGTATGTTTTAGATAAGCTGCGAACTCCTAGTTTGTTTCCAAACAAAGGATGTCTTCTTGGTGGAAAAATAAGAGATTTATTTATTTTAGATGAAAAATCAGAAATACAAGGTCATGCATACATCCTAAACAATTGTGATAATATCGAAGTCTACATGAGGTATTTTGTTTGATTCATTATCATTTGTTAGATCTCAATCATAACATTTTACCTTACTACCAAATAAGACTATGAACATTTGATCTCTTCAGAAATCATGAAGAGGTAGTTTATGATAACAATCCACAAAGAACAAAGTGGGAGAAAGCCAAAGACTGTAGTCAATAATTCTCAGAATGGCTTAAAATTTGTGCCATGAAAAAGGATGTGCCTAGTTGGGCAAAAGGATTGGTTAGGGGTCCAAATAGAGTTTCAAAAAGATTTTCAAGTTATATTATCAACGGGTATAAATTCCATATAAGGCACCGTGATGCAAACTGTAAAACCTAAAATAGTGGTGTCACATTAGAGGCATTGACTCCTAGTTCTGCTAGTGTGAAAGATAAGAATCCAATTAAAGCAAAAGTAGCCTACTATGGTAGGATAGTTGATATGTTTGACTTAGATTATTATGGCCAATTTAAAGTAGTTCTATTTAAATGCGAGTGGTATACAGTTGCAAAAGACAACTTTGGTCTTTTGTATGTGTATTTCAATAAAAACTACTACCAAGAAGAACCATTTGTGGTAGTATCTCAAGTAAACCAATGCTTTTATGTGCAAGACCCATATGTGAGTGACAAACACTATGTTATGAAAATAATTCCAAGAGATTTATTTAGGATAAGTGATGACCTTGAGTCTGATTCTCCCATAATATATACAAGAGAGCCATGTGAACCTGAAGTGATTTCAAGTCTTCCAAATGATAATGGTGAAATTAATCTAGTGAGGAATGATCTACGAGCAACCATTATAGATATGGCTCCAAACATGTTTGCTAAACAACTTTGTGAGCAAGACGAGGAAAGTAAATATGAGTACATGGAGGACTTTGATTCTGAAACATCTTGACAAGTTTTCATGTAGTGTTTTTTCGTAGAATCCTAAACGACTCACTTTTCTTAGTTATTTTGCTTATTTAATTACTTTCTTCAGTTGATTATGTTCATTTAATTATTATTTAAATAACATTTTATTCATTAGAATTATTTTGTGTATGTAGAATGGAGAAATGGGAGATCACTAAAAGAAAACGAATACTTACCTTATTGTCTAATTATAGCTTATATTACTTCTCAATTGGTTTGGTGTTGAATTCTGTTGTTTTAATCGGACTTAGGCACAATAAAGAAGAAAATCCGTAGAAAGACTATGTGCAAAAAGCTTCATGCCACTGATTTTATTGATTGACAGAAGGTGAAATTTTTTCAAGGGCAGCTTATAGGTCCAACCAAGGAAGTCGTATCTGACCTCAACCAATTTTTGGGCACAATAGTTAGAAACCCTCGTTTTGTGACTTTGCTATATACTAGTTGGTATGGTGTGCCTAAAAAACTCAAAGAGGACATGTGGAAGTATGCCAATGTATGTAAATATGGCAATATGGATAATTTTTTGTTAATTTATTTGTCACATTATTTGTGCTAATCATTGACATTTTAATGTGTTGTGTTGCATAGCAAAAGTTCGTTCTTCCAATAAGTTTAAGGCCGTGGGTAATGTAGGGATTTTGTTGTGCATAGAAAAAATACAAGGGCAAAATGATAAAGAACCGACCATTAGAGATCCCTGAGGTTCAATTTCGCAAACTAATTCCGTATTGGAGTCTTCCAGCTATCAAGGTAATATTGTCTTTTATTTCTTCCTATGTACCATCAAGCATACTATCATTAGTTCTTCATGTGATTAAACTTGGTGTTTTGAAAAAAGGTGACATGATTTTGAAAGCACAAGAAAACATGTCTTGTAAGAATAATAATATCTCTTCTTCATATTTATATTTAGGCTATCTCTACTAAGAATACTGAAAATATGTCAAAGCAAACGTGTCCTCACTGAATAGGATCCACAAATTTTGGAATAGTGCGTAAACAGCTGGTAATATAACTTATTTTTTTGTGATTTTTCCTTTATATTCATGGTGTAGTTGTTTAGTTAGTATGCTTCATGTAAACTTTTCTCTATGTACTCTAGCGCGATTCTAAGAATACAGTGAAGAACCATCAAGGGCTGAAGTTTTCATAGCAACTCGCACGAGTAAAAAAGAAAAAGAAATTGATGCTAAAACACAAACCACAATTGTGAGTTGTTTGTATTTGTATTTGGATTTGTACAATATGAATTCTAAAGTGATTTCTATTTATATTAAGTTAATGCAACTTTGTATTTTATTGGTTGTTGTATTTTGATAGACTGAACTTCAAAACTGCTTAGAGGCAGGGGAAAATGATGAGGATGTATTTGTAGGAGTGCTAGGAAAAGACCAACCAGGTCAAGTTCGTTGTTATAGGACTTCGATTACAAGAAGCTCTCTTAACAAGGATGAGGATATTTGCCACATAAAAGTTGAATACAACACTAAGGACTCATCATTAGAGAAGAAGATGGAAGGAGTATGTGGTTTATTAAAGGTATTGGTGTACCAATTCAACCCTGGAATGAGTGATGAAGAGGTAGCAGCCTTAGTGCAAGCTGCCCAAAATTCTCCTTTGGATGCCTCAAGTAGCAAACCAAGAAATACTCCTGGCTCCTCCAAATCAACTCACATTCCACCTAAAGATGATGTAAGTAACTATCTTTTCCATGTTATTATCATAGAAAGATACTGATAAAAAAAATAGTAGTCACTGCCTTGTTGCTCCGAATTATAGAATTTCATTTTCCATGTTGAATTTTCTGTTTGTAGTTCATGCTACTATTGCTGGCTGAATATGCATTATTAAAATATCATTTGTTTTTGTAAATAAAAATGTGTTTGATTAGTCTGAAAATGCATCCATAATTCCATAAGCACCGTAACTATTTCATATTGGATGAATACTTTAATTAATTTGAAGGAAAACATCATGAGAATCAAATCAAACAGTGTGGTTTTTGTTTAGAAGCAAATGTTACCAACCAAATAGATGTATCTTTTTGAATCACAACTTTTTCATACTTTGTTCATATTTTTTCTTAGACTTTGTCTTTTCCCAAGTGACAACTATTTTAGTGTTTTGTTTGAGCAATGTAGACACTATAACCAGATTATATTCCTTAATTTAATTAATAAATAAACTCTTAGTGGAAGTTATTATTGATTTAATGTTGATTGACTCACTTATTACGAATGGGAGTAAACCGGAGAATGTGACTCCAACATACAACATTGTAGGTTTTAATTGGAGTAATGCATGACTTATATATATAGTTTCCATTGATACATGCCCTCTCATTTTTTGGTAAAATATACGATGTACAAACATAACAATATTTAAAATTATGCAGGGCAGTGGTGAAAACAATTTCGCTCACAATGGATGATCAGTAATCGTGAAGTTTCATATTTTGTAATGAAGTATATATACAAGAAGTAGATAATGCAATAGTTGTTGAAATTCTAATTCATGTATTAGAAATTCATGGGTAGTTGTTATGACTTTAAGTTTTGGTATTTTGTTAAAGCATGTTATGTGATCACACACACTTTTTTTTGTGATAACTTTATGAAGGTCAAATTAGTTGATTTAAAATTACTGGCCATTGACTAAATTTAAAATCATCTATGAATTTTTATAAGATTTTTTACGAAGATTAAAAAGAATAATAATAGGTTACTGACCGAACTTATAGCCACACTTTAAAAGAGTGGCTATATTATACAGTAGTTATCAACAGCCACGCTTTAAAAGCATGGCCATATTTCTCTCTATTGGCACGCTACTAAAGCGTGGCCATATCTCCCTTTATTGCCACGCTTTTAAAGTGTGGCCATATCTTTCTCTATTGCCACGCTTTTAAAGCGTGTCATTATCTATCTCTATTGGCACACTTTTAAAGCGTGGCCATATCTCTCTCTATTGGCACGCTTTAAAAGCGTGGCCATATCTCTCACATATGGCCACACTTTTAAGCGTGGCAATCTATAAAAAATGTGGCAAAAAAGCGTGATGATAGGTCACCAACAGCATGGCGATAGAGCAACTGCCTCGCTTGCAGATGTGACCCTTTCAAAAGCGTGGCGGTAGCTCAAAATGCATGGCAAAAAGCTATTGCCATGCTTTTTTTAGCTTTTTGCCACGCTTTAAAAGCGTGGCAATAGAGGTGTTTTCTTGTAGTGTTAAAAACTAATTTTTATAAGCTACTTTTGAAAAGTAAAAATTATACCAAACTATGCCTAAGTGCTTTCAAAAGCACCCCTAATTTTTAAAAAATGCAAACACAAGCTTAATTTACCAAACACAAAATAAGGTGCTTGCGAGCAATGTTCTGAGAACCAAACCAAACTGGTTGATTCGATTGGATTAATTGAAAACAGTCTCTATGTGCAGTTCGGTTTATGTAAAAAATCTATTTGAAATTAATTAGTAAAAAAACCGGTGCAATCGACGATAAACCGGTAGACCTTTTGAACCACTGTGACTTTTCTAGTTTGAATGATTTCTGAAAAAAAAATATCTAAAACACAAAGAAGATGGATTCAACACATAGAAAAGTGGAAGGATAAATAAAGTGAAAGAAAAGGCAGAGAAGAGAAAAGATGGAGCTGCACAAAAAGAGGAAACATGAGAGGTTGATCAGTGTTAAGAGAAGGAAGAGAAGTTATGTTTTTTTTTTTTTTTTGAGGGAGAAGTTATGATAATTATATTAAGGGTGAAGAGGAGAAAAAGCAACGCAGGAAACAATAAAGCTCTACATTCAAGTCATAACTCTAACCAAGTCCAACCAAGTATTTCAAATTCATGTGCGCCTGCCATCGCTTCTTCTTCTTCTTCTTCATTATCTTTCTCTTTTGTTATCATCATCACCAACAACACCACCACCTCATTCTCCTTCTTTTCTCAGTTGAATTTCTTACTTTCCTTCCTTTTTTCTTTTCCATCATCATCATCATCATTATCGTTATCGCTATCTTCATCTTCTTCTTATATATATCATCATTATTGTTATTATTGAATTTTTGCCATGTTGATGATGTTGTCTGATCCAAATTAATTTTGGATGTGTTTTTGTTCACGATTCAGTCTTATTTGTGTGCTTATTTACGAACTGAGTTTATGTGTTGCAATCATTACGTAATTTTGGTTCATTTCTGAGTTAATTATGTCGCAATCATTATATAATTTCAGTTTATTTCTGAGTGAATTAAGATGCATTTGGACTCGTTGTCCTGCACAATTCAAAATTCTTTCTCCTCTTCCTCCTCATCTTCTACTGCTTCTTCTTCTTCTTCTTCTTTTTCATCTTTTTTTCTTCATCTTTTCCTTATTTTTTTATTTTCTTATAGTTCTTCTTGTTTCACTCTCTTAGGAGGAATAAAAAACCAAGAAAAAAAGAAAAAATATCAAATAAAAAATAAGAAAAACATATTAATGATGTTGTCTGATCTAAAATTAATTTTGGATGTGTTTTTGTTCATGATTCAGTCTTGTTTGTGTGCTTGTTTTCGAACTGAGTTTATGTGTCGTAATCATTATGTAATTTTGGTTCATTTCTGAGTTAATTGTGTCGCAGTCCATTATATAATTTTGGTTCATTTCTGAGTGAATTAAAGTACATTTGGACTCGTTGTCTAGCACTATTTAAAACTCTTTCTCCTCTTCCTCCTCATCTTCTATTGCTTCTTCTTTTTCTTTTTTTATCTTTTTCTTCATCTTCTCCTTCTTGTTTTATTTTCTTAAAATTCTTCTTGATTTACTCTCTTGAGAGGAATAAAATCAAGAAAAAAAGAAGAAAATATCAAACAAAAAAGAAGAAGAAACATGTTAATGATATTGTCTGATTCAAAACTGATTTTAGATGTGTTTTTGTTCATGATTCAGTCTTGTTTGTGTGCTTATTTTTGTATTGAGTTTATGTGTCGCAATCATTATGTAATTTTGGTTTATTTCTGAGTTAATTGTGTCGCAATCTATTATGTAATTTTGGTTCATGTCTGAGTGAATTAAGGTGCATTCTCATTGTCCTACACAATTCAAAACTCTTTCTCCTCACCTTCTACTGCAATAACAGCAATAACAACAGCAACAAAAGAATGACGTTAATGAGAAAACATGTGAAGAAGAAGGGGGAGGAACGTAAAGAAGAAGAAGAAGAAGAAGAAGAAGAAGAAGAAGAAGAAGAAGAAGAAGAAGAAGAAGAAGAAGAAGAAGAAGATGACGGCGATGATAACATAAAGCCCCGTACGTGAACATAAAGACTTGGTTGGAAGAATGATGTGTGCGCGTGTAATCACACTTTTTTTAATGAGAGTGGTTTTTGTTGGTGTTGGGTCTACTTGATTAGACTTGAATGACAATATTACTTGGATGTATAGCAGATTTGTGATGAAAAGGTGAGAGAGATAGGCAGATGTTGAGACTTGAGAGCAAGGTACTGAAAACCGGACCAGACCGGTTGGTTCAACTGGATTTACCGAGAATCGGTTATTTGGCCGGTCCGGTCCACTCCCAAAACCGTCCTGCACCCGGCGAAAAAATCGGTTGAACCAGTGGTTAAACACCGAACCGGACAAACCGGTCGGGTTTTGACAAGCACCAGTTTTTTTCCCACAAGCCACCAAACGACGTCGTTTTGACGCTGGAGAAAAAAAAAGGCTGAAGTAAAAATGCCGAATCAATATCACCTTCCTCCAACCCTAATTGCCTGCTTCGAAGACATTCACCAGTCACCTCCTAATCCTAATCTCCTCTTCGACCTTCCTCCAACAAATGCCACCGTCAACGCCATCATCTACACCGGATCGAAGTGTCACCGTCGCGGGTCATGGCAACTATGAGAGGCGTCCTTGTCCTGAACTCTAAAGTCTGAAGCTTTTGAAGTTGGCGTCGTCTGGTCGTCGGCTTGTGGTCCTGGTCGCGGCTCCTATCAACGTCGTCGTTGGGCATCTGGTCGACGTCTGTGCTCTCCCGTGGTGAGTACTTTAACCTTTTTGTTTGTCAATTAATTTTGTTTATTTGGTGAATTAACTGTATGAATTTGGTTCTTGGATTCTTAAGTTCTTGTGTTTTTTGTTTTTTTTAATTAATTTTTTATTCATTGAGGAATTTAGGGCAAATGCAGAGTCCAAAACTTAGATGCAGAGTTCTTCAGTTCTTCTTCTTCTGAGTTCTTGTTCTATTTTTTATTTTATTTTTTTAATTTGTTAATTCTGAATAAATTTGATATAAGTTTATTCATTGAGGAATTTAGGACAAATGCAAAGTTCATAACTCAGATGCAGAGTTCTTCAGTTCTTCTTCTGAGTTCTTGTTCTGCTTTATATATTTTTTTAATTTGTTAATTCTGAATAAATTTGATATAAGTTTATTCATTGAGGAATTTAGGGCAAATGCAGAGTTCATAACTCAGATGCAGAGTTCTTCAGTTCTTCTTCTTTTGAGTTCTTGTTCTGCTTTTTTTTTTAATTTGTTAATTCTGAATAAATTTGATATAAGTTCAATTTTGAGACTCTGAATCTTGAATTTTGGTATATTGAATTTTGCTATGTAAGTTCAATTTTGTTATATTGAATTCTGCATTTCTGCTATATTGAATGGATGAATTGCTTAATTTAATTATGTTGAATGTGGTATGAATTGATATACATGTATTGCTGGATTTAATTATGAATTGAATTCTGAATTTAATTGGATGAATTGCTGGATTTAATTTGGTGAATTAACTAGATGAATTGCTAAATTTAATTATGAATTGAATTCTGAATTGCTGTCATTCTGAATTTAGATGGAACAACCACAAAATGATCAGCAACCACAACAAAATGTTGTCCAAGAATCTCAAGCAGGTTCCTCTCAAGGAAAATCTGATGAGTAGTGTCTTTGTTTAGTTGAATTATTGTTTGTTCAATGTTGTTTCTTTTGGTTGTAAAATATTTTATGTTTGTCATTTATGTGCGTTTTGATTTTCTTTAGTTATAAATTTTGATATTTGAAGTTGTTTATGAACCTTTAATGATAAATTATTTATATCTCATTTTGTGAAATTGTTAAATTTTGAATTTTATTAGTTTAGAAATTATTGAATTTAAATATTTAAAATTATATATTAAATTTTTTATAATTTTATTCTATATTTAATTAAATCGGTTCAACTACAGTTCAACTCCGATTGAACTATTGAACTATTGAACTAGTCACTTGATCGGTTCGATGACCGGTCCGGTTCTCACAACCTTGCTTGAGAGAGAGAAGAGAAGTTATGTTAAATTGTTAATTATTAGGGTAAATTTAGGTTTAAAATAAAATTAGACTAAGGGCCCAATTTTTTTTTATATTTGGTTTATTGCTAAAGGCCCAAAAACACTTAATTATCACTTATTATTGTGTGTATGTTTTGTTTTCACATCAAATGTTATCATATTTTTGTTTGTTGGTAGACATGTTATTAACATTTAATTGTGATAGTAATTAATGATAATTATTTTTTAAAATAAAAAATTAATAATAATTTTATTTTATATTTAAATAAACCAGTTTAATCATGGTTTAATTCTGATTGAATCATTAAACTATTAAACTAGTTATTCGATTGATTTTTTGACCGATTCAGTAATTTTCGCAATCTTATTTGTGAGTACAAGTACCTTTTCAAAAAATTTTACCAAATTAAGTCTTAACATAACCATTGAATAAATCCAAAGAAAAAGGGATAGCTTTTTGACGAATTTATATTATCACTACCCTTACTCTAGATCTGACGGAAATGTTTGGATCGGATGATAATTATTATTAAAAATAATATAAAATGATTCGGATTTAGTCGCACAAAAAAGTATAATGAAAATTAGATACAGATTATATATATTGCACTCTCTCTTTAGTTTGTTCTATTTTTTACTTACCTAGATTTATGCAACAAAGCTCCAAAAATTTCCTACAAAGTCAGAAAACTAATGGCTAGTTTGAGTTTAATTTAAAAGTATGTTTGATTCAAATACTCCATTTTTCAGGAGTTACTAAACATGCATCAAATATAATAAAATCCATATACATCTGCAATTAATTAGATAATAAACTAGTAGACATGATATGCTTTGCAAATCACAACGGTTTTGAATCACAAACCTTTGTTTTCCTTGACAAATGAAATACATACATACATATATATACCCCTCTTTCAAAATTAACTTATGAAGTGATACTCCAAAATAATTGATTTTATTTAGTATCTCAAGAAAAAAAAAAGACTAATTCAAACTTGCTTAAGAATTTAGAAATGGTAGAAAATTTTGTGTAATGCCCAAAAGTGCATGGGGGAGTTGAAAAAATTCACTGAGGGCAGATTATGAATACACAATTGTGCAGGGTGAATTCACATTTTAAATTTTGATTTTGGTGAATATGATAAAGGCGTATTCAATTTTTCTTTTCCAATTTTTATGAATACACACAATTGTGCAGGCTGCATTCCAGTTTTAATTTATCTCGCTTTAAATTAAAAAATAGTGGGAGCAAATTTACAAAGCTAATAGAGGAGTGTTATGAGGTCCGTAAATTTTGTGATTTGTAGCCATCAATTAGTTATTATTGGTGTTTTAATAGTGTGAGATTTCATCCAATAATGTGAGATTATTCACTTTATTTTTTAGTTAAATACTCACCAAATTTTAATAAAAGTACTTGCCCCTAAACTTTCTCCAAAGCTAATTATCTGCAAAAGCAAAAACGTTGTTAAAAGATAAAATACATCATTTAGTTAAAAGGGTACATGTTAAGGAAGTAAAAAGGAAAGTTCTATTAAAAATTTAATTTTTTTTTCATATGTTCATTATGCTTTAAAAGCTATCAAGCACGGACACTTCTCTGAATTGTCATGTCTGCGTGTCGGACATATTTTGGATACGACACTCACCGACACTCGTCCGACACGCGTGTCTGCTGTGTCCAAACCGTGTCTTAATAAAAAATAAAAATTTTTTTACCGGACACGCTTGGACACACCTAAATACTATCACGTGTCAGCGTGTCCAATTTTATTCTTAACATATATATTTGAAATTAATTTATATATAGTATATATTGATTATTTATTAAAACAAAAATTATTTTAAATACTTGATATAATTAAAATAATATATTTAAAATAGTTAAAAAATTAATTTATATTTTAGTATTAATAAAATATCAAAATACCATTATGATTTATCTAAAAAATACTTTATATTTTATATGTATGGGTGTCCCGTGTTTTATAAGATTTTAAAATTCGCGTGTCAGTGTATCCCGTATCGTATCGTGTCCTGTGTCGGTGTCAGTATCTATGCATCATAGTTTAAAAGTATTAAGTACATAAAGAAAATCAGAACTTGTTATTTTTAGTATTCTTAACAAGCATCTTAAAGTTACATTTTATCTAATTCATATGGTGTATAAGTTTTTTGTCCATGAAAGATAATAGAATTTCTCATTTTTTTTTTATATATTGTATATATTCTTGGTCTCGCACCTCCTATTTATAACTTTTCTGGATCCGTTTATGAGTGGGTTGTAAAAATTGGAGGTGAATGAGGATGCCATTGGTGCACACAAAAGTCAACAACCAAAATAAAGAAAGCTCTTCATCTTTCACCTCTGTAAATTTCTTGTTCGTTTGTTTTTCTTTGTTGTTATTGTTTTTGTCTAAGAGTGAAAAGAGGGGTTGTTGATGTCTTGATGATGTCTGTGTTGGTGAATGGTGGAGATGCTAATGCAAAAAGAAAAAGATAAAATGAATTTCTTAAATAATGATGTCGTTTTTCTGGCCATTTTAACAGTTTTTTTTTTTTTTTATGCTTACCTATGAAAAGAAAAAAGTGAAAAAAAAGAAAGAAAAGTTAATTGGCTTGGTTTCTATGTAAATATATAAATTGAAGTACATTTATAGCAAAGATGAAGTCATTTTACATATTTTTCTACATTTGAATTAATATTTTTAGCTATAAGATCAAATGTATGATTGATTGTTTTTTGAATCAGAAGTGATACAAATCTTCTAATTTTAATTCAAAATCTCTTAAATCTTTTTTATTAAATCAATTTTTAGAATAATATCATCAAACTTCTTTTTATACCTATAAAAAAATGTCTAAATAATCTGTCTCACAAAAAAAAAACATAAAAACTATATTTTCAAATAAGAATTAAACCCTTTTAAATAACATAAAACTAAGCCTAAAATAAATTAATATTTTTTAATTTTCCAAAGCAATCTTTCACCCAACACCTATTTAAATTGCGAATAAAACAATCAAAAGCTGTTAACTCACTAAGAGGCCATTTTAATAATTTGGAGATGGAAGTTATTAGAGAGATCAGTTTAAGAGTTCGAATTGAGTTAAACAACTGAAATTTGGGACACGAGTAAAAATGTAAATAGATATTAAATATGTTTTGTTAATAATTGTACAAAAAGTTTATCCAACGTACCAACTAACTTTCTGTTGGTTTTACTTTCTCTTTTTTAGTTACTTAGGTTTATATTATTTTAAATTTATTTAATTTATCTTAGTGGCATACTCATGATTGATTATTTTAGGTCATATATATATGCGGCTTACGTATATGTAAAGATCCTCCCTGATATTCTGCCTCATCTGCTTTCGGGCAAAATAAACATAAAAGATAGTATGATTCCATGAGTGGTGACCCATAGGCTAATCATGTTAAAATTCTCGTGGTTTTGGTCCTGCTTTGAAGAATAATATATGATATATATGCTTTTCTATCTTTTTATTACTTTCTAATGTATCTGTAGAGATAGGATCAAATAATAACGATATCAATTTATTTAAATAAATTGTTTTTGAATATTTTTTAGTGTAACTTTTACAAACCCAGGCCAATTATTGGTTTTGAAGATTACATGTTATTGATTATCTCTATAAATTTTTATGTTAATCCAAAATCATTTGTTATATCTTTAATATACTTGAAAATCAATGAATATATATGTTCAAAATATATATAAATAATAAAAGGTTTGTGGTTTTTGGGAGGCGATAATAAAGAGGGGAAGGAGACAACGACAGGAGAATTTTTCAGTTACTAGGAGAGAGAAAAGGGAACTAGCAGCTGTCGAAAGAAGAGAAATGGATCAAATCTTATGTTCTTTTTTTTTTTTTTAATTTTGGGGTCCAAAGAATATCGTTTTGGTCCTAGTCTAAAAATTTATAGGAGGGTGCTGATTTAGTTTATTTTTATTGTTTTCTAATCGATTTTTCGGTTCACCACACCAGTTTTTGAATAAGATGATTTAACTTGAGGACCGAATAAATTGATCAACTAGTTCGATTCAGATTTTAAATTTATAGTTGAAACTAGTATTTTTGTCCGTAATAATATAACAAAAATATAAATTTTTTAAAATTATGTTGATTTTATTTTAATATTATAGATTATAACAAAAAAATTAAATATTTATAGAATCAAACTACTTTTACAAAATAGTCACCAAAAAATTATTTTTACAAAAAGATCATATAAAAAAAGAGTTTTTATCAATTAAATTATATATAATAAATATTTGAAGAAATAGAAATAAAAATATAGATTAAAAAGATAAACAGTAAAAATTTTAAAATTAAATAAAAAAATAAAAAATATACATATAATAATAAAATATTTATCTAAATAATATTATAAAATTATTTTTTAATTATATTTAATTATAAATTTAATATATTTTTTATAATTTTGTGAATCTATTTAAATTATGTTATTTTATTAATTTTATTTTTTGTAGAATAGAAATATAGAAAGAGATAGAGAATAAGAGAGAAAAGAGAGAGAAAGCTAAAAAAAGGAGAGAGTGAATTTGTTAATTTTGAAAAAAAAATTATTGTAATTGTAATGAAAAATACCTCGTAACATGTTTTAATTTATCAAATTAGTAATATAAAATATAATAAGTTATATATAGAGTGAAAAAGATAGGGAGAAATAGAGAAAGAGAGAAAGAGATAGATAAGATGATGTAGAAAGAAAATTTATTAATTTTGGAGAAAATATTTTATCTTAATTTTAATAATTGAGTGTCATGTGACATATTTTAGTTATTAAATTAGTAATATAACACAGCTATATTTTAATTTTAATTTTAATTTTAATTTTAATTTTAATATTTTAATTTTAATTACAATTAGAGAATATTATGTTATATATTTTGATTGTTAAATTTATAATTAGTTGTTGATAATGCTATATAAAAGAGATAGAATGAGTATAAGAATAAGAGAAATAGAGTGGGTAAAGGAATGACAGAGATAGAGAAAGAAAGAGAGGAAGGAAGAGAGAACTTTTTAATTTTAGAGGAAAAATTTTGATTTTAATTGAAATGAGGGAGTGACACGTGGCATATTTAGTTCTAAAATTAATAATATACTAGTATTTTTACCCATAATAACATTACGAAAATATAAATCTTTTAAAATTACGTTAGTTTTTTTTAACATTATAGATTATGGCACAAAAGACTAATAGAATCAAACTACTTTTAGAAAAAAGTCACAGGGGACAAAAGTCTCTGTCAGATAAGAAAATTAGGGTCTCCATAAATAAAAAAATCAAATAATAAGATTTTTAGTTATTGTTTTCATATGAAAGAGTTTAACTTTTTACTAATAATTAATTTTGACTTTGTTATCCAAAATTTGAAGAATTTAACGTATATATTTTTATATTTGATTAAGTGTTAAGTTTGTTGTACAAATATAAATAATTAATTTTTATATTTGCTATTCAAAACTAATATTTTTTCTCTATGTATATAACAATATAATTAGATATTAACATAAAAAAATTTATATTGATAATTATAAAATTAACTCAAAATTTTTTTTAAACAATTGAATATTGATTCTAACTTTTAATCACAACATTAGTATTTTCTACAAATTATATGTAATGATAAATATTTGA
Organism: Arachis hypogaea; assembly: GCF_003086295.3. Classification (NCBI taxonomy): domain Eukaryota; kingdom Viridiplantae; phylum Streptophyta; class Magnoliopsida; order Fabales; family Fabaceae; genus Arachis; species Arachis hypogaea. Next base: position 27,974,918 of record NC_092049.1, read on the forward strand.
AGGAAGAGAAGTAAAAATATAGATTAAAAAGATAAGCAGTAAAAATTTAAAACTAAATAAAAAATATGCATACGATAATAATAATATTTTTTGTTTAAATTATATTATTTGGTTAATTTTATTTTTTGTAGAACAGAAATGTATAAAAAAAATAGAAAATAAGAAAAAAAGAGAGAGAAAAAGAAAGGAGAAGAATGAGAGAGGGAGATTGCTAATTTTGAAAGAAAAATTTATTTTAATTGTAATGAAAAAATATTTGGTGACATATTTTGATTTGTTAATTAAATTACTAATATAAAATATAAATAATAAATTATATATAGAGTGAGAAAGGTAGAGAACGATAGAAAAAGAGAGAGAGATAGATAAGAGAATACAGAAAGAGAATTTATAAATTTTAGAGAGAAATATTTCCTCTCAATTTTAATAAGACAGTGTCATATGACACATTTTAGTTATTAAATTAGTTATTAATATATATAATACATAATATATAATATAACTATATTTTAATTTTACTTTTAATATTTTAATTTTAATTTTAATTTAATTTGAATGCAATTAGAGAATGTCATGTTGCACATTTTGATTTTTAAATTTGTAATTAGTCATTGATAATGATATATAAAAGAGATAGAGTTGGTGAATGAGAGATAGAGAAGAGAGAAAGAGGATGAGAGAAGTCTTTAATTTTGGAGTAAAAGATTTGATTTCAATTGCAATGAGAGAGTGATATATGGTACATTTTGGTTGTAATATTATTACATTAGTAATATATAATAGATATAATATAATAAACTAGTGTTTTGCCTGTAATATAATTTGAAACTACGTCAGCTTTGTCATGATATTATAGATTATGGTAAAAAAGATTTATAGAATCAAACTACTTTTATAAAAAAAGTAGTAGGGAACAAAGGTTCCTGTTAGTTAAGAAGACCAAGGTATCCGAAGATAAAAAAATTATATAATAAGCTTTTTAGTTATTATTTTTATATGAAAGAGTTTAATTTTTTACTAATAATTAATTTTAACATTTATTATCTAAAACTGAAAGAATTTAATGTGTATACTTTTATATTTTGATTAAATTTTAAATCTGTTATACAAATAAAAATAATTATTTTTTATACTTATTATTTAAAAATAATATTATATATATATTAGTATTAAAAATTTTATATTGATAGTTATAAATTAACTCAAAATTATTTTTCTTAAAATAATTGAATCTTGATTCTAATTATTAATCACAATACTAGTATTCTTTTCAAATTATATGTAATAAATATTTGAAAAAAGAGAAGTAAAAATATAAATTAGAAAGATAAGCGATGAAAATTTAAAATTAAATAAAAAACTAAAAATATATTCATATAATAATAATAATAATAATAATAATAATAATAATAATAATATAATATATCTTTTGTGAATAATATTATTGGATTCTTTTTTAATTATATTATTTTATTAATTTTATTTTTTGTAGAATAGAAAGATAGAGAGAAGATAGAGAATGAGAGAAAAAAGATAGAAAGAAGAAGAAGAGATAGAGAAGAAGAAGAGATGGACTATGTTAATTTTAGAAGAAAATATTATATTTTAATTGTAATAAAAGAATATTTTATGACATATTTTTGGTTTGTCAAATTAGTAATATAAAATATAAATTATAAATTATATATAGAGTGAAAAGAATAGAGAAAAATAGAGAAGGAGAGAGATGTAAATAAGAGGATTGAGAAATAGAATTTATTAATTTTAGAGAGAAATATTTTACCTTAATTTTAATAAAAAATATTATGTGATACATTGATACAAAGAAGGGCAAAACAGTTGCAACTGAGAGCTCATCTCATATGCCAATGGAGAGGATGAAAAGAGGATGTCGCACCATAACTGAATTGGTTAGAGAAAATTATCAAAAGGCATGAGAAAGTGGGAGACAATGGCAGAGTACATTGTGAGTACCTCTCTCTCTGTTAATTCTACTCTTCCCTGGACTTATCTTTTTTATGAATCTCTTCCCTTATTTTCTATGTTCTTGGCTTGCAAGTGATCTCTCAAGGCCATTTGATTGACACCCTTCTTTTTCCTCGATCTTTTTTTATGTTGGACTATACTATATACTTTTTCTCACCTATATACATGTTGCTTGAGTAGATAATTTTTCATTCTCCTTACCTCAGTTCGTAACATACATTTCAGTTGTTAAATTAATAATATAATATAACTATACCTCAATTTGAATTTGAATTTTAATTGCAATTAGAAGATGTCATGTACATTTTGATTGTCAAATGATATATAAAATAGATAGAGTAGGTGAAGAAATGAGAGAGATAGAGAAAGAATCAAAGGGAGAGAAGAGGAAATAACTCTTTAATTTTGGAAGAAAAAGTTTGATTTCAATTGCAATGAGAGAGTGACATGTGGTATATTTTAGTTGTAAAATTAGTAATATACTAGTATTTTTACCTATAATAACATTACGGGAATATAAATATTTTAAAACTACGTCGGTTTGCTTTGTCCTGACATTATAGATTATGACACAGAAGATTTATAGAAATAAACTATTACAAAAAAGTTGTAGGGACAAAAGTTCCCGTCGACTAAGAAGACCAGGGTCTCCGTAAATAAAAAATCAAATAATAAAAGTTTTAGTTATTATTTTCATGTGAAAGAGGTTAACTTTTTACTAACAATGAAATTTTAACATTCATTATCTAAAATTTGAAAGAATTTAATGTGTATATATTTACATTTGATTAGGTATTAAGTCTGTTGCACAAATAAAAATAATTAATTTTTATGCTTACTATTTAAAAATAATATATCCCTCTCTCTATGTATATAAAAATATAATTAGATATTAGAATAAAAAATTTTATATTGATAGTTATGAAATTAACTTAAAATAATATTTTTTACAGAATTGAATCTTGATTCTAACTTTTAATCACAATATTAGTATTTTTTTTAAATTATATGTAATAAATATTTAAAAGAAGATAAGTAAAAATATAGATTAGAAAGATAAGTAATAAAAATTTAAAACTAAATAAAAAATATAATAATAATAATAATAATAATAATAATAATAATAATAATAATAATAATTTTATTTGAATTATATTATTTTGTTAATTTTATTCTTTTATAGAACAGAAGGATAAAAAAATAGAAAATGAGAGAAAAAAGAGAGAAAGATAAAGAAGAAGAATGAGAAGAGAAGAAGCTTGTTAATTTTGGAAGAAAAAATTTTATTTTTATTGTAATGACACATTTTAATTTGTCAAATTACTAATATAAAATATAAAATATAAATTATACATAAAGTAGAAAGGGTAGAGAGAAATAGAAAAAAAGAGAGAGGTAGATAAGAGAACGTAGGAAGGGATTTTATTAATTTTAGAGGAAAATATTTCCTCTAAATTTTAATAAAAAAATGTCATGTGACATATTTTGATTATTAAATTAGTTATTGGTCCGACCATTACATATCCTATGTCATAAATCGGCTTTATCACTCATAACTCGCCATTATTCACATCTATTACCCAGATATTTGGCGTTATAAGTCGGCATTTTAGTCACTACTCGGCAATTTACGTCATTAATCGGCGTTACAGTTACTAATCAACAATCAATATCATTTATTAAAAAGTAACGTTACAAATCAGCTTAACGGACTGCTTCACAAAAATGAAACGTCCAAACCCTTATTATTGCTCTTTAATACAGGCAATAAAGCAGGAACATGACCGATTTACACACTATCACCTATAAAAGGTATGATCTTCTATCCTGAAGACACATTGAATTCTCAATACTAACTTAAGCTTCGGAGTGCCTTTGCAGGTACACTCCCCCCTGTCTCTTGCTCAAAGCTCTACGCGATTGGACACCCTCTTGGAGTAAAGCTCGGACTATCATAAGGCTTGAAGGTCGGCACCGAAAGCCATAGCTCGGCGTCGACTCCCAGAGACTGAGCTCTCCCTCCAGGTATCCATACAAGAACAATTGGCGCCCACCGTGGGGCCGAAAATATAAACCTCTCTCTCTATATCATCGGCCTCGAGGTTCCCGTTTTGAAAGTCATGGAGGAACAACCTCCACCCTCGCCATCCGAACTGCTCCGGATGGTGACTAAGTTGCGACAAGCCATGGTTGAGGAGAACCAAAGAATGGCAAATCAAATTGCCAACTTGAATAACACTCGAACCGAAAACAATGACCGACAAGAACGGACGGAAGAAGCCGAGCAGCAGTCAGGGCCAACACATGTCTCAGACACTGCTCGACAAGAAGAGGAACAGCCCCAACACAATGAGGAAGCTCAGAAAAACACATAAAATGACGATCGGGAAAGCTCCCCCGGACCATTCACGGCGGAAGTAATGAACTTCGTGCTACCCCGAAGGTTTACTCTACCAACCACCCTAACTCCCTATGATGGGTTAGGTGACCCGAAGAAATACATCAAAAAGTTCACCTCCATAATGATAGTAAACGGTGCATCTGATAAAGTTTTATGTCGTTGTTTTCCATCTTATTTAGACGGTCCTGCACTTGATTGGTTTTGTTCTTTGCCTGCAGGTTCTATTTCTCGATTCCGAGACATATCAAAACCCTTTGAGGAGCACTTCGCTGGATCCGCCATCTACCTTCACGACTCCGACTACCTGAACATAGTCAAGCAAGGCCAGCACGAAAGCCTCAAGGACTACATGACGCGCTTCACAAAGATAGCCATAAACATACCCGATCTCCACCCCGAGGTAGAACTACACGCCATAAAAAGTGGATTAAGACCAGGAAAGTTCCAGGAAACTATTGTTGTGGCCAAACCAAAATCTATGGCCGAATTCCGTGAAAAAGCTAAAGGACAGATTGACATCGAAGAGCTCCGACAAGCTCGGAAAATAGAAAAGCCTCATTATAAAGATGACAACAAGCCACGGGACAGCAAGAAGAATTTCAAACCAATCCCACGATATGAAACCTACACCAAGTTCAACACCAAGCGCGATGACATCATCAAGGAGATCTTGAATTCGAAGTTAATCAAGCGACCACGAAAAGCTGGCAATTACCCAGATTCAAAAGGCACTGACCGATCAAAGTACTGCTCTTTCCACCAGAAGCACGGACACAATACTGATGACTGCGTCATCGCCAAAGACCTGTTGGAGCGATTAGCTCGGCAAGGTCATCTGGACAAATTCATCAGCGGCCACATGCAGCGGCGAGCACCTCCTCCAGGAGACCAAAGCTCGGCTACGCAACATAACCGAGATAGACCGACCAAACAATAACCATCCTGAACTACCAACACGTACAATTAACTGTATTTCCGGAGGTTTTGCAGGTGGAGGAGCCACAAGTTCAGCAAGGAAAAGATCTTACCGAGCTATCCTTTCCATCAACGCCGATCAAAGTCAACAACAGTCGCCGCCTACATCTCCACAGATAATATTCCATACAGCCGATCATGATAACAGCGTAGCAAATCTGGATGATCCAGTCGTAATCTCCCTACAGCTCGGAGATCTCCTAATTAAAAAGGTGTTGCTCGACCCAGGCAGCGGCGCCGACGTTCTCTTTTACTCGACTTTCCAGAAAATGAAACTGAGCGATAACATCATCCGACCTTCCACTGGTGACTTGGTAGGATTCTCAGGTGAGCGAGTCCCGGTTATGGGCTCTGTGTGGTTACAAACCACACTCGGTAAGTTCCCTTTGTCAAAAACTTCAGACATTCAATACTTAGTTGTTGATTGCTTCAGTCCCTATAATATTATACTTGGCCAACCTTTCTTAAATAGGTTCGGCGCTATAGTATCTACAATTCATCTTTGCGTTAAGTTCCCTTTGCAGGACAACACAATTGCAACCATTCATAGTGATACCCGAGAGGCCAGGGAGTGCTACAACAATAGTCTCAAAAGACCCCACCGTAACACAAAAGCTCAGGTCCACAATATTGGCAACACAAACAACCAACACATGCTGGCCGACCTTGATCCTAGAGCAGGAACACTGGAAAGACCGACTCCAACAGAAGACCTAGACAAAATCTACTTCACAGAAAGCACGGATAAGTTCACATACGTCGGCTCAACATTATCTTCAGACGAAAAATCTTCATTCCGAGCATTCTTACAACAAAACGCCGACCTATTCGCGTGGACCCCAGCTGATATGCCAGGCATCAATCCATCCATCATATCACACAAGTTAGCACTAGATCCATCTATCCGACCTGTAGCACAGAAAAAGAGAAATCTTGGGCACGACCGAAAGCAAGCTTCCCTAGAAGAAACCAAGAAGCTCATCAACGCGGGTTTCATCCGAGAAATCAGATTCACAACATGGCTGGCAAACGTCATCATGGTTAATAAACATAACGGTAAATGGCGCATGCGTGTTGATTTCACCGATCTCAACAAAGCATGCCCCAAAGATTCCTACCCTTTGTCCTCTATTGATTGTTTAGTTGATAATGCCTCTGGTTTTGAAAAGCTCAGCTTCATGGATGCCTATTCTGGTTATAACCAGATCCAAATGCACCCATCCGACCAAAATAAGACGGCCTTTATTACTGAATATGGAAACTATTGTTATAAAGTCATGCCATTTGGCCTTAAGAATGTAGGTGCGACATATCAGCGTCTGATGGACAAAATCTTCGCCAAACAACTCGGCAGGAACATTGAAGTCTATGTAGACAATATGGTCGCCAAGACAAAGATCGGCAATAACCACCTTGACGACCTCACAGAAATCTTCGGACAGCTAAGAAAATACAACATGCGGTTAAATCCCGAAAAGTGCGCATTTGGGGTTCAAAGTGGTAAATTCCTCGGCTTCATGCTCACTAGCCGAGGTATTGAAGCAAATCCTGAAAAATGCCGAGCTATTGTAGACATGACAAGCCCACAAACCATCAAGGAAGTCCAGCGGTTAACAGGGAGACTTGCTGCACTTTCTAGATTCTTACCTTGCCTAGCTTCTAAATCTTCATGTTTTTTCCAAACTTTAAAAACAAAAAAAGCTTTCCAATGGACTGATGAATGTGAACAGGCATTTACAACTTTAAAAGAAACTCTTTCAAAACCACCAATTTTACACACACCCCTACAAGGGGAGCCACTATTCTTATATTTGTCTGTCACTAACTGGGCTATAAGCTCTGCTCTTGTCGCAGAAAGGGAGAAGAAACAGTTCCCAATCTACTTCACCAGCAAGACCTTACAGAACGCCGAGCTTCGTTACCCGAGCATTGAGAAGCTGGCACTTGCGCTTGTCTTCTCAGCCAGAAGACTCCGACCATACTTTCAGAGCCATGAAATCCATGTTAGAACAGATCAACCTTTGTGTCAAGTGCTCCAGAAGCCTGAACTGGCTGGCCGACTAGTCAAATGGTAGGTGGAACTATCGGAATTCGATATCAAGTACGAAGGCCAAGCATCCATCAAATCACAGTTCTTGGCCGACTTTATCGCCGAGTTCTCAGTACCGAATATAACTGAAGATTACATCGAATGGTCTTTATACGTCGACGGGTCCTCCAACCCACACGGGTGTGGCGCAGGTATTATACTTGATGATGGCCACGGCAACGACATCGAACATTCCCTCAACTTCTCATTTAAGGCGAGCAACAATCAAAGTGAGTACCAGGCATTAATTGCCGGCCTAAGACTCGCTGCCGACCTTAACATCACCGAACTTAAGGTATACTGCGACTCCTTACTTGTCGTCCAACAGGTAAACAACCTATACCAAGTAAAGGACCCCTTGCTCTCTAAATACCTGGATGTCGTACACAATTTACTTTCAAAATTTACCAAATATGAAATACAGCACATACCAAGGGAGAGCAATGGCCGAGCTGACATTCTGTCTAAGCTCGCCAGTACTCAACCAAAAAGGTCATCGCTTTATCAGTCAACACTACTCAATCCAAGCGTTGAACTAACATATGTCTTAAGTGCAACACAGGAAACAGATTGGAGATCCCCATTCATACAATATCTCCAGACAGGGGTCTTGCCAGGCGACATTGAAAATGCTCGGCATTTCCGCCGACAAGCCTCCTTTTATACAATTTTTAATAATTGCCTATATAGACGGGGATTCTCCCGTCCATTACTCAAATGTCTTTGCAGATCAGAAGCTGAGCTTGCACTTGCTGAAGCACATGAAGGGATCTGTGGTACACACCTCGGAGCCCAAAGTCTGTATTCAAAAATCCTCAGAGCTGGATTATATTGGCCGACAATACGACAGGATTGCCAAGCAAAAGTTAAAAGCTGTAACAGCTGCCAAAAACACAGTTCGATTACACATCTCCCGGCTGAACCCCTACACTGCTCTGAGATTAGTTGGCCGTTCAACCAATGGGGCATAGATATCCTCGGACCTTTCCCCACAGCAGCAGGTCAGGTTAAATTCCTTGTGGTAGCAATTGATTATTTCTCCAAATGGATAGAGGCACAACCTCTAGCCAAAATTACATCACAACAAATGCTTTCTTTTGTTTGAAAATATATTATTTGTCGATTCGGCATTCCTCGGCACATTATCACCGATAATGGTCGCCAGTTTGCCGATAAAAAATTTACATCTTTCTTGCAGAACTTGAAAATCAAACACCATTTCTCATCAGTAGAGCACCCACAAACAAACGGGATAGTTGAAGCCATAAATAAAGTAATATTACATGCTCTAAGAAAGAAGCTGGATGATGCAAAAAGCCTCTAGGCCGAGCTTATCCCAGAAATCCTATGGGGATACAATACAACAATACACTCAACCACAAAGGAGACACCTTTCCGCTTAGTCTACGGCTCAGACGCAATGATACCTGTGGAGATCTCCCAATCCTCACTACGCACAGAGTTGGCCGATCAAACTACACAAGACATGGTCAGGCAAACCGAACTTGATCTTATTGAAAAACTAAGGTCGTCCACAGCAATCAAACATTTAGCCATGCAGCAGCACATTGCCCGAAGATATAACAAACAAACTCAACCAAGGTCTTTCCAAGTCCACAACCTCGTGCTCCGAAAAACAGAACAAGCTAGGAAACCACCAGCACATGGCAAACTAGCAGCTAATTGGGAAGGCCCCTACCGCGTCATAGAAGTAATCGGCAATGGAGCTTATTGACTACAAGCACTAGAGGGTAAAGATCTCCCTAGCACTTGGAATGTATCTTCCCTAAAGTTATATTACAGCTAATACCAGGGACAGGCGAGTACTCTTTTTCCTACTGCCAAGATTTTTCCCACAAGGGTTTTGCTTGGAGAGGTTTTAACGAGGCTAGCCTACCTGGGCCCTAGACATCAAGGGTTCTTTAATAAGTAGATCCCCAACTTTATCACATCAATATTTTTTCCATCTCATAATTTCCATTTTATTTTCATATACATATCATTTCCACCTATACTATCATTCCGACAAATCAGATACTATTAACATTGATCAAATAGGTCATTCGGAAGCAAACAGTCAATCCGACTGCCGACCTTAAAACGGTATCCGATTAACTCGGAAGCAAACAGTCAATCCGACTGGTATCCGATTAACTCGAAAGCAAACAGTCAATACGACTGCCGACCTTAAAACGGAATCCGATTAACTCGGAATCAAACAGTCAATCCGACTGCCGACCTTAAAACGGTATCCGATTAACTTGAAAGCAAACAGTCAATATGACTGCCGACTTTAAAACGGAATCCAATTAACTCGGAATCAAACAGTCAATCCGACTGCCGACCTTAAAACGGAATTCGATTAACTCGGAAGCAATCAGTCAAATCTGAACGGAATCTACCACTTAGTCAATCCGACTGCCGACTTCAAATCAGAATCCGACAACACAGTCTATCCAATCTACTTCAGAAGTCGATCATTAAAAAAAAACAAATTTTTTTTTACATACTCGATCTACATCGGAATCCGATCATTCACACAGAATTCCAATCCAAATTGGAAACCAATATTTCAAAACTTTCCCAAAATTTTCTAATTCTGCTCAACACGCAATCATTCAAAATTTATCTAGCATACAAAACATTCGATCCTAATCGAAAGCCACATCATTCAGAATAATCGCCAATCAAAAACTACGCAAAATACACCTACCAATATATATGTTTTCATCAAAGTCACATAACCAAAAACAAAATAAAACTGTTTCATACACAGTACAGTCAAAAGCTCACTATAGGAGCAAAGTAACCCACCAAAATACATGTTTTAACCAAACATACACACTAAATCAACTATTTTCATCCTCCTCCTCTTCAGCACCATCATCTTCAACCATAACCCCGTCACGAACAATCTTACCAGGGTCCATCTGATCAAGATCAACATTAGGAGCTAAGAACCTGGCTTGCAGAGAAGCTCTTTCGAAACCCTCAATGAAGGAGTCCAGGATCGCTGTCTCCTTACTCTTTTCTAAGCTTTTAAATTCTGCAGTCAACTCCACTACCCGAGTACTCATACTAGACAGATCCGCTTCCTTCTTTTTAACATCTTCAACCTCTTTGGCATAATTCTCCTTCATCAATTTTAAATCTTTCTCAACCCCAGCTAGTTTACTCTCCAATTCTGAAACCTTGGCAGCCTTCAGCCTCAATTGTTCCTCCAAATCCGGCTTCTGCTCGGCTACTTGACGATGTTTCTTCTCTCGGCTCCGCCCTAAACTAGCAAGCCTCAGACCAACAACCTTCAACAAACAAACACATAATTAAACGAGATCACCCACAAGATTATCAACCCCAAAAAAACAAAAGGTAAAAGATTACCTGCATATATTGATCAACTGCCACATCCCCACCTCTTCAGCCAAATTAACATTGGCAGGGGTTTGGCAAACTTCATCAACAGTAATCATAAAAGGATAATCCTTTCCCCAGAGCGACGACCCCTCACTCCGCTCAACAAAACCATGCAACTTCTTCTGGTTATCACAAAACTTATGAACCTCATCCATTGGAACAACATCTTTCTCATCATCAGAAACATCGGACAAATCAACCAGATTACCTTTTCTTTTCTTAGCAATAACTTTCCTCCTCCCTGGCCTTGGCTGATCAACCTCGCCAACGCCGACCTTGTCCGCCTTTGACGAAGATACTTCTTTCTCCAAACCTTTACTCTTCACCCGAGACCTCAAACTCGCTGCAGATACACCAGGATATTTACCACCTGAAAAACAAGGAAAATATAAACCTACTCAAAAAACCTCAAATATGACACAATTCAAAATCTTACCTAGATAGTTTATCACAGCAGCCTTATTCTCCTCCCACTGCAGTAGATCATAAACAGAAATCAACTTCTTCCGATCAACCACTTCAGTTAAAAACTCAATTATGCACTCATCCTTTGGACTTATAGTCTCAGGCCCTAAAATATTTTGAGGCTCTGAACACCACCCGAGAGGAAATTTTTTCCCCAAATGCTCGTCCACATAGAATGGAAAATCTTCCTCACTGCTACTGACCTTAAGGTATATTTCCTTAAAATTCTTAAAAGACGATTTGTACAACTTGAACACAGCAAACCCCGGAGAACTATTCAAATTCACCCAGCCACCCTTCCAAACACCCTTCGCCTGAAACAGTGAGAAAAACAACTCCACTGACGGTTTCTCCTCCAAATATTCCATAAGAATCTCAAACGCCCGCAAGAAGGCCCAACCATTGGGATGAAGCTGTGAGGGCGCACAGTTCAACTGCTTCAAAACTTTACACTCAAAATCACTAAAAGGAACTCTCACCCTTAGCTCCTCCAGAACACAACTATACATAAAGAAACACTCAAAACCCTCGCCTCTATGAAAAATCCTATCATCAACCGTACAAGGGAGCAGCTCCAACCGAACCCCAGAACTAACCCTAACAACCTTAGCCTTATCTATTTCATTCACAGCACCAACATCCAAAAATAGAGAAACACGATCCCTTACATCATCATTCACCTAGTCATAGGACCAGTCTACCTCCCCTTTCGATTCTTTTTCATAACCCATTTGAAAAACAGAAGCAGAGAAGAAGGAGAAAACACGATTAAACAGAAAAACCAAATAGAACTAAGAGCACTCACCTCTTTTACTCATTTTTGGTTGAAAACGCTTGAGAAAACACAAAACCAGCAAACATGCAAACCTTCAGAATTCCTAACCTTTAATTCCCACACTTTAACCCAAAAATCTCGCTTCCACTTCCCATCAAATCAGTCACGTCAAACCCAATAAAGCCCACATTGGAAATACGCAAACTCATTAATGACATCACTTAATTATTTTCTCTATCCTAATCATGAAAGCCTATAGTCTCAGTAACTGTTCAATAAAGCACCTTGACCTGGGGGCTACAAGGTAGAAGCACACGCCGAACTGTTCAGTAGCCGACTCATACGCAATTAAAAGCTCAACCTGCTTCATTAAACATTTTCCCAGGCTAAGCTTGGGGGCTGTGGTCCGGCCATTACAAATCCTATGTCATAAATCGGCTTTATCACTCATAACTCGCCATTATTCACATATATTACCCAGATATTTGGCGTTATAAGTCGGCATTTTAGTCACTACTCGGCAATTTACGTCATTAATCAGCGTTACAGTTACTAATCAACAATCAATATCATTTATTAAAAAGTAACGTTACAAATCAGCTTAACGGACTGCTTCACAAAAGTGAAACGTCCAAACCCTTATTATTGCTCTTTAATACAGGCAATAAAGCAGGAATATGACCGATTTACACACTATCATCTATAAAAGGTATGATCTTCTATCCTGAAGACACATTGAATTCTCAATACTAACTTAAGCTTCGGAGTGCCTTTGCAGGTACACTCCCCCTTGTCTCTTGCTCAAAGCTCTACGCGATTGGACACCCTCTTGGAGTAAAGCTCGGACTATCATAAGGCTTGAAGGTCGGCACCGAAAGCCATAGCTCGGCGTCGACTCCCAGAGACTGAGCTCTCCCTCCAGGTATCCATACAAGAATAATTAATAAATAATATAGATATATTTTAATTTTAATTTCAATATTTTAATTTTAATTTTGATTTTAATTTGAATGTAATTGGAGAATGTCATGTTGCACATTTTATTTTTAAAATTTGTAATTAGTCATTGATAATGATATATAAAAAAGATAGAGTTAGTAAAAGAATGAGAGAGATAGAGAATGAAGAAGGAGGGAAGAACTTTTTAATTTTGAAGGAAAAGATTTGATTTCAATTGCAATGAGTAAGTGACATGTGACACATTTTGATTGTAAAATTAGTAATATATAATAGATAATAGATAATAGATTTTGTTGATAAATCCTATCAACATCCTATCATTTATTAATACAATAAATAGACAGCCAAAAATAAATAAAAAATATTAGGTGTCTAAGTGTTTTCATGAACCAAGTTATTAAAATTTAAACTTCAGTCACGCTCCTCCTCCTTCTTCTCCTCCTCCTCTGACATCATCATCGTCGCTGCTGTCACCACCACCGTCGTCGTCGCTGCTGCCGCTGCCACCTTCTTCTTCTTGTTTAATTTCTTTTTCTTTGTGAATTAGATGTATCTTCTTTATTGAGTGAAATTGAAAAGGTTCAAATGCCTTTTATATTATTTTTCTATACTTAATATTTGTGTGCTATATGTGAAATGTGTGTGCTATGTTGAATAAAAATGTGTGTTATACTTAAATATTTGTGTGCTGTAATAAACTAAAATTTGTTTAATGATTTCTGATAAATTAGTGTGAGTTATCAGGCTATTAGCTTTGATTACTTGTATTATTTTTCTATACTCGATATTTGTATGCTATTGTATATAGTTTTGTTTTTTTATTATGGTTATTTATGATGATCTTAGTTTTCTTTAATTGAGTTGTTTGAAAATTAGTGTTATTCTATGATTCTAGTTTTTGTGCTATATATGTGAATTTGTGTGCTATGATGAACAAAAATGTGTGCTACGCTTAAATAATATTTGTGAGCTATGATAAATCAGAATTTTTTTAATGATATCTATCAAATTAGTGTGAGCTACCAAGCTATTAGCTTCAATTATTTGTGTGATGCGAAAATAAAAAGGTGTGTGTTGTTTTACTTTGTTTGATTTACACATTTGATGTGGTATGGTGTTGATGGACAACTGCAAGAAAGACGAGGCAATCGTTGAACTTAGGGGTGAGCACGGGTCGGTTTGGTTCGGGTTTATGGTAAAATTAGAATCGAACCAATCAAAATGTTATTGGTTTGGTTTGGTTTGGATTTGTGTTTTTTTCTACATGTACCCGAACCGAACCAATCCGTTCTACCAAACCAATTAAGAACGGATTGGTTCGATTCGGGTAATTGGGTACCCGATGACTTTGAAATTCATAAAAAAAACCAAATTTTTATCTTAAAAATTCAACAAGTACAATAAACATGTAACATCAATAGAAATAATCCAAACATGTTAAATACCAAATACATTAAAAACTAAACTCATTAAAATCCAAGCATATTAATAGTGATAATTTTTGTCTAATAGAAAAGTCATATATATATATATATATATATTATTTTTTATTTAATTAATATATGATCGGGTTCGCGGGTTGGTTCGGGTTCCGCACCCTCAGAACCGATACCCGAACCAATCACTAACAAAAATCATCGGTTTGGTTCGGGTTGGACCCGATTACACGTTGGTTCCAGAACCAATTTAATTGGTTCGGTTCGGGTTCAGATAGGTAATCGGATACCCGCTACCCGTGCTCACCCCTAGCTGAACTTTTCAAGAGCCATTGCATTCAAAGCTGATTTGCACCTCTTGCATCTAAAGGCAGCATTCCATGAACACAAAGGAGATGTGTTGGGTACACTTAGAAATTGTCGTGCCACACTCTCTATGGACCCTAACCACCAAGAACTGTTAGAACTGCACATCAAAGTTAATAGCCATGAGCTATGATAACATATTTAAAAGAGTAAAGTATCGTTTTTGTCCCTAACGTTTGGGGTAAATCCTATTTGTGTCCCTAACGTTTAAATCATCCTATTTGTATCTCTAACGTTTGTAAAAGTGATTCAATGTTATCCTGCCGTCAATTACACATCATGAGTGCTTTAGTTTGAGTTTTAAAAATCTCTTCTTGAAGTTAGAATACAAATGTCTGGGATAAAATCGATGATCTACTCCGAAAAATAGCTCATCAAATGTTGAAACTAATTCCTACAACATTTACATAATTCACTTTTCTAGGGATATAATTGAATCTAAACACAAATAGTGGGTAAAATATTAAAATCGAACACATCAAAGTGAGACTTAATTGAGAATGAATACATCCAAGTGAGAATAATTGAAAAATATAATCTGATTTGTTAGTATAATTTATAATAGGATAACATTGAAGCACTTTTATAAACATTAAAGATACAAATAGGATGATTTAAACGTTAGGGACACAAATACGACTTACCCCAAACGTTGGAGACAAAAACGGTACTTTACTCTATTTAAAAAGAATTTCAACAACACCTTTTTGTGTGTGTATTTTTTTTTTTTTTTTTGAAAATGGAACATGTAACATAATATTGGCTTGCAATGAATGGTGATTGGTTTACATACCATGAAGAAAAAGAGAGAGAAAAAAATAAATGTGTAATAGAATTCAATAAAAGAATATACACATAAATTTTGGTATAGCAAAAATTTGTATTCAAAAATTTGTGTTATGGTTCAAAACTTTGTATACTATGTGCAAAAATTTGTGTGTTATCTCGATAAGTTTGTGTTACGTTCCGATTTTTTTGTGTTATACTTCAAAAATTTGTGTGCTATGCTTTGAAATTTCACTACAACATTTTCAGCCTGAGGCAACCCTTATTCGAAGTAACATTTAACAAATGTTGCCTTAGAGAGAAAAAGACAACATTTTTAACGAGTTGCCTTTGAGTAAGGCAAAGATAACAAAATTTTTTGCCACCCACAAAAATAGTTGTCTTTGATATCTAAAACAACACTTAAAAAATATTGCATTATGAGAAATTTAAGACAATATTTTTAAATAAAAATACAACATTTTAAAAAAAATTGGATAAATAACATTTATAAAAAGTTGCCTAAAATTATTCATAGCTAAAAATTTTAGAGGAAAACTCTTAATCATATTCCTACCAATTATTTCTCCAGTCAAATAACGGAGAAAAAAAAAAGAAAAGAACATATGTGCTTCAGTTCATCACTACAATAAGCCCTAACGCTTCGAAAGAAATCCCAAACGGCGACACACCCTCCATGATCGCAACTCTCCTCCACGTACGACAGCAGCTTTCGATCGCGGTGCTTTCCTCTATATATGGCGACTGCATGGTGCTCTTCTCCACAGGTGACGGCGCGGTTCTCCCTTCTACGGGCGTCAGCACGGTGCATTTCTCCACGCACGCTGCTCCACGGTGATGGCGCGGTGCACTCTTCGTTCTGCGCTGAACCACCACCATCGAAAAACCCATCTCCCTTCTTTTCTCCTTCTTTCTCTTCTTCCCCTGTCTCGCCTCCTCCTCTTCGTGAGTTCTGACAATATTACACGCAGCTGTACCCCCCTTCTCCTCCTCTGCGTATTGTTAAGAAACTTCTGAACTTTACCATAGGAATGGAATTTCTGAATGTATTGATTCTAAGTTTTAGTATGGGAATGGAATTTCAAAATGCATTGATTCTGAATTTTACTATGGGAATGGAATTTCTGAATGTATTAATTCTGAGTTTTTAGGGCTTTTTGATAGTTCTGATTTGGGGATTTTATTTCAATTTTTCTGAATTTTTTATGGTTCTGATTGTTGCTTCTTAGGGTTTTCTTTTTTATTTTGTATTTTGATTACGATTTTGCATCATTTTTTATAAGCATACATTCGACAAGATTTCTTTCATTGCTTAATGCCTCTGAATATAAAACCATCATTTTTAGGGTTTTTACTTTCTGTTTTGAGGTGAGTCTAATGGAGAAGGAGAAGAAAAACCTTCTTTTATGTTCTTTCTCCTTTAATTTTCAGCTTTATCACTGAAATTTTACATTTTACTTGAGCTTTTCACTCCTTTTTTGTTGTTGCTCTTCAATTTCAAAGGCAATTTGTGGTTTTGTTGACTTTTTTATTCATGTGTTGAATTTGAGTGGCAATTTGCATAATATTGTTGGTAATTTAGACTTGCATAAAGAGTTTGAACTGTAATTATAAATTCAATCCAAAAACACACCCTTAATGGCCGTTTGGGCAACAATTCCAACTATGCCGAGTTTAACTGCACTCTTATATTTGCAACAATTTTGAAGTTTATTAAAAATAATCTGTCGGCTGCCACTATATACACTTCCCATCGGGATAAAAAGAAAAGCCTTTCTTCCCAACAATGGTGTTATAATCAGGAATTTTTTCTGAGATTTTTGTCTGTGGTTGAACTCTAAAGAGCACACTGAATCGTGATTGAGTTAACTTATAGCAGATGTTGGAGAATTGAGGCAGCCATTTGGTTATCTTATTGGTGCTGCTTACATTACATGATTTGAGTTATACTTTTTACTATTTGTATGCTTGCTTCTTGAATTAAAATTGTCATTGATATAATTATTGGTTAGATTAACTAGACACATGTAAAATGCTTTTGTTTAGTTTTGTTAACACTTAACATTGGTCCCAAAAATCTTAGTATTTTTGCTGCTGAGGTCGAAAGTTAGCACATAAACAATTTGCTTTGTATGGACCATCATATATGTGATGGATTAAATGATAACATTCACATTATGACTCTTTGTGCTACATATGCTTTAAATTTGGCCTCCTAAAATTAATAAAACAGTGACGTTTTCTTTAATTTTGAGAAGTTCTTGTAATTATTATTCTATATTTATCAATTTATATCATGAGAGACTATTCTATAATGATGGAATGATAAATGTCAAAAGACTATACTCTAATATTAGATGAAAATATTACAATAATTTCAATGACTTTTAATTTACAGGATTTTTGAAAAAACTCAGGTTAGTGGGGGTTTTTAGAATTCGTCATCGATTTGTTCTCGAAAATTGAAAAAGGCATTAGAATTTAGATGTATAACTTCTGAAATTAAAGTAGCCATCATTTGCAGCTTCTAACGTACTTCCAATTAGAGTCATAATTTCGCAAAAAGACAGCACTAATGATTATTATGTTCTCAATAGTATTGCACATTAATTCTGGTATTTTTCTTCTTTGATTTCTTCATTTTTAATGTAAATTACAAAATAATTAATTTTCGTAATTCGCTGAGTTAACTAGTTCATATAGAATCGATTATTACTTTTTGTTTGTTTATTTTGTTTGCCACTTTGATTGAGTTAAATAGTTCATAGAGAATAATGTAAATTTTATTTTTTACCATTTTATAGAGAAAGATTGTTTCAGAGGAGTTTGAGGAATATTGGTGGACATTCTAGGACTTGAAGATTGCAATTTGTTGAGCCATGACTCCGTAAGTTTTTTTATCTTGCTTATACATATATGTTTTCATATGTATATTATGTACCTTTGTGCAACTTTTTTTTCATGCTGAATGTCTTTTGATATTTAGTTAACTTTTGGATAAGCAATATAATTCTTTATTAATTTTAATAATAATATTGTTGTGTGTCTTTAGATGAATTTATATACTCAATATGCATGAACATTATTATTTACATGCTTGGTTAAATAGTAGTAAGAATATATAAATAATTAGATTTTCCCAAGACTTAGAAAAAGATTGGATGAGTTTACTGAGAGATAAAGCTGAGTTTAATAAGGGTGTCAATGTCTTCTTAGACTTTGCTTACTCTATCAAAAACCCGCAAGGAGAGGAAATTTTATGCCCTTGTGCAAAGTGTTGTAATTTCTAGTAGCACAAAAGACAAACAATTTATATCCATTTGATTGCCTTTGAATTTGTTAATGGTTATACGAGATGCATTCATCACGGGGAAAGCGTAGTCGACATGGATGTTAATAGTGATAATGATAGTGATAGTGATAATGACAGTGAGAGTGAGGATAGCGACAATGATAGTGATAATGATAGTGAGAGTGAGGTTAACTCGTATGATGACATGGACACCTTATTGAACGATAGATTTAGGGATATGGCACAAGCAGAAAGGATAAAAGAAGGTATGAATGAAGATGCAAAGAAATTCTATAAATTGGTTGAAGATGCTAGCAAAGAACTATATCCGATTGCAAGGGGTTTTCTACGTTGTTTTTCACCATTCAACTATACTTGTTAAAGTGTCAACATGGGTGGAGTAATGCCTCTTTTACTTTTCTCTTGGAGTTGCTAAAAGAGTCTATTCCTAACTTGAATATTCCTACTTCTTTCAATAAAGCCAAGACTATGGTGAGAGACTTAGGTCTTGACCATAAGAAGATTGACGCATGTCCAAATGATTGTATGCTTTATTGGAAAGAGAACGAGAAGGACACATCTTGTCATGAATGTGGCTCTTCTCATTGGATTGTGCATCCTGTAGTTGAAGCTGATGTTTTGCCTTCAAAAAAATCTCACAATGTTCTTGTGAAGATGTTGCGACACTTTTCCCTAATTTCCAGGCTTTAAAGACTATTCATATGCTCAACAACAGCTAAAAGCATGAGGTGGCATGATGAAGAACGCAGAAAGGATGAGAAGTTAAGGCATCCTGCGGATGACCAGTCATGGAAGGACTTTGACAATTGTCATACAAATTTTGCTCTCGATCTTCGTAATGTGAGTCTTGGCTTGTCAAGTGACGGATTCAATCCATATCGAACCATGAGCATATCTGATAGCACATGGCATGTTGTTTTAATGGCTTATAATTTGCTGCTATGGATGTCTATGAAACAGAAATACTTTATGTTGTCGTTGCTAATCCTTGGACCAAAGTCTCCAGGAAATGATATAGACATTTACTTGCAACCTTTGATTGAGGAGTTGAAGGAGTTGTGGGAGGTCGAGGTGGAAACATATGATGCATCAAAAAATGAAACCTTCCAAATGTATACAGCTCTCATGTGGACAATAAGTGATTTTCTAGCTTACGCAATGCTATCTGGTTGGAGTACAAAAGGGAAGCTAGCTTGCCCTTGTTGTAACCATGGGACTTGTTCTAACTATCTTACATATAGTCGCAAGACATGCTAAATGGGTCATCGTGCCTTTTTTCCTGAGGATCATCCATGGAGAGCTAACAAGAGATCTTTCAATGGAAAAGTAGAACATAGGCAAGCTCCACTATTATTGTCGGGTACTGAAATTTTAAGTCAGTTGGAGTCAGTGGAGAATTCATTTGGGAAACTAAAACCAAAGAAAGATGGTCCATGGAAGAACAGGTCAATATTCTTTGATTTACCTTATTGGCAGTATAACATATCACAACACAATCTAGATGTGATGCACATAGAAAAGAACATAGTTGATAGTATTCTTGGAACTCTCTTGGATATTTCTGGCAAGACAAAAGATCACACAAATGCTTGATATGACTTGCAAGAAATGGGCATTCGAAAGAACCTTCACCCCAAGAAAATAAATGGCAGAAAAAAGATGACGCTGGCAAAGGCATGCTACTCAATGACTAATGCTAAAAAGTCAATTTTTTGTGATGTCTTAAAGACAGCAAAGTTGCTAGATGGCTCTGCTTCAAATATTTCTTAGTGTGTGAACCTTTTGGAGAGAAGAATATCTGGTTATTAGACTCATGATACTCATTTCATGCTTCACTACTTGTTATAAATTCCTATCAAAGGAATACTTTTAGATCAAGTTGCAGTTCCTTTGATTCGACTTGGCTCATTTTTCGTCAATTTGTCAAAAGTCTATCACATTACAAGAGATAGATCAATCAGAAGAGGATATTGTCACAACATTATGCCAATTAGAGAGGATCTTTCCTCCTTCTTTCTTCGACAAAATGATTCATTTGCCTGTTCATTTGGCTAATGAAGTGAGATTGGGAGGCCCAGTCAATTTTGGTGGATGTATCCTCCAGAAAGATACATGTGTCCTTTAAAGTCATATGATTGAAATAGAAGTCGTCCTGAAGGATCTATTGCAGAGGCATATTTGGTTGAAGAATGTTTGACATTTTGCTCACGTTACTTACATGCTGCTGGTGTTCAAACAAAATTGAATAGACAACCCAGAAATAATGATGAACCTAATAATTCTGTGATGGAACCTACAAATGCATTTTCCAATATATTTCCAAAAAGAGGTGTTCCTTTGGGTGAAAAAAGGGTGAACCTTTTCTCCTTGATGACAAGTCTCGAGAGCAAGTTCATAGTTACATATTATTGAATTGTGACAAAATAGACGAATATGTTAGGTAAATCATACTAATTCTACTATATTTTGATATTTTAATTAGAAATTATGATAGGTCTGTTTTATACTTACAAATATCATACTTTTGGGTTTAGTGAGCATGAGACTTATCAACAAGTAACAAGATGGATGAGAGCTAAGAACCATAGCAAAAACTTTCTTACATGGTTTAAAGCACGTGCTTTGCGGCATGATGTTCCAAATTGGATAAAAGAGCTCTCTAGAGAACCAACTCAATGTGCAAAAAGATATTCTGGTTATTTTATCAATGGATATAGATTTCACACTAGGCAATGTGAGGTAAGACGCAAGACACAAAATAGCGGTGTTACTTTAGTTGCATTGACGACAAGCTTTGCAAGCACAAATGATGTAAATCCAATTCATGAAAATGTTTCTTATTATGGTAGAGCGAATGATATCATTGAGTTGGACTACTATGAAAATTTTAAGGTTACATTGTTCAAATGTGATTGGTATGAGGCTAGGGAGGATGTTTATGGTTTGACATATGTGCATTTTAACAAAAAAGTGCTATTAGGAAGAGCCTTTTGTATTGGCATGTCAAGTGCACCAATGCTCTTATGTGCAAGATGCATTTGATAAAAATAAACATTATGTAATGAAGATTGTTCCAAGGGACTTATTTAACATAAGTGATCAAGTTGACATTGATGCTGAAGCTACTTATAAAAATGAGCCATTTGATAGTTCGACAGTTCCTTCTATACCTAATGATGATGGTGAAGTAGACTTGGTAAGGAATGATTTGAATGAATTTCTCGTCGATATCGCAAAAGAAGTCTATTTTTTTCAAGAGTATAACACAAGATCGGATGAAGAATATGATTCCGAAGACTTTTGAGTGACTTGTTTCCCTCATTTATGGTATATAAGCCAGATTTTACACTTTATTTTTGTAGTTTTGAACTTGATTTGCTAAACATTTTGTGATATAGAAAAGGCAATTGTTTGTTATGGTTCACTACTTGCTTTGCTCCTCATTTTGTTTTGCATATTTGTTATTCTCTTGTAACCTTTTTTCCTTATTAGATGCGTATGCAATTGTGTTTGATAGCATTTAATATTTTTATACAACAACTTAATGAGAAACGAAGCAACTTCAAAGAGAAAAAGGCTAGTAAAAAAGTATCAAGCGCATGCAAAAGTTAAAGAAATTGAAATGAAGGAAGTATCTTCTGCTGCGAAACTAGTCCGAAATTTTATATCCAAAGGTGATAAAGGAAGTAATCGAGCCAAAATAGCACAACATCCTAAGAGAAAATTTTCGAAAATTGGAGACAAACAAAGTAGGAAAAATTCGATGGAAGGGAGAAATAAAACACCTGTGGACAATGTTATGAACCGGTCTTTAAGGTCTTCCCATAACCAAGTGAGGAGTAATGTTCAACTAGAAAAGCAACCAATATCTAACAAGATGAAGAGCAAAGCAAAGTGTCTAGCAATGGCTCTTAATGCATTTTTGCATATAGAAGAAATAGAAGTGGAGAGAGAAGAGGAAGATGACTTTGAGTCAATTGACAAGGATGTTAGAGCTACTGAAAAAGAACCAGCTAAGTTAACCTCAAAAAATAACCTAAAGCGTCCAACAATGACTCTTGATGATTTTTTGGGTGAACAAGGAGTTCATTTGAAAAGAGAAGATGAGCATATTGAAGTTCCAACTTCTAAGGATGCTAGATCTAGGCCATTCCCGAATGATGGAGGAAATGTTCATATCCTAATGCAAGAGAAAGATTATGTTGGTGAACATGAAAATAACAATTTTGATGTGGAAGGAGACCAAGTTATGGAAGATGCTCATGTAAAAGGTGATGTAATTTTATTTGTTGCTATTTGTTTTATATTTTCTTCTTATCATTATTTGTTTTACAATTCCATATATGATTCACCGCTTCCCTTTCCATATTAATAGTAACATGTGCATATACTTGTTTAATTTGAAAAGATTTGTGCATATACTATCCATTATTCAAGTTCTGTTCCAGATGCATAAAACACACACGTAGTAGTAATGCATGTGAACACAACATAGGAAAGAATATAATGTATAATGTGAATTTATGTATGTGCTATAGTATATTGGAGTATTCCAACTGTTAAAGTGAGTTAGAGGATTTCAATTATTATTATTTGATATGATCAAGTATAACTCTTTCAATTTTTATATTTTTTTCATTATTGTTTATGTTAAACATAGGCAATGTGTGTTATAAATTCTGAAAATCGCAAGAAGCAACAATGGAGGGATAAAATGGGGCCAATCAATTTTGCAAGAGTGCGTGTTGATTTGGTAAGGTCACGTTTTAGTCAAAATTTTCAACTCGTGATTTTTACCTAATTTTAGTATGTTGTAACTTTATGATTGCCATCTTGGTATGTAGCGTGAGAAAAAAGAGAAAAAAAAGAACCAAATCAAGCTGAAATGTTTGTTGTAACTCGGAATGGACAAAAAAGAAAAGCACTTGATGTAGAAACACAAGCTGTTATTATAAGTTAGTCTATAATTTTTTTTGTTTTAGTTGCTGTTTTATGGCTGTCATGATTGCTGTTTTACTTGCTGTTTTATAGTTGTCGTGGTTGCTGTTTTAGTTGCTACTTTATGCTATTTTATGGTCGTCGTGATTGCTGTTTTATGACTGTTATGGTTGCTGTTTTATGGTTGTCGTGATTGCTGTTTTAGTTGTTGTTTTATGGCTGACATGGTTACTATTTTAGTTGCTATTTTATGGTTATTTTATGACTATTTTGGATTGTTGCCCCTATTAATTATCAATAGGTTGTTGGATTAATTATAAGATATTCATATTTATGTCACCTACAATTAGAAATGTATAGGATAAATATTTAAAATAATTTCTAAAAAGTTACCGTGTATTGGTTTGGCCTTCTAAATTTTAGATGTTTTAAATTAATTTTAAAAAGATATAACAATGAATAAAATTGCTAGTCCTTTTGTGAATTAGATCCTAAGGGTCATAATGATTTATGACACATGTGATTATCTAGATGAGAGAATGACTAATATAATTATGATTTTTTTAGGAGAACCAATTTGAGGATTTAATCTTTTTATGATTAAATTGATCAATCTTTCATTAAATTTTTATCACTAAAAATAGGCATATCATATATTCGTGTGTATAGGATAAACTTGATGATCTCCAAAAAACTGGAGAAACTCCTACTAATGCATTTTAAAAAGTGTTTGGTAAAGAGAATCCAGGAAAAATTCGATGTTTTGGAAGAACCGTTACAAAAACTTCCCTTAAGAAAAATAAAGAAATAGATAAAATCAAAAAACAAAGTGAAGAGAAGGTAATAGCTTTAAAAACTGAATTAGACGACCATAAGCAATGACTGCAAGGATTGGAAGATATTGTGAAACTTATGTTGCAACAAACTTCTTCTGGTATGAATGTTGATGAAGCGTTTTCTCTCTTGCAATCTAAGCAATCATCTGTAAATAGTGAACAAGATCCAAATTTGATTTCTCGATATTCTCCTCCATCAACTCATATACCAAATCATGATTAGGTGTATGTGTGCTAAATTGTTATAACACTTAAGTATACATGTTATTGTTAAGCTAATGTTTTGACTATATTTTTTTTTGTTTATTTAGATTTGACTACAGCTTTCTTATGGTTGGATGAAGTTTTCTGAAGAGATAAAGGCGATTCTTGACACAATGGTAAAGCACAAAGTCTTTTTGGTTTCAAATGGAAAAACTAGTTTCTTTTTTTTTTGTTCAATTTCATCATGAGAAAAATATGTATTTTGTTTACTTATGTTTATTATTTATTTGACTTGGTAACTTAGCAAGTATGTTAATTGGCACTTGTAAGACCTTTCTATATATATGCAATATATATTATTAGCTTATTCTCCCTATATTGATTAAATTGAATTTAAATATTTAAATATTGTTAATGTGTGCTATGTATCCTTCAAATGTCATATAAATATAACAAAGGTAAAAAATATATTGCTTTAGATATAAAAAAAAAGAACCTAAAAAAACTAAATAAGGTGTTGCTTTAGATATTAGAAAAAGACAGCTGCAAATAAACTTAGATAAGTGTTGCTTTAGGTCTATGAAAAAGGTAACTTAAAAAAATCTGAATAAGTGTTGCTTTAGGTATATGAAAAAGGCAACTTAAAAAAATCTGGACAAGTGTTGCTTTAGGTATATAAAAAAACAACCAGAAAAAACTTATACAAATGTTGCTTTAGATATATGAAAAGGCAACTTAAAAAAATCTGGACAAGTGTTGCTTTATGTATTAAAAAATATAACTCGTAAAAAGTGTTGTCATAAAGTCTTATCTAAAGCGTTGTATTTGGGTCCCCTTAGCAACCCTTTCGTGGAGTTGTTTTTTTATTTTTTTATTTTTTTGTAGAAAAGATAACGTTTTTTGAAGATTGTCATAAAAAAGGTTCCATTTGATACACAAAAGTGTTGTCTTAGACCAAAGGTAACGGCTGTATAGTTAACCCCCAAAAAGCGTTGCGTTTTGTCAAAAAATGTTGCCTTTGATCAAAGACAATACTTTTCCGTATTATAGGCAACGTTTTTAAAAGGTTACCTCAACCCAAATTTATTGTAGTGTAATTTATGTACTACAGAGAGTGTAAAAAGATTTGTTTGTACATGTAGTGCAAACTCTTTGAATTGTGCGCTAGTAGAACACTGAAATACATGTCACGCATTTTATTTTGAGAATAACTTTTATTGTAATTAAATCAATTTAATTAAATTTGATTCTCAAAAAGACTTATACATATAACATCACTTAAAATAAATGTATCACTCGGTATTCATTGAAATAAATTTGGTAATTTTCAAATCCTAACCTTTTCTTCTCGCCATCAGTACTTAGCTTGGTTATTGTTCTTTCTTCTTCTGCTTTGAAATTGTTATTTTCCTCTTTGGCTTTCCCTTCTTTCGCACTACTACAACACACAATTATTCATTCATCTTTAGTAGATGTATAATAATAATAACAATTTTATTCTATTTGATTAGGCGGCCTAGCTAGCAATGCTAATAGTACTAGAGAAACTTAAGATCGTCATTTCTTATATGGAGTGATTAGTTTTGGAAATTAAGTAGCTCTTTCAAATATATTATTCTTAAGGTATTTTATTTTTTTAAAAAAAATAAAAAGCCATATACCACTTAATTAATTTGACATTTTTACTCAACATATACAATTATTGATATAGGGATAGATGTCCATATCACATATAATGAAACTTTTTGGTCAAACCCGATTCTTGCATAAAGCAAATTAAAACCCTCATTAATTATTTATTTGGTCCCTCCTATCTTCTATCCATTTAATGTAAGAACAAATTCCCATTGACCACAAAAGACACAAGTATATATATGGTCACTCAATGGACCCATTGTGAGATTCTATTCCCACATAAACCAATAGGAATTTTTCCAATTTCCACCGCCTTAATCCCATTGGTGCAGAAGTGGACTGAAACATATCTTCGTTGATTTTAATTTAATTTTAATAATTCTATGATATATCTACGTACAACTCTAGCTACGTGCACTTGGAAGCTTATAAATAGACATGAAAGAGTTCTAGCTTTGCATTGTGATCGATCAGTAGATACATACATGAGACTTATTCTCTACAATCTATCCTTTTATTTTCCAATATCAAAGTGTCTCGCATGAAGGGAGAGGGGGTAGATTTGAGCCAAGAATGACTTGCCGGAGCTTAAGCTTTCGGCAAAGTCTTTCTGGCTCTAATTTATTTTCTTTTTCAATCATGTAAAAAGCTATGATAAAAATATAAGTCCATTATATTCATTGTGAAATGAATATTTTGGTAGCTGCAGCCGCTATATTTTCTTAATATTGTTAAGTAATTCAACTTAAATATGCTACCTATGCATGATTATAATAGATATAAAACCGCACATGCATAATCCCACTTAAATAATTATTTTTCTTTCCTTTTATTTTTCTTGGAGAGCTAGCTTCTTCGGAGGGTTTGGCGTATAATAACGAAACTCTCCGTTCTCAACGACCTTTTCAGGCCCGCTTCTTTTTATCCCAGTTCATCGATAGATAGAAATATAATTGATGGAATGATATAATAATGTAGAAATATTAGAGAATTAAGACTATAATAACTAATTTTAACCAATAGTATAGCAAGTTAATAAATAATTTCATTAAGACTAAATAACTAATTAAGACTTTTTGTTGAATTTCAAATGTCTCTTTTAATTGAGATTTAAATATTATTATTTTTAACAATTTTAAATTTTTTTGTTGTGTTGAATGTTCACTTTGTAATATTAAGTTCCAAAACTTATAATAATAATAATAATAATAATAATAATAATAATAATAATAATAATAATAATAATAATAATAATAACAGAAAATTATCAGAATTTCTTATTTTTAGTAATTATTTTTATTCATTAATTTAATCCCTTTAATTTAATAATATACTTTAATTCAGATTTTTAAACTTTGATAATAATAATAATAATAATAATAATAATAATAATTTTTTTTTTTGAAACAAAGGAAGCTCAACACATTAAAGTGGAGCAAATAAAAGAAAAAAGAAGACACATAACTAGCTACCAACAAATAAACCAACCCCTACTATCCCCAGTACTCTCATCCTCCCCCAGGATCACCACCACTCCATTCCGTGTAGCTCATCAATGTCCTTGTGTGTATGACCTCCAGGCTTGCTCTTGCATTCTTGAAGATTCGTGCATTCCGTTCCAACCAGATGTTCCAAATCACTGCAAAGAACACTGACATCCACATCTTCTTCCCCTGTTGTCTATTATGCATTCCATGCCAACTCTCAAACATTTCTTTAACAGTTCCGGGAATCACCCACTCCCTTCCTAGTAACCTCAGCCACTTGCACCACACCTGCCATGTTACCTCACACCTAAGGAATAAATGCTCAACAGATTCTAATTCCTTGGTACACAGTACACACATACTATCCCCCAGAATGTTGACTCCTAGTTTAGTCAGCCGCTCCTTGGTGTTAACTCTACCCACTAGCACAAACCACCCAAAGAGCTCAATTCTCGGAGGAACGAAACCTTTCCAAATGGAACTCGTGAAGCTATAACTCGTTATCTCAGCTGATAATGTCTCCGCTTGTATAGCCTGGATCACAGAACTAGTAGAGAAAATACCTTTATTTTCAAACTTCCACACCACATTGTCCTCCCTACCTGATGACAACCTCACTGGCCTTAACCTCTCATGCAGTTGATTGACAAGCTCCAGCTCCCATTGGAACAGTGCCCTCCTCCATTGAAAATTCCAAATCCAATCAAGCCCATCCCAAAAACCACACTCCCCGATGACAAGTCCTTGCTGACTGGAAATAGAGTAGAGTCTCGGATGACTTCCTTTCAGAGTACCACCTTGAACCCAGTTATCTTCCCAAAATCGAGTCTGCATACCATTGCCTACTTCCATTGCCAGTCCACTTACCACTTTATCACGAATCCGCGGTTCTTTTATATTCAGCTGACATATGTCCTTCCAAGGGCCACCCTTTACTGGTAAAGGCTGAGTTGCTAACATGACATCCGGGTTCAACTTATTACACGAACACACAATCTTCTTCCACAGCGGGCAATCCTCCTTTGAAAACCTCCACCACCACTTAAACAGAAGCGCTGTGTTTCTCAGCACTGCATCACCAACCCCCAATCCCCCAACCTTTTTTGGAGCCTGAACTATCTCCCACTTTACCATAGGTATACCATAGTTCCCGTTCTCCCTGCACCACATAAAGTTCCGTTGTAAAGCAATCAGCTTGTCCGCTACCGCCTTCGGCATCTTGTATAGACTAAGGTAGTAGATGGGGAGACTATTCAGCACCGATTTGATAAGGACCAACTTACCTGATTTATTCAAAACCTTGGCTTTCCACAAACTCAGCTTCTGTTCCACCTTATCAATGATTGGTTTCCAAGTCTTCACCAAGCGCGGATTCGCACCTAGAGAAACTCCCAAGTATCTAACCGGTAGAGAAGCTTGTTGGCATCCCAGCAGTCCACATGCCTGATCAATCCATCCTTGCTTACAGTTCACTGATATCAGATTCGATTTATCAAAGTTAATGCTCAGCCCAGACATCAACTCAAAGCACCGTAACAGTCTCTTATAGTTTACAATTGTTTCAGTCTCCGGCGGGCAGAATAAAATAGTGTCATCTGCAAATTGTAGGTGTGACAGTTCAATAAGATCTCCCCCTACCAGCAGTGGAGCAATGCGGCCATTCCTCACAGCCTCCCCCAACATCCTATGCAACACATCTACAACTAATACGAATAGCAATGGAGAAAGTGGGTCCCCTTGTCTTAGTCCCCTCTCCATCTTGAATGGCTTGGAAGGTGCCCCGTTTACCAAGACTGCCATGGTGGCCGTAGTAACACACTCCTTCACCCAGCTCCTCCATTTTTGGCCGAAGCCCATTTTCTGTAGCACAATGTCAACAAAATCCCATCTCACTCTGTCATAGGCCTTCTGAAAATCCAGTTTGATAATGACTGCTGACTTTTTCCGAGTCTTCAGCCAATGAACCGTCTCGCAGGCTATGAGTGCACCATCATGAATTTTTCTTCCCTTTACAAATGCAGTCTGAGTCTCTCCAACCAGTCCCGACATCACAGATCGCATCCTGTGCACCAACACTTTCGAAATCACTTTGTACACACACCCCACCATACTAATCGGCCTAAAATCCTTCACCTCCTTTGCACCTTCAAACTTTGGAGCTAGTGTCACCCACGTTACATTGACATCCTTTGGCAATTTCGCACTTTGAAAGAACCCCATTACCGCAGCAGTGAATTCCGGCCCAATGTCATCCCAGCATTTCTTTATGAAGTTCATGTTAAACCCATCACTCCCTGGGGCCTTGGAAGATTCGCAGTCCCACACAGCCTCCTTAATTTCCTCATCCGTCGGCATCACTTCTAAAGCTTCAGCCTCATCCCTATGGATACACTTTACTAACCCATCTCTGATTCCAATCCTCGGAACATATTCCTGTCGATATAAATCCTTGTAGAACCCTCTAATCGCACCTTTTATTCTCGCCTGATTCCGCACAAGTCTTCCATGTAACATCAGAGCATCAATCCTGTTATTCTGTCTTCTGGCCGAAGCAATGTTATGAAAGTATCTGGTATTCCTATCCATGTTTGCAGCATGCTTAGACCGAGACATCTGTTTCCAGTGCATTTCCTTTCTAATATACCATTTTGAACAAAAGCTCACAAGCGCCTTCCTTCTAGCCTCCGTTGTACCATCATAAACTCCATCACTGACTGAATTGTCCAGCTTGGTGAGCTCCTCCTCAAACCTCATGAGTCTCTTATCCATGTCCCGGAAGTTATCCTTGTGCCATTGCCGCAGTTGTATTGCTAGAGCCCTCAGTTTGCACGGGAACTGCGTTTCTCCGAGGCTTCGCCACTCATCCTTCACCATTCTCAGAAATCCCTCATGCGTAAACCAGGCGTCTAAACTTCTGAATGGTCTAGGGGGCCCCGTTACTCTTGTTAGTTCCATGATCACTGGGCAGTGATCAGACAATCCCCTTGGGCCACCCTTAATCCTAATATCCGGAAACACCTCAGTCCATTCAACATTAACCATCACCCTATCAATCCGACTACAGGAACGCCCCCTAAACCATGTATACTTCCTATCAGTAAGAGGCAAATCTATCAACTGCATGTCTCGCACCCATTCCTTAAATTCCTCCGATGACGCCATCAAGCTAGTAGCTCCTTTACGATCCTCTACTTGTAAAATTTCATTAAAGTCTCCGAGAAAACAGAAAGGAATCTGACACAACCCCGCCACATAGCTCAGTTCCTCCCACACCCCCCTCTTTGCCTCCCTCCCATGCGCCCCGTACACCAAACAGAAAGCACATCGGAAGTTGGTCTTTGTTAAAACGCCTTCAACACACAGCCACCTCTCACCTTTATACCTTTGATCTACTTGAAACACTCCTTCATCCCAAATTAATAGCAGACCCCCCGCCATTCCTGCAGATTCCACAAACTCCCAACCAGCAGTACTAGATCCCCAAAGCCTTGCGACCTCATATTTAGTAATCACTTCTTTTTTTGTTTCAAGCAATCCCAACATGTTCAAATTATATTTATTTTTCAAAGATTTCAGCATGCTTAATTTACCGTCCCCCCTCCACCCCCTAATATTCCAACAGCTCACAATCATTTAAATAAAGATTTGCTCACCTTATTTTTATTTTTTGGTCGACTCCTTCTCGCCTTTTCCTTTTGCTTCGCCAGTTTTCTCTTAGCTGCTATTTCTTCATTTTGTGCTTGCAAAATCGCCATAATATCTTCTTCCTCATCGCATAAAACCGCTCCTGATTCCACAGCCAATGCCCAGGTTGCTTGATTCTCCTGGCGCTGCTCTTCCTGTGTCCCCTCGCCTTCTAAATGGCTAACTGTGCCCAGCCTAGCCCCTGCTCCTGCCCCCCGGGCATTGCCACAGGCAGCCACCTCCGGGACGTCCCTCACTGCGTTTCCCTGTGCTCCCGAGGTACCATCCTTCCCCATTAGGCAGCTCAATCCCGCTTGGGATCCCTCATCGTGCAAGCCGGCCTCACTTATCCCATCCTGCGCCCCTTGCTCCTGCCGGTGGACTGCCGCCCTGATTCCCGTCCCCTCCTGCGCAACCCTTCCCCCATCAAGCTCAACAATAAGTGTTGTTATTTAAACAACTTAAAGACACAACAATACGGTCATGCCACGTTCCGTGCTTGTGAAACAAAAATATGGGTATGGAATGAAACCTTTCCTCTAAGTTTACTATCATATAGAGAATTATCAGCTATCATCGTATATTTGTGTGTAGGTATTTGTTTTGTTTTATATATTTTTATTATAAAATTCATATTTTAATATATTTTATATGAATTACTAATCTTTAGGAACTATTTTTTTGTTTACACCGAGTGTTTTTGTATTGAAATTTTGGAAGAAAAGCAGAACATTGGCTTGGGCTTGCTAAGATTATTCATACAAAATGCTACATCATCATCATCATCATCATCATCGATAGTTAAACCTTTGCTGAATCATCAAAAGAGACAATCTGAGGAATCGAGTTACAAATGCTCTGAAAAAGCAGCAGTGTTGGAGGAATTGATTTTGTAGTCTTACCTTTGATTATTTCTCTATCTTTTTTTAATTATTGACTATTGAGATTAATACAATTTTTTTCCATTATTAAAAATATTTTATTTTATTATTATATGTAATTTTGAAACAATTTACATTTAAATAATAAATCACAACTTTATTAACGTAGGACACCTTAAATATGCAAGTAAGAAAATACATAAAGAAAAAAAAAATATCGTTCTGAATAGCCATATTATTCTAAGTAATAACAACACTACTTATGATCACTCTTTTTACTAGCTATGATCACAATTTTTTATCGTAATTATAGGCCTTTTTTTTTATAGTGACTTATAGACCGCATATTAGCACGATTGAGCCAAGTGCAATATGGCTGCTTCCACATCACAAGTCACGAATTCTAAAACCACGTTATAAAAGTGTGTGCACAATCTTCTAAATAAGTTATGAGTTTTAGAAGAACGATTCACGTCATAACTACTCTTAATGTAAGCGTGCTTGCATAGCACCTACTTTTTGCTTCAGTCGGGGAGAACGTAGTAGGATGGTACTCCATTCACTTTGTATATGACAATACAATAACAGTGTAACAACACAGTATATCTTTAGATTCAAACATGTTGCACTCACACAGAATATTTTAAGTAAAAAAGGCTCAAAAACAACGCCATAAGTATAGTAAAAAACCTTATCACAAACTAGTTTCTACTCGTCCATGTTCTCACAAACCGAATCACTCTCTTGTGCCACAGCACAGATACTACAATAACATTTTTTAATTAATTCCGCTTGGATTTTTCCTAAACATTTTGCTGGTGTACTCATGTTAAAATTGTTGCTAAATGGTAGAGATAGATACATGTGGGATAACCTTTTAGAGTTTGTAGCATCGTCTTCCAGTTTCTTTTACTCTTTATTTCCAAGAATATTATCATACTTATCGACGAACTGAACCAAGCTAATTTTATTATGTAAAAATCTACCATAAAATGTACGGATACTTTCACTCCTTTGGGTACTTCTCAAACCAAGCGATAAATTGCCCTTAAAAAAATTGGAATCCACATTCATTAATTGCCATAAAAGTCTACACAAAATAAAATATCAGAAGCACTATTAGATTGAGCCAGAGAAACACAGTGAAAAATACAACAACAAAAAATTTAAAAAATAAAAAAACATCACAGAAGTTAGCAGTAACTGAACTTGACCTAGATAAATAGTAATGAACCTAATAATCCTCTATTGTGACCTAGCTTGTAGGTTTCTATGAATTTGTGTAAAACTCGGAAATATTAAAATTTATTAATAAATTATTTATAATTTATTATAATTACTTGAGATTATAGTTTTGAGATTTTGTATATAAATTGGATAAATTCTTATTTATAATTTAGAATTTTTATAATTTAAAATAGTGAATATTTTATATATCTTAATTTTAATATTTTTAATTTTATTTTATAAATAAAAGAGAATTAATTTACTTATCTCCAATATATATTACATTAGTATTTAACTAAAAATAATTTACAGATTTGGTAATTTAAAATATATTTTTAAGATGAATACTTTAAATATAATTTGATTTGTAATTATTATTCTATCTTTTTAATTATTTTATAAAATTACACTATAATGAGCGGATAATTTATACTCTTTTTGGCATTATTTTTACATAGTTTTTAGTATGTTTTAATTACTTTTTATTATATTTTTATTAGTTTTTATTCAAAAATCACATTTCTGGACTTTTTTATGAGTTTGTGTACTTTTTTGTGATTTCAGGTATTTTCTGGCTGAAATTGAGGGACCTGAGCAAAAATCTGATTCAGAGGCTAAAAAAGGACTGCAGATGCTGTTGGATTCTAACCTTCCTGCACTCGAAGTGGATTTTCTGGAGCTACAGAAGCCCAATTGGTGCGCTCTTAATTGCGTTGGAAATTAGACATCTTGGGCTTTCCAGCAATATATAATAGTCCATATTTTTCCCGAGATTTGATGGTCCAAACTGGCGTTCAAATTCAGCCTAAAACATCTTGGTGTAAAACGCCCAAACTGGCACCAGAATTGGAGTTAAACGCCCAAAGTGGCACCAAAGCTGGCGTTTAACTCCAGGAACAGTCTAAGCACGAAAAAGCTTCAATGATCAGCCCAAGCACACACCAAGTGGGCCCTGGAAGTGGATTTTTGCACTATCTGCACTTAGTTATTCATTTTCTATAAACCCTAGTAACTAGTCTAGTATAAAAACTACTTTTAGAGATTTATTTTAAAGTCGGTCTTTTGTCAAGCTTATGCTATTGTACACATTTGGAGGCTGGCATCACGGCCATGCCTAGACCTTTCACTTATGTATTTTCTACGGTGGAGTTTCTACACCCCATAGATTAAGGTGTGGAGTTCTGCTGTTCTTCATGAATTAATACAAGTACTATTGTTTTTCTATTCAATTCACGCCTACGTCTTCTCTAAGATATTCACTCGCACTTCAACCTGATGAATGTGATGATCCATGACACTCATCATCATTCTCACTTATGAACGCGTGCCTGACAACCACTTCCGTTCTATCTGCAATAGCTTGAGTGTATATCTCTTGGCCTCCTGGTTCACGACGCATGGTTGCCTCTCCTGACAACAGAGCATTCCATTCAGTGAGTTCAGAGTCTTCGTGGTATAGGCTAGAACCATTGGCAGCATTCCTGAGATCCGGAAAGTCTAAACCTTGTCTGTGGTATTCCGAGTAGGATCTGAAAAGGGATGACTGTAACGAGCTTCAAACCTGCGAATGTGGGACACAAGTAACAGTGTGCAAAAGGACAATGGTCCTATTCCGACGCTAGCGGGAACCGACAGATGATTAGCCGTGCAGTGACAGCGCATATGGATTTGTTTTCATCCGAAAGGATCATACAGCTTGCCATGGAAGGAAGTAACGCATGGTTGGAAGAAGGCAATAGGAAAGCAGAGGTTCAGAAGCAACAAAGCATCTCCAGTCGCTTATCTGAAATTCCCACCAATGAATTACATAAGTAACTTTATCTTATTTTATATTTTATTTATATTTTAATTATCAAAATCTCATAACCAATTGAATCTGCCTGACTGAGATTTACAAAGATGACCATAGCTTGCTTCAAGCCGACAATCTCCGTGGGATCGACCCTTACTCACGTAAGGTTTATTACTTGGACGACCCAGTGCACTTGCTGGTTAATTGTGCGAAGTTGTGAAAAAGAGTTGAGATTACAATTGTGCGTACCAAGTTGTTGGCACCATTGAGATCACAATTTCGTGCACCAAGTTTTTGGCGCCGTTGCCGGGGATTGTTCGAGTTTGGACAACTGACGATTATCTTGTTGCTCAGATTATGTATTTTTATTTTATGTTTAAAGTTTTTTGTTTTAATTTTAAAAAAAATAAATAAATTTTTTTTTCTTAAGAACAAAATAAAATATGTTTAGTTTTCTAAAAATTCTTCAGCATTTTTAAGAATGAATTCTACAGTTTCAGATGAAGCTTTTATCATCACAGAAGCTGGTTGATTCCCATCAATTTGGCTGTTGTATATAATGTCCTGCTGAAGCTTGGCTAGCCATATCTAATCTTTTTAGACTGAAGCTTTAGAACATTGCATGATTTCTGGAATTCGTAAAAACAATTTTGAATTTCTTTATTTTCTTTTTTAAAACAATTTTCGAAAAATACAAAAAAATTTTCATAAAATCATAAAAACCAAAAATTGTGTTTCTTATTTGAGGCTAGTGTCAAATTTTAAGTTTGGTGTCAATTGCATCTTTTTAATTTTCTTAAAATTTTCGAAAATTCATGCATGTGTCCTTCATTGATCTTCAAGTTGTTCTTGATGATTGTCTTTGTTTGATCTTTACATTTTCTTGTTTTACGTCTTTTCTTGTTTTTCATATGCATTCTTGAATTATTAGTGTCTAAAGTTTAAAAATTTTTTTAAGTTTGGTGTCTTGCATATTTTTATTTTCTTAAAAATTTTTAAAAACATGTTCTTGGTGTTCATCATGATCTTCAAAGTGTTCTTAGTGTTCATCTTGACATTCAAAGTGTTCTTGCATATTTTTCTTGTTTTTTTTATTCATAATTTTTATGTTTTGCATCATTTAGTTGTTTTTCTCTCTCCTCATAAAAATTCAACAATAAAAAATATATCTTTCCCTTTATTTTGCTCATAAATTTCGAAATTTTGAATTGATTTAGTCAAAAAGTTTTAAAATTTAATTGTTTCTTGTTAATCAAGTCAAAATTTCAAATTAAAAATTTTATCTTTTGCAAATCTTTTTCAAAAATAAAATCTTTTTCATTTTTTCTTCATATTTTCGAAAATTTTAAAAATTAATTTTCAAAATCTTTTTTTATTTTTATTTCATATTTTCGAATTTATTACTAACATTTAATGTTTAGATTCAAAAATTTTCAAGTTGTTACTTGCCTATTAAGAAAGGTTCAATCTTTAAATTCTAGAATCATATCTTTTAGTTTCTTATTAGTCAAATAATCAACTTTATTTTCAAAAATCAAATCTTTTTCAAAATAAAATTTCAATCATATATTTTTCAAAATCAATTTCAAAATCTTTTCTAACTTCTTATCTTTTCAAAATTGATTTTCAAATCTTTTTCAATTAACCACTTAAGTTTTTGTTTGATTTTAAAAGTTTACTATTTCAATCAAATCTTTTTGAAAACCACCTAACTACTTTTCTCTCTCCAATTTTCGAAAATCACTAACCACTTTTTCAAAAATCTTTTTAATTAATTAATTTATTTAGTTTTCAAATTTTATTTTATTTCTTCCCTTAATTTTCGAATGCTAACCAATAATTAAAATAAAAACAAAAATATTTTTCTTTTATTTTAATTTAAAATTCGAATTCTCTCTCTCTCTCATCTCTTTCTATTTATTTATTTATTTACTAACACTTCCCTTCTTCTTATAATTCGAACCCTCTCCCCCTCTCTGTGTTCAAATTCTTCATCTTTTCTCTTCTTCATTCTACTCTTTTATTCTTCTACTCACATAAAGGAATCTCTATACTGTGACATAGAGGATTCCTATTCTTTTCTGTTCTCTTCTTTTTCATACGAGCAGGAGCAAGGATAAGAACATTCTTGTTGAAGCTGATCCGGAACCTGAAAGGACTCTAAAGAGGAAGCTAAGAGAAGATAAAGCACAACACTCTGGAGAGGACCTGACAGAATTTTTCGAAAAAGAAGAAGAGATGGCCGAACCCAACAACAATGGTGGAGATGCAAGGAAGATGCTTGGTGACTTTATTGCACCCTCTTCTGACTTCTGTGGAAGGAGCATCTCAATTCCTGCAATTGGAGCAAACAACTTTGAGCTTAAGCCTCAATTAGTTTCTCTGATGCAGCAGAATTGCAAGTTTCATGGACTTCCATTGGAAGATCCTCATCAGTTTTTAGCTGAATTCTTGGAGATCTGTGATACTGTTAAGACCAATGGGGTTAATCTTGAGGTCTACAGACTTATGCTTTTCCCCTTTGCTGTAAGAGACAGAGCTAGGACATGGTTAGACTCACAACCTAAAGATAGCCTGAACTCTTGGGAAAAGTTGGTCAATGCTTTCTTGGCCAAATTCTTTCCACCTCAAAAATTGAGCAAGCTTAGAGTGGAAGTCCAAACCTTCAGACAGAAGGAAGGTGAATCCCTCTATGAAGCTTGGGAAAGATACAAGCAATTGATCAGAAGGTGTCCTTCTGACATGTTTTCAGAATGGAGCATCATATGTATATTCTATGATGGTCTGTCTAAATTGTCCAAGATGTCATTGGACCACTCTGCTGGAGGATCTCTTCATCTGAAGAAGACGCCTGCAGAAGCCCAGGAACTCATTGAAATGGTTGCAAATAACCAGTTCACGTATACTTCTGAAAGGAATCCTGTGAATAATGGGACAACTCAGAAGAAAGGAGTTATTGAGATTGATACTCTGAATGCAATATTGGCTCAGAACAAAATATTGACTCAGCAAGTCAATATGATTTCTCAGAGTCTGTCTGGAATGCAAGCTGCATCAGGCAGTACTAAGGAGGCTTCCTCTGAAGAAGAAGCCTATGACCCTGAGAATCCTGCAATGGCAGAGGTGAATTACATGGGAGAATCCTATGGAAACACCTACAATCCTTCATGGAGGAATCATCCTAATCTCTCATAGAAGGATCAACAGAAGCCTAATCAAGGCTTCAATAATAATAATGGTGGAAGAGCATGGTTTGGCAATAACAAACCTTTTTCATCATCTTCTCAGCAACAGACAGAGAATTCTAAACAGAGCCACTCTGACTTAGCAATTGTAGTCTCTGATCTATCTAAGACCACTCTCAGTTTTATGACTGAAGCAAGGTCCTCCATTAGAAATTTGGAGGCACAAGTGGGTCAGCTGAGTAAAAGAGTTACTGAACTCCCTCCTAGTACTCTCCCAAGCAATATAGAAGAGAATCCAAAAAGAGAGTGCAAGGCCATAACTATAACCAACATGGCTGAACCTGGAGAGAAAGAAAAGGCAGTGATTTCCAGTGAGGAAGACCTCAATGGACGTTCACTGGCCTCCAAGGAGTTCCCTAATGAGGAACCAAAGGAATATGAGGCTCATATAGAGACTATAGAGATTTCACTGAACTTACTATTGCCATTCATGAGCTCTGATGAGTATTCTTCCTCTGAAGAGGATGAAGACATTGTTGAAGAGCAAGTTGCTCAGTATCTAGGAGCAATCATGAAGATGAATGCCAAGTTAATTGGTAATGAGACTTGGGAGGATGAACCCCCATTGCTCATCAATAAACTGAATGATCTGGTTCAACTGAAATTACCTCAAAAGAAACATGATCCTGGAAAGTTTTTAATACCTTGTACCATAGGCACCATGACCTTTAAGAAGGCTCTGTGTGACCTTGGGTCAAGTATAAATCTTATGCCACTCTCTGTAATGGAGAAACTAGGGATCTTTGAGGTGCAAGCTGCAAGAATCTCACTAGAGATGGCAGACAATTTAAGGAAACAGGCTTATGGACTTGTAGAGGATGTCTTAGTGAAGGTTGAAGGCTATTACATCCCTGCTGACTTCATAATCATAGAGACTAGGAAGGATGAAGATGAATCCATCATCCTTGGAAGACCCTTCCTAGCCACAGCAAGAGCTGTGATTGATGTGGACAGAGGAGAGTTAGTCCTTCAAGTGAATGAGAACTACCTTGTGTTTAAGGCTCAAGGATCTTCTTCTGCAACCATGGTGAGGAAGCATGAAAAGCTTCTCTCAATACAGAGTCAAACAGAGCCCTCACACTCAACTTCTAAGTTTGGTGTTGGGAGGCCAACATCAAGCTCTGAGTCTCTGCGAAGCTCTCTAAGAGCTTCACTGTCAAGCTACTGACATTAAAGAAGCGCTTATTGGGAGGCAACCCAATGTTATTTAATTATATTTATTTATTTTCTATTGTTATTTTATGTTTTCTTTAGGTTGATGATCATGTGAAGTCACAAAAATAACTGAAAAATCAAAAATAGAATGAAAAATAGCATTAAAATAGCACACCCTGGAGGACAGGCTTACTGGCGTTTAAACACCAGTAAGGATAGCAGAATGGGCGTTTAACGCCCAGCCTGGCAGCATTCTGGGCATTAAACGCCAGAATGGGTAGCACTCTGGGCGTTTAACGCCAGAAAGGGCTGTCTGGCATAGGCTGGCGTTAAACGCCAGAAATGGGTAGCAGACTGGTGTTTAACGCCAGGAAAGGTAGCAGAGCGGGTGTTAAACACCAGAATTGGCACAGAATGGGCGTTTAAATGCCAGAATTGGCACAGAAAGGGCGTTTGAACGCCAGATTGGTGCAGGGACTCAAATTCCTTGACACGTCAGGATCTGTGGATCCACAGGATCCCCACCTACCCCACCTTTTCTCTCTCCTCTTCACACATTTCCATAACCCTCTTCCCCATATTCTCTTCACCACTCATATCCATCCATCATAAACCATTGACCAATCACCTCACCATTCAAATTCAAACCATTTCCCTCCCAAACCCACCCATTCTCACACGGATTCCCTCTCTCTCCTACCCTATACATACCCCTCCTCACTACCTTCACTTTCACACATCATCACCACCTAAAACCCCCCTTGGCCGAACCATTCACACACCTCCATCTCCTCCATCTCTTCTTCTTCTAATCCCCTCTTTCTTCTTTTGCTCGAGGACGAGCAAACCTTTTAAGTTTGGTGTGGAAAAAGCTCTACTTTTTGTTTTTCCATAACCATTAATGGCACCTAAGGCCGGAGAAACCTTTAGAAAGAGGAAAGGGAAGGCAATTGCTTCCACCTCTGAGTCATGGGAGATGGAGAGATTCATCTCAAAAGCCCATCACTAAAAAAAGTATGGAGCAAATAAGAGAGCCCACTCGTGGGCCTCAACAAGAGTATGAGGAAATTCCTCATCATGAAATCCCTGAGATGCCTCAAGGGATGCATTTTCCTCCACAAAACTATTGGGAGCAAATCAACACCTCCCTAGGAGAATTAACTTCCAACATGGGACAACTAAGGATGGAGCACCAAGAGCATTCCATCCTCCTCCATGAAATTAGAGAAGACCAAAGAGCCATAAGGGAGGAGCAACAAAGGCAAGGAAGAGACATAGAGGAGCTCAAGAACTCCATAAGATCTTCAAGAGGAAGAACTAGCCGCCATCACTAAAGTGGACCCGTTCTTTAATTTCCTTGTTCTTATTTTTCTGTTTTTCGAAAATTATGCTTTATGTCTTATCTATGTTTGTGTCTTTATTACATGATCATTAGTGTCTAGTGTCTATGTCTTAAAGCTATGAATGTCCTATGAATCCATCACCTTTCTTAAATGAAAAATGTTTTTAATTGCAAAAGAACAAGAAGTACATGATTTCGAATTCTATCTTGAAATTAGTTTAATTATTTTGATGTGGTGGCAATACTTTTGTTTTCTGAATGAATGCTTGAACCGTGCATATTTTTGAATTTGTTGTTTATGAATGTTAAAATTGTTTGCTCTTGAAAGAATAAAGAAAAAGGAGAAATATTATTTGATAATCTGAAAATTCATAAAATTGATTCTTGAAGCAAGAAAAAGCAGTGAATAGACAAAAGCTTGCGAAAAAAAAAGGAGAAAAAAATAGCAAAAAAAAAAGAGAAAGAAAAAGAAAAAGCAAGCAGAAAAAGCCAATAACCCTTTAAACCAAAAGACAAGGGTAGAAAAAGGATCCAAGGCTTTGAGCATTAATAGATAGGAGGGCCCACAGGAATAAAATCCTGGCCTAAGCGGCTAAACCAAGCTGTCCCTAAGCATGTGCTTGTGGCGTGAAGGTGTCAAGTGAAAAGCTTGAGACTGAGCGGTTAAAGTCGTGGTCCAAAGCAAAAAGAGTGTGCTTAAGAGCTCTGGACACCTCTAACTGGGAACTCTAGCAAAGCTGAGTCACAATCTGAAAAGGTTCACCCAGTTATATGTCTGTGGCATTTATGTATCCGGTGGTAATACTAAAAAACAAAATGCTTAGGGTCACGCCCAAGACTCATAAAGTAGCTGTGTTCAAGAATCAACATACTGAACTAGGAGAATTAATAACACTATCTGAATTCTGAGTTCCTATAGATGTCAATCATTCTAAACTTCAAAGGATAAAGTGAGATGCCAAAACTGTTCAGAAGCAAAAAGGCTACAAGTCCTGCTCATCTAATTGAAGCTAATCTTCATTGATAAGTTTGGAATTCATTGTATATTCTCTTCTTTTTATCCTATTTTGTTTGCAGTTGCTTGGGGACAAGCAACAATTTAAGTTTGGTGTTGTGATGAGCGGATAATTTATACCCTTTTTGGAATTATTTTTACATAGTTTTTAGTATGTTTTAATTACTTTTTATTTTATTTTTATTAGTTTTTATTCAAAAATCATATTTCTGGATTTTACTATGAGTTTGTGTATTTTTCTGTGATTTTAGGTATTTTCTGGCTGAAATTGAGGGACCTGAGCAAAAATCTAGTTCAGAGGCTGAAAAAGGACTGCAGATGCTGTTGGATTCTGACCTCCCTACACTCGAAATGGATTTTCTAGAGCTACAGAAGTCCAATTGGCACGCTCTCAATTGCGTTGGAAAGTAGACATCTTGGGACTTTCAGAAATATATAATAGTCCATACTTTGCCCGAGATTTGATGGCCCAAACTGGCGTTCAAAGTCAGCCAAAAATATATTGGCGTAAAATGCCCAAATTGGCACCAGAATTAGAGTTAAACGCCCAAACTGGCACCAAAGCTGGTGTTTAACTCCAGGAACAGCCTAAGCACGAAAAAGCTTCAATGCTTAGCCCAAGCACACACCAAGTGGGCCCGGAAGTGGATTTCTGCACTATCTGCACTTAGTTATTCATTTTCTGTAAACCCTAGTAACTAGTCTAGTATAAAAACTACTTTTAGAGATTTATTTTAAAGTCGGTCTTTTGTCAAGCTTATGCTATTGTACACGTTTGGAGGCTGGCCTCACGACCATGCCTAGACCTTTCACTTATGTATTTTCTACGGTGGAGTTTCTACACCCCATAGATTAAGGTGTGGAGCTCTGCTGTTCTTCATGAATTAATACAAGTACTATTGTTTTTC
Source organism: Arachis hypogaea (assembly GCF_003086295.3). Lineage (NCBI taxonomy): Eukaryota > Viridiplantae > Streptophyta > Magnoliopsida > Fabales > Fabaceae > Arachis > Arachis hypogaea. The sequence continues at coordinate 28,018,233 of NC_092049.1, forward strand.
TATTCAATTCAGGCCTACGTCTTCTCTAAGATATTCACTCGCACTTCAACCTGATGAATGTGATGACCCGTGACACTCATCATCATTCTCACTTATGAACGCGTGCCTGACAAATACTTCCGTTCTATCTGCAATAGCTTGAGTGTATATCTCTTGGCCTCCTGGTTCATGACGCATGGTTGCCTCTCCTGACAACAGAGCATTCCATTCCGTGAGATCAGAGTCTTTATGGTATATGCTAGAACCATTGGCAGCATTCCTGAGATCCGAAAAGTCTAAACCTTGTATGTGGTATTTTGAGTAGGATCTGGAAAGGGATGACTGTGACGAGCTTCAAACCTGCAAATGTGGGGCACCAAGTGACAGTGTGCAAAAGGACAATGGTCCTATTCCGACACTAGCGAGAACCGACAGATGATTAGCCGTGCAGTGACAGCGCATATGGATTTGTTTTCATCCGAGAGGATTAATCAACCTCCTCATGAATGAATGGATTTCCTCACTTTATAGCCTCTAATCTGTGTTTTCTGGGCCAAAAATTGGGTCGAAAACAGCCCAGAAATCGCTGGAGAAGAAATCTGCCACGCTGATTTCCGTCACTGGGATGCGTCCACGTGGAGCGCGCGTTCGCATCGCCTAGCGTCAGGGCAACTATGGCATATTATATATGAAATCGAAGCCCCGGATGTTATCTTTTCAACGCAACTGGAACCGCATCGTTTGGACCTCTGTAGCTCAAGTTATGACAGTTTTAGTGCGAGAGGGTCAGGCTGACAGCTTTGCAGTTCCTTCAACTTCTTGTATTCCTTCTATTTTTGTATGCTTCCTTTCCATCCTCTAAGTCATTCCTGCCCTATAAACTCTGAAATCACTTAACACACATATCATGACATCGAATGGTATAAAGGGAGAATTAATATTAGCAAATTAAGACCAAAGAAACATGTTTTCAGTCATAGTACAAAATCAGGAAGGAAAATATAAAACCATGCAAATAGTATGAATAAGTGGGTAAAGAGTTGATAAAAACCACTCAATTAAGCACAAGATAAACCATAAAATAGTGGTTTATCAACCTTCCCACACTTAAACATTAGCATGTCCTCATGCTAAGCTCAAGAGAAGCTATAAAGGGGTGAAGAGCAATGATAGAATGTATGAAATACAACCTATCTATATGAATGCAACTACATGCAGAATGTTTCTACCTACTTGGTTAAAAGTAAATAAATCTTCCAAGAACATACATAAATCAGATTTCACTAATTCAAATTATACAATAAAAGACAAGTAAACTTGTAAGAAGATAGCTCATGAAAGCAGGGAACATAGAATCAAGCATTGAACCCTCACTGGTAGTGTATATCACTCTAACTCTCAAGTGTCTAGGGTCAATCACTCTAGTCTTCTCTAGTCATGCTTTCTAAAACTTTGTTCTTCATCTAACCAATAAACAATTATTTAATATACCAATGCAAACATCATGAGGTCTTTTCAGGGTTGTAATGGGGCTGAGGTAAAGGTAAGGATATATATTTATAAGGCTATGTGAGCTAACAAAGTGAATCCTTGATTAGTCTAAGATCTTACCTAACATATACATACTTTATATAATTTTAAAATGCTTTACCTAGCTACCCAAATTTTTTCACTTTTGTATTACATGCTCATGTATCAAACTTATTTTTGAATTTTGTCCCATGTGCATTGATTCTTTTTATTTTGCATTGGAGAAATTTTTGTGTCCCCTTATTCAATTACTTAAAAATTTAAATTTTTTTAATTATTATTATTATTATTATTATTATTTTTTTTTTTTCAATGCACATGGTAATTTAATTATTTTGACTTCACATGAGCATGCTTCCCAAACCTTGAAATAACTTATTCAATTTAATTTTCCTTTTTTTTCTATCATCCCATGTTCCCATAAAATTCTCCATACTTAATTTATACACAATATCTATCTTAAGCTTAACCAAGGATTCAACTTAGGATTTTTATTTTATTTTTCTGCTTAAGGCTAGTAATGTAGTTATGGAATAGAGGGGGGTTAAAGAGTTCAAAGTGGCTAACAAGGGTGATGTAAAAGGTAGGCTTATTTGGGATAAGTGAGCTAATAACAAATAATGGCCTCAATCATATGCAAGCATGTAAATATACTAAATAATGGACATATAGAATGGAACAAAGCAAAGATTGCAATTATAGAGAAGAAAATACACAAGAATAAAAATTTATGGTTAAATAATGTTACCATATAAATAAGCTCAAAATCTCACAGGTTGTGTGTTCTTAGCTTTTAACTATGTTCCAAATACAACTTCCAAACAAGTTTAACACAAAAGTTTTGATTTAAATTAGTGAAATACTATAAAAAAAATTTCTTGAAAAAGAAAATATTACTTCAACCAAGTAGTGACTAAATGCATAAAATCAAACAAACATGCAATCAAATATGCAAATGCAACAATGAACAAACAAAGAAAATAGAGTATTAGTGTTGAAAAGAAGGTAACTAACCCCTGGAAGTCGGTATCGATCTCCCCACACTTAAAGATTGCACCGTCCTCGGTGCATGCTAAGATGTGCAAGTGGATGGGGGTTGTGGTTCCTCAGTTGGGGCTCTTTTTGTTCCTTTCCTTGCCGGTGGTTTGGGAGTAACTTTCTCTTTACCCTTCTTGGTGGCCATCCTGAAAAGGGAAAAAGAAAGTAACTTTTTTAAAGCTAAGGGTTAGAGCAAGGAAGAGAGCGGAAAAGGTAGTAATCAATGCACAATAAAGAAGAATGACGTTAACACATGGTCATGACTATATGTGAAAAGTTCATCAATGGAAATATAGCAAGTGCATGTAATGACAATTAAATGCAAGATATTTATTGGCATGCTGGCAAAGGCATGAGTAGCATAGATCAAGCATTCAATGTTCAAGTTAGATTACTAAGTCTTTCAAACTAACAACATGTTTGTAATAACAATTATATTTAAGTAATAAAATATAAAAAGGGTTTTGTGAAAAACAAGCATTTAGAGTAGTAGAATAAAAGAAATCGAAAAATAGTGCACAATGCCATACGGGCATTTTCACAAACACATAGCATACATGGTAAATAAGTTATTGAATGTATTAAATTGAACATGCAAGCAACCCTTTAAAAAGTAATATATAATTGTCAAACCATTTTAATAATCCACAAAAATATAGAAAATAATGACCCAAATAAATTTCTAACACCAATGAAAATAATGCAATGAATGAAAGTATGCAATTAAATTAAGTAAAATAAAATGAAAGATAAGAAGAATGAGAAGGAAAAGAAGGGAAGAAGAAGTAAGTAAGAAAGGAGGAGGAAAAATTAGGATTGGGGAAGAAAAGATAAGATTTTTGGCGCTGATTTGGATAAGCTGTGCGGCGCAGGCGACGCGGATGCGTGAGTGACGCGGTTGCGTGGTGCGCGATAAGGTCAGGTTACGCAGATGCGTGGGTCACGCGAACGCGTGGCCTGATTTGTGCGATTGGCGCGAGTGCAGCCTCGCGTTCGCGCAACTCTCTGTTGTAAAGGCATATTGCCAAAAATCTGGGTGACGCGATCGCGTGGTTGACGCGATCGCATGAATGGCCTTTCTTTTTAAAAATGACACGAACGCGTGGGGCACGCGTTCGCGTGGTAGGGCTTGTGCTGCTAGCATGGTTCCAGCCCCACTCCATCATAATTTTCTGCCATACACCTCTTTACATCGATTTCACAGGGCCACGCGTTCGCGTGGGTGACGCGGACGCGTGGGAGGCATTTTTCCCACATGACGCGAACGCGTCAGCGACGCGGTCGCGTGGATCAATTTGTGCCAAAGGCACGCCTCCAGCCACGCTCTCGCGTGACTCTCTGTTCAATTCTCTTTTCTTCAAAACGCACTGGTGACGCAGACGCGTCAGCGACGCTGCCACGTCACGTGCGTGTTTTTTTTTATGTATGCAAAATACAGAATGCAGTATGCATATGCTGATGCAGATGTTATGAATAAGTCCAGGTTCAATAAAATAAAATAAAACTCAAAAACAAACAAAACTAAATAAGATTGAAAATGGAACGATCATACCACGGTGGGTTGTCTCCCACGTAGCACTTTTAGTTAAAGTCCTTAAGTTGGACATTTGGTGAGCTCCTTGTCATGGCGGCTTGTGCTTGAACTCATCCTGAAACTTCCACCAATGCTTGGACTTCCAATAAGCTCTATCAATACCAAGTAAATTTCTCAAGCTTTGATGGAGTTCTTCACAAGCTTTGAGCTTCCAAAATTGATCCTCATATATTCCTGGATCCCAAATCTTGTTTCTACACCCGTCTTCAAGTTGATTATCATGATTCTATCCGGGTGGTTCAGCCTTAGAATTCTCACTGAAGCGTCCAAACAACTTCCCAGACCCATTTAATTGAGCTCTACACCAACCTTTGCGTTTAAACTTAAAGCTTCCAACCATAATGAACCTTGCAGGACAATTCTTACCACTGACCATCTTCCTCTTACTCTTAATGCCACAAAAAGCTCTAAGTTGACCATCCGTCTCCATTAGCCCATATTCAAGTGGGAAGGTAAAGGTCAAGGGTAGGAATTTTACCCACTTGAACGTTGTGTTGGACGGTAATGGCCTTGGGAGAGGTGTTTCTAATGAACTTGCAAGCTCCACTCCCTTGTGCTCTTCTCTAACAGCTTCCACCTCCTTGTAAGCTTCTTCAATTTCAACTTCTTCCTCTTGGTAGCTTTCTTCAAATTCAATCTCCTCTTCACTGCTTTCCAAGGGCATGGGAGGTTGTGCTTCTTCTTCTTGAATCTCCATCTCTTGATCGACCTCTTCCAAGTCCTTAACCATGACATGCCTTGAAGGTTGTACACCCTCCTCAACATCAAATGCAACCGTCTTGGAAGGAGGCTCTATGTCTTGACTTTCCCATGGAGGTTCAGCATCTCCCAGGTCTTCAAACACTTCTTCCTCTTCAATAATTACTGCTTTGTCCAGTAGTTTTAATATAAAATCGTACTCATCCTTGATGATTTTCTTTCCATGACAACTCCTTTCAACTATTCTTTCATCTTCAAGGGTCTCTCCTATCTCTACATTTTGGGCCTCCTCTTGCTCTAAGACAAAATCAGACTCCTCCTTGATGTCTTTCTTCACTGATTCTTCAACCACTCCTTCGACTTCAAGGGTCTTTACTACCTTCACCTTTAGGGCCTCCTCTAGCTCCTTATGAAGTATGAATTCGCGAAGATGATCCCTTCTCTCTTGTTCCATGTCAATAGCATCATTAGGATCATGTTGCTCTTGGATTGATGGATGTGGGTGCTCTTCCATGGAGGTGGTGATGGGATGGAGAGATCATTCTGTGGTTGAAAAGGAAGTGTACTAGAGCTTGAGAGTTGATTGTTGAAGGTATTTGGTGGTCCGATTGGGCGACGAGAGCTTGTATATTTGAGTTTAGATCGATAAGTGCTTTCTCCAAGGAGGTTTGGGGTGGATAGGAGGGTTCATTTGTTGGGAGAAAGGGTTCATGGTAGGAAGGTGGTTTATCTTGATAATGATAAGGAGATGGTGTATATTGAGGTGGTGGTTCATGAGAGTAGTTGTGTTGGAATGGGGGTGGTTCTGTGTATGGTTCATTTGGCTCATAAGGTGGTCGGTATGGTGGATACGGGTTAGGGTCATATGGAGGTAAATGGTGAAAGGGGGCTTGTGAGTATGGTGGTCCAAAGCTATTTTGAGGAGGTAGTTCATTGGCATATGATGGAGCTTGCTGGTAACTACAAGGGGGTCCACCATATCTATTGTCTTGGTATGCATTGTAGGATGGTCGTTGTCCATGGTATCTTGGAAGGTGATGTTGCCAAAAGGGTTGATCAGATCCTCGTGGCTCCTTCCATCTTTGATTGTTTTGACCTTGATGCATGTTCCTGTTATAATTTCCATTCCTTGCAATAGCATTGGGACCAAACTCAAAGCGATGGGGGTGAGAACTCATAATAGCAAATAAAAATTAAAAACGAAAATAAAAACAAATTTAAATTAAAAAGGTTATTGAAAATTAAATTTTGAATTTTAAATTTTGAAATTTGAAATTTGAATTTTGAAATTTGAATTTTGAAAAAGTCAACAATATAAGATAAAAATTTTGAAAAAGATTTAAATTTTGAAAAGGTTTGATTTTTTAAAATTTTAAATTTAAAATTTTAAGATTTGGATTTTGAGTTTTGAAATTTAAATTTTGAAATTTGAAATTTGATTTTTGAAATAAGATAAGATAAGATTTTGAAAAAGATATAAATTTTTTTTAAAATTTTCGAAAAAAATCAATTAAAATATTTTTGAATTTAATGGGGAAAGAGAAAAATAATAAAATGACACCAAACTTAAAATTTTTAGATCAGAACGAAGAAAACAACCACGAACAACTTGAAGGTTAAGATGAACACGAAGAACAACTTGAAGATCAAGATGAACACCAAGAACAAATTTTTGAAAAATTTTTAATAACTAAATAAAAACCAATAACCTCTTAATTTATGAAAAAGCAAAAATAAAAACAAAAACAAAAACAAATAAACAAGCAAAAAGCAAATATTTACAATAACCAATAATAAGGCACACGTTTGCAATTCCCCACCAACGGTGCCATTTTGACGATGGGATTTTCTATCGGTAAAGAAATATAAAAATATGATCGCGTTGTAAGTATAGCTTCTAAACCAACAGAAAATTCATTCGTACAAACGTTTTGGTTGTCACAAGTAACAAACCCCTTTAAAATTGATAACCGAAGTATTTAAACCTCGGGTCATCTTCTCAAGGAACTGCAGGGAGGTGTTCTTATTATTGGTTATGAGTTTTGTAAATTGGGGGTTTTGAAAGTAGGGGACAAGTAATTTAAATGACAAATAAAATAAATAAATAACTGTAAAATAAACTCTTGGCAAGGTATGAAAATTCGGAAGTCCTATCCTAGTTACTCCTATGAGAATGGAAGTTAATCCCACTTAGTTAACCCTTATGAAAGCAAGGGAAAGTCAAGTGAACTAATTAGTTAGATTCTCAAGTCCTAGTCAACTCCTAAGGAAAGACTAGAGTTAGTGGAATACCAGTCAATTAGCCGACATAACAACCAATCATGGATAGTTGATAACTCAAGAGCTTCCAGTTAATCAATTAAAGCCAATAATGTAAAAAGCTAAATAAGAATCTTAGATCTGAAATACCTCAATTGCATTAAATAAGAGAAAATCAATCTAAACATAAAGAGTTCATAAGCCAATCTGGCAACATAAGTAATTAAAGGATAGCATTAAAGTATTTGAAAGTGAAAGAGAAATATAAAGAGAAATATTGAACCTGATGAAGAGTTGAAATCCTAAATCCTTTAAGAGGAATCCTAATCCTAAAACCTAAGAGAGAGGAGAGAACCTCTCTCTCTAAAAACTACATCTAAATTGTGAAAAGTGAATAATAATCGACCTCCTCATGAATAAATGGATTCTCCCACTTTATAGCCTCTAATCTGTGTTTTCTGAGCCGAAAACTAGGTCGAAAACAGCCCAGAAATTGCTGGAGAAGAAATCTGCCACGCTGATTTCTGTCACTGTGATGCGTCCTCATGGAGCGCGCGTTCGCGTCACCTAGCGTCAGGGCAACTATGGCATATTATATATCAAATCGAAGCCCTGGACGTTAGCTTTCCAACGCAACTAAAACCGCATCGTTTGGACCTCTACAGCTCAAGTTATGACAGTTTTAGTGCGAGAGGGTCAGGCTGACAGCTTTGCAGTTCCTTCAACTTCTTGTATTCCTTCCATTTTTGTATGCTTCCTTTCCATCCTCTAAGTCATTCCTACCCTATAAACTCTGAAATCACTTAACACACATATCATGGCATCGAATGGTATAAAGGGAGAATTAATATTAGCAAATTAAGACCAAAGAAACATGTTTTCAGTCATAGCACAAAATCAGGAAAGAAAATATAAAACCATGCAAATAGTATGAATAAGTGGGTAAAGAGTTGATAAAAACCACCCAATTAAGCACAAGATAAACCATAAAATAGTGGTTTCTCAAGGATCATACAGCTTGCCATGGAAGGAAGTAACGCATGGTTGGAAGAAGGCAATAGGAAAGCAGAGGTTCAGAAGCAACAAAGCATCTCCAGACGCTTATATGAAATTCTCACCAATGAATTACATAATTAACTTTATCTTATTTTATATTTTATTTATATTTTAATTATCAAAACCTCATAACCAATTGAATCTGCCTGACTGAGATTTACAAGGATGAACATAGCTTGCTTCAAGCCGACAATCTCTGTGGGATCGACCCTTACTCACGTAAGGTTTATTACTTGGACGACCCAGTGCACTTGCTGGTTAGTTGTGCGAAGTTGTGAAAAGAGTTGAGATTACAATTGTACGTATCAAGTTGTTGGCGCCATTGAGATCACAATTTTGTGCACCACACTACTATCCCTATTTTTAATAAAAATACCTGAAATAACCCGCACTATCCCAAAACCCTAACACACTTACACTTACTCTCTCACCCCTTCATTCACGGTCACACATGCACACACCCACTAAACACCCAAACCTATCATAGCAGCAACTTAGAAAGAAGAAACGAAAGAAGAAAGGGGAGGGGGCCGTGGAGAAGAAGGGAAGAGGAGAAGGAGGAGCTCGCGGCCAGCTGCGCCCTGCCACCGCACCAGCTCCTCGCCGCCATGCTGCATCGCCGTCCAAGGGAGAAGGAAGGCCACCGCTGCTGTCCGTGAAACCATCGTCGTCGCGGATCAGATCTGAGGCGAGAGAGAGGACCGCAACGGAGGAAGGAACCGCGCCGCCCAGTAGCCGTCCGTGGGGAGTAACCGTCAGTCTGCACGTCGCCAACGTTGCCGGTGTTGTCGCGAGAAAGAGAGAGCCGCGTCGGACAAGAAGAGCCGTCGTGGAGCTATCTCTGCCGCTGCGCCGCCAAGCTCTTGTCGTTGGAGAATGCCGCTGTGTTGCCGGGATCCACTGCCGGTAAGGGTCTTGTTAATAGATTCTGTCCTTTTTGAATTCTGGAAATACTATAGTCACTGCATGTTGCTACATCCGCCGTCTGGGTCGCGTGGAAGGAGGAGGAGCTGGGTGTCACCGTGCCTTGCCTCTGCCGCCGGACACTGCCGCTGAATCCTCTGTCTTGGTAAGCATTTCATTTCGAAAAGCCTTTTTGTCACTGTTCTATTATCTTATGCTGAGGTGTTGTGACGTTGTCTGTCATAAGGTTGAGTATCGGTGCTTGAATGTTGTGCTCAGAGTTTTCGGCTGCTTCATTTTGCTATTTCAGTAAGTAATTATGTTTCAAAAAATCCTCGCGTTAGTTTTCTGTTATGTTTGGTTATAAACTCTGAGATTTGGTAATGTAGGTTCAAGTTTGGAATGTTACATGTTACATAAATGTTGTTGTGGTTGCTGCGAGAATGGGTTGAGCAGAGATTACGGCTTCCGCTGACCGTGGGCCGAGAGAAAGGATTTTTCTGTGATGCGTTGGGTTATGGTTTCGACTTATTGAGGTAGAGGCTTTTTCAAAAAACTCAATTTTATAGTTTGAAATTGTTATAAATGGATATTAATGTGATAAATGTACTTTTAGTGATTGTATAAGTTTTATGTATTATTGGACTGTTTTGGGATGAATGTGATTGTTGTTTGATTGGATTGTGGTTGGGTTTTCTTAAATGGATGGTTGCTGAATTATTTCTTTAAAGTTTTGGAAACGAGTTTGGTTCATTGAAAATGAATTGAGTTTGAATTTGTTTTCTTGAAATATGGGAATGATATGAATTTTCAAAATTAGTCTGATTTTAAATTGATTTGGTTTTGAATCCTTGGAAGGGGTTACAGAATGGTTTGGTTGGGACCCAAAAAGGGTGGCAAAGTCCAAGTTTTAGGGTTAAAAGGAACTATGTTTTGAAGTTTGGTTAAAGAAGTACCTTTGGAGGAGTTTTAGCGGATTTTAAAACTCTTGTGCATTCCTATCGAATTTCGTTCATTCCTTGTGCATCCCTGATTACTTGTGATCTCAACAATCCTTTCAAACTCTTGTGAATTTTGTCCTTGTCGCTTGTCCTTTTCCAAGGTCTTGTATCCTTCTGAATAAACACGAGGATCGCTTTAGAGTCACGTATGACCTTTAGGCGTAACAAGTGAAGCGTTAGTCTTTTTAGAATGTAGTTCGTGAACGTGAAAAGGTGGAGTGGTAAGTGTGCAACGTTATGAGGAGTTGTGGGGAGATTTTGTTGCTTGCGAGAGAGTTTGCGGGTGTTAGGCTTGTGACCGGTTATGACATTATAAAGCAATTGATGGAGTTGGAAAGTTAAAATTCTGAAGTGGGTACAATATATGTGTCCGAACGTTACACCCGTCGTTTTAAGACTTGCCTGCCTTGTAACCTTTGGCCACTTTAACTACCGCCTTACTTTTGTGAATGCCTATCTTAAAAAGCTTGCACACCTACTGTGTGTCTCCGAATTTTCGCAAAGTCTTGAAACCATATAACCTTTTTGTAACAAGCCTATTTTGTATCTCTTGTCTTGTACCACACATTTTCTTCCTTATATGTATATTCAAGTTATAAGGCCTGTATTTGAAAGATTATATATATGCCAAGACCCTTGCTTTTCTAAAGTATACAAAAGTAAAGTATTCAAAACTATTTTAGTATTTTGCATATCAAGTTAATTTTTGAGGACGAAAATTTTTATAAGTGGGGTAGGATGTAAAACCCTGAAATTTTAAAAGTTATTAATAAATTATTTATGATTTATTATAATTACTTGAGATTATATTTTTGAGATTTTGTATATCAACTGAACAAATTCTTATTTATAATTTAGAATTTTTATAATTTAAAATAATGAATATTTTATATGTCTTAATTTTAATATTTTTAATCTTAATTTATAAATAAAAAAGAATTAATTTACTTATCTCCAATTTATATTAAATTAGTATTTAACTAAAAATAATTTACAGATTTGATAATTTAAAATGTATTTTTAAGATGAATAATTTAAATATAATTTGATTTTTAATTATTATTCTCTTTTTTATTTATTTTATAAAATTACACTACTACCCCTATTTTTAATAAAAATACCTAAACTAACCCACACCATCCTAAAACCTTAACACACTTACACTCACTCTCTCAGCCCTCACTCACGGTCACACATGCACACATCAACTAAACACACAAACCTATCACAACAACAACTTAGAAAGAAGAAAAGAAAGAAGAAAGGGGAAAAGGGGTGGGGCCGTGGAGAAGAAGGGAAGAGGAGAATGAGGAGCTCGCCGGCCAGTTGCGCCTTGCCAGCGTGCCAGCTCCTGGCCGCCGTGCTGCATCGCAATCCAAGGGAGGAGGAAGGCTAATACATGCTTTAAATGTTCGTGATATGAAGAGTTCAAGTTTTATTTAGAAGATATTAGTTTATATTTTTAGAATGTTTTAATTTAATTTGATATATTTTAATTTTGTTTATTTAATTACTAGATTGGGTCTTATGTTGATGGGCTTTAGGATTTTCTTTTTTTAACCTAATAAGAGGTTATAAATACCTCATTAGCTATTATAATCATAGTATAGAATGATTTAGAGGTTTAAAAACTCCCCTTTTTGGTTTCGTTATAAAACCATAGTGTGGACAATTGAGGTTGAGGAGTCCCTCTCTTGTTGCATCGGAGAATTGGGTAGAAAGTTGAGGACTTCCTTTGATTCAATTCCCAAACTATGGCATTGACAACTCAAGTTGAGGAGTCCCTTCCTTGTTGCGTCAAGAAATTGGATAGAAAGTAGAGTGATTCTCTTTGTAGTTAATTTCAATCTATTCTTTTTGTTTCTATTTCAATTTCAATGTATTTTTTTTATTCAGTTTGAATCCTTATCTTCTTGTTTATCCTTTTATTTCTTTATTATTTAGTATCAGAGCTCAGGTATTAGATTAATTCTTATTAATATATATTTTATCTTTTTTTATCATAAAAAAAAGTCCAGCGTCTGTCGCATTTTTTTTTAAGTTCTTGTGTTCTTGTTTTCTGTTTGTATTTCATTATTGTTTTGTCATTATTGTTGATTTTATTGTTTAAAAAAAATAAAAAAAGCATACAGTGCAAAAAAAAAAGAAAAAAATATACAAAAAGGGATATGAAAAAAAATACAGAAAAAAGAAGTTATCTTCTTTGTAATTATTGTCCTTTTTCTAACTATTTTTTTCACCTACAAGATTCTAGGACGAATATTTTTTGAAGAGGAGGAGAATGATACATGCTTCAAATATTCATGATATGAAGAGGTCAAGTGTTATTTAGAAGATATTAGTTTATATTTTTAGAATATTTTAATTTAATTTGATATATTTTAATTTTGTTTATTTAATTACTAGATTGTGTCTTATATTGATGGGCTTTAGGATTTTCTTTGTTTTAACCTAATAAGAGGTTACCTCATTAGCTATTATAATCATAGTATAGAATGATTTAGAGGTTTAAAAACCCCCTTTTTGGTTTCATGATGAAACTATGGTGTGGACAATCGAGGTTGAGGAGTCCCTCTCTTGTTACATCGGAGAATTGGGTAGAAGATTGAGGAGTCCCTTCGATTCAATTCCCAAACTATGGCATTGACAAGTCAGGTTGAGGAGTCCCTTCTTTGTTGCGTCAAGAAATTGGGTAGAAAGTAGAATGATTTTCTTTATAGTCAATTTCAATCTATCCTTTTTGTTTTTATTTCAATTTTAATGTATCTTTTTTATTCAGTTTGAATTCTTATCTTCTTGTTTATCCTTTTATTTCTTTATCAAAGGCCGCCGCTGATGTCCATGAAGCCATCGCCGTCGCGGATCAGATCTGAGGCGAGAGAGAAGACCGCGATGGTGGAAGGAACCGCGCCACCCAGTAGCCGTCCATGGGGAGTCGCCGTCGGTCTGTACGCCACCAAGGTTGCCGGTGTTGTCATGAGAAGGAAAGAGCCGGGTCGGAAGAGAAGAGCCGTCGCGGAGCTGCCTCTACCGCTGCGCACAACCACGGTCACGAGCCTCGTCGCCGCTGTTGGAGGTGTGCCGCTAAGCTCCTGCCGTCGGAGAATGCCGCTGCGTCATCGGGATCCACTGCCGGTAAGGGTCTTGTTAATAGATTCTCTCTTTTTTTTAATTTTGCGAATACTATAGTCACTGTATGTTGCTACAGCCGCCGCCTTGGTCGCGTGGAAGGAGGAGGAGCTCGGTGTCACCGTGCCTTGCCTTTGCCGCTGAAGACCGCCACTGAATCCTCTGTCTTGGTAAGTGTTTCATTTCAAAAAGCCTTTTTGTCGCTGTTCTGTTATCTTATGCTGAGGTGTTGCGATATTGTCTGTCATAAGGTTGAGTATCGGTGCTTGAATGTCATGCTCAGAGTTTCGGCTGCTTCAATTTGCTATTTCAGTAACTAATTATGTTTCAAAAAACCCTTGCGTTAATTTTCTGTTATGTTTGGTTATAAACTCTGAGGTTTGGTATCGTAGGTTTGAGTTCAGAATGTTTTATGTTGCAAAAATGTTGCTGTGGTTGCTGCGAGAATGGGTTGAGCAGAGATTGCGGCTTCCGCTAATCGCGGGCCTAGAGAAAAGATTTTTCTGTGATGCGTTGGGTTATGGTTTCGACTTATCGAGGTAGGGACTTTTCCAAAAAACTCAATTTTAAAGTTTCGAATTGTTATAAATGGATATTAATGTGATAAATGTACTTTTAGTGATTGTATAAGTCTTATGTATTGTTGGGCTATTTTGGGATGACTGTGATTGTTGTTTGATTGGATTGTGATTTGATTTTGTTAAATGGATGGTTGCTGAATTATTTCTTTAAAGTTTTGGAAATGAGTTTGGTTCATTGAAAATGAATTGAGTTTGAATCTGTTTTCTTGAAATATGGGAATGATATGAATTTTCAGCATTAGTCTAATTTTAAACTAATTTGGTTTTGAACCCTTGGAAGGGGTTACGGAATGGTTTGGTTGGAACCCGAAAAGGGTGGCAAAGTCCAAATTTTAGGGTTAAAAGGAACTATGTTTTGAAGTTTGGTTAAAGAAGTACCTTTAGAGGAGTTTTAGCGAATTTTAAAAGAAATAGAACTTTGATTAATTAAATTCGTATTGCCTTTGAAGTACTCCTTAAATTTTGACTTAGCAAGATTAAATAATTCCGAGCCTTTGAGAAGGTTTCCGATTTAAGAATGAAATAAAATTGGTTTTTGAGCTTAAATAATTTTGGTTTTAAAATTGGTTTGGAACTTTTGGCTTATATGCTTTGGTTTTGGTTTTAAATCTCCATTTTAATTGATTTCAATTTAAGTAACTATGAATTTGGGGATTTCTAAAGAATTTAAGAAATGAGGTAGGTTATTCTTCCCTAGAGTCTTGAGTCCTTGCCAAGGTTGTTATTTGATAAACTCTGATTTAGAATAGTTAAACAGATGATTTAAAAGTGAAGGATTTGAGTCTTTTCAAAGAGAATTAATTTTTAGAAAAAAAGTGGATTATGAGCTTAAAATACTGAGATTTGAGGATTTTGAATTTTGAGACAAAGATGAATTTGATTTCTGGTTTTAAAGTAAAGTGATTTGAGAAAAAAGTGATATATAGCATGAATTATGATTTGACTTGATATGGATTGTTAATGAAGTGCATGAATAATGATGAATGAATGATTATGAATGAATATGTGGCTTTTGCATTTCTTTTATCTGATATACGAGTTTCCTTGAGTAAAGTATCGTGGCTTGCCACCACATGTTCCAGGTTGAGACTCGATATTCTGTTGACCCTACATCGTAATGGTGACCGAGCACATATAAATTCCCGGGAAGGATACCCCCATTGAGAAAATTTTATATATGAGAAAAAGCTATGCATAGACTTTCGGGGATGCGCAACGGGAGATAGTCCAGGGTTTAGCAACCGGACTTGTCGGATTGGCTTGATAATTGACAGATGAGACTCATCAGCCATAGGGCAGGCACTCATCATATGTATATATGTGACATTGTTTGGGTGTGCACATTGTAATTGGTTTGCCTATGTGAATAATTATGTTTAATTGCTAATTGCTATACTTGATGTAACTCCTTGATTGTGTTTGAACCTTCTTACTTGTGTTTGTGACTGAAAATTGGTTGGATTGTGGTGGATTGACTGTTGATTGAATTGTTTGGGCCTATGGCTGTGATTAATTATATAATGAGCTGAAGGCCGTGAATGGTTTGTGTTTTTGGTTTAGTAATGCCTGAAAAACTGAACTGGTTTTGCATAGAGTTAATGAACCTATGCTTGGAACAGCTTGGTCATTCATGCTGTGTAGGAAAAAATTTTTAAAAGATTTTGAATTTTTGAAGAGTTAACAATTTTTTCATTTAAAAAGGATTTCGGATTTTTGGTTATAAATCTCTGGTTTTGAAAAGATACATAAGGCGGCTATTAATCATTGTACTTTAAAAACAGTTTTATTTCACGTATCCTATTATAGTAATTTCTCTAACCCCATAGTGAGAACCAGCGAGGACGATGTTCTCACTCCTCTACATGTCTTTTCTTTTCAGGTTATGGACGACGAAGTTTGGAAAAGCTTATTTATTTCGTTTCTGTTTAAACGATGTTTTGTGTTGTATTAGTTACTTTTTCCCTTGACTATACCTTTACAAGTTTTTATAAGAGGGATATGAATTTGATTATGTAATGATTGTAAACTAATATATATATATATATATATATATACTTTTCTGAGTATTGTAATTTTGTAATGTAAGTATGGATGTAAGTTTTGAAAAATACGGTTTAAGTTTTAAAGAGGCTCATATTTTAGTATTAAATATTTTAAGAGTCGTCGTAATACCTGAGCTATCAGAATGGCACAGCAAAAAGCGTGATATTTTGATAGTTAGGTGTTACAATTTGGACTAATCACACTCTAATGAGGCTACAGAACGAGCATTCCATATAATGCCACTCACGCCAGCATGCCATTCTTCATATCGAGATAAATGATAAATCCATATTTTACTATTGTTTTTTGCTTGAAAAGAGTGAATTTTTAGCAATTTATCTTGTATTTATTCCTTGAAATTGCATGTTTTTGTGAATTTTTTCATAATTATAATTTATTGTTAAAAATATATTTTTTATGCTTTAAATTGCCAAATTTAATTTACTTTTATCCCATTTGATACCTTGATATGTTTGTTGAAGTGATTCAAGGGTTAGAAGGAAATGATGGCTTGGAAGGATGAAGGAAAATCATGCAAAAGTGGAGAATTCATGAAGAAATAAAGATTGGACATTTTCTAGGTTGTGCCTACGCATGACTTGTGCATACGCATGACTTGTAGAACGTGACTCACTTAAGTTAACACGTAACTTGCAATTTCAAGCACATTTTGTGCCCAATCCAACTCTTTTCTAAAGCATTTGAAGCAAGAATTCAAGAGGGATCAACCAAGTAGTGTAGGAATAGTTTAGTGTGATGTTTTAGGTAGAATTCTAGAGAGAACACTACAAAAAAAAAGGCCTATGGTCACGGTAAAAAACCGTGACCATAGCTAGTGAAAAGGGTGACCATAGATCTATGGTCACAGTTTTGGATTTAAATTTAGGGTTTCTCTCTAGAATTTAGGGTTTCTTAGTTTAATTTCTCCTTAAATAGATTTAAATTTTGTTTTATTTTAGTTTTCTTTATATTTTCTTATTCTATTGTCTTAATTCTCTTGGTTTTACTTGTTAGCTTCTCAATTTTTGTTAATCTTTGTTTATGAACTCACTTCTTAAATTTCCAATTTTTTTTAATGCAATTGATATTTTTCATGTTTATTTTTGCCTATTTGAATTGTTGTTATTGCTTTCTTGTTTTAGTAGTTATAGATTTTATTATTCTTGTAATTTATGATGTTTTTCTTTTATGTATTCTAAGTGTTTGACAAAATACCTTTCTTAGTTTTAGAGTAGAATTTTGCATTTTTGGCTTGGGATTGAGGACTTAAGTGACCTTGAGTCATTGATGTCCTATATTTAGGGTTGTTAGTTGATTTAGTTTCCACTAACGCTAATCTTTTACCAAATTAAATTAGTAAGTTAGTTAGGATTTGTGGATTGAGATCAATTATGCTTACTTGATTTTTTTCCGATGTTTAGGGGATGACGAAGTGGGATTAACTCTTCATAATTGCCATGTTCATGGTCAGTGACAAGGATAGTTATCCTTGATTCTCAACCCTTGTCTTAATTACTTTAATTGTTCTTAGTTTAATCTCTTGCTTGCTCTTTTAATTTCTTACCATTTAAATTTCTGTTCATTGTTATCAAATTCTCTTTTTCTCATAGCCAATGATACGCATATCCGATTGCAATTCCGTGGAAGAACAACCCGAGATTTAAAACTTCCAGTTATTTGATTCGTATTGTGACAAACTTTACTAAATTTTGATAGGATTAGTTGCCGATTTAGGACTATACTATTGACGAATTCGAGTTTTATAACTTGTTAATTTCTAAACCAGTATCTAACCTCATCAATAAACATATATACGTATTTTTGTTTGTATGTGGTGTCGAACGACACCACATCTCCATAATATTCATACGATGCCTTGTACCTTTCATCTACCCACAGTGCACTCCTGAACTTGTAACCCTCATCAATATCTATTGCATAAAAGAAGTATGGATTGATCTCTTTCATTCGCATGAAATACTTTAACATCTCCTTAACATCCGCATTATCGTTAGTAGAACTTAGTTTGCTCAAAATGTAATTCCTTATGTTGACATCTTTGAAGGGCCTTGAATGTTGTCTACACAACTGCACACTCGCTCTATGTGGACATACTATTCGGAGTAACAACAACACTTGTGGACCGCTTATTAGCACGATAATCATTATGATTGGTTCTTGCGTCTTCAAGAGCTGAGTGCAATATGGCTGCTTCTTCATCACAAGTCATAAATTTCTGAGCCATGTTATAGAAGTGTGTACACAATTTTCTAAATAAGTTCTGACTTTCACTAGAACAATTCGCATCATGACTGCTTTTAATGTAAGTGTGATTGTGTATCACCTTCTTACTATAGTAAATCAGAACTAATAAAGATGTTCGCAAAATGTTGATATTATTGGTGATGATAAAAACAAAAAAGAAGAAGAAGAAAGACGAGGAGGAGGAGAAGGAGAATGAGCGCGTGATTTGAAAAGTTGTTATAACAACTTGGTTAGACTTGATTAAGTATTTTGTTTGGATGTAGAGCTTTATTTAATAGGTAAATACTCTATAAAATAGAAGTATTTATGGTTCGTTCGGATCAAATTAAATCATTGAACCGAACTAAGACCAAATATATAACTAATCTATTACTAGTTGATGAGCAGATAATTTATACGCTTTTTGGCATTGTTTTTAGTATGTTTTTAGTAGGATCTAGTTACTTTTAGGGATGTTTTTATTAGTTTTTATGTTAAATTCACATTTCGGGACTTTACTATGAGTTTGTGTGTTTTTCTGTGATTTCAGGTATTTTCTGGCTGAAATTGAGGGACTTGAGCAAAAATCAGATTCAGAGGTTGAAGAAGGATTGCTGATGCTGTTGGATTCTGACCTCCCTGCACTCAAAGTGGATTTTCTGGAGCTACAGAACTCAAAATGGCGCGCTTCTAATTACGTTGGAAAGTAGACATCCAGGGCTTTCCAGAAATATATAATAGTCCATACTTTGGCCGAGTTTAGATGACGCAAAAAAGCGTTGAACGCCAGTTCTATGCTGCAGTCTGGAGTTAAACGCCAGAAACACGTCACAAGCCAGAGTTGAACGCCAGAAACACGTTACAAACTGGCGTTCAACTCCAAGAATGACCTCTCCACGTGTAAACTTCAAGCTCAGCCCAAGCACACACCAAGTGGGCCCCGGAAGTGGATTTATGCATCAATTACTTACTTCTGTAAACCCTAGTAACTAGTTTAGTATAAATAGGACTTTTTACTATTGTATTCGGATATAGATCATTGATCACGTTTGGGGCCTGGCCATTCGGCCATGCCTGAACCTTTCACTTATGTATTTTTCAACGGTAGAGTTTCGGCACTCCATAGATTAAGGTGTGAAGCTCTGCTGTTCCTCATGATTTAATGCAAAGTACTACTGTTTTTCTATTCAATTCAACTTATTCCGCTTCTAAGATATCCATTCGTTCTCAAGAACATGATGAATGTGATGATTATGTGACGCTCATCATCATTCTCACTTATGAACACGTGCCTGACAAACACTTCTGTTCTACATGCAAAGAAGCTAGAATGAATATCTCTTAGATATCTAATACAGGGGACCGAGTCCGAGTTATTAGTATCTTTGTGTTATAAGTTAGAACCCATGGATGGCCATTCCTGAGATCCGAAAAGTATAAACCTTGTCTATGGTATTCCGAGTAGGATCTGGGAAGGGATGGCTGTGACGAACTTCAAACTCGCGAGTGCTGGGCATAGTGACAGACGCAAAAGGATAGTAAATCCTATTCCAGTATGATCGAGAACCTCCAGATGATTAGCCATGCCGTGACAGAGCATTTGGACCATTTTAACAGAGAGGATGGGATGTAGCCATTAACAACGGTGATGCCCTTACAGAAAGCTTGCCATGGAAAGGAGTAAGACTGATTGGATGAAGACAGCGGGAAAGCAGAGATTCAGAGGAACGAAAGCATCTCTATACGCTTATCCGAAATTCTCACCAATGATATACATAAGTATTTTTATCTTTATTTTCTGTTTATTTATTATTATTATTCGAAAATACTATAACCATTTGATATCCGCCTGACTGAGATTTACAAGATGACAATAGCTTGCTTCATACCAACAATCTCTGTGGGATCGACCCTTGCTCACATAAGGTTTTATTACTTGGACGACCCAATGCACTTGCTGGTTAGTTGTGCGAAGTTATGAAGTTATGTTTGGACCATGGTATCGTGCACCAGTTTGTTGGCGCCATTACCAGGGAGAGAACGAACAACAAATTTTACAACCTCAGAGTAACAATTTCGCATACCAAGTTTTTGGCGCCGCTGCCGGGGATTGTTCGAGTTTGGACAACTGACGGTTCATCTTGTTGCTAGATTAGGTAATTCTCTTTTTATTTTCTTTTCAAAAAAGTTTTCAAAATTCTTTCAAAAATGTTTCTTTATTTTAGTTTTTCAAAAAAAAATTTTTTCGAAAAAAAAATTTTAATTATTCTATGGCTTCAAAACTTTCAAGAATGAATTCTAGAGTTTCATGGTAACATGTTGAATCCTATCTGGCTATAAAGCCATATCCAAACTACTTTGGGATTGGTCTTCAACTAATCACCACAATGCATGTAATTCCATCCTAAAGCTGACTGGCTATTAAGCCATGTCCAACCCTTTGATTGGAGCTTTGGGCTAATATTGAAAGATTCCTGGAATTCTTCTTAAAGATTTTGGATTTCTTATTTTCTTTTTCCATATGTTTTTCGAAAAAAAAAATTAAAAGAAAATACAAAAAAATCATAAAATTATAAAAATAAAAAATACTTTGTGTTTATTGTTTGAGTCTTGAGTCAAATTTTAAGTTTGGTGTCAATTGCATATTCATCTTGCATTTTTCGAAAATTGCATTCATGCATTGCATTCATCATGATCTTCAAGTTGTTCTTGATAACCCTTCTTGATTGATCTTCATATTATATTGTTTTGTGTTGTATGGTGTTTTTCATATGCATTCTTGAATTCTTAGTGTCTAAATATTAAAAATTTCCAAGTTTGGTGTCTTGCATATTTTCTTTTCTTGAAAATTTTTCAAAAATAAGTTCTTGATGTTCATCTTGACATTCATAGTGTTCTTGGTGTTCATCTTGACATTTATAGTGTTCTTGCATGCATCACATGTTTAGATCCAAAATTTTCATGCATTGCATCATTTTTCATGTTTTTCTCTCTCATTATTAAAAATTCAAAAATAAAAAAATATCTTTCCTTTTTTCCCTCATAAATTTCGAAAATTAGGATTGACTTTTTCAAAAAATTTTAAAATTCAATTGTTTCTTATGAGTCAAATCAAATTTTCAATTTAAAAATCTTATCTTTTTCAAAATCTTTTTCAAAAATCATATCTTTTCCATTTTTTATTTTCGAAAATTTCAAAAATATTTTTCAAAATCTTTTTCTTAATTTTATCATATTTTCAAAAATATCATCAATAATTAATGTTTTGATTCAAAAAATTTTAAGTTTGTTACTTGCTTGTTAAGAAAGATTCAAACTTTAAGTTATAGAATCATATCTTGTGATTTCTTGTGAACCAAGTCATTAATTGTGATTTTAAAAATCAAATCTTTTTCAAAACTAATTCTAATCATATCTTTCTATCATATCTTTTTTTTTTAAATCTTATCTTTTTCAAAAATTTGATTTTCAAATATCTTTTCTAACTTCTTATCTTCTTATCTTTTCAAAATTGATTTTCAAATCTTTTTCAACTAACTAATTGACTTTTTGTTTGTTTCTTATCTTTTTCAAAACTACCTAACTAACTCTCTCTCTCTAATTTTCGAAAATCTCTTCCCTCTTTTTCAAAAATTATTTTTAATTAACTAATTGTTTCAATTTTTAATTTTAATTTTATCTTAATTTTCGAAAATCATTAACTCTTTTTCAAAATTTATTTTTCGAAATTCTCTCTCTCCCATCTCCTAATTATTTATTCATTTACTAACACTTCTCTTCATCCTAAATCACTGCTCCTATCCTCACCCTTGTGTTTGGATTATCCATTCTTCTTCACTCTTATTCCTTTTCTTCTTCTACTAACAACAAGGGAACCTCTATACTGTGGTAAAAAGGATCCCTATTATTATTTTTCTGTTCCCTTCTCTTTCATATGAGCAGGAGCAAGGACAAGAACATTCTTGTTGAAGCAGACCCTGAACCTGAAAGGACTCTGAAAAGGAAACTAAGAGAAGCTAAAATACAACAATCCAGAGACAACCTTACAGGAATTTTCGAACAAGAAGAGGAGATGGCAGCCGAAAATAATAATAATGCAAGGAGGATGCTTGGTGACTTTACTGCACCTAATTCCAATTTACATGGAAGAAGCATCTCCATCCCTACCATTGGAGCAAACAATTTTGAGCTGAAACCTCAATTAGTTTCTCTGATGCAACAAAACTGCAAGTTTCATGGACTTCCATCTGAAGATCCTTTTCAGTTCTTAACTGAATTCTTGCAGATATGTGATACTGTTAAGACTAATGGAGTAGATCCTGAAGTCTACAGGCTCATGCTTTTTCCTTTTGCTGTAAGAGACAAAGCTAGAGTATGGTTGGACTCTCAACCTAAGGATAGCCTGAACTCTTGGGATAAGCTGGTCAAGGCTTTCTTAGCCAAGTTCTTTCCTCCTCAAAAGCTGAGTAAGCTTAGAGTGGATGTTCAAACCTTCAGACAGAAAGAAGGTGAATCCCTCTATGAAGCTTGGGAGAGATACAAGGAACTGACCAAAAAGTGTCCTTCTGACATGCTTTCAGAATGGACCATCCTGGATATATTCTATGATGGTCTGTTTGAATTAGCTAAGATGTCATTAGATACTTTTGCAGGTGGATCCATTTACCTAAAGAAAACGCCTGCAGAAGCTCAAGAACTCATTGACATAGTTGCTAATAACCAGTTCATGTACACTTCTGAGAGGAATCCTGTGAGTAATGGGATGCCTCAGAAGAAAGGAGTTCTTGAAATTGATACTCTGAATGCCAAATTGGCTCAGAATAAAATATTGACTCAGCAAATCAATATGATTTCTCAGAGTCTGAATGGAATGCAAGCTGCATCCAACAGTACTCAAGAGGCATCTGCTGAAGAAGAGACTTATGATCCTGAGAACCCTGCAATAGCAGAGGTAAATTACATGGGTGAACCCTATGGAAACACCTATAATCCCTCATGGAGAAATCACCCAAATCTCTCATGGAAGGATCAACAAAAGCCTCAACAAGGCTTTAATAATGGTGGAAGAAACAGGTTTAGCAATAGCAAGCCTTTTCCATCATCCACTCAGCAACAGACAGAGAACTCTGAACAAAGTACCTCTAATTTAGCAAACTTAGTCTCTGATCTATCTAAGGCCACTCTGAGTTTCATGAATGAAACAAGGTCCTCCATTAGAAATTTGGAGGCACAAGTGGGCCAGCTGAGTAAGAAGATCACTGAAACCCCTCCTAGTGCTCTCCCAAGCAATACAGAAGAAAATCCAAAAGGAGAGTGCAAGGCTATTGATATAACTATCATGGCCGAACCCACAAGAGAGGAGGAGGACGTGAATCCCAAGGAGGAAGACCTCCTGGGACGTCCAGAGATCAATAAGGAGTTTCCCTCTGAGGAACCAAAGGACTCTGAGGCTCATCTAGAGACCATAGAGATTCCATTAAACCTCCTTACGCCCTTCATGAGCTCTGATGAGTATTCCTCTTCAGAAGAGAATGAGGATGTCACTGAAGAGCAAGTCGCCAAGTTCCTTGGTGCAATCATGAAGCTGAATGGCAATCTATTTGGTAATGAGACTTGGGGAGATGAACCTCCCCTGTTCACCAATGAACTAAATGCATTGGATCAATTGAGACTGCCTCAGAAGAAACAGAATCCTGGAAAGTTCCTAATACCTTGTACCATAGGCACCATGACCTTTGAGAAGGCTCTATGTGACCCTGGGTCAGGAATAAACCTCATGCCACTCTCTGTAATGGAGAAACTGGGGATCTTTGAGGTGCAAGCTGCTAAAATCTCATTAGAGATGGCAGACAACTCAAGAAAAGAGGCTTATGGACAAGTAGAGGACGTGTTAGTAAAGGTTGAAGGCCTTTACATCCCTGCTGATTTCATAATCCTGGATACTGGGAAGGATGATGATGAATCCATCATCCTTGGAAGACCCTTCCTAGCCACAGCAAAAGCTGTGATTGATGTTGACAGAGGTGAACTAGTCCTTCAATTGAATGAGGACTCCCTTGTATTTAAAACTCAAGGTCATCCTTCTGTAAACATGGAAAAGAGGCACAGTAAGCTTCTCTCAGTACAAAGTCAACTAAAGCCCCCACAGTCAAACTCTAAGTTTGGTGTTGGGAGGCCTCAGCCAAACTCTAAGTTTGGTGTTGAACTCCCATATCCAAACTCTAAGTTTGGTGTTGGGAGTCTATAAAATTGACCTGATCACCTGTGTGGCTCCATGAGAGCCCACTGTCAAGCTATTGACATTAAAGAAGCGCTTGTTGGGAGGCAACCCAATTTTTATTTATCTAATTTTATTTTTATTGTTATTTCATGTTTTATTAGGTTCATGATCATGTGAAGTCACAAAATAAATCAAAAAATTAAAAACAGAATCAAAAATAGCAGAAGAAAAATCACACCCTGGAGGAAGGACTTACTGGCGTTTAAACACCAATAAGGAGCATCTGGCTGGCGTTCAACGCCAGAACAAAGCATGGAGCTGGCGCTGAACGCCAGAAACAAGCATGGAGCTGGTGTTCAACACCAGAAACATGCTACATCTGGGCGTTGAATGCCCAGAACTAGCATCAGTTCGGCGTTTAAACGCTAGAATTGCATGCAAAGGTGTTTTACATGCCTAATTGGTGCAGGGATGCAAATCCTTGATACCTCAGGATCTGTGGACCCCACAGGATCCCCACATACCTCCACTCACCTTACCTCCTCATAATCCTATATCACCTTTTCCCAAGAACCTTTCACCACTCACATCCATTACTCCCCTAAAACCATCATACAACCCACCTACACCCACCCACTCAAATTCAAACCATCAACTCACCTCCATATCTTCTTCTTCTTCTACTATTCTTTCTTCTTTTGCTCGAGGGCGAGTAATATTCTAAGTTTGGTGTGGTAAAAGCATAGCTTTTTTTTTGTTTTTCCATAACCATTGATGGCACCTAAAGCCAGAGAAATCTCTAGAAAGAGAAAAGAGAAGACAAAAGCTTCCAACTCCAAGTCATAGGAGATGGAGAGATTCATCTCAAGGGTCTATAGCTCAGTGGTAGAACATTTGACTGCAAATCAAGAGATCCCTGAGATACCTCAAGGGATGTACTTTCCTCCACAGAACTATTGGGAGCAACAAAGACAAGGAAGAGACATAGAAGAGCTCAAGGACATCATTGGTTCCTCAAGAAGGAAGCGCCATCATCACTAAGGTGGACTCATTCCTTGTTCTTAAATTTTCTGATTTCATTTTCTGTGTTAAATGTTTATCCATGTTTGTGTCTTCATTACATGATCATTAGTATTAAAGTGTCTATGCCTTAAAGTAGTGAATATGAATCCATCACCTCTCTTAAATAAAAAATATTTTTAATTCAAAAGAACAAGAAGTACATGAGTTTCAAATTTATCCTTGAACTTAGTTTAATTATATTGATGTGGTGATAATACTTTTTGTTTTCTGAATGAATGCTTGAACAGTGCATATGTCTTTTGAAGTTGTTGTTTAAGAATGTTAAATATGTTGGCTCTTGAAAGAATGATGACAAGGAGACATGTTATTTGATAATCTGAAAAATCATAAAAATGATTCTTGAAGCAAGAAA
The DNA here is from genome assembly GCF_003086295.3 of Arachis hypogaea. Taxonomy (NCBI): domain Eukaryota; kingdom Viridiplantae; phylum Streptophyta; class Magnoliopsida; order Fabales; family Fabaceae; genus Arachis; species Arachis hypogaea. Next base: position 28,043,944 of record NC_092049.1, read on the forward strand.
AAGCAGTGAATACAAAGCTTGCAGAAAAAAAAAAGAAAAAAATGGCGAAAAAAATAGAAAAAGAAAAAGCAAGCAGAAAAAGCCAAAAGCTCTTAAAACCAAAAGGCAAGAGCAAAAAGCCAATAGCCCTTAAAACCAAAAGGCAAGGGTAATAAAAAGGATCCCAAGGCTTTGAGCATCAGTGGATAGGAGGGCCTAAAGGAATAAAATCCTGGCCTAAGCGGCTAAACCAAGCTGTCCCTAACCATGTGCTTGTGGCGTGAAGGTGTCAAGTGAAAACTTGAGACTGAGCGGTTAAAGTCAAGGTTCAAAGCAAAAGAAGAGTGTGCTTAAGAACCCTGGACACCTCTAATTGGGGACTTTAGCCAAGCTGAGTCACAATCTGAAAAGGTTCACCCAGTTATGTGTCTGTGGCATTTATATATCCGGTGGTAATACTAGAAAACAAAGTGCTTAGGGCCACGGCCAAGACTCATAAAGTAGCTGTGTTCAAGAATTAACATACTGAACTAGGAGAATCAATAACACTATCTGAACTCTGAGTTCCTATAGATGCCAATCATTCTGAACCTCAACGGATAAAGTGAGATGCCAAAACTATTCAAGAGGCAAAAAGCTACAAGTCCCGCTCATCTGATTGGAGCTATGTTTCATTGATAGTTTGGAATTTATAGTATATTCTCTTCTTTTTATCCTATTTGATTTTCAGTTGCTTGGGGACAAGCAACAATTTAAGTTTGGTGTTGTGATGAGCGGATAATTTATACGCTTTTTGGCATTGTTTTTAGTATGTTTTTAGTAGGATCTAGTTACTTTTAGGGATGTTTTTATTAGTTTTTATGTTAAATTCAGATTTCTGGACTTTACTATGAGTTTGTGTGTTTTTCTGTGATTTCAGGTATTTTCTGGCTGAAATTGAGGGACTTGAGCAAAAATCAGATTCAGAGGTTGAAGAAGGACTGCTGATGCTGTTGGATTCTGACCTCCCTGCACTCAAAGTGGATTTTCTGGAGATACAAAATTCAAAATGGTGCACTTTCAATTGCGTTGGAAAGTAGACATCCAGGGCTTTCCAGAAATATATAATAGTCCATACTTTGGCCGAGTTTAGATGACGCAAAATGGCGTTGAATGCCAGTTCTACGCTGCAGTCTGGAGTTAAACGCCAGAAACACGTCACAAGCCAGAGTTGAACGCCAGAAACACGTTACAAACTGGCGTTCAACTCCAAGAATTACCTCTCCACGTGTAAACTTCAAGCTCAGCCCAAGCACACACCAAGTGGGCCCCGGAAGTGGATTTATGCATCAATTACTTACTTCTGTAAACCCTAGTAACTAGTTTAGTATAAATAGGACTTTTTACTATTGTATTCGGATATAGATCATTGATCACGTTTGGGGGCTGGCCATTCGGCCATGCCTGAACCTTTCACTTATGTATTTTTCAACGGTAGAGTTTCGGCACTCCATAGATTAAGGTGTGAAGCTCTGCTGTTCCTCATGATTTAATGCAAAGTACTACTGTTTTTCTATTCAATTCAACTTATTCCGCTTCTAAGATATCCATTCGTTCCCAAGAACATGATGAATGTGATGATTATGTGATGCTCATCATCATTCTCACTTATGAACGCGTGCCTGACAAACACTTCCGTTCTACATGCAAACAAGCTAGAATGAATATCTCTTAGATATCTAATACAGGGGACCGAGTCCGAGTTATTAGTATCTTCGTGGTATAAGTTAGAACCCATGGATGGCCATCCTGTGATCCGGAAAGTCTAAACCTTGTCTGTGGTATTCCGAGTAGGATCTGGGAAGGGATGGCTGTGACGAACTTCAAACTCGCGAGTGCTGGGCGTAGTGACAGATGCAAAAGGATAGTAAATCCTATTCCAGTATGATCGAGAACCTCCAGATGATTAGCCATGCCGTGATAGAGCATTTGGACCATTTTCACAGAGAGGATGGGATGTAGCCATTGACAATAGTGATGCCCTTACAGAAAGCTTGCCATGGAAAGGAGTAAGACTGATTGGATGAAGACAGCGGGAAAGAAAATATTCAGAGGAACGAAAGCATCTCTATACGCTTATCCGAAATTCTCACCAATGATATACATAAGTATTTTTATCTTTATTTTCTGTTTATTTATTATTATTATTCGAAAATACTATAACCATTTGATATCCGCCTGACTGAGATTTACAAGATGACCAAAGCTTGCTTCATACCAACAATCTCCGTGGGATCGACCCTTACTCACGTAAGGTTTATTACTTGGACGACCCAGTGCACTTGCTGGTTAGTTGTGCGAAGTTGTGAAGTTATGTTTGGACCATGGTATCGTGCACAAGTTTGTTGGCGCCATTACCAGGGAGAGAACGAACAACAAATTTTACAACCTCAGAGTAACAATTTCGCATACCACTAGTATAATAACCGTGGCTCATTAAGCCACACGCCACTCTCACGGTAATTTGCAATAAAAAAAATGAAAAAAGAGTAACCTAAACGCGCTTCATTCTCGCCCTCATCTTCTTTTTCCATTCTCTATCTTTCATTTGACGCTGTCTCTCCTCTCTCTATCTCTCTCGAAAACCCTAATCGCCTCATTCCCTTCGTTCTCTCCTCGATTGGCTATTCTCTCCTTCTGGCCTGGATCATTTCTCTCGGTGTTGTGACCTCGATCATTCCCTCTCCTCTGTGTGACACTCTCTTTCTCTTTCATTTTCTCGCTTTCTCTCTCACGGTGTTGCTCTCACTCTCAAACCCAGTTCTCTGTTTCTCGATCTTTTTTTACATTCTACCATCCCTTGCTTTTTCTTGAGACACACACTCTCTCCTTCTCTTTCGATGTTTTTCTCACTCTGGAACCCTAGCCCTTCAACCCCGTTTTCCTCCTTTCAGTTTGGTTTCTCTTCAGATCTGGTTATTCTCTCAATGCTGCTCTGCGATATCTCTCTCTAGGAATATTATTGATCTCAATGGAAGGATGCTGTAAATGGCTGCAGTGACACCGACAGCATCTATGAAGAGGAAGAAACGATTTCTTCAATTACTCAAAATGCCGGTATATGCCGAGCGGAATCGGGATCTGGTCCAGTCAAAGTGGGGGGCTGGTGACAGAAGCTCTAAAGGAAAATGTTACCGAGTTTCATCGCTATTTTCTGCCGCAAATGACCCCTCAGAATAGTGTCCGAAGGCATTGCGGAGGCCACGGCGGAAACCATTATGGCGAGTTCGCGATCGAAATGGTAGACCTCAGATGAGGGGCTGTAAAAGTGGGCCGAACACAGCAGAAGTCCTTTAATTCGCTCACCAGAACAGGTTAGATATTGGATGCTTCGTCGTTGTGTTTTTTAGGATTTCTTTGATTTTATTTCAAATAAATGTTAATTGCTATTATGTATACTGTGATCTGTTGGTATATGAAAATATATAAGAGATTAATTGAGTATCCAGTTGGATTCTGATATGAGATTGCATCGCAGTTTTAGGGAAATAGAAATGAGGTCAGAACGTCTGCAAGAAAATTAAGTTAAATAACTTTTCTTCTTGTTTATATTTATATAAATTATATTTAATTTGTTTTTTTTTTTTTTGAGATAATGCATATTTTAGAATGAGTGAAATGAGACAATTTTTCTCTTTATGTTTATTATTTACATTGTTTATTAGTTTGTTTAAGTTATTCAATTCTATCATTCTATGCTTGACATGATCATGTATGTTCCTGCATATGTAATCCATCCTCTTTTTCTATCTATATTTATGTATTGCTGCGGAAGTTCCTTTATGTAAATTTTAACAAACGTGCATTTACGAAAATAAAATATTTGGCTTTCAAAACTACGGAAATATAACTTCTGCAGTTTGGATACGAAAATGTAATTTTTTACAAATTTATGTAAATCGTGGAAGGGGTCCCACGGATTTGAAATACACGTAAACTGCTGGAGGGGTTCTACGGTTTATGTTGATGAAGCATTTGGGAAGAAACCGTGGTAGGGTTCCACGATTTCTGTGAGGATGCAAAACATGCATAAACCGTGGAAGGGGTCCAACGGTTTATACACGAGTTTCACTATATATACCAACCTAGAGTGAGTGGGATATATTTACATCTATCATTTGTATTGTCAACGAAATAAGACTATATTTTGTAGTATATTTTAAATTTATTCAAATTGTAAAAATGATATAATTTTAAACGATTTGGATAATATTGATTTGATTTATACTTTTCAATCTAATTCAATTTTATGCAAATGATTGATTTGTATAGTGCTAATTTAAATTTATTTTTCAAACTATTTTGATTTAATTTAATATAATTTGAGTTAAGTAGAATTATATTTTATTTAAATTTAATTTTTTTAATTTAAGTAACTCGTTCAAATTTTTAGTACATATATTCAAATAATATTTTAAATTTTTAATACGTATATTTATATATATTTATTTAAATAATACTCTCACACAGTGAGCATGGCGGCCATGCCGTCGGAAGAGATAAGAGGGAGAGTGTGGGTGGGGGTGCATCCGGTGTCAAGGAGGGTTTTTCACGAGGGGGTTTTTCAAATCCTACAAAGATCTCCTTTAGAAATAAAGTCATTGGTCCAGAAAAATCGAAGGCGTTTGCACTTGCAGGATCTCTATCTGGGGATAGTATAGCCACGGTGGTAGGCAAGCAGGGCGATTCCCAACCTCCATGTGTAACTGAAGAAGCCAAGCTTTGTTTGGCAGAGCCTTATCGAGAAGCTTTAGTGATTAAGGTTCTTGATAAAAATTATAGTTACACAGCTCTTTCACACAAGCTTCGGATGGTTTGGCGCATCAAAGGTGGCTTTGATCTGCTTGATGTGGGGTTTGGGTACTTCATGGTAAAATTTGATGCATGTGAAGATCGTGAGAAGGTCATGCTTGGTGGTCCGTGGTTGATTGAGGGGCACTATGTTGCTGTAAAACCGTGGGATATAAATTTTTGGCCATGTGAGCAATCCTTTGGGTCTACGCTTGTATGGGTTCGGATTTCGGGGCTCCCAATATGGTGCTATCAGGAACAGGCCATGATGCGTATTGCTTCTGCAATAGGAGTTCCCATCAAAGTGGACTTAGCCACTAAATTGGCTGAGAGAGGACGATATGCCCGAGTATGTGTTCAAATAAATTTAGGACTGCCAGTGATCAAGCATATCATTGTGGAAGGCGTAACTCATGTAGTGGAGTATGAAAGTTTAAATTTAATTTGTAACTCTTGTGCACGTTATGGTCACGATATGGCACAGTGCTTGGGTAGAGACTCTAGGGAAGGAAAGAGTGTTGATTTCGATGCCACCAAGCCACGGGACGGTACAAAGGCAGTGCCACATCCTGAGACCAAAAGTCACAATTCAAATGAAGTAGAACCTAATGTGGTAGGTGGCGTTACTGGCGAGAATCCTGCATCGAATTTGCAAGAAGATTTGGAGGCTAATAATTTGGAAGGAAATAATGTTGAGGAGGCTTGCATGCATGATGAACCAGGCTGGGAGCAAGTTGTGAGGAAAGGTAAAACCAAGCTGGGTCAGAAGCAATCTAACAAGGTCCAAAGAAGCATTCAATCCAGAATCGATTCGGGTAGAGTAATCAGGCCCACCATTCACTTCTCTCACACGAATGGATCAAGCTCCTATCGTGCTAGGGTCGGGTCACGAGTCAAGGTCGGACACAGCGCTTCCCGTGTTGGTGAGACGTCGATCTCCTCAACCCGACACACCCCAGTGCCTTGCGGGTCCTCTCTCCGGAAACGACCAAGGCCGGGGTCCCTACAGAGCTCGCCAGTTGAAAAGAATGGAGGCACGGTGGTGGAAGCATCGTCATGTCTTCCTGCAACCGTGAAGGAGGGTGTTACCGTGGCGATTCCATTGGAGAAGGAAGGCGCATTGCCGGCTGTTACTGCGTCGGTAGGCGGGATTAAGGAGATATTCTAGGGAGATCCGGCAAACCTGAAGGTCACGGGAGTCACTTCCGTTAGGCAAGCCTCGGTTTGAGGTTGGTGAAGCACTTTGATTTCCTTGTTTTATATTTTTATATTTTATATTATGGATAGTTTAAATATAATAGCTTGGAATATTAGGGGTGCTTCTAATAAGTTAGCCCGGGTGAATTGTAAAGAGCTGGTTAGGAAATTTAAACCTGTAATTTTTATTGTGGTTGAAACTCACTGTCCTTTTCAACACTTGAAAATGTTCTGGGAAAGACTTGGTTATCACCCTATTGGTATAGTGGAGGCGTCAGGACATAAGGGGGGTATTTGGTTCCTTTCTGCAATACAGGGTGTTCACTGCAAATGGGTTGATGCTTTCGATCAGTGTGTTACAGTTGAGGTTCAGGTAAATAATGTGATTTGGAGGTGCAGTGGTATCTATGGTAGTCCACAATTTAATACCAGAGTTTTGCTATGGGATTATCTTGTTACTCAGTCTTCGTCTTTCTGCGGGCCATGGATTGTTCTTGGTGATTTTAATGAAGTACTATTCTCTCATGAATCTAAGGGTTGCCTCTTCTCGAGTCATCATGCAGATCGGCTTGCTGCCTCTCTAGGGGATAGTAATCTGTTTGACTTGAAGACTATTGGAAGACAATTTTCTTGGTACAGAAGGGTTAAAAATGGTGTTGAGGTGGCGAAAAAACTTGACCGGGTTTGTATCAATAGTGGCTGGCTATCTCTCTTTCCAGAGGCTTACGCAGAAATTTTAAATAGGCTTCAATCTGATCATTGTCCTATCCTAGTACGCTGTACAGGTCGTCCCCAACCGAAAAAGAATAGACCTTTTCGGTTTATTGTAGCTTGGGCAACTCATCCGGGGTACAGAAATAATGTGAACCAGTCATGGCAGGCTGGCTACAGAGAGATGCACGACAAGCTTTCAGAAGTGCAGAAGAACTCTTTGGAGTTTAATTCTAAAGTGTTCGGCAATATTTTCGTTAGGAAATGCAAATTGGAGAGACAGATTAATTTCCTTCAGAAGCGACTTGAAGTAATGGAAGATTTGTCTATGCGGCAAAAAGAAAAACAGCTGATTGAGGAATTTAATAACACGCTTGTGCAGGAGGAACTTCTATGGTTTCAAAAATCCAGAGAGCAGTGGGTAAAATTTGGGGATAGAAATACCAAGTTCTTTCATATCCAGACTCTTGTGCGGAGAAAGCATAATAAGATTCATGGTCTCTTTCTTCAAGATGGGGTGTGGGAAACGGACCCGGATGTCCTTAGAAAGGAAGCTGAATCCTTCTATAAACGCCTATTCTGCCAGTCGGAGGATGTAGACTTAGGTTGTCTTGGTGATGTGCCACTGCCTTCCCTGAATGATGAAGCATGTTGTAGCCTCACAGCGCCAGTTACTCTGGAAGAAGTTAAGTCGGCTGTTTTCAGTATGCATTCTTTTAAGGCGCCGGGCCCTGATGGGTTTCAGGCTTTCTTCTTTAAAGAATACTGGAAGATTGTTGGTTTTGATGTTTGGACTATGGTTCGTCATGCGTTCTCTGGTTTGGATATGGATCCAAGGATGATGGAAACTCTTGTGGTTCTTATTCCGAAGGTAGAAAACCCGGTTTCCATGAAGGATTTTCGACCAATTAGTCTCTGTAATGTGGTTTACAAAGTTATAACGAAGGTCCTGGTCAATAGACTTCGTCCCCATCTCAAAGAGATTATTGGGCCCCTTCAAGGAGGGTTTATCCCGGGGAGAGGAACCCCTGACAACATCATTGTAGCACAAGAGGTTCTCCATTTCATGAAGAAGACAAAGTCAAAGAAAGGCACCCTGGTCTTTAAGATTGATTTGGAGAAAGCGTACGATAGAGTGGATTGGGGATTTCTGAAACAAACCCTGGTGAGTTTTGGCTTTCCTCCTCCGACAGTCAATCTGATTATGCGTTGTGTCACTGCTTCCTCACTGTCTATCCTCTGGAATGGGGATAGATTAAATAGCTTTACTCTGAGCAGGGGTCTTAGGCAAGGAGATCCTATATCACCGTATCTGTTTGTGTTGTGTATGGAGAGATTGTCCTGTTCTATTAATCAGCAAGTTGATAAGGGCTTGTGGAAGCCAGTTGCGGTTTCCAGAGGGGGTCCAAGAATTTCTCATTTGATGTTTGCCGATGATTTGCTTCTTTTCTGTAAAGCTGAAAAACAGCAAGTTCAAACTGTAATGGTAGCTTTGGAAAATTTCTGCAGAGCCTCTGGGATGAAGGTTAATGTGGAAAAATCTAAAGCGCTATGCTCCAGGAATGTTTCAGCGACAAGAAAAGAGATTTTCACTGGGGTCTCCTCCATCAGATTCGTTCAGAACTTGGGCAAGTATTTAGGGGTGAACCTTAATCACTCTCGGGTGACACGCGCAACTTTCAACGATGTTTTGGACAAGATTCGGGGAAGGCTAGCCAGCTGGAAAGGAAGATTGCTTAATAAAGCAGGCAGACTCTGTTTGCTCAACTCGGTAGTGACTGCGATTCCTACTTATCGCATGCAAGTATCTCTCTTCCCTAAAGGGGTAACTAATAAGATAGAATCCATGATGCGAAACTTTCTATGGAAGGGTCAAGCTGATGGTAGAGGCCTGAATCTAGTTAACTGGAAATTGTTGGTCACTCCTAAGAAGTTTGGAGGTCTGGGAATTAGAGATCCTTTTTGTGCCAATATTGCTCTTCTTGGAAAACTAGTTTGGCAACTTTTTCACCATCCCAACAAGCTATAGGTTCAACTGTTGACGGAGAAAAACCATTCTTCTAAGGATGATTGTTTTAGTCGGTCTCGAGGAAATGGATCTTATGTTTGGAAGAGTATATGTCGAGCTTGGGATATCCTAAAGGAAGGTTTTAGTTGGTGCATTGGGGATTTGGAACAGAACTTTTGGTTTTCTAAATGGAGAAGAGAGGGGCGACTGTGTCAGGAGATGGATTATGTTCACATTTCTGATTCGAATCTCAGGATCTTGGACCTTTGGTCATCTGGACAGTGGAACCTTGAGAATATCTATTCTCCTCTGAATCAGTCTCTGCAGAGCAACATTAATTCTTACAACCCAGATGTTCAAGCTGGTTCAGAGGTCGGTTGGTGTTGGACTGGTGCGGCCTCAAAGGTTTATGATGCTCATAGTGGTTATTTATGGCTCAGTAAGAAGATGTTTAGTTGGGAGGATAGGGGTAATTGGCTTTGGCTTTGGCGTCAACATGTTCCGGAAAAGCACAAATTTTTGGCCTGGCTATGTCTTCGGGAGGCTCTTCCTACTGCTGCATTTCATTTTAGAAGGGGCATTTCGCACACGGATAGCTGTCCACGATGTTTCTCAAGTCAGGAGTCGGTTTTACATTGTATTCGGGATTATCCAAAAGCCCAACTTGTTTGGCAAGCTTTAGGGATCTCCGATCAACCAGTGGATTTGATGAGTTGGTTCTTACATAATAGCAAACAGCGCCCCTTTAGATTCTTTTCTGGTCTCTGGTGGATTTGGTGTTCGAGAAACAACGAGATCTTTCATCCTCACGAGCATTGGACCACAGACAAGGTGATTGGTATGGCTTTGTCCTTAGAAAAGGAGCTCCAAAATATTTTTGAGTTGCAACGACTATCTATCCCCTCAACCATTAGTGGCTCTTGGATTCCCCCCTCAGTGGGTACCTTTAAGATTAATTGTGATGCTAGCTATCCTGGCAGTGGTGCTCGAGTTGGTTTTGCTTGTGTTAGCAGAGATTGGAAGGGAAGGTGGCAACGAGGCTGTCTGGGAACAATTGAGAGTCGTAGCATTTTGCAAGGAGAGTTGTTTGCTATTTGGAGAGGCTTTCTTTTAGCATGGGACTCGGGACAAAGAGACATTATATGTGAGACAGACTGTGTGGAGGCTTTTACTATTGTCAATAATTTACAAGATTACTCTGGGTTTACTGATCCTTTGGTGTTAAAAATCCGAGATATCATGTCTTGGAAATGGCGTGCTGATCTTCGGTTGATCTTGAGAGATACAAATACAGTAGCAGACATCATGGCAAAGACTGCAATGAGGACTATTTCTCCCCAAGTGGAGCTTCCATTGCCTTGGAAGGAGTTTGAGAGTAGTATTCAGCGGGACTGCCTTTCTTAAGCAGTTTCTTGTCTTTTTTTTTCTTTCTTAGTTTTTGTTTATTTTCTTTTAAGTCACCAAAAAAAAAAATAATACTCTCAAATTTTTATTAATAATAACATATTTTACCCCCAAAATATTTAAAATTTAAATAAATATAATTTAAATTTTTAAAATTTTAAACCTTATTATTTAGATGATATAATATATAATTCCATATATTTGTTAATAATTTTTTTGGTGACTTAAGAAGGATAAATTCAAAATAAAAGAAAAAAAAATAAGCCTCAAGAGAAGTTGCAAGCTTACAACATCACTAGGGACAAGCATTTCGAAGGTCTGGCTATGTCAATAACCATTTAGGCTTGGTTTGGTAAAACTTTTACTTTTTGAAAGTAGTTTATGAAAGCTGTCTTGCTGCAGTACTTACATTTGGTAAAATTAAATTAAAAATGACTTTTAATAAGCACATACCACAATTATGTTTTATAAAACAACTTTTAAAACTTAAAAAAATTATAATAAATGTGTTTATAACGAAGAATAATTTATTTTTTTAAATTCTTTAAAATTTTATATAATATTTTAAAATAAAATAATTTTAAAATAAAAAATTCATAATAAACATAAATATAATAAATAAACTCTTTTATTTTTTAACTTTAAAATTTTATGTAAGTATCATAAAAATTTATTTTATCCTAAACATAAATATTTAAAAATACTAAATTACCTAACTCAAATTTTAGAGACTAATAGTTTAAATATTTACTTGGTATATAAAAATGACACTCTAGGTTAGTATATATAGTAGAACTCGGTGCGTGTTTTGCATGTTTTGCATCCTCACAGAAACCGTGGAACTCCTACCACGGTTTCTTTCCAAATGCTTCATCAACGTAAATCGTGGAAGCCCTCCAACGGTTTACGTGTATTTCACATTCGTGGGACCTCTTCTACGGTTTACGTAGATTTGTAGAAAGTTGCATTTTCGTATCTAAACTGCAAAAGTTGTATTTCCATAATTTTGGAAGCCAAATATTTTATTTTCGTAAATTGCTCTTTATATTATGTCTATTAACTTTAATGGGGACTCCTGCGATATCTCTAATATAAATTTTCTAGACAGCCAAGAATACTTACAGTTTTGGTTTTAATTTCTATTTATCTCTTATGCTTTGTTGCCTTAGCTTGATTGTATATACTCTTTTGTTTCACATGGAAGTATAGTTGGGATGTTGATCTGATTCGGAAAAAGTGGGAGAAAAGGTAATTGCAGGAAGAAGAAAGAAAGCATTTGTGCTTTCAGCAAGTGCGGTGATTTGATAGGATCTCAAGGGTGGTTTGGACTGTTGATATTTATTTTATTTTGACTGTTGATACTATATTAGTTTTTAATCTTTTTATTATGAATGGCATATTTTTTTTATCTTGAAACTTATTTTTCTGAATTGGGGACTCTTGGATGCAAATGGTGCACCTAATTACATTTTACACTTGACTGGATCAGATACACTCTTAGCAAATGATATCAGCAACCAATCTTTCTGCATTGTAAAGGAGGGTGCTGATCCGAAGATGTTGCATGCTGCACTAGATTGGGCGTGTGGACTGGGCAAAGTGGAATACTCTACTATGCGGCAGGGACAACGATGCGATGAACCAGACAATGTGATTGCACATTCAACTTACGCTTTTGATAGTTACTATCATAAGAAGGGAAAGACTCTTGATTCCTGTGACTTCAATGGAGTGGCTACTATCTCCACCACAGATCCAAGTATGGTGCTATATGCATTTTTTAGTTTAATTTAGCATTGATTACGTTGGAAATCTCTATAGTTAGTTCTTTTATTGTGCACAAATTTTCAACTAGTCTCTATAGCTTAAATATGGATAATTAACTGCTTATACTGTGCAGAATTTTTATGTCAAAAACAGCGATTTCTCATCATGCCATGTTTCTTAATTTTGTGCTTTCTATTTCTCGATTTTTAAATATATAATTTTATGCCTTTGGAATAATAAAATACTTTTGTTGTAAAAAGTGAGAAAACCTATAAATTGGTGATTTCTTCCAAACCCATGGCAATTTTGTGGGTGATTTACCCTTGCTTAGGTGGCACTATCACAGCCATTGATCAAGAATCATCTTGAAAAATTCATTAATCCATTTGATGTTTTCACACTGCATTGTATTCTATGTTATTTATATTATACTACCTAACGTATATGTACTCCAATATGAATGGGTTCAATGTGTGAAACTTAAAATGTCAAGGGTCAATCCGTGGAAGCAAACCCCTCTCTAAATACCTTTTGAAGGCCCACCGCTTCTTTTTCTACCTCATGCGTTTGTTGCTTCTTCCTGTACGTCATGCGTTTGATTTTTTCAGTGACCCACATACAAAACTCTCTCCAAATACCCTTGTAAGTCCTACCGCTTCTTCTAGCTAATGCGTTTCTTATTTTCGGTGACTCACGGCTGGATTTTTTTAGATTTAGAATTTAGAGATTAATTATAGTGATATATGTGAATTAGATTGAATTGGAGTGTTTTGTACCACCATACATTCATTATGTTCTATTCGATTTAGGAGACACAACCACATTGTAAATTCTTTGTCTGGGTTGATAACCACATTGTAAGGGTCAGAGCGGTGGAGCTAACAAGGGGATTGGGTGACGGCAAGCCGAATGATGTTGAAGAACATTCGAGACTGGATAACTTGATTGCTTATGTAGAGGAAAGAATAGTAAACCTAGAGAAGCTGCTGAACAAAAAGAGTAGAAAAGCAGAGTTGAGGAAGAAGAATAGAGAAGCAGCGACAAGAGAGAAGGAGGCTTCATCAACAAAGTCTAATGATTAGATCAAAATCAGAACCACAATCACTTCTAATAGGTTCAGAAACTTAAAAATAATTTCCTTCTTTGTTTTGTTTGTCAAAGACAATAGCATGGCATCGTTATTAAATTGCTCCAGAGTTACAAAAGATAAATGATGATTGTTTGTTTGGAGATAGTTCTAGACAAAGAAAATCAACTTTCTTCCAATTCTCAATCATTCTTCAAAATTAACCGGCTACAATATCAAATCATATACAAATTCAACCCAATTAAGCAGCTGACCGCTTACGAAATCAAATCATTTTCATATCTAATTGTGAAGTCATTCACAACAATTCAAAATCACATCCACAACAACTTGAGTAAGGAAAAATCACCAAAATCTAGAGTCTAAACCTCCATTCCAAAAATTTAAAATTTAACCCAATTTTAGCATAAACTTAGTACGCATACATGAAGAATTGCGTGCTTACCTTTAACAAATGGGCATCCAAAAAATAGCCTATTCGGGTCGGTATTTCTCTTCGACATGTAACGGATGGCATATTTTCTGCAGAACCATTTTGGGGCCACACCATCTTTTACATCCCCAGGTTGCAGCGAACATAAGGTTGCATATCCAACTTTGAGTTCGTGTTGTCTGCCGTCTCTACCTCTGCTTCGTCTCATGTTCGAGGAGCATGCATCACTGGCCATCAATCTAATTAACACCACCATAAATAACTATGATCAACTACTGCATTTGAAATTGAAACAATCTTCTTCCACGAATAATGATTACACAAACCGAGTAACAGAACAAATAACGCAAAATTGGAAGTGAAATTCAAAAAAATACAAACGCATGAGCTAAAAGAAGAAGCAGTAGGCCTTACAAGGATTTTTGGAGACGGTTTCAGAGCCGGGTCGCCGGGGAGGGGACAAGTTATGGTCTTCGACGGATTCGAAAAAATTTAACCTTGGCGGTGAGTCACCGAAAATAAGAAACGCATAAGCTAGAAGATGCGTTAGGGCTTACAAGGCAGGGACGGATCCAAGTGTAATGTTGTGGGGCAAGTGCCCCCACTATAATTTAAAATTTTTTTAAGTAGTATATGATAATAATATTTATTTTTTCTCATTAGATTATTAAATTTGACCCCACAATAATTTTTTACTCAATTATTGGTACTTAATTGTCAATTTAAAATTTTTTTATTAGATATTCGTTAGAATAATCAATTCTCATACTTAAACAAAATTAGTGTTCTTTCTTAAAAATCAACTCAAAATATTATTTATCATTTTCTAAAATTAGCTTTAATTTTTTGCGTAGCAACTGTATTAATTGAAAGAACTTTTTTAACTATAAATATCAATAAGAGTTGGCTTCTAATTGTGTTGAGAAGTAAATTTTTAAATAATTGTTTAGTAATATATATAAAGAGAGAAATTTTGATGGTAGTATTAAAAGAAAAATTACTTAATTTTAAAAAATATAAAACCTAGAATTTTAAATTATATAATATTATTTAAATTACTATTTTAGTATTTCAATTTATATATTAGATATTTTGAAGGCTAATCATATTTTATAATAACAAAATATAATTATAACAATAATCATGCTATATGTACATAAAAATAACTATTTGTATAAAATATATATTGAAATATAAAATACACATTAAAAATAAGTTAAACAATATATTTATTTATACACAGATATATAGCGGTTAATAGATAATTTAATATTTAATTTTTTTATGTACACATACTATTTTTATTATAAAAATTATTATTATGTTATATAAATTTTGCTCCTACTACCAAAATTTTCTGAATCCGTCAACAAGGGTATTTGGAGAGAAACTCATGATGGTTAATTTTAGCAACATTTGTTTTCCGTCCGTGCGTTGCACATATTCCAATCAAGAATAGAAGAGAAAGCAAAAGAGAAAAAATTAAAGATAAACCAAAAATCAATGTTCTCTATAGCGTATAGGTAGTGGTCGAGAGATTTAGAAGTTGGGCAAACGAAGTTTTACACTTATAGTTATTTTTCTTTCTTTTATCTTAAAAATTAACAAGTTTGATGAGAAATTTCAAAAATCAATTTTTTTCTCTTTTTCTTTTTATTCAATCAGCATTTAAACAAAATCAAAGGTCAATATAGTATGTTTTTCAAATTCTTAAATTTTTTATCTTTTTGTGTATTTGATCCTCTCTTTTTGATAGTATTAAAAAATGACAACTTACAAACTATGAAAGGTTAAGAAAAAATACTTATATATTTTAAGTAGTGATAGAGTAAATAAATCTGTTATATTTAATTAAAAATAAAACAACAAAAATATTTTTATTAATATAAAAAATAATAATCCAAAAAGACTGAAAAAAAAATTTCAAAACAAAAAGCAAAAATTTTCAACCCGTACAACGCACGGATCTTCTGCTAGTAACTATATATAACCGGTTCGATGCAGTTGAACTAGAAATTGAAAATGTGGATTAGGGGAATTAGAGCACCGGCTGTAATCATAGTTATTAGATTCCACTTGCCTTGGTCAGTTCAACTGAAAATTTAGTTCTTTGGCCGGGTCGAGCCACCTTTTAAACTGCTTAAGCATCAGACCCACAAAAAATTGATTTGGGCCGTTCGTGTTTAAGCAAAACTGGTGACACGGTTGGTTTCCATAACCCGGACCGGCCGGACCGGGTGCTTAATTTGTTTTCAGAAAAGGAAACGACGTCGTTTCCTAGTAAAGGAAAGCGAAAATCCAAATCTGCTGAGTGAACGTCTCCTTCCTCTTCCTCTCGCACCCACCCGGGCACGCCTCAGTGTCTTAGTCTCGTCACTCTCACTAAGCTGAAGCTCTCTTATCTCTCTTACCGTCGCCCTCGCACTCAAGCTCTCTCGT
The DNA here is from genome assembly GCF_003086295.3 of Arachis hypogaea. Taxonomy (NCBI): domain Eukaryota; kingdom Viridiplantae; phylum Streptophyta; class Magnoliopsida; order Fabales; family Fabaceae; genus Arachis; species Arachis hypogaea. The sequence goes on from NC_092049.1 coordinate 28,059,799, forward strand.
CTCCGGTCTCTCTCACTGCCTCCCGTCTCTCACTCAAGCTCGTCGTTGCTCTCTGTCTCGTCACCGTCTTGCAGTCAGCGCGCGCCTTTCCTGCGCTCGTCGTCGCCGGCGGCAGAAGCATCAGGTGCCGGGGCTGGTCGTCGTTGTAGCTCTTTGCTTCGTCACCGTCTCGCACTCAGTCGCGCCTTCCCTACGATTGTCGTCGCCGGCGGCAGAAGCAGCACGCCCCCGGGCTAGTCGTCGTCGTCTTCTTGCTTCGAGCCTCGCCGTCAGCAGCTGGTCCCCGATTTGGTGAGTTCTAACAAATTCCCTGTTCTTTCTTGCTCAATTTTGTTGCTGTAATTCATCTCTGCACCTTGATTTTGTTGCTTAAAGTTGAATTTGTTGCTGAAAATATCAGAGTTGAATTGTTTACTGATTATCATCACTGAACCTTAAATATGATGCTGTCTTGTTGAAAAAATCACCCAGCTAAAAATTTTTTGTTGATGTAAACCTTGATTTTGTTGCTGAAAGTTTAATTTGTGGCTGAAAATATCACTGAGCTAATTTTTTTGTTCCTTGAATCTGTTGCTGTCTTGTTGAAAAATTACCTAGCTAAATTTTTTGATGATGTAATTCATCACTGCACCTTGATTTTTTGTTGCTAAAAGTTGAATTTGTTGCTTAAAATATCACTGAACTCATTTTTGTAGCTTAAAATCATTACTGAGTTGAATTTGTTACTGATTATCATCACTGAAGCTTGAATCTGTTGTTGTCTTGCTGAAATAATCACTTAGCTAAATTTTTTGTTGCTGTAAATCTGTAAATCATCTTTTGAGCTAAATATTTTGTTGCTGAAAATGATCATAGTTGAATTTGTTGTGAAAACTGAGGTTCATGCTCTCTGCAACTCAGAATAAAATTGTTGTTCCCATGCTCTTTTTTTTTATGCTAGAATTTTAAAAATGTCTTCATCACAACTCAGTTGCTATTATGAATTCTTCTTGGTATTGATTTGTGAAAAATATACAAATGTAGATATAGGTGCAAATCAAAATGAAGGAAATGTTGGTCAAGCTTCAAATTTGTCCTATGAAAATATAGATGCCAACTTTGAGATCACCTTTTGAGTTTGATTTACTGATTGTGTTATTTGTTGCTCTCTCCCATGTTCATTTAAATTAAGAAAGCATTTTGTACTACTGACTAGTTTATTATCTCTTTTTACATCATTCGTTATGTCTAAAAATTGATACTTGATCGTTATTAATATGTTTGTGAAGATATGTATTTAAGTTTTAACTTTTGATTTTAATTTTATTTTTATAATTTTACATTTTTATTTAATTATGACTGGGTCAACTGGGGGAATGAGTAACCCACTGGTTGAAACCGGGTCAATTAGCAGTTCGGTTCTGATAACTATGGCTGCAATCCTTCATCGGTTCTTCTTCTTTTTGGGCTCTCATCTCTCATATTCTCGCCTTGCTTACCTCCTTGCCAGAGATACACCATGGAAGCACTTCAGAGATACACCACCATCTTCCCTTCTCACGCTCAATTCGAACCCGACAAGGAAGCCATCAAACGCACCCTCATCCGAAAGGGTGTCAACCCCACACCCAAAATCGTCCACAACCTCCGCAAGAAACAGATTCAGAAACACAACCGGAAGCTCAACCGCCAAGCCCAGAAATCCAATGAGCCCCCTCCACTCACGGAGTCACAGAAGCAAGCCATGTTGGAGGAACAGCAATTCCAAGTTCTTAAGCATGAGTACAAGGAGTTCAACAAAGTGGTTGAAGCTCTAAAACCCAAGGAAAGTGAAAATGATCACAGGTTCTTGATGGTGGGGAAGCCTTGGGAGGGGACTCAAAAGGTAACTTTAACTAATTTCTTGTAGTAAGTTTTGATAGTTAGTTAATTATTGGTGCAGTTAGTTATTTCTTCACCTTGTTATCGTTATAAAAAAAGGTTGAGTTTTGGGAGCGAGTGAGGGCAAACGAGGAATGTGAAGGAGGGAAGCTGAAGAGGGAGAGGTTGAAGGAGCTGAAGGACATGTTTGAGGCAAGAAAGGTGGATGAACTGAAGTGGGTTTTCGATGATGATATCGAAATGAACGAGCTTTGGTTCAATGCGGATAATGAAGGCTGGCATAAGGGAAAGAAGACAAGGAGTCGTAGTGAGGCTGATGTCATAAGGTTTCTTGTTGATAGGTTTGTGTTTGATTTTCATATTTCTAGTTAATTTCTCTATTCTTTGGATTGTGTGTGAAGTTTTGATTTTGTTTTTCAAAGTTATTTCTTTTTGTAGGTTATGTGATAGGGAGATTACTGTGAAGGATTGGAAGTTTTCAAGATTAATGAAGCTTTCAGGATTACCATTTACCGAGGGTCAGTTGATGAGGATTGTTGAGTTGCTTGGTGCCAAAGGTTGTTGGAAGCAAGCACTTTCTGCTGTCCAATGGGTGTATAATTATAAAGATCACAGGAAATATCAAAGCAGGTGATTTGTTAGTATAAAGCATCACTTTTATATCTTTCACATGTGGAATCTGTCTTGCTTGGCGAGATTCTCTAAGACCATTAGAGAAATTCTGCGTAATTTCATTCGTGGCTTTGAAATTGTGCTCATTTATCCTTCCTTGGCGCGACCAGCTTGAAGCCTTGCACTTTGAGCCACCCTATTGGATGGTGCAAGTGTAACATAGTGGCATAGTGCCTTGGGACTTGAATGTGTTTGTTGGCATTTGTCTATAAATAATCTTGATAAAGGAAGGACTCATAGAAAACGTATTTATCCTGTTCTATTAAATCACAGTGTGCAGAGTTATTTCGTAATTTTGACCCATGTGTTAGTTGTGTATCAATATGCTTAGTGCTTGGCATTGTATGTTTTCTATTGTTAAGAAACTATTGATAATTTTGTAGGTTTGTGTACACAAAACTTCTTTCTGTTCTTGGGAAGGCAAGAAGACCAAAGGAAGCTCTTCAGATTTTTAATTTGATGCGTGTAAGAGTCAGTTTGTTTTTCACCTGGAGGGTTTCTTTTCTAACATATATTGTTTTACAGTTGGATTGATTTTGCTTTCAATTTATTCAGAGAAATATCCATGCATATCCTGATATGGCTGCATATCACAGTGTTGCTGTTACACTTGGTCAAGCTGGTCTTCTTAAAGAATTGCTGACTATTGTTGAATGCATGAGGCAGAAACCCAAAATATTTAAATTCATGCGTCACAAGGACTGGGATCCAACTCTTGAACCTGATTTGGTTATTTATAATGCTGTAAGAAAGTAATTAAATATCTTTCATAAAACATTGTACTAAATGCTAGTTTGCCGATTTATTAAACTGTTGAGTTTCTTCCATTCAATAGGTACTTAATGCTTGTGTTCCAACGAAACAGTGGAAAGCTGTGTCCTGGGTTTTCAAGCAACTGAAGAGAAGTGGTCTGAAACCTAATGGAGCAACTTATGGACTTGCAATGGAGGTAAGTACAGGATATCAACATTGCCGATCTAATTTTTCTATTTTGTCTACTGTAACCCGGGAATAGGGAGATGCAATATAACATCACTATGTTTTTGTTTATTGTTGAACATGCATATGGAATTGAAAACTGATATTCTAACTTGGTAGTTATTGTGTTATATTAGGCACATCTTACACAACCATGCGAGAAATATGAGTTAGAGGAAAAAGAGAGACTTGAGATATAACTATCTTGCCTGGGTGGCAAGGAGGTGGGAAAGTAGGGAAAAACTGGAACTGAGTGGAATAAGTAAAGAGGGGGAATTGTACAGGTTGTCAACTAAGTTTTCAGGTGGGGCCTTTGAGGTCTCTCGAACAACCTTTACATATTTTACTTCTCCTTTCTATTTTTAGTTTTCCTGTAAGGTGTAATGGCTCCATAAGAGAGAAAACTATGGTGAAATAGTGTTGTACACTTGTGACTTGTAGATAATGGGATCAAATATTGGAAACAGCTCCATTCACAAGGCTTCGGTAGTTTTTGCACTACCTTCTCCAAACCCAACTGGATGGCTTTCATGGTGTAATGGCTTTGTATTAGGATCGGTAACTAACAATTTCTTTGTGGATATTCACATGCTAGCATCTTCTGCATGTTAGATCATTAACAACTGAGCTCATATGTTAACTCAGTTTCCCTAGGAAGTTGAAAAATGAAAAATGAAAAATGGAAGATAGGAAGCTTTTTATGTATACTACCTGGTGTCTTTTGGAAACATGTTTCTTTAAGGTTGTCATTTAGGTGATGTGGTTAAACTATGTAGAGACGAAGGTACCCATGTTTGTATGATGGCTCTAGTTATCAGTTCATTCACAAATTAAGTAGCTAATTCTAAGTTATATTCTTTTTCCGAGTTTTCATGATAGAATGGGAAAACTGGTTGATAGTCCTACGGTTATTTACCTTTAGATATTATTACCCTAAAGCATGTTTGCATTCAAGTCTTACAAGCAATCCATGTGATAAGGTAATGCTGGAATCAGGCAATTATGACCTTGTCCATGAGCTGTTCGGAAAGATGACGAGAAGTGGGGAAGTTCCAAAAGCTTTAACTTATAAAGGTAGATTTTTGTTTCCTTCTGATTGTTTACTACCAATATTTGACAGCTGGTTGCCCTGACATATTTATTTTAACTTTCTTAGTATTGGTAAGATGTTTGTGGAAGGAAGGTAAAGTTGACGAAGCTATTGAAACTGTCAGGGAAATGGAAAGTAGAGGAGTTATGGGAGCTGCCAGCGTGTATTATGAACTCGCGTGTTGCCTCTGCAATTATGGAAGGTGGCAAGATGCTATTGTAGAGGTAACTTTACTTCTGCATCGGTATGGTTAGACATACTTGAAGCTACTTGTAAACCAGTATAAGAATACAACTTGTTGAAATATGGCTGCAGGTCGAGAAGATTAGAAGACTTTCTCATGCTCGGCCGTTGGAAGTTACCTTCACCGGCATGATAATGTCTTCAATGGATGGTGGGCATCTTAACGATTGCATACATATTTTTGAACACATGAAAGGCATTTGTACTCCTAACATAGGGGCTGTGAATACGATGCTCAAAGTTTATGGCCAGAATGATATGTATTTGAAAGCTAAAGAGTTATTTGAGGAAGTTAGGGCCCTTAGATTAGATACCTTTGCCCCTCAAGAAGTTGTTGGTGATGGTAGCTCGATTATCCCGGACGTGTACACATATAGTGCTATGTTGGAAGCATCTGCCAGTGCTCATCAGTGGGAATACTTCGAGCATGTCTACAAAGAGATGATTCTTTTTTGTTGTAAATTGGATCAAAATAAATCTGCGACAGTACTTGTAAAAGCATCAAGAGCTGGCAAGGTACAAACTAGTTTATTTTGTACTTGTTTGTTTTATATTTCTGCCATACTTTCATATGTTCCTGCCAAATTCAGCTCAAACGCAAATCTTTTAACTTCTTTGTGGCACTATTATCATGATTATTTAGATTCTCTGCATTTTTTTTCATATTACTGGTGCCATATATCAGTGATTCAGTCAGAAATGGAACCACAAATAGTACTTATTGTTGTGCTGGTAACTTTTAACATTTTGGTTTCATTGCAGTGTCATTTACTCGAGCATGAATTCGACATGATTCTGGAAGCTGGTGAAATTCCTCACCGTATGTTCTTTTTTGAATTGGTGATTCAAGCTATATCTCAACACAATTATGAGCGAGCTGTTATCTTAGTTAACACCATGGCATATGCACCATTCCGAGTGACTGAAAAGCAGTGGACAGACATGTTTAAGGAAAATAAAGACCGGATTAACCATGAAAATCTACAGCGGCTATTGGATTCTCTTGGTAACTGTGATGTCGTGTCAGAAGCAACAGTCTCAAATTTATCAAGATCGTTGCATGTTCTCTGCGGATTAGGTGCGTCAAAAACAATCTCTAGAGTCATCCCTTCTGGGATTGGAAGTACGGGAAATTTTCAGAATGACGAAATTGATTCAGATGAAAGAAGAGAAGATGAGCCAAATATTTCAGGGAGAATGAGGATGGAAAGTGCTGAGCTCGTAAATGACTCCAGTGAATCAGAGGCATTTATCTTCAATTATGATCAAGATGATATAGGAGAAAATGACTTTTTCAGGCCTCAAAAATTTAAGATGGAAGATAGAATAAATTATGGTGCTAATAGGCTGGAATTTGCCGATAATCTCGCACCCGAAAAGTCTTCCGATAATTCAAATGAGGTGCTCGGGGAAGATGGAAACTATAAAGATGATGATGATGATGGTGAGGGAGTACCTGGCAAGCCCTCAGCATATGAAATATTGGAAGCATGGAAGAAAATGAGGAAGGAAGATAAGATACATTTTACACACTGAACTTGGTTGTAGCTAGTGAGGAAAAGTTGGTAATCTTTTATAGCAGAAGGGGCAGGGAGATTTTGAATTTGACCAGCTTTATTTAAGCACCACTGTTGTAATTGGAAGGGATGTATATTAAAGTATAGTTTAAGGAATAAACATTATTCATCTTCTTTAAACATCATAGGCTATTCTCTATATCACGAACTTGTTCACAGATGTTGTCAAGTTTACTTCATTTTGTTTGTAGTTCATACTTAATTGCTGAAACTCAATTTTTATTTCATAACTATTGATACCAAATAAGTGTTCAGGGCCACTTAATGTTCTTGTTCTACTCTGTTGTGCTCTATTTATTTTCTTAAATTTCGATATTGGGACATACATATCAACATAGCAATTGTTGTGGAATTATTAGGTGCCCTAAACTTTTTAAGATAATGGTTAAGAATGAAATTAAATTTGAATGCCAAGGTGCATGTTCTCTCTTACTGCATTAGATTTCTTTCTTCTCAGGTATGTCCCTCAACATGAGTTTCAATTTATTGATAATTTAGTTCATTTTTCAAGTTCCGATTGTGAAATTTAAATTTGTTTCTTGGTAAAGTCGTAAAGAGAAGGCAATCGAACAACAACAAATGAAAACAAGACTTTGCAAGACTTCTAAAGTTGTCCTACCAAAGCCTCCTCCTAAAGTTGGTGAAAATTCTTATTAAGAGTATCAGTCTTTTGTTTTTTAACGACTTAGTTTGAATATTTATATATGAAACGAAAAATAGATAACTATAAAGTTGTTTTCAAACTTTTAAAAGAAAAAATAAAGAGATATGTGAAATTTAAGAATCTTAATCTCTTTAAAAAAAAAGTTCATGATTACAAATGAAACTCTATCGGTAAAGAATTCTATAGTTTTAGGCGAAAGAATTTTACAGTTCTAGTTTGGAAAACTAGGGAGAAAATTCCTATAGTTTCTGAAAGTGAACTCAGAATTTTAGTTCATGGTTTGGGATCCAAAAAACTATGTTCGTAGTAAAAATTTTATCAAGATCAATGATAAAGACTGAATATAGTTTTCTACACCTTGGAGGCTAAATAATTGAGTAAATAGTCAAATTGGTCCCCGAAAGATACCCCGATCTTCAAACGAAAAAACTCCTGCAATCCCTTCGTCTTAGTTGTTTCCTCCAGGAAGACGAAGCATTGAACGGCGACGACCAGGCTTGACCAACGACGACAGTGTGCTGGAGTTGTTGGTGACCGGTTTGCGACCACGTTGGTCAACCGAAAAGGGCACTCCATCGCCTTGCGTGAGAGGTAGGTTAGCTTTCTTTTCTTATTTTGTGAGAGTGATTGTGGTTTTATCTCCTGATCAATGTAGTTGTATTATCGTTGGAAATCCATTGTTATTGTTTACAATGTTAGGGTTTAGGAGAATGTGTTCAGGCTTAGGGCTTTGGTGATTATCCATGATATGACCCTGTTTTTGGATTCTTGAGAACGTTGTTTGTGCTCTGTGTAGCTGCATGTGTGTGTGTTAGATTCATTTTGGGAGTTGATGTTGAATATGCATTGCCTCTCCATGAAATAAATTTGCATCAGTTGTGTGTGTTGCTGTTTTGGTTTCAGATGGAAGGTCCCCCAACGACCTTTGTATTTCACCATGGTGGGAAGTTCCAAACAGATGAATCAGGCTATCTGTGTTATGAACCAGATAATACTGAAGTATTAATGGGTGTAGATTTAGACACTCTAGACGTTTTCTTTGTGAAGGGATACTACAAGGAGCTGGGATATGCTGAGATGAACAATTGCTTGTGGAAAGTTCCTGGAACGCTGCTGGATAATGGGTTGAGGAAGCTAGAAAATGACACTGATCTGTTGGAATTGGTTAAGGATTGCAGGAGGAATCATCACCTCATCAACATCTATTTTGAGCATGTAGTGTCTAAGCCACACGTGGTTGACTGCATGAGTAAGGATGATGATGAAGTACTTTGTTTGCCAACCATCCCTGAAGAAGCAGAGAAACTGAACAAGGACCACAATGATGCAATGTCCCAAGATTACTGTAAGACAACAAAAAAATCACCTAAGCCAAAAAGAGCCAAAACTCAGCCCACTCCTAAGGCTAGTCCTCAGCCCACACCTAAGGCTACTCCTCAACCCACACATAAGCCCACTCCTCAGCCCACACATAAGCCCACACCTAAAGCCACACCTGAGCCCACTCCTCATCCCACACCTCAGCCCGCACCTCAGCCCACTCCTGAGCCCACACCTAAGCCTACTCCTCAGCCCAACCCCCAACCCACATGTACACCCACTCCAAAGCCCAAAACCAAGCCCATGCAAAAGCCCGTCCAGCAGCCCAAACCTTGGACTAAACCCCAGGCTGCTAAAGGGAGTGGCAAGGCTACAGCAGCCGACAAGATCAGCAAGAAGGTGAAAGCCACAACCAGTACAAGATCTGGAAGGCAGGTTAAGGCAACTCCATTTGCAGATGATAGTCAATCTCATGATTCATATGATAGTGCTGAAGACAGTTTGTACAAGCCTCCAAAAGTTGCAGGAGATCCCATATACAGTAGTGACAGTGATAGTGGAGTTGATGGAGTAGAGTCTTCTTGGGCCAAGAAAGTAGATCACAGAGAGAAGCATAGGCCTGCTGCTGACAGAACAAGGGACAAAGCTATTGACACTGATGACTCCAGCTATGAGGACATCGAATCTGATGAATGCTCTGATGAAGGTATTATATAATTAATTGTATATCTGTTATTGAATTTACTTGTTTAATAGATCTGATTCAACTAATTTATTTTTTCTACACAAATCTTACGGTATTTTCATGTAATTTCAGAGTCAGATGACGAATTTGATTGGGAAGAATCATCAGATGGAGATGAATGGAAGTCAGAAGATTCTGCCCATGAGTTAGACTCTGAAGATGAAGGGCCAGCTGTGTATCCACATTATAATGACAAGACCAAATTTGGTGATCTGAAGTTTGAGGTAAGTATGGTTTTCAAATCCAAGCAACATTTTATGGCTGCCACTAGAGATTACACTATACAATGGGATAGGAATATTAGGTTCTGTAAGAATGACAAGGTTAGAGTCAGGGCAGTTTGTAAGTGTGAAGACTGTCCATGGGTAGTATATTGTAGACACAACCCCAGTGATGGTTCCTGGCAGATAAAAATACTAGTTGACAATCACACTTGCGCAAGAAAATGAAAAAACAGAGCTACTACATTGGAATGGACTGTGAATAAGTTATACCCAAAACTTAGGAAGCACCCTAAGATGAAGCATAGGGAGGTATATGAGTGGTTTGTTAGGAAGTGCAACGTGAAGCTGAATAGTTCATGCATTACCCGAGCTCTTAAGGCATCTAGGAAGATAGTTGAAGGGGATGAGATTGCTCAATACGGGTTGATATGGGATTATGCACATGAATTGCTCACTGCCAACCCAGGTTCGACAGTTCAGGTGGGTGTGATTCCCATAACTGATAATCCGCCTCAGTTCGAGAGATTTTATGTCTGTCTAGATGCTTGTAAGAAGGGTTTCAAAGCAGGCTGTAGGCCATTGATAGGTCTAGATGGGGCATTCCTGAAAACATTACATGGAGGACAGCTTCTCACTACATGCGGACAGGATGCAAACAATCACATTTTTGTGATTGCATACGCAATTGTTGATGTTGAAATAACTGAAAATGGTTCTTGGAGCTGCTCCTATCAGACCTGAGAGAATATGAGGCAAAGAACTTGTATTTCATATCAGACATGCAAAAGGTGAGGACTAATTTGAATCACGATTTGATTTTTAAGGACTTTTTTGATTTAATGATGCTTCTTTGAGGACTGTAATGACTGTAAATGTTGTCGGGCTTGACTGTTTGTGCAGGGGTTAATACCAGCAGTCAAAGAACTCGTCCCAGCAGTTCCACACAGATTTTGTGTGTGGCATTTGTGGAGGAACTTCTCCAAACACTGGGGCAGCGTCGAACTTAAGGACTTGGTCTGGGAGTGTGCAAGATCGAGGACCCCGGTTGAGTTCGAGAGGAATATGAATAGAGTCAAAAGGATTAATCAAAAATCTTGGGAATACTTAGCCAAGTGGCCGAAGGAAGCTTGGACCAAAGCCCATTTCAGTGAAGGGCCAAAGGTCGACAACATTTGCAACAACGCTTGTGAATCCTTCAATGCAAAGATGAAGCATGACAGAGGTAAGCCTATTCTGAGTCTGGCAGAGGAGGTACAAAGAATGGTTATGAAAAGCATGTCTGATAATAGACTGAAGCTTCTGAGTTATCAAGGAAAACTTGCTCCAGTTCAGCAAAGTATGCTAGAATCTCTTATTAAGTTATCCAGAAACTGGGCTCCCTACTGGTCGGGTGATGCGAAAGAGGAAGTCTACGAAGTTCAAGGATAGCCTACTAATATGGTGGTAGATTTGGGGAAGCATACTTGCTCCTGCAGGTTTTGGCAGTTGACTGGTTGAATTCATAACTGATTTCATTTTTCATATGTATACCATGCTTCATACTTAACTGAATGAATTTTTTTTTCTGAAATATATAGGAATGCCTTGTATGCACGCAATATCAGCCATTCAAGAAAAAAATGATAAGAGGCCTGAGGAGTATTGCCACGAATGGTTGAGCATGGATGCTTACAGAAGAACATACCAATTCAATGTTAATCCTGTCAAGGGATAAGATCTATGGGAGAAAACTGGTTCTCCTGCACCTGTTCCACCTCCTATCAAACCTAAACCAGGCAGACCAACAACAAATAGAAAGAAGGACAAGGATGAAGGACCCACTGGCACGAAAACAAAAATGAAAAGGAAGTATGCTCCAATTCGGTGCATGTACTGTAGAGAGGTGGGCCACACCAAGAGAACTTCCAGCAAGAAAAAGCAAGACGATGCTCAAGAGAAAGCAAGGATGATGCAATCGCAGCTTGCAGCTGTTCAACAACTACAACATGCACCTGGTCCCGAAGCAGAAAAGGAAGATCACACTCAGCCCATACAAACACCACCTGCAGTAGCAGTAGCTGCTCCAGATGAACAGACTGAAATTCCTGTTACTCAGCATGCTCAGCTTCCACTGACACAACAATCCCAAACCTCAACCAATGTCACTCAGGTAATCTTGCCCATGACTTTTAATTTGAGCATTGGTTACTTGTAGCTATTTTTTATTTCAGACAATGATGATAACTGTTTGATTCAGACTAGAAAAAGAGGAAGGCCTCCAAAACTCCATGTCACCAGGGCCAGGGCAAAGGGAAATGCCTCTCCAGGAGCAATTGCTGTATCTGCTGAAACCATCAAGGGTAGCAGCTCCGCAACAGCCAAGAAACTTGCCAGCTTCATGACATTTGTTCCAACTCCGGGTTTCAAACCTCCCAGAAAAAAAAAGACATGGAATGACTTCAAGACTTGAAGACATAAAATATAGGACAATTAGTATCTGTTATTTTGTCAGGGCTAAATTTTACCATTTATAAACAATGTGGTAGTTGTGGTATCTTCAATAGCCCTGTTTTTTGTATAGCCCTTTATGGTATACTGCTTTCAACTGTCAGCTACTACCTTTTGGATTATTATCATGTTAAAATAATGTTCTTATTTGAATCTGTGACAATGGAAACTAGTTCACCATTGGTTATGTTATGATGTTATGCTATTCCTACTTCACTTAATTTTAATTCTGCTTATTCTGATTTGCTTACATTATGTTATGATCAACAACAATGTTGCATGTAAATAACCTTTTTACTAGTAAAGAAACATGAACATGCAAGGTTTTCACAACAACAGAAAACTGTCAAGGTTCACAGCATCATCCTTTTCACCTTTTCACAGTAACTGCTTCACTTCCCACTAAAGAACATACACATAATCATAAAAATCACAATCACAACTATTAATCCAAAATATAGTTGCATCCTAAGTGCTTTTACTTCAGCTTCTAAGGTCATCATTCTCCAAGATATGTTATGGTTCAACAAAGCAGCATCACTCTCCATTTGTGCATCAGTTTTAACTTCTCCTAAGTGCTCTAATCCTTCATACTCGTCGTCCTCAGCCCACCTAAAGTAATTGCAGTGGCTGCCCTTCTGCACAACATCAGGGTACCAAAATGTCAAAATCCAACTCAAATCATTTGAAGTTTCAAGAAGACTACATTGATAACTCACCCGGTATCTTGGACAAGCATAGAACAATCTATCAGGATTTTCTCTTGTCCCAGGCTTCTTGATCACTGTCTTCAGCTCACAAAAGCAAACTAGGTCAGAGTTCTTCCTCCGCCACCGCAGCGAAGAGCTCGAGGCATGACTTCCGTGTGATTGCGACACTTGTCGACTGCGACCCCCACCTACGCTACCCATCGTGCAATCGGTCATGAATTTTCGGCCTCTGCAGAATCAATCTCAAGCTGCAGCAACAATGGCAATTTAAAACGAAGAGGGGATTAGGGTTTACAGACCTAGGACTAATTTGACATACATATGGAAATATATCTTGTCACCAGCCACTCTGCGCCAAGCTAGCATGCTCATATGCCACACTGACAGCCACATAAGCAACAGTTAACGGCATCACTGACGGAATTGACGAAACGTTGACGGAAGGACTAACGTTACCAATTTTAAATTTTTCGGGAACAAATTTTATTATCTTTTTCTTACGGGGACTCGTTTGAAGATCGGGCTATCTTTCGGGGACCAATTTGACTATTTACTCCTAAATAATTGGTTCTTTGGTTCTTTTCTTCTACGTGGTATAAGACGAAACAGAAAAATTCCTACCTTTCTTTGGTTGTCTTAAAGGTTCAAAAAGATAAAAAAAAAGGTTTAAACTTTAGATTACTCAAAAAAGTTAGGCACATTCAAGTTTTTTTTTTCAAGTTAAATCAAATTGTATTTACACATCTTAGATCTACACACCAATTTTATTTTAGTATAAACAAAAACTCAAATAACTGAATTTTACGTACACATCATGCATCTTCTTCTTTTTCTACGTCAATTTATCTTCCTATTTTCTCTTTCTCTTCTTTTTCTTTATTTTATTTTTTTATTTATCTCTTTCTCAAACAAGAATAAAAATAAGAAGAGGAAAAACAAAAAAAAATAACAAAAACGAACAAATAAAAACAACAAAGAAAAAGAAGAAAGAAGAAGAATAAGAAGAAGCAGTCAAATAAGTTCTTGTTAAAAAATTACTGTATCAAGTCCTTAGAAATTTCGATTAAGAAATTTCTGTGTCACAATTAAGAGATTTCGTGTCAAAAGTAAGAAATTTTTGTGTCGCTGTTAAAAAATTTTGATGCTATTTTCTGTTTTATATTTTTCTTAAACTCTTCCTCCTCATCCTTCTTTTTATTTCACCCTCTCAAAAGAATAAAAACAAAAAAAGAGAAAAAATTAAATAAAAAAAATAAAATAAAAGAATTATGCAAAGTTTTATTTTTTTATTGGTTTATCTTTTTTTACAATAAACATTAAAATTTTTAAAAGAAAAAACGTATTTTATAAATAAAAACACATAAATTTTGCACAAAGAAAAAAAAGAAATAAAAAAACAAACTGTAGTGTCAAAATTTAAAAAAATTCAATGTCACGATTAAATAATTTCAGTGTTATTTTTCACGTAAAAAAAGTATGATTCACACGTACGTGTGTAAATAATTTTTGTTGAGTTTGAACCAACTTAATTAAATTTGATTGACAAAAACATTTAAATGCGTAACAAAACCTAAATCACTTTGGTTTAACCACCTTATTACAGTCTAGCTACTTAGATAGTGTGTGCGTGATAAACCCCAATTTTGTGGTTTATCTTGTGTTTAATTTAGGAAATTTTATCAACTTTTCTCATATTTATTCAATAAAATAGCATAGTTTTGTAATTCTCCCTTAATTTGTGCTTAAGTGTAAAAACATATTTTTAGGTCTTAAAATAGCTAAATTTAATTAACTTTAATTCTATTCGATGCCTTGATATATTTGTTAAATAATTTCAGGATTAGAAGACAAAGATTGGATTGAAGGAATGAAGAAAAGCATGTAAAAATGGAGAACTCATGAAGAAATGAAGGAATTGCTAAGCTGTCAATTCTGACCTCTTCGTACTAAAACGATCATAACTTGAGCTACAGAAGTCCAAATGAGACGGTTCCAGTTGCGTTGGAAAGCTAACATCTGGGGCTTCAAAATTATATAAAATTTGCCATAGTTACCAGACAGTTAGGCGAAGCGTCGCCCATGCGTGCGCGTCGCAGGATCAGCGTGGGCCATTTTGAGCAACTCGTGGCCAGCGATTTCTGAGGCATTTTGGGCCCAATCCAACTCATTTCTGATGCTATTGAACCCAAGGATTGAAGGGGGGAAGAAAGCAAGTAGTCATAGTTTAGTTTTCATCATAGTGTAGGTGAGAATTCTAGAGAGAGAAGCTCTCCCTTCTCTCTAGAATTTAGGGAAGTTTAGGTTTAATTTTCTTAGATCCAACTTTCAATTCTTGTTTTGATTTAGTTTTCTCTTTTAATTTCTTGTTGTTAAATCTCTACTCTTCTAGTTTTACTTGTCATTTTCTTTATTTTGTTGCTTTTATGTTTCATGAACTCTTGTTGATTTGAATTTTCTTTTAGTGCAGTTTTATGTTTCTATGTCTTTTGATGTTTACTTCACTTGTTATTGTTGATTCCTTATTTTTGTTAGTTATAGCTTCATTAATTCTTGCAATTTGTGATGTTTACTTTTCTTGCACACTAGGTGTTTGATAAAATATTTTCACTAGTTTTTTTTAGTAGTTTTCTTTACTCTTGGCCTAGGCTAAGGGAATTGAGTGACCTTGAGTCATTGGGTCTCATTGATTTGGAGATTTGAGAACTCTTTGTGGTCAATTTGATAACCATTGACACTAGTCTACTACTAAGTCAATTAGTAGCTAGGTTAGGACTTATGGATTGATGTTGATCAAGCCATTCGATATAATTCAAGCATAAAAGTAGACTTAATGAGCTCGGTTCCTCGTAATTGTCAATATTTAGTTTGTAGACAAGGATGGTGATCTCAATTCTTATGCTTAGCCAAGAGTTCTTTCCTTTCCTTTATTAGTTCTTGTCATTTACTTTATTGTCATTATATTTTCTTGTCAATTGAAAATCAAACCCCCTTGTTCTTCATAGCCAATAATTGATCACTTCATTGCAATTCCTTGTGAGACGACCCGAGGTTTAAATACTTCGGTTAATTTTTATTGGGGTTTGTACTTTGTAACAACCAAAAACTTTTAAAATTTGATGTGAGAGTTATTTGTTGGTTTGGAGCTATGCTTACAACAAAGTTCTTATTTCTATTGAGAAAAATTCTAGACCGACAATAATTCTTTCTATCAGTCTGCGCTTATAAAAAATTTTTTTTTCTGATTTTTAAATAAAATGGATAATAATGTAATATTAATATTATGTTATTATTTAATTTTATTTGATGAAAGACAATCACTTGATATTGGACCTAGAAGATTGAAAAAAGCTAGGCTTTACTAATGTCATTTATATTAGTAATTTATCCAATCTTTATTCTAATTAAATACCACTACTTGAGATAATTATTTGAGTTTTTACCATATCTAATTATCTTAATTATCTTCTAAGATATTTAAAAATTTAACCTCGCTGACTCAGTAGCTCAAAAACGCAACACGCAGCGCTTAATACGCCACGTGTCGTGACACATGCCTTTCCCATCTAATTAAGTGACATTAGTCACTAATTACACATTATATATAAGCACAAATCTTCTCTCTCTCCTCTAGTTCAGCTGTGACATGCATGGATAATTTTTGTTGATTTTTCATCTTTCCGAGCTTGATTTCTTAAGATCCGTGATCCCCACAAAAATTCTGATCTAATAAAAGTGACCGTATCTTCATCCTCTATGCGGTGATGTGTGTTTTGTTTGGTAGAATCGTGAAGTGGAGCTGCTTCTGCCAGGAACCAGTTTGGCCGAACCCAAAGAGGGAAGGAACCCACTGAGTTTTCGATGTTTTCACTCCGTTTGACCGATCAGAAACCTCCTCCAGTATCTTGTGTGTGTTCTACGCTTCACAGAGGCAGAGTTTGACTCTTTAATCGGCTAAAATTATGAAATAATTGATATTTATGGTTGGATTGTTGTCTATTGATGTCTATTGCTCAAATATGTGATTGTTGGCTGTTGAAATTTTAGCTGAATTGCTGCTGGATTTGTTGTTGTGTTTCAGCCATATTGAGAAATAAGGCACTGAGATGTTGTTGTTGAATAATTGGCTGAAAACTGAGTTATATGATAGTATGCAACTGAGTTCTGACAGTCGAATTTTGATTTGGAATTAATTATAACTAAATGAGTATTTTGAACAGAGTTTTCGAGTAAAAAGGAGCAGAGACTTGGCTTTTGAGAAAGATTTAAAGAACAAAATTATTTATTTATAAATATATGAATTTTTATTGAAATTAATTGAGTTTAGTTTTTGAAGAAAAAATAATTAGTTGCAATAAAGAGTTTAAAGCGGAAGACGATTTTGAGAGAAATATGATTTTAATTGAATGAAAAAGATTTTCTGAAAACGGAAGAACTGTGCCCTATTTACTGGAGACATCTACCCCTAAGCCATTACCATCTATTCTTCCATTCAAGTGGGTAAAATTTATATCTCTTAGCTTTCTTATTACGCTTGAATATGGTTTACTTGAGACGGATGGTCAACTTAAAGCTCTTTGTAGCTCTAAGAGAAAAAGAGAGATGGTTAGTGGTTGAAAACACAATTCAAAGTTCATTATGGTTGAAAGCTCAAAGTTGAAATTCAAACGTTGTATAGCTCACTTGCTTGGGTCTAGGGAGATGTTTGTGAGCTTGAATGAGAATTCAGATTGCTTGACATCCGATTGGAATTTCGATGATCAACTTGAAGACGGGTGTGAAAATAAGATTTGTGACCTCGGATTACAAAAGGAAGATCTACTTTGGGAGCCCTTAGCTTGTTTGGAACTTTATCAATGCTTGGTACAATCAATTAGTAATCATGGAGCATTTTGGAGATTCAAGCATTGTTGGAAGTTCAAAGATGAGTATAAGCATAAGCCAACATGACAAAGAGCTTCCCAAAAAGTCAAACTTAAGGACTATAACTAAAAGTGTTAGGTGGGAGACACCCCACCATGGTAAATTCTTTCCACTTTCTCTTTTGTATATATTGGTACCTAAGCTTAATTTTCACTTTTTTTTAGTTTCGTTAGGTTTGTTTGATAGTTTAATATGATCAATAAGGTTTGGTAGTCTTTAAGTAACTTTTTGGATGTTTGGAATGCTTGATTTGGTGTAAAAATTTGAAAAATCATTAAAAGTAGAGCACCATGCCGCGTGTATGGCTGCCTTACGCGTATGCTTGCCCTAAGCGTATGCGTGACCGCCTTCCTGAACCAAATGGGGTTTGTGCGAGTTTTGTGCCTCTGCATAATGAATGCACAACAAACAAAAAAACAAACAAACAAACAAAAGGAAAGTCACGCGTAAGCTTGCTCCACGCGTATGCGCGTCACCCCTGGACAGAACATTTGCCTTGTTGTGCCAGTGTCGTGTGAATACCGTACGTTTGGACAATTCCAAGTCGCGCGTACGCGTGACTTCTGCGTACGCGCAACATCCCATTTTCCCATGTCACGCGTATACGTGACCTTCCACGTACGCATGACTCCCCTATCTTACATACTTTTCTTCTCTTCTCTTCTCTCTATTTCCTTTCTTCTTTTCTTCTTTTCTCTTCTCTTCTCTTCTTTCCCTCCTTCAACCACCACCAATATTCACCATCCACCATCATCTCCATTTGTTAGTTAGTTAGTTAGTTAGTTAGTTAATTCTCTGTCTTAGTAGATTAGTTGGCTAGGATATGTTATATTTTGGTGATAAGTGTTAGATTATTGATTTAATTTGCTGATTCTACTGAGATATTGCTGCTGATTACTGACTTGATGCTATTTTAGCATCATTCTTGTTAATACTCACTATTAGATTGAAATTGAGGTTATAATTTGTTGCTTGGTATTGAAATTTTCATGCTTAACATTTGTAAGTACCAAGTGCTTGTGAATTGCCTTCAAAACATTTTAAATCTTTTGAATTACATGTGTTTGGCCACCATGATATTTACGTCCTTTAACCGTGACTAGGAAATTTCTTGATGGTTGATGATATGCTTTTATCTTAATGCATTGTGTTTCTTGATCATATGCATTCATATTGATCATTGTTTTTATTACCAGGTTATGCTTAAGCCTTAATGACATGTTGACCCTTAATTGTTTAACTATGTGGTCTACACATACTTGAAACCATTCATTTTGGCATAACGCTTCATTTATGAAATTGGATTGTAAGCTCATCCAGTGATATCTTTTTGAAATTTTTAAGCTTTGTGGACTATGTTTGCTATGTGATTGATATCACTTTATATCTCTATTTTTCTAAGTTGCATAGAACTCATGTCTCCCGCTTTATGTCAATTAGGGGATACGAACAAAAGCACAAAATGTGTCATTGATTGATGTGTAACTTTTATATTTTCTTTCGTTCATTGAATTCTCTTGCACATCAACCAATGCCCATTCATTATCCATTTCACAATCACTTGATTATTGCTTGAATGCTTTTATGCTTCTTTACTACTTGTTTGTTTATCTTAACCTATAAGTTTTATTTAAAGTATCTCAAGCACACTAGAATGAGTGAAGTGTATACTTCTTTTGTGTAATTGTGATATAGATTTCAATACTAGTGTGTGAATTCTAAACCACGCGTCACATACTATTTTTCTTAATGTCACAAACTTATTTACTCACTTCATTTTAGTGATTCTTTCCTCATTCCAATAATCTATACTTCCTTGGCTTTGCATTTACTTATCTTATTATCCTGTTTTCTATCTTTCAGGATGATCCACCATAAGCAAAAACGAATGTAGAAGAAAAAATATGCACGGAGGACCGTACAAACTTTTAAGTGTGGGGGGTCAGTCGTCCGACCGAGTGGCGAATCTTGGGTGAAAAATTTTTAATCCCAAATACTTTCGCATTTTAATTTATTCTATTACTAGGTCTTTTGGAATTCTTAGTTGCATTTTTTCTTAGCTTGTATATATTTTAGAGCTTCAATTGCATTTTTCTTAGTTAGTTGCATTTCTTTTCATATATACATATATAATAAACTTAGTCAAAATAATAAAATTTTCCAAGGAGTTCATCTATAGGGCATTCCAAAATTGATTTGAGTTAAAATACTTTTCATTGAAACTTGCTTGAATTAATTGTGGAACACGTTTTTGAGCTAAGAACACACAACCATGTGAGCTTTGAGCCTAATTATGTGGTTACATCATATTAACCACTATTTTCATTCTTGTGTGTATTATTCTATTTCTATGATTGTAATATTTGATTTGTTTGATTCTTTATGTCCATTATTTGATGTATATATGCATTTATATGATTGAGGCTGTTATTTCATTTGATCTCACTTACCCAAATGGTCTTACCCTTTTATCCACCTTTGTTAACTAATTTTGAGCCTATTTAATTATCTTTTATTCTTAATTTTAGCACATCACTATTCCTAAGTAAAAAATAATAAATATCCTTCATTTGGATCTTTGATTAGCTTAGGCTAGTGAGAGTATGTGTAATTCGAGTGTGGAAAAGTTGGGAACATTGGTTGAGATAAAAGTGTATTTTTATATTTTTTGTTGAAGATCTTGAGAATTGGGTATATATTCATGCATTAATTGCTTAAACCATATGCATTAGTCTCTTTTGTATATATATATATATATAAAGAAGAAGAAGAAAAAAAAAAGACAAAAAGACAAAAAAAGTCCTCATGATATTTGTATGCATATATTGAATAATTATTGATTGTTAGATGAAAAACAAATTTTAGAAAGCATGATTGGAGGAGAATTGAGTAAATCAACCCTAAACACTTGAGCGATTGGAGCATATACGCATCCGGTGAGGGGTTCGATTGCTCAATTCTATGTTTTCACCTATGATTACTTCTTACCTTGCAAGTTTATAAATTCTTTTCTAGAACTCTAATCAATTGTTGGATTTGATTTGGTTGTGATTGCTTTAACCCTTATGTTCATATATGTATTCTTGAAAATTATATATTTTGACCAAATAGTTGCATGTATCTAGATAAATTGTATATATGTAGTTTACTTTGAATAAATGTTAACACCCTTTTCTTGTCTTTCTTGAGTTTAGCATGAGGACATGCTATTGTTTAAGTATGGGGAGATTGATAAACCACAATTTTATGGTTTATCTTGTATTGAAATGAGTGGATTTTATCAACTTTTCCTACATTTATTCACAAAAATAGCATAGCTTTGTGAGTTTTTCCTAATTTGTGCTTAAGAGTGAAAATATTCTTTTTAGGCCCTTAATTTGCTAAATTTAATTCACTTTAATTCCATTCGATGCCTTGATGTATTTTTTAGTGATTTTAGGTTTAGAAGGCAAAGATTGGATTGAATAAGTGAAGAAAAAGCATGAAAAGTGGAGAATTCATGAAGAAATGAGGATTTGGAGTAATTCACGGTTACGCGTACGCATGCCTTGCGTGTACGCGTGAGTGGGAGATTTTGTCAGGTCACGCATACGCATACCTCACGCGTATGCGTGACACGAAGCACGTGACTCACTTAAAGAAAACGTGGCGTGCGATTTCTACACCTCCTCAAGCCCAAATCTAACTCATTTTTGAAGTATTTGAGGCCAAATTCAAGAGAGAACAAAGGGAGAGCAAATAGGTTTAGTTTAGCAACATATTTTAGGTTATTTTCTTGAGAGAAAAGCTCTCTCTTTTCTCTAGAATTAGGATAGATTTAGCTTAATTACCTCATGGATTTAGATTTTGATCTTGTCTTGATTTAGTTTTCCTTGCAATTTCTTGTTACTACGTTCTTGCTCTCTCAGGTACGTTCACCTCACCCAAGCGACCAGGTCTTCTTTCTGGAAGAACTCCTCAATACTAGGGAGGAGTTGGGAGTCGATGCAGATCCCTGCGTCAAAGTTCTTCTCCACCATGGAGGGAACTTTCTGTGAGCCGGAGTTTATCTTTCTCTTCTTAGGGCTGGAAATAACGATCAACTCGGCTTCAGGTTCGATCATTATCCCCTTACCCCGATCATCTTCGTCGGTAGCGACGTTCCAGATAGGTTCCTCAGGTGGAGGACGTGATTAATCTTCGCCCTTGTCGGTTACAGGGGCTTCAGGCTCGTCGGTGGGGGTCGTCGAGCTATCATTGCCACTATCATCTCCTGGAAAGAGATGAGTCATCAAGCGGGACAGAGTTATGTGCCCTATAGCCATCCCAACTACAGGAGAAGCAAAAGGTAAAATAAAAAAGTTAAGAAGTTAGAAGACAAAAAGTATATGAAATTAGAAGCAAAACAATAATGAGCAAGTCGGAAGAATGGGAAATCGACAGGAAGAGAATCTTACCCACACATTCGCGACCGGATTCTCGGTTGCCCATTAATAGATGAGGAATAAGATTTTTAGAACAAAAAATAACCATTTAAACGTTAGCGATCTATTAGTTCTTTCGACCTAGTGCATCATAGGTAATCTTTATTAAGTAGTTGGCGCCAGCACTGAAACTCTAATAGATCGGTATCCACCTTTCTCCTTCAAGGGTGAGCCAAAAGGGGTGGTAGCCCCTAGTCGGCCTCACTTTGAAGAAGGTCTCTTTGAAACCATGAAACAGTTCTCTTAAAAGACCGATGATTTGTCGGTTCTGTATAGCCCCCGAAGGA
Source organism: Arachis hypogaea (assembly GCF_003086295.3). Classification (NCBI taxonomy): domain Eukaryota; kingdom Viridiplantae; phylum Streptophyta; class Magnoliopsida; order Fabales; family Fabaceae; genus Arachis; species Arachis hypogaea. Next base: position 28,082,039 of record NC_092049.1, read on the forward strand.
AAGGTATCCTTTCTTATACTTTCCTTCTTGGGAGGGGTTGGTGAGCAGGAAGAAGTAAAGGAAGACATTGATGGAGGCCGGGAGCTCTAGGTATTCACATACCATCTCAAAACAACAGATAGTGGCCCAGCTGTTGGGGTGAAGTTGTGACGAGGCAACATCACACCGATTCAAAAGGGCCATGATGAAAGGAGAGAAAGGGAGACGAAGGCCCAACATGGTGAACATGGGCTTATACACCTACATCTAGTCGGGAACCCAGGAAGACGACAAATTTAGTTAGCAAATGCGCTCCCAGAACGAACAAGTCGTAGTATGCCTCCTTTGGACCACACCCCGCATAGTGGCCCTGAATTTTGGAATTCTTGTAGCTCCTTCAGAGTTTTCTTGGAGGACGTGCTCGTTACATCAGAAGTAACCCAGACATAATGATTTACAAGATTTTGCACCAGAGGCTGCTACACCATACCTACAATGGGGGCACTACTTAAGTCAAAATAGGAAGTCAAAAACTCAGAGAAGTCAAAACTGAACTACATTTTTTCTACATTTTGTTATAACACTACCGTATGCTATTTTACACAATTTTAGGCCTAAATCCAAGAAGCAAATACCTATGGTACCCCCTAAAAACTAGCTAGCAATGGCGAGTTCAATTCAAGTAAACAGCAATCAAGCGCAACAAATAGCAGCAAAAGCAAACACAACAAATAGCAACAAAAAAGAAGCATTAAAATGAACGAAATAAGCACGAAGGATTCACTTACCAGTAAGTGAAGCAGAAGAAATTAATGAATTGGAGGCAAATGCAGTGAAATACACAGCAAGTAGGAGGTAAAGTGTTGGTTGCGAAATAGCAGTCGTGGGGGAAAATAAAAGAGGAGAATGAGAAGTAAAGGAGATGTGAAAGAGTTATGAATGCGGAGATGGTAACCGTCAATGGGGGAGCGTGAAAAGGCAAGGGCAAAATGGACCTTTTCCTCCGCTTTCAAATCAGTCATAAAGAGAATTTAATGTTCTTAGCACAAAAATCGAAGTGACGCCCCAGACAATGGATGGGGGCAAGTCACGCGCACCAAAGGCGCGGATCCCATCAACGGAATCACGAGCAGAGGAGGACTATCATGCAAGAAGACCCGAATAACGTGAATGCGCCAACCGCGATCCTCACAACTTGCCACGTTGGGGGCACTGTTCTGACCCAACCCAACATGGGCCAGAGGTCCACCTTATAGGTTACCGATCTGTACGCGCAAAAGTGACCGGCCTATTACTCTACCCCTGGGGAAGATCTGGACAGCTGGCAGAAGTTTCTAGGCTGACAGGCCCAACCAAGAGGGCTCACCCGAGTACAAAGTATAAATGGGGAAGGACCTTCCCCTCCCCCAAATTACTTCATCTTTACCCTAATTAGCCGCCTCGTCGTACGGACACTTACTTTAGTATCGGTGTGTCTTTGAGGTGGCCCCACCTGCCGACCCACCGGTATCTCCTTTTCTCGCAAAGTTTGCGTTTAGGTCCGAAAACTTTCCTCTCATCCGTATTTGCTCTGAACCCAGCACCCAACTGATCTTATATCCTTACGAGCAACCGAACCATTTCAAATTTTATTAATATAATAACATCGATACCATATCATTAAAAAGGGCTAACCACCAAAAACGTCCCTCAATTATTCAGACGCCGACAAAAATGCACCCAAATTTTACTATCGACAAAAATACATTTAAATAATTTATAAATGCGATAAAATGTCCAATAAATATATATTTTCAAAAATGCTTGAAAGATTGAATTTTGATGTGGTTTTTTGTAAACATAATTAAAAAAAATGAGATATTATTATTATTAAAATTTGGTGATTTTTTTAAGTATAAATATTTTTGTAATTTTTTAAAAGTATTATTAGTTATTAATAAAAAAATTATAAAAAAATATATACTTAACCAAAAATCACAAAATTTTAAAGATAGTAACATCTCATTTTTTAAATGATGCTTGTAAAAAATTGTATCAAAATTCAATCTCTAATGTATTTTTTAAGAAATACATATTTAATGTTAGATAATTTTACAAAAAAACTAACATTAAATATGTATTTATCAAAAAATACATTAGAGATTAAATTTTGATGCGATTTTTTTGCAAGCATGATTACAAAAATGAGATATTATTATTTTTAAAATTTGATGATTTTTTGTTAAGTATATATTGTATTGTGATTTTTTTAAAAGTATTATTGTTTGTTAACAAAAAAAATTATAAAAAACATAGATACTTAATGAAAAATTACCAAATTTTAATTATAATAATATCTTATTTTTATAATCATGCTTGTAAAAAATTGTATCAAAATTCAATTTCTAAAGTATTTTTTTAAAATATATATTTACTGTTGGATATTTTTGTTATATTTTTAAATTATTTAAAAATATTTTTATCGATAGTAAAATTCGAGTGTATTTTTATCAACATTTAAATAATAGCTCAAATGGCATAGACTCTCCATACTCAATTAAGAGGTTACGGGTTCGAGTCTCCTATCTTTGGTAAAAAAAAAAAAAAAAAAAAAAATTATTGGGGAACATTTATATTGGTTAACCCGGTTAAAAATCAACTCTAGTTAATAGTTTTTCAATAGTATTTATATTTTGTACCATATAACTTGCCAAATTGTGAGGTCGTTGTCATCGTAGCATCTTTTCTTTGAAGGGGGAAAAAATGAGGGATTCATTACTTTACTTCTTCCCTTCTCTTTGTATATACAAATACGAGCATTCTGAATGAAAAAGTTGATTCCTATACACACAAATTATAGAACGAAAAAAAAAAAAAAAGTTAACAAACTTACAGCTCATCATCATGGTCAATACCTTCCCAAAAATCCTCCCTTCTTTTTCTTCCCTCGTCTTCATCATCATGTTCCTCACCGTTGCCGTCGCCGTCACGACAAGCGCAAAACACGACTCTTTTTCCCATGAACTACTGTTCTCCACAGAGCTCGGAATCAGCCAGCAAGATGAGAAGCTCACCCACCTGCACTTCTTCTTCCACGACATCGTCAGCGGCACCAACCAAACTGCCGTGAGAGTAGCAGCGGCTCCGTCCAGCGAAACATCGCCGACGGGGTTCGGTTCGGTGGTTATGATGGACGATCCCTTAACGGAGACGGCAGATCGAAGCTCCAAGATCGTGGGAAGAGCTCAGGGAATGTACGGTTCGGCTTCGCAGAGCGAGCTGGGGCTTCTCATGGTAATGAGTTTTGCATTTACCGAAGGGGAGTACAATGGGAGTAGTCTCAGCGTGCTTGGCCGGAACACAGTGGAGAGCGCCGTCAGGGAGATGCCAATAGTCGGCGGCAGTGGGGTGTTCCGGTTCTGCCGTGGGTACGCTCAGGCCAAGACTCATTCTATTGATGAAATGGTAGCCGTTGTTGAGTATGATGTTTATGTCTTTCATTATTAACTGTTATGGTGTTTTATTCAATTTGAAATGTATTGTTATCAGATTTGTAATTCATAAGTTCAGCGAGTTAAGCCCCAAAATGGTCCCTAAGATTGGCGTCGTGCACTAAAATTGTCTCTGAAATCCCAATTGCACCAATTATGTCCCTAAGATTGAGAAAAGTACATCATATTAGTTCCTGACCCATTTTTCCTTAACGACGTGATGACATGGCTGGATGACGTGGATGGTAAGTGACACGTGTCACTCCATGATTTGGCCACGTGTAATGATATGATGATGTGGTGACCAGTGACACGTGGCATGCTGACGTGGATAGTTGTGTCACGTGTCACAATGTTATTTGGCCACGTGTCTGTTTGTGCCACGTGTCGCGACAGTATTCGTCCACGTGTCATCCATTATGTCATCGTTGTAAATGCACCAAATTAGTCCCTCACTTTGCATTAAGTGACTCATTTTAGTCCCTGAAATTGAATGTCGTGCACCAAATTAGTCCCTTCACCAATTTTTTCTCATTTTTTTTAAATTTAAAATTTTCAATATCTTAGATGCACTAATTTCAATTCTATTTTTTCATATATCATTTAAATACAAGTGCTTTCATAAAAATTTGTAAGATTTTAGTTTTAATTATATAATTTTTTTAATAATTGAACATTGGTAATTTTTGTAATATATAAGTATGTTATTATAAAAAAATAATTATATGATTGATTGGATACTTTTTGTTTTCATAAAAAAAACATGTGCTTTTAACAAGAAATCAATAATTAAAAAAAAAAAATATATATATATATATATATATATATATATATATATATATTTTATTCTTATGAAGTACACATTTTCGTTATGTGTAAATGAGCTAGATTGAAGGTATTTCAAGCACTCTCACTATCATCTCCGACCTTTGCAGTATAAATAAAAGAGGTCGGAGATGGTAATGAGGGAAACTTGAAATTCCTTCACGTCAACTCCAAGACGTCGGTTAGAGGTATCTACAAGAGAAAAAAATATTTTATAAAAGTACTGAAAGAGGTCGGAGATAGTAGTGAAGGTGCTTGAAATACCTTCACGTCAACTCCAAGTCGACGATTAGGATATTCGCAAGAGAAAAAATATTTTATAAAAGCACTTTTATTTGAATAACATGTGAAAAAATAGAATTGAAATTAATGTATTCAAAAATATTAAGAATTTTGAATTTATAGAAAAAAAATAAAAAAATATTAGTGAAGGGACTAGTTTGGTGCACGACATTCAATTTCAGGGACTAAAATGAGTCACTTAATGCAAAGTGAGGGACTAATTCGGTGCATTTACAACGATGACATAATGGATGACACGTGGACGAATACTGTCGTGACACGTGGCACAAATGGACACGTGGCCAAATAACATTGTGACACGTGGCATAACTATCCACGTCAGCATGCCACGTGTCACTGGTCACCACATCATCATATTATTACACGTGGTCAAATCATGGAGTGACACGTGTTACTTACCATCCACGTCATCCAACCATGTCATCACTTCGTTAAGGAGAAATGGGTCAGGGACTAATATGGTGCACTTTTCTCAATCTCAGGGACGTAATTGGTGCAATTGGGATCTCAAGGACGATTTTAGTGCACGACGCCAATCTCAGGGACCATTTTGGGGTTTAACTCTAAGTTCAGCTCTCAAGTAGGGATGGCAACGGGGCGGGACCCGCATAGAATCCATTCCGTTTCTATCTGCAGATAGTAAAATGTTGAACTCTAATCCATTTTTGCGGGTACCCGTTCTGCCCCTATCCGCTCCTATAATTATTAAAATCAAATAAATAAAATTAAATTTTAAAATTTATATAATCATTATCACATACATAATATAAATTAAAATAAAAATTTAAATATGATACAATATTATTAATCATTTACTAATTATTTTACATATATTATACATATTATATATTAAAATTATATATATTATATATATAGTGGGGCGGATAGGGGTGAGTATTACCTAAACCCGACCTCGCCCCGCCCTTCCCAAGAACCTGCCCCGCTAAAAACCCGCCTCGCACCAAGACAGTAAGGGCAGAGTGGGTACCCGCGAGTTCGAGTGATATTGCCAACCCTACTCTCAAAGTTTCAAATATCATTCATAATCAACTTTAGTTTATCATTCTTGCTTCCATTGTTAATAATCAAATACCAATAGTAATACTGTAGATTAAGAAAAAAATAAATTAAAATAAATTTTCTCCAGGTAAGAAATTTTTTATTACAGAACAAACTCATTACAATAGAAGTTTTAAGCACAGATAACTCATGATGAAAGAAAGGGGATTTCCTAATGTATAGTTAAAGGGGATAATACTCCTTTATGCTAAATTTAATACCAAATTAAAAGCTCTTTACTTTTAGCCTGATCTCTCTCTCTTCTTTTCTAATACTAAAACAGTAAAACCTGCCTCTTCACTTTCTCTTTTTCTCTCTTTCTCATTTTTATTTATTTACTATTTATTAAGCAACGTTTTTTTTTTAAATTTTAGTGTCTTATTAGTGTTAGATTTTTTACTGAAATAACAATAAAAAATTATTATTTTTCATAACAATTTTTTTTATTTTTTAAAAGTTACTTTTTTTTTTTACAATTTCATAAATTTTGTTTAACAGATATGTAAATTTTTACAGTACATACAAAATTCGTCCATCACAGCAAATTTATTCTTATTACAGTATGATTTAAATTGTATTAATATATTTTTATTTTTTTAATTAATTTAATTTTATTCATATAAAAATTAATTTAAAATTTTTTATTTCAAATTATAAAATTTTTAATTAATTTAAAATTATAAATAGATATAATTAAATTTAATTTAATAAAAATAAATGTAATCGTATTATTATACTTATATGACTAATTATGTTTATTCGGTTTTAAAAAATTAACTATTTAAAATCGTTAATTTTAAATTAAAAAAATGTATTCGTCTATTTTTAATAAACATTCTTGCATTATTTTGTTTTAAAATGAGACTGTAACGACTATAATCTTTTAAGTGTCTCAACAAAAATTTCAGAACATAATCGTAGAATAATTCTAAATAATTAAAAATAATATCGAATTCAAGTAAAAAAAAAATATAGATAATTATAAGTCAGCATGAATTGTAGCTTAATTTTAATTTTTCATCATTAAAGAAAAATGAGAGATAATAGAATAACAAGCTTTATTTATGTGAAATAATAGAATAACAAACTTTAAAAAATATATTTTAGTGTTGTTTAATGTCTTTATTTATAAATTTAATTTTTAGAGCTTTATCCGAAGATATTTTATCTTATAGTACTTAATACTTAGATCTTAATTTTTATTACGGTATTTTGTATGTTCAGATTATTTTTTTTGTAATTTTTATTCATGGGAGAGGATAAGATAATGGATGAATGTGAGTATGAGTATGAGAATGGTATTTTTAAATTAGTCGTTAATTTAATAATTAGCTATAGATAACTTATTTTTAATGTTGGTTATTAAACCAATTTATAATTTCATCATTGTCAATTAATTTAGCGACTCACTGTCTCGTAACCTAATATTTTTCTTCGGTTGTTAAATCGGTAGCTAACTTAATTATTAACAACTAATTGATTAGTGTTCGTTTAGCGAACAAAAGTTTTTACCCTAACTTTTATGTTGGTTGCTCAATCAATCTCCAAATTTGTCATTAGTAACTTGTTTAGCTAATAAAACTTTTCTAATTATTCCAAAGCTTATTTTTTCGTCTTGATTGTTAAATTAATCACTAATATTTTGTTTAAATATCACCCATTTTTACTTAGAAAATATCTAATCGATTACAAAATCGATAGTATAATAGGTTAAAATACATTTTTAACATAGCACACTTGGTTTTTCTATTATAGATGCCAATAATATACATTATGATAGACTAATACTTAATTGAGCGCTTACTCAAAGCAATTATGAGAATCGATCATCTGAGCTATAGTTCATAATAAAACACTAATAGTATGATATAGTGATAAAATTAGTAAAGATATAATAATTTATGTTAGATCTGGTAATAAACTTAATTATCTTTAGTCAATATATAGTTCGAGATGAAACTTGATATGAACTTGAAGGAGCTATTATGTTTAGGGTTTAATCCGCCATTTTTAAACATTAAACATTACAGCCAGTCATTATATAATTTGTTATTGAATTGGTTCTTTAAACTTATAAATTCGTCACTAGTCTTAATAGGATGTATTTTTGTCCTTTTAAAAGTAACTAATACAATATTTAAGTATTTTAAATTAAAATTAAAATTTTGTTTTCTATAGCTAGTTGATTTAAATAACCTAATTCTAAAAGAGCTCTTACTATTCTAAATAAATAATGAGGCAAACATGTAAATATTAGTTGAGAGTTGATATTTATAATTAATACGATAATATCCAGGTATTAACATAGCCTAAAATAAATTAGGTTATATGTATGTCTCGTTTACAACTCTATGTAAATCGAATCTAATTGATTAGATTTACATGTAAATAGCGTAAATCGAATCAATTAAATTCGATTTATATAAATTTATAAACGAGACATGCATATAATCCAATTCAATTTAGGATATTTGTGTAATTTTATTTGATTTATTATGCATATACTGTACTAGTAGTAAATTGAATAAGTCTAATTTAATTTATTATTAATACAGATTATTGACATTTCTTACTTTTAAGTTAATTATTTATATATTTTTTATTAATTTTAAAACATAAATATTAATAAAAAAATATTTAAATTTAGATTTAAATAAAATATAAAAAATTAAAACAAATAAAAATAAAAATTCAATTTTTATGTTTTAGTTCAAATAATTGAAAAAATAAAACAAAAAAAGAAAGACGAGTGTTTTTAATTAATCTTTAAATATATATTTTAAAATTACTCTTCAAAAGTAATAATTTTATCATTCTAAATTCAAATATAAATTTTTAATATTTAAAATAATCAAACAACTTTAATTTCAAAAGAATATTTTTGTATTTTAAAAATTAACTAATATTATAGGTTACTTTTTAAAATTAAATCATATTTTTAATTAAAATTAAATAATTTTAATTTTAAATTATATTTAGTCTTTTAAAATTAATTGTAAAAAGATATTCTTATTTTATTAGTCTTTTTACCTTTTATTTTTTTATTGCAATAGTTCAATATCAATTTCAAAATAAAATAATCCAAAATGAAAATAATAAAATAAAAAAATTTAATCCAAACAAAAATTAATAATTTTTTCTCTCTCTCTTCGTATTTAAGAGCATTTAAAATTTTAAATGCAAACTTTACTTTTTTTTTTATATTTATGGAGTTTTAAAATTCCATTTATCTATGGAGCACCTAATCGTGTCGCTAATATCACTTAACAAAATCTCAAAAAAAAAATTGAAGAAAACAATAAAAAAAAAGTCACGAAACTCAATTAAAGAGAGTGTGATGGATGGAGATTCAATCTTGAGAATTTTTTTTCCATACACATAGTCTAGGACAAAATTTTTTCAGGATCTAAACTTACGCTCTTATTCCTGTTCAACCATAAACTCCATAGAAAATGTGGAGATTAAGAAAAAAATATTGCTTATTATTAAAATTTGAGTATAAAATATTTATATAATATATCATGAGAATGAGGAAAAAAAATTTAAAAATTATCAGTTGTTTTTCATTTTTGAGTAGGAAAAAATTTTAAGATTTTTAATTATTTTTTTAATGTGAAATAAATATAAAACACACTTCACTCGATTTATATTGGCACTTATTCCTGGAATTTAACTACCGCAGCCTCATTTCTTTCAAATAACATATTTGATATTGGACTTTTTTTTTGTGAAAAGTAAAATTAGATGAAAGTGAAGTATTTTACAGTTTACTAAAATTATAACGAATATGTGTCATGCACATGATAATTTTTTTTTGTTAGGCTTATTCTTTATTAAGAGAAATAATTTTTATTTTTTATCAAAATTTCACTCTTTATAAATAACATTATCTATCAACTTAAATTTTTATAATTTAAAGATTTAGAGTTTGATCATTGGACAAATAATTTGTTGACAAATTAAAAAATATAGAAATGTGTAAAAATTTTGCAAGCAAAGAAAGAAAATAATTGATATAATGCATGAGTTGCTAAAGGACTTAATTTTGGATTTTGGATGGATTTCTTTTCTTCTAAAAAAAATGGATAAAGTATTAATTTAGTTTTTAATGTTTGAGTTAAGTTCTAATTTTATTCATAACATTTGAAATATTCTAGTTTTATTCCAAACAATTTATTTTGTTCTATTTTAATTTTTCGGTCAATATTAATTTTTTTTGTCTAAAATTATTCTCTTTTCCATTATGATTTCCTTTTAGATAATGCCAAAAATTATGATTGTAATGGTCATGGTGATGATTATAGCGATTTAAGTGTGAAAGTGACAATAGTAATTCAGAAAAAGAAGATAATAATACAAAAATAAAATTTTTGGAATAAATTTTTTTATTTCAACTAGAAGAATTAAATAGGCAAAAATAAAATGTTGGAATAAAAATAAGATGTTTCAAAAGTTGAGTTATTTATTCAACGATTTCAGTTGCTTGGAAAGCAACATTCTTGCATGCTTGTTGCTTGACGAGCGTTAAAAACTATAATACCCTAATTACCTTAAGTCTTATCTCATGCCGTAAAACAAAGGATAACATAATTTTAAGGCTTATACGATAATATATATATATAGAATAATAATAACACGAGAAGTCCGACGAAGAATTACAGCTCAAAATAGAAAGAGAAAAACGCCAAGTGTTCACATGATAACTAAAATAAAAAGGCACAGGATACAACATAATACAATAATAATCAAGATAGATATATAAGTATGATAGTCAAAATAACACTAGCTAGAGCTCGCAGAATTTGGGCCGACTAGTCATATACAGACAATACAGAATTTTTGAAAAGTTAAACAGCAATATATAACTTATCTCTCAAAGTCTAAGACAATAAAGATACAAAAATGAGAGAGAGAGTCTATAACAAGGTAACCCAAAATGCAAAATAAAGCAAAAGATCCTCCGCTCCATCACCATCTCGCAACTCATCGAGGTGGGTCACGACCTACATCTGAAAAATAATAACAGAATATGGTATGAGAACTGGAGGTTCTCAGTATGGTAACAGTGGCCAGTGATGTAAGTTATAAAATTCCGGAACGCTAAAGGAAATCCTAGAACTTCACATCAAACTTAGGATTCAAACTTAAAACAGTGCTAAATTTAAAACTATAATTCAAAACCATAATGAAACAGGCGTAATCTAATTTAAGGAATTTCTAACTAAATTAACATCGTTGTCCCACAGCTTTCACCAACCTTACCTCCACGCGATCCTATCGCCACCACCTACCGAACCTTTTCAACCTCAGTGACAAACACAATAGATACAAACAAGTAATTCACAGGTAATATGACATATATAGCAAGAAATTCAGGAAGTATATAAACATGTTATACAATTAGGCAAAACAATGCAAGTAGGCAAAGCAAGCAAACATATAGAAAATTCACACGATGAATGCCTGTCCTATTAGCTATGATATCACCTTGTCGGTTCAACTGCCAAACCGACACATTTCCATGGGAATATCGCTTTCGGTCACGTTTTATAAAAGGGGTACCCTCCCCATCAGGGATATAGTGCTCGGCCACTTTCCCAAAGATATAGTGCTCGACCACTCTTATAACCGAAAGTATGTGAGCGGGACTTCTACCACAGCCCTCACACCTCAGCGTAAGCGGGATGAACCCCACGTCCTATGCCTACAAATCAGCATAAGTGGGATGAACTACTGTCCTTTAGCCTACGTTTTATTAATATTATTCAAAAATAGTTTAATAATTCATAGTAAAATCTCTCAGCTCATTCTAAATCTCATCATGCTTGGCATTCATGCCTCAATGTTCTCAATCTCAAAATAAGGTCATCATCACATCATGTGTCCTCCATTCAATATCAAAGGACTCCCCACCAACTCACTCAAACTAATTCATCCACAATTCTATAGTACGCCAAAGTCTCTATCTTCTAAGATTCAACTAACTTTATCTAATTTAAGCCTTCTAACTCTTTTTCATTAGTCTTAAGTATCAATTAATAGTTAGAAACAGTAATTAAAGAAGTTTGGAAGGTAGAAAATCCTTAAAAAGTGACGAAAAATAATTTTTTAACAAAACAGGGGTCTCGCGTACACAATCCCCCTGTCTATGTACGCATGCCTTGAAATTTTAGGTGTCCGCGTACGTGGCACCCGTTCGCGTACACGAGTGTTCCAAAATAGAATTGTATGCTCGCGTCGCGTGTAAAAGTTCACGTACGCAAAGGGTAAATTTTGGACTTTCACGTACGCATGCAATGCTCGCGTACGCGAGACTCCCAGGCAGTGATGAAGCCCGCATCGCGTGCACTGTATTGCGTACGCGGCCCTTGGCAAGCTTAGAAAATTTTAAAGTTGCAGAATTTTCAGATTTTTGCACCGAACTTCAAACGTTCATAACTTCCTCTACAAAAATTCATTTTTCTCAAACTTTATATCATTTTAAAGCTTTTAAAATCATATTTAATTTAAAATAAATATCACTCAACTTTCAAAGTGTGAGGCTCAAGTTATGATCTGCCAAAGTTTAGAAAAAAAATAAGGTTTTACAAATTCTCTAGTTTTCAAAACCAAACCAATTCATATACACTCTAAATCATGTCAAAACTCACCATTCAATACCCACAATCACATCCATATATTTCATCACTCACTATTCTATTTTCTCTAGTATTTCCACACCTAATTTATCATTCAATTTACCAATTTCTCAATCAAATCTCAACAACCTTATTCATCAATAATATTCCACACATACAATCATCATCTATCATTTATCATCATCATATTAACATTCCACCACAATCATATCTTAACCATACCATTTATTCAACTTCCATCAACATGCATATAACACAATCACAATTCAAGCAACTATATAATCAATTCAATCCTATCCTATGGTCCACTAGCCTAATTGTCCATAAACATTATATATTACATAGAGAAAACTGAAATCATACCTTGGCCGATTTCTAATATGCACAAAAATTAATAATTGATCACAACCAAGCTCAATCAAGCCACCAACTCAACTCTACTTACTCCCAATATCACAATTATCAAGCTATACACAATTAATTTATAAAAATTAATACCTAGGGTTCCTAAATATACAATTTCACAAGGATTAAGAACAAGCTCACCTTATCCAACGTTGATTAGGATAAAATTCAATAGAAATCAAGTGTTAGAGTGTACCTAAATACCCAAAATCACAAAAATTACTCAATAACTATAGCAAAATTTTTGAAATTCTTAAGGACTGATAACTGGACAGAGATTTTCAAAAAGCTTACCACAATACCTAACTAGAAGTAATAGGCTCGGCAAGAGTTTCGCGTAGCCGCAAACGACACGCAAATCGGAGCACCACAGCTCAACATATGATCAAATGAAGATAGATGTGAATAGTATTTTGAAACCCTCGCCTCTTTTTCTCTCATTCACGTTGCTGCTGCGGTGTTGTTTTGAAAGTGGTTGAATTAGTCACTTAAGTGTGTATTTATATGTTGGACTTGGGCGTAATTTGAGCCAAGTCTAATCCATTAGCGTTTTTAGTCCGTTTGGCCAAATTTTGGACCAAACCTTTAGAATTAGCGCCTGGTTTTTAACTTTAATTATTTTTCTAAGTTTTTCTACAGTTTTTATTACTCTCATGCAGTACCGGACAGACTTAAGCCAGTACTGTCGGCTAATTTCTCGGTACGCATTTTTATGCATTTTTTGCAGAAAATTACATATTCCTACTCGAAAAAATCTAATGAATTCAAATCTCACTTCCAAATTTTAAAATTAATACTTCTATATTTTCGAGCTATTTTCGAGCAATCAATTTATTATTATTTTATGTTAATTAATCGATTAATTATTTTCGATTCTTACAAAAATCAGTTTGAAAATTTCACAAGTTTAAAGTTCAAGTTTGTTGTAACTCTAAACCAGAATTCAGTAATCTTCAAAATTTAGTTTAAAATGTCACAATGAAAATAATAATCGAGAGTTTAATCTCAGGTCGTTTTCCATAAGAATCACAATAAATTCTCAATTGTTGGCTATGAGAGATCGGGAGTTTGATCGTAATAAACAAAAATATAAATTGATTAGAAATTAAAGAGCAATTAATATGACAAGAGAAATTAAACTAAGAGCAATTAAGGTAATTGACTAGAAGAAGAAAGTAAATTCAAGTATTAAAAAGATCTTAGCCAAGGATGAGGGTCAATGATCACTATTCTTGTCACTAACTACAACATAATAATTACAAAGAGCAAATTCAATTCGTCAACCTCTAGAAGTTGAGAAAAGTCAATTAGGTTTAATTAATCCTAATCCACAAGTTCTAACTAACTTATTAATTAAATTAGCAAAGAATTAGCATTAGTAGACATAAGATTAATTAATATCTCTAAATTATCAATCAAGTTGGACATCAATAACTTAAAGTCATCCAATTTCTCAAACTCAAGGCAAGAATACAAATTTACTCTATAATTAAGTTAAATAAGACATTTTATCGAACATTTGGTAGGCATATACATAAAATTTTCTAAATTACAAGAAATAGTAAAAACTACAACTACTCAATTCAATAATGCAATAACATCAACTCAAGTAAGCAACAATAAAGTATAAAACATCAATTTTATTAAAAGAAAATGAGAATTCAACATATTCATGAAATAAAATAACAATCTAAAAAACTAATAAAAGATTCTAAGCAAAGTAGGATAGCAAAACAAGAAGTTATAAACTAAAAACTATAATTAACAAAATTTAAACTTAAAATTAAAAAAAAAATTAATATGAAATTCTTGAATTCTAGAGAGAAGTTGGAGCTTCTCTCTCTAAAATTCAAGGTCTCAAAATCTAAAAAAAAATATGAGTGTGTGAGAGTGTATTTTTTATCCCCTCTGAATCTTTCTTCGTATTGGCTTCCAATGGATTTGAAATGAGCCAAAAATGGCCCTCTAAATCGCAAGTCACGTGCCTTTTTAAATGAATCACGTGATTAGACTTGTGCGTGCGCACAGCATATAATTTCTTTTTCCTTTATTTTTCGTGAAATTTCCACTTCTACATACTTTTCATTTATCTTTTTAAGTCATCCTTATCTCTTAAACCTTAAACAACTTGAATAAATATATCAAGGTATCGAATGAAATAAAAATAGAATTAATTCGATAATTTTTAAAACATAAAAAACATATTTAATCAATTAAGCTCAAATAAGAGAAATTTCATAAAAGCATATAATTTGAAGGATTAAGAGCTTGTTTGGGTGAGCTTCTAAGAAAAGATCTTTTTTCGAGTTATCTTTTTTTAAAAGATCTTATGGAAAAGTAAAACTAATTTTATGTTTGGGTAGCTCATGCAAAAATATCTTTTTATCTATCAATTATGTTTGGGTATAATAATATAAAAATACTTTTTTGTTTATTTATTACATGAAAAACATCTTTTTTTTAAGAGAAAAATATCTTTTAAAAAAAAGATGTAAATTACAACTTCTCAAAAAAGATATTTTTTTATTTTTCTAGTACTTTTACTTTTACTACTAGAAATTTGTCAAACACGCTAAAAAATAAAAAATAAAAATCTTTTTTTATCAAAATAATGACACCCAAACAAGCACTAAATATAAGTTAAATTAATAAATTTTACTCTTTTCAATCCAAAAATTATAGTAAAATATAAATTTACTATTGCTTTATTGCTTGGAGAATTATTTGGGATGGTTTGGAGGAGACATCCACGCCTGTGGATTTTAGGTATGTGATCGTGTTGTGCAACACATGGATGAGAACAAAATCAGGCAGCTCAGTTCTTGTAGCCAGAAGCTTAACACCAGTAGTACTTTTTAGAATAGGCAATGCCATCTAAAGAGAATTATATTGTTAATTAAATATGCTTAATAGAAGAATGTTTTTAGACTTTTTGGGCTAATGGGCTTAACAGGTCGAAGACTGATCTTGGAATAATATAATTAACAATCTAACTACAGAGGACACAAATTTATTTTGAAAAGAACTGCTGCTGTCAGCCTTCTAACTGCAAGAATTAGAACTGTTAGAATTTGTTGCTTTGCATGCATCTCATAACTAAATCACACACCTATCATTCACAAGTATGGAGATTTTATACAATTTACACCAGAAACTCGCTCGCTTTTATTGTTTATCTTTTTTCGGTTTTTTTTTTTTCAAAATTAGGGGTATACAAAAATTAATTACAAAAATTAACTACTAGAATATAATATATATTAAAGGTGAACTCTAACGTGCCTTCTCTAAAATAAAGAGTAAATTACCTCTTGTGGCATATACAATGATTATTGATAAATTATCTTTCAACCAGAGTTCCAAAATTCGAATGAGATCGTCAAATCTAATTGCTATCTCTAATACGATCGCTAGAAAATTCTAAAAACGAGAGAGCTAAAAAACTGATAGAAATTTTTGATATATTAGTTAAAAATGATGGTAATTGGTGCGTGAAAGGAGACACCAAGGTATATTTTTTTATCTTTAATTGCTCTTAAATTATTTTTCAATCATTATTCAGATAATAAAAATCCTATGATGGTAATTATTGACGCATTATTTTTATGACTAACTAATATTTTGGTTTGTTTTTGTTATATAGTTATATAAGGTTATGAGGGTTGGTTATCTGAAGAGGAGTATCATTGTTGATCCGACTGAATTTTAAGAAAAATACTAAGAAGAAAATCTTAGAAAGGAGAGAGCTGAAAAATTAATAGATGTGCTCGTTGAAATGAGAGATTGAAAGCATATGAACAAGTTTAAAATCCTAACCCAATTAATTGGAAATGGTGATTGGATTTGAGAGGAATTATGGTTTTAAAATTGAAGAAGAGGTATATTTGGTGTGGATTATAAAAATAACACTACTATCAAGTTTCAAGAGAAACATCACGTCAATTGAAAAGAAAAGAGAAGATAACGTGAATCTTAAAACTCAGGTAGAAAAATAATTTATGAATAATTACTGTATATGTCACAAGATATAATTTATCCTCTATTTTAAAAAGAGTAGAGTAGAATTCACCCAATTATGTAGAAGAAACCGTGTCTCTTGCTCATGGATACGTCAACAAGACCGCAAGAGGTAAACAACCACTATAAAACCGTCAATTTTTGTTAATTTGAATTTTAACATTCTAGTATGATTATATTAAAGTGGCTCTGATAGTTCTAATATTTTAAAAAATATTATGAAAATATAATGTGTAACTTTAATTTTAAACAACAACACTTGTTTAATAACCACAGTACTAAGGCATCTTTATATTAGAATCCACCAATTTATTTACGTCATATAACTATAGGTATGGTTATAATTCCGATTGTCCTTATGCTACTATTATTACAAAAATAATGTTACATGACTAATAAAATTTATTATATTTTGTCAAAATTTATCTAACATTTTATCTTAAATATTAAATTTTAAACCATAAACATTAATCCTAACTCCTATCAGTATAAAAATAAAATATTAACAAAAAATATTATCTAATATTGATAAAAAAAATATTGCCCAACGTTTTTCTTACTATAGTTATTAATTATTTAGCTCACTTTAGGTCAGATAAGGTTTTTTTTTAATACTTATTAAGACACTTACTTAACGTCATAGCAATGGCCATGAGGAAGAAACAAATTAAAAAAAATCATTAAAACAAATCCAAAAAGTCAGCCTATCAAATTACATAAACAACAACTAAAACAACTTATTAGAGCCATCATCACAATAAACTAGGTTCTTGCATCTTTGTTTCTAGGTTATTCCAACTAGCGTTCTCTCCAACAATGTTTATGTGAAGACTGGAGTACAGGAGTTACATCATATAATTGTAGTCCCATCAAAGAATCCCAAATTACATGCATAAATAAATTCTCCTACAATCATCACAATCATATCTTTGAAGCAAACTCAAAGGATATTGAAAACGTCAAGGATGATACAACTCAAAATTTAGCAAAACTCATCCATAAAAAATAAAATAAGGCAAAGTGCAGAGCGAAACTAGATGAAATATTAGAAGAGACTAAAAATATTTACACAATAAAATAAGACTAAAATAAAATTTTAAGGGGAACTAAACTAAAATTTACATATAATTTATATATAAAAAAAATAAAATTAAGGAGCCGTTGCCCCCTTTCTTGTTATGTGGCTTTGCCACTGGCAAAGTGTATCATTACTCTTGATGCGTTCACATCATTAGTTATTTTTCTTATTTTAAGTCATTATTTTCTTAGGTTTAATTATAGTTTTATCTTCTAATTTTGTTACTTTCAAGTATCTTGTGCTACTAAGGTGTTTGTAATGCATGCCCATCATGTTGTGTTTTGCTAGACTTTTTCATATAAAAATTAATTTATAATGCTTAATTATGGAGTGTTTTGGTGCTCAAGTTGGATATTACTTTCATCCTTTGATTTAATTAATTTTATAAAAAATAATAGAAAAAAAATAAAAAATACAAAACAAATAAACTCAAAAAAAAAAAAAACAAAAATTTTTTTTTGATACAGTTTGAATAGCTTTGAACATGCTTTGAGTCTTAGGCCACGCTTTTAAAAGCGTGACCCTTAAGCGTGGCCCATAAAGCAAGCACACGTGCATGCGTAATCAAGGAAGAAAGCATGCAAGTACCAAGGCATTATTAACGTTACTAAATGAAGCATATAAAGCATGCATGCATAATAGCGTTAGTAATTGTTACTAGCGTGAATTAAATGAAGCATGATATAAAGCATGGCATTAAATGAAGCATGAATGCAATAAGGCGTTAATTCAATGAAGCTATGGAAGCATATGATGAAGCAAGCAAATCGTTAATTCAATAAAGCTATGGAAACATAGATTTGGATCCTCTAAATTTTGAATTTTACTTTAGAAGATAAAGTGTGATCTCTTATAATTTATTTTATAGGTGGGACCAAGAAAATATGAGTGAAAAATCATTCAAGAGTGAAAAATCATACTTTATCCTCTAAAATGAAAATTCAAAATTTAGAGGATTCAAATTCTGTTACTAAATGCCAAATGAAACCAAATGAAGCAGGCGCCATTCAATGGTAACAATTGAAGCATGCATTGACGTTAACGTCTTCGAAGGCGTCCTCACAAGCTAAGACGCCCAGCATGCATGCACAAGGGAATGTTGCTCCCAGGGACGTCTTCAGGCCCCCAAGACGTTGTCGAAGGCGTCTTCAACCCACGGACGCCCTTCACGTGCTGGACTCCTCATGCCCCCTCTCCAAGATGTCTTCGAAGACGTCTCCAATACCTCACACGTCCCTCACTCCATCATGTTCAAGGAAGGCTTGTGAGCACAGCGTTCTTTATGGCGCCTCTCAATCAGAGACGTTGCTCACTTAAGAGTGGGTTGTGCTCTTTCCAGGGACGTCTTTCACTTGTTCAAAGACGTTGCTCATATCAAGGCCAACATCCAAGGCAATTCCTAATGCTTGAGACATGACCCACTTAATGAAGTCCACATCCATCACAACAATCGACAAGGCTCATAAAAATTGAAGCAAAGAAGGTCTTTAGTATTAGTTAGTTTTTGAATTTGCATTTACTTGTAATTTGAATTTCATTTTGTATTTGTAATTGCTTATAAACAAGTGATTCCACACACACAGCGCCCGGGAGGAGAGTCTTCAGACCCTCTCTTCTCACTCTCATTCTCTTCATCTCTTCCATCTTTTTTCTTATACATTTTGTAATTTTCTTTTTAGTTATGAATTTCTAACTCTCTTCAATTGGGAAAAAGAACTTTGTTACAATTTAATGGATTAATTTGATTTCTTCTTCATCTTCAATTCTTCTTTTATTATTTCTTTAGAAAGAATCTTCGTTCTTCATCTCAAGGAGTTGAATCCAACTTGAATTCCATGTGATCTTGAGAAAGGATCATGGAATTAATGCTTGAAGATACATGAATTTGGGTTTGGGATTGATTCATGACATCTAATCAACCCATAACTTGATTCATGAAATTGTGCGGCTCTAAATCATAGACCAATCTTCATCTCTTCTCATGAGCAATTAGATCAAGAGATTGGCAATTGATCAAGTTAAGAGAAATCAAATCACCAAGAGATTGGGGTTTGATTACTTATAATTTGTCAAGAGATCAATGATTACATGATTGAAGAGGAGATGAAAATTATTGATCCTGAGAATGCAACATCTCTTGATCCCAACGTTCTTTCCATTCTTAATTCTTGTTATTTACTTTCTTGCACTTTACTTTCCTGTACTTTACTTTTTTTGTAATTTAAATTTTCAGTACCTTACTTTTATGTTCTTTACCTTCTAGTCACTTTATTGCTTTCTTTTAATTTCACGTCATTTAAATTTTTTATTTGATCATCACCAAATTATGACAGTCTAACTAGATTAATCAATTAACTATTACTTGCTTAATCCGTTAATCCTCATGGGATCAATACTCACTCATCGTGAGTTTATTACTTGGTACAAATCAGTGCACTTGCCGGTAGTTATACGAAAAATTGTAAATTTTATATCAGTTTGCTAAGAGTATTCAAGGAATTATGATATAAAAAAAAGAGGTAAATCAAGTAGCAATTGAAGGTTGATCAAAGAGCAAGTTTAGCATGAAGAATGGAAAGCCAATGACATGAGGGTGAAGCCATGCAAGCCATGCACCAATTCAAGAAGTAGGGTATGCCACACCCTGGAGGAGAAGAGAAGGGCGTGTTGCGCCTTAACATTATTAAGCCTTGCGTGCCACGCCAAGGCAGGGGTGTGCCATGCCCACACAAGGAGGAGCCAAGGCGTGTCTCATGCATGCCATGCCCTGGAGAAGAAAGAGTTGGCGTGCCATAAACTCAAGGGCATGCCACGCCCCAACACAAGCAACAAGGGCGTGCCATGCCAAGTTTCAGGTGTGTCATGCCCTGTAAGCTCCAACAAGGGCGTGTCACGAGGGGGAGTGAGCATGTCATGCCTCACTAAAATTAAGTTCTTGGGAGCAATGCAACAAGGAGGGCGTGCCACGCCAAAGAGCAGGCATGCCATGCCCTAGTCACTTCCATTCCCTAGAACTATTCAAGAAGAGAGCGTGCCACACTAAGACTTGGGTGTGCCATGCCCTAGCCCAATTCAATTCCTGGGAGTATTGTCAAGGTTTTGAGAATCGGACCGGTCATCAAACCGCTGTAGTCACTAGTTCACTGGTTTACTGGTCTAACCGGTCCAACTGGTGGTTCAACCGGAAAAACTGTTTTAAAATAGAATAATAAATAAATTATAAATAAACATCTTAAAATATAATTATAGTCTAATATAAATTTTAATGTTTTCCAAATATAAAGTATTACATCAACCAAAATCTAATATAACCTTTGATTTCATAATTATTAACAATTTATCATTCATTAGTCATTATATGTCACTATTGAACTTATTAAAATAGTCACAAAAAAAAAATCACTGAATTAACTAAATCAATAACAAATATTCGATCATCTACTCATAGCTAAGCTCAGCATCATAGCATGACAAATCAGCAACAACCAATAATGTAACCAGAAATTTCCAATCTCAATGGGAAGATACCAAGCCATCATTGAATCAGAAGGCAAAGAACTCTTGCTGTTGATGTTGTTGTTATTGATTTCATCCAATCTTGATCTCATCCATGAAAAGGGCCAATGAAGGGTGACAAGCCTCATCAAGCTCCTTTGCTTGCCATTCTTGGGGCTGCCAGCATTCTTCTTTGAGGTAACATGCCATTTTCACTCCCTATAAACAACTGGACATCAGAGACATTCTCTTAATAACTTGATATGAAGTAAAGTAGCATTAGAAGTTAGAACATGGGGTATCCTTCACAGTTCAAGATTCAGTGTGGCATCTATCTATCTATCTATCTATCTATCTATCTATCTTATAACAAAATTTTTAGCCAAATTTTAACAAAGTTTTAACACATTCTTAATACAGAGTAATAAACTTTTCCAAATCTTCCTAAAGTTAAGCATATTAGAAAAAGAAACCCAACTTTCAGGAGCCAGTAACAAAATCATGAAATTTGAACAATATCAAATACAGACCAAAACCATAATAAGAATTCAAAAAAATTAATGTCTAATCTTATTATTCATAAACATATTCAAAAAGGACGGATACTCACAAATTTAGCATGATTTTAAAGTAGAACAAGAATGAGGGCAGATGAAATCAGTGGTAACATGATGGTAAGGCACGATAGAGGCAGCAACAGAGGTAGTAGCACTGGCGGCCGTCTTCGAGCTCAAACACGGCAGAAGCAGCAAAGGCTTAACCCTTCGCGTGCCTCCTCCCGCGACCTCCACCCCTTCTTTCCCCTTCGCAGCGCGACGCGACGGCAGAGGAGAGTGGAGCATATGCGACGCGACAGCAGAGACGAGCTGCGACGATGCTGAAATAGTAGGGACGGCGGTTGGACCAGATTCGACGGTGGCGGTGACACAGCTTGAAGAGGAGAGTGATGGAGGCTAGGGTTCGAGCAAACGAAGACCAGCGAAGCAGCAAATGACGGCGAGCTCGAGGAAGACTCACCGATTTTTGAATGAGTGAGAAGCGCGGACGATCGGACGAAAACACGGTGGTGCTTGAGAGCAATGAACGGCGGCGCTGAGCCCTGTGGCGATGGGGGACTTATAACCTAGGGTTGTGTTTTGGGGAGAAAGATTGAAGAATGGCTCGAGGGGTTGATGCTCAGGAGACCTGGCCATTTCATTTTCTATCAGAATGGAAAACGACGCCGTTTTTCAAAACCGGCCAGGTCCCGGTTTGGTCCGACCGATCAGTTCTCGGTCGGTTTAGCGGTTTGAGAATGGTTTTGATTCTGACGGTTTTTGATGTGGAACCAAACCGTAAAAGTCACCGATTTGTGGTTAAACCGATCAGATCGGCCGGTCCGGTCTGATTTTCAGAACCATGAGTATTGTCCACTTCAGGCGTGCCATAAGGAAGATTGGGCGTGGTACACTAGCCCATGATTACCTTGTCCAGTGTTGATTCATCACAAGCCCAACCTTAAAGATTTGATTTTGAATTGAAGATTAAAGAAGATTCTGTAATTAATTAGTTTTGAATTCCTTTTGATTCTGTTTGCAATTTAAGATTTAAATTAGTTATAGACTATCTTAATTATTCTGATTAGGATAAAATACTAAATTAGTTCCATATGTTTGGGGGTGAATCCTATTTTAATCCCAAAAATTTAAACTATCTTATTAACATCCAAAATAGTTTTGATTAGCCTCAATCAAGTCCTGCCGTTAAGTCATAGTGAAATTGGTAACGGCGTGTCTGACATGGTCAACCTGGTACACACGCTCGATTTAACCATTGAAAGCAAGATAAAAAAAGAAATTAGGGTCAATAAGTAAACCCTAAACCCTCAATATTGTTATTCATCGTCTTCTCAAGGTTTGCATAGCAGCAGCAAGATTTGTGGGAGAAGGAGGACGTGTTTTGTGGGGAGAGACCAGTGTTGTAGATATCCTCTACAGCGGAGAACTCAGGAAGAAGATTCTGGAGATGCATCAAATATCAGGTAAGTGTCCTCTTTGTAGTCTCTTCTTTCGATTCATCGCTGGTTGCTAGTGTATGGAGCTTTTTAACTATTTGGTATCCTCTTTTTGGTTTTCTGAGAATAGATCGGAGAAGAATGCGAGTATTTTTCTTGGGCAGAGGCTGAAGGGCAAGACCCAAAAATTCAAAGACTGAGGAAGAAAGCAAGTGTATTGAAGGAAAACCTACAGAAAGTTGAAAGAAAATTTGCATTGGCACTTGCTGTTAGAGTTCTTGGATGGATAACAACTGGGTTGTTGCTATATGATTGATTTAATTATGCAAGACATATGAGTTTGACATACATTTGAATTGCTGCAAGATTTAGAGTTGTTATTTAAGGTGATAATAGTTATGTTTATCCATTTTGCTAAATTTGTCCCTATTTTGATACGAATGTATAAAGGTATGTGTTGTAAACATTGTCAATTATTGAGTAAAATAAAAAAATGAGTTTTTGAAAATTGACATACATTTTTTAGCAGTGTAACATTTTAAATCAGTTTGACAATTAATAAGTAGAAGGCTTAAAGAAGCAATTCACATAATTATACTCTTGAAAATAACTTTTAACCATTGATATGGGAGAAGTCTTAAAGTAGCTTCTTTAAAGAATTACAATATCAAAAGAAGTCTTAAAGTAGCTTGACATAACTAGAAAAATAACAACACAAAAGATAACCATTAAAATAGAAGTCTTAAAGCAGCTTCTCTAAAGTATTACAGGTCCAAAAGCTCTTGGTCGTTGCCTCTTTCATTGCAAAACATACGTTAATCATAGTACTATAAATTCATCCCAATGCTTTCCAGGCCCTAGGTGGTGTTTTCGCCATGTACTTCAAGATCCTTCTTAATGGACTATTAATTGTTATTATGGATGGCTGGGATTGACTGTTGCTACTGGTGCATTTAGCTCTCTTTGAGGAGGTCTGTGACTGTTGGGTCCCTACATCTTGTGCATTGCTCTTCCTCTTTAGTTGAGTTTTTGTTACTGCTTTTGCTGTTGCATTTGCTGCTATTTTGATGGAGTTTCTAGTCCTAGTTGTGCCAGCACTCTTCTTGGATGATTGAGCTGCATTATGCTACAACCAATAACATAAAAAACAGAGATATCAAGAAATTGATATTATTCCAATACATAGTTTAAATTAGTTTCAATTTGTTTCAGTCCATACAATTAATTCCAATCCTTACAATTAAATGACGTCCATGCAATTTTTACCTTTTTGCTGAGGCCTCCACCTTACATTTTCTAGGATAGGTTCTTTTGTTTTGACCAAGTGCAAAACAGTAGGAGCATTTTTGTTGTTGTCTTTCCCTGGATAATTTTAACAGTGGTCCAGTGTTCTGTGGCTCATCACCAGCCTTGTTCCTACTTAATTTAGGGTGTTCTATTGGTTTCCTAAAGACTGATGGCAGCACATCATCATTCTGAGTCTGTTCACTAGATTTGGTCCATTAACAAGGTAGATTACATGTTGATAGCAGTCCATATAGGTCTCTTTTTTATAGTAATTCTTCACATAGTTCTTAACATCTAAACATATTTTTCTAATGCAACTCATGGCATGCTCACAAGGATAACTTGTTAGATAAAAATTTCTAGAGGAATACTCATGGTTCTTTAAGTCCACAACAAATTTGTCCCTATTACCTTGGCTACTGGGCAGTTCATACTTGTGTCTACCCGCATAGATGGCCATCCACTCCCCACCCTTATCAAACTTTCTTTCAAATTTTTTATTTATTTTTGGCAAAATATCTCCACCATATGTCAGTATACTTTGTCTATTATCAGCCCATCTATTCATAAGATAAACTCTAATATCTTCTAATATAGACACTATGGGTTTTTCTCTAGCCTCTATTATAACAAATAGAGTTAAAATATTCACACATGTTGTTTACAAGTGCATCACATCTAGGTAAATAACTAAACCTGGACTTGCTCCAAAACTTAGCAGGAATCTCCATGGAATGCTTATAAGCTCTTTGATCAACCATATGAATCTCTTTCATTCTTCTCTCCCACTCCTGGACATATATTGCCTTTGTAGCCTTTCACATCATCATTTTTAGCTGAACATCTGGGTACCTTTTCCTAAAATTACTATATAAGTTTCTGACACAAAACCTATGATCTATGCCAGGCGGCAACTCATCAAAGATAGAAATCAATCCTTGGACACAAAATTTAAAAATAGAACAAGTCAATAACATCACAATTTGAAGTAAATATCCTATGACATAAACAAGAACCAAGTAATCAAATTAAATGAGGATTACCTTTTGTTGATTGCTCATGAATGTACACCTTCTGATTTTATCAACACCCAAATCATCATAGAAATTCAACAAAAACTCATGTCCATGAGTCTTTTGTCTCTGCTTCAACAATAGCATATACAATTGGCAAAATCTGATCATTGGGGTCCCATCCAGCTGTTAGAAGTTAACTCCATATGGAGTCTTGTTGAAACATCCATCAAGGCAAATCATGGGTCTACACACCATCAATCTCCTTTTGCAAGCATCTAAGCAGATATAGATCCTCTCAAAGGTTGGTCTCATGTCCTTACTAGGGATTGGTGTCTCTAATTGAAACTCATGAGGTCTCTAAACTTGTATACGAACAGTGGTACCCAGATTTAACCTCAGTAACTCAGCAGTATAGTCATGTATCTTCTTATATTGCTCTCCATAAGTACCATTAATTTCATCCAATGCTAACTGCTTCACTCTGGCAGCTTCGGACTTTGTGAGGTCAACATTCCACTTACTATGAGCTTTCTTCATCAAAGTTCTCAACTTGATCTTTGGATTCTTACAAATCTTCATAAATGCCTTGCTAAGTCATTGAGAACTCATGATTCCAATTTTAATGGCTTTGCTACATGTGTATTTTTTATAACAGGTGGTCAACTGCCATGTATCCTCCCTCTTCATCTTATGGCAGTATGCAAACCACCTGTATCCTTCTTGGCATACTGCCTTATACCTACGGCTATCACATTTTGAGAACCATAATCCTCTATCATTGTGCGCAATATAGCTAGTTACACATTCCTTAAAAGCATTCCTATTTACATACATTGTGCTAACCTCCCATTTATACTCCTTCATATTCTTCAAATTTTTGTGCAAAAGGTACTTCCTCAACAAAGGAACCCCTTCATCATCACTTACAGGTGTTGCCAGGGCATCTTAGGCTAGTTTCACTAGCCTATTGCTTTATTTTTAATAGGTTTTATGCACTTTCTTGAGATATAAGTAAGAAATTAGGTTAGAAATTTATGTATGCCTAGATTCATCTAACCATGGTTAATTTGATACAATTTTATGAGAATTATACTATAATTACTTGTGTGCTAAGAATGATGAGAATTCTCATGACTTTAACAAAGCTTTGATGCATGTATTGGTTGATGATAGCTGAAGAAAAGCATAGAAGGAAGTTGAAGAAGGAGCATGGAGAAGATGAAGGAGTAGCAACGTTGGTGGCCAAGTTGGACCACCAACGTTGCCTCAAACGTTGAGAAGGAAGCAGAATAAGATTCTGCATAATCTGCTGGTGTCCACATTGGAGAGAATATTGGCAATCCAATGTTACCCCCAACGTTGTGAATAAATGAGCTTTCAGGAGATTTTGAAAAATCTACAGTGATGCGCACGCGTGCTGTACGCGTACGCATGGATTGGAAATTATGGCAATCCACGCGCACGCGTAGTTGACGCGTACGCATGGATGGGTAATGTTGGACCCCAAACGCTGCCTCCAACGTTGGTGGCCAACGTGCGTGATTGTGATCTCAAAATTCTGAATTTGAAAACGCACAACGACGCGCACGCGTCTATGGCGCATATACGCAGGCTTGACTTTTGAGAATTCACGTGCACGCATACAGCACACGCACGCGTGGATAGGCCAATGTTAGAGGGAATGTTGCTAGTCCAACGCTAAGGGCAACGTCTTCTAAATGCTTTTAAAACTGGAAAATGGGATTTTTGCATCCACGCACACGCGTGGATGCACATTCTGACCCCAAAGGCGCATATGCGCAAGGCACGCGTACGTGTGGGTAGAAGAACGTTGGTACTCCAACGTTGAGTCAAACGCCAATGACAGCAAGTGTATCTGATTTTTAAGAAAGGCGTTTGAGTCAACGTTGGCCATCAAACGTTGACTCCAACTTGAGCACCAGAACTTCGCAATTCAAACAGATCTCTTCTCAACAGCAAGGAAAACCAATTAGAGCAACTTCAACCCAATTCCATCAAAGCCAAAAGCCCAATTCAGAGATTGAAGATCAATGGAAGAAATTGTATAAATAGCTTAGAATTTAAGTTAGAGGGACCTTTTTTTACAACTTTTTTTTAGCGAGAACACTCTGCCATTTTTAATGTATCTTTCAATTCCATTTTCCATTTTCCATTTTGAGAGCTATGAACAACTAAACCCCTTTTCATTGGGTTAGGGAGCTCTATTGTAATTCAATAGATCAATAGTAGTTTTCATCATCTTCTTCTTTCTTTTCTCTTGATTTTTGTTAGAAAGCTTTCGATCTTAATTCAATTGGATAGTTGTCTTGACAGAGAAGCTATCCATAATTGGAATTCTTTGGATTCTTGAGAGAGGGATGAAGAATTCATGCTAGAATTGCTTTCTCACATTGTATTAGATTGGGGTTGGATGGATATTGTGATATTTAATCCTACCAATACTTTGATCTATGAATTTGTGTGGTATAATCAGTGACCGAACTTCAACTCTTCCCATGAGCAATTAAATCAAGACATTAGGCAATTGTTCATGCTTAGAGAGATTGGTGAGCCAAGACATTGGGATCCAATCATCTAAGATTGCCAAGCAATGTCAATGAATGCATTGATTGAGGAAGAGGTGAAAATGATTTGATCCGGAGAATTCAATATCTCCTAAAACCCAATGAATCCCCTACTCTGATCTTACCCATTCTTTTATATTCAACTTCTTTAATTTCATGCTTAATCCCCATTACCATTTAATTTCTTGCAATTTAAGCTTCTGTCATTTAATTTTCCGCAATTTAATTTCTGTCATTTAGTTTCTTGCAATTTAAGTTGCCCGCCAATTTTACTTTCGGCAATCTCAAGTCAATTCTGATTTCGCTCAACTAGAACAATTCTCCAATTAACATTGATCAACCAACCAATCTCTGTGGGATTCGACCTCACACTACAGTGAGTTTTTACTTGATGACAGCCCGGTGCACTTGTCGGTAGAAAATTGTTGAGAGACAGTTTTCGAGTGAATCAAGTTTATGGCGCCGTTGCCGGGGATTGATTTTGTATTGACAATTACTAAATTAGAAGATGACTAGATTGAGAACTTTTCTTTTCTTTTGATTAATTGAAATTTTAATTTCAGCTGTTCATTTTCATTTTTCTGCAATTTTAGTTGTTTCTCTTTAATTTTTCTTTACTTCTTTACTTTCCAGCAAGCTAATCCACTAAGTATTTGATAAATTTCTCTAACCAAGCTAACTATACCATGTTTTAGTGGACTTTGCATTTGCCATTTCTTGTACTTGTTCATTATATTACAGGTAGAAGAGAGGTTTTAACCTCCTTTGACAGTGAACCGAAAAGAACCTTCCTAAAATTAAGAAGGGAAGCAAGAGGAAAGAGGGCTGTTGGTACAGAAGAAGAGGAGGAAGACTTGGATATAACCATGAAGGATGATATGGAAAACCATCATGAAGGAGAGGTGAACAATCATGCCAGAAGAGGTGCAGCCAACCCTATTGGACAAGAGAGGAGAGTTCTGGGCTCCTATATCAATCCAAACCCAGGAAACTATGGTAGCAGCATTCAAAAGCCAACTATCCATGCTAATAATTTCGAATTAAAGCCTCAGCTCATAACTCTTGTGCAAAACAACTGTTCTTTTGGAGGAAGTGCCCAAGAGGACACTAATGAGCATCTCACTAAATTTCAAAAGATATGTGACACAGTTAAATCTAATGGTGTACATCCTGACACCTATAGATTGCTACTGTTTCCATTTTCTTTGAGGGACAAAGCATCAAAATGGTTAGAATCATTTCCCAAGAAAAGCTTGACAACTTGGGAGGATGTAGTGAATAGATTCTTAACAAGGTTCTACCCTCCACAAAAAGTAAACAGACTGAGAACTAAAGTAGAGACATTCAGACAGCAGGATGGTGAGACTATTTATGAAGCATAGGAGAGGTTCAAGGATTTGACAAGGAAATGCCTCCTGATATGTTTAATGAGTGAGTGCAACTTTATATCTTTTATGAAGGGCTGAATTGTGAATCAAAGAAAGCTGTAGACCACTCATTTGGAGGTTCCCTTAACAAGAAGAAAACCATTGAAGAAGCCATTGATGTTATAGAGACAATGGCTGACAATGAGTATTTTTATGCCTCAGACAGAAGCAACAACAGAGGAGTCCTAGAATTAAACCATATGGATGCAATCCTAGTCCAGAATAAGATAATCACCAAGCAACTGGCTGAATTGACCAAGCAGATGGAGAAGAATCAGGCTGCAGCCATCCACACTCAACCATCACCTCAAAGAGAGTTGGAAACAGAAGAAGGAGTTAACTGGGAGGAAGCTAATTACCTTGGAAATTCATCTAGGCAAGCTCATGATCCATATTCTAAAACTTATAACTCTGGTTGGAGGAACCACCTAAACTTTGGGTGGAAGAACCAACAAAACCAAGGCCAAAACCACAGACCCCATAATCCAAACCAGTATAACAACTCCACTCACCAAAACTCCAACCAAAGACCATACCAGACCACACAAAGCACTTATTCACAGCCACCATACCAAAACCACAATAACCATTCCCAACACCCTAATTTCAACCAACCATCACCACATAATGATGACAGAATGTCCAAAATGGAAGCTATGCTTGCAAACTTTTGCAAGGAGTCTGAAGACATGAAAAAATTCAAGGAAGAAGTGAGAGGGAGTATAAAAAGCCAAGGAGAGGTTATTAAGAATCTCGAATCTCAAGTAGGACATCTTTCACAGTAGATTCTGAAGTCCACTGATAGTTTTCCAAGTGACACTGAAAAAATTCAAGAGGGGAAATGAAGAAGGTGAGATGGGAAGAGTATAAGGCAATTACTCTTACAAATAAAGAAATCCTGGAAGAAGATACCAGTAAACCAATAGAGCACAGCCAAGGAAGTTTCCAGGGCAACTTGGAGAAAAAGGAACAAGGAACTGGATCCGTACGGGGAAAAGAGTCAACAAAGAAGGAAATGCCGAAACCTTATGTGCCAAGGGCACCATTTCCCCAGAGACTCAGGGGAGGTGAGAAAGAAAGGTCATATTCAAGATTCCTAGACATGTTTGTATCCCTCAGTGTCAACACCCCCTTCATCAAAACTCTCTAACAGATGCCCACATACATCAAGTGCATGAAAGAGCTGCTAACTAAGAAAGAAACTTTAAAAGGGGGACAAACTGTGATAATGAACAAGGAATATAGTGCCCTCATCAAGAAGGACGTACTCCTGAAGAAAAAAGATCCGGGGAGCTTTTATATTCCCTGCACCATAGGAGAAACAAAAATTGACAGAAGATTTTGTGATCTAGGAGCTAGCATAAATGTGATGCCTCTGTCTCTCATGAAGAAGTTATAAATCAATGAGCTCAGATCCATGGATGTAATCATCCAATTGGCCGATAAAACTCAAAAGCAGGCCGAAGGAGTAGTCGAGAATGTATTGGTCAAAGTGGGAAACTACTTCCTTCATACTGACTTTGTTGTTCTAGACATGGAAGAAAGTTACATCCACCCCATTCTTCTGGGAAGACCATTTCTAGCCACTGCTAGATCACTCATAGATATGGAACAAGGAGAGTTAATCCTGAGAATACATGATGAATATCTCACCTTCCATGTGTTCAAACCTACATCTGAATCTGAGCCAGAACCTAAAGAACCGAAGGATGATCACATCAACATGTGCATAGAGGAAAGCAACAGTGAATCAGAAGCAGAACCCCTAAAACAATCCTTGGTGAACAAGCAAGAAAGTCAAGAGACACAACAACCAAGAGAACTCAAGAAAGAACTGAACCCACAAGAGTTAGGAAAAGCAGCTAAGAAGAAACTTCCTAACACAAGAGACACGGGAGGACTACTGGAAGAAGAGAAAAGAGTTGTGAAGAAATTGCCAAGAGGATGGAGAAATAAAAAAATTCCTACAGAAGGTTTTTTTCCTGGAAACAAGGTGATATCCGTCCACCATCCACCAATCTCAACACAGCCTCCAACACTTCCATATCAGTTACCTCAAGTGTTCACAGTCAAAAAGGTACTTTCCTTGGAACATGTAGAAATCATCAACGATTCAAGTGGAGAGAGGTTCACTGTGAGGGGAGAAGATTTGATGCACTACAATCCACCCTAATAGTAAACCAACCGTCAAGCTAATGACACTAAAGAAGCGCTCCATGGGAGGCAGCCCATGATTTAATTTCCTTTTTTTAATGCTTCAGTATGAATAATAACTGTTGCTCTAACATAAATTCAAGCTCTCATGGACAAATTTGACAACTATCCATGACATTGTGAAGCATATGATCCAATTTTAAGTTTGGTGTGCCTACAGGCACACTAAGTTACCTTTCAAGAATGATGATCATATTGCCATTTTGACATGTGTTTCTTGGAGTATATAGCCAAACATTAAGTTTGGTGTTGGATATATTGTAAGAACAAGTCATGAGAGTCAAAGTTCTTTTGAGTCTTAAAATTAATGAAAGTGCAACCATGTTACAATTTTTAGTTCATGTTTAAAGATAGAAAAATAAAATGTTTCTCATGATGGTTTAACCAAAGGTGACACTAATCCCGTTAAGGACTCAATGACATTACTTGGAGGAAGTAACACTTTGAACCATATAGGCAAACACTAAGTTTGGTGTCCTCCAAAACTATATAAGAGCACAAAAGGAGTCACCGTTGGATGAACAATCATAAGGAATGCTAGTCAAATTTTTTAGCTTTAAATATTAATTGTTCTCTTGCCGCCACTTGTTAGTATTCACTTCTTTTGTCGTGTTATGATGGTTAGGTGTGCAGAAGAACTATTTAATGAAAGAGACAAGGCAATGGATGATAAAGATAGCATGAGGACGAAAAGTAAGTCACATGGTTTGGAAGGGTGCTTCTTGGGAATAAAAATCTGCACATCTTGAGAAGAGGTACCTAGAAGACCCGAAGGATATGCTCAATGGAGAGGTAACTTTTGTCTTCATTCAATCTTGCATGCACACTGTTCATTCATAACCTTTCCCAAAGAATCCTAACCATCCATTCTTCATTAAAGCTTACTATAAATGGCTTTACTTGGACCGTGCACATGAACTAAAATGTTCATACTTCTTGTACTCTAAAAAAATTCAGCTCTTGTGTTCTCTAAAGCCAAAGCCCAACAACCATGTTTACGTGCAATAAATCATTCTTGTTCACTTGTTTCCACAACATTACCTAGCCTTCAAACCACCTTTTCATCAAGAGTGCATCACACTAGTCACCCCTTTTCATAAACCTTCAACCTCTATTCGGGTAATCATCAAGGAAGGTATGGCATCTTCTTTAAGTTTCAAAAGAAGGAGAGGAAAGGAACCTATTACTGAGGACAGTAAAAACGACTATGATCGATGGAAGTTCAGATCATGGTTCAACCAAATGCAACTTGGGTGGATGAATGACAAAAAGATATATCCAGAAATCCCTTTCCAGCTACCTGAGGATGGATGCCCAGAAATAAGAGCCAAGATCAGAAAGAGGAAATGGGAAGAGCTGACCTCACCGATCACCAGGATTAATGCGAACATCATAAGAGAGTTTTATGCTAACACTGCAAGGCTAGATATGACCGAAGCCCCAACGTACAAGAGTTATGTACGGGGTGTGGAAGTAGACTTTAGTCCAAAGACCATTATGAAGGTCTTAGGACTAAGGGTATCACATTTTGATGAGCTGGGGTACCAAGAAAGAGTGAATGGGAACTCAGATTATGATGAAATCTCTAGTGATATCTGTGTGGTGAATACTGACTGGGAGAGAAACAATCAAGGAGGGCACAAGTTCTTAAAAAGGGGAGATATCATCCTTGAAGCAAAAGGTTGGTATGAGCTTATAAAGAGATCAATTCTAGGCACAGTGAACACCTCGGAAGTTAAAAAGAAAAGGGCTGTCATGCTACATTGTATAATGGTGGGAGGAGAGATAAAAGTTCACGAGATCATTGATAAACCATTATTTTATGATTTATCTTATGTTTAATTGAGTGGTTTCATCAAGTCTTCACTCACTTATTCATATGATTTGCATGATTTTACAATCCCTTCCTAGTTTTATTCTATGGTTGGAAACTTGCTTCCTACAGATCTTAATTTGTATATTTTAATTCTCCTTTATACCATTCAATGCCGTGATCCGTGTGTTAAGTGTTTCAGGCTTTATAGGGCAGGAATGACTTAGAGAGTGGAGAGGAAGCTTGCAAAAATGGAAGGAACACAAGAAACTAAGGAGATGACCAGCGAGCATTGACGCGCACGCTAGCTCACGCGTGCGCGCGATATGAAGAAAATTGCAGCGACGCGTGCGCGTTCCTGATGCGTACGTGACGAATGGATTTTTGACGGTTTAGAATTTCACAAATGAAATCTCGTTGAAGTATAGTCTCTAAACCAACAATAATCCTTTCATGCAAAAATTTGTTTGTCACAAGTACAAACCCCTAAAATCTATAAACCGAAGTATTTAAACCTCGGGTCGTCTCTCAAAGGACTTGCAGGGTAGTGTTCTTGTTATTGGTTATGGACTTGTTTATTTTGGGGTTTTGGATGAGGAATGTGAATAGTAAATGGTAGGAAAACTTTATTCACAAAATGGTCTTGGCAAGGTTTGGTTGTCAAGGGTCTTCATCATTATTACTAGCCACAAGTATGGTAGTTGCAAGGATTAATCCCACTTAGTCATCCTTAAATTGATTAACAAAGGAAAGTCAAGTGAGTTATATCAATCCTAGTCCATAAGTCCTAGCTTTCCACTAATTGGATTAATGAAGGCTAGAGTTAATGGCTATCAACTATCAATCAATTGGACACTAGTGACTCAATAAACCCTAAGTTACCTTCTCAAGCCAAGAACATAAAATCCTAGTCTAAAATTCTTCCAAGCATTTAATCAAACACTTGGAAGGCACAAAAGAAAAGTATAGTCAATCACAACAAGAATGAATTCTAACTACAATTGAATGTAAAGAATTAACAACAACAATCAAGGAAATCATAATTATCATGAATTACCTTAAATTGCATTATTGAAAGAAAATAAAGAGAACAAGAGTATCATGATTACAAAACCTAGAAACAAAATAAGAGAAATTACAACAAGAGAATAGGGATAGAGAGAAGAACCAAAGTGTAGCAATCATCAATTGAAGGTAGAAGTAGAAGGAGACTTGAATTAAACCTAGAACTATGAGATCCTAATCTAACCCTAATTCCTAATCCTAATTCTAGAGAGAAGGGAGAGCTTCTCTCTCTAACTCTAACTACTTCTAAAACTAAACTATGACTAATGAGTAAAGTATATTGATTCCTCTTCAATCCTTGGCTTAAATAGCATCAGAAATAAGTTGGATTGGGCCCACAAAGCTTCTAAAATCGTTGGCCACGTGTTGCATTAAGTGAGTCATGTGCCACCAACGGCGCGTCCGCGTACCGTGCGCGTGCGCGCCCATATGCGCAATGCAACTATGGCAAATCTTATATCATTTCGAAGCCCCGGATGTTAGCTTTCCAACCCAACTAGAACCGCATCAATTGGACCTCTGTAGCTCAAGTTATGGTCGTTTAAGTGCAAAGAGGTCGGCTTGACAGCTTTCCGGTTCTTTCATTTCTTCATGAGTTCTCCAACTTTTCATGCTTTCTTTCTTCATTCCCTTGATCCAATCTTTGCCTCCTAAACCTTAAATCACTTAACAAACATATCGAGGCATCTAATAGAATCAAGGTGAATTAAATTTAGCTATTTTAAGTCCTAAAAAGCATGTTTTCACTCTTAAGCACAATTAAGGGAGAAGTTATAAAACCATGCTATTTCATTGAATAAATGTGGGTAAAAGTTGATAAAATCCCCAAAAATCAATACAAGATAAACCCTACAAATGGGGTTTGTCAACCTCCCCACACTTAATCCAAGCATGTCCTCATGCTTAAGCCAAGAGAGAAACAAAGGGTATCAACATTTATTCCATGTAAATGAACTACATGCAACCTAAACTATATGCAACTAAATGCAAAATGGTTTTACTTACTTGGTTAAAAATAAATCAATCCTCCAAGTCATACGTGCACAAGTAGGGCCAAGATCATATAACGATTCATGAATCCTACCAATTCGAATATCAAAATGAAGTTCAAGTAGACTTGCGAGAAGAACACTCATGAAAGCCGGGAATCAAGGAATTGAGCATCGAACCCTCACCGGAAGTGTTTGCACTCTAGTCGCTCGGTGTTTGGGGTTGATTCTCTCAATTCTCCCCTAATCATGCTTTCCAAGATTTGTTTTTCTTCTAACAATCAACAATTATTCAATGCATGCATACATGTATCATGAGGTCTTTTCTTTAGGTTGTAATGGGGCTAGGGTCAAGGTAGGATCATATATGGCTAGTGGACTTAAGGATTTGAATCTTTGATTAACTTAAGCTTTCCCACCTAACCTATATAATGACCTATACAATTAAGTACTAATCTAACTACCCCTTCCTCACTTTTTCACATACTCATGCATCCCTTTTCATTTCACAATACTTATGCATTGATCTTTATTGGACTTTACTTTGGGGCATTTTGTCCCCTTTTTATTTCTTTCTTTTTCTTCTTTTTCTTTTTTTTTTATTTTTTTCTTTTCTTTTCTTTTTCTCTTTTTTTTTTCACATTTATTTTTTTCTTTTTTTTTTCTTTTATTTTTCTCATTTTTTTCAAGAATATCAATGAATAAGGTCTTACATTTAATTAACGCATGAGTATGTACCCAATTCCCAATATTTACATTAATAATACAAAACTACCCTTTTATTCACCCAATGTCCCAAGGTTTCCACACTTGAATGATACTCACACACACTAGCCTAAGCTAATCAAAGATCCAAATAAGGACTTTTATTGTTTTCCGTTTTAAGGCTTGTAATGTGCTAAATTAAGAACAAAGTGGGTTAATCGTAGGCTCAAATTTGGCTAACAAAGGAAGATAGAAGGTAAGGCCATTTGGGTGAGTGAGCTAATGAAATGATGGCCTCAATCATATAAATGCATGAATACACCAAATAATGGACATAAAGAATCAAACAAATCAAAGATCACAATCATAGGAAGAGAATAATGCACACAAGAAGGAAAAATAAGTGGTTATAAGATGTAACCACGCAATTAGGCACAAATCTCACTTGCTTATGTTCTTAGCTCAAAAACCATGTTCCAAAATAAATTCTTTCAAGCAAGTTCAACAAAAAGTTTTCAAATTGGTAGGTTGCCCTAAAACGGTTTCTTGGAAAGAAAATCATCACCCTAACCAAGTAGTCCTAATAACAAAGAAGTGGTAAAAATATGTACAAATTCTAACTAACATGCAACCTATCATGCAATGCAATAGCTAATCTAATTAAAGAAAATAAAAAATTTGGTGTTGAAAAGGAAATTTTTACCCATGGAGATCGGTCAGACGACCTCCCCACACTTGAAGATTGCACCGTCCTCGGTGCATGCAAAGAAGAGCGAGGTGGATGGGTTGCTACAATTGATGAGCTTCTTCGAAAGGTTGTGCGGAGGACTTGTTCGTTGCCCCATTTAAAAGCTTTTCCGTTTCCTCCTTTCTTGGTGGCCAGCCTAAAAGGAGAGAAAAAGAAAGAAAATTAAGCCTACAACAAAGATATCAAAGTAAATAGAACGTAGGCGGGGGCTAATGCCAAATAAGAGTATGATTCTCTACTACATGGTAGCTACAACATGTGAGTGAGAAATCAATATAAGCAAAAGGCATATCAACTGATACTTGATGCAAGAGTAAAGTTAAAGCACGGAGAGTATATTGAGCATCAAGATCAAATAAGAATTGGTACAAACAAGATTAGTGATACGCATGAAAGCAATTGATTCTATCCTAACTCAATGATGAAGCGGTACAAGAAAAAAAACAAAGGGTAATGAATTAGGAAGGACTAAAGCACTAATCTTGTGTGTTGACAAATATTACAATTAATGTAACAAGTCATGGAGCACCAAAACAAATGCAAGAAATTCTCAACAATTGAGTGAGAGAATTCAATACCATTATTAAAATGAGAAATTTAGAAAATAAAATGAGAACAAATAGAATTAAAATGCAAAGAATAAAAGTATGCAAATGTAATAGACAAAAGAAAATGGAAGAAGAGAAAAAAAATTTTTTTTTATGTTTTTTTTATATTTTTTATATTTCTAGTATTTTGTTTAATTATTTATTTATTTATTATTATATATATATATTTTTTTTTTATTAAAATTTTTTTTTCTTATTTTTTTTTATATTAAAAGAGAAAAGAAAAAAAAAATCTCCAAGAGAGGAAGAAGAAAGAAAAAAATGAGAAAGAAAGAAGAAGAGAAGAGGAAAGAAGGAGAAAGGAGGAAGGAGAAAAGCAGGGTGCAAATCCGCGCGCGCGCGCACAGCGCGCTCACGCGTGGATGCAGCAGGGACGATCCGCGCGCGCGCGCACAGCGCGCTTACGCGTGGATGAGCTTGTGCTCCAAGCACAATGCTGGCACAACGCGCGCACAACTCTCTGGTTTTTGTACCAGAAGTTGCGGAAGTGCAATGTGCGCGCGCGCGCACAGCGTGCTAGCGCGCCGATGGCCGTTTTTTTTTTTTTTTTTTATAGCTCCCTATAATGTCCAAAACTCTTCTTTATTCAATCAAATATCAAACAATTCACAAAAATGCAATTTGATTTTAGGATTTATTCATCTACTACTAATGAGTATAACATACTAACAACCAATCTTTACAAACAAATCAATATGAAATGAAAATCTACCTACAATGGCAACTCAAATCACTTATTATACAAAACCAAAAGAGAATGGAAAGAGGTTACCATGGTGGGGTGTCTCCCACCTAGCACTTTTAGTTTAAGTCCTTAAGTTGGACATTTTGAGGGGCTCATTGTCATGGTGGCTTATGTTTGTACTCATCCTTGAATCTCCAAGGATCTTTGCCTCTCAATTGGTTGACAGAATATCCAACCGTCTTCACCAAGCTTGGGCAAAGTTCAACCCAAGATATGAGTCCCCATAGTTGGTCTTCATCTAGCAAGCCGGGGTCCCATATCTTATCTTCGCACCCGTCTTCAATTTGATCCTCATACTTTTTCCTTCCGGGTGGTTGACATATAGAATTCTCTTTAGCACACCTAGCCTTCCGTCGAGACCCATGCAAAGTGGTATTCTTCCAATCATCGTTCCTATACCTTGAAGCTTTGACCTTAATGAGCCTAATTCCTAACTCGCGACCACTACACAACTCATTCTTGCTTTTAATTCCACAAAGAGCTCTAAGTTGTCCATCCGTTTCAATCAAACCATATTCAAGCGAGAAAGTAAAGCTTATGGATAAGAATTTTACCCACTTGAATGTTGTGTTGGATGGTGACTCGGGAAGGGAGACCTCCCCACACTTAGACAATGCAAGGTCTACTTCCTTGTGCTCTTCTTTGTGTATTTCCACCTCTTTGCGAGCTTCCTTGATTTCAACCTTTCCCCTTTTATCACATAGCTTGGTGTTGTCTTCAAGAACTTTGATTTCTTGCCTAATAGGAGGTGGTTCAATTTTGGATAGAAATTCATTGATGAATAAATCCATTTCTTGGTCAACCTCTTCATATTCTTCAATTTCGATATACACCATGCCAACATTTTCCTCGTGATAGCTCTCTTTCTCATTGCTCACCAAGGGTATGGGAGGTTGTGCACACTCTCTTATACTTTCAACTCCATGTCCAATGGGAGGGGATTCCATTGTAGAGAGAAATTCATCCATGATTGAATCCATCTCTTGATAAGCCTCTTCCAAGTCTCCAACGATGATATGCCTTGGAGGTTGCGCACCCTCCTCAACATCAATATCAAGCTCTTTGGAAGAGTGCTCCATGATGCTACATTCCCTTGGACTTTCAACATCTCCTAAATCTTCAACCACCTCTTCCTTTTCTTCAATGATCATAGGCTCCTCCAATTGTTCCAACACAAAATTTGACTCCTCTTTCTCCACCGAATTTTCCAATTTCCTCTTCATACTTTGCTCTTCTTTTGACTTTTCACATGTGGTCACGGAAGTACCTTGAGTATTCAAGCATTGGTGGGCTAAAGTGTGCACCACCTTGGTCAAATTGGTCACAAACTCAAGTGTATCCCGCTTCATGGCTTCTTGTCCTTGGAGTAACAAAGTGAGAGGATCGTCTATTGGGGCTTGGGGTGAATAGGAAGGTTCATTATTTTGGAGGGAGGGTTCATGGTAGGAAGGTGGTTCTTCTTGGTAAAGGTATGGAGATGATGAGTATTGAGGTGGTTCTTGGGAGTAATCTTGATATGGTTGTGGTGATTGTAGAGGTTCTTGCTCATTATGGCCATAAAAATATGGTATGGATGATTGGTTATATGATGGATATGGATCATAGGGTGGTGCTTGGTGATGAAAGGCTTGTGAGAATGGTTGAGGTTCATGTTGAGGATGAGATTCATAGGCATATGATGGTGGTTGTTGAGTGTCACAAAAAGAATCATCATAGCCGCTAAGTTGGCATGCATTAGGATGGAAATTATACCTATAAGTATCCGGAGGTTGTTGCCAATAGGAGTGATCAATTCCTTGAGGCTCTTCCCATCTTTGTTGGTTCCATCCATGGTACATGTTGCCATTAAAGTCCACATTTCCTACAACACACTTAGAACCAAACTCAAAGCCAAAGTGGTGAGAATTCATAATGAGAGAACAAAATAAAACTAACAAAAATTAAGAAACAACAAAAGATAAACCTATTCACAATATTCACATATATACAATAACCAATAACAAAACACCATTGCAAATCCCCGGCAACGGCGCCATTTTGACGAATGGATTTTTGACGGTTTAGAATTTCACAAATGAAATCTCGTTGAAGTATAGTCTCTAAACCAACAATAATCCTTTCATGCAAAAATTTGTTTGTCACAAGTACAAACCCCTAAAATCTATAAACCGAAGTATTTAAACCTCGGGTCGTCTCTCAAAGGACTTGCAGGGTAGTGTTCTTGTTATTGGTTACGGACTTGTTTATTTTGGGGTTTTGGATGAGGAATGTGAATAGTAAATGGTAGGAAAACTTTATTCACAAAATGGTCTTGGCAAGGTTTGGTTGTCAAGGGTCTTCATCATTATTACTAGCCACAAGTATGGTAGTTGCAAGGATTAATCCCACTTAGTCATCCTTAAATTGATTAACAAAGGAAAGTCAAGTGAGTTATATCAATCCTAGTCCATAAGTCCTAGCTTTCCACTAATTGGATTAATGAAGGCTAGAGTTAATGGCTATCAACTATCAATCAATTGGACACTAGTGACTCAATAAACCCTAAGTTACCTTCTCAAGCCAAGAACATAAAATCCTAGTCTAAAATTCTTCCAAGCATTTAATCAAACACTTGGAAGGCACAAAAGAAAAGTATAGTCAATCACAACAAGAATGAATTCTAACTACAATTGAATGTAAAGAATTAACAACAACAATCAAGGAAATCACAATTATCATGAATTACCTCAAATTGCATTATTGAAAGAAAATAAAGAGAACAAGAGTATCATGATTACAAAACCTAGAAACAAAATAAGAGAAATTACAACAAGAGAATAGGGATAGAGAGAAGAACCAAAGTGTAGCAATCATCAATTGAAGGTAGAAGTAGAAGGAGACTTGAATTAAACCTAGAACTATGAGATCCTAATCTAACCCTAATTCCTAATCCTAATTCTAGAGAGAAGGGAGAGCTTCTCTCTCTAACTCTAACTACTTCTAAAACTAAACTATGACTAATGAGTAAGGTATATTGATTCCTCTTCAATCCTTGGCTTAAATAGCATCAGAAATGAGTTGGATTGGGCCCACAAAGCTTCTAAAATCGCTGGCCACGTGTTGCATTAAGTGAGTCATGTGCCACCAACGGCGCGTCCGCGTACCGTGCGCGTGCGCGCCCATATGCGCAATGCAACTATGGCAAATCTTATATCATTTCGAAGCCCCGGATGTTAGCTTTCCAATCCAACTAGAACCGCATCAATTGGACCTCTGTAGCTCAAGTTATGGTCGTTTAAGTGCAAAGAGGTCGGCTTGACAGCTTTCCGGTTCTTTCATTTCTTCATGAGTTCTCCAACTTTTCATGCTTTCTTTCTTCATTC
Source organism: Arachis hypogaea (assembly GCF_003086295.3). Lineage (NCBI taxonomy): Eukaryota > Viridiplantae > Streptophyta > Magnoliopsida > Fabales > Fabaceae > Arachis > Arachis hypogaea. The sequence continues at coordinate 28,123,862 of NC_092049.1, forward strand.
CCTTGATCCAATCTTTGCCTCCTAAACCTTAAATCACTTAACAAACATATCGAGGCATCTAATAGAATCAAGGTGAATTAAATTTAGCTATTTTAAGTCCTAAAAAGCATGTTTTCACTCTTAAGCACAATTAAGGGAGAAGTTATAAAACCATGCTATTTCATTGAATAAATGTGGGTAAAAGTTGATAAAATCCCCAAAAATCAATACAAGATAAACCCTACAAATGGGGTTTGTCAGTACGCGTGGATTAGAGTCTGCACAAAAGACACGCACGCGTGGACGACGCGTACGCGTGACAAGGAAATTCGCCAAATGACGCGCATGCATGACCGACGCATACGCGTGACAAGCGCGATCTGCAGAAATAACAGAAAATGCTAGGGTCAATTTCGGACCAAGTTCTGACCCAGTTTTTGGCCCAAGAAATACAGACTAAAGCCAGGAAACATGCAGAGACTCAACACACATTCTCATTAGGATAGTTTTTCGATTTTTAGATCTAAATCTAGAGAGAACTACTCTTCCTCTAGGTTTTTTTCACATTCATAGTTTATTAGTTTTATGCTTTTGCTTTTGGATATTGAAGAGTCATCACCTCCGTTGAAGATACTATTCTAAGTTTATTTTCTTACTCTTTTATTTATTTATTCCATATTCTTAATTCTTGTTTAGAGTGGTAATTGGATTATTTTCATGGATTGTTAATGCAAAGGATTACTTTTACTTTTAATCAATTTTGAATATCTATTTTATTTAAATTATTATGTCTCTTTTCTATTCCAAACTCCCAATAACGAAGATGGTATCCATTTCAATAGAGTAGATTCCCTACTTGACATGGGGGTTGATTAAGAGGAGACACTTGAGTTGGAATGCTCAAGTAATTAGTTAAATTAGAAGTTGTTGGCTAGTTCTGTATTTACTAATGCTAGACCTTCCCAAGGGAGAGGACTAGGATTTGCGAATAAGAGTTAGCTCAATCACTTGACTTTCCTTTATTTAGTAAGGGTTAACTAAGTGAATATAATAACCTCTTTATACTACACTTGAGAGAATTCCAACAAGGACAGAACTTCCAATTAATCATACCCCAGATCAAGGCTTTTTATTCTAAATAATATAAATTCCTTTTAATTTTCATTGCACTTAATTACAATTGTTTATTTTCTGTTATTCAACTCTCAAAATTCTCGAAAACTCCTGATTAGTAAATTAGCACCCTTTCTAGCAACTCGTTGGGAGACGACCTGGAACTCATACTCCCAGTATTTTTATTCTAAACTTTTGTGACAACCTTTCTAAATTGATGCGGCAGATTTCTGCTGGTTAAGAGCTATACTCGCAACGCTGTTCTTATATCAGAATCTCTTAATTGGTCTAATTTCTGCCACGCACCAATTTTTAGCGCCGTTGCCGGGGAGTTACAATTGTGTGCTAAATTATTAATTAGTGTACATATTTTTATTTTTATTTGCATATTTTATTTGCATATTTTATTTTATTTTGTTACCATGAGCTATATATTTCTCTCATTGAATGATGCGTTCATTGCCTGATCCGAACTTAGCCGCATTTGATCCTGAAATTGAAAGAACTATTTCACGTATTAGGCGAGCTCGGCGTAGGTTACCCTCTGAGGGTGGTGAAGTGATTGTTATTGATTCACCAGTCTCATCTGAGGGCGAATTTGAACTGCCATCTGAGAGCGAAAAAATCTCCTTTACTACTGATTCAGTTGATTCATGTGCAGATAGAATGGCAGCACCTAGGAGGATTACTCTCCAGGAAGTTGGAGCCCCAGATTTTACATTGCAGCCATACCAAGTGCATCATCCAACTCTGGCTGCAGATTTTGAACTGAAGACTGCACTAATCAACTTGATGCCCAAGTTTCATGGCTTACCTGCTCAGGAGCCTATCAAGCACCTAAGAGATTTTCAGACTGCCTGTTCTACTGTTAGGCGTCATGGTGCAAATGAAACTTCTATTCTGTTAACTTCCTTCCCATTTTCTCTTGAGGGAAAGGCGAGGGAGTGGTATTACTCCCAACCTGAAGCAACTGTTACCAATTGGGATACGCTCATGAGAGAATTCCTGGAAAAATACTTTCCAGCTGAAGTCACAGATAGATTGAGGAAAAAAACCTCTTGTATTGTTCAAGGTGAATCAGAAACTCTCTATGAGTACTGAGAGCGCTTTAAGAACCTTCTAGACGCATGCTCCCATCACATGATTGACAAACTAGTGTTAATCAGTTACTTCACTCAAGGCATGAAGCGTAGGGATAAAACTACATTAGATGGTGCTAGTAATGGTTCTCTGAAGAAGTACAAGACTGCAGATGAAGCATGGCAACTGATCAGCGACTTAGTTGAGTCTACTAGGAATCACAGGCACAGGAGCAGCCACTCAAAGGCTATTGCAGAGGTCTCCTCTAATAGTGAGACTACTACTCTTACACAGAGTATATATGAAATGACCATCCTACTGAAGCAGATACAGTTGAATCAACAACAAACTCAGCCTTTCCCACCACAACAAAGCCAACAGTTAGTTTTCCAAAGAGTATGTGGAATCTGTGCTGATTATAGTCATTATACTGATGAATGCCCGTAGCTCCAACAAGAAGACAACACTGTGGCAGCTACTCATAATTTCTATGACCGCCCGAATCAAGGATACAATCAACAAGGCGGCAACTACAACCAAGGTGGGAACTATAACTAAGGATGGCAGGACAACTCCAACCAAGGTTGGAAAGATAATTCCAACCATGGCTAGAGAGACAACTATAACAGAGGAGGCAGAGACAACCAGGAAAACCAGAGGTGGAATAACAATAACAGACAGCAGAATCAGAACCAGCCCTACAGAGCACCTCACCTGAGATAGTCACAAGGATCCCAGCACAACCAACAGCAGGCCCCTCAGATCACTTATCCTACTTCCTCATCAAATGACGAGATGCTTCGTTCTCTTGCACAAGGACAACAAGACATGCAGACTACATTGAACTCTACTCTAAATGGTCTGAATGCCACTTTACAAGCTCTCGTCTCCCAGATAGATTCATTACCTGCTTCCACCAACCAACCTTCAAGCTCTGGTGGAATTCCTTCTCAATCCTTACCTAATCTCAAAGGTGGCATCAATGCCATCACTTTGAGGTCCAGAACCACACTGCCAGAGAGGAATCAGGAGGAGCCTAGTCCACAAGTACACACCCCAGTTGAAGACTCAGTAGAAGTGGAAGATGCTGAAGAGAAAGATGAAGTACAAGACAAGGTTGAAGAAGAAGTAGCTCAACAAGGGAATGGAGCACCAAAGGATGCAGAAGCTGCAAGTGGCGCCATTCCTATCCCATTTCTACACCTTGCAAGGAAGACCAGGAAGCAGATGGAACTTGATCCCAAAATAGTAGAAATTTTCAAAAAGGTTGAGGTAACTGTTCCCCTTTTTGATGTTATTCAGCAAGTACCTAAATATGCAAAGTTTCTGAAAAATTTATGCATACATAAAGACAAAATTAATGAATTAGAAACTATTCTTTTAGGTAGTTCTATATATGCTTTAATGGGAGGTATACCTGAAAAATGTAGTGATCCAGGTCCATGCATGGTTAACTGTACCATTGGAGGTGTAATATTTTCTGATTGCATGTGTGATTTAGGAGCGTGTATTAGTATAATGCCATTGTCTATATATGATGCTTTGAGGCTCCCTCCCTTAAAAAGGTCGGCAGCTCGTTTTGTGTTAGCAGATAAAAGCATTATTATAGTAGTTGGAATTGCTGAAGATGTATTAGTGAGCATTAAGGGGCTCACATTTCCCATTGACTTCTATATCCTAGAAATGCCTCGTAATGACTCAGGAAGACCATCATCAATCCTGCTTGGAAGATCATTCCTGAAGACTTCAAAGTTCAAGCTGGATGTATTTTCAGGAACTTACTCCTTTGAGATAGATGATAGAGCAGTGAGTTTCAGTTTGAATGAAGCTATGAAGCACCCTCCAGAAGATCATTCTATCTTCCAGTGTGACATCATTGATGAAACTGTAGCTAAAGTTCACCAAGAAGAAGTAGAAGAGAAACACATGGAGCAAGGCCCAAGTGTGGGGACACCCTCTGAACATAATGAAGACACCTTGCCATTATCACTAACCCTGGATGATCCAGAGCCTAGCCATGAGCAGAAATTAGAATTGAAGCCCCTTCCTCCACACCTCAAGTATGCTTACCTTGAGGATAATCAGAAGTTCCCAGTTATCATTGCAAGCGAACTCACTTCCCAACAAGAAGAGCAACTGCTTAGTGTGCTGAGAAAACACAAGAAAGCAATTGGGTGGAGCTTGGCGGATATAGTAGGCATCAGCCCTCAAGTTTGTGAGCACAGGATATTCTTAGAAGAAGGAGTAAAGCCTGTCCGTTAACCTCAGAGAAGTTTGAATCCCACCATCTTAGAAGTTGTCAAGAAAGAAGTGACCAGGCTACTTGAAGCAGATATCATTTACCCCATCTCAGACAGTGAATGGGTCAGTCCAGTACAAGTGGTGCCCAAGAAGTCTGGAGTCACAACAGTAAAGAATGAGCATGGAGAGCTCCTGACAACTAGAGTGCAGAATTCATGGAGGGTTTGCATTGACTATAGGCGTCTCAACCAAGCTACTCGCAAGGGGCACTACCCCTTGCCATTTATTGATCAGATGCTTGATCGCCTGTCAGGTAAATTCCATTACTGTTTTCTAGATGGTTATACAGGCTATTTTCAAATTCATATAGCTTCTGAAGATCAGGAGAAGACTACTTTTGCATGTCCCTTTGGAACGTATGCATATAAAAGAATGCCTTTTGGCTTATGTAATGCACCGGCTACTTTTCAAAGATGCATGATGAGTATCTTTTCAGATCTTATTGAGAACTGTATGGAAGTATTTATGGATGATTTTAGCGTATATGGTGATTCCTTTAACCTTTTCTTGGATAGTTTAGCTAGAGTATTAGACAGGTGTGTTAGTTCAAACCTTGTATTGAATTTTAAAAAATGTCACTTTATGATAAAACAAGGTATTGTACTAGGACATGTTGTGTCTAATACTGGTATTTCTGTAGATCCAGTAAAGGTAGATGTCATTTCTAGTTTACCTTACCCCTCCTCCGTGAGGAAAGTCCGTTCGTTCCTAGGCCATGCAGGTTTCTACAGGAGATTCATTAAGGACTTCAGTAAGGTAGCATTACCTTTATCCAGACTACTACAGAAGGATATTGAGTTTGAGTTCAGTGAGGATTGCATGCAAGCATTTGATAAGCTGAAGATCGCCCTGACTTAAGCTCCAATTGTGAGAGGACCAGACTGGAGCCAGCCATTTGAGATTATGTGTGATGCCTCCAACCATGCAGTAGGAGCGGCACTGGCTCAGCGCGAAGGTAAGGATCCTTTCGTAATTGCTTATGCGTCTAAGACCTTAGACGCTGCTCAGTCTAATTACACTACTACTGAAAAAGAGCTTCTGGCTATTGTTTTTGCTATGGATAAATTCCGAGCCTATTTACTTGGTACTAAGGTAGTAATGTACTCAGACCATGCAGCTCTAAAATATTTATTATCTAAAAAAGAGTCCAAACCAAGGTTGATACGTTGGATACTGCTGCTGCAAGAATTTGACTTAGAAATTAAGGATAGGAGTGGTAACCAAAATTTAGTGGCAGACCACTTGAGTTGCCTTGAGCACATTAAGGATGACTCCACTCCTATAAATGATACTTTCTCATTTGATAGTTTGCAAGCAGTATCTGAAGTAGTTCCTTGGTATGTACTTGTAGCTAATTATCTAGTTAGCCATACTTTTCCTCCCAATTTTACTAAGCATCAAAGGGACAAGTTGAAAAGCAAGTCTAAATATTATATATGGGATGACCCATATTTGTGGAGGTGTGGTGCTGACCAGGTAATTAGAAGGTGTGTGTCCCAATCAGAATTCCAGTCCATTTTAGAGGTCTGCCACTCTTCTGAGAGTGGATGACATTTTGGCCCTCAAAGAACAGCTAAAAAAATTTTAGACTGTGGATTCTGGTGGCCTACTCTTTTTAAAGATGCTTCTGCTTTTTGTAAATCTTGTTCCCCATGCCAAAGGTTTGGTAATATATCCAAGAGGGATGAGATACCTTAATAGATTATGCTTTTCTGTGAAATTTTTTATTTTTGGGGCATTGACTTCATGGGTCCATTTCCAAACTCTAGTGGTTACCTTTATATACTGTTAGCTGTGGATTATATCTCTAAATGGGTGGAAGCAATTCCTACCCATACTGATGATGCTAACATTGTTGTTTCCTTTGTTAGAAACTATATTATTTGTCACTTTGGATCACCACGAGCAATCGTGAGTGATCAAGGCACTCACTTTTGTAACAGGAAACTAACAGGATTATTAAAGAAGCATGAGATTGTTCACAAAGTAGCAACAGCTTATCATCTCCAGACCAATGGATAAGCAGAAGTGTCTAACAGGGAGATTAAATACATTATAGAGAAGATAGTAAAGCCTCATAGGAAGGACTGGAGTGCCAGGCTACAAGATGCACTCTGGGCATATAGAACAGCATACAAGACACCCATTGGAATGAGCCCCTTCCGCTTAGTGTACGGAAAGTCTTGCCACCTTCCAGTAGAGGTGGAACACAAGGCTTTCTGGGCTGTGAGGGAGTGCAACATGAATTTTGAAGAAGCTGGTGTTGAAAGGAAGCTGCAACTAGCAGAATTGGAGAATCTTCGCCTAGAAGCATAAGACAACTCCAGGCGATACAAAGAGAAAATGAAGGCTGTCCATGACAAGCACATAAAAAAGAAAGAATTCAGACCAGGGGAGTTAGTTATTCTTTATAACTCCAGACTGAGGCTCATTCCAGGTAAACTGAGATCAAGATGGGAAGGTCCCTACAGAGTAGAAAAGGCAGAGCCATACAGAGTTTTTCACCTGCGTCATCCTTCTAGTTAAAAATTCATCAAGGTCAATGGACATCGCCTAAAGCTTTATCATGGTGAGAAGATGAAGGATCACAAAGAGCTAGAGGTTTTCTTCTTGGAAGACCCACCAACAGAAGCAGAATGAGCCTGAAGACCGTCCAACATAAGGACGCAAAAGCAAAGTGCTAGGTGGGAGACAACCCACCATGGTATGATCGTTCCGTTTCAGTATTAGTTTTGTTTTATTTTATTTTACTTTATTTTTCTTAGTGACTCTTCTCATAATCTCTGCATATAGTCTGCATTTGCATTTGCATTCTGCATATATAAAAAAATGCACGCGACGCGCAAAAGTCGCTGACGCGTCCGCGTCATATATGCATTCGAAACAAGGAAGAGAAAAAGCAGAGAGTCACGTGGGAGCGTGGCTGGAGGCGTGCCTTAGGCACAAACATGCCCACCCAAACGCATCCTTGACGCGTCCGCATCATTTGAAAAATCAGCCACCCATGCGTGCGCGTCACCCACGCGCACGCATGACCCTGCAAAAAAAAATCGACGTAAAGAGGTATATGGCAGAGAGTTATGATGGAGTGGGACTGGAATGGTGCTGGAAGCACAAACCCCATTACGCGTACGCGTCACCCACGCATGCGCCTCCCTCACGCGTACGCGTCACCCAAAATTTTGGCAATGTGCGTATGAAAACAGAGAGTTATGCGTGCGTGAGGCTGCACTCGTGCCAATTGCACAAAACAGGTAACGCGTGTGCGTCACCCACGCGTACGCGTCACCTGAAAATATCACAAACCACGCAAACGCGTGCCCCACGCGTCCGCGTCACATGCGACGCACAGTTTAACTATACCTACGCCAGAATTCTTACCTTTTCTTCCCCAATCCTATTTTTTTCTTCTCCCTTCTTATTTCTTTCTTCTTCCTTCTTTCTTCTTTATTCCTTCTTATTTTTTACCTTTCCCCCCCCCCTTCTTTTTCACATCCATTATCAAGGTTCTTTTCTTTTCTTCTTCCCTTTTTACTTTTCCATCATTATTTTTATTTATGTTTTCTTCTTCTTTTTCTTTTTACCTTCATTAGCTATGTTTTCTTTTTCTTTCTTTTTCTTTTTTACATTCTTTTAATTGGTGTTAGAAATTTAATTGGGTGATTATTTTCTTCTATAATTGCTTGTGGATTATTAAGGACCTGTGTGACAATTAATATTACTTCTTAAGGGTTGTTTGCATGTTCAAATTTAATACTTTCAACAACATATTTACCATGCATGCTAAGTGTTTGTGAAAAAGCCCGTATGGCATTATGCATTTTTAAAATATTCTATTCTTTTACTCTAATGCCTGCTTTTCACAAAATACCTTTTTATATATAATTCATTGAATATAATTGTCAATACAAACAGGTTGTTAGTTTGAAAGAGTTGATAATCAAATTGGGCAATTAATGCTTCATCTATGCTACTCATGCCTTTGCCGGCATGCCAATAAACATCTTGCATCTTGCCTGAATATGCTCTTGCTATATTTCCATTAATGAACTGATCACATAGAGTTGCGACCATGTGATAAGAGTCATCCTTCTTTACCTTGGCATTGATTATCACTTGTGCTATTCTCTTCCTTGCTATAATCCTTAGCTTTAAAAGTTACTTTCTTCTCCCTTTTCAGGATGGCCACCAGCAAGGAAAGAAACAAAAAGAGCACTAGCTGCAGAGTCATCTTCAACAGCAGTAAAGCCCTCAACAAAGAGAATCAAGAGGATCATCAAGGTCGATGAAAAAGAGAAAGCCTTTCCAGTAAAGGACACTGCGCGGTTCACTAACTGCTACTGTGAGCAGATGTTCCCCATCCTGGCTGAGCGAAACTATAATAATAAGTACCTTTTCATCCTTCCGACCCACATTGTTGAATTTGTTGAGCCCCACATTGAGCGAAGACAATGGGGATTCCTACAGAGACAGCCACGGCAGGTTAACCTTTCATGGGTAGTTGAATTCTACTCCAATTTTCACATGCCAGCCATGCAGTCTGTCTATGTCTGTCAGAAGCAAGTTCCCATAACTGAAGAGGCCATTCAAAAAGCTTTAGATCTCCCCCCTACTCCAGAAGGATTGGACGCATTCCAAGAAGCCTCATTCAAACGCCAGACATACTGGTGCACAAAATTGTGATCATCAACAATGGCGCCAAAGGACTTGGAGCTCTCAAATGTGAATCACCCTTTGTCACAATTCTGCACAACTAACCAGCAAGTGCACTGGGTCGTCCAAGTAATAAACCTTACGTGAGTAAGGGTCGATCCCACGGAGATTGTCGGCTTGAAGCAAGCTATGGTCATCTTGTAAATCTCAGTCAGACAGATTCAAATGGTTATGGAGGATTGATAATTAAAAGATGAATAAAACATAAAATAAGATAAAGATAGAGATACTTATGTAATTCATTGGTAGGAATTTCAGATAAGTGTATGAAGATGCTTTGTTCCTCTTGAACCTCTGCTTTCCTATTGCCTTCTTCCAATTATTCATACTCCCTTCTATGGCAAGCTTTATGTTGGGCATCACCATTGTCAATGGCTACTTTCTGTCCTCTCAGTGAAAATGTTCTAGCACACTGTCACCGCACGGCTAATCATTTGTCAGTTCGCGATCATTTTGGAATAGGATCCATTGATCCTTTTGCGTCTGTCACACGCCCAACAATCGCGAGTTTGAAGCTCGTCACAGTCATCCCTTCCCAGATCCTACTCAGAATACCACAGACAAGGTTTAGACGTTCCAGATCTCAGGAATGGCCACCAATAATTCTAGCCTATACCACGAAGGTTCTAATCTTAGATTAGAAACCCAAGAGATACACATTCAAGCTTGTTTGCATGTAAAACGGAAGTGGTTGTCAGTCACGCGTTCATAGGTGAGAATGGTGATGAGTGTCACATAATCATCACATTTATCATGTTCTTGGGTGCGAATGAATATCTTAGAGAAGAAGTAGGCGTAAATTGAATAGAAAAACAGCAGTACTTTGCATTAATTCATGAAGAACCACAGAGCTCCACACCGTAATCTATCGTGTGTAGAAACTCCACCGTTGAAAATACATAAGAACAAAAGGTCTAGGCATGGCCGAATGGCCAGCCTCCCAAAGAGGGTTCAATCATCAAAACATGATTCCAAGATGATCAAAAGATTTAAAATACAATAGCAAAAAGTCCTATTTATAGAAAACTAGTAGCCTAGGGTTACAGAAATAGGTAATTAATGCAGAAATCTTCTTCCGGGCCCACTTGGTGTGTGCTTGGGCTGAGCATTGAAACTTTCATATGTAGAGACTTTTCTTAGAGTTAAACGCCAGCTTTTGTGCCAGTTTGGGCGTTTAACTCCAGCTTTTGTGCCAGTTCTGGCGTTAAACGCTAGAATTCTTGAGCTGACTTGGAATGCCTGTTTGGGCCATCAAATCTTGGGCAAAATATAGACTATTATATATTACTGGAAAGCCCAGGATGTCTAATTTCCAACGCAATTGAGAGCGCACCAATTGGGCTTCTGTAGCTCCAGAAAATCTACTTCGAGTGCAGGGAGGTCAGAATCCAACAGCATCTGCAGTCCTTTTTCAGCCTCTGAATCAGATTTTGCTCAGGTCCCTCAATTTTAGCCAGAAAATACCTGAAATCACAGAAAAACACACAAACTCATAGTAAAGTCCATAAATATGACTTTTATTTAAAAACTAATAAAAACATAATAAAAACTAACTAAAATATACTAAAAACATACTAAAAACAATGCCAAAAAGCGTATAAATTATCCGCTCATCACATACCAATTTGACTGGGACGCCGTTCTCAGAATTATAGCACAACCTGGCAGCAGATGGATCTATGGATACCATCGATCTCGACCTAAGAGCATATTGGCTTCAGCACTCACCTTGGAGGCTCGAGTATGGGCACAGATTATATCCCATTACGTCTTTTTGAGCACTCACGAGTCCTCCTTCACTGCAGACATGGCTGTTCTACTCTGGTGTATCCTTACAGACCAGCATCTCAATCTACCAAGACACATTCGGCATGCCATGAGACATGTACAGATTGTGGGCAACCTACCTTTCCCCGCCTTGGTTTCAGATCTAGTCTCAGTAGCCAGAGTCTCCTACAGAGCTGGGGACACCAAGGCCATGATTCCACGAGATGATCAGTACGTCCCTAACGGGAAGTATATCAGACCTCCAGCAACCACTACTAGCCGGCCTGCAGAACCGGCCGAAGATATTCCTTCTCCTTCCACATCCCAAGCAACTTCAACAAACCAACTGCTACATCAGATACTTGAGAGGTTGGACCGGCTTGACCGGCAAGGAAAGCGAAGAAAGCGCCGTAACAAGTGCCGATTTACATACCTCAAGGAGCTGTTTGTTGGTAACCACCCACCTGAAGAAGACCCAGAGACCCCGGACTCCACTTCATTTACCAGCACAGGGAGCCATGACGATCCCGATTGTGGAGATGCTGCTACCAGCCCCCCTTTGTTCCTGACTGATGGCACCGAGGACGGTGCAAAGCTTTAAGTGTGGGGAGGTCGGTCAGTACCTGACTTTCGGAGGTAATTTCTCTTTCTTAGCACCAATAAACTATTTATTTTTCTTTTGTTTAGAATATGATAAATTGCATAGTAATAGGTAATTGTATGCATGTTCTAATTGGTTGAAAAATAATAAGTTTCTTTTTAAGACCCTATTTTTGAAAAAATTTTCACTAATTTAAATCTGAACCTTTTTGTGTTAAACCTGTTTGAAGACTGTAAATTGGAACATAGTTTAAAGCTACACACAACCCAGTGAGACTTGAGCTTAATTACATGGTTACACTATTTAACCATAAAAAAAATTATTCTTGTGTGTTTTCTTCTCTATGATTGTAATCTATATTTTGTTCCATCCTATATGTCCAATGTTTAATGTGTTATATGCATGCATATGATTGAGGCCATTATTTTATTAACTCACTTATCCCAAATAACCTACCCTTTCATTCACCTTTGTTAGCCACTTTGAGCCTTTCTATCCCAATTATTCTATATTTTACCACATCACTAGCCTTAAGCAAAAAAATAAGTAATTACCCTAATTAGAATCTTTGGTTAGCTTAAGATAGAGATTGTGTGTCAATTAAGTGTGGGAAAACTGTGGGAACATGGGTTAACAAGGGAATGTATTATGTTTTTACAATTAATAAAATATAGAGAATTTGGGTACCTACTCATGTGAGACCAAAAAAAAATTATAAATCCATGTGCATTGATAATATTATGTTATCTTTTACTTTAAAAAAAAAAGAAAAAATAATAATAATAATAATATCCTTTAAGTAATTAAATAAATAAAGGGACAAAATTACCTCAATAATGAGTTTAGTAAAAAGATCAATGCACATAGGATAAAATTAAAAATGATTTGATGCATGAGTATGTAATACAAAAGTGGGAAAATTGGGTAGCTAGGCATGAATTTAACAGTATAAAGAGTATATGTATAGGTAAGAGCTTAGGTTAATCAAGGATTCAATTTATAGCTCACTTAGCCATATATATATATACCCTCACCTTTACCTTAGCCCATTACAACCTTAGAAAGACCTCATGATGTTTGCATTGGTACATTAAATACTTGTTGATTGGTTAGGTGAAGAACAAAGTTTAGAAAGCATGACTAGAGAAGAGTAGAGTGATTACCCTATACACTTGAGTGATTAGAGTGCACATAAACTATCAGTGAGGGTTCAATACTTGATTCTATGTTCCCTGTTTTCATGAACTGTCTTCTTACAAGTTTACTTGTTTTTACTGTATAGTTTGAATTAGTGGAATTCGAGTTATTTTTGTCTTGAAGAACTTATTTACTTTTAACCAAGTAGGCAAAATCATTTTAGCATATAGTCGCATTCATATACATAGGTTGCATTGCATTGCATGAGTCTTACTTTTCCCTACTCATTTATTTTATCTCCTTGAGCTAAGCATGAGGACATGCTAATGTTTAAGTATGGGGACGTTGATAAACTACTATTTTATGATTTATCTTGTGTTTAATTGAGTGGTTTCATCAAGTTTTCACTCACTTATTCATATGATTTGCATGATTTTACAATCCCTTCCTAGATTTATTCTATGGTTGAAAACTTGCTTCCTAGAGATCTTAATGTGTATATTTTAATTCTTCTTTATACCATTCGATGCCGTAATCCGTGTGTTAAGTGTTTCAAGCTTTATAGGGCAGGAATGGCTTAGAGAATGGAGAGGAAGCTTGCAAAAATGGAAGGAACACAAGAAACTAAGGAGATGACTAGCGAGCATCGACGCGCACGCATGGCTATCGCGTGCGCGCAATATGAAGAAAATTGCAGCGATGCGTGCGCGTGCCTGACGTGTTCGCATGGATTAGAGTCTACACAAAAGACGCGCACACGTGGACGACGCGTACGCGTGACAAGGAAATTCGCCAAATGACGCGCACGCGTGACCGACGCGTACGCATGACAAGCGCGATCTGCAGAAATAACAGAAAATGCTGGGGGCGATTTCGGGCCAAGTTCTGACCCAGTTTTCAGCCCAGAAACACAGACTAAAGCCAGGGAGCATGCAGAGACTCAACATACATTCTCATTAGGATAGTTTTTAGATTTTTAGATCTAAATCTAGAGAGAACTACTCTTCCTCTAGGTTTTGTTCACATTCATAGTTTATTAGTTTTATGCTTTTGCTTTTGGATATTGAAGAGTCATCACCTCCGTTGAAGATACTATTCTAAGTTTGTTTTCTTACTCTTTTGTTTATTTATTTATTCCATATTCTTAATTCTTGTTTAGAGTGGTAATTGGATTATTTTCATGGATTGTTAATGCAAAGGATTATTTTTACTTTTAATCAATTTTGAATCTCTATTTTATTTAAATTATTATGTCACTTTTCTATTCCAAACTCCCAATAACGAAGATGGTATCCATGTCAATAGAGTAGATTCCCTACTTGACATGGGGGTTGATTAAAAGGAGACACTTGAGTTGGAATGCTCAAGTAATTAGTTAAATTGGAAGTTGTTGGCTAGTTCTGTATTTACTAATGCTAGACCTTCCCAAGGGAGAGGACTAGGATTTGCGAATAAGAGTTAGCTCAATCACTTGACTTTTCTTTATTTGGTAAGGGTTAACTAAGTGAAAATAATAACCTCTTTATACTACACTTGAGAGAATTCCAACAAGGACAAAACTTCCAATTAATCATACCCCCAGTCAAGGCTTTTTATTCTGAATAATATAAATTCCTTTTAATTTTCATTGCACTTAATTACAATTGTTTATTTTCTGTTATTCAACTCTCAAAATTCTCGGAAACTCCTGATTAATAAATTAGCACCCTTTCTAACAACTCGTTGGGAGACGACCTGGGACTCATACTCCTAGTATTTTTATTCTAAACTTTTGTGACAACCTTTCTAAATTGATGCGGCGGATTTTTGCTGGTTAAGAGCTATACTCGCAACGCTGTTCTTATATCACAATCTCTTAATTGGTCTAATTTTTGCCACGCACCAATCATTGCAAATGATATTCAAAAGGTTGCAGAGAAAAATTCTGCTGAAGCTTGGCTCTATTATCCAAGCACCATTATGCGGTTATGCATGAAGGCCAGAGTGCCATTGCAGGATGCAAAGCCAACATGGCTGCATCCCAGCATGCTTATAACCCTTGAAAGGATGATGAATGTCACAGAGGCACAACAAAGTCGAATACCACAAAGGAGGCGAAGGAGAGAGGAACCACGGGAGGAAGAAGAACAAGAAGAAGAGCAACAATTCCAATCACAAACCAACATGGACATGTGCCGGATTCAAGAAACAATTGAAAGGCTATCCGAATAGTACATGAAAGTTCAAGAGAAACAAGAAAAAGTTCATTCACAATACATGCGAGCTCAAGAGAGACAAGAGGAGCTTCAGTTGAGAATAATGAGTCAGCAGAGAGATTTTGAGTCAAGATCTCTAGTTATGCAAAGAGAACAAACTTCACAATTTCAAGAATCTTTCAACCATCTGGCCCAACTTCAAGTTGATAATATGAGAGCTTTCAAGGAATTCACGACTCTTCAGGATGCAAGATATGAAGTTCAAGCCGATTACAACATAAATTCTCAGATCAAGCTCAACTACATTGCGGAACATCTACATAGTCTGAACCCACCATTTCCAATTTATGATCAATACTTCAAGGAAAGAAATGACATAGAAGTAGACAAAGCAATACGCCTTGAAGACAGAGTGGAAGAGACAATGAAGAAAGCTGGATTCTGGACAAAGTTAAAGGGAAAAAGCAAGGGAGAAACTAGTAAGCGAGCAAGCGAGAAGAAGAAGAAAGACAAATAAGATAAAAAATGAAAGGTGGACTTGCTCCTTGGTTATTCTATTCAATAAAGAAAGAACATGTCTATTTTAGTTTATAGTAACTTTTAGTTTTAGTCGTTTTGCATTCTGTGGTGTTTAACTTTGCAATAAGTGTGCTAGTCTAGATGTGTGTGTTTTCACTTTCACCAGTTTAAATGCTTGTTTTGTCCCCTGAGTCTTTTTAATTTGAATAAAAAAAATATTTGAACAGAAGTGGAATAGTTCCTGTTTGGCAAGGAACTGAAATAACAGTAAGGGGTGGTATATATGTCTGATTGTGTAGTAGCTCACTTATAATAAATAAAAGGATAGATTGTTCCCCTTTTAGTGAAAACTAGGATGCTGTCTATGAATCTTAGCAAACAAAAGTCCTTGGATGAAAGAAAAACAAATAGAAAGAAAGAAAAAGAAAAGCCAAAAGAGGCAACAAAAATAGAAAGAAAGAAAAAGAAAAGCCAAAAGTGGCAACAAAAACAGAGAAAAGCAAAGAATAAGTGGTGCACGAAATTGTGATCATCAATGGCGCCAAAAACTTGGTACGCACAATTGTAATCTCAACTCTTTATCACAACTCCGTACAACTAACCAGCAAGTGTACTAGGTCGTCCAAGTAATAAACCTTACGTGAGTAAGGGTCGATCCCATGGAGATTGTCGGCTTGAAGAAAGCTATGGTCATCTTGTAAATCTCAGTCAGGCGAATTTAAATGGTTATGGAGGATTGATAATTAAAAGATGAATAAAACATAAAATAGGATATAGATACTTATGTAATTCATTGGTGAGAATTTCAGATAAGCGTATGAAGATGCTTTGTTCCTCCTAAACTTCTGCTTTCCTATTACCTTCATCCAATCATTCATACTTCTTTCCATGGCAAGCTTTATGTTGGGCATCACCATTGTCAATGGCTACTTCCCATCCTCTCAGTGAAAATGGTCCAAATGCGCTGTCACCGCACGGCTAATCATCTGTCGGTTCTCGATCATGTTGGAATAGGATCCATTGATCCTTTTGCGTCTGTCACTACGCCTAACACTCGCGAGTTTGAAGTTCGTCACAGTCATCCCTTCCCAGATCCTACTCGGAATACCACAGACAAGGTTTAGACTTTCTGGATCTCAGGAATGGCCGCCAATAATTCTAGCCTATACCACGAAGGTTTTAATCTTAGATTAGAAACCCAAGAGATACACATTCAAGCTTGTTTGCATGTAGAATGGCAGTGGTTGTCAGGCACGCGTTCATAGGTGAGAATGATGATGAGTGTCACAGATCATCACATTCATCAAGTTGAAGAACGAGTGTATATCTTAGAGAAGAAGTAGGCGTGAATTGAATAGAAAAACAGTAGTACTTTGCATTAATTCATGATGAACAACAGAGCTCCAGACCTTAATCTATGGTGTGTAGAAGCTCCACCATTGAAAATATATAAGAACAAAAGGGTCTAGGCATGGCCAAATGGCCAGCCTCCCAAAGATGAAAAAGTTCTATGAAAGTATTCCCACATCAAAAGTATATGTAAAAGTCTAGCAAAATGTCCTATTTATAGAAAACTAGTAGCCTAGGGTTTACAGAAATAGGTAATTAATGCAGAAATCTTCTTCCGGGACCACTTGGTATGTGCTTGGGCTGAGCGTTGAAGCTTTCACGTGTATATACTTTTCTTGGAGTTAAACGCTAGCTTTTGTGCCAGTTTGGGCGTTTAACTCCAGCTTTCATGCCAGTTCTGGCGTTTTGACGCCAGAATTTTTATGCTGACTTGGAACGCCAGTTTGGGCCATCAAATCTCAGGCAAAGTATGGACTATTATATATTGCTGGAAATTCCAGGATGTCTAATTTCCAACGCAATTGAGAGCGCGCCAATTGGGCTTTTGTAGCTCCAGAAAATCCACTTCGAGTGCAGGGAGGTCAGAATCCAACAGCATCTGCAGTCATTTTTCAGCCTCTGAATCAGATTTTTGCTCAGGTCCCTCAATTTCAGCCAGAAAATACCTGAAATCACATAAAAACACAAAAACTCATAGTAAAGTCCAGAAATGTGATTTTTTTTTTAAAAACTAATAAAAATATAATAGAAACTAACTAAAATATACTAAAAACATACTAAAAACAATGCCAAAAAGCGTATAAATTATCCGTTCATCACAACACCAAACTTAAATTGTTGCTTGTCCCTAAGCAAATAAAAATCAAATAGGATAAAAAGAAGAGAATATACAATGAATTCCAAAAACATCTATGAAGATCAGTCTTAATTAGATGAACGGGGCTATTAGCTTTTTGCTTCTGAACAGTTTTGGCATCTCACTTTATCCCTTGAAGTTCAGAATGATTGGCATCTATAGGAACTCAGAATTTAGATAGTGTTATTGATTCTCCTAGTTCAGTATGTTGATTCTTGAACACAGTTACTTTATGAGTCTTGGCCATGACCCTAAGCATTTTGTTTTCCAGTATTACCACCGGATACATAAATGCCACAGATACATAACTGGGTGAACCTTTTTAGATTGTGACTCAGCTTTTCTAGAGTCCCCAATTAGAGGTGTCCAGACCTCTTAAGCACACTCTTTTTTCTTTGGACCACGACTTTATCCGCTCAGTCTCAAGTTTTCACTTGACACCTTCACGCCACAAGCACATAGTTAGGGACAGCTTGGTTTAGCCGCTTAGGCCAAGATTTTATTCCTATGGGCCCTCCTATCCACTGATGCTCAAAGCCTTGGATCCTTTTTTATTTTACCCTTGCCTTTTGGTTTAAAAGGCTATTGGCTTTTTCTGCTTGCTTTTTCTTTCTCTTTTTTCTTTTTTTCTCTTTTTTTTTCGCATATATTTTTTCTGCAAGCCTTTCACTGCTTTTTCTTACTTCAAGAATCATTTTTATGATTTTTCAGATTATCAATAACATTTCTCCTTTTCCATTATTCTTTCAAGAGCCAACAATTTTAACATTCATAAATAAAAAATTCAAAAATATGCACTGTTCAAGCATTCATTCAGAAAAACATAAAGTATTGCCACCACATCAAAATAATTAATTTGTTTTAAAATTTGAAATTCATGTACTTCTTTTTCTTTTTGCAATTAAAACACTTTTTATTTAAGAAAGATGATGGATTCATAGGACATTCATAGCTTTAAGGCATAGACACTAAGACACTAATGATCATGTAATAAAACACAAGCATAAAAATTCGAAAAACAGAAAATAAAGAACAAGGAAATTAAAGAACGGGTCTACCTTAGTGATGGCGGCTTGTTCTTCCTCTTAAAGATCTTATGGAGTGCTTGAGCTCCTCAATGTCTATTCTTTGCCTTTGTTGCTCCTCCCTCATGACTCTTTGGTCTTCTCTAATTTCATAGAGGAGGATGGAATGCTCTTGGTTCTCCACCCTTAGTTGTCCCATATTGGAACTTAATTCTCCTAGGGAGGTATTAATTTGCTCCTAATAGTTTTGTGGAGGAAAATGCATCCCTTGAGGCATCTCAAGGATTTCATGATGAGGAATTTCCTCATGCTCTTGTCCATGAGTGGGATCTCTTGTTTGCTCCATCCTTTTCTTAGTGATGGGCTTGTCCTCATCAATGAGGATGTCTTCCTCTATGTCAATTTCAGCCGAATTGCAGAGGTGACAAATGAGATGAGGGAAGGCTAACCTTGCCAAAGTAGAGGACTTGTCCGCCACTTTGTAGAGTTCTAGAGATATAACCTCATGAACTTCTACTTCCTCTCCAATCATGATGCTAAGGATCATGATGGCCCGATCTATAGTAACTTCAGACCGGTTGCTAGTGGGAATGATTGAGCATTGGATGAACTCCAACCATCCCCTAGCCACAGGCTTGAGGTCATGCCTTCTTAGTTGAACCGGCTTCCCTCTTGAATCTCTCTTCCATTGAGCGCCCTCTTCACAAATGTCTATGAGGACTTGGTCCAACCTTTGATCAAAGTTGACCCTTCTAGTATAAGGGTGTGCATCTCCTTGCATCATGGGCAAGTTGAATGCCAACCTTACATTTTCCGGACTAAAATCTAAGTATTTCCCCCGAACCATTGTAAGCCAATTCTTAGGGTCCAGGTTCACACTTTGATCATGGTTCTTGGTGATCCATGCATTGGCATAGAGCTCTTGAACCATTAAGATCCCGACTTGTTGAATGGGGTTGGTGAGAATTTTCCAACCTCTTCTTCGAATCTCATGTCAGATCTCTGGATATTCACCATTTTTGAGCTTGAAAGGGACCTCGGGGATCACCTTCTTCTTAGCCACAACTTCATAGAAGTGGTCTTGATGCACCCTTGAGATGAATCTCTCCATCTCCCATGACTCGGAGGTGGAAGCTTTTGCCTTCCCTTTCCTCTTTCTAGAGGTTTCTCCTGCCTTTGGTGCCATAAATGGTTATGGAAAAATAAAAAGCAATGCTTTTGCCACACCAAACTAAGAAGGTTTGCTCGTCCTCGAGCAAAAGAAGAAAGAAAAGAGTAGAAGAAGAAAATGGAGGAGATTGAGGGGATTTTGTGGTTCGGTCAAGGGGGAGGAGTAGTGGGTATGATGTGTGAAAATGAAGGAGTGAAGATGGGTTTATATAGGAGTGGAGAGAGGGGTAAGGTTTGGCCATATATGGGTGGGTTTGGGAGAGAAAGTGGTTTAAATTTGAATGGTGAGGTAGGTGGGGTTTTATGATGGATGGATGTGGATTGGTGAAGAGATTGTGGAGAAGAGGGTATGATTTGATAGGTGAGGGATTTTTGGGGAAGAGGTATTGAGGTGATTGGTGAAGGGTATTTGGGGAAGGGTGTAATGGGAAGGTGTGAAGAAGAGAGAGAGAGAGAGATGAGGTAGGTGGGGATCCTGTGGGGTCCACAGATCCTGAGGTGTCAAGGATTTCTCATCCCTGCACCATATTGACGTGTAAACGACCCTTCCTGTGCCAATTTTGGCGTTAAACGCCAGGTTGCTGTCCATTTCTGGCGTTTAACGCCAGCTTTTCTCCTTTTTCTGGCGTTTAACACAAGCTCTGTGCCCATTTATGGCGTTAAACGCCAGCTCTGTGCCCCTTTCTGGCGTTAAACGCACAGAATGGTGCCAGACTGGGCGTTTAGCGCCCATTCTGCTACCCTTACTGGTGTTTAAACACCAGTAAGCTTCTCCTCCAAGGTGTGCTATTTTTAATACTGTTTTTCATTCTGTTTTTGCTTTTTCAGTTATTTTTGTGACTTCACATGATCATCAACCTACAGAAAATATAAAATAACAATAGAAAATAGAAATTTAGCATAGATAAAAATTGGGTTGCCTCCCAACAAGCGCGTCTTTAATGTCAATAGCTTGACAGTGGGCTCTCCTGGAGCCTTACAAATACTCAGAGCATGATGATGGCCTCCCAACACTAAACTTAGAGTTTGAATGTGGGGGCTCTATTTGACTCTGCATTAAGAGAAGCTTTTCATGCTTCATCTCCATGACTACAGAGGGATATCATTGAGCCTTAAACACAAGGGAGTCCTCATTCACTTGAAGGACCAATTCTCCTCTGTCAACATCAATCACAGCTTTTGCTATGGCTAGAAAGGGTCTTCCAAGGATGATGGATTCATCCATACACTTTCCTGTGTCTAGGATTATGAAATCAGCAGGGATGTAGTGGTCTTCAACCTTTACCAAGACATCCTCTACAAGTCCATAAGCCTGTTTCCTTGAATTGTCTACCATCTCTAGTGAGATTCTTGCAGCTTGTACCTCAAGGATCCCTAGCTTCTCCATTACAGAGAGAGGCATGAGGTTTATGCTTGACCCTAGGTCACACAGAGCCTTCTCAAAGGTCATGGTGCCTATGGTACAATGTATTGAGAACTTTCCAGAATCCTGTCTCTTTTGAGGTAATCTCTGCCTAGTCAAGTCATCCAGTTCTTTGGTGAGCAAGGGGATTCATCCTCCCAAGTCTCATTACCAAATAACTTGGCATTTAACTTCATAATTGCTCCAAGGTACTTAGCAACTTGCTCTTCAGTAACATCTTCATCCTCTTCAGAGGAAGAATACTCATCAGAGCTCATGAATGGCAGAAGTAAATTCAATGGAACCTCTATGGTCTCTGTATGAGCCTCAGATTCCCATGGTTCCTCATTAGGGAACTCCTTGGAGGCCAGTGGACGTCCATTGAGGTCTTCCTTAGTGGAAATCACTGCCTCTTCCTCCTCTCCAAGTTCGGGCGAGTGGGTAATGTTGATGGCCTTGCACTTTCTTTTTGGATTCTCTTCTGTATTACTTGGGAGAGTACTAGGAGGGAGTTTAGTAATTTTCTTACTCAGCTGACCCACTTGTGCCTCTAAATTTCTAATGGAGGACCTTGTTTTAGTCATGAAACTTTGAGTAGTTTTAATTAGATCAGAGACTATGGTTGCTAAGTCAGATTGGCTCTGCTTAGAATTCTCTGTCTGTTGCTGAGAAGATGATGGAAAAGGCTTGCTATTGCTAAACCTATTTCTTCCACCATTACTTTTGTTGAAGCCTTGTTGAGGCCTCTGTTGGTCCTTCCATGAGAGATTTGGATGATTTCTCCATGAAGGATTATAGGTGTTTCCATAGGGTTCTCCCATATAATTCACCTTTTCCATTGCTGGATTCTCAGGATCATAAGCTTCTTCTTCAGATGAAGCTTCTTTGGTACTGCCTGTTGCTGCTTGTATTCCAGACAGACTCTGAGAAATCATATTGACTTGCTGAGTCAATATTTTATTCTGAGCCAATATGGCATTCAGAGTATCAATCTCAAGAACTCCTTTCTTCTGATTTGTCCCATTATTCACTGGATTCCTTTCAGAAGTGTACATGAATTGGTTATTTGCAACCATTTCAATGAGTTCCTGAGCTTCTGCAGGTGTCTTCTTCAGATGAAGAGATCCTTCAGCAGAGCTGTCTAATGACATCTTGGACAGTTCAGACAGACCATCATAGAAGATACCTATGATGCTCCATCCTGAAAGCATGTCAGAAGGACACCTTCTGATCAATTGCTTGTATCTTTCCCAAGCTTCATAGAGGGATTCACCTTCCTTCTATCTGAAGGTTTGGACTTCCACTCTAAGCTTACTCAATTTTTGAGGTGGAAAGAACTTTGCCAAGAAGGCATTGACTAGCTTTTCCCAAGAGTTCAGGCTTTCCTTAGGTTGTGAATCCAACCATATTCTAGCTCTGTCTCTTACATCAAAAGGGAAGAGCATAAGTCTGTAGACCTCAGGATCAACCCCATTGGCCTTGACAGTGTCACAGATTTGCAAGAATTCAGCTAAGAACTGATGAGGATCTTCCAATGGAAGTCCATGAAACTTGCAATTCTGTTGCATTAGAGAAACTAATTGAGGCTTCAGCTCAAAGTTGTTTGCTCCAATGGCAGGGATAGAGATGCTTCTCCCATAGAAGTCAGGAGTAGGTGCAGTAAAGTCACCAAGCACCTTCCTTACATTGTTAGCATTATTGTTATTTTCGGCTGCCATGGCTTCTTCTTGTTTGAAAATTTCTGTTAGGTCCTCTACAGAGAGTTGTACTTTAGCTTCTCTTAGCTTTCTCTTCAATGTCTTTTCAGGTTCAGGATCAGCCTCAACAAGAATGCCTTTGTCCTTGCTCCTACTCATATAAAAGAGAAGAGAACAAGAAAGTATGGAATTCTCTATGTTACAGTATAGAGATTCCTTGAGATGTCAGAGGAAAAAAATAATAGAAGGAGGAGGTAGAGAGTGGAGAATTTGAACTTATAGAGAGAGAGTCCGAATTGCTGATAGTAGAGGAGTGTTAGTCCTTAAATAGAAAGATGTGAGAAGAGGAGAAGAATTTTTGAAAATAAATTAAAAAGATTTTGAAATAATTAAAAGAAATTTGAAAAATTGATTGATGATTTTCAAAAATTAGAATTGAGAAAGTAGTTAAGTGATTTTTTGAAAAAGATTTTGAAATTAGAAATCAAAAAGATATGATTGAAAATTATTTTGAAAAAGCTGTGATTGAGAAGATATGATTGAGAAGATGTGATTGAGAATCAAATTTAAAAAAAGAAAGTTTTAAAATTAAAGTTGATTACTTGACTAACAAGAAATTTAAAAGATATGATTCTAGAATTTAAAATGTGATCCTTTCATAATAGGCAAGTAACAACTTGAAAATTTTGAATTAGATCATTAATTGTAGCAAGGATCTTTGAAAAAGAAATAAAATGGAAAGAGATTGATTTTGAAAAGATATGATTGAAAAGATATGATTTGAAAAAGATTTGATTTTGAAAAATTATGAAAATTTGCAAAAGATTTGAATTAAAAACAAAATCTTACCTCTTGTGCCATCCTGGCGTTAAACGCCCAGAATGGTATCCATTCTGGCGTTTAACGCCCAAAATACTACCCTTTTGGGCATTTAACGTCCAGCCAGGTACCCTGGCTGGTGTTTAAACGCCAGTTTTCCTTCTTCAATGGGCGTTTTGAACGCCCAGCTTTTTCTGTGTAATTCCTCTGCTGCATGTTCTGAATCTTCAATTCTCTGTATTATTGACTTGAGAAGACATAATTTTGAAAATTTTTTGAATTTTTTTTAATGATGAGAAATAATCAAAATGCAACTAATCATGGAAAACTAAGATTAAATCAACAATGCATGCAATTGACACCAAACTTAAAATTAGACACTAGACTCAAACAAGAAGCATAAAATATTTTTTATTTTTATGATTTTATAAATTTTTTGTAATTTTTTGAAAATTATTTGGAAAAGAAAATAAAGATTTCAAAATTCTTTAATAAGAATTCCAGGAATCATGCAATGTTAGTCTAAAGCTCCGGTCCAGGAATTAGACATGGCTTACTAGCCAGCTAAGCTTTCAGTGAAAGCTTCGGTCCAAAACACTAGACATGGCCAATGGCCAGCCAAGCTTTAGCAGATCATTACTTTCAATAGCAAAGTTGATGGAAATCAATAAGCTCTTGTGATGATAAGTTGAAACCTCGGTCCAAAAGTTTAGACATGGTTTCACAACCAGCCAGACTTCAACAAATCATCATGAAACTCTAGAATTCATTCTTAAAAACTCTGAAGAACAGAATAAAATTTTTTTTGTATTTTTGAAAATTTTTTTGAAAATAAAAAGTAAAAAGCTTAAACATAAAATAACATTACCTAATCTAAGCAACAAGATGAACCGTCAGTTGTCCAAACTCGAACAATCCCTGGCAACGGCGCCAAAAACTTGGTGCACGAAATTGTGATCATCAATGGTGCCAAAAACTTGGTACGCACAATTGTAATCTCAACTCTTTATCACAACTCCGCACAACTAACCAGCAAGTGTACTGGGTCGTCCAAGTAATAAACCTTACGTGAGTAAGGGTCGATCCCACGGAGATTGTCGGCTTGAGGCAAGCTATGGTCATCTTGTAAATCTCAGTTAGGTGGATTCAAATGGTTATGGAGGATTGATAATTAAAAGATGAATAAAACATAAAATAGGATAGAGATACTTACGTAATTCATTGGTGAGAATTTCAGATAAGCATATGAAGATGCTTTGTTCCTCCTAAACTTCTGCTTTCCTATTGCCTTCATCCAATCATTCATACTTCTTTCCATGGCAAGCTTTATGTTGGGCATCACTGTTGTCAATGGCTACTTCTTGTCCTCTCAGTGAAAATGGTCCAAATGCGCTGTCACCGCACGGCTAATCATTTGTCGGTTCTCGATCATGTTGGAATAGGATCCATTGATCCTTTTGCGTCTGTCACTATGCCCAACACTCGCGAGTTTGAAACTCATCACAGTCATCCCTTTCCAGATCCTACTCGGAATACCACAGACAAGGTTTAGGCTTTTCAGATCTCAGGAATGGCCGCCAATAATTCTAGCCTATACCACGAAGGTTTTAATCTTAGATTAGAAACCCAAGAGATACACATTCAAGCTTGTTTGCATGTAGAACGGCAGTGGTTGTCAGGCACGCGTTCATAGGTGAGAATGATGATGAGTGTCACGGATCATCAAATTCATCAAGTTGAAGAACGAGTGTATATCTTAGAGAAGAAGTAGGTGTGAATTGAATAGAAAAACAGTAGTACTTTGCATTAATTCATGATGAACAACAGAGCTCCACACCTTAATCTATGGTGTGTAGAAACTCCACCGTTGAAAATACATAAGAACAAAAGGGTCTAGGCATGGCCGAATGGCCAGCCTCCCAAAGATGAAAAAGGTCTATGAAAGTATTCCCAGATCAAAAGTATATGTAAAAGTCTAGAAAAAGGTCCTATTTATAGAAAACTAGTAGCCTAGGGTTTACAGAAATAGGTAATTAATGCAGAAATCTTCTTCCGGGCCCACTTGGTGTGTGCTTGGGCTGAGCGTTGAAGCTTTCACGTGTAGAGACTTTTCTTGGAGTTAAACGCTAGCTTTTGTGCCAGTTTGGGCGTTTAACTCAAGCTTTCATGCCAGTTCTGGCGTTTTGATGCCAAAATTTTTTTGCTGAATTGGAACGCCAGTTTGGGCCTTCAAATCTAAGACAAAGTATAGTCTATTACATATTGCTGGAAAGCCCAAAATGTCTAATTTTCAACGTGATTGAGAGCGTGCCAATTGGGCTTCTGTAGCTCCAGAAAATCCACTTCGAGTGCAGGGAGGTCAGAATCCAATAACATCTGCAGTCCTTTTTCAGCCTCTGAATCAAATTTTTGCTCAGGTCCCTTAATTTCAGCCAAAAAATACCTTAAATCACAGAAAAACACACAAACTCATAGTAAAGTCCAGAAATGTGATTTTTATTTAAAAACTAATAAAAATATAATAGAAACTAACTAAAATATACTAAAAACATACTAAAAACAATGCCAAAAAGCGTATAAATTATCCGCTCATCAATAAGGCTAGACACCAATAGCTTGGACCTTAGGACATATGCCTGTGGTGTCTTTGTACTAGGATCTACTTGGATGATTAGGTTCTATGGAGTGCTTTAATACTTGGTAACTTGGGTTAACTAACTCGGGATTATGAACCAAAAGTCTACTATCAAGAGCAACCTAGTTACAAGGCATTTAGTAACCCAAAGAGGTGCTGGGCACCAATGTCGTAAGAAGAATTGTGAGCCAAGTGTCTGTAGTGAAAATGTGTTGAGTACAAATAAGCTAAGAAGCTGCTACAACACATGACATTCAGCTGCTAGAATCAAAGAATAAGTTTACAGAAAAAGAAAATAAAGAAAAGAAATTACCAAGGATGAGTGAATAATAAGAGGTCACAGCAGTATGTTAGTTGATGCTTGAAGGAGACATTCTATTCCTATGGATCAATAAAAAGTGAGCTGCAACATTTTCTGCATAAAACCCCATGAACTACTAATAATGACTTGCTGATATGAACATCACTTTTTGTTTCATTCTTTCTTCTCAATAATTTAGTGCTTGCTTAGGGACAAGCAAGATTTAAGTTTAGTGTTGTAATGTCAGGGCATCTTAGGCTAGTTTCACTAGCCTTTTGCTTTGTTTTTAATAGGTTTTATGCACTTTCTTGAGATATAAGTAAGAAATTGGGTTAGAAATTTATGTATGCCTAGATTCATCTAACCATAGTTAATTTGATGCAATTTCATGAGAATTATGCTATAATTACTTGTGTGCTAAGAATGATGAGAATTCTCATGACTTTATCAAAGCTTTGATGCATGTATTGGTTGATGAGAATTCTCATGATTTTATCAAAGCTTTGATGCATGTATTGGACCACCAACATTGCCTCAAACGTTGAGAAGGAAGCAGAGCAAGATTCTGCATAATCTGCTGGTGCCCACATTGGAGGGAACGTTGGCAATCCAACGTTACCCCCAACGTTGTGAATAAATGAGCTTTCTGGAGATTTTGAAAATCTGTAGCGACGTACACGCGTGCTGTATGCGTACGCATGGATTGGAAATTCTGGCAATCCACGCGCACGCGTAGTTGATGCGTACGCGTGGATGGGTAACGTTGGACCCCAAACGCTGCCTCCAACGTTGGTGGCCAACGTGCGCGATTGTGATCTCAAAATTTTGAATTTGAAAATGCACAACGACGCGCACGCTCTATGGCGCATACGCGCAGGCTTGACTTTTGAGAATCCACGTGCACGCATACAGCACGCGTCCGCGTGGATAGGCCAACGTTGGAGGGAACGTTGCCAGTACAACGCTAAGGCCAACGTCTTCTAAATGCTTTTAAAACTGGAAAATGGGATTTTTGCATCCACGCGCACGCGTGCAGCACGCGCATGCGTGGATGCGCATTCTGACCCCAAAGGCGCATACGCGCAAGGCACGCGTATGCGTGGGTAGAAGAACGTTGGCACTCCAACGTTGAGTCAAAAACCAATGACAGCAAGTGTATCTGGTTTTTAAGAAAGGCGTTTGAGTCAATGTTGGCCATCAAACATTGACTCCAACTTGAGCACCAGAACTTTCTCAATTCAAACAGATCTCTTCTCAACAGCAAGAGAAACCAATTGGAGCAACTTCAACCCAATTCCATCAAGGCCAAAATCCCAATTCAGAGATTGAAGATCAATGGAAGAAAGTGTATAAATAGCTTAGAATTTAAGTTAGAGGGACCTTTTTTTACAACTTTTTTTTAGCGAGAACACTCTGCCATTTTTAATGTATCTTTCAATTTTATTTTTTATTTTGAGAGCTATGAACAACTAAACCCCTTTTCATTGGGTTAGGGAGCTCTATTGTAATTCAATGGATCAATAGTAGTTTTCATCTTCTTCTTCTTTCTTTTCTCTTGATTTTTGTTAGAAAACTTTCGATCTTAATTCAATTGGATAGTTGTCTTGACAGAGAAGCTATCCATAATTGGAATTCTTCGGATCCTTGAGAGAGGGATGAAGAATTCATGCTAGAATTGCTTTCTCACATTGGATTAGATTGGGAGTTGGATGGATATTGTGACATTTAATCCTACCAATACTTTGATCTATGAATTTGTATGGTATAATCAGTGACCGAATTTCAACTCTTCCCATGAGCAATTAAATCAAGACATTGGACAATTGTTCATGCTTAGAGAGATTGGTGAGCCAAGACATTGGGATCCAATCATCTAAGATTGCCAAGCAATGTCAATGAATGCATTGATTGAGGAAGAGGTGAAAATGATTTGATCCGGAGAATTCAATATCTCCTAAAATCCAATGAATCCCTACTCTGATCTTACCCAGTCTTTTATATTCAGCTTCTTTAATTTCATGCTTAATCCCCATTCCCATTTAATTTCTTGGAATTTAAGCTTCTGTTATTTAATTTTCCGCAATTTAATTTCTGTCATTTAGTTTCTTGCAATTTAAGTTTCTCGCCAATTTTACTTTCAGCAATCTCAAGTCAATTATGATTTCGCTCAACTAGAACAATTCTCCAATTAACATTGATCAACCAACCAATCCCTGTGGGATTCGAACTCACTCTACAGTGAGTTTTTACTTGACGACAACCCGGTGCACTTGCCGGTAGAAAATTGTTGAGAGACAGTTTTCGAGTGAATCAACAGGAATATCCCATAATTCCTCACTGTCATATCCATCATCTTCATCCCTTAGTCCACCAGCCACTATTTTCTCCTTTCCTTTAGTATAACTGGCACTGAATTCTCCTTCCACTCTCTTAGCTGTAACACTCTCTTTCATCTTTTGAGAATCCTTCATAATTGTGATATCAACATCAAACAAAACCCCATCACCATTTCAATTATCATCACTGTCATTAAATGCTACTTCCATTGCACTATCTTTAGAGCTGAATTTACTCCACTGTTTATCACTATCTGCATCATCACTCTTTGGCTGATAGTCATCATCCTCAGATTCATCATCACCTGAAGAATTTGACCTTTCTGCAGATATACAATCCTCCTCCAACATAGAACATGTCCCCACACTCTTTAAAGTCTTCCAAAACTTTGGGCTTCCCTCACAACTTTGGGCTTCTTACCCACCTTGGCATGTTCAGATGATTGGGCTTTATGCACCACAATTGGACCAGACTCAACAATCTTCACAATGGGTGCACCAACCTCACCACCATCTATCTCTTGAACTTCTTCAATGGTACAGGCTTTTCTAGTAGTAGTACCATCTTTGTGAACAACAAAAAGCTCCACTATGTTGTCCCTCAGTCCAATTTTGGCTATCTCCATTGTATCCTTGTCTATGTGAAGCATCCTCAATCCTTCCTTTGTTTTTTCTTTTGGAGACTTATACCACATCGTAGTGATGTTCTCTGCTAAATAACCCTGTTCGACAACTATCACAATAGCCTCAAAAGATGAAAACCAAAAGGGTAGAGGAGATTCGATAAATGAATACCTGACACGATCTTCTTTAAGAGATGAAGAATTTCAAACTAACTGCTAGGGTGGAACTTGAATATTAGTGAACAATAATGCCACCTCTCTACATTTGAATGGCAACCCTTGAATGATGACAGGTAGGGTTTGTGGGTCTTTTTTCGTTTTTTGCTTCATAAGAAGAAGAAGAAGAAGAGTCGGTGTTAGAGTATGTGTTTTGTCTCAACGCGGGAACGCTTACACGTCTATTAACCCCTACCCTTTCAAACGCCCACGTCTGACACGCCGTTACCAATTTCACTATAACTTAATGGAAGGACTTGATTGAGGATAATCAAAACTATTTTGGATGTAAATAGGACACTTTAAATATTGGGGACTAAAATAGGATTTACCCTAATCGTAGGGGACCAATTTAGTATTTTAACCTTCTGATTAAAATAAGATTAGGATTTGAATTTGAATTAGGAAAATCTAGGTATGATAAGTGAATTACATTCACATAGGAAGGCACCTGGCTTCTGCGACAGACATTTCATCTTTGAATTTTTTCATTCTCCATGAGTCACTAATTCCTTGCCAAAGGGTTAGGGGCTCTGTTTTTGTTTTCTATGAAATATTAATCTAAGTTTCTTTCTATTTTAAAGCTTGCATTGATCCGTTTATGATTGAGTATTTCGTTCTTCATCCTTAAAGGATTAGTAGTGCCGGAAGGTGTGCTAATCCCATTTTGAATTCGTTTACTGACTCGACAAAGCTTATATCCGAATTATGCTTGAAAACTCTTTCACATGGCTTTCTAAATGGACTAGACATAGCGTTTTTAAAGCGTGCAACACAGCACATTATTTTTTATTGTCCTAGTTTTGAATACGTGACATATAATTTGGATTAAAACGATTTTCGAAAATTGTTTCCGCATAAGATTTAATTAGACAGGACTAGCTTGGATACATGACATATAATCTGACCTGAGGATTACTCTTGAATCTTATGAGGAATTGAATCGGTTTTTGCACTTAACCTCTTTGATTAATTGAGGAGAAACCGAGGAGTCAAGGAATTGAAAATCGGTTAATTAAGATTCTTCGCGAACGATCCTTGCTTGCTTGAACAGAGAAAACAAAGTTTAATTATTCTAAAGGCTTAAGCATCCCCAAAACCTTTTACTTCTACCTCATATATATTTTCCTCCAACAATCACACGTGCTGCGTCAAGCAATTCAAAACCCTAGTTTCAAGTTTCCTCAAGCTTTTACTTTTCCAGCAAGTCTTCAAGATTTTAGCACTCAACAACTTCAAATTTTATTGATCTAATTAATATTTTAATTTGATATTTACGTGCTCAATCTATTAATTCTCGTAGGAACAATATCCACACTGTGTCCGTGGTATTACTTAAACAATTCGGTACACTTGCCGGTATCCGTAAACTTCACTTTTCACTCATCAATTCTTCAACACAGATTGCAATGCAATGCAAACACACATAGGGTGTGTGTGGTTGGGGGAATTATAGAATATTCCCCGGAATTTTAAGATGGGAATATGAAATTCCTATGTGTGGTTTAAAGTTGAAAAAAAATATTCCAAGGTAACTTTTATTCCTTGGAATTGAATTACCACTAATTCAATTCCCATCTCCCCCTAGTTATGTTTCATTCCAATGGGAATGGAATGTAAATAATAAAACAAAAAGACTAAATTACCCCCTATTATTTAATACTATGTTTCACCTTCTTCTTCATTTTTCTCTGAAGAACGAAACCTTAGCAGAGCAGTTTTTTCCCCAAATCAGTGAGCTTCACCAACGCCACCGCCATCGGAACCGGCATCGGTACCACCGTTACTCTAAACAGAAGATTCGTCTCCTTCTCTTCTCTGATTCATGTTCGCACTGCTTTTCTCTGTGAATTTTCTTCGAATCTCATATTAAGGTTTGAGTTTTTTCCCAAATCAGTAGAGGCTTCACCAACGCCACCGCCATCGGAGCTACGCCGGTGCCACCGTTACCCTAAATGAAAGACTGGTTTCCTTCTCTTCTTCGAGTTCATGTTTGCATTACTTCTCTCTGCGAATTCTCTTTGAATCTCTCATTAAGGTTTGGGTTCTTTTTATGCTTTCTACATCATATTACACTAATTTCCTGCAATAGACTGCTAATTTAATTAGTTATTTTTTATTTTGCTTGATTTCTTATACGCTCTCTGTGATTATGTTGCATGAAAATAACATGTTTGATGATTTGTCTCAATAAAGAGTTTAAGCTTGTGACATATTTTTACATGCTTAATTTGGCTTAAATCTGACAAAAACATATTTTTACATGATTAATCTTGTCTTAATTTGGCTTTCCGTGCTATGTACTTCATGAGCCATGCTATAATCCACTACTAAGCTTGCATTACTATTGCTCTGCTTCTTTTTCCTATTGTCTTGATGAATTTTACATACTAGTAACAATGTAAAGTTGTTTTGGTGGCAATCTAATTTTCAGCTACTGGATCTGTGGGATCTAGTTTTCCAGTTTTAAAATGTATTTTGGTGTGCATGTTCTGGTATACTTGTATGTTCTGGTGTTATTTGTTACAGTTTCGTATGATAGTGCAAGTTTGTTCAATTATTCGATCTGCATGTTTACAGATTTTGGCATATAACAAGAAGTCCTTTAAGTTTTCCTCCAATGCTTCTTCAATTTATTTCTTCTATTTTACTTGTTTGTTGATATATTTTAGACTGTTTGAAAATTGAATTAGCCAACTTACTTAGTGGAACAAGGATCTGTTGTAATTGTATTTGTTGAGAACCGATATTTCCATACTGCTATTACTAAATTTGATATGTGATCACCGGTTCTTTTCTTTCTTATTAACAGTAATTCGGGAGTGGAATGACTCTTGTATGATTCCTATGTGCAATTAAAGTTTTGATTCAAGTGATTTGAATAAAGTCTTGAATTAGATTAAAGGATGACTAGGTGAACGAGCATTAATGCATTACCATTAATGTGCATCTAAAATTCTCTAAACCACAATGAACTTCGATTTATTTTTTCTTGATTTGATAAATCTGAATGTTAGTTTATATATAAAAAAGTGAATTCAAAAAGGAAAAATGTAAATTTTGGTACTACAATCAATTTCAATGCATTAATCTTTTAGTTGATTGACTTTTGATAAAAAAGAAAATGTAAGGTGATTCTCTTATAGTTATACTCTTCATTGAGTGAAGTCGTGAAAAGGTACAGGAGTAAATAAAGTAACCGACAAGTTTGTTGTACAAATAACAAAATTAAGTACATTCCATTTTGTATTAACTGTATGACCCTATCTTGTCATGTATATATAAATCAGTGTAAGTTTATGTGAAGATTATATCAATAGTATTCATTCCTCTCTCTTTTATTCATTCTTTCCTTCTTACTCTCTCAAAATTATTAGTTCCACTCTTTCAAGTCTCAATCATAGATGCTGCATTATTTTGATTCTTTATTCTTTGCTATAACAAGAAGCCCTTTAAGTTTCCCTCCTCCAAATTGTCTGCGTTCTTTCTTTCTCCATTCTATTTTCCCTCTTTATAATTTTGTGTGCTTGCATGCAATTTTTTTTTTTTTTTGCATAACCTTTTTTTTCATGCTTTCTCTTTTTTCTTGTTAGTCAATGAACTTAAATTGTTCAATTATTAAGCTTTTGTCTGATGTTAGAGTTCGATGAAAAAATGTTGAATAGGGGCATCTTTGATCATCAATACTTCATGGAAAAATCCTTTTGGCGAATGGCATATTAGTTACAAATTTCTTTATGAGCTTTTTACAGAAAAATTGACTTCTCGTTTGAAGGTAGAATCACAATCTTGAAAAATATTGAGTCTTCTTTCTGGTTTCTTACTCTTGGTAAATGGATCTAATTTCACTTTTCTTCTTAATAAATGTTCACTGGCAGAAAGAAAGAAAGAAAAAGTGAAACGAGAAAAACTAGGAAGAAATTGCTAAGGCTGTAAAACAGCTTCAAGATTTTGATCAGGTTAATCTTCTTACACATGCTAGAATACATGCTAGAATGGTAGAATCTAAATTACATTTGATCTACTCATAGCATTGGATTTAGTAAGTATTACAAGAATGCAGTTCATAAGTTGTGTGAAGATTTTCTTCTTTCATTTTATTAGCTTAATATATTTTTTCTTGAATTCCAATAATTTGGATTTTGGAAAATATAAAGTAGTAATTCTTACCTTTATTCTTTCCACATTTTAGCCGCTATAGTTGATGAGTTTGGAAAACTCTATTTCTAAATTAGTGATGATTAAACATTATTAATGTGATTAATTATAATTTTCATATATTGATTTAAATATTTTTGCAATGTAGAATTTTAGTGTTGGGCCGAAAAATATTAGCCAGCCCAATTCATATACTCAGCCTTGGAATTGAATTTATATGGCTAAAATAATGGTTGTGTTAGTTGGGCCAGAATTGATGAATTAAGCCCAATTGATCTTATCATTAGCTTTGATATAAATAATCAAAGAAGTGTGGCTGAAATATTTTGAATGGGCCAGATTCAATTCACACTATCACTAGCCCAACTCAAAATATTGGTTGGATACTCCAATGCTTGATCCGAAAATATTTCATCAGGAAAGCAAATATTGATATTTGCCTATGCCTTCCAACGGATCTCAACACAACCATGTGATGGATTTTAAATTCATTCAATTATCATTTATTGCATGGGAACTATGAGAGAGAAATTGACAAATTGATTTGATGGTGATTAGCAAAGCTACACGCTACTCCACCTAAGGGAAGTAAAAGCAACTCACATTAATTAATTTACTCAAACTCACTTGATTGCTTTTCTTCATATCTCTTTCTCTCTCATCTCTTTCCTTCTCTTCGGTCCTTACACAGCAAACCATGGAGACTTTGAGCTATCAAAAAGAAGGGAAGGCAAGCTACAAGACCATCTCAATGATGGCAAGAAAACATAAAAAATGTAGTGGCTAAGATCTGCAACCATGAATGGTAAAATATGGTGATGAGATCTCAGCCTCTCCATACCAAAAATGGTTAAGGAGATTCGGCCAGTAGGAAAGAAGATCTTGGAGGAGATGGCTTGTCACCACTTTTGAGTTCACTCATCACAGAAGGTAGCTAGGGTGGCTGCGTGAGGAAGGAAGCAAAAGTGGAGCAAAAGAAGTCATCATCATCATGAAGCATCAAGGGCCAGAAATCCATCTTGGAGAGCAAGCCAAGGATGGAGAGCTCGGATTGATGAAGAGTGATGACCAAGAAAGGACTAGAGGTAATTGCATGTTGGTTATTGCATGGATTATATCTTCTCTCTCTCTGGCCAAACCGGTTTTGTTCTTGGAGAAGAAGAAGTTGGCTTGGTTTTTGGCTTCAAAAGTGGAAGCTTCCCTCTTCTATAAAAAGAGAGAACAGCCACTGTTTGAAGCAAGGAGAAAGTGTGAGAGTGCAAGGCATAGAGTTCTCAGAGCTACCTGAGCTAACAGATTTCTCTTCTCCTTCATTGTATTCTGTTTTGTAATTTTCTGTTTAATTTTGTCATGTCTTGAGTCTCATGGAAAAAGGCAAACAGTGAGGTTTGTATGAAAAAGCCATAGAGCGGAAAAAGGCAGAGAGTGCAAAATTAAAAGAAAAAGCCATAGATGTCCTTGGAGTTCCTTTGTTCATCTATGTTGTGTTTCATGATTCTGTGGGAATCCCCTTGTAATTTGGGTTAGCACTTTACAGATTGTAATCAGGAAGATTATAGTGAAATTCCATCATATTTGTGATGGAGACTGGATGTAGGCTGAACTGCACTTAGCAGCTGAACCAGGATATATCTGGGTGTAATTTTCTCTCTTCTCTACTCCATTTCTATTTCTACTGCACAGGAGCAAAAACCAAAAATATCTCGTGTCAAGAGATGAGACAAAAAGAAAAGTCTCGTGGCTAGTCACGAGATAAAAAGACAAGAAGTTTCCAAAATTGGTTTCAAAGGTCAGCAAGTATTATCAAGCAAAAATGGGGCTAAGATTCAATCCCCCCTTCTCTTAGCCACTGATAACCATCAATTGGTATCAGAGCTTGGTCTCAAAGAGATCAAGCTTTGCAGCTTGGAGTAAAGATCCTCATGGCAGAAAATAGTGGCTCAAATGTGGTGTCCTACAATCTGACCGAAGGACAATCAAGCAACAGACCTCCTCTTTTCAATGGAAAAAACTATACCTATTGGAAGGAGAGGATGAAGATATTTGTACAAGCAGTGGATTACAGACTTTGGAAGATCATCCTGAAAGGCCCTCAATATCCAACTGTTACAAGTGCCGAAGGAGTTGTCTCTCTTAAACCAG
The DNA here is from genome assembly GCF_003086295.3 of Arachis hypogaea. Lineage (NCBI taxonomy): Eukaryota > Viridiplantae > Streptophyta > Magnoliopsida > Fabales > Fabaceae > Arachis > Arachis hypogaea. The sequence continues at coordinate 28,159,997 of NC_092049.1, forward strand.
AAGCAAGTTAGACGGATGAAGATAGAAAAAAGGTGGAGCTTAATGCCAAGGCCATCAATCTGCTCAAATGTGCTATCAGCTTTGACGAGTACCGACGGGTATCACGTTGCACAATAGCAAAGGAAATCTGGGATAAATTCCTAGTCACTCATGAAGGAACAACCATTGTGAAAAAGACCAGGATTGATATGTTGAACAGAGAGTACGAAATGTTTGCAATAAAGGAAGGAGAATCCATTGATGAGATGTTTGAATGCTTCAACACCATTATTGTTGGCTTGGATGCTATGAGAATCAAGTATCCTGAATCTGTGCTAGTGAGAAGAGTGTTGAGATGTCTCACAAAAGAGTGGGAAACTAAAGCTTTAATTATCTCTGAGAGTAGTGGTCTTGACTCTATGACTTATGATGATTTGAGAAGAAATTTACTCGCTTTTGAAAATACCTACTTGAAAAAAGATTCAAAAAAGAAAGGAATAGCTTTTTCTTCTGTCACTAACCCTCTGGATGATGAATCCATTGATAACTCATCTGAAAATGAATTTGTGTTGTTTGCAAAAAAATTCAGGAAAATGGTGAAGCTCAAAGGCAAAGGCAACAGCTCAAGGAAAATGAAGAAAAACCTTAGCAAAGTAACTTGTTACAACTGCAAGAAAATGGGGCATTTAAAATCTGATTGTCCCAAGTTAAAGAAGGAAGAGAAGCCAAAAAGAGGAAAAAAGAAGGGACTGATGGCTTCATGGGAAGATTTGAAAAATGACTCGGATGATGATGATGAGGAATCTGAGACCAAGTCACAACCTTATCTCATGGCAGATCACATAGATAAGGTAATCTTTCATAACCCTAACACTGAAGATCTTCATCTTATGATAGACCACCTTTCTGAAAAAATAAGATGTTTCCTGCTAGAAAATCAAGAACTTGAACAACAAATCACCATTCTTAAAGCTGAAAACAGTTTTCTTAAGGAAAAAGTAAGGGAGGCCGAAACTGCTTGTGATCTTGTTGAAGAAAATAAGCAGTTAAAAGCCCAAATTAAGAGCTGTGAAAGTGATCATTCCGTTCTTGCATATGTAGATTGTTTTAAAAGAAATGAAGAGTTGCTTAAAGAGGTTAAAAGACTTAAGGAAGACTTAGCCAAGTTCACTCAAAGTTCTGAAAATCTGAATCAAATCTTGGCTAGTCAGAAACCTCTTTATGATAAGGCTGGGCTGGGGTTTTATAAATCTGCTGAAAAATCTCATTTTGGAAACTTTGCTTCATCTTCCAATGATACAAGATTTCAAGACCCCACCTACTTTAACAAAACAGCAACTTCAAGATTTTGTAGACTATGCAATCGAAATGGACACTTTCCTATTCAATATTTTTTTGGTGAAAGAATTATTGGTGATAAAGTTTGTAAAGTTGTTTTTGATTATAATGGCTTAGGACATAAGAGATGGTTTAACGTGAAAGGATCCAAGAAAATTTGGATACCTAAGGTCACTTAAACTTGCTTTATAGGTGTGCCTAGCATCCAAACGGAAAGAAAATATGTGGTATATGGATAGCGGATGCTCTAGGCATATGACCGGAAAGACAACCTTCTTCATAAAGCTCGATGAATATGATGGAGGACTTGTCACTTTTGGTGATGATGCAAAAGGAAAAATAGTGGCTGTTGGGATAGTTGGTAAAAATTTTTCATCCTGTATAAATGATGTTCTTCTTGTACATGGTTTGAAACATAATTTACTTAGTGTTAGTCAATTGTGTGATTTAGGCTTTGAGGTTATTTTTAGGAAGTTTGTTTGTTTAGTTGTTTGTGAGAAAACTGGGGATGTTTTATTTGAAGCTAAAAGATGCAATAATATGTATGGATTGACTCTTGAGGACCTAAAAGAACAAAATGTGACATGCTTTACATCTCTTGAATCTGAAAAATGGCTATGGTATAGAAAGTTGGGTCATGCAAGCATGTACCAAATTTCTAAGCTTGTTAAGAAAAATCTGGTTAGAGGAATTCTAAATATCAAATTTGATAAGGATCTTACTTGTGATGCTTGCCAATTGGCAAACAAGTAAAATCCTCTTTTAAACCTAAAGATGGAATCTCAACCAAAAGGCCATTAAAAATGTTACATATTGATCTTTTTGGACCAACAAGAACTCAAAGCTTAGGAGGTAAACACTATGGACTTGTGGTGGTGGATGATTACTCTAGATTTGGTTGGGTACTTTTTCTTGCTCATAAAAATGATGCTTTCCATGCCTTTTCCACTCTTTGCAAGAAAATTCAAAATGAAAAGGATTTAAAAATTGCCCATTTAAGAAGTGATCACGGAAGAGAATTCAAAAACCAAGATTTTGAAAAATTCTGTGATGACTTAGGAATTTCTCATAACTTTTCATGCCCTAGAACTCCCCAACAAAATGGGGTGGTTGAGAGAAGGAATAGAAGCCTTCAAGAGATGACTAGGATTATGCTTTGTGAGAATGAGATTCCTAAATTTTTATGGGCTGAAGCTGTGAATACAGCTTGTTACATTTTGAATAGGACAATCATTAGAAAAGGATTGAAGAAAACTCCTTATGAGCTATGGAAAGGAACCCCTCCAAATATTAAGTACTTTCATGTTTTTGGATGCAAATGATTTGTACTTAACAATAAAGAAAACTTTGGAAAGTTTGATCCAAAATCCTATGAAGGAATGTTTGTTGGATATTCCACCACAAGCAAGGCTTATAGAGTTTATCTTAAAGAGCATAAAACCATAGAGGAATCCATACATGTTACTTTTTGTGATTCTAATTCAATTCCCGGTGTTGTGATAGATAATGATTCAGATGGTGAAGAGGCTGGAACAAGTAAAGAAAATCTCAAATCTGCTCAAAATGAAGAATCTGTCAGTCCAGTTTTGTCTCGTCAAATTGGAGGAGACATTTCCATTTTATCTCTTGAGCAGACATGAGAAACTGAAACAGTGAGACCACCAGAAACTCATCAAAGCTCAACACCACTTAGGAAGCCTAGAGAATGGAAGTCTATGAGGGGTTATCCTCATGACTTCATAATTGGTGATCCATCTCAAGGAGTAACAACAAGATCCTCCACCAAAAGGCAATCCGAACCAAGCAATTTTGCCCTCTTATCTCAAATGGAGCCCAACAATGTCAAACAAGCTCTTGAAGATCCATCTTGGGTCAAAGCAATGCAAGAAGAGCTTGCTCAATTTGACAAGAATGAGGTTTGGACACTAGTACCTCATCTGGATGGTAAGAAAGTTACAGGTACTAAGTGGATGTTTAAAAATAAACTTGGTGAGGATGGACAAGTTATTCGTAACAAGGCTAGATTAGTGGCCCAAGGTTACGATCAAGAAGAGGGTATAGATTTTGATGAGTCTTTTGCTCTAGTAGCTAGAATGGAAGCAATTAGGTTGCTCTTTGCCTATTCTGCCCATAAAGGTTTCAAAATATTTCAAATGGATGTTAAATGTGCTTTCCTTAATGGCTTTATTGATAGAGAAGTGTATGTGGCTCAACCCCCCGGTTTTGAACATAAAGATTTTCCAAATCATGTCTTCAAACTATCTAAGGCTCTTTATGGTCTTAGACAAGCTCCAAGAGCTTGGTATGAAAGGCTTAGTGCTTTCTTGTTGGAAAATCAATTTCAAAGGGGTACCACCGATACTACTTTATTTATTAAAGCATCTAATGATGATATACTTCTTGTTCAAGTTTATGTTGATGACATTGTATTTGGATCGGCCAATGTATCCTTGTGTGAAGAGTTTGGAAAACTTATGACTAGTGAGTTTGAGATGAGTTTAATGGGAGAGCTAACTTTCTTCCTTGGCCTCCAAATCAAACAAACTCCTAGTGGTACTTTTATTCACCAAGGAAAGTATGCGAAAGAACTTATCAAAAGTTTGGCCTAGAAAATTCCAAACCAATGGGTATACCAATGCACCCTAACACAAAACTTGAAAAGGATGATGATGGCCAAGATGTGGATGAAACAAGGTATAGATGAATGATAGGTTCGCTTATGTACCTTACCTCCTCTAGACCGGATATTTCCAAAGTGTGGGTGTATGCTTAAGGTTTCAATCTCACCCAAAAGAATCCCATCTTACGGCTGTTAAATGCATCCTTAGATACATTAAGGGAACTTGAAATTTTGGATTATGGTATCCTAAATCTGATGACTTTTGTGCAGTAGGGTTTTGTGATGCAGATTATGCGGGAGATAGAGTGGATAGACGGAGTACATCCGGCATGTGTTGCTTCCTTGGAAGCTCACTCAACATGTGGTCAAGCAAGAAGCAAGCCACAGTGGCTTTATCCACGGCTGAAGCAGAATACATTTCCGCATCTGCATGTTGCTCTCAATTAATTTGGTTAAAAACGCAATTGGAAGATTACAAATTAAAGATCAATAGTATACCCTTATTTTGTGATAATATGAGTGCTATAAACATTTTAAAAAATCCTGTTCTGCACTCAAGAACCAAGCACATTGAGATAAAATATCATTTTATTAGAGAGCATGTGCAAAAGGGTACTATTGATATTCAATTTGTAAAATCTGAAGACCAAATTGCTGATATTTTTACAAAACCCCTCTGTGAAGACAGATTCTGCACCTTGAGAAAAAGTTTGGGAATGTTTGATTTAAGTTCTATTGATAACTTGTGAATATTTGATTCTGTTCAGTTTTGTCTCGTAGGTTTGGACGAGATAAAAATGAGAGCATGATGGAAGGGCTGTAATCAAGGGGGAGGCAACGCAGAATTCAATTTTCATGGGCCCTACCAAATATCTTTGACCCCACCATGACAGTTTTGTTAGTTCCTCATTTTTTTTGAAAAATAAAATCACAAAATCTCTTGGTTGTCTTATCAAATCTTATTAAAAGAAGCATGTTGTCAAATCAAATCTTTCCTTCCAACTAATCCCTTGATTCAAGGAAACTCCTTTTCAGTTTTTTTTTTTTTTTAAACTTCCCTGGTTAATAATCGCGCCCTTAATGGTTAATAACTCCCTCCACTATCTCTTTCCAATCAGCATTTAATGTCCCTCTAACCTCCCTCCACTCACCTCACCATTCGGCCACCTCTTGCTCTCCAACTTCCATCACCATTCATCTTTCTCATAATGAAAAAGAAAACAGCACCAAGGAAGAGTGAAAGAATTCGTCTCTCTCAAAAGCCTTCCACTCCCCAAACACATACACACATACACATTCACTCCACTTCTTCATCTTCTCCTTCACCTCCCACCAAGAAAACCGAATCCATGAGGCGCAAAGTTATAGCCCAGAAATCTTCTGAAAGGAGAAAAAATGACAAGAACAAGGAACCAAGCATGGAGGAAGAGGAAGAGGAATCTCATACATCACCTCCTCCATCACCACCGAAGAAGTCCACCCCTCATGCGTCTGGAAAAAGCTCTCAGAAAACCAAAGGTTTCGTGCTTCATGAGACCCGGGAACCCACAAACCTTGGATCAATGGATTTCAAGAACAAAATTCATAAGTCACATTCACATTTTGATCCTTCAAGGTTTTCTACATGTGCATTCTATGAATTCCACAAAGAGGTTTTGGAAAAGCGGCATCTGTGTCCCTCATACTTGGTGAATCTTGATTCTCTGGCTTCCAAAGGGATTGATTTACATCCTCTGTTTGACAATCTCAAATGGTCTCCATTGCTCCTCATTCACAAAATGGTTTACCCAGGGTTGGTAAGACAGTTTTATGCGAATCTGAGATTGATTGATGGTAGTCTTCACTCCTACGTGAAGCGTGTGCATATTACTCTGAATGCTGAGACCATTGGCTCTGCCCTTGGTTACACTGATGAAGTGCCGAGGGTTTATATGACTGACAAATGGGATGCGCACGTTGGGGTCGCATACAAGCAAGTTCTTCATCAAATTTGTGAAAATCTGTCTGGACTAGACGGCACCGTTCCTACTTACAAGGCTCTTGGACCAACCAACTCACTACTGCACCGCATCATAACTCACATTCTTACCCCCACAGAGTAGCTCTCATAATAGGGTAACCGTATCTGATTGTCTCATAGCTCTCGTTACTTCATCTTCTATTTCATTTAGTTATCTCATGATTAGACATATGTGGGAGTCTGTAAAGAGTACAAAAAAGGCTAATTTATCTTATGGAATGTTTCTCACATGCATCTTTGAGTACTTTAAGGTAGATTTAACAAATGAGGATGTAGAAAATAAAGTCTCTATGATCAAAGGAGGCGGCGCTGTTAAAAAGGGAAAGAAATCTATGGCTTCGGATGATGATTTTGAATGCCGGCCAGAATCCTCAAAGGCGACCGATTCCCTCAGAGACATTCTCACAGAATTCTCAAACATGTCCGATCTCATGGTTCAATTTCATAAGTCTGCACGCAAACTTGCATATGAAAATGAGTCGGTCTGGAAGAAATGCCAAGAAAGGGTCGGTCTAATGCTAGAAAGCCTAGATGATGAAGTGGGTAGTGAAGCAGGGGCCGAGGGATCTGACTTTAATCTCTCTGATGATTAAACTTATGTTTACTGTTTGATATTGGCACACTTAGGCTCAATTTGGTACTTTGTTTTGGCTTGTTTCTGTTGGAACAATAACTCTGTGATACTTTGTAGACACTTTTGGGTTATATTTTTCATATTATGTTTCCATGTTAAAATCTTCTTACAGGTGCCCCTTTGATGACAAAAGGGGGAGAAAGTGCTAAAAATTGAAATGAAAAACAGGGGATGAACAGGGATGAAATTTTTCTTTGAAAATTCATGATCACCCTTGTTAAAAGAATACATGATTGATAATATTTGATGCATGTTGATAATATTTGATTTGTTTCACTGTGATTACTGCTGCTGGAAATGCATTTAGTTTATGATGTTTAGGAATGCATTTGTTTTGATGAATGCCTAGTTGTTGAGTTATATGCATGCCTCTTTTGAAATAAGAATTTTATGATTCATCTTGGTAAACATGCTGACTTAATAACTTATTTATTTTTTTGGCAGTTCCTTTAAACTGTGTAAAATATAACAGCTGCCATATTTGATGTGATCATGTGTGTTTCAAAAATATTTTCCTTACCACAATAATATTGCTCTGATATCTTGGCTGGAAAATATTTAAAAATCTTTTGAACATCATTTTTCTTTGTACTCATTTGGTGTGTAAAGTTTGAGTAGAAAATCAATTTATGATAACAAATAAGTTTTGATTATCAATTCAAATCTGCTCATAAATCAAGCATTTAGCATCATGTAATGAATATGCTAAATAACATTGTTACTTGAAGCTTGATTAAAACTGTTACAGGTTAGTGCTTCCCTTGATTAGAATGGCATATATTAAGGGGGAGCCTTGTGACAATTTGAAAGGGGGAGAAAAACAAATCTTCAAAGGGAGTACTCTATACTCTAATTTTTAAATTTCTTTCCATTTTAATTTTAATAATGTTTGTCATCAAGGGGGAGATTGATGAGTTTGGAAAACTCTATTTCTAAATTAGTGATGATCAAACATTATTAATGTTATTAATTTTAATTTTCATATATTGATTTAAATATTTTTGCAATGCAGAATTTTAGTGTTGGGCCGAAAAATATTAGCCAACCCAATTCATATACTCAGCCTTGGAATTGAATTTATATGGCTAAAATAATGGTTGTGTTAGTTGGGCCAGAATTGATGAATTAAGCCCAATTGATCTTATCATTAGCTTTGATATAAATAATCAAAGAAGTGTGGCTGAAATATTTTGAATGGGCTAGATTCAATTCACACTATCACTAGCCCAACTCAAAATCTTGGTTGGATACTCCAATGCTTGATCCGAAAATATTTCATCAGGAAAGTAAATGTTGATATTTGCCTATGCCTTCCAACGGATCTCAACACTAACCATGTGATGGATTTCAAATTCATTCAATTATCATTTATTGCATGGGAACTATGAGAGAGAAATTGACAAATTGATTTGATGGTGATTAGCAAAGCTACATGCTACTCCACCTAAGGGAAGTAAAAGCAACTCACATTAATTAATTTACTCAAACTCACTTGATTGCTTTTCTTCATATCTCTTTCTCTCTCATCTCTTTCCTTCTCTTTGGTCCTTACACAGCAAACCATGGAGACTTTGAACTATCAAAAAGAAGAAAAGGCAAGCTACAAGACTATCTCAATGATGGCAAGAAAACATAAAAAATGTAGTGGCTAAGATCTGCAACCATGAATGGTAAGATATGGTGATGAGATCTCAGCCTCTCCATACCAAAAATGATTAAGGAGATTCGGCCAGTAGGAAAGAAGATCTTGGAGGAGATGGCTTGTCACCACTTTTGAGTTCACTCATCACAGAAGGTAGCTAGGGTGGCTGCGTGAGGAAGGAAGCAAAAGTGGAGCAGAAGAAGTCATCATCATCATGAAGCATCAAGGGCCAGAAATCCATCTTGGAGAGCAAGCCAAGGATGGAGAGCTCGGATTGATGAAGAGTGATGACCAAGAAAGGACTAGAGGTAATTGCATGTTGGTTATTGCATGGATTATCTCTTCTCTCTCTCTGGCTGAACCGGTTTTGTTCTTGGAGAAGAAGAAGTTAGCTTGGTTTTTGGCTTCAAAAGTGGAAGCTTCCCTCTTCTATAAAAAGAGAGAACAGCCACTGTTTGAAGCAAGGAGAAAGTGTGAGAGTGCAAGGCACAGAGTTCTCAGAGCTACCTGAGCTAACAGATTTCTCTTCTCCTTCATTGTATTCTGTTTTGTAATTTTTTGTTTAATTTTGTCATGTCTTGAGTCTCATTGGAAAAGGAAAACAGTGGGGTTTGTATGAAAAAGCCATAGAGCGGAAAAAGACAGAGAGTACAAAATTAAAAGAAAAAGCCGTAGATGTCCTTGGAGTTCCTTTGTTCATCTATGTTGTGTTTCATGATTCTGTGGGAATCCCCTTGTAAGTTGGGTTAGCACTTTACAGATTGTAATCAGGAAGATTATAGTGAAATTCTATCATATTTGTGATGGAGACTGGATGTAGGCTGCACTGCACTTAACAGCTAAACCAGGATATATTTGGGTATAATTTTCTCTCTTCTCTACTCCATTTCTATTTTTACTGCACAGGAGCAAAAACCAAAAATATCTCGTGTCAAGAGACGAGACAAAAAGAAAAGTCTCGTGGCTAGGGACGAGACAAAAGAAAAAGTCTCGTGGCTAGTCACGAGATAAAAAGACAAGAAGTTTCCAAAATTGGTTTCAAAGGTCAGCAAGTATTATCAAGCAAAAAGGGGGCTAAGATTCAACCCCCTTCTCTTAGCCACTGATAACCATCAATAGTAATTATTATATAGAATAAATAAATAGTAAAGTCTTTTGGCTAAATATTTTAATTTTTTTTTTATAGAATGGATCCCAAACAGAAGATGAGAGTTATTGCCTGCTTGATTTTACATTTCGAATTAATGAATGACCTTATGGTTAAGTTGTTAATGATTTGTTATATTTTGATTATATTGGAATTGAGAAAAAAAAGAAAATGGAATGACAGTTACAGTAAGCAAGTAATAAGGGATGTTAGTGTCGATAGGATTATTTATTTTAGCGATCTAGCATGTATAGAAAACACAAGAATGGATAGACGTGCCTTTCATGCATTGTGTAACATGCTTAAAGTGGTTGGAAAGTTAGAACCAAGTAGGAATATGGGTGTGGAAGAAATGATTGTCATGTTTTTACATATTATAGCACATGACGTCAAAATTAGAGTAATAAAGAGACAATTTGTGAGATCTGAAGAAACAATTAATAGGCGATTTAATGATGTATTGCTTGCTATTTTGAGATGTCATAATCTCTTACTGAAGAAACCTCAACCATTTAGCCAGGATAGAATGGATGAACGATGGAAATAGTTCAAGGTAATTTATATTGCTAATGTTATTAAACCTAATATGCTTGGTGTGCTTTAGAATTGAGTTAATTGATCTCTTTTTTAGATTTTAGAATTGCCTAGGAGCCTTAGATAGTACTCATATCAAAGTCAATGTCCTTGAGGCTGATAAGTCTAGATATCGAAACAGAAAAGGTGACATAACAACCAATGTGCTTGGAGTGGTTGCTCCCGATATGCAATTTATCTACGTACTGGTGGGTTGGGAGGGTTCAGCTGTGGATTCTAGGGTATTGCGAGATGCACTATTTCGCAATGGGTTTAGTATTCCCCAAGGTATTTTTATTGAGACTTTAGTGTATTATCAAAGTAACTATTTGATCTTTCATTAATTTTATTCAATTTTATATGTCACACTATGTCATTACTACTTATGTGATGCTGGATACATGAATTGTGAAGGATTTTTGGCACCTTATAGAGGACAAAAATATCATTTGAGTGAGTTTAATCCACATAATCAACCCAGTACAGCTCAAAAGTTTTTTAATATGAAACACTCACAAGCTAGGAATGTCATTGAAAGGGCATTTGGAGTATTGAAAGCAAGATGGAAAATTTTAAGGGAAAGATCATTTTATCCTATTAAGACTCAAGGAAGAATTATAACTGCTTGTTGCCTTTTGCATAATCATATTAGAAGAGTGATGGTTGTGGATCCTATTGATGAGATAGAAGATCAAAATATACTTGGAATAGATGGTGAGACGATCCACCATATTGAGACGAGTGATGCTTGGGGTAGATGAAGAGATCAACTTGCACAAGAAATATGGAACCAATGGAGGAGAAGACTTCACGCTCGATAATTATAATCATTTTTCTATGTGTGAGGCTGTCTGTCGTAACATTGATTTCATTTTATTGATGTGTTTGTGTTCTTGTATAAGAGTTGTGCATGTATGTTTATTAGTGCAAGTAATTTTTTACTTTTGAGACTTCTTTGTAACTTTCATTTGGATAATAGTAATGCTTTTTTAGTAAATTTAATTGTGATAATGTTAATTTTAATTAAGGATATTTGTTATTAGGGGTATTTTAGTAAATTTGAAAAGATTAGAATCGATAATAATTTTAATTAAACACATTTTTATTAAGAGTATTTAGTAAATTTCTTATTAGAAGTATTTTTGTAAATTCAAAATGTAAAAAACTAATAATTTTAATTAAACATATTGTTATTAAGTAAAATTTAGAATCAATAATAATTTAACTAAAGATATTTGATATTGGAGGTATTTTAGTAAATTTAAAAAAATTAGAATCAATAATAATTTTAGTTAAACATATTTGATATTGAGGGTATTTAAGTAAATTTTAAAAAAATTAGAATCAATAATAATTTTAGTTGAACATATTTGATATTCCTTTAGTTGAACATATTTGATATTAGGAGTATTTTAGTATAGTTAAACATATTTGATATTGGGGGTATTTAAATAAATTTAAAAAAATAGAATCAATAATAATTTTATTTGAACATATTTAATATTAAGAGTATTTTAATAAATTTAAAAAAATTAGAATCAATAAATAATTTAGCTAAAGATATTTGATATTAGAGATATTTTAGTAAATTCTAAAAAAAATTAAAATCAATAATAATTTTAACTAAACATATTTATTATTAGGGATATTTTAATAAATTTATTATTAAAGATATTTTGTAAATTAAAAAAAATCAATGTAAAAAAATAATATTTAATTAGCTTTATTTAATTTTTAGTCATTAATATTTTAATTTGAATGAGTAAGGATAATTTTGACATATTACATAATATGACCAAGAAATTTAAACTCAACCAAATAAAAATTTATTCATTCCTAAAATTATTACATAACATTCTAAAACATTAAATTTTATAACCAAACATAGATATCTTATATTTTAAAGAATAAGAATAATCTTATTCCTAGACATTATATTTCTAGGAATGACATTCTTGGTAATAAAATTTAATCTTTAAACCACACATAGGAGAATGCAGCCTGTAATGGCAGGTTGGAAACGAATAAATGGTGCATGATGCACTTTGATTTTGGACAACCCAATGTACTTCTTAAAGAACCATATAATTTTGGGTCTCGTGGGGACCAATTTATTATGGCCCAACCCAACCTGAAAATTGTAATTGACCACACCTCTGCTCTAATTCTCCGGCGACACATTAACACTAGAAACTAGAAAGTGAAAACAGCTATTGCTTTCACGTTAACACATTTTGCAGGAATCTTACTGTCATCCGCAGATTAACGAGATCATTCTTTATCTTTTTTTCTGTTAAGAACTTGATGATTCTCTTAAAAGCCTCAAGATACATTGGATTCATATTCACTCCAAAAACAAAAAGAAGAAAATGGATAGACTGGACATGACACTGCAGCCAAAGAGATCTTCTACATTTGCTTTTCCAGAAACAGATAACCATGTCATTCTCATGGTGCCGAAATTCAAGAGCTCTTCACTAGCTTTATGATTCATCTGTCTCCCCTTTAATCTTTAGGATAGCTGGAACCGATCAATGATGTATTTGAACAAGTGCAATTTTCTTCTGAATTAACAAGGTATGCCCAAAGAGAGATTGCTGATACCTAATTCAGTACAGGCTTCTGAAACTTCCCATGAACCCAAATCCTTCGCATGCACTTGCCTTTCTGGCGGTTTACAGATTTTACACAGCAATAATCAAGCTCAAGCTGCAGCAGAGTTCATAGACTATCAAATTTAGCGGAAGTCAGCAGAACACATTATGTCAGAAACACCTCAGAAACTTGAGACACCAAAAAACTATAGGAAGGTTGAAAGATAGATCCGATATATTTAATACCAAAAGTTCTTGTTTTATAGTGGCCAGAAAGGAAAGAACAAAACAAAATTAAAGGTATGTTTACCTCAGTGAAGCCTGAACCCACAAATAGGTCTCGTACAGTATCCAAACAAAAGAAATATGCCCGTGTTCCATCCAATCGCATGTATTCCCTAAATCCAACTCTCTTATCTTCCTCAAATCGAAGCATGGTCATATCATAAAGGCCTGATTTCTTAGTTGTCAGTCATTGGCAACATATGGGGTTCAAAAGAACTAAATGCCAAAAAGATTTACAGAAATACCACAGAACTATAGATTTATCTCCTAAAAGAAACAGAAACATGAATAAATCGATTTGTTTGTTTGTTACCGTAGTCCCTAAATAAAACCATGCCTCCAGGATTTAACACATCAAAGCATTCCTTGATGAACCTTGGCATCCTTTCCAGTGGTATTGCTGATAGGGTGAATATCTGGCATTACATCAAATTTTATGAAAAAAAGAAACTTATACAGTTCGAGGCCATTGATTTAAACTTAAACACACTCATATTTCAATAATTAATTTGTAGAGTTAGAGATAACATTTATGCATATGTGGATGAATTCAGAAAGCTGGACTAGAAAAACTAAGCATCACTGAGCCACTGAGGTAAAACAATCATAAACATCTAGAAACATTCAAATCAATGCATGCACGCTATTTAAAATTTTACAGGAGAAAAGTTCATACCAATGTTACAAAATCTACTCCCCCAATACAACATTCGCATCCTTCTAATTTAAATGGATTGGTAGAGTGCATTCCATTATCATGTTTGACATCTAGAGAGAAGCAGAAAGAACAGATATTATATGATGCTGGAAACACATAAATACTATAATTAGCCACAATAAGTTAAAGCATCAAACCTGACAAGCACATTGATGGTTTTTGCAAAACTCTATCTCGGCATGGGTTGCATACCAACCAGTTTGGGAATCCATCAGTGGAAACATCACAATAGAATGTATGAAACCGGTGACTAAAAGCCACAATGGTGGCAGCACCTAAAATCTCTTTGGCCTTTTCAAGAGTCTCATCACTACAGTCGCATGCATAGACAATGACATCTTTGTTGGCCCTACACAGGCAAACTCTCATAAGATCGACAACACCAAGCAGGGTGCAATAATCCAATAGCACAAAGCAACAAACCACTTAAAGGTTTACATTCAATTTCAATCAGCAAATTCATAAATTAATTCGAACTAACTCATTGTCTATTCCCTTCACATGATCATAAAGTTGAGAAGAAGAATAAAAAGTGCGACGTTTTTATACTCCTAAGTCCTAATAATAGGTACATTAGTCTTCCAATTCAAATAAAAACACAGAGAATTGAGTATCTCAACAAAAATGCGTGAAATTGAGGGCATGAAAGCCAATTCCATTTCCATCCATCTAGATTTAATGCCACAATTATGTGATTAATAATTTATAAATGCATTATCAAATTCTCAATAATCAATTGGTATTACAGCTTAGCGTAAAATAATTCTATTTTTAAGAAAAAAGAAAAATAAGAAAAAAAAGGAAAGAGAACCGTAGTATTGGAAGAGCAGTGCTTCCATTGCCGCAACCTACTTCCAAAAGCTTAGTGTGTGGAGCAGATGAAACAAGTTCCGGGAACTCCTTCAGCAGATAGCGTCGCTCCTGGGAATGCAGTTGTGAGTTCAGTTCACGAAAAGTGACCAAAAAAAAATTAAGAAAGAAAGAAAGGGGAACCTTGAAGAACTTTCCCGAGGAATGACGAACATGGAATCGCTTCCATGCTCGCACATCTGATTCTGCTTGTGATTTGGAGGGTTGAAAAGGAAGGAGGTGGTAGCGGAACGAAGGGTTAGATTCCACGTCAGCTCTTACTTCTTCCCATTCGAAGTCCTTGCTGAAGTATTCTGCTTCTGCTTCTGCTTCTGCGTCGCCCGAACTGCTCATTCTTCACCAACGCTCGCGCCGAGCGACACCCACACCAACTGTCGTTTGTGCTACCAAAGCTTTTGCCGTAATTCGAAAAATTATCAAAAGTATTGTCGAGGCTTTTTTGTTGAAATAAATAAAAAAAAATTATTTCTCTAAATACGCACGGCTGCAAATAATTTCCAAAATACCCAGCTTCATCTCAGGTATATGATCCACGAAATGGATATACATTCCAACTCAGTTTTGGTGTCCACGAAATGGGCCAGATATCCATTTCCTGGATAGCGCCCACCACGAATTGACCATGATAATGATGGTACAAGCGAAATGGAAGCAAAAGAATATTGGCACCTAATTTTCATTGTATAACAATAAAGATGTATCTGCCCATTAATTCCAATGATAATATAAAATTAAACAATATAAAATAAAATATTACAATAATGATTAATTAAGGTTAATAATTATTTTAATTGATTAAGTTATTTGAGCAGTAATTTTGACCAATTGATTAAAGTTAATAATAAACATAAGATTATTAAGAGTACGTGAAAAAAATATTAAAAATAAGAGTATTAAGAGTACATAAAAAGAGTACTAAAATATGTTATTTTATATATTATTTTTAATTTAATAAATAAATATTAATTTTTTACTACAAAAAAATACTTAAAAAATTATCAATTTTTATATGTTATTTTTAATTTCATAAATAAATATTAATTTTTATTATAATAATAAAAAATTATAATATACTAAAAAATAAAATATTATAAAAAATACTAAAAAATATAAAAAAATAAATATATTTAAAAAAATAATATAATTTAATATTATTTTTTTATTAATTAATTAATTATTTATCTATAAATAATTTTAACTAATATTATTCAAATAATATTTATTTTATCAAAATTAATTTTAATAAAAATTGCCAAAATTGTCTTGCCTTTTTTATCTTTGTTCTTACGATGTTATAATTTATTTATCTTCTAAAGCAAAACAACACAAACTTTAACCTTAAATATTGACTATATTTTTTTATCGAAGATAGGGAGACTCGATCCGCGACCTCTTAGATGAATATAGAGAGACCATGTCATTTGAACTTTAATTCATTGACTAAATATTGACTATATAAATATATAGGATTACAGAAATTGTATAATATAATTTTTTTATTGTTAAAATAAATAAATAAAATGCATTCTTTTTGCTGATGCTATTACTGAGACATTGCAAGGCCTATCCCATTTATTGAGTTTAGGAAAAATATTAGTATTTAACAATATTTTATTTAAATTGGATTTTCACTTAAATGCGAATAGTAATTATTGAAAGTAAATTAGTATGTGTTAAATTTAAAATACCAACAATGAAGTAGCGCTCATCAAATGATATTATATACTTTTTTTTTTTTTTTTGAACATGTGAAAAATGTGTTTCTTTTGTTAGATCCAACTTTACCTATCTTAAACTTTTTAATTTATATATATATATATTCCAAAGCTTCGTAGTTTATATATAATTTATATATATAATTAGATTTTGTCATAAAATAAAAACTAGGTGCCAATATTCCTCTAGTTTTATTTCGCGTGTGCTACTATTGTTATGGTTCAATTCGTGGCTGCTATCCAAGAAATGGAAATTTGGCCCATTTCGTGGATACTAAAATCGAGTTGGAGTGTATATCCACTTTGTTGGTGATGGATTTGAGATGGAATTGCGCATTTTGAAAATTATTTATAGCCGGGTGTATTTAGGGATGGCAAAATTCTCCGAGATGCGGGGATCCCTGCGGGACTGCCCCGAATGGGGATCCGATTGTGGGGAATTTTTCCCGCGGGATGGGAATGGGGGACAAAATTCTTCCGAAGCAGGCGCGGGGACTCGAGCGAGGATCCCTGCCCCGTCCCCGCTATTTCCCGAAATTTATGAATTCCTTGAATTATCCTTTATAGTTTATCTCTCGTATATGTTTTTTAGTCATTTCTCACACACACATATATAGAGAAACCCAAAACTCCTAATCTTTATTTGCATAACCCTTCTCATCGCATCGTCACACTTCACCGTGCCATCACCCTTACCGCGTCGTAATTTCTATTTGCGGCGTTCCTTTTCGTAACTCTGCCGTCGTGTCCATTCTCCTTTTTGTTGCCGCGTCTCCCACTTCGTCCACTGCTTTATCCTTTGACTCGTCGTTGTGTTTCCCCATTGCGTTATTTCGAAAGAAGTCACCATCGTGTATAAAATCTTGCAGTTTTTGTATAAGATAGATACTTGCAGCTCTATTCATATGAAAATTAATAATTAGTTAGAACTATTATGTAGATGGGGAATGGGGTCCCCGCAGAGAATGGGATCCCGTGGAGAATGGGGATGGAAGCAATATTTCCCCACGGCGGGAAATGGGGCGGGGATGGGGAGCAAATTTGAGGGCGGGAATGGGGAGCAGGGAGGCATCCCCGCCCCGCCCTGCCCCATTGATATCCCTAGGTGTATTCAGAGAAATAATTTTTTTTTCTTTATTTATTTCAATAAAAAAGCCGTATTGTCGAACTGGTTATGACCAAAACTCTTTATTTTCTTTAACTAGTCGAGCCCCGTGCATTTGCACGGTTTTATATATGATATGAAAAATAAATAATTTAATATTTCAATTAAAATGAGTAAATACAATTAGTTGAAATAGAACGGATATTTTACTGCTTGCGTTTATAAATAACCAAAAAAAAAAAAACATAACAAAATGTATATATATTAGAAAAATAATGAGCGAAAGTTTTTTAGTTTTTATTAAAAATGATATTCACCGAAGCATGTAATAGAATATTTAATTATGTAAACTAAATTAATAATGACGGACAAAATTATGAAATGTATATACTTATACAAATATAAATGTGCAAATTAAAATGCAGTTGACATAAAAACTAAGAATTATTATGAAATCATAAGCTAAAGTAAAATGCATGTTTTTCAATAGGTATAAAATTAACATAATAAAAAATGGATTAAATTATGTAATGCCTTAAATTAAAAGTTTAATGTAAATTCTAAAAATTAAACACACCAACATGGAAGAATACAATAGAGTCTTCAATCCAATTTTTATTTGTGACTTTGGATAAATATTCAACATCTTTAGCTCTAATGACATCCATAACCGTCTCCAAATTTTTGTCGTGGATGAGGTTCCTCTTTCTAATTTTGTATCACCCGGCGCCTTGACAATTGAATATATTAGTTAAATAATATATACATATTAAGCAATGAATACAAAATCTTTAGTTTATTACTTTATTTAATACAACATTTACCTAAAATTCTTAGTAAACCGTCTGATTACATTAATTAAATAAAAAATAACAAAGATAATTTTAAAGTATATATTTATTCAAATACAAAAAAAGACAAATTAAAGCACAATTGTGATAAAAACTAAAAATTATCATGTTATTATGAACTCAAACAAAACACATGTGTTTCAACTAAAGAAAATCAACAATATTCAAATTTATTCACGAAAACAAAACAAATATAACAGTGAACACTATTTAAGATTTGTAACATTACTCAACTTCTCATCCTTATCAATATCAACCATGCAAGTTTGTTGAAAAATATGAACAATACAATTAATATTAATAATTGAAAAATAAAATAATTACGAATATAAATTTTATTGTTTAAGTCAATTCTATAATTTTATTTTTTATGTTTACTATATAATTATTATACAAAATTTTTAACTAAATTAATTGATCAACTAAATTAGTTGACCAACTCAAATGATAATTAGAATCTTAATTAATAATACAAATCTTAAAAGAAAACAAATTTCACACTACTAACTCTTCAAAATTTAATAAATATAAATATTATTTAAAAATAATAAAGTTAACCACCAAAACTATTTTAATATTTTTCAAACAATAATTTTGAGTTTATAATACATGACTTTATTGACATAATAAACTTAAGTTATTATATATTTAGTCTCTTTATATAGAGAAAAAATCTAGCAAAATAAATTATCAATTAAACATTACTAACATTAGAAAATTACATTTGAAGTATAACAACTATAAAATAGCATATATTGACTTTATGCCAATAAATTTGAAAAAAAAATTCAAAAATAATATTTATCCATCATAATTTATTTGTAAAACTCATCAATAGACAATTTTCGATATTTGAATTCTAAATTATTTGTAAATCTCTTTAAAAAATCAAATTTTATCTATTACTCAAACAAATTAAATAAAAGATCAGATACTCAATTTAAACCCTAAATTTAAGAAGAAAAAAATTTATCCAAAACCTGATTAGTCAATATATAAATCAGAATTATGAAAACTCAAATTGGTACGACAACATAAGATATACAGCTTAATGAAAATGAGTCCACTTAGAACAAAGTCCATTAGCCTTTCGCCTGTTGGCCTCTCGTAATAACATAGTAGGTTTAAGAGGTAGAAATACCAAAAGACTTGGCTCTAAACTTAGTTTGAAAAGTTACTTATAAATACAAAATCATATAATTTAAAAAGAACTACATAAGAATCTAAGAAAAAAATTGATAGCTTCAACAAAGTAAATGTGTTTCGAAAACATTTTATGAATAATTTTCTTTTTCTTTTTAGTTTTGGATAAAATTCTAATTCTATTAATGGAAATATAAAGTATTTCCTCTTATTTTTAACTTTTACTAAATGAGTAAGAAATGATAAGAAACCTCCAAGCCAATATTAAAAAAAAATAATCGATGAAAAATATGAAATTAAGACATTGACATGATAAAAAGAAGTATATTTTGTTTTTTTTTTTTTTTTTTTGATACATTAGTACTTTTGGCTAGTGTAAAATCTATGCATTTTTAAGGAAAAAATATTTTAAATCCCAATCTTAAGATCTTAAATAAAGTATCAAACTAAGTGGTAAAAACCACTCTTAAAATAAATGGTACATACATGATGAAATAATTATGATGCAAAGAGAAACAAAAGAATAATAGTTACCAACTCTTTTAAATTTTTTGTGTATAAATATCTTAAAAAAAAACTGCTGAATAATGTAAGACCCAGTTAATTAACGGCTAATTAACCCATAAATGAGAATTTATCCTATAAAGCCAAAAAATGTTATTTTTATGGCTAAATGTGATAGAGGAGTTTGAGACGAGAATTTCGGTACCAATTTTATAGAAAACGGACCAAGATTAGACCGAACGGACCAAACCAGACCAACCGGACCCAAAGTGGGTCCCTGACCCAACTAAACTAAACCAAAACCCTAGTTTTCAGCACTCTCTCTCCTCACAACACACAAACACACGCTGAAATTGATTTGGAGGGGGGGAAGAACACTCTCTCAAGTTCTCTCCCTTGGTTGATCTTCAAACCACCATAACTTTTGATCTAGAGCTCCGATCGCCGTACCGTTTGCGGTCATGCGTTCACCGCGGAGAGCCCTACAAAACCCATACAATCAATCTTAAGGTAAGCCACGTTTTACTCTTCGAAATTCCAGTCCTTGTTTTCGAGTTTCATGGGTGAAATGTTGAGATTTTGGGCTCTTTGATGTTATAGGACCCAGCTCTCTTGAAGGAGAAGGTTAATCTTGTCTCCTAGGACCTTGGGTGTAGTAAGATTCTCAACCCTAGTGTAATTTGTTGTTCTATGATGTTTGGGTATTGAGATGTTGTGTATGGATATGATGATTGTGGCTTAGGTTATGTGTATGTGAATATTAGAGCTTGATTGGTGATTTTGGAAAGCTTGGGAGAGGGTTTTGTGTGATAAAATCTGTTCTTGGAGGTGTTGAGACCTTGAGAGCTTGTGGACAAGTGGTTTGGAAGTGCTCCGGTTGAGCTTGGGAAATCGGTTAAGGTATGGTTTCGGTTTCTCGTATCTAATATGTAATGTGGTAAGAAATACTTAGGCTAGAGGCCCTAAGATAGGCATTGAATTGATAATATTGTTGATTGGTTGAGATATATGATGTGATCATATATGTGATTATGAATATTAATGCCTTGGTTGTGTGATGTATGAGAAAATGCATGTTGTGATATATGCTTGATGAATGATTAAGGTTGAATTGGTGGGTGGTACCATGTTGATGGTGAGTATGATGATGATTATGTATAATGATGGTTGATTGGAAATGGTATTATTGGAAATTGGGATGAGGAAGAATATATGCTATGATATTGTGTTTGTCCTTTAGCCATTTGATTGAGAAGTGTTAAAATGGTTAGATGTGGTTTTGAGAATTTTGGTAAAGTGTTAATGTGTGAGTTGAGGATGGCTTGATGTTGATTTTGGTACATTTTGATTGATTTCAAAGAAAAGGGATGAAATTGGCATGTTTTGATTGATTTTGAAAAGAGTTGAAAGTGGCTTGTTTTGAAAATGGCACTTTATGGTTTTGTATGAAAACATGGTTTTTGGGCATACTTTGACGGGACATAACTTGGACTACGGATCTATGATTTGTGCCAAATCTGTTTAGAAATGAAATTGGATCCGGGATGTCCATGCCGTTCGAAGAACGGGTGAAAACGATTTAAAATGAGAAAGTTATGTCCGTCGGAAGATTGGGGGTCGAATCTGTAAATTCTGCAACTTTTAACTTAGAAAATTTTTTAGCAGAATGACCCTCCGCGCGTAGGCGCACTTGGCGCGTGCGCGTCGTTCTTCAAGAAAGCACCATCCACGTGTGTGCGTGGTGTGCGCGGGCGCGTCGATGCACTGCACCAAATGCCCAGCTATTTTCCCGAGAGTTGTGCCAGAGTTGTGTCAGTTTTGTGCCTGGGGCGCAAGAACACCCACGCGTACGCGTGGCTGACGCTTGCGCGTCGTTTGGCTATTTTTCAACCCGCGCGTTCGCGCGTATGACGCTTGCGCGTCGATGAGTTTTGTGTCCATCCACGCGTGCGCATGGAGTGCGCGTACGCGTGGCCCTGTTTTCATCCCAAAGTTGATTTTTGAGTTTTAAAAGTCAAATTTCATACTTCTAAGCCTCCGATCTCACCACTTATGTCTTAAATCATTATAATATGCCTAGCAATGAGGCAAGGGGCTAGTAAATGTGGTAACTTGCGAGCGAAGCAAGGAAAACATGAATGATCAATAAGGATCAAAGATGATTATGTGAGATGCGGAGGATGGCGGTGGAAGTGCTTGTTGTGCCATGGGCCGAAGAGTCGTAATTGTTAATGAATTGGCTGGTTATGGATTTAACCGTGAGCCGGATGGCTAGATTATTGCTGTGTTACGGCGGAGCCATGATTATGGCTAAGTATAAATGCATATATGCTGTTGAATGAGTTGTGAATGTTTGCACTTCCACCATCGGAGATGAGGGTTTCCCTGGGAGGAAGCAGTGGCTAGCCACCACGTGCTCCAGATTGAGACTCGAAGCTCTTTCGACCCTATGTCGTAAGTGTGGCCGGGCACTGTGAAAGCCCGAATGAGCTCGCCCCCGTAAATATCCACCAGTGAGGGTGATGGATATGGATCATGATTATGATCAAGTTTATGATGAGTATAACTCGAGTTGGGGATGCGCGATAGAGGGACAGTCCAAGGTTAGCTACCAGGACTTGTCGGGTTGGCTCTATAACCGACAGATGATATCATCAGCCACTCGGGGCAGGCATTCATCATGTGCATACTACATGAATTGTTTGAGATTTCCTGTTTGACTGCATATTACTTGTTAATTGCCTAAATGCCTTATCTGTTCCTAATTGTAAATCTCTTGTCTGATATAACTGGGTTTGTTATATTATACTACTGTTGGTGGTTGGGAGGTCTGAAGGAATTGGAAAGGGAAGTATTAGTTAGACTGAAAGATCTTTAGTCAGTTGCCACTTACAGTTTAGTTTGTTTATAAGCTTTGATATTATCTGGAGGAAGTTCTAGGATTGCCTTTGGCTTTCTTCTATTATTATGTATTATATATGTGGAAGCTGTTACCATGCTGGGGACCTCTGGTTCTCACCCATGCGGATTTTGTGGTTTTTAGATGCAGGACGCGAGGCTTCTCGTTGAGGTATTCTGGAGACTTCTGGATTAGCGAAGATCCTTGTTCTCGGGACTCTGTTTTAGATTATATATCTTGTTTAGATACTTTTATCTCCATTAAACAATACAAACTGTGATGACTCCTCTTATGGGAGATTTTTGGAGAATAGGTTCTCTGTTTTTGTGTCCCTTTGGGTTTCCTTTGGGGTTTCCTTATTTTATTATATGTATATTTTACTATGCTCGGACTGGTTATCTTCGCAACCGGATTTTGAGTCTTGATATTCTTATTTTTGACACTCCCTTGTATATATATAATCTCGCGTTAGCTTATCCTTGTTCGTTATGTTATCGATCGGAGTGTTGCGCTTTCGAGTTACGGTTTTTGTTTACCCTCTTTCTACAAAGGCTCCTAGCTATAATCAATCATTCATACTACTATACGTACTAAATTTTTATTTTAGAGGTCGTAATACCTTGCCATCTCTGAATTATGACTTAAGCATAAGACTCTGTATGATAGGGTGTTACATTATGGTATCAGAACAGTTCGTTCCTGTAGAGCCTGAGGGACGGACTGACTATGCTTCTGTGCATTCTCTGTATGTGTGTTATGTGCTATTAGTATATCTGCTTGATATAATTGGCATAAACGTTCATGAGCATGCATTTGGGACTTTGAAGCACTAGACTTTCGATATTGAGACTGATCAACTTAATATGGATTGTTTGATGTGTATAGGAACCAGATGGCGCCTCGTGGACGTGGTAGAGGTCGTAGGAGCGGTCATATGAATGCTCGTGCGCCAGAGATTAACCCTAATGACCCGGTGAACTTTATGACTGCATTGGAGAACATGGCTGCTGCTATGCAAGCCACTGTTGAGGCTCTTGGTCAACGGATGAACAACCATGGTAATGACGGATGTGGAGTTCAGGGCCCGATGACACTGGCAAACTTTTTGAAGGTTAATCCACCTAAGTTCAAGGGAACCACTAGCCCGACTGAGGCCGATACATGGTTTCAGGCCATGAAACGAGCACTGCAAGCGCAGGTGGTACCTGAAGGGCAGCGTGTGGAGTTCGCTACCTATTTGCTCACTAGGGAAGCGTCGCATTGGTGGCAAGGAATCCGACGCCTCCTGCAGTAGGGTGATGATTATATCACCTGGGATGTCTTCCAAGAGGAGTTCTATAAGTACTTTCCGACTTCTGCCAGGACGGCCAAGGAGCTTGAATTGTTGCAGCTGAAGCAGGGAACTATGTCCGTATCTAAGTATACTGACAAGTTTGAGGAGCTATTCAGATTCTCTCGTATGTGTCAAGGGACTCCGGTGGAATATAAGGAATGGAAGTGTGTTAAGTACGAAGGAGGACTCCGGAGCGATATTTTCGGTTCGGTGGGGCCAATGGAGATTAGGACTTTCTCCGAGTTGGTGAACAAATGTAGGGTTGCTGAAGAGTGCGTGAAGAAGGCAGCCACTGAGAAAGAAAGTCACAAAGGATCATTTCCACAGAACTGAGGGAAGAGTTTTGCACCTAGAGGTCCACCTTTCAAGAGGGGAGGTTCCTTTAGGAGGCCCAACAACAACAACTCCCAAGGGAAAAGGTTTGGAAAGCAGCCTCAAAATGATCAAGCTTGTACTAGGTGTGGAAGTCACCATCCGGGAGCACCATGCAAGGCCAGATGGGATTTGTGCTACAATTGTGAAAAGGCAGGACATAAGCTCCCAAGGTGTCCGGAGAAGCAGAAACAAGGTGCCGGGGAGGCGCAGCAGACTGGTCGGGTGTTCACCACCTCAGCTAGGGGTGCAGAGGGATCTGAGACACTCATTCGAGGTAACTGTGAAATGGCTGGTCAAACTTTAAATGCTTTATTTGATTCGGGAGCATCGCATTCATTCATTGCATTTGAGAAAGCCCATGAGTTAGGATTGAAGATCGTAACCTTAGGTTATGATCTAAAAGTATATAATGCTACCCATGAAGCCATGGTAACTAGGCTAGGATGCCCGAAAGTTTCGTTTAGGTTCAAGCAGCGTGATTTTGTCCATAATTTAATCTGCTTACCGATGATCGGTTTTGATCTTATCTTGGGATTGGACTGGTTATCTGAGAACTATGTCCTGCTTGATTGTTCTACAAAGTCGGTGTACTTTATGCCGGAAGATACAGACGGGCCGGTCGTGGTGAATAATTATTACTTGAATTCGATGATGGTGAACTGTTCTGGAATCGAATGTCAGGGTATCCTGTTGTTAACCGCGGGTGTTTCGGGTGATGACCAAAGGTTGGATCAGATTCTGGTAGTATGTGAGTTTCCGGAAGTGTTTCTCGATGATATTGAGGAATTTCCACCTAACCGAGAGGTCGAGTTTGCTATTGAATTGGTGCCTGGGGTGGGACCAATCTCAAGTGCTCCTTATAGAATGTCACCGTTAGAGATGGCCGAGCTAAAGTCTCAGTTAGAGGAATTGTTGGGTAAGAACTTTATCCAACCAAGTGTTTCCCCGTGGGGTGCTCCAGTGTTGCTGGTAAAGAAGAAAGATAGAAGTATGTGACTCTGTGTGGATTACAGGCAGCTGAACAAGGTCACCATAAAGAATAAGTACCCATTGCCGAGGATTGATGATCTCATGGATCAGTTACAAGGAGCTGGGATTTTCTCCAAGATCGATTTGCGATCCGGTTATCACCAGATAAGGGTGAGGGGTGAGGATATCCCTAAGACCGCTTTCAGGACTCGTTATGGTCATTACGAGTACACTGTAATGTCCTTTGGGTTGACGAATGCTCCTGCGGTATTCATGGATTACATGAATAGAGTGTTCCGTCCGTTTCTGGATAAATTCGTTGTTGTCTTCATTGACGACATACTAATTTACTCCAAGACTGAAGAAGAGCATGCGGAACACTTGAGGACCGTGTTGCAAATTTTAAAGGAGAAGAAACTCTATGCGAAACTGTCTAAGTGTGAGTTTTGGAAGGATGAGGTAAAGTTTTTGGGTCATGTGGTGAGTAAGAAGGGAATAGCCGTAGATCCAACTAAGGTGGAAGCTGTGATGGATTGGAGGCAACCAACCACAGTAACTGAGATAAGAAGTTTTCTGGGCTTAGCTGGCTATTACCGAAGGTTCATCAAAGGCTTTTCGCAATTAGCCTTGCCGTTGACAAAATTAACCCGCAAAGACACTCCGTTTGTTTGGACTTCTGAGTGTGAGGAAAGCTTTCAGGCATTGAAGAAAAAGTTGACCACTGCACCTGTGTTGGTGTTACCTGAGCCGAACAAACCATTTGAGGTGTACTGTGATGCCTCACTAAAGGGTCTAGGATGTGTGCTGATGCAGCATCATAAAGTGGTGGCGTATACCTCACGACAGTTGAGACCTCATGAGTTAGTTACCCTACGCACGATTTGGAACTCGCTGCGGTCGTGTTTGCCTTGAAGGTGTGGAGGCATTATCTCTATGGGGTTAAGTTCCAAGTCTTCTCCGATCACAAGAGTTTGAAATATCTCTTTGATCAGAAAGAGCTGAATATGAGGCAAAGGAGGTGGATGGAATTATTGAAGGACTACGACTTTGAGTTGAATTACCATCCGGGAAAGGCAAATGTAGTGGCGGATGTGTTAAGTCGGAAGTCGTTATATACGGCTTGGATGATGCTTCAAGAAGAGAAGTTGCTCAAAGAATTCGAGAGTCTAAAAATTGGTGCTCGAGAAGTATCTGGAACCTTGTGTTTGAGCCGATTAGAAATATCGAGTGATTTTAAGTCCGAGCTCCTAAAGGCTCATGAAAACGATGAAGCGTTATGGAAGGTGTTACCGGCTATCGAGCAAGAAAAACAGTGGAGAGTGTCGGAAGAAAAAGATGGGTTATGGAGATTCAAGGGTAGGATCATTGTGCCGGATGTTGGCACTTTGAGGCAAGATATCTTAAAGGAGGCACACAAAAGCGGATTCTCCATTCACCCGGGAAGTACTAAGATGTACCATGATTTAAAGGCGATGTTTTGGTGGCCAGGTATGAAGAATGATGTGGCGGAATACGTTTCAAAATGCTTAACTTGTCAAAAGGTAAAGATTGAACATCAAAGACCTTCCGGGATGTTGCAACCTTTAGAGGTTCCGCAATGGAAGTGGGAAAGTATTGCAATGGACTTTGTGTCAGGATTGCCAAGGACTAGGACTGGTTTTGATGCTATCTGGGTGATTGTGGACCGACTGACGAAGTCAGCTCACTTTTTGCCCATTCGGATGACTTACACCCTTGAGGAGCTAGCTCGGTTATACATAAAGGAGATTGTGAGACTCCATGGTGTACCTGCTACTATAATATCTGATAGAGATCCTCGTTTCACTTCGAGGTTCTGGGGTGCATTTCAGAAAGTTTTTGGAACCCGATTAAGCTTGAGTACAGCGTACCATCCTCAAACAGATGGTCAATCCGAGAGGACGATCCAAACACTAGAGGATATGTTGAGTGCTTGTGTTTTGGATCAACAGGTGAGTTGGGATCGGTATATGCCGTTAGTGGAGTTTGCATACAATAATAGTTACCATGCAAGCATCGGAATGGCTCCGTATGAGGCATTGTATGGGAGGAAATGTCAATCTTCGCTATGTTGGTATGAAGCTGGAGAGAAAGGCTTGTTGGGGCCGGAGATGATAGCTGAGACCACTGAACAAGTCAAGAAAATCTGAGATAGGATGCTTACGGCGCAGAGTCACCAGAAGAGTTACGCCGATCAGAGGCGGAAGCCCTTGGAATTTGAAGAAGGAGATCATGTTTTCCTGAAGGTTACTCCAACCACAGGAGTAGGTAGGGCGATTAAAGCGAAGAAGTTGAATCCTCGATACATTGGTCCATTTCAGATCCTGGAGAGGATTGGACCGGTAGCGTATCGGATGGCTCGACCACCTCATCTTTCGAACCTGCACGATGTGTTTCACGTGTCACAGCTTCGGAAGTACACTTCTGATGCTAGCCATGTATTAGAACCTGAGTTGGTTCAGTTAAGAGAAGATTTGACGCTTCTAGCGGCTCCAGTTAGAATTGACGATACTAGTATCAAACGGTTACGTGAAAAAGAGGTTTCATTAGTCAAAGTGGCTTGGAGTCGAGGCGGTGTTGAGGAACACACTTGGAAACTTGAGTCGGAGATGCGAACGAATTATCCGCACTTATTCTCAGGTAATTGAATTCGAATTTTGTGGGCGAAATTCCCAATTAGGTGGGTAGGATGTAAGACCCGGTTAATTAATGGCTAATTAACCCATAAATGAGAATTTATCCTAGAAAGCCAAAAAATGTTATTTTTATGGCTAAATGTGATAGAGGAGTTTGAGACAAAAATTTCGGTACCAATTTTATAGAAAACGGACTAAGATTGGATCGAACGGACCAAACCGGGCCAACCGGACCCAAAGTGGGCCCCTGGCCCAACTAAACTAAACCAAAACCCTAGTTTTCAGCACTCTCTCTCCTCACAACACACAAACACACGCTGAAATTGATTTGGAGGGGGGGGGGGGGAAGAACACTCTCTCAAGTTCTCTCCCTTGGTTGATCTTCAAACCACCATAACTTTTGATCTAGAGCTCTGATCGCCGCATCGTTTGTGGCCACGCGTTCACCGCGGAGAACCCTACAAAACCCATACAATCAATCTTAAGGTAAGCTATGTTTTACTCTTCGAAATTCCAGCCCTTGTTTTCGAGTTTCATGGGTGAAATATTGAGATTTTGGGCTCTTTGATGTTATAGGACCCAGCTCTCTTGAAGGAGAAGGTTAATCTTGTCTCCTTGGACCTTGGGTGTGGTAAGATTCTCAACCCTAGTGTAATTTGTTGTTCTATAATGTTTGGGTATTGAGATGTTATGTATGGGTATGATGATTGTGGCTTAGGTTATGTGTATGTAAATATTGGAGCTTGATTGGTGATTTTGGAAAGCTTGGGAGAGGGTTTTGTGTGATAAAATCTGTTCTTAGAGGTGTTGAGACCTTGAGAGCTTGTGGACAAGTGGTTTGGAAGTGCTCCGGTTGAGCTTGGGAAATCGGCTAAGGTATGGTTTCGGTTTCTCGTATCTAATATGTAATGTGGTAGGAAATACTTAGGCTAGAGGCCCTAAGATAGACATTAAATTGATGATGTTGTTGATTGGTTGAGATATATGATGTGATCATATATGTGATTATGAATATTGATGCCTTGGTTGTGTGATGTATGAGAAAATGCATGTTGTGATATATGCTTGATGAATGATTAAGGTTGAATTGGTGGGTGGTACCATGTTGATGGTGAGTATGATGATGATTATGTATAATAATGGTTGATTGGAAATGGTATTATTGGAAATTGGGATGAGGAAGGATGTATGATATGATATTGTGTTTGTCCTTTAGCCATTTGATTGAGAAGTGTTAAAATGGTTGGATGTGGTTTTGGGAATTTTGGTAAAGTGTCAATGTGTGAGTTGAGGATGGCTTGATGTTGATTTTACATTTTGATTGATTTCAAAGAAAAGGGATGAAATTGGCATGTTTTGATTGATTTTGAAAAGAGTTGAAAGTGGCTTGTTTTGAAAATGGCACTTTATGGTTTTGTATGAAAATATGGTTTTTGGGCATACTTTGATGGGACATAACTTGGACTACGGATCTCTGATTTGTACTAAATCTGTTTAGAAATGAAATTGGATTCGGGATGTCCATGCCATTCGAAGAGCGGGTGAAAAACGATTTAAAATGAGAAAGTTATGTCTGTCGGAAGATTGGGGGTTAAATCTGTAAATTCTGCAGCTTTTAACTTAGAAAATTTTTTAGCAGAATGACCCTCCGCGCGTAGGTGCACTTGGCGCGTGCGCATCATTCTTCAAGAAAGCACCATCCATGCGTGCGCGTGGTGTGCGCAGGTGCGTCGATGCACTGCACCAAATGCCCAACTATTTTCCCGAGAGTTGTGCCAGTTTTGTGCCTGGGGCGCAAGAACACCCACGCGTACGCATGGCTGACGCTTGCGCGTCGTTTGGCTATTTTTCAACACGCGCGTTCGCGCGTATGACGCTTGTGCGTCGATGAGTTTTGTGGCCATCTACGCGTGCGCGTGGAGTGCGCATACGCATGGCCCTGTTTTCATCCCAAAGTTGATTTTTGATTTTTAAAAGCCAAATTTCATACTTCTAAGCCTCTGATCTCACCACTTATGTCTTAAATCATTATAATATGCCTAGCAATGAGGCAAGGGGCTAGTAAATGTGGTAACTTGCGAGTGAAGCAAGGGAAAAATGAATGATCAATAAGGATCAAAGATGATTATGTGAGATGCGGAGGATGGCGTTGGAAGTGCTTGTTGTGCCATGGGCCGAAGGACCATAATTGTTAATGAATTGGCTGGTTATGGATTTAATCGTGAGCTGGATGGCTAGATTATTGCCGTGTTACGGCGGAGCCATGATTATGGCTAAGTATAAATGCATATATGCTGTTGAATGAATTGTGAATGTTTGCACTTCCACCATCGGAGATGAGGGTTTCCCTGGGAGGAAGCAGTGGCTAGCCACCACGTGCTCCGGGTTGAGACTCGAAGCTCTTTCGACCCTATGTCGTAAGTGTGGCCGGACACTGTGAAAGCCCGGATGAGCTCGCCCCCGTAAATATCCACCAGTGAGGGTGATGGATATGGATCATGATTATGATCAAGTTTATGATGAGTATAACTCGAGTTGGAGATGCGCGACAGAGGGACAGTCCAAGGTTAGCTACCAGGACTTGTCGGGTTGGCTCTATAACCGACAGATGATATCATCAGCCACTAGGGACAGGCATTCATCATATGCATACTACATGAATTGTTTGAGATTGCCTATTTGACTGCATATTACTTGCTAATTGCGTAAATGCTTTATCTGTTCCTAATTGTAAATCTCTTGTCTGATATAACTGTGTTTGCTATATTATACTACTGCTGGTGGTTGGGAGGTCTCAAGGAATTGGAAAGGGAAGTATTAGTTAGACTGAAGGATCTTTAGTCAGTTGCCACTTACGGTTTAGTTTGTTTATAAGCTTTGATATTATCTGGAGGAAGTTCTAGGATTGCCTTCGGCTTTCCTCTATTATTATGTATTATATATGTGGAAGCTGTTACCATGTTGGGGACCTCTGGTTCTCACCCATGCGGATTTTGTGGTTTTCAGATGCAGGACGCGAGGCTTCTCGTTGAGGCATGCTGGAGATTTCTGGATTAGCGAAGATCTTTGTTCTCGGGACTCTGTTTTGGTTTATATATCTTGTTTAGATACTTTTATCTCCATTAAACAATACAAACTGTGATGACTCTTCTTATGGGAGATTTTTGGAGAATAGGTTCTCTGTTTTTGTGTCCCTTTGGATTTCCTTTGAGGTTTCCGTATTTTATTATATGTATATATTACTATGTTCGGACCGATTATCTTCGCAACCGGATTTTGAGTCGATATTCCTGTTTTTGACACTCCCTTGTATATATATAATCTCGCGTTAGCTTATCCCTGTTCGTTACGTTATCGATCGGAGTGTTGCGCTTTCGAGTTACGGTTTTTGTTTACCCTCTTTCTACAAAGGCTCCTAGCTATAATCAATCATTCATACTACTATACGTACTAAATTTTTGTTTTAGAGGTCGTAATACCTTGCCATCTCTGAATTATGACTTAACCATCTCTGAATTATGACTTAAGCATAAAACTCTGTATGGTAGGATGTTCCAAATAAGATTAATATGACAATACCTATATTTACAAAATTGAAATTATATTTGTTTACAAACAACTAAAAAAGAAATACTAAATCTATAAGCACAATAACTTTCAATACATTCAAGGTTGTAATTTAATTTTTATTTTTAGAGATTAATACAGTAGATATTAATTCTAAAGTTAGGCTACGATTTATCTTTTCAATCATAACATACAACAATTGAATTTTATAGTAATTTATTGACCTAATTTTGATAGATTTAGAGTGAAAGTGAGTTTGGTAATTTTATTTTTGAGTCATAGAGCACTATAATAACGTAGCAGTTATTTAAGTTGGATAAAAAAAATACAATTGAATGAACTAAATGATAATATTTGTCTCATGCAAGGGAATCCGTTAAATTACAATTTGAGAATTGTAATTAAGGTAGGCACTCCAAGCTCTCAAAGAAAGATCATTAACATTCACACCTTACAATCAAGGAATCAACATTTTGGAATAGTGACATATCGTATAAGAATTTATTTTGGGAGACTGAAAAATAGCAAAAAAGAGACCTTAAGAGAAATCAGGAGCTCTCAATACTAGCACAAGTCACATTCTCAAAGAATCTTCTCTTTTTCTCTTTCCCTTTTTTCCTTTCAGGACTATGTGACTCAACATCACGATGATCATAGAGGTCAATTTGATCAACCTAAACAAATAGTTGCCAAAGTAATACAAATGTTTGAACTTGTGGTAAATAATACTTGCTATTACTATGAGTTATAGAATAATGATTACTATTGATGAGTTATGGAATTTCTTATTATATACTTTCAGTTAACAAATTAACATACAGTTCGTTTAAAAATAAATAAATAAATAATTCAGACATAATACCCAAGCACTCAATACCTTGTTCATAGAATCTTCATTTTCTTTTTCGTTGGGATGCAAATAGAACATTCTCTCATAATCTTGCTATTTATGTGCTTTCTTTCTCCTTTTTTTATTGCGCTTATGAAATCCAACCCAGTCACATAGTTCCTTCAGAACAAAATATTGGGTAAAAAACAAAAAATTAAGGAAAATGAGTTAAAAAATTTTGCAACAGCAAGAACACATAATATGATAAAAGTTTAATGGGATTAAACCCAATTAGTAAATAGATAGGGATAATATGATAGCTGAAAATATATACTAAAATGTGTAGTAACTTGCTCTATCAAAAGTCCAAAACTAATTTCAAGGTGCTATAAACTTAAAAGAGTTATGAGAAACAATTGAGCAGTTAACACCTTAAACACATGGTGATATATTTGACCCATAATTTGAAAAGCCTAACTAATTATTGCATGATTTTTTTCTTCTTTTAAATCAACAATGATGAGAAGACTCTAGAAAGAAAATTAAAACATAAACAATCCAATAATCTAAATAAGTACCTTTAGAACCTTTAAGTTATTAATTTGCTCATAATAACACATTTTAACTGGTTTATGTCCGTAAAGTTAACCTAATTGTAGAAAAAAATTCTAAAAGCTCTCAACACACAAATAAGAACCGTAAGATTGTGCATAAATTGGGAGAAAACAGAGCAAGCGGGAGGCAAATAGAAATTTCAAATTTGAACTGACCACAAAATTCTGCAAGTTGCCGCTCAAATGCTCAATCCTCCATTTTGGGATTGTTGCAGCTTCATTCTCCTTCAACCCATTGAGTAAAAGAAGGATGTGAGCTCGAGAGAGTGATTTGGGGATTGTTGAAGCCAACCATGCCTTGATTCCGGTGGATAAAAGGGAACTCGCAATAGCTAAGACGGTTCTCTCTCAACTTTAGCCAGTCCCTTGACGTAAAGATCAGCCAATGCCTAAAGACACCAAAAATCATTATATATTATAGATTGCTATACATGATCTACATTTCAATACATTTCAATGCACACGTAACCAATAAAGCACAATGTCACAAACCTTTGCAACAATAGGTCAGTCTTTCGGATCAAAAGCTAGCAATCTCTAGTAATCATAGTGCTAAAGAGTCTGCATTAGTAAACTTACGTGCAAATGACACAGGCTACTTTTTCCTCATGCTAATAAGGTATCTTTGTGTTTTCTCATTGCGTACCTGCATCCAACTCAAATTTTGATGCAAGCCAGTAAGCTTTGGTTTAGAATTGTACTAAGATATAGTGCAATATAGTCATACAGATGGTTTTGTCATCAGATCCAACTGGTGAACAACATTCTTTCCAGAAAAAATGGCTTTCCTAAGAGCACTTCGATAAACATGCAATCGATACTCCATATATCAATTGCTAGTGTATACTGCACCAAAAATTACAAAAGGAGACAGAAGAGAAAATTGTTACAACGGTAGAAATCTCAAAATCTGTAGCAAACCGAAAAAAATATCTAAGCTAACACAAATCAATGCAAATGGTCTCGAAATCAACACGAAACTTATAGTTCAACATAAGAAGCAAAAGAAAACAAAATCAAAGAAATTCTACAAAACACGATAATGATTCATCATCTTCATATACTAATAGATCACAATTAAAAAAATAATAAATTTATATTTTTTGAAACAAAATCAAAGAATCCCTAAAAATCATGATGATGATTCATCATCTTTATATACTTACATATCACAATTAAAAATATAGTAAATTTATATTTATTTGAAACAAAATAAAAAAAAACCTAGAAAACATGATGATTCATCTCCATATACTACATTTCAACATTCATATTCAGAAACTCAGTATGAGTATTATATACATATCACAACAAAATAAATGAAATACATCTATAATGCAGAGAAATCACAAAAATACTAACCTGAATGGCTTCACCTGAAAGCTCACAATTCTAGCAGATTCAATTAGCAAATCTCTATGATACTTGACAGTAAATGCCAAATGATTGTGAATAAAATACTTCTCTTCATTGCTCTGTGCATTTTTAACAAAGTAAACACAAGAAAATATTTGGCTTTCAAAACAATAAATATTGTTCTACCAAATAATGAGCATACCCCACTATAATGCCCTTTGAGTCCAACATGAAAAGCGAGCTGATAAATAGTAGAGTCCTGATCCGGACATTTTATCGGAACCACTATCACAAACAAAAACAAAGAAATAACCATAGAGATGTCAAAAATGTCAACCACTAACATATGAACTTTGGGGCATAATCATAATCAGCTTACTCATCCTTAAAATCCAAGCTAAATTTTTTTCAACAGATAAAGAAAGACACATGCCAAATAATAATATTTTTTTCACCTTTCTTATAACATCTTTAGGTTCCTAGGAAATCCTTTAACAGAATTGGAATCAATTGAATGTAAGACCCTTAATCTACATGGCTTTACTTTTAGAGATAGTAAGAAGTTAACCTCATTCCCTTTTATGGAGAAAAATAAAATAGTTAAAAAAATTGAGTAAGATTAAATAAGTTGTCCCTCAAAAAAAATTTTAGAACCCATTATCTCTAAAATGAAACACATTGTAAGAAGTTAGACTTTCATCTTAAGTGAAACATGATTTTAGAGAGAAACAGAGAGATATGTACTTTCAACAACTAAGAAAGTTGAGTAGTTTCTTCTCTTGCATAAACCAACACTCCTTTTAAATGTTCTTAAAAAATAGAGGTCAGGTTTATTGAGCAAAATATGGGCAAAAATTAAAGATATATGAGAAGAGAAAACCACTGGCCGAACAAATATTTAGCTTCAAATTTTAGTTCCAATTATAATGCATGCCAATGCCAAATTCAAAATCAATGCAAAACAATTTGAATTAACCTTCACTATCAATTCAAGAAACAACTTGTTTTTTTTCTCCATCAAATAAAAATAGAGACATAGAATAGTAATACACACGTTTTCGAATTAAAATTCACAAAACTTCCTTCATTTTTGTACTATATCCTTTTCCTATATATTGAGAATTGAAAAACAAAACCAAGTAAATGCAACATTGGATTAAAATAAATGCAACATTCATATTTTTGAAAGGACTAAAAGAGCATAAATTGAAATTGAATTAAAAAGAAAAAACAGAATTTAATTTATATCCACACCAATAAATAATAAATTAAAAAAATAAGCATATAAGGCATGATAATGGAAGGAAGAAATTGGCAAAGATTGAAGAGAAACATGATCCAAAAGGTGGAAAACGGGGTTGAGAAGGTAGGGTTTGGGAGAGAGAGAGAGAGAGAGAGAGAGAGAGAGAGAGAGAGAGAGAGAGAGAGAGAGAGAGCAAACAAAGATGATATATCAAGTAGATATGTATATTCAAATTGGTATGTCTCCATCCTTAGTAGATCTATGGATATCTACCACCTAAGCATGAGTGCATGACTCCAAAACATATTGTCATTCATAAAGCAAAACAACAAAACTGCAAGCCCAACAATAATGAGCTAGTGCAGCATAACCATTATGAAAAACAAAACAACATTCCTCAATTTAAGCAATTAAGAATTGTTCCACCATGGATAGCAAAACTAATAAAAGCAAACTAATTCTAAACAATTAAGATCCAAGACAATGACTTCGGCAATAACCTCGAGCATAGAAAAATGCTTAGAAATATTTACCTGAATGGGAGCAGCAAGAAGTTAGAAAAACTCATTCTATTAGAAGTGCTCTGATGGTGTTGCTCCTGGGCACACCAGATCTCTGTCTGCCTCTTCCGTTCATCTTTCCTTTACTTGCCAATCACACAAATCTTCATATTCCTCTTCTTCTCACATTCTTTTATATCATGGAGTAATAATAAGAAAAGAAAAATGACATAGGGGAGTTAGTCACAAGTAACGATACCTACTCTCATTGACCAAATAACTTTTTTGACAGAATAATAGAAGATAGTACTATTTGTTAGAGAAGATGATGTCATTTCTCCCACCAAACCACCAAAATCTGATTTTTCGTGTGAGAGTACACTGAAAAACAGGGAAGAGAATCACTTTCCCCACCTAATCGCATCCAATCCATTTTTTGTTTTTGAAGAAAAATTCAAAAACTAACATCCCATCATAACTTTGAAAATGATAAAATAAAATGAGGAAGCAACAACATTGACTGACATCAGAATCATGTATAAAAGAATGAGATGAGATCACAAATAACATCATTCAAA
Organism: Arachis hypogaea; assembly: GCF_003086295.3. NCBI lineage: Eukaryota > Viridiplantae > Streptophyta > Magnoliopsida > Fabales > Fabaceae > Arachis > Arachis hypogaea. The sequence continues at coordinate 28,196,652 of NC_092049.1, forward strand.
CTAACATCCCATCATAGCTTCAGAAGAATAGAATTCACATTATATTTTCAACAATTTGAAGCATATAATAATAAAAATACAACCTCACCTCCCTAGAACTGACTGAGAAACAATTATAAAGACAAAAGAAAACTTATTCCACCCTGAAAAAGAAGATAAACACATATTAAGAGTTGAGTACAATAGTCCAATAAAAAAAAACTCCACTTCCTTAACATTCTTTTTTCATTGACCATGATTTGATGAGAACTTTAACAAAAACTAACTCCCATCACAACTATTAGATCCAAATTACCAAGAACATAAAAAAAGAACACAAATTTGTCTAATTACCACTCAAGATTGACCAGTGAACTATAAAATAAGAAACTGAATTAACTATGATTTGATGAGCACTTTGACAAAAACCAACTCCCATCATAACTATTAGATCCAAATTACTAAGAAAAAAAAAAAGAACACCGAATTTGTCTAATTTTCACTCAAAACTGACCAATGAATAATAAAATGGGAAACTGAATTAACTATAATTTGATTAGCACTTTGACAAAAATCAAGTCCTATTACAGCTATTAGATCCAAATTACCAAGAATAAAAAAAGATAACTAAATTTATCCAATTACCACTCAAAACTGACCAATGAACTATAAAATGAGAAACTAAATTAACTAAAAAGCTCATACCGCAAACACCACAATACATATATACTAATGATATCAGCATGACGATGAGCAAAACCAACAACTTTATAACAATAATCCCAATCCAACCACAATTATCAAGAAAAAACATAGGATATATAAAAGAACTGATTTTGAACAGATAGATAGTAGAACAAATGATTTGAAAGAACTACATTATTCATAAATGAAATTCAACATATAAACCGCATTCATATCAAAATCACATGATTCTAGACTTCTAGCAATAAATGAATGAAATTGTGGGAACCACAAAGTCATCTACGCATGGCTCCCAAATACATATCCCGAAGCACCAAATCATGATGAAATTTCAAGAAATTGAATAAAATTACAAAGAGGAAGTTGAAATTAAAGAAAACAATAGGAGAATATGATGAGAACCGTATTATATTCTTCATTCATATTTCTATAAAAATATTAACAAAATCAAAAGTTTTAGAGCAAATTTAACAAAAACTAAAAAAGGAAAGAGCACTTCATATATAACTCACCATTCTTCTTCTGTGCGGAATCACTGCAACAATGCAAGATCTTCATCAAATGAAAGAGACAAAAATACCCGAAGCATTATAAAACAACAAACATCACTCAACAGCTTTATGCTGAATGAAAAACCTTCCACAAAAAATTTGATGAGTTTTGCAAAGAGCATTTATAATTCTATCGCTCTATCAGTTTATAAAGCGCAACATCAACTTATTAAAGAAACAGAAAATTGACAAAATACAGGATTCAAACACAAAATAGAACTAAATGAATTAGCAACTCCCATAAGAAACGAAACCCATTCAATGGAATCAGGATGCAATTGACAATTATTAGCCTTGATATAAGTTAACTTTTATAAAATAAAACAGCGCAAAGCCTGGCCAAAGAAAACGTAGCTGAAAACCCTAAATAAGAAAAAAAAGATAAAAAATTCAGAAGTAGGAATCGAGAAAATCCGTACATGAGGTGGCGCCAGTTGAGATCTCAGAGGAGGAGGAGAATGTAACAACCAGGTTCTTGAGGTTCCAAAGAGCGTCACTCGTTCAGAGTCCCCAGAATCCCACCGGCGTCGTCCCCATCATTGTGCTCTCAGACGACGCATTCGAGTAGCTACGGTTAGGACTGTGGGTGGGGATCATAACAATTGGTGATGTCAGAACAATAAAGGAAGAAATTGGTGAATATTAAAGAGAAATACGAACTAGAAGGAAAAAAACGGGGTTGAAGAGCTAGGGCTTGGATGTGAGACAGAGAGAAAGAGAGAGAAAGAGAGAGAGACAGAGAGAAACCTTCCAAACTACTTCGCCACGCTGGTGCTCATAATCTCGTTCAGACACGCCGAAGAAGAAGCCCAATGCGGCGCTGGTAAGTCGGTAACGGCAGCACCGTAGGGGTTGGTGATGATGACAGAAGGTGAGTGCTCAAGAATCGGAAGAACCTGTCTATCGTCGTTCATCTTGCGCCTCTTGGTCGAACACCCTCCTCCGGTCGAGACATTGCTTTCCAAATGGGGAGAAAGAGGAAGAAGATGGCGTCTTGGAGAGTTCACCAAGGAAGATGAAAAATAGAAAGAGTGACTGAGAGTGATGTGAAAGCAAACCACTCTCTTTGACTCAAATCACGTGCTTTCTATTTTTTATCTTAGAGAAAACTCAAGAATCCCAAGAAATTTCACGTCGGTGATGTTTCCTTTTGTATTTTAGTTTGTGTTTGTATAGATTGGATTTGGCTCCTCCAAGTTGTTCATTTACTTTAGAAAAAAAAAAGTAACCCAATATGAACTTTTGATAATATAAAGGGTTCTGATAATCTTAAATAAATAAATAAATAGTAAATAAATATATTAAAAGATAATCAAAACGTTGACTATTAAAAAACTAAAAAGAAAAAATGCACCATTTTATAAAGATTACGCGCAGAGTTAAAAAAAATGACGAAGAGGACTAAACAAACATTGAAGTTCACAATAGATACTGAACCAAAAAAAAATAGTAATTACATAGTTGGCAGGATTATCAAGTAAAACGAGTATGCTAGTTCCATCTATGGACACTACGATGATGGTGTCCCCAATGGAGACGAACAAGCCAAATATGAAGGTGTTGCTTCTTGAAACTAAGATAGTAGATTTATCAGAAGAAACAAATGAGTTGATAATCACAATGATACCACTATGAAAAGGTAATTTTTTTATTGAATAATTTTAAATTTCACCACAATATATTTAATAATATTTTACTCAATATATTATTTAAGATTGTCAATTGATTTCTCAAAATATGAAAAAAACTCAAATTGCACAACACATATTAATTATTTTTTCTAGGTATGTTTGTAACAATTATATTTGTACTCTATTTTAGTACTCTTATTTTTGTATGTTTATAACAATTATATTTAGAATTTTATTATTTATTTTGTTCAGGCCAATTATAGAAAAAAAATACCAAAATTAGGCATAAAATTTGACACGGTACTAGAAGTTAAAGGCTTCTGGAAAAATTATGGTGGAATGATGGATTTTGATGTTCGACAATTGTATGCAAATAAATGCAAGGTTGACAATTCTGTGATTTTGACGAACGGACTTTTGTTAGTAAAGAAATCCACAAATAATATCTCGTTGCAAGTATAGTTTTTAAACTAACAAAGAATCCTTTCGTACAAAAACTTTGGTTGTCACTAAAGCAAACTTAATAAAAATAAACCGAAGTATTTAAACCTCAGGTCGTCTCTCAAGGAATTGCAGGGAGGTGTATTTATTATTGGTTATGAGGTTGTATCTTTTTTTTGGGGTTTTTGAATAAGGAACAAGGAAAAGTAAATTGTAAGAATTAAATTAATAACTAATAAAGCTCTTAGCAAGGTATGAAAACTGGACGTCCTATCCTAGTTATCCTTATCAATTATGATGAGAATTGTTCCTTTTTATTGCCTTCCCTTTCCTCTTTCTAGAGGTTTCTCTGGTCTTAGGTGTCATTAGTGGTTATAGAAAAATAGAAAAGCAGAGTTTTTTCCACACCAAACTTAAAGGGTTTGCTCGTCCTCGAGCAAAAGAAGAAAGAAAGGAGTAGAAGAAGAATAAATGGAGGAGATAGAAGTAGTGTTGGTTTCGGCCAAAGGGGAAAGAATTGTTTGTGATGTGTGAAAGTGAAGGTAGTGAGGAGGGGTATTTATAGGGTAGGGGAGAGAGGGAATTCGGTTATGAGGGTTTGGGAGGGAAATGGTTTGAATTTGAATGGTGAGGTAGGTGGGGTTTTATGATGGATGGATGTGAGTGGTGAAGAGATTATGGAGAAGAGGGTAAGATTTGATAGGTGAAGGGTATTTGGGGAAGAGTTATTGATGGGATTGGTCAAGGGTATTTGGGGAAGAGTGTTATGAAAAAGTGTGAAGAGGAGAGAAGAAGAGGTGGGGTAGGTGGGGATCCTGTGGGGTCCACAGATCCTGAGGTGTCAAGAAATTCTGCTCCCTGCACCATTCTGGCATTCAAACACCCGCTGTGTGCCAATTCTGGCGTTAAACGCCAGCTCTGCTACCTTTCCTGGCGTTAAACGCCAGTCTGCTGCCCCTTTCTGGCGTTTAACGCCAGCCAGACACCCTTTTCTGGCGTTAAACGCCCAGAATGCTGCCAGGCTGGGCGTTAAACGCCCGTAAGCCTGTCCTCCAGGGTGTGCTATTTTTTATGCTGTTTTTCATTTTGTCTTAATTCTCCAGTAGTTTTTATGACTTCACATGATCATCAACCTAAAGAAAACATAAAATAACAATGGAAAATAAATAAATATAATTAAATAACATTGGGTTGCCTCCCAATAAGCACTTCTTTAATGTCAATAGCTTGACAGTGAGCTCTTAGAGAGCTTCACAGAGACTCAGAGCTTGATGATGGCCTCCCAACACCAAACTTAGAAGTTGAGTGTAGGGGCTCTGTTTGACTCTGTATTGAGAGAAGCTTTTCATGCTTCCTCTCCATGGTTACAGAAGAAGATCCTTGAGCTTTAAACACAAGGTAGTCCCCATTCAATTGAAGGACCAACTCTCCTCTGTCCACATCAATCACAGCTCTTGCTGTGGCTAGGAAGGGTCTTCCAAGGATAATGGATTCATCCTCATCCTTCCCAGTGTCTAGGATTATGAAGTCAGCAGGGATGTACAGGTCTTCAACCTTCACTAAGACATCCTCTACAACTCCATAAGCCCATTTCCTTGATTTGTCTTTCAATTCTAATGAGAATTTAGCAGCTTGCACCTCAAAGATCCCTAGTTTCTCCATTACAGAGAGTGACATGAGGTTTATTCCTCATCCCAGGTCACACAGAGCCTTCTTAAAGGTCATGGTGCCTATGGTGCAAGGTATTAAGAACTTTTCGGGATCTGGTTTCTTCTGAGGTAACTTTAGTTACCCCAAAGCATTCAGTTCATTGATGAGCAATGGAGGTTCATCCTCCCAAGTCTCATTACCAAATAACTTGGCATTCAGCTTCATGATTGCTCCTAGATACTGAGCAATTTGCTCTTCAATAATATCTTCATCCTCTTCAGAGGAAGAATACTCATCAGAGCTCATGAAAGGTAATAGTAAGTTCAGTAGAATCTCTATGGTCTCTATATAAGCCTCAGATTCCTTTGGTTCCTCATTGGGGAACTCTTTAGTGGCCAGTGGACGTCCATTGAGGTCTTCCTCACTGGAAATCACTGCCTTTTCTTCCTCCCTAGGTTCGGCCATGTTGGTTGTATTTATGGCTTTGCACTCTCTCTTTGGATTCTCTTCTATATTGCTTGGGAGAGTACTAGGAGGGATTTCAGTAACTCTTTTTTACTCAGTTGACCCACTTGTGCCTCCAAATTTCTTATGGAGGACCTTGTTTCAGTCATGAAACTGAGAGTGGTCTTAGATAGATCAGAGACTATGGTTGCTAAGTCAGAGTGGCTCTGCTTAGAATTCTCTGTCTGTTGTTCAGAAGATGATGGAAAAGGCTTGCTATTGCCAAACCTGTTCCTTCCACCATTATTATTATTGAAGCCTTCATTAGGCTTCTGGTGATCCTTCCATGAGAAATTAGGATGATTCCTCCATGAAGGATTATAGGTGTTTCCATAGGATTCTCCCATGTAATTCACCTCTTCCATTGTAGGATTCTCAGGGTCATAAGCTTCTCCTTCAGGGGAGGCTTCTTTAGCATTGCCTGATGTAGCTTGCATTTCAGTCAGACTCTGAGAAATCATATTGACTTGCTGAGTCAATATTTTGTTCTGAGCCAATATGGCATTCAGAGTATCCATCTCAAGAACTTCTTTCTTCTGAGTCATCCCATTATTCACAGGATTTCTTTCAGAAGTGTACATGAACTGGTTATTTTACAACCATCTCAATGAGTTCCTGGGCATCTGCAGGCGTTTTCTTCAGATGAAGAGATCCACCAGCAGAGTGGTCCAATGACATCTTGGACAATTCAGACAGAACATCATAGAATATACATAGGATGCTCCATTCTGAAAGCATGTCAGAAGGACACCTTCTGATCAATTGCTTGTATCTTTCCCAAGCTTCATAGAGGGATTCACCTTCCTTCTGTCTAAAGGTTTAGACTTCCACTCTAAGCTTGCTCAACTTTTGAGGTGGAAAGAATTTGGCCAAGAAAGCATTGACCAACTTTTTCCAAGAGTTTAGGCTTTCTTTAGGTTGTGACTCCAACCATATCCTAGCTCTGTCTCTTATAGCAAAGGGGAAAAGCATAAGCCTGTAGACCTCAGAATTAACCCCATTGGTCTTAACAGCGTCACAAATTTGCAAGAATTCAGCTAAGAACTGATGAGGATCTTCCAATGAAAATCCATGAAACTTGCAATTCTGCTGCATTAGAGAAACTAATTGAGGCTTAAGCTCAAAGTTGTTTGCTCCAATTGCAGGAATTGAGATGCTTCTTCCATAGAAGTTAGAAGTTGGTGCAGTAAAGTCACCAAGCACCTTCCTTGCATCTCCACCATTGTGGTTATTTTCGGCTGCCATCTCTACTTCTTTTTCGAAAATTTCTGTTAGGTCATCTCCAGAGTTTTGTGCTTTAGCTTCTCTTAGCTTCCTCTTTAGAGTCCTTTCAGGTTCAAGATCAGCTTCAACAAGAATATTCTTATCATTGTTCCTGCTCATATGAAAAAGAAGAGAACAGAAAAGAAGAGAAATCCTCTATGTCACAGTATAGAGATTCCTTTATGTGAGTAGAAGAATAGAAGAGTAGAATGAAGAAGGGAGAAGAAGAAGAATTCGAACACAGAGAGGGGGAGAGGGTTCGAATTATAAATAGAAGAGAAGTGTTAGTAAATAAATAAAATAAATAGAAAGATATGAGAAAGAGAGTGTATTCGAATTTTAATTTAGAAGAAAAGAAAAATATTTTTGTTTTTATTTTAATTATTAGTTAGAATTCGAAAATTAAAAAGAGAAATAAAATAAAATTAGAATTTAAAACAATTAGTTAATTAAAAAGAATTTTGAAAAAGGGGTTAGTAGTTTTCGAAAATTAGAGAGAGAGAAAGGTAGTTAGGTGGTTTTGAAAAAGATATGATTGAAATAGAAAACTTTTTAAAATCAAACAAAAAGTCAAGTAGTTAATTGAAAAAGATTCGAAAATAAATTTTGAAAAGATAAGAAGTTAGAAAAGGATTTTGAAAAAGATATGATTGAAAATTCATTTTGAAAAAGATTTGAAAAGGAAATTAAAAAGATTTGATTTTTGAAATTAAAGTTGATTACTTGACTAACAAGAAACTAAAAGATATGATTCTAGAATTTAAAGATTGAACCTTTCTTAATAGGCAAGTAACAACTTGAAAATTTTTGAATCTAAATATTAATTGTTAGCATTAATTTCGAAAATATGAAATAAAAATAAAAAAAATATTTTGAAAATTAATTCTTAAAATTTTTGAAAAACAAGAAAGAAAAATGAAAAAAGATTTGATTTTGAAAAAGATTTGAAAAAAATAGAATTTTTAATTTGAAGTTTTGACTTGATTAACAAGAAACAACTAAAATTTAAAATTTTTGACTAAATTAACACAAAATTTCGAAATTTATGAGTAAAACAAGGGAAAGATATGATTTTTTATTTTTGAAATTTTAATAAGGAGAGAGAAAAATACAAAATGACACAAAACATAAAAGTTTAAAATCAAAACAAAAATACATGCTAGAACACTTTGAATGTCAAGATAAACACCAAGAACACTTTGAAGATCATGATGAACACCAAGAACATATTTTTGAAAATTTTTAAGAAAAGAAAAATATGCAAGACACCAAACTTAAAAATTTTTAAATTTTAGACACTAATAATTCGAAAATGCATATGAAAAACAAGAAAAGACACCAAACAAGAAAATTTAAAAATCAAACAAGGAAAATCATCAAGAACAACTTGAAGATCAATGAAGAGCACAATGCATATATTTTCAAAAATTTAAGAAAAATTAAAGCATGCAATTGACACCAAACTTAAAATTTGACACAAGACTCAAATAAAAAACACAAAATTTTTTGTTTTTATGGTTTTATTAATTAATTTTTTTTTATTTTTCAAAAATTATTTTGGAAAAAGAAATAAAGAGATGCAAAATTTTTAATAAGAATTCCAGGAATCATGCAATGTTAGTCTAAAGTTTCGGTCCAAAAGAATTAGACATGGCCAGATGGCCAACCAAGCTTTAAGTGAAAGCTTTGGTCCAAAAGATTAGACATGGCCAAATAGCCAGTCAAGCTTTAGCATAAAACATACAAGCATGTCAATGAGAAGTGGAAGCCTCAGTCCAAAAGATTAGACATGGCTAAACAGCCAGCCAGGCTTCAACATATCTTATGAAACTCTAGAATATGTTTTTAAAAATTCTGAAGAACACATTTTTTTTTGAATTTTTTGAAAACTCAAATTTTTTTGTATATTTTTTTCGAAAATAAAAAATAAAATTTAAAAAGCTTAAACATAAAATAAAATTACATAATCTAAGCAACAAGATGAACCGTCAGTTGTCCAAACTCGAACAATCCCCGGCAACGGCGTCAAAAACTTGGTGTGGAAAATTGTGATTCACACTTTTCACATCTCCGCACAACTAACCAGCAAGTGCACTGGGTCGTCCAAGTAATAAACCTTACGTGAGTAAGGGTCGATCCCACGGAGATTGTCGGCTTGAAGCAAGCTATGGTCATCCTTGTAAATTTCAGTCAGGCGGATTCAAATGGTGATGAGGTTTTAATAATTAAAGGATAAATAAAACATAAAATAAAATAAAGTTACTTATGTAATTCACTGGTGGAAATTTCAGATAAGCGTATGGAGATGCTTTGTTGCTTCTGAACCTCTGCTTTCCTATTGCCTTCTTCCAACCATGCGTTACTTCCTTCCATGGCAAGCTGTAGCATCCTCTCAGTGAAAATGGTCCTCTACGGTCTCTGCACGGCTAATCAACTGTCGGATTTCTCGTATCGGATGAAAAATACCAGGTACAGCTACCGCATGGCTAATCATCTGTCGGTTCCCGCTAGCGTCGGAATAGGATCCATTGATCCTTTTTCACGCTGTCATTGTGCCCAACATTTGCAAGGTTTGAAGCTCGTCACAGTCATCCCTTCTCGGATCCTACTCAGAATACCACAGACAAGGTTTAGACTTTCCGGATCCCAGGATGCTGCCAATAATTCTAGCCTATACCACGAAGATACTAATCTGACGGACTCGGTCCATGTATTAGATATCCAAGAGAATATACTCCAGCTGTCATCCAATGACTACGTTGAACATCATGTAGACCGCTTGTGGTTGTCAGGCACGCGGATCTTGGCTAAGCGAGTAACGAAGATAGTGGGTGATTATCACGGGTCACCCCTTCATTCTGACTTAACTGAATTAAGTACGAGAGTATATATTGGAGAAAAAGTAGGCGTGAATTGAATAGAAAAACAATAGTACTTGCATTAATTCATGAAGAACAGCAGAGCTCCACACCTTAATCTATAGGGTGTAAAAACTCCACCGTAGAAAATACATAAGTGAAAAAGGTCTAAGCATGGCCGTGTGGCCAGCCTCCAATGTCTAAGGACTAAACGTCCAGCGATGATAAAGTCTCTGAATACAATAGTAAAAAGTGCTATTTATACTAAACTAGTAACTTAGGTTTACAAAAAATGAGTAACAAAGTGCAGATAGTGCAGAAATCCACTTCCGGGGCCCACCTGGTGTGTGCTTGGGCTGAGCATTGAAGCTTTTTCGTACATAGGCTATTCCTGGAGTTAAACGCCAGCTTGGGTGCTAGTTTGGGCATTTAACTCCAATTCTGGTGCCAGTTTGGGCGTTTTACGCCAGAAAGTTTTAGGCTGGATTTGGATGCCAGTTTGGGCCATCAAATCTCGGACAAAGTATAAACTATTATATATTGCGGGAAAGCCCAGGATGTCTACTTTTCAACGCAATTAAGAGCGTGCCAATTGGGCTTTTGTAGCTCCAGAAAATCCACTTCAACTGCAAGAGGGTCAAAATCCAATAGCATCTACAGTCCCTTTTCAGCCTCTGAATCAGATTTTTGCTCAGGTCCCTCATTTTAGCCAGAAAATACTTGAAATCATAAAAAAAAATACAAAAACTCATAGTAAAGTCCAGAAATGTGATTTTTGAATAAAAACTAATAAAAATATAATAAAAAGTAACTAAATCATACTAAAAACTATGTAAAAATAATGCCAAAAAGGGTATAAATTATCCGCTCATCAGCCACTATGGCAAAATTATATATCATTTCGAAGCCCCGGATGTTAGCTTTCCAACACAACTAGAACCGCTTCATTTGGACCTCTGTAGCTTAAGTTATGATCAATTAAATACGAAGAGGTCAGGGCTGACAGCTTTGCAGTTCCTTCAATTTCTTGTATTCCTTCTACTTTTGCATGCTTCCTTTCTATCCTCTAAGCCATTTCTACCATGTAATCTCTGAAAACACTTAACACACATATCATGGCATGGAATGGTAATAAGAGAGGATTAAAATTAGCTAAATTACAACCAAAGAAACATGTTTTCAATCATAGCACAAAATCAGGAAGGGAAATGTAAAACATGCAATTTATATGAATATGTGTGAGAATAATAGATAAAATCTACTTAGTTAAGTACAAGATGTATCACAAAATAGTGGTGCATCATATCTCCCCACACTTAAACATTAGCATGTCCTCATGCTAAGCTCAAGAGAAATTATAAGAGTGAAGAGGAATGGTAGAAAGTATGAAATGCAACCTATCTATATGAATGTAACTACATGGAAAATGTTTCTACATACTTGGTTAAAAGTAAACAAATATTTCAAGAAGAAATATGAACTGGATCTCACTAATTCAAATCATAAAATAAGGTACAAGAAAACTTGCAAAAGAAAATAGCTCGTGAAAGCGGGGAACAAAAAATCGAGCATCGAACCCTCACTGGAAGTGTATGCACTCTAATCGCTCAGGTGTTTAAAGTTCGATCTCTCAGTTCTCTACTAATCTTGCTTTCTAAGGCTTGCTCTTCATCTAACAATCAACAAAAATTTAATGCATAAAATACACATATCAAGAGGTCTTTTAAGGGTTGTAATGGGGTTAGGGTCAAGGTAGGATTGTATTTGGTTAAGTGGACTAAAATCTGAATCCTTAATTAACCTAAACTTCCCACCTAACTTAAGACAATCCATGTAATTAGAATATAAAATCTAACTATGCATTAACTATGTTTTTCACATATTCATGCATCCGAATTTGAGTACAACTCATATGCATTGCTATCATTTACTTTGGGGCATTTTATCCCCTTTTTATTGTTTGCTCTTTTTCTTTTCTTTTTCTCTTTTTTTTTGTTTGTATTTTATTATTTTTTTTCTTTTGTTCTATGTTTTTTTTCAATGCATATGATTAAGGTATTGAATGCATAAACATGTCCTCAACATTCTTTTTCACATTTTCTCAAGAATATACAACACCCAATTCTCAAACCAAATATTTTCAATCCCAATTTTCCCACACTTAATTCGTGAGTACTCTCACTAGTCCAAGCTAACCAAGGATTCAAATTAAGGACATTATTGTTTTCTGCTTAGATTTAATGATGTGTTAAAGTAAGGAACAAAAGGGGTAAAATAGGCTTAAAATTGGTTTGCAAAGGATAATGAAAGGTAAGGCCATATGGGTATGTAAGCTTAGTGAAATAAGGCCTCAATCATGTAAGTGCATGCATACATCAAATAATAGAAATATAGAATTAAGCAAGACAAAGATCACAATTTTAGAGAGAACAACACACACCAAAACTAAAATATTGGTTGATAAGATGCAACCAATCAATTAGGCTCAAAATCTCACTAGTTTTGTGTGTTCGAGCTCTAAAACCATGTTCCAAAAATATTTTTTTTTTCAAGTAAATTTAACAAAAATTTTAATTCAAATTAGTGAAATGCTCTAAAAAGTGTCTTAAAAAAAGAAGATATCACTTCAACCAAGTATTTGGTAAAGTATGCACGAAATCAAACAAACATGCAATCAAACATGCAAATGCAACAACTAATTTAACAAAGAAAATTAAATATTAGTGTTTAAATAGGAAATAACTAACCCATGGAAGTCGGTATCGACCTCCCCACACTTAAAGATTGCACCGTCCTCGGTGCATGCTAAGATGTGCAAGTGGACGGGCTGCTCCAACGGATGCTTTTCTCCAAAGATTGTGTAGATGGACTTGTTAGTTGCCCCATGTAAACGTCTTCCGGTTCCCTTCCTGGTGGCCATCCTGAAAGAAGAGAAAAGGGAAGAAAGGTAACCCAGAAACAAAGATAAGAAAACAAATAAAACATGGGTTGGTTAATGCCAAATAATGAGGGTCTCAATTATATGGTAGCTACAACATGCGAGAGAGAAGAAAGTAGAAGCAAACGGCATATCAATAGTGCGAAAATTGCAACAAAGGGGAAGAGAGTATGGGTAATGCAAGATAGTATAAGCTCATGTCAATGCAAAAAGAATACCAATATTATAAAAATTAGCATTGACTTATAATTAATAACACCCAACAGTTTAAAACAAGTCACGAAGCACCAAAATAATTCAAGATGCACAGTTGAATAAGAACATTTAACACCAATGGTAAAATAGGAAATTAGAAAAGAAGATAAAAATATGAATAAAATTAAAATGCAATGAAAGAAAATATGCTGATGCAGGATGTAAAGGAGAATGAAAGAGAATAAGGATGAGAAGGGAGGAGAGAAATTTGAAAGCTAGCGGCGCAAGCGACGCGCACGCGCGCAGCACGCGTACGCGTGCATTGCGAGAGGGGAGAGGACGCGGAAGCGCGCAGTGCGCGGACGCGTGCGTCAAGTTGTGCCGTAGGTGCGAGTCCATCCCCGCGCTCGCACAACTCTCGGGTAAAATATGGTTTTACGCCGATTTCCCCAACCACGCAGACTTGCCTTAGGCGCGGACGCGTGGGTCGCCAAGAGTGGGAATGGCGCGCACGTGTACGGTATGATTTAACAAACGAAGGCCAACGAAGGCCAGATAAACGAGATCATTTAACAAAGCAACCTCGCGCCGAGACTAGAACAAGTTGCCAAGTAAGAATGTCACTTAAGTTTGCTCGAGATATCAAAAAATATGTGATTTGTGACCTTGAGTTAAATCACAATCATATTTTGCAAATTCCGGAAACCAGTCATATGATGCCATCACAAAGAAAGATTTCAGAAGCACAAGCATTGCAAATAGATTTGGCAGATGAAGTTGGCATAAGACCAAAGAAAACACATGAACTAACAAGTTTACAAGCTAGTGGTAAAGATGTTCTTGGATATACCAAACAAGACCAAAAGAACTATTTTTGAAGCAAACGACCTATGGTGAAGCAGGTAGTTTATTAAAGTATTTTCATCGACAACTACTTGATAATCCCTCATTTCAATATGCTATACAGTTAGATAATGAAGAGAAAATAACAAATATTTTTTGGGCTGATGCAAGAATGGTTATTGATTATGCTATCTTTGGTGATGTAATCACATTTGACACTACATACTGCACAAACAAAGAAAATAGACCATTGGGTATTTTTTGTGGATTTAATCACCATCGAGAAATAGTAATATTTGGCGCTTCTCTTTTGTATGACGAATCAAAAGAATCTTTTATGTGGTTATTTGAATAATTTTTGGAAGCTCACATGCAAAAAAAGCCTAAAACTATTTTCACTGATCAAGATCCTACTATGGCAAGTGCTTTGGTAGAAAAAATGCTTGAAACATATCATGGATTATGTGTCTGGCATATTATGCAAAATACTATTCGACATTTAGGGAATAAGTTGAAAGATGGTTCTTTTATCTTGAGAAATTTCAAAGCTTGTATGTATAATTCTGAAGATCAGTTTCAATTTTAAGAGGCATGAGATGCATTGCTTCAAAGATACAAAGTGGAAGACAATTCTTGGTTGAAGAGTATTTATAAAGTGAAGGAAAAATAGGCTCATTGCTATATGAAGAAGGTGTATACTATTAGAATGCAAAGTACTCAACTTAGTGAAAGTTTTAATAGTGATTTGAAAGATTTTATGCAGTCAAGATTAGACATAATACATTTTCTCAAACAATTTGAGCGAGCTGTTGGTGGCAAGCGATACAAGGAGCTACAAGCTGAATACAATGCAAGACAAAAGCTTCCTAGACTTAAGATGATTCACTCGCCATTATTGAAGTATGCTGCATAGGTATATACTCCTAGTGCATTTGATTTATTTCAAAATGAGTTTGATTGAAGTTCTGCTGCATATATTGTTTCTCGTAAGGAGAACAATCAAATATCTGAATATCAAGTTGCCATTTTTGAAAAAGATGGAGAATACATTGTATCCAGCAATGTGAAAGATATGATAATTTCTTGTTGTTGTGAAATGTTTGAAACAATGGGATTCTTATGTTGTCATAGTTTGAAAGTTTTAAATGTTTGGGATGTGAAGCGAATTCCGGCTCAATACATTATGAAGAGATGGACTAGAGAAGCAAGAGAGATGATTGTTCATGACTCAGATGGAAAAGTTGTTCAAAGTGATACTAGAGTGGATGCTACAGCACGGTATAAGAATATATGTTCTAAAGCAATCAAATTAGCTGCTCGATCATAAGATTTTGAAGTAACATCTAATTTTGTTGAGCAAGTTATAGACGAGGCATATAAGAAGGTAGATTTTTTTTGTAGACACAACCAAGATGATGATGTTTCAAATATTTTGAGGAAAAGGTTTACCTAGGTGTCCTGTTATTACTTTATGTAAACGGTGGACCACGTTTTTTGAAAACATACATAAACTAATGTACGCTTTTCACGATTTATGAACAACGCAAAAAATATATACATTGTGGTACCCTTTTTACGGTTTATGTCTTTATGAATAGTAGCCATGTTTAGATAGAAAAATAAAAAAAATAATCATAAAAGTTGAAACAATAAAAAATATATAACACAGTTCTTATCTTGTTATATTTAGATATTATATGTTAATCTAATAATCAATAAAAAATAATATTGTCTAATGTAAAATAGATTAAAAATAAAAAAGAGGTTAATAAAATCAATTAACAAATTTCTTATCTTAGGTCGCCCAGTTTATTTGAAAAATCAATTTACAAAGTTCTTATATTGCTATATTTATTGTGTTATATGTCGAACTAATAATCAATAAAAGATAGAGAAAATTTCCCTCCCCTCCCTTGCGAGATGTTAAAATGGCACTCCCCTCCCCTCTATTTTTAAAATATACATTCTCCTTCCTTATAACTTTTAAAAAACCTTCTCTTTAATCCATTTTAATTATCCGATGTAAAATAGATTACAAATAAAAAAATTAACAAAATATGCGTGAGAATTTTTCATTCTACCATTGATAGGTATAGATTTTTTTGTATCTTTTATATGTTAATAATGTGACAAATGAATAATATTAAATTAATTAATTTTTTATAATATAATTTAGAAAATTAATAAATGTCAAATCTAGTATTCTATATAATTAAATGTCAAATTCAGTCATAATTAATAGTTTAGATAGTTTAGGAAATTAACATATTAATATTTTTAACGAATCTTTGATAGGTGAACTTTCTTGCGTCCTATATATATGCCAATCAAATAACTTAGCCAATATGCAAAACAAATAATATTGTGGTAGACAAAATTAATAATTTAATTTAGTTTCAAAGTAAATATTTATGTACTCAAATTTTGAATATAATACTCTACATAATCAATATTTTAGAAAATTTAAAAA
This sequence comes from Arachis hypogaea, assembly GCF_003086295.3. Lineage (NCBI taxonomy): Eukaryota > Viridiplantae > Streptophyta > Magnoliopsida > Fabales > Fabaceae > Arachis > Arachis hypogaea. The sequence continues at coordinate 28,212,680 of NC_092049.1, forward strand.
ATATTACTGTAAAGCAATTTAAAAAAATAAGTTAACAAAATATTTATGAAATTTTTTCATTCAATCACTAATAGGTAAAGACATATAAAAAAATAAAAACACATCAAATAAAAAAATTGTTTTTTTTATATTAAATTGAGAAGAAAAGGAGACGTATTACTATTTTTATACGTAAAAAGTTGGGAATAAATTAAAACGACAGAAGAATGACTTTAAAATATAGATTAGGTAAGTAAACTCTTTGTATTGGTTTTATATATTGTTATAGATATATAGCTATTCATAAACCGTGGAAGGAGTACCACAGTTTGTGTGTTTTCAAAAACGTGGAAGGGATTCCACGGTTGGTTTACAAACATTATTCTGAAAATCGAACTGGACCGGTCGGTTTGACCGGATTAACCGGGAACTGATCATTTGTTCGGTTTGGTTGCTATGAAGAACCATCCTGCAAAAAACTGGCATACAAATCGGTCAAATCGGCAGTTAAAAAAAAGTAAAAAACAAATTCAAACGTTCAGAAATTAGAACCCCTCACCCCACCCCTGCCCTCTCTCTCTCTCTCTCTCTCTCTCTCTCTCTCACACACACACACACACACACACACACACACACACAGGACAAACCCAAACCCTAAGGACGGTAGGAACCCAGCCTCATCCCATCGCTAAGCTCTTCCCTTCCGATAGACGGTGTTGTCGCCGCCGGCAGAGATAGGCTTGGGTGCCGTCCTCGCTCGTGGAAGGTCTGCTCACTTCTCGATCCTCTTCTCCTCGACGTCGAGTGCTTGCTCAGAACTGTTGGCGATGCCGCTGTGAAGGGCTTCTCCATCGTCGTCTCTGCTCGATTTGTTGGTGGCCATCCCTCTCTTTGAGTTCTCTCTTTCTATTCGAGGCTCCGAGCTCTCTGTGTCTCCCTCTCTCTCTCTCTCTCTGCGATGTGTCTCTCTGCTCGGCTCTGGAGTTTTCGCCGCGCCGTCACCTTCCTTCCTCCTTCGTCGCCGGTAAGCACTATTGCCTCAAATTATTTTTGGTTATTTTGTTAATTTTATTTATTTTGATTTTTTAGTTGTTGGCCGTTGATATTTCTGATGCTGCGTTGTTGATGAACATTGTTAAGGCTAGAATTTTTTATGATTCTGAGTTGTTTATGCTGGTTTTTCTGATTCTGAGTTGTTAATTTTGGTGGCTGATTTTTGCTGAATCTGAATTGTTTATGGTGGTATGGTAAAATTATTTTTCATCATTTCTCATCTTTCAGGAGTACAACTTACATTTCTTTCTTGTACATTTTTTGTTCAAATTTATACACTTCTTTAAACTTTGAAGTATGCTAAAAAGTGTTTCAAATTATTTTGCATTGAAAATTTCAAGCAAGTCTCTTTGTATTGGGTTTGTCAAAGTTTTTGGTTTCAATGTTGGTAAAATTCTCAATGTAAGTGGATAATGATAATAATAATAACTCTTGCTTTATATCATTTATGATTATGAATATTTAGTTTATTTGTTGTTATTCTTTGTTTTTGTATTGATTTTCCCAATTGATGTGCTTTAAAAATTTGTAGGAGAATGAGAAGGAGAACATCACAAGTAATTGTATTCAACAAATCTGATATTGCTATTGTAGAACATTATAATTCTTAGAGAAAATTATACTCCCCTCCCCTGCAAGATGTTAAAATGACACTGTCCTCCCCTCTATTTTATAAATGTACATTCCCCTCTTTTCTAACTTTTAAAAAATCTCTTCTTTAATCCATTTTAAACTTTTTGTGTTAACTAATGTTAACTTTATCCATTTTTTAAGAAAAATAAATTATTTTTTTAAAAAATAACTATTAGTAAAAATTTTATTTTTTATCATTAAATTTTGCTTACCAAAATATCCTTTAATAAATTATTCTTTTATTGATTAAATTGTATTTTTTAAAAAATTTAATAATTATATAATTTTTTTTCTAAAATACCCTTCAATAAGTTTTAATTATTAAATTATAATTTTACCAAAATTTTCGTTAACAATTTTTTTATATTTTACTATTAATTTTTTATATCTATATATATTATTTTAACATTAAATAAAAAATTTTAGTAAGATTATTTTTCAATATCAATATATATTAATTGTTATATATATTAACAGTGGTAAGATTTTTTTATTTAATGTTAAAATAATATATATTGATATAAAAAATTAACAGTAAAAATAAAAATAATTGTTAACAAAAATTTTGGTAAAATCATAATTTAATAATTAAAAAAGTATTGAAGGGTAGGTATGTTAGAAAAAAATAATTTAATTATTAATTTTTTAAAAAGTATTTTAATAAAAATATAATTTAATCAATAAAAAATAATTTATTAAAAGGGTATTTTGGTAAGCAAAATTTAATGATAAAAAATGAAATTTTTGCTAATGGGTATTTTTTTTTAAAATAATTTTTTTTTTTTAAAAAATAGATAAAGTTAATATTAGTTAACACAAAAAATTTAAAATGGATTAAAGAGGAGGTTTTTTAAAAGTTATAAGGGAGGAGAATGCACATTTATAAAATAGAGGAGATGAAAATGTCATTTTAGCATCTCGCAAGGGAGGGGAGTAGAATTTTCTCTAATTCTTATTGTTAATTTTTCTGATTCTATTGATATATTTTTTGTTTTTATAATTTTTATGAAATTGGAATAATTGTTTGTGGTTGAATATTATTTCTTTGTCATTTAAGTGCATTTTAATTTTTATTAGTTATAAAGATTGATGTTTGAAGTTATTTATAAACTTTTAATTATAAATTATGGACAATTTATTATGTAAAATTATAAAATTTTAAATTTTATTAGTTTAAAAAGTATTAAATTTAAATATTTAAAATTATATATTAAATTTTTAATAATTTTATTTTATATTTAATTACACCGGCTGAATTCCGGTTAAACTTCGATTGAACTTTTGAACCATTGAACTAGTCACTCTACCGGTTTAGTAACCAGTTCGGTTTTCGCAACCTTGTTTACATAAAGTAGTAACAGGACACACAAGTAACCCTTTCTCAATTGTTGTATTTGGGCAAACCTTTCTCCATTTATTTTATTTAAGTAAATTGCCTTTTAATTTTTGTGAATTGACTCAAAATAAAAGTAGAGTATCACATCCTATATCATTATAAATTATTCTCTATATTCAAGCAATTTTAACATTCAAGTTCATCCTAATGATTTAGAGTCACACAATCTTAACTCAAATTCACACGTGTGTTCTTCTTCTTCTTCTTCTTTATTATTTTTCACTTTCATTACCGTCGTCACCAACATCGCCACCTCCTCCTCCTCCTCCTCCTCCTCCTCCTCCTCCTCCTCCTCCTCTTTCTTCTTATTTTCTCATTGAAATTTCTTCTCCTCCTTTCTTTTTATCCATCTCCTCCATCGTTATCATCATCATTATCGTCATTGTCGCCTTCTTCTTATACATATTGTCGTTATCATTATCGTCGTTATTATTATTGTTATTATTAAATTTTTGCCATGGTGATGTTATTGTCTGATCCAAAATTGATTTTTGATGTGTTTTTGTTCACGATTCAGTCTTGTTTGTGTGCTTATTTTCGAATTGAGTTTATGTGTCGCAATCAGTATGTAATTTTGGTTCATTTCTAAGTTAATTATGTCGCAATTATTATGTAATTTCGGTTCATTTTTGAGTTAATTGTATCGCAATTCATTATGTAATTTCGGTTCATTTCTGAGTTAATTGTGTCACAATCATTATATAATTCAATTCATTTATGAGTGAATTAAGGTGTATTTGGACTCGTTGTCCTGCTCAATTCAAAACTCTTTCTCCTCATCTTCTACTGCTTCTTCTTCTTCATCTTTTTCTTCTTCATCTTCACATTCTCACTTCATTTTCTCAAAATTCTTTTTGATTTACTCTTTTAAGAAGAATAAAACCAAGAAAAAAAGAAGAAAATATCCAACAAAAAAAGAAATATATTAATGACATTGTCTGATCTAAATTTGATTTTGGATGTGTTTTTGTTCATGATTCAATCTTGTTTGTGTGCTTGTTTTTTAACTGAGTTTATGTATCACAATCATTTGAAAATTTTCAGTTCATTTCTGAGTTAATTATGTCGCAATTGTTATGTAATTTCAGTTCATTTATGAGTTAATTGTGTCGCAATCCATTATGTAATTTCGGTTCATTTATGAATGAATTAAGGTGTATTTGGACTCGTTATCCTACACAATTCAAAACTCTTTCTCCTCACCTTCTACTACAATAACAGCAATAATAGCAGCAACAAAAGAATGACGATAAGAAGAAAATACGCAAAGATGATGTCGATAATGATAACGTAAACGTAGCGCGTGAACGTAAATGACTTGGTTGGAAGAAAGATGTGTGCGTGTGTTGTAATACCCTATCACCTTAAGCCTTACCTCTAGCCATAAAGCAAAGGCTGACAAAACGTCACAACAGTTCTAAGGCTCATACAATAGTATATAATCAAGAAATATAATACACTAGAAGCCCAATAAAGGAATAAAAGCTCAAAGACGTAGAAAATAGAGATACAAAAGCGCAAAGCGTTCACACACGATAACTAAAGCGCAAAGGTAAGAAAAGAGCTAAAAGATATAAGGTACTTATATATATGTACAATAATAAAAGGAGAACTAATCAAAGCCCACAGAATTTAGGCCGGCTAGTTACAACAGAATATAACAGAATTTTAAAAGTTAAAACAGATACATTCTATCTCTCAAAGTTCAAGCCTCTAAGGCAACAAGCACAAAATACAAAAGTGAGAGAAATAACTACATCAAAATGAACAAAATACAAAAGAGAGCCATCCTCCACTTTGTTACCATTCGCAAACTTACCGATGTGAGTTGTGACCTGCATCTGAAAAACAACAACATATGGTATGAGAACCGGAGGTTCTCAGTATGGTAACAGTGCCCAATAGACAAGATATAAGGTTTTGGGAAGCCAAAGGCAATCTTAGAACTTCAAATCGATATAAAGATTCGACTTATAATAAAAACTTAAACCATAAAAGGTCATCTAACTTAAGGAATTTCTAAACTAACAGATCACCGTCTGTCCCACATTCCTCGTCAACCTATCCTCCATGCGATCCCATCGCCACTGCCTACCGACCCTCCTCAATCCCAGCAGAAAACACAAGTAGTGTAAGCAAGTAAAACTAAAGTAATATACATATACAATAGATAATTCAATTAGCAATTAAACATGTTATACAGGTTGGCACAATACAAGTAAGAAAAGCATACAAACACATAAGAATGCATATGATGAATGCCTATCCTATTGGCCGTGATATCACTTGTTGGTTCAACTGCCAACCCGACACATCTTCTTGGGATGGTTTCCTTTTGGTCACGAAAATTTGGTACCCCAAGGATATAGTGCCCGGCACACTCTTGTGACTCAAAAGGATGCAAGTGGGATACTCTGCCTCAGACCTCACATCTGTACGTAAGCGGAATTAACCACCGTCCTTATGCCAGCGCCGCAACCTCGACAAGCGGGATTAACCACCGTCCTTGCCAGACGTATAGCGACTTACCAATCAAATACATCAGAAAACATATCCAATCTCAGTGATCACTCTCATTCTCATCGTGTCCAACAATCTCAATTACCATTTGTCTCGATACATCACCATTTCAACATTCCACCAATTCACTCATCATCATCTCAACATTTTGCCAATTCACTCAAGTTATATACATCCGCAGCACATCACAAGCATGAGTCAAAGGTCTTTAGTTTCATAATAGAATTATCTAACTAAGTCCACTTAATGTGTTTTTTTCTTCTCCCAAAAGCCTAAATAATAGTTATGGGATCCTAAATAGTAATTACAGAGGTTTAGAAAGCTAGAGAAGCGCTTAAAAACACAAAAATCACATTTTCAGCAAAACAGGGTTCATGCATATGCATGTCCATTCTTGCGTACGCATGAGTGTCAAAATGGCAATGTCGCATATGCGAGCATTCGAAACAAAAAAGGGTTTCTGCGTATGCATGCCAACAGCCGCATACGCAGGATGTAAGAATTAAAAATAATTAACTGATTAATTGACGTAAAATAATAATAAATTAATTGTCCAAAAATAGGTAAAAAATATAGAAGTCTTAATTTTAAAATTTGGAAGTGAGATTTGAAAAATGTAATTTTCTGCGAAAAATTTTGTAAAGACGGGTACCGATAAAGTAGCCGGAAATACCGGCTTAAATCTGTCCGGAACTGCGTGAGAGCAATAAAAACTGTAGAAAAATTTAGGAAGACATTTAGAATTAAAAACCAAGTACTAATCTTAAAGGTTTTGGCCCAAAGTGGGCCAAACGGACCAAAAACGTTGACAGGTCGGATCGAGCCCAATTTAGGCCCAAGCTCAATATATAAATACACCTTTAAGTGGCCAAGACAGCTACTTCCAGCACCAAAGGGGCTGAGTAACGTGAATGAGAGGAAGGGAGTGAGGGTTTCATAAAATACTATTCACAATCAACTTCCGGGAGCCATAACTTGAGCTATGGTACTCTGATTAACGAGCCATTTGCGGCCATGCGAACCTCTTATCGAGCTCTTCAATTCTATCTAAACAAAGTAGGTAAGAACTTGAAATTCATGCTCCAGTTTCCAGCACTAACATATTTTTCATTTTTGTATATTGTTTTGAGTAGATTTTGTGATTTTGGTTGTTTAGGTGTGATCTAGTTACAGGTTATTGTTGGATTTTGTCCCAATTCACAGTGAGTAAGGTAAGAAAGCTCTATATGCTTGTGATTTTTCATATTATGAACCCTAGGTTTTGATTTTGGTAATTTATATAGTTTAGCTTGGAATAAGGGTTATGAGAATGGGGAATAAGGGTTTTGTTATTAGATTAAAGAGAATAAAAGTAAATTTATCATTATTGCATTCTCACTCACAGTCACAAAAGTGTCTTGGAGAAAAATAGTAGAAAATCTAAATTTTTTAGTAGGAACTTTAGGGCTACACTTTTTGGGGTGCGGAAAGAGTTAGAAGAAATCAGCATGCTTTAAAAAATGACGATAATAAAAATATTTTGCCACGTTTCAAAAGCGTGCCTATTTCTTTCTCTGGTCAGGCTTTGATAAACTTGACATCTAAAATGTAGCAAAATCTCTAATCAAATATCACCCATATAAAAGCGTAGCCATTGACCTTTTTAGGCAATGCTTTTGAAGTGTGACTAGAAAAAAGCATGCCGACATAGCTTTTTTTTTATGTAGTGCAAGGAGGTCGCCTAAGGTCGGTTGGCAGGCGTCTAAGGATCGACGATGGCAGTTGGCCTACGTATTTTAGAGTTGCCTAGCAATCTGATAGGTTTGGTGAGGTCGGTTAACTAGCATTATTCGACTGTTGATCGGGGTCATTCTACCAGCATATGTTAATAGAGGATTATTCATTGGTTAGTTGAATGTATTTGCCAATATCAGTTGGTAGTTGGTTAGGGATGGCTAACGGGTGGTCAGCCAAGGCCATTAGACAGATAATCTATTAGAGGTTAATAGTGGTAGACTAGTGGACGGTTAGTCGAAGTAGTTCAGCAATTATTTGGTTCGGGTAGATTTATGGTCTTTCAGTCAAAATAGATCGGTGGTCGATCAATTAGGAAAGATCGATCAATGGTCAGAAACTACTCGAGGAAGGTTGGTGGTTGATTGATCAAGGTGGGTGGAAGTATGTTGCTGGGTAGTCGGTATGTCTATCATTAATCGGGGATTGGCCAATCAGAATAAGTTAACAAGTGGTCAGATGATCAGCCAATCAAGGTCAGCCAGTTGAATAGGTCAGTCTATCTGTTGAATAAATGGTCAGTATCGATCACAGAACAGATCGTCAATCATTTAAGGTAGGTTAGCGGTCGATCGATTGATTGATTGTTGAATTAAAATGTTGAAAGTAGTTGTTCATAAAATGAATTAGATGGTAGGTGGTTAAATGATTGGTAAATGAACATGGAACATGGTAAAGCTCTTTGCCTATAAATAGAGCTTGTGGTGCTAAGGAAGATGCATCAAGCACAATTACAACATAGAACATCAGAGAAGATAATAATTGTTAACCACAACAACATCAACTTCTAATGGTGGTAAGAAATTTCTAACACCAAATCCATAATAATCAACTTGCCTAAACAAAATTAAGTGGCGTTAACTTTGGTGGGGACAACTTGCAATGATATGTTCAAATTGTTGCTTTGTTAATGATGACTATAATATTATATCTCCTTTCTTGCAGCATAGGTTGAATAGTTAAAATCTCGGAGATAAGTTTTGACTTGTTAATTTTGTAGCTTTCAATTTCATTATACTTCTAGTTTAGTAGTGAATATACAAGTTGATTTATCAATTATTGCCAACAAGAAGCAATGCAAAAGCTTCTTGTATTATTAGTGGGAATACTCTTATATATAGTGACTGTAATATTATAAAAAAAAAAGTGAGATATAAAATCAAACTGTAACAAGTAAAAAATATAAAATACACTGTATTTTAACTAGATTCTCTAATAATTATTAATTATTATTGTTCTTGCTTAGATTAACTGGGTATAGCTCGTCCTCTTGGCAGTCAACTCCGAGCTTCTTATCTTAACTCCAAGCTTTTTGTCTGAGAAGAGATATGTCTTGGTACAGAAAGAACAAAGGGAAGAGATACCTGCAAAAGGCACTCTGACGCTCAAGTAATCAATGTGTAAAAAATGATCATGTACTTGATAAAGTCTCTTTCCTCCTTTATATGTGAGATGAGATATTGACAGTTATGTTTCAGGAATAATTTGTATTAAAGGAGAATAATATCATATCAGAACGTTGTGATATACGTTTTGATGTGTAGAACCGAGTTATAACGCTTGAGCGAGTTATAACGTACGGAGCCGGGTTATGACATTTGACCGAGTTATAACCGCCTTATCATAGCCCCTAAACATGGCCTGGTGACATTTTGATAAAGCAGGTTGAGCTTTTAGAGGATGAATTATAATCAGCGAGTGTTGTGAGTATGAAGCCCCTAGTTCAACACACTTTATTAAAATGAAATAAGAAAAAATCAATAAATAAGTAATGAATTAAATTAATAAAAAGTAAGAGATGAAATTAATGACATCAACCATTTTCTTTAACTTTGTATGTAGTTTTTAATTTGGAATCCAAATAGTTTTTATAAATTAACTTTTCTTCTATCAAAATGTGTTAAAGGGGAATTATAAAGACATGAATAAAAGGGGTAAGTACTTTCTTTTATTCTTTTCACTTTATCTTGCTTTCTTCATCTACTCTGTGTTCCTATTCATGATAAGAATGGATAACGAAAAGGGAAAAAAGATACAAACAGTAGGAGAAGATAGTACATATGAATGGGTGAGTGAGGATGTGAAGATACGACGGTCACTCTTTGCAGATAAGGAGAGTGTTAGTGAGATAGATGTTACAAAAATAGTGAGGGTAGGATCTGAAGTTCGTGTTGAGTTGTTATTATGTTCTAGGGCTGATCGTGTGTTCCATTGGAAAAATGATTATAAATTTTTCTACATGCATAGCTGTGTTCTTAAAGAACTGTGAGTTAAACTTCTTTTTACCAATTTTGAATGTACTGTGTTAAAACAACTAAACTATGCCCCATCACAGCTTCACCCAAATGGCTAGGCTTTTTTGCAATGTTTTGAAATTTTGATGAATTTTTTGGATTTAAAACCTTCGTTGAAGTTGTTCTTCTCCATGTTTCAGGCGAAAGAGGCTTAGAAGGGGGTTGGGTAAATTTAAACAGTACACCTGGGTTTTCTGTTTTCAAGTTGTATAAATCCTCATTCAAAGAGTTCAAAGAAATGTTTTTAAAAATGAAAAGTGTCGAGGATGTGTTTCCATTTTATTTGGATGAAAATTTGGGTGAAAGGTTTCCCTTATTTTGGTGTTCCCAGCCACAACACATTTTGGGCCATGAAAAAATTAGCATGAGGATTGAGTGTATAATTGAATACTCGATGGAAGTTGTGGATAGAAAAAATTTGATATCGGTGTTTGATTTGCTTTCGTGAGAAGACAATAGGCAAGCTGTAGTAGATTATTTGGGTAAGATTTTACATAAATACAGATAGTAGTCAGGAATGATTTATTTTTAGTAATTTGTTGATTTTGTTTTGTTTGCGTGTTAGGAGGAAAGTATCCTAGAGTCTCTACCACAAGCTTGAGGGCTTGGTTCAGGAGCAAGAATGTGGAGAGGAAGGGTTCGTCATCGAACCCTGATAAAGAAAGGTGGAGAGGGCAAAGTGAACCAAACCCACCAAAGACGGAAGAAAATTATCTTTAAGAAGAGAAAATCTGACCTTATTGACATTGATTTGTCGGATGATTTGACTGAGAAAGGAAAAGATATACCACTGAAGGAACTTACTGCTTTTGTGGAGAATCAAAAGAGACTTCATGGGTTTGCCGAGGATATTGATGGTTCTTCAATTTGGGGTAAGGATTTCCCTTTTGTGGTCGTTACGGATGAGGCATGTCAGGCAACGACCGATGTGGCTTTAGCTAATGAAGTCGGGGATGCTGCCATCGACCAGTATATGCAGGTATGATCTTTGTCACTTTTGTATATTAGTAAATTTGATGGTGTATAATTGTTTGTTTGTGGATTTAGGTGCTCAGATTGCACTTGGCCAGCTTAGGTAGGAGTTAGGAAGTGAAACATAAGAAACTGTTGGGGTTAGCCAAAGAGCCTAACAAGCTGAAAAAGGAGTTTGATCTAAAGAAAAATCTAATTGATGATCCGAAGGCTAAACTTGCTAAAAAAGAAAAAGAGTGAAAGGTTATGAAGAGTAATTAAGAGAAGGAGTCCAAGCTGCTGAAAAAGAAAGATAGTGATTTGTCTAGCATGAAAGATCATGTGATTGAGGTGATTGTGAAACTGAAGGACTTGGAGAAAAGTAAGCAGTCTGAGATTTTGGATGCCTTTGGAGAGGGGTTTAAGCGTGCTGTTATGCAAGCAAAAGTTTTGGTCTCGGACAAAGATTTGTCGCAAATGGAGCCTAGAAAAATTGTTCGTGATGGAGCTTTGGTTGATGATTTAAAAGGAGTTAAGGAAGCAGATGAAAATTTGGGATAATGGCTTATGTTATTAGATGTATGAATTTTTATTTTGTATTTTGTGTTTTGGATTGAACCTGCTTATCATTATTTTTATAATGATAAAAACTCTGTATATTTGGCAAAGTATATTTGCTTTTGAGTAGCTGGTTACTCATATGACTTTCTTGCATATGGGGTGTTTCGGAAATTGTTGAGTTGTTTGCTTTTCCACTTTGAAATGGGTTGGTTATATTGGATATTGCTCAGAAATTTGATTGATCCTGATAGATAAGTGATGACATGTCACCATGTCATGTTTTTCTATGCTTTTTCATATAAGAAATTGATGATTTGTGCTTAAATATTGAATACTTTTGTGCTTAAATGTTATATTTTTTTGATCTTTTGATTTGATAAATTTTGTAGGAAATAAGAAGAAAAAGAAGCAAAAAGTACAAAATAAGCTAAAAAGGAGAAAAAAAGAGTTTTGGGGCACACTTTGAAGTTGGAGCACACTTTGGAGCCTTAGGCCACGCTTTTAAAAGCGTGGCCCATGACTAAATAAAGGAAGCTTGACAATCAGCACTCAAAGCTCGGTTAACTAAGTGAGCACAGCTTTATCGTGAAGAAACTTTAGCTTGGAAGCAAGATTTTTCGCTAAGTTAAACTTGGGCGCTCAAAGAATGACCATGCCTCCTTCGAAGGGCCATAACTTGAGCTACAGATGTCCAATTGATGTGCTTCCAGTTGCGTTGGAAAGCTGCCATTCAGAGCTTTCCAACGATATATGGCAATTCATATTTGGCATGAAATTGAGGCACAAGTGAAAAGTATATTTAAGGACCAAAAACAAGCAAAAATAAGCACAAATGCATTCACTAGGATTCGAAGAGGGAGACCAAGGGAAGCCCATCAAGCCTAGGAAGTAGCGCTCTCAAAGAGAGCACTAAGTTAACATTGTGAGCTTTATTGTGGGTCTCCTCATGAAAATGCAAGGAAAAAGGCACCAAAATGCTTCCCCCAAGGCTCGAACCTGAAGCCTCATGACATAACAAGGGATGCTGCACTCTTGGCATTAACCGAGCGCTACCTTCCTTATTTGGCCCAACAAATTGGCACACAAGACAAGGCCAAAGCAGCATGGATGCTGCGCTCTTGGCATTAACTGAGCGCTATCCTGATGCTATCCAAGGAGTTTGTCAAGCAAATTGGAAGGCAAAAACAAAGGGGATGCTGCGCTCACCCCACCAACCGAGCATTGCCCTGGGAGGTGACCTTGGTTCATTTTCCAACCAACTTGAACCAAGCAACCTTGAACCATGCCTCCAAACCAGTTGAACCAAGGCCATCCGGATCCACTCTTCCTCAAATCCAAAGCAAGCAAAGCCCATTAACTCAAAGGCACAAGGATCAATTAGATTAGGAATTTCATTTAAATTGTAATTTATTTTTAATTTCAATTTCATTTTATTTTCATTTTGTAAGAAGCCTATATAAAGGCATCATTCTCATTTCATGAGAAGGCTGGCTCCAATAGGGAGCAAGTAGAATAGAGAGCTCTCTTTTAATTTTTCTGTTTGAATTTGAGAATTGAAATTGGATCTGAGTCTTGCTCTCTAGTTTTCATTTTATTTTCTGCTGCAACTTGTTCTTGGAATTTGAATTGAGATTGAAGAGTTTCATTGATTCTAAGTTTGAGAATCATCTTTTACCTCTCTTCTCAATTGTTCTAAGAATTGGATGTGAGTTTAGTTTTCTGTTTTCATTTTCTTGCTTCAAGCAACTTCTACTTTCTGTTTTAAATTTTGGATTAAGATTGAAGGAATTTTGTTTCAAGTCTTGATCTGAAATTCATCTTTGATATTCTTCTGCATAATTCTGAGAATTGAGGAATTGGATTTGAGTTCTACTTTCATTTCCTCTCTTCTGCAATTTAAATTTCTGCAATCCTTTGCTACAATTTCCTTTTGCTGCAAGTTAAAAATTCAATTTACATTGAGTTTGATTTTGATCTTTGGTTCCCATTGCTTTCTGTTCTCATTGCTTCCAATTTACTTTATGCAATTTAAATCTTCTTGTTCCTCTGTACTTTACATTTGATGCTTGCTGTGAGCTTGATTTACATTACCTGCAACTTTACATTTTCTGCAATTGCTCTAAGCTTTGATCTATTGCTTTCTTTAATTTTCAGCACCCAACCCCCTTTACTTTTCATGCAATTTGCTTTTCTTGCAATTTAAGTTTTAGCTATTTTACTTTCCTTGTCATTTAAGCTTCAATGCAATTTACTTTCTGCACTTTATAATTCCTGCAAATTTACTTTCTGTTGCTTTAATTTCACTTCAATTTCACTTCAATGTTAGCTTGACTAAAATAATCACCCACTAAAGTTGCTTGATCCATCAATCCCTGTGGGATCGACCTCACTCTAAGTGAGTAATTACTACTTGATGTGACCCGGTACATTTGCCGGTGAGTTTAGGTGTTGGAAAATTCCCATTCCAACCCATCAATAAGTATTTAGAGGATTGATTGATAGCTATTAGTTATGATTGAAGAAGTTTGATTCCAAAAATGTCATCATTAATGGATGAGATTGTAATGCGCGTTGAGCATTTATTTTGCATTAAAATTTGTATGACGTAAGTCATTATTTGTGTTTTGACAGTTATATCTTGGAGAGATATAGATCGAAATAGAAAAGAAATACATCAATTGATAACACAGATATGTGGAGAGATGAGTATATAATATTATTGACCTTCGAGTACAAAGGTGCAGGTAGGCTTGCCTCGTTATAACCTCTCCAAGCAAAACCCGTGTTGAAAAAATCTTGTGAGTAGGAAGAAAAATACAAGCATGTCTCTGTCTTTTAACTATAATAAAGCTTTAAAGAGAAAATATTCCATGTGTTAGGTAAAATTGCACCATTTAAAGATTGTAAACGGTATGCGCCGTTTCCTAATATTTCAATAACTTGGAAAGGGCCTTCCCAATTTGCTGCTAATTTTTCATGTACTGGAGGTCATCTGGCTTGTTCATTTTTTTAGTACTAAGTCATTGACCCGAAAGGAACGAGGGTGGACCTTTTGGTTGTATCACCGAGCTATATGTTGTTGCGTAGCTCGGTAACATAGTTTTGCTATACCCCAAATTTCTTCAACAGTGTCTAAGTCAAGCTGTCGAGCTGTATCTTGCATACGAGAATCAGTAAATTGAGTTTAGATTGATGACTGAGAGATCTCTAGAGGAATCATGGCTTCAGATTCATACACTAATTAGAAAGGTGTTTCCTTTTTTGTTTAATGAATAGAAGTGTTGTATCCCCATATAATTTATGGTATGAGCTCAGCCCAAAATCCTTTAGCATCATCTAACTTTTTTCATAAAGCATGTAGAATGACCTTATTAGCGACTTCTGCTAAGACATTTGTTTGTTGGTGTTCCACTAAAGAAAAATGTTGTGTTATCTTTAAGTTCTGCAAAAAAAGACATGAACTTTTGATTGACAAACTGGCGACCATTGTCAGTGATAATGTGCCGAGGTATACCAAATCAACATATAATATATTTACAAACAAAGGAAATCATTTGCTGAGATGTTATTTTAGCTAAGGGTTGAGCCTTAATCCATTTGGAAAAAGAATCAATAGCAACCACTAGAAATTTTACCTGACCTGGTGCTAATGGGAAAGGGCTGAAGATATCAAGCCCTCATTGATTAAAAAGCCAACTTGCTTCAGAATTATGCAAGACCTGCTGGAATGTATATAATCAGAGAGTGTTTTTGACAATTGGGGAAAGTTTTCACTTTAGCATTGCAATCTTGCTGTAAAGTCTACTAAAAGAATCTGGCACGGAGTATTTTGGAGGATATGCTTGATAAACCACTATTTTATGGGTTATTTTGTATTGAATTGAGTGGATTTTGTCAACTATTCTCACACTTATTCATGTAAATTGCATGTTTTTAAGTTTCCTTCCTAATTTTGTGCTATGATTGAAAACATGCTTCTTTGGCCTTAAAATTGCTAATTTGTAATCTCCTCTTATTACCATTCGATGCCGCGATATATGTGTTAAGTGTTTTTAGAGTTTATTGGGCAGGAATGCCTTAGAGGATAGAAAAAAAGCATGCAAAAGTGGAAAGAACACAAGAAATTAAGGATTTCAGAATCTGGTAGCGATGAACACACATGGACGATGCGTACGCGTGACCAAGACATAACCAGATGACGCGCACGCGTGGCTGATGCCTACGTGTAGCCAGTGAAAGTTCAGTGACGTGTACGCGTGACGAGTGTCACGTGCTGCACTTAAAAGAACTCGCTGGGGGCGATTTCTGGGCTGATTTAGACCTAGTTTCAAGCCTGAAAATAGAGATTAGAGGCTGCAAAGTGGAGCTGGAAGGGAGAATGAATTCACTTTCCATTTATACACAATTTTAGGTTTTAGATGTAGGATTCTAGAGAGAGAGGCTCTCTCCTCTCTCTAGGTTTAGGGTTTTTTTTTTCAATTTCTCCTTAGGTTTAGGTTCAATCTTCCTTTAATTTAGTTTTCTCTTACTTTTATTTGTTTAAGCACTTTAGTTCATCTTCTTGTCTTGCTAATTTCCCTTTTTTACCATTTTTATGTTTATGAGCTCTTGTTATGTTTGATTTTTTTTAATACAATTTATATTTTCTATGTTTATTGTTGCTCTCTTTAATTGTCAGTTATTGATGCTTGTGATTGGTTGTTTAGATTTAATATTCCTTGTTAATTTTCTATATTTTTATTTTGTGCCTTCCAAGTGTTTGATGAAATGCTTGGGTGGATTTTAATTTAGATTTTTATGTTCTTAACTTGGATTGATCAATTAGAGACTCTTGAGTTATCAAAATTCTGTTGTTGATTGGCTTAGTCTTCACTAAATATAGTCTTTGATTAGGACTTGTGAAGTTAAGTTGATTTTGCTCACTTGACTTTCCTTCATTGTTAGAGGTTAACTAAGTGAAAGCAAAAGACAATTAGCATCACATTGATGATGATAATGAGGATAGGACTTCTAATTCTCTTTCCTTGTTAAGAGCTTTCTTAGTTATTAGTTAATTTTCTCGTTATTTATATTTCTTGTCTCCTATTTCAAATCCCCAAAAAAAAGAACATCATAACCAATAATAAACATACTTCCCTGCAATTCCTTGAGAGACGACCCGAGGTTTAAATACTTCGGTTAATTTTATTGGGTTTGCTTAGGTGACAAACAATTTAAACGTTGATTGAGGTTTAATTGTCAGTTTAGAACTATACTTGCAACGCGATATTTTTGTGAAAATCTTTACCATTTTTTCCTCCATCAAGTTTTTAGCGCCGTTGCTGGGGAATTGCAAATGTGTGCCTTATTATTGGTTATTGTGAATATTGTGAATATGTTTGCTTTTTGTTTCTTTGTTAGTTTTTGCTAGTTTTAGGAGTTTATTTTCATTAGTTTTTGTTAGTATTTGTTTTTATTTTCTCTCAGTATCATGAATTCTCACTCCTTTGGCTATGAGTATGGTTACAATTATGTTGTAGGAAGTGGAGATTACAATGAAGGCTTGCATCAAAGACGGGACAATTAAAGATGGGAGGAGCCACAAAGATTTGATCAACCCTCTTGGTAACAACATCCTCCATTGTACTATGAGCAACAACCACTCCATGATGCATACCAAGACAATGGTTATGGTGGACCTCTTTGTGACAATCAACAACCACCACCATATACCTATGAACCCCCTCCTCAATATAACCCTCAACCACCATACTCATAAGCCCCCTACAATCAAACACTTCCATATGACCCTAACCCATATCTACCATACTAACCACCTTATAAGCCATATGAACCATATATAGAACCACCCCAATTCCAACGCAATTACTCCCAAGAACCACCTCACTATACACTATCTCCATATCCTTATCAGGATGAACAACCTTCCTATCATGAACCCTTCCTCCCAAGCAATGAACCCTCATATCCACTCCAGTCTCCAATGGATGACACCCTTGGTGTTCTTCTTCAAGGGCAAAGAGAGATGCAAAGGACGACACTAGAGTTCATAGCTACCCTGACCGACGTAGTAGATAATTTAGCCTCCCTGCGCTTCGATACTCAAAGTACCCCATGGCCGTATGTAGAGAATCTAATGAGGAGCGTAGCATGAAGGAGAGATTAGAAACTCCAGTGAAAAATAAGGAATGTGGCTTTGTATTGGAACAATTGGAGGAAGCCGTAACTGTTGAAGAGGAAGAAATGGTAGAAGACTTAGGAGATGCTAAACCTCCATGGGAATCTAGAGTTGTAGAGTATTCCTCCAGAAAGCTTGAAATTAATGTTGAGGAGGGTAGTGCACAACCTCCAAGGCATGTTCCCTATGAAGAATTGGACGGAATAGATCAAGAGGCAAGTTCCCTTGATGATGATGATCATGAATCAAGCTATCCGAGTAATGAATTTGCATCCGCAAATGAACCCCTTGAGTTTGAAGAGCCTTCTCCCGATGAAATTAAAAGCAACATTGAGGTGGAAGTCCTTCGGCAAAGTTGGACGGGAGTTGAATATGCTTTGTCAAGATCGTTGGAGACTTCTCCACCTAGGTTGCCATCTACTCCTTTATTTGAGTGGGTAAAACTTATCTCTATTAGCTTTATTGTCCCACTTGCATATGGTATGCTTAAAACGGATGGCCAACTTAGGAGGCTTTGTGGAATTAAGCATAAGAGAAGGATGCTTAGTGGTTGGAGTTGCAAATTAAGACTCATCAAGGTTGAGATTTCAAGAGCAAGATGCAAGGGTTGGACTAGTGATCAATTGGTTGGATCTAAAAGAAGAGTTTGATACTTCATTGAGAATTCGGATTGCTTGCCACCCGATTGGAACAATGATGATTCACTTAAAGACGGGTGTAGAAACAAGATTTGGGATCCCGGCATACAAGAGGATCAACTTTGGGAGCTCAAAACTTGTGAAGAACTTCATCAAGGCTTGGTGAAATCACTTGGAATGTTGGAGCTTATTGGAAGTCGAAGCGTTGGTGGAAGTTTCAAGATGAGTTCAAGCACAAGCCACCATGACAAGGAGCTCACCAAATGTCTAACTTAAGGACTTTAACTAAAAGTGTTAGGTGGGAGACACCCCACCGTGGTAAATTCTTCCTATTTTCTCTTTTATTTATATTAGTAATAAGTTGAATTTTCAATTTTAATTAGGATTATTTAGTTTAAGTTGTGTTTAAACTTTTTAGTTTATTATATAAAATTCTAAAAAAATGGCAACCTATGGGTGCGCATGGGCGACGCGTATGCGTCGATGCCAATGTTGCTCTCTGGTAAAAAAACCAGAGAGTTATGCTAGAACTGTGCGGGTGGGGTGTCAGGCGCACAATCCAACTCCCGCGTGCGCGTCACTGACGCGTACGCGTCATTTGCATTTTTTTGCCTCCCATGCGTGAGCGTGGAAGATGCGCATGTGTCGTGTCTTCATATTGCCATCCCTAGTACAAAAAACAGAGACTTACGCGGGAACTGTGCGAGTGTTGTGCGAGGAGCACAATTCACACCGACGCGTACGCGTGCCTGACGCGTACACGTCACCTTCTCTTTTCTGCTCTTCACGCGTATACGTGATCGACGCGTAAGTATCAAATCCTCATTTTGCTAGCCACGCGTACGCGTGGACGACGCTTACGCGTCGCTTCTTCTTTTCCTTTCTCCTTCTTTCCTCTTTCCTTTCTTCTTCTTTTTCTTCTTCCTTTCTTACTTTATTCTTCTCTTACTTTTCAAAATTTCACTTCTCATTTTTTCTTATCTTTCTTTTCTTTTACTTATTACATTTGCATACTTGCATTCATTGCATTTTAACTTTATTGTTTGTTCTTTTTTTCTTTTCTATATTTGTTGTTTTCACATTGGTGTTAAATTTTCTTACTCATCTGTCAAATATTTCTTCCATTGTTTTGGTGCTTAGTGACTTGTTTTATATTGTTGGGTGATATTATTTATAAGTCAATGCTAATCTTTTATGACACTTGTATTCCTTTTGCATTGATATGAACTTATATTGTCTTTCGTGACCCACTTTCTCTCCCTCATTGTTACAATTTTTGCACTATTCATATTCCAATCGCCTATACTATTTTCTCACTTGCATGTTGTAGCTACCATGTAGTTGAGAACCTCATTATTAATTGGTATTAGCCCACCCATATTTTATTTGTTTTCATATCTTTGTTTGTGGGTTATTCTTCTTCCTTTTTCTCTTCTTTCAGGATGGCAACCAAGAAGAGAAACTGATAACTTCTAAATGGGGCAACAAATTAAGTTCCGCCGCACAATCTTTAGAGAAAACGCATCAGTTGTAGTAACCTGTCCACTTGCACATCTTTGCATGCACCGAGGACGGTGCAATCTTTAAGTGTGGGGAGGTCGAAGACCGACTTCCGTGGGTAACTACTTCTTGTTCCAACACCAATTTTTAATTTTCTTTGTTAGTTAATTGTTGCATTGCATAATAGATTGCATGTGTAGTTAGTTGCTTGCATTTAAGTCCTATTTGGTTGAATTCTTTTCCAAGAAACTATTTTATAGCATTTCACTAATTTGAATTAAATTTTTTTGTTGAACTTGCTTGAAGAAATCTATTTTGAAACATAGTTTTTGAGCTCGAACACACAAAACCTAGTGAGATTTTTTGAACCTATTTGATTGGTTGTATCTCATCAACCAATATTTTATTTTGGTGTGTGTTGTTCTCTCTAAAATTGTGATCTTTGTCTTGCTTGATTCTATATTTCCATTGTTTGATGTATGCATGCACTTACGTGATTGAGGCCTTGTTTCACTATAGCTCGCATACCCATATAGGCTTACCCTTTCATTACCCTTTGAAACCCAATGTTGAGCCTATTTTACCCCATTCATTCTTTATTTTAGCACATCATTAACACTAAGAGGAAAATAATGTCCCTAATTTGAATCCTTGGTTAGCTTAGACTAGTGAAGTGCATGATTTAAGTGTGGGAAAATTGGGTATGGTAACATTTGGTTTGAGAATTGGATATGTTATACTTTTTGTAAAAATGTGAAAAGAATATTGAGGACATGTTCATGCATTTAATATCTTAATCGTATGCATTGAGAAAAACAAAAGAAAAAGAAAAACCAAAAAAAAGAGAAAAAAGAAAAAGAAAAGGAGAAAATAATAAAAAGGGGACAAAATACCCCAAAATAAACAGTGGTAGCAATGCATATGTACTGTACTCAAATTTTGGATGCATGAATATGTGGAAAACATAGTTAATGGGTAGTTAGATTTTGCATTGTGATGACATGGAATGTCTTAGGTTAGGTGGGAAGTTTAGGTTAATCAAGGATTCGGATTTTAGTCCACTTAACCAAATACATTCCTACCTTGACCCTAACCCCATTACAACCCTTGAAAAGACCTCTTGATATGTGTATTTGTGCATTAAATTTTTGTTGATTGGTAGAAGAAGAGCAAGCCTTAGAAAACAAGATTAGTAGAGAATTGAGAGAATCGACCCTCAAACACTTGAGTGATTAGAGTGTATACACTTCCAATGAGGGTTCGATGCTCGATTCCTTGTTCTCGGCTTTCACGAGCTTTCTTCTTGCAAGTTCTACTTGTACTTCATTTTGAGATTTGAATTAGTGGAATGCAGTTCATATTTGTTCTTGGAAGATTTATTTACTTTTAACCAAGTAGGTAGAAGCATTTTTGCATGTAGTTGCATTCATATAGATAGGTTACATTTAATAATTCCTACCACCCCCTTCACTCTTTTGGTTCTCTTGAACTTAGCATGAGGACATGCAAATGTTTAAGTGTGGGGAGATTGATAAACCACTATTTTATGGTTTATTTTGTATTGAATTGAGTATATTTTGTTAACTATTCTCACACTTATTCATGTAAATTGCATGTTTTTAAGTTTCCTTCCTAATTTTGTGCTATGATTGAAAACATGCTTCTTTGGCCTTAAAATTGAAAATTTGTAATCTCCTCTTATTACCATTCGATGCCGTGATATGTGTGTTAAGCGTTTTCAGAGTTTATAGGGCAGGAATGACTTAGAGAATGGAAAAGAAGCATGCAAAAGTAGAAAGAACACAAGAAATTAAGGATTTCAGAATCTGGTAGCGACGCGTACGCATGGACAACGCGTACGCATGACCAAGACATAACCAGATGACGTGCACGCGTGGCTGATGCCTACGTGTAGCCAGTGAAAGTTCAGTGACGCGTACGCATGGCTGACACGTACGCGTGACGAGCGTCATGTGCTACACTTAACAGAACTTGCTGGGGGCGATTTCTGGGCTGATTTGGACCTAGTTTCAGGTTCGAAAATACAGATTAGAGGCTGCAGAGTAGAGCTGGAAGGGAGAATGAATTCACTTTTCATTCATACACAATTTTAGGTTTTAGATGTAGGTTTCTAGAGAGAGAGGCTATCACCTCTCTCTAGGTTTAGGGTTTCCTTTTCAATTCTCCTTAGGTTCAGTTCAATCTTCCTTTAATTTAGTTTTCCCTTACTTTTATTTGTTTAAGCACTTTAGTTCATCTTCTTCTCTTGTTAATTTCCCTTTTTCGCCATTTTTTATGTTTATGAGCTCTTGTTACGTTTGATTTTTTTAATACAATTTATGTTTTCTATGTTTATTGTTGCTTTCTTTAATTGTCAGTCATTGATGCTTGTGATTAATTGTTTAGATTTAATATTCCTTGTTAATTTTTTATGTTTTTATTTTGTACCTTCCAAGTGTTTGATGAAATTCTTGGGTGGATTTTAATTTAGATTTTTATGTTCTTAACTTGGATTGATCAATTAGAGACTCTTGAGTTATCAAAATACTGTTGTTGATTGGTGATTGAAAATTGCTAGTTGGCTTAGGATTCACTAAAACTAGTCTTTGATTAGGACTTGTGAAGTTAAGTTAATTTTGCTCACTTGACTTTCCTTCATTGTTAGAGGTTAACTAAGTGAAAGCAAAAGGCAATTACCATCATAATTGATTATGATAATGAGGATAGGACTTCTTATTCTCTTTCCTTGTTAAGATCTTTCTTAGTTATTAGTTTATTTTCTCATTATTTACATTTCTTGTCTCCTATTTCAAAATCCCAAAAAGAAGAACATCATAACCAATAATAAACATAATTCCCTGTAATTCCTTGAGAGACGACCCAAGATTTAAATACTTCGATTAATTTTATTAGGTTTGCTTAAGTGACAAACAATTTAAACGTTGCTTGAGATTTAATTGTCGGTTTAGAACTATACTTGCAACGCGATATTTTTGTGAAAATCTTTACCGACATTTTTCCTCCGTCAAGGCTTCGTGCTCCCACGTGTGTGTCATAAATTCCTTCATGGTCTTCTGCTAGAGCTAGGTCGGCATCTGGCCTGGAAAGAAATTTTAACAATGGACGAGAAAAATCCCATTTTTATAGAAGATTATTCAGTAGTGTAGAAGGATGCATGTCATCAGAATTTCTGGACATTATTGATTCCTAGAGGGATAGTTTCAGTTTTGAGAGATATAAGGCCATCTCCAATCTTCTTCTTGAGTGACACTTAAAACCTCGGTTAGATTGATACTTGGTGCGAGCAAGGTAGATTGATAGAGAGAAGTGTGTAATTATATGCTTGTGGGTTTAGATAAAATATCGTCTCAATGATTGTGTTCCCTGGGTATGTGATGGATTTCAAACTTAGAGAAATTAGAAATGAGGGATTTTACAATATCCAAGTATTTTTCTAATAAAGGATATTTAACTTGAAAGAGATCGTTTACCTATTGTACGACTAGTAAAGAGTCACAATATACCTTAACTTCTGAGATATGTAGATTAGTTGCTAACCTTAACTCCACAATTAGAGCTTCGTACTCTGTCTGGTTGTTAGTTGCTTTGAAAGAGAGATGTAAAGAGTGTTCAAGGAAAAACCCATTACCATCTTTAAGGAGGAATCCAGCACCACATCCTTGTAGATTCGATGCTCCAACCACACAAAAAGTCCACTCCATAGAATGTTTGTTTGAATTGGGAGTGGTGAACTTTCGCGACAAAGTCTGTTAAATATTGTGATTTGATTAGACCTCTGCTTTGATATCTAATATCAAATTTGGAAAGCTCAAATGACCATTTTATAAGTCGGCCAGCTTGCTCTGGTTTATTGAGAACTTGTCATAGTGGTTGATCAGTTCGGATATTGATGACATGACTCTGGAAGTATGGTCGAAGGCATCTAGCTGAGAATACCAAAGCGAGAGCTAGCTTCTCTATCTCTGAGTAATGAAGCTCGGCATGCTGCAGTGGCTTGCTTAAAAAATAAATAGGTCGTTGCACTTTTTCTCCTTTTGTAATAAGAACAGAGCTTATAGCCCAGTCAGTAACGGATAAGTAAAGATAAAGTTCTTTCCCATGAATAGGATTTTGTAAGATTGGGGATTTTGAAAAGGTAGCCTTTAGATTGGAAAAAGTATTTTCACATTCATCATTCCAATCGAAATTATTTTTCTTTTTCAATGTTTGGAAAAAATAAGAAGATTTAGAAGCTAAACATGGTAAAAATCTAGATAAGGCAGCAAGTCCCCTTGTTAAACATTTACTTCCTTGATTGTTTGAGGGCTTTTCATCTCTAGTATAGCTCGGCACTTGTCAAGATTGGCTTCTATACCTCAATGTGTAAGCAAAAAGCCTAGGAATTTGCATCCCTGTTGACGGAGAAAAAATATCGGTAAATATTTTCACAAAAATAACGCGTTGCAAGTATAGTTCTAAACCGACAATTAATCCTCAATCAATATTTAAATTGTTTGTCATAATACAAACCCAATAAAAAATAAACCGAAGTATTTAAACCTCAAGTCGTCTCTCAAGAAATTGCAGGAAAGTATGTTACTATTGGTTATAGAAAAGTATTTTTGGGGTTTTTAAATGTTGAACAAGGAATGTAAATGACAAGGAAGTAAACTAACAATTAATAAAAAGTCCTAGCAAGGATTGATAATTGGAATTCATATCCCCATTATCATAGTCACTTGTGATGGTAATTGCCTTTTTCTATCACTTAGTTAACCTCTAACAATTGAAGGTAAGTCAAGTGAGCAATTCAACTTGAGTTCACAAGTCCTAATAAAATACTAGAGTTAGTGAAATGCAAGCCAACTAGCAACTTTTAATCACCAACCAACAAGAGACTTTGACAATTCAAGAGTCTCCAAATTAATCAACTTAAGCTAAGAATACCAAAAATCTAATTTAAAATCCTACCAAGAATTTTACCAAATACTTGGTAGGAACAAAATAAAAGCATCATAAAATTACACAAAGAATATTAAATCTAAACAACCAATTGCAAGCATCAATGACCAACAATTAAAGAGAGTAACAATAACCATGAAAAATATAAATTGCATTAATATAGAAATTGAATCTAACATCAAAAGTTCATAAACTAAATTGGAAAATAAATAAATCAACAAGAGAAGATAAACTAAGATGCTAGAATAATAGAATGTAGAATAGAAACTAAAATAAAGTAAGATGAAAAATCTGAATTGGAGAAGAAATAAAGCTAAAAACCCTAAAATTCTAGAAAACTACATCTCTCTCTAGAAAACTACATTTAAACCTAAAATTCTATGAATAAAGTGTGTTGAGTTAAGAAATTAACTAAATTAATTAGTGATGACAAACATTATTTTTGGGCAAAATAAATAATTAGTGTTGATTATTTATATCTTCTTGTTAACTAATTGTTTATTGTTGCAGGCCAAATGTTAATAGCCCAAATGGAATAGAAAGCAATCAGCAAGGATATTGGGCTGAAAGCAAAATTAAGAGCCCAAGGAAAAGCAAAGAAAGAAGCCAAAGAAATCAAATCGGGCCATGCTTACCAATACTCGATCCAAGCCTGATCTGGTTTCAGAAATGCAAATCCCTCTCTTTTGCTTAACCAAAAGCAACGTTCATCTCTCTCTAACCAAGTCAAATCAGCTTCAGAAAAGTAAAAAAGAGAAAGGGAGAAAGAGTTTCTTCACCAAGATAGTCACCAAAGAAGCAAGAAAGAGAAACTAAGCTTGAAAGGTAGAAGTTATCTCAACAAATCCAAACCAAATCAAGCTTAGGTTATAGGTAAATCTTTTCCTCATACATGCAACTTGGTTTCATCTCTTCTTCCCAATTCTCTGCTCTATCCGAAATGGGATACAAGGGAAAGAGGATTTATGTTCTTCTCTGCTATGTATCTACGGTCTTAAACAAGACTTGGGGACTAAGTTGGTTTTCAAGGGCTCAGATCAAGTTGACCATGAGAAGATCTCTATGGTTGCTGCTTTATGGCTTTCGGTCAAGATGAAGAAGTCAGAAGGAAAGTTTCTACTCTGAGGATTAAGGAGAAAAAAGTGATTCTGTGGGTTGGTGAAGCTCAAGGCTCAAGGTGTTGACCTCGGAAGAAGAACCAAGCAACATGCAAGGAGATAAAAGAGGTTTGCTGTCCATTCAGAAACTAAGGAGAGAAAACCAGAGTGTGAGAACAGTGTTCTGTTAAGAAGTTCCTCTACTTGGATAATGCTTTCTTTCAAAGAAGCATTTGGCCAATACTGAAGAACTGCATCTGAGGTTTGCGAATCTGGTTTTGCACATAGCAAAGAGGCTGTTGATGAAGTCAATCTCCTTCGTGTTTTACTGATTGTAATGTGCTTTTCTAAGTTTATCTTTCTGTAATTTCTTATGAGAAAAGGCATTGTGAGAAAGATTATGAAAAAGCCATGAGTGGAAAAAGGCTGAGAGAAACACTTGAGAGAGAAGCCTAGAGTTTATTTCAAATTTCTTTAGGTTGATTAAGTGTCATGTATCTTGTACCTGTAAGGTATCCCTTTCTTAGTTGGGTTAGTACTAAGAGGAATAGTTAGGTATTAGCATAGCCAATGTCAAGTTAGGTTAGAACTTGAGTGTGAAAGGATTGAGTCAATCCTGTGAAATTGGTGTATGTAATATTGTTAACTATAGT
This sequence comes from Arachis hypogaea, assembly GCF_003086295.3. Taxonomy (NCBI): domain Eukaryota; kingdom Viridiplantae; phylum Streptophyta; class Magnoliopsida; order Fabales; family Fabaceae; genus Arachis; species Arachis hypogaea. Next base: position 28,238,868 of record NC_092049.1, read on the forward strand.
GAAATTCTTCCATAGTTGTGGAGGAGACTGGACGTAGGTTGCATAGCACAAGGCAACCGAACCAGGATACATGCTGGTGTTATCTTTTCTCTTCTCTCCTGTGTTCTGTTTTCTGATATTCATGAGACAAAACTAAATTGTCTCATAAATTTCTGCTGCTGAGTACAAACAGAATCAGAATTGAAAGTTTATTTAAAAAGGATAATAACAGCAACTTAAAAGGAAGGCATAGATTCAACCCCCCTTCTCTAAGCCTACCACAACCTTCAATTGGTATCAAGAGCTAAAGTCTCAAGAATCAAGCTTAACCGCTTGGAGCAAAGATCCAATGGCGAACAACTTAGGCACAACCACAGTTGCCTACACCCTCACTGAAGGCCAGTCAAACAACCGGCCACCTTTTTTCAACGGGAAGAACTACTCCTACTGGAAGGAAAGGATAAGAATTTTCATCCAATTCATTGACTACAACATATAAAAGATTGTTGTGAGCGGTCCCAAGATCCCAACAAAAACAAGTGCTGATGGAGTGGTGACTCCAAAAGAAGAAGTTGAATGGAATGAAGATGACAAGAAGAAGATAGAACTGAATGCTAAAGCAATCAACCTTCTTCACTGTGCTATCAGCTTTGAAGAGTACCGGAAGGTGTCTAGATGCAAGACAGCCAAAGAAATCTGTGAAAAACTTCAGGTTACACACGAAGGCACTAAACAAGTCAAAGAAACGAGGATTGATATGCTGCGAAAAGAGTACGAGATGTTTAGCATGAAGGATGGAGAAAACATTGATGAAGCATTTGAGAGATTCTCAATCATAATCAACAACCTTGATGCTATGGGTACAAACTATGCAGAACAAACCTTGGTGAGAAAACTCCTTAGAAGCCCCACAAAAGAATGGGAAACCACTACTATTGTCCTAACCGAAAATAACAACCTAAGTCCCATAACCTATGATGAGCTGAGAGGAAAACTCCTTGCCTATGAAGCCACACACACAAACACAGACTCAAAAAAAAAGGGAATATCCCTCAAGTCACAAATAGAACCAAAAGAGAGTGAGTCTAGTGATGGTATTTCAGATGACGAGCTTTTGTTTTTTGCTAGGAGATTTAGAAGGATGATGAAGAACAAGGGCAAATACAAAGGTTCAAGTTCAAAGGAGTACAAAATCGACTTGAGCAAAGTGACATGCCATCATTGCAAGGAGGCTGGACACTTCAAGCTAAACTGTCCAAAGCTCAAAAAGGAGGACAAAGGAAAGAAGGAAAGGAAGAGAGTACTCATGGCAGCTTGGGAGGATCTTGAGAATGACTCAAATGAAGAAGAAGAATCTGAAGGAGATGACAAAGACTGCTTCATGGCTGGAAACAACAATCTTGATGAGATTTGCCTAGCATCCAAGAACAAAAAGGACATATGGTACATGGATAGTGGATGTTCAAGGCACATGACTGGGAGGTCAACTTACTTCATCAAACTAAATAAGTATGATGGAGGTTTTGTGACCTTTGGAGATGCTGGTAAAGGTAAAATCATTGCTGTTGGAAAAGTAGGTAATGAAAAATCTACTTTCATTGATGATGTACTTTTGGTATGTGGTTTGAAGCACAATCTTTTGAGTATAAGTCAGCTGTGTGATTTAGGATATTTAGTGATTTTCAAAAGATTTGAATGTTGTGTTGTTAATGAAAAAACAAATGAAGTGATGTTTGTTGCCAAGCATTTTAATAATATGTATGGACTTACTCTTGATGAACTAAAAGATCAAAATGTAGCTTGTCTTCACTATAAAGAATCTGAAAAGTGGTTATGGCACAAGAGATTGGGCCATGCAAGTATGTTTCAAATAAACAAACTTGTAAAGAAAGAATTAGTAAGGGGTCTTCCTTTGATAAAGTTTGACAAAGACATCACTTGTGATGCTTGCCAAATGGAAAAAACAAACAAAAAGTTCTTTTAAACCAAAGGAAGACATCTCTACTAAAAGACCACTTGAGTTGCTACACATTGATTTATTTGGTCCAACAAGAACTCAAAGCCTAGGTGGTAAACATTATGGTTTAGTAATTGTGGATGACTATACTAGGTTTGGTTGGGTTTTATTTCTTGCACACAAAAATGAAGCCTTTTAGGCCTTTGAACCTTTTTGCAAGAAAATTCAAAATGAAAAGGATTTGAAAATCTCTTCTATAAGAAGCGATCATGGAACTGAATTTGAAAATAATTTATTTGAATCCTTTTGTGAGGAATTTGGAATATCTCACAACTTCTCTTGTCCAAGAACACCACAACAAAATAGAGTTGTTGAAAGAAGAAATAGAAGCATACAAGAGATGACAAGAGCTATGCTTTGTGAAAGTAATGTTCCAAAATTCCTTTGGGCTGAAGCGGTTAACACGGCTTGCCACATTTTGAATAGAACAATCATAAGGAAATTTTTGAAGAAAACCCCTTATGAACTTTGGAAAGGCTACCCACCAAACTTAGACTACTTACACATCTTTGGATGTAAATGTTTTGTTTTGAATAACAAAGAAATTTTGGGTAAGTTTGATCCAAAGGCGTATGAGTGTTTATTTGTAGGATATTCCACAACTAGTAAAGCATATAGAGTTTATCATCAATATGCTAGGATTATTGAAGAGTCCATACATGTTACATTTTGTGATACTAACTTGGTACAAAGCATTTTGGAAGATTGTGGTACAGGAAATCAAGCTCAAAAGGAAGATGAAGCTGCTCAAAATCATGAAAAAGAAAATTCTGGACAAGCTGAACCAGAAACTGCTAATGCTAAAAATTCAAGAGACAATTCAATTTTGTCTCATGAATCTGAAGGAAATCCTGCAGCCAGCAGCGTTCAGAATCCCTTGGTGACTGAATCTGCCTCCAAGTCCACCAGACCTCGTGAATGGAGATTCTTGAAGAATTATCCTGAGGAATTTGTCATTGGGGACGTATCTCATGGAGTACAAACAAGGTCTTCCACTAGAAAGGCAAATGAAGGATCAAACATTGCCCTTCTTTCACAAATAGAGCCTCAAAACATCAAGGAAGCACTTAGTGACCCTTCTTGAGTTAAAGCTATGGAGGATGAGCTTCTTGAGTTTGAAAAGAACCAAGTATGGACTTTGGTTCCAAGGCCAAGTGGAAAGAAAGTGACCGGCACCAAGTGGATTTTTCGGAACAAGTTGGGAGAAGATGGTAACATTGCAAGAAACAAGGCAAGGCTAGTGGCACAAGGATATGACCAAGAAGAAGGAATAGACTTTGATGAATCCTTTGCCCCTGTTGCCCGAATGGAAGCCATTAGACTTCTCTTAGCTTATGCTGCATTTTATGGTTTTAAATTATATCAAATGGATGTGAAATGTGCATTTTTGAATGGTGTGATAGATAGAGAGGTGTATGTGGAGCAGCCTCCTGGTTTTGAAAATAAATATCATTTTGACCATGTTTTCAAATTATCTAAAGCTCTCTATGGTTTAAGACAAGCTCCTAGAGCTTGGTATGAGAGACTTAGCTCTTTTCTTTTGAAAAATGGTTTTCAAAGAGGCACCACTGACACAACTCTATTCATCAAGAACTCTAATGATTCTTTTATTCTAGTCCAAATATATGTTGATGACATTATTTTTGGATCAGCCAATGAATCCCTTTGTTCTGAATATGGAAAACTCATGACAAGTGAATTTGACATGAGTATGATGAGTGAATTTAATTTCTTCCTTGGGCTGCAAATTAAACAAACTGAAAAAGGTATTTTCATTCATCAAGAAAAGTATGCCAAGAAATTAGTTAAGAAATTTGGTATGGAAAATGCCAAACCCATGGGAACTCCCATGCATCCTAGTTCTAAATTAGATAAGGGAGAAACTGAGAAAGATGTTGATGAGACTAGGTATAGAGGAATGATTGGCTCTCTTATGTACTTAACTTCCTCTAGGCCCGATATTATGCAAAGTGTTGGATTGTGTTCTAGGTTCCAATCCAAACCTAAAGAGTCACATCTTTCTGCAGTTAAAAGGATCATTAGATATGTTCATGGCACATCCAATTTTGGTCTTTGGTATCCTAAGATTGATGATTTTTCTGCAGTTGGTTATTGTGATGCAGATTTTGCTGGTGATAGAGTTGATAGAAGGAGCACTTCTGGTTTATGTTGCTTCCTTGGGAAGTCCTTAAATGTTTGGTCAAGTAAGAAGCAACCAATAGTGGCCCTATCCACTGCAGAGGCTGAGTATATAGCTGCTTCTTCTTGTTGTTCTCAGCTTTTATGGTTAAAAACACAGCTTGCTGATTACAAATTAAATGCTGAAAATATTCCCTTAATGTGTGATAATATGAGTGCCATTAATATTTCTAAAAATCCAGTTTTGCACTCTAGGACTAAGCATATTGAAGTGAAATTTCACTCAATAAGAGAACATGTCCAAAAGGGGGATATTAGTATTCAATTTGTTAAATCAGAGGAGCAATTAGCAGATATATTCACAAAACCACTAGCTGAGGATAGATTCTACATGCTTAGGACTTGTCTAGGAATTTTGAGTTATGATTCTTTATTTGAAAAATGCTGATGTATTTGCTGGAGCTTTTTGTCTCATAAACAGGTATGAGACAATTCTGGACAGGTGATAAACGTTCCCCTTAATCAGCGTGATCTGGGCTTATTCCAAGTGAAAAATGATTTGGGCCAACCTTAAATATCAGATCTAGAGTGGTCCAGTGTGTTTCCTTAAATCCAACCATCTCTGGGCCCTAATATGAATGTTAAAATTTCTGTTTGGTTGTTAATTTTTTTTTGGGCTGTGTGTTTAATTTTTTGAAAGGATTTTCATTTAATGTTTTTGATCCAAAAAGATTTTCAGTTTGATTTATTGTTTCTCAAAATTTAAAATTAATTTCCAGTTTTATTTTAAAATCAAATAAAATCTTTCTTTTATGAGTTCATGTCTTTTCAAATGGTGATGCAGTTGCATGGTTTTGGAAATCTACTTTTGGGTACGGTTACCAACACTCCCTCTCTTCCCTTCATAACTTCTCCTCAAACTCTTCGGTTTCTTCCCACTCACTTCACTGCCTCTCTCCTCAAAAGACTGAAACCAACCAAATGAGGAAGAAGACCATTGCTAAAAGGCCTCCTCGTGAAAAAGTGTACAAGCTTCCCTCAAAGCCTTCCACTCGTTCCCAAGACCGAACCTTTACTCCATCTCCTTCTCCTCCTACCTCTCCTCCTCGCTGTGACCCCATGGCTTAGACCAAAAACACTCCAAGATATCTTGCTCCTGCCAAACCGACGCCACCACCTAAGGCAACGCCATCCAAACCAAGCTCTTCAAAACCTGGCTCATCCAAGGGTAAGCGTCCTGCTGTTGAAGAACCTGTTCCTGAGACTACAAAACCTAAGTCAAGGTCTGTTCTTGTGCGCTCACAAAGAGGTAACTGATGAGCGGATAATTTATACGCTTTTTGACATTGTTTTTAGTATGTTTTTAGTAGGATCTAGTTACTTTTAGGGATGTATTTAATAGATTTTGTGTTAAATTCACATTTCTGGACTTTACTATGAGTTTGTGTATTTTTCTGTGATTTCAGGTATTTTCTGGCTGAAATTGAGGGACTTGAGCAAAAATCAGATTCAGAGGTTGAAAAAGGACTGCTGATGCTGTTGGATTCTGACCTCCCTGCACTCAAAGTGGATTTTCTGGAGCTACAGAACTCGAAATGGCGCGCTTCCAACTGCGTTGGAAAGTAGACATCCAGGGCTTTCCAGCAATATATAATAGTCTATACTTTGGCCAAGAATTGACGACGTAAACTGGCGTTTAACGCCAGCCTTCTGCCCAAATCTGGCGTCCAGCGCCAGAAAAGGATCCAAAACCAGAGTTGAACGCCCAAACTGGCACAGAAACTGGTGTTCAACTCCACAAATGGCCTCTGCACGTGCTACACTTAAGCTCAGCCCAAACACACACCAAGTGGGCCCCGGAAGTGGATTTATACATCAAATACTTACTCATGTAAACCCTAGTAGCTAGTTTATTATAAATAGGACCTCTTACTATTGTATTAGGCATCTTTGGATTACCTTATGATCCTTTGATCACGTTTTGGGGGCTGGTCATCTCGGCCATGCCTGGACCTTCACTTATGTATTTTCAACGGTAGAGTTTCTACACTCCATAGATTAAGGTGTGGAGCTCTGCTGTTCCTCAAAGATTAATGCAATTACTACTGTTTTCTATTCAATTCTTCTTATTTCGCTTCTAAGATATCCATTCGCACCCAAGAACATGATGAAGGTGATGATTATGTGTGACGCTCATCATCCTTCTCCCCTATGAACGCGTGCCTGACAAACACTTCAGTTCTACATGAAATAAGCTAGAATGAATATCTCTTAGATCTCCTAACCAGAATCTTCGTGGCGTACGCTAGAATGATGGCGGCATTCAAGAGAATCCGGAAGGTCTAAACCTTGTCTGTGGTATTCTGAGTAGGATTCAATGATTGAATGACTGTGACGAGCTTCAAACTCGCGATTGTTGGGCGTTAGTGACAGACGCAAAAGGAGGGTGAATCCTATTCCAGCATGATCGAGAACCGACAGATGATTGGCCGTGCTGTGACAGAGCATGTGAGCATATCTTTCACTGAGAGGAGGGGATGTAGCCACTGACAACGGTGATGCCCTTGCATAAAGCTAGCCATGGAAAGGAGTAAGACTGATTGGATGAAGATAGCAGGAAAGCAGAGGTTCAGAGGAACGAAAGCATCTCCATTCACTTATCTGAAATTTCTACCAATGATTTACATAAGTATCTCTATCCCTATTCTATTATATTAAATTCGAAAACATCTTCATCACTTTATATCTGCCTGACTGAGATTTACAAGGTGACCATAGCTTGCTTCATACCAACAATCTCCGTGGGATTCGACCCTTACTCACGTAAGGTATTACTTGGACGACCCAGTGCACTTGCTGGTTAGTTGTATCGAAGTTGTGACAATTATGAATTAAGATCAGAGCACCAAGCTTTGGAGCCATTACCAGGATTTATTCGAGCCTGGAGATCACAATTTCGTGCACCAGTAACCCTCATCGCCCTCTCAAATATGTTAGAGAACCAGACATTGATCCTTTTGCTCACAAATCACACTACATGACATCTCACTCAGACTATAACCCCCATCGTTTCAAATCTGCCATGAACCACGATTTTTATGAGGGAGTTATTCAGTATCGTACTCTATGTCCATCTTTTCTTGCTGATTTACCTGATTTGAAAAAGAAAGGTTTTCCTTTTGTTGAAAATTTGGAGTTTTTAGACTGGAATCACCTTTTCAAAATAAAAAAACCTATATATCCTCAGTTAGTCAAAGAATTTTATGCAAACATGACTTACCATGAAAGAAGTGTGCATTCTTATGTTAAGGGTAGAGACATTATCTTGAATAATGAAACTATCAGTGATTCCTTGAAGTACACTGATGTTGGGCCGTGTGCTTATACATCTGTGAAGTGGGATGAAGGTGTTGGTATCTCTTACCATGATGCTCTGGCTCACATTTGTGAACATGTTTCCTTAATTGATGGCATCATACCCACTCACAAAGCCCTAGGATATGAACGTGCTCAGTTGCACTGTATTGTCAACCACATCATGATTTCTCAAAGTGGTTCATATCAAAGGGTTTCTTACACTGACACACTTGTTTTGTATGCCCTAATCACTAAAACAGAAATCTCTTTTGCCTACTTGATGGATAGATACATGTTTGATTCTGTTAGAAGTGTAAAAGATAAAGCACTACCTTATGGCATGTTTTTAACTTGCATATTTGAGAATTTTGGTGTTGACCTGTCAAATGAGGATTATGAAAATAGACATTCATACCTAAAAGGGGGTGGTTCAGTGAAACAGTAAAAAGGACCAACTAGATCTGAGAGAGTGGTTCTAGATGATGATGATGAAGAGTTCATTCTAGATGACTATCCTCCTTCTTCCACCGAGGGTACTTCCATCTCCACTGGGAAGAAATCTGCTCTGCTGAATATGGTCAAGGATGTTGCTCAAGTGTTTGTTTCCCAATCAAATCACATGATTGCCATAAGCAAGGAACAAAGGAAGCTAGCTAGCAAGCATGAGAACTTTCTGAGAAAATCAAAGGACAGGGAGGTTGTGCTCATGACCTTCATTGAAAACCTTCACAATGATGAAGACATTGCCACTGATGTTGAAGAGGAAGCTACTTCAGAGGGGAATGGTTCTGATGCCTAGGATTTATCTCATAAAACTGCTGCTGCCGCTCTCTTTTTGTCTCATGAATTCTGTTTCTTTAGCTACTTTTGAACTGTTTCACTTTGGATGACTGTAATAAATCTAGATATTGCTGCACCTTTGGTAGTTTAGTCAGTACTTTGCACTATGGACTAACTCTTTTCTGCAGGATGCAAGACTTTGTTTTTGTTGATCTTGCTTATTATCCGCCCTTGATGATAAAAGGGGGAGTAATAGCTATTAAAAGTTGATTCAGTTGATTGATATTGCCTTATACTGCTGCTGATTTTTCTGATTAGAACTGAACTTTGTTTTGCAAATTGCTTTTGTTTTACAATATGCTTTTACTGCTGTCATAATAAGAAATACTGGGCTAAATCTATGTTGCTGGTTATATAGAATCCCTTAGTCAAGTTACATCTTGAATAGCTCCTTTTAAGCTTAATGTAAACAGGAACAAAAAAGAAAGAGCATAAATTCAGGGGGAGCTACTATTGAAAAGGAAAGGGGGAGCAACATATTAGCAAGCGACATCATTCAAAGGGAGTTTCTAAACCTTACTCAAACTCAACTTCTTTTGATTATTAATTAAATCATGTTTGTCATCAAGGGGGAGATTGTTGAGTTAAGAAATTAACTAAATCAATTAGTGATGACAAACATTATTTTTGGGCAAAATAAATAATTAGTGTTGATTATTTATATCTTCTTGTTAACTAATTGTTTATTGTTGCAGGCCAAATGTTAATAGCCCAAATGGAATAGAAAGCAATCAGCAAGGATATTGGGCTGAAAGCAAAATTAAGAGCCCAAGGAAAAGCAAAGAAAGAAGCCAAAGAAATCAAATCGGGCCATGCTTACCAATACTCGATCCAAGCCCGATCTGGTTTCAGAAATGCAAATCCCTCTCTTTTGCTTAACCAAAAGCAACGTTCATCTCTCTCTAACCAAGTCAAATCAGCTTCAGAAAAGTAAGAAAGAGAAAGAGAGAAAGAGCTTCTTCACCAAGATAGTCACCAAAGAAGCAAGAAAGAGAAACTAAGCTTGAAAGGCAGAAGTCATCTCAACAAATCCAAACCAAATCAAGCTTAGGTTATAGGTAAATCTTTTTCTCATACATGCAACTCGGTTTCATCTCTTCTTCCCAACTCTCTACTCTATCCAAAATGGGATACAAGGGAAAGAGGATTTATGTTCTTCTCTGCTGTGTATCTACGGTCTTAAACAAGACTTGGAGACCAAGTTGGTTTTCAAGGGCTTAGATCAAGTTGACCATGAGAAGATCTCTATGGTTGTTGCTTTATGGCTTTCGGTCAAGCTGAAGAAGTCAGAAGGAAAGTTTCTACTATGAGGATTAAGGAGAAAAAAGTGATTCTGTGGGTTGGTGAAGCTCAAGGCTCAAGGTGTTGACCTTGGAAGAAGAACCAAGCAACATGCAAGGAGATAAAAGAGGTTTGCTGTTCATTCAGAAACTAAGGAGAGAAAACCAGAGTGTGAGAACAGTGTTCTGTTAAGAATTTCCTCTACTTGGATAATGCTTTCTTTCAAAGAAGCATTCGGCCAATACTGAAGAACTGCATCTGAGGTTTGCGAATCTGGTTTTGCACATAGCAAAGAGGCTGCTGATGAAGTCAATCTCCTTCATGTTTTACTGATTGTAATGTGCTTTTCTAAGTTTATCTTTCTGTAATTTCTTGTGAGAAAATGCATTGTGAGAAAGATTATGAAAAAGCCATGAGTGGAAAAAGGCTGAGAGAAACACTTGAGAGAGAAGCCTAGAGTTTATTTCAGATTTCTTTAGGTTGATTAAGTGTCTTGTATCTTGTACCTGTAAGGTATCCCTTTCTTAGTTGGGTTAGCACTAAGAGGAATAGTTAGGTATTAGCATAGCCAATGTCAAGTTAGGTTAGAACTTGAGTGTGAAAGGATTGGGTCAATCCTGTGAAATTGGTGTATGTAATATTGTTAACTATAGTGAAATTCTTCCATAGTTGTGGAGGAGACTGGACGTAGGTTGCATAGCACAAGGCAACCGAACCAGGATACATGCTGGTGTTAGCTTTTCTCTTCTCTGCTGTGTTCTATTTTCTGATATTCATGAGACAAAAATAAATTGTCTCATAAATTTCCGCTGCTGAGTACAAATAGAATCAGAATTGAAAGTTTGTTTAAAAAGAATAATAACAGCAACTTAAAAGGAAGGCATAGATTCAACCCCCCTTCTCTAAGCCTACCATAACCTTCAAAGTGTTAAATGAATGATTCTCCCCTTCCAGCTTTACTCTGCAGCCTCTAATCAGTATTTTTGGGCTTGAAACTGGGCCAAAAACAGCCCAGAAATCACCCCCAGCGAATTCTGATATCTACAACATGTGACACTTTGTCACACGTACGCGTCGCTGAACAATTTCTGGTCACGCGTACGCGTCGCTTGCCTCTTGCACCAGTTACGCGTACGTGTCATCCACGTGTGCGCGTCGCTACTAGATTCTCAAAACCTCAATCTCTTATGTTCCTTCCACTTTTGCATGCTTCTTTTCCATCCTCTAAGCCGTTCTTGCCCTGGAAAATCTGAAATCACTTAACACACATATCACGGCATCGAATGGTAATAAGAGAGGATTAAAATTAGAAAATTTAAGGCCAAAGAATCATGTTTTCAATCATAGCACAAAATTAGGAAGGAAAATGTAAAACATGCAAATTCTATGAATAAGTGTGAGAATAATGGATAAAATCCACTCAATTCAGCCTAAAATGTACCACGAAATAGTGGTGCATCAAATCTCCCCACACTTAAACATTATCATGTCCTCATGCTAAGCTCAAGAGAAGCTATAAGGAGTGAAGAGGAATAGTAGAATTTATGAAATGCAACCTATCTCTATGAATGCAACTAAATGAAAAATGCTTTTACGTACTTGGTTAAAAGTAAATAAATTCTCCAAGAACAAATATAAATTGGATCTCACTAATTCAAATCATAAAATAAAGTATAATTAGACTTGCAAGAAGAAATCTCGTGAAAGCCGGTTACAAAGAATCGAGCATCGAACCCTCACCGAAAGTGTATACACTCTAATATGCTCTCAATTCTCTACTAACCTTGCTTTCTAAGGCTTGCTCTTATTCTACCAATCAACAAAACTTTAATGCATGAGTACACATATCAAGAGGCCTTTTGAGGGTTGTAATGGGGTTAGGGTCAAGGTAGGAATGTATTTGGTCAAGTGGACTAAAATCTGAATCCTTGATTAACCCAAACTTCCCACCTAACTTAAGACAATTCATGTAATCAGAATATAGAATCTAACTACCCATTAACTATGTTTTTCACATATTCATGCATCACAATTTTGAGTACAACTCATATGCATTGCTACCACCATTTACTTTGGGACATTTTGTCCCCTTTTATTATTTTTTTTCTTTTTCTCTTTTCTTTTTTCTTTTCTTTTGTTCTTCTCAATACATATGATTAAGGTATTGAATGCAAGAATATGTGCTTAACTATCTTTTTCACAAATAAACCAAAAATATACAACACCCAATTCCCAAACCAAACGTTTCCAAACCCAATTTTTCCACACTTAATTCATGAACACTTTCACTAGTCTAAGCTAACCAAGGATTCAAATTAAGGACATTATTGTTTTTCGCTTAGAGTTAATGATGTGCTAAAGTAAGGAACAAATGGGGTAAAATAGGCTCAACATTGGTTTGCAAAGGATAATGAAAGGGTAAGGCCATATGGGTATGTGAGCTTAGTGAAACAAGGCATCAATCGCATAAGTGCATGCATACATCAAAAAAATGGAAATATAGAATCAGGCAAGACAAAGATCACAATTTTAGAGAGAACAACACACACCAAAATAGAATACTGGTTGATAAAATGCAACCAATCAAATAGGTTCAAAATCTCACTGGTTTTGTTTGTTCGAGCTCTAAAACCATGTTCCAAATTAAATATCTTCAAACAAGTTTAACAAAAGTTTTCATTCAAATTAGTGAAATGCTATAAAATAGTGTCTTGAAAAAGAATTTATCACTTTAACCAAGTAGTGGTAAAATATGCACAAAATCTAACAAACATGAATCAAACATGCAAATGCAACAACTAACTAATTAAACATTGGTGTTGGAAAAGGAAGTAGTTACCCACGGAAGTCGGTATCGACCTCCCCACACTTAAAGATTTCACCGTCCTCGGTGCATTCAGAGATGTGCAAGTGGACGGGTTGCTACAACAAAGAAAGAAGAAAAAAAAAAGAAGAATAGCCCACAACAAAGAGATGAAAACAAATAAAATACGGGTGGGCTAATGCCAAATAATAATAAGGTTCTCAACTACATGGTAGCTATAACATGTAAGTGAGAAAACAATGTAAGCAAAGGGCATCTCAATTGTGCGAGAATTGCAACAATGAGGGAGAGAGAGTGGGTCATGAAAGACAATATAAGTTCATATCAATGCAAAAGGGGAGGGAGAGAGGATTGTAGTATTGAACTATAAATAATATCACCCAACAATGGAAAACAAGTCACTAGGCACCAAAACGATCCAAGAGATTTTCAAAAGTTGAGTAGAAAATTAAACACCAAAGAAAAAGAATAGCAAATTTAGAAAAGAAAATAAAAATATGCACAAAGTTAAAATGCAATGAATGAAAGTATGCAAATGCAATAAGTAAAAGAGAATGAAAGAGAATAAAGATGAGAAAGGAGGAGAAGAAAGTGAAAAAGGAAGAGGGAAGAATAAGAAAGGAGAGAAGAAAGGAGTAGGATGGAAAACAGGATGCGACGCGTAAGCGTCACCCACGCGTACGTGTGGGTTGCAGATTGAGGAGATGACGCGTACGCGTTGCCCACGCGTACGCGTGGATGTGAATTGTACTCCTCGCACAATACTCGCACAACGGCAGCGCAACTCTCTGTTCGCTGTACCATAGATGGCATGAAGAAACAACGCGTAAGGGTCGCCCACGCTCATGCGTGGAAAGCCAGAAATGCAATTGACGCGTACGCGTCAGCGACGCGCACGCGTGGGTGTGGTTGTGCGCTTGGCACCCCTCCCGCATGGTTTCAGCACAACTCTCGGGAAAATGTACCAAAGAGCAACATTCACTATGAGGCTTGTGCGTCGGCCATGCACACGCGTGAGATGCCTTTTTTTAAAAAAACATGAAAACAGGCAAATATGCAGAATTGAAAAGGATCACACACATGTAATGAAACAAGGATAAGCAAATAAATAAATAATAAAAAACTATAGAAAAGGAAGATCATACCATGGTGGGTTGTCTCCCACCTAGCACTTTTAGTTATTGTCCTTAAGTTGGACATTTGGGGAGCTCCTTGTCATGGTGGCTTGTGCTTGAACTCATCTTGAAACTTCCACCAATGCTTGGACTTTCAAAAAGCTCCAATATTTCCAAGTGAATTAACCAAGCCTTGATGAAGTTCTTCACAAGCTTTGAGCTCCCAAAGTTGATCCTCTTGTATGCCGGGATCCCAAATATTGTTTCTACACCTGCTTTAAGTTGATCATCATTGTTCCAACCGGGTGGCAAGCAATCCGAATTCTCACTGAGACATCCCAACAACTTCCTAGACCCAATTAATTGAGAACTATACCAACCAATGCAATTAGACCTTGAACATCCAACCATAATGAACCTAGGATTGTATTGCCAACCACTAACCATCCCCCATTTGCTCTTAAAACCACAAAGATCTCTAAGTTGTCTATCCGTCTCAAGCAAACCGTATGCAAGCGAGATATTAAAGCTTAAGGGGAAGAGATTTACCCGCTTGAACGAAAGGACGGATGGTGATGGCTTCGGGAAAGGTGTCTCCAATGGCGACCCTGCTGTATGCGTCACTCTCTTGGGTTCCTCTTTAATGATGACAAGCTTCTTCAACATTAACCTCTTCTTCAAGTCCAATGGGAGAGGATTCAATTGTAGATAAAAACTCATCAATTATTGAATCCATCTCATGATCAACCTCCTCAAAGTCTTCAACCATGATATGCCTTGGAGGTTGTACATCCTCCTCACATCAAATTCAAACGTCTTGGAAGGAGGCTCTATGACTTGAGTTTCCCATGGAGGTTCTGCATCTCCTAAGTCTTCAACCACTTCCTCTTCTTCGATAATTTTAGCTTTCTCCACTTGCTCTAGTACAAAATCAAACTCCTCCTTGATGCCTCCCACCTCTTAACAACTTTCTTCAATTCCCACTTTCTTGTTAACTTCTTCCAACTCTTCCTCATTGATCAAGTCATGTGTTGGAGGGTGTGTACATTCCTCCTCAACACTGGTTTCACATCCGATGGAAGAAGTTTCAACAAGATCTTTATTGTCACTTGGTGTAGAGTTGTCTTCAATGATGAAACTTCCCTCTTGTTCAACCTCCCCAAATTCTTCAACTATTCCTTTATCTTCAAGGGCCTCTACCTCCTCCACATTTTGGGCCTCTTCTTGCTTCTCTTGAAGTATGGATACGTGAATCCGATCCATTAAGTCCCTAAGACGATCCCTTCTCTTTTGTTCCATGTCACTAGCATAATAGAGATCGTGTTGCTCTTGGATTGATGGATATGGGTATTCTTTCACGGAGGGTGGTGGTGAGATGGAGAGATCATTATGTAGATCCACACGGGATATAAGAGCTTGGAGAGTAGAGGTGAGACCAGTGAGAGTAGAGGTAAGTGCGGTTTGAAGCTAAATAATTTATTTAGATCATTAGTTAAATAATTTTTTTGTAATTCCTCTATTGATGTTGGTCGTTCAAGGAGCTCGGCACTTGGATCAAGGTTGGCTAATGCTGGGAGCTTGTTAGAATTCTGGACAGCGTTTACTTGTACGCCTATAGCTCAGCTTGAGACTGTCGATTTTAAGTTGATGTTGTAGCACGCACGATGGTCACTGTGAATAGTTGCAATGAGGTCATCCTGCACAGAAAATTTGACACAGAGATGAATTGTAGATACAATAGCGCCGAACTTATTTAGAAAAGGTCGGCCAGGTATTAA
Source organism: Arachis hypogaea (assembly GCF_003086295.3). Taxonomy (NCBI): domain Eukaryota; kingdom Viridiplantae; phylum Streptophyta; class Magnoliopsida; order Fabales; family Fabaceae; genus Arachis; species Arachis hypogaea. Next base: position 28,254,198 of record NC_092049.1, read on the forward strand.
ATTGTAAGAACTGAAACAATCAACAACCAAATATTGAACATCAGAAGTTTTGGCTAAAGGATGCTCACCCAGTGTGGTTTGTAACCACACAAATTCCAAATTCACCTGAGAACCCCACCAGATCTCCAGTGGAAGGTTGGAGTATGTTATTGCTGAGCTTCATTTTCTGGAATGTAGAGTAAAATAGGACGTCTGCACTGCTTCCAGGATCAAGCAATACTTTACGTACTAATAAGTCTCCCAATTGGATAGAAATAACAACTGGATCATCTAGATTGGTGGTGTTTGTGTTGAAGTTAGACAGCTGGAACATCATTTTTGGAAAATGAGGAGGAGGCTGGGATTCATTAAAAGTGTCCTCCACTGAGAGCATAGCTCGATATGTATGTTTTCGGGCAGAGTTTGAGGTCCCTCCACCAGCGAAACCTCCAGATATGCAGTTAATGACTCCCCGTGGTTGGTCAGGGTGAGTATAAGTGGTCTTCTCCTTGTCTTGAGAATATTGTCTTGCAGAGAAATGGTCAGCAGTATGTGTTGTGCGTTTTTAAATATGGCCGCTGATGTACTTATCCAAATGGCACTGTTGGGCTAGTCGCTCTAATAGGTCTTTGGCTATGACACATTCATCAGTAGTGTAACCATATTTTTGGTGAAAAATACAGTATTTGGATTTATCCACATTCTTCATGTCCTGGTAATTATTGGCTTTTTGAGGAGGCTTGATGAGTTTTGCATTTAGGATTTGTTTGATTATCTTCTCCCTCTTAGTGTTGAATTGTGTATAGGAGTTATTACGGGGAGTTAATTTAAAGGTCTTCTTATTATCCCGAAATTTATCCTCGTCTTTGTTATTGTGGGACTTTTTTTATTTTCGAGCTTGACGGAGTTCTTCAATTTTTATTTGGCCTTTGGCCTTCTCGCGAAACTCGACGAGTATTTTTGGCTTTGCTACTGTGATTGCTTCCTGGAATTTTCCTGGCCGAAGTCAACTTTTGATGGTATGTAAATGTACCTCGGGATGGAGATCTGGAATGGTTATTGCTACCTTCATGAAACGAATAATATAGTCTCTCAGACTTTTATTTTGTCCTCGCTTGATTGTGTTCAAGTAGTCATAATCATGGAGATAAATAGAAGATGCAGCGAATTGATCTTCAAATAGTTTCACCAATTCTTGAAAACAAGAAATAGCATCTGCAGGCAAAGAACAAAACCAATCAAGTGCAGGACCATCTAAAAAGATAGAAAAACAACGACATAAAATAGGGTCAGAAGCACTATTTACTATCATTATAGATCAAAATTTCTTGAAGTGCTTCTTTGGATTGCCCAAGTCATCATAAGGAGTTAAAGTCATCGGCAAAGTGAACCTCACGAGCATTTGGAAATTCATAACATCAGCCGTGAATGGACCAATGGCATTGTCTAACTCATTGCCATCATTGGCTTGTGGATCTTCTTCGCACCGTTGAGTTTCTGAGACGTGTATTGGATCAGAATTGTCTTCCTCATCCTCCTGTTGCTCATTGTGTCCATCATTATTTTCGATCCGAGCATTGGTTAACTCGACTATTTGGTTCTCCATTCTCTAGTTCTCTTCCACCATGCATTGATTAGCCTGTTGTAACTCGGTCACCATCCGAAGAATCTCAGAAGATGTTGGAGGAGGTTGATCAGGCATAGGAAAATAAAAAAATTTTGAGGTTTAAAGGAAAAAGAGATTTTTAGTTCTTCAGCCCCATGATGGGCGCCAATTGTTCTTGCTTGGATTGACTGGGTATAGCTCGTCCTCTTGGCAGTCAATTCCGAGCTTCTTATCTTAACTCCGAGCTTCTTATCTGAGAAGAGATATGTCTTAATGCAGAAAGAACAAATGAGGGAGGTACATACAAAAGGCACTCTGACGCTCAAGTTAATCAATGTGTAAAATATGATCATATACTTGATAAAGTGTCTTACCTCTTTTATATGTGAGGTGAGATATTGACAGTTATGTTTTAGGAATAATTTTATTAAAAGAGAATAATATCATATCAGAACGTTATAATATACGTTTTGGTATGTAGAGCCGAGTTATAACACCTGAGTAAGTTATAACGTATAGAGTTGAGTTATAACATTTGACTGATATATAACAGTCATATCAACTACAAAATATAGTAAAATAATATTTTATTATGATCGCACTATATTAAAATTTTTCGCGTTAAATTGAAGATATTATTTTGTTTCTGACATAATACGAATAAGTTATTATTTATATCGAAAATATTTGATAACCAAAAGAAATTAATTAAAATCAATTAAATCAATAAAAATTTATCTTATTTAATATTATAATTATTATAATAATTAATAAATATTAAATAAAATAAAATTTAATTATTTTTTATTTTTTTAATATTATTGTAATTATATATATAGTACTGTTTATATGCACAGTATTACTGCATATATAGTTTGCTTTGCTAATTACGCTGATACTCCACATTATATTAATTTTGGTGTATTTTTATCCATGTTCATAGTATTTAATATGTTAGAAATATGTACCCGATTTTGATTATCTTTGACATTAGAGAGGATAACATAAAAGAAATCATCTTTATATTTTTTGGATAACAATGATAGACACATTTATGCAAAATATTTTAAATAAGCATAATTAAATAGAAAAAAAAAATCAAACACGGCATCATAAATGATTTCTTTTAAAATCTTAAAATGTATGCTAGGTAATCAATAATTTTTTTGAATAACATAAATAACAAACTTTAAATTTAATTATTATTAGATATTAATTATTCATAACTAATTAAACTTGAGATTAATTTACTTTTTTAACCTCATTGTTCACCTATCTATACTTTTCCAACCTTAAAATGTTATAGAGGTCCGATAGTTGGTGTTCCTGTATGGATACCTGGAGCGGAGCTCGGCTCTTGGGAGTCGGCGTCGAGTTGTTATCTTCGGGGCCGATCTATGAGCTTTAAGAAAGTCCGAGCTTCACGCCTTGTGAGATGTCCAATCGTGCAGAGTGTGAACAAGAAACAAAGGGGGAGTGTACCTGCAAAGGCGCTTCGAAGCTTAAGTTAGTATTGAGAATTCAATGTGTCCCCCTAAGGATAAAATAACGTACCTTTATAAGTGGAGCAAAAAGGTCGGTTATATTAGTGTTCATCGCCTGAATTGATGTATAGTTATTAGGTCTCAATAGGCGATGATATTTGATCTGACGTTATGATTCTCAGGATGTAGTTCGTTAAGCCGAGTTATAACGTATTGCCGAGTGATAACGTATATTGCCGAGTTATGGTGTATAATGTCGATTTATAACGTCATTCTTGTAACGGTCCAGACCATAGCCCCCAAGCTTAGTCTGAAAGTATGTTTTAATGAAGCAGGTTGAGCTTTGAATGAAGCATAAGTCGGCGATTGAGTGGGTGCATAGCTTCGGCAAATGGGTTAGACCTGGAGTCCTCAGTTTAAGATGCTTTATTAAAAAAAAGTTAATAAAAGAAATGAACATTAAAAGTAAACATTTTTAAATGAAGAGAGAGAGAAGTAATGATGGCATTAAGTGTGTTGTCATCTCCAAAGCTTCTCTGGACGGTTGATGTGATTGAGAAGTGGGTTAGTAGAACTGAAGGGGTTTTGTAACTCATTGGTAACTGTATTGGAATACCAATAGTGTGGATTCCAAATCATTTTTGAGGTTTTGAGATAAAATTGGTTGTGAAGGTTCCGGAGGAAAGAAAATGAGTAAAAGAGGTATTTGGTAGATTTTCCTCCTTCTTCTTTCTTCTTCATTGAGTTTCTTTGTTTGTTGCTCTGTTTCTGATTTTGTTGCCAATGAGGTTTGAGAAGGATAAGAGGGAGAGGATAGATTGGTCGTATGATTGGGTGAATGAAGATGTTAGTAGTCGAGTGTCTTTGTTTTGTGACTCTGATGCCATTAAAGAAATAGATTTGTAAAAGGTAATGAGAGTAGGCTCTGGGTTACGTTTGGAGTTGCTACCTTGCACTGGGGATGATCGCGTTTTCATAGAGGTGATTCTTCTGAGTTTTTCTACATGTATAGTTGCATCTTAGAGGAGTTGAGAGTGAAGCTTCCTTTTTCGGAGTTCCAATGCCAAGTTTTGAAACAGATGAATTGTGCTACGTCTCAGCTTCATCCTAATGGTTGGGCCTTCCTTCGAGGTTTTGAAGTGTTAATGGAGTATTTGGAGGAGAAACCCACACTGGAGTTGTTCTTTACGATGTTTCAGGCGAAAGGGGTGTGGATGGGTGGTTGGGTGAATCTGAATAGCTCGTCGGGTTTTGGTATTTTCAAGCTGTACAAATCTTTGTTTAAAAATTTTAAGGAGATGTACCTTAAAGTTCGGAGTTTTGAGGATGATTTTCCTTTTTATTTAGACGAGGACTTGTGTGAGAGGTTTCCTTTGTGGTGGTGTTTGGAACCTCAGAATATCCTCGGATTCAAAACCATTAGTCCGAGAGTTGAGTGTCTGATTGAGTATCTGGTTGAAGTTGTTGACCGAAAAGACTTGATATTTATTTTTGAGTTGTTACAATGGGACGATAATAGACAGGCTGTGATGGATTACTTAGGTATCCATTCTGTGTTTTTGCCATTCTGCGCATTTGATATTCAATTTTCCTTACAAAAAATTTTCTTGATATTTTTGGTAGGTGGTAAATATCCTGGGGTCTTTGCAGCTACGTGGAGGGCTCAGGTTAGGAGTAAAAATGTAGACAAAGAGGGATCAACTTCTAAGCTGGAGAAAGTCGCCACTAGTGCAGGAGAGATTAATCAACCTCATCCGAGAAGGAAGAAGGTCATTTTGAAGAAGAGAAAAACGGATGTGGTCGACCTATCCGGGGAATCGGATGATGATGGCGACGATCTTCCTATTGAGAAAATTCATAACTTTATGGATAACCATAAAAAGCTTCATGTCACCACTGATCAAAGTGATGGCTTATCTGTTTGGAGTAAGGATATCCCTTTCATGGCCGTAGCCGATGATGTTTGCCAATCATCTACAGATGTGAGCTTGGCAAATGAGGTCGGGGATATGGCTATTGGCCAGTATATGAAGGTAGTATTTAGGTTGTCAATATGTATATTTTCTGAACAGTTTTGTGTATTGGTCATTTGTGTTTTTAGGTTCTTGGTTTGAGGTTGGCTAGTTTGGGTCGTAGCCAAAAGCTGAAGCATAAGAAGGTGGTTGGTCATACAGAAGATCTGAGTTTGTTGAAGGAGGAGTTGGAGTCAAAGAAGGCAATGATTTCTCAGTTGGAAGCTAAGTCAGGTGCAAGTGAGAGGGAGCTGAAGTTATTGAAGGAGAACTAGGCCAAGGAAGTTGATTATTTGAGGAGAAAGGAGGCTGACTTGACAGGCATGGAGACGAGGGTGATTGAGGTAACTGCTCAAATGAAGGCTTTAAAAAAAAGCAAAATGACAGAAATATTGGACTCCTTTGTGGAGGGGTTTGAACGAGCATCTATCCAGGCAAAGTTTTTTATGCCAGGAGCCAATTTTTCTCAAATGGATCCGGGGAAGATAGTTTGGGATGGAGTCATGGTTGAAGATGATGGTGATGCCGAGGAAGAGGCTGAAAATGTTTGAGTAGATAGCTAATTTATTTTGTTCGAATTTTGTTTGTTGGTTTGAAAAACTTGTTGTTCCTTGGTTGAATGTTTTTGTAGATGCCTTGTTGATAGAGGCATTTTATTCATGATAATATATGAAGTTAGTTTGCATGAATTGCTTTTTGTCAGTTATTTTGAGTTGTGATAGTATGCCTTGCTGTAAGCATGCCTTTTGAGACTGTCGTTTTTGGACTTTAGTTTAATATTGAGGATGGATTGATGATACATCAATTTAGATTTGGGAAGATAGAAGATTGTATTACTCTTTAGCTAAAGTGCAAAGAATAGAAGGATGTACTTGTAGGATACTGATTTTTTATATATAGGATACTTGTATCCCCATATGATCTCTGGGATGAGTTCGGCCCAAAGCCCTTTGGCGTTGTCGAGTTTCTTCCTTAAGGCATGTAGGATGACCTTATTCGCAGTTTCTGCTAGCCCATTTGTTTGTCAGTGCTCTATTGATGAAAAATGTTGTTTGACCTTTAAATTCTGCAAAAAGGAGATGAATTTTTTATGGACAAACTGGCGTCCATTATCAGTGATAATGTGCTGAGGTATGCCGAATCTACATATAATATGCTTCCAGACAAAGGAAATCATTTTTTGTGAGGCGATCTTTGCTAAGGGTTGTGCCTCTATCCATTTTGAGAAGTAATCAATTGCTGTTATTAAAAATTTTACCTGCCCGACCGCCATGGGGAAAGGGCCGAGGATGTCGAGTCCCTATTGGTTGAACAGTCAACTTACCTTGGAACAGTGTAGTAGTTCGGCTGGAAGGTGGGTGATTGGACTGTGTTTCTGGCAGTTGTCACATCTTTTAACTTTTGTTTTACAATCTTGTTGCAACATCGGCCAATAGAAGCCAGCTCAGAGGATATTTGAAGACAGATTTCGAGCTCCGAGGTGTGTACCATAGATACCTTCATGTGCCTCGTCAAGCACAAGATCGGCTTCTGATCTGCAAAGACATTTTAGTAAAGGACGAGAGAATCCTCGTTTATATAGGCAATTATTATGAATTGTAAAAAATGACGCTTGTCGGCAAAAGTGCCGAATTTTTTCGACTTCTCCTGGCAAGATTCCTGTCCGAAGGTAGTTTATGTATGGTGTTCGCCAATTTTCATCCTGCATTACACTTAGAACTTCTGTTAATTCTATACTGGGTTTAACTAAGGTAGATCGGTGAAGAGATGAATTATTTGTTTGGGTGCTGGCGAGCTTAGAGAGAATGTCAGCTCGGCTATTGTTCTCCCGAGGTATATGTTCAATCTGACATTTATGAAATTTTGAAAGTAAAGTTTGAACAATTGCTAGGTATTTAGATAATAAATGGTCTTTTACCTGGTACAGCTCGTTTACCTGCTGAACAATTAGTAGAGAATCACAGTATACCTTAAGCTCGGCTATATTGAGATTGGAAGCTAGTCTGAGGCCGGCAATAAGGGCTTCATACTCACTCTGGTTGTTGCTCGCCTTGAAGGAAAAGTGAAGTGATTGCTCAATGACGTTATCATTTCCATCATCGAGTATGATCCCGGCACCACACTCTTGTGGGTTAGAGGAGCCGTCAACATACAAAGACCATTCTGTTGAACTTCAGCGATGTCGGTTACTGTGAATTCGGCAATAAAATTAGCCAAGAATTGAGATTTGATAGATGATCGTCCTTGGTATCTGATGTTGAACTCGGAAAGTTTGATTGACCATTTTACTAGTCGGCCAGCCAGTTCTGGTTTCTGAAGGACTTGTCTCAAAGGTTGATTCGTCCGAACATGGATGACATGACTCTGGAAGTATGGTCATAATCTTCTTGCTGAGAAGACTAGAGCTAAAGCCAGTTTCTCAATGCTCGGATAGCGAAGTTCAGCATTCTGTAGTGTTTTGCTGGTGAAATAGATTGGCAACTGCTACTTTTGCCTTTCTGCAATAAGAGCGGAGTTTACAGCCCAGTTAGTCACAGATAAATATAAGAATAATGGTTCCCCTTGAGGGGGGGTTTGTAAAATTGGTGGTTTTGAAAGAGTTTCTTTGATGGTTGTGAATGCTTGTTCACATTCATCGGTCCATTGGAAAGCTTTTTTCTTTTTTAAAGTTTGGAAGAAACATAAAGATTTAGAAGCTAGGCATGGTAAGAATCTAGAGAGTGCAACAAGTCTCCCTATCAACCATTGTACTTCTTTGATGGTTTGTGGGCTTGTCATATCCAAAACAGCTCGGCACTTTTCTGGATTCGCCTCAATACCTCGGCTAGTGAGCACGAAGCCGAGGAATTTGCCACTTTGTATGCCAAATGCGCACTTCTCGGGGTTTAACCGCATGTTGTATTTTCTGATTTGACCGAAGATTTCTGCAAGGTCATCAAGGTGGTTGTTGCCGATCTTTGTTTTGGGGACCATATCCTCAATGTAGACCTCAATGTTCCTGCCGATCTGTTGGGCGAATACTTTGTCCATTAGGCATTGATATGTTACACCTGCTTTCTTAAGGCCAAACGGCATGACTTTATAACAGTAGTTTCCATATTCAGTAATAAAGGTTGTCTTATTTTGATCGGATGGATGCATTTGGATTTGGTTATAGTCAGAGTATGCAGCCATAAAGTTAAGTTTTTGATAACCAGAAGCATTATCAACTAAGCAATCAATAGATGGTAAGGGATAGGAGTCTTTTGGGCATGCTTTGTTGAGATCGGTGAAATCAACACACATGCGCCATTTACCATTATGTTTTTTCACCATGACGGCATTTGCCAACCATGTTGTGAACCTGATTTCCTGAATGAAGCCAGTGTTGATGAGCTTCTTGGTTTTCTCCAGAGAAGCTTGTTTTAGGTTGTGGCCGAGGTTTCGTTTTTTCTGTGCTATAGGTCGGACAGACGGATCTAATGCCAGCTTGTGGGATATGATGGATGGGTCAATGCCTGGCATGTCAGCTGGGGTCCAAGCAAATAAGTCGGCATTTTGTTGCAGAAATGCTTGGAATAAGGCCTTCTCTTCTGAGCTTACTGTGGAACCGACATAAGTAAACTTGTCCGAGTTATCTGCAAAATAGATTTTATGCAAGTCTTCTGTCGGGGTTGGTTGTTCAAGGATTCCTGCCCTGGGATCAAGGTTGACCAGGGCTGGTAGGTCGTCTTGGTTGCCGATGTTGTGCACATGAGCTTAAATACTTTGGTTAGGTCTTTTAAAATTGTTGTTGTAGCATTCTCTGGCCTCTCGGGCGTCAGTGTGAATAGTTGCAATTGTATTATCCTGCAAAGAAAACTTAACACAGAGATGAATTGTAGAAACAATGGCGCCGAATCTATTTAAGAAAGGTCGGCCAAGTATCAAATTGTAAGGACTAAAACAGTCAAAAACTAAGTATTGATTATCCGAAGTTTTTGATAAGGGAACCTCACCGAGTATGGTTTGTAACCACACGGAGCCGATAACCGGGACTCTCTCACCTGAGAAACCGACTAGGTCTCCAGTGGAAGGTTGGAGGATGTTGCTGCTCAATTTCATCTTCTGAAATGTGGAGTAAAAGAGAACATCGGCACTGCTCCCAGGGTCCAGTAAAACCTTTTTGACTAGGAGATCTCCGAGCTGCAAGGAAATCACGACCGGGTCGTCTAGTTTTGTTACGTTGGTGTTATGGTCTGATGTCTGGAATGTTATCTGAGGAAAATGTGGAGGTGTCTACTGTTGATGTATATCGGCTTCTATGGAAAGCCCTCTTTCTTGTCGAGCTTGTGGCTCCTCCACCTGCAAAACCTCCAGAAATACAATTAATAATACGTCTTGGTTGGTCGGGAGGGTTGGTGTTCGATCGATCTTTATCTCGGCCATGCTGTGTTGCCGAGCTTTGGTCACCAGGGGGAAGTGCGCGTCGTTGTATGTGGCCGCCGATATACTTGTCGAGATGACCTTGCCGAGCTAACCGCTCCAGAAGGTCTTTGGCGATGACACACTCGTCAGTAGTGTGTCCGTGCTTTTGATTAAAAGAACAGTATTTTGATCTGTCTGCGCCTTTTGAATCTGGATAGCTACCGGCTTTTCTTGGTGGTTTAATCCAATTTTGAATTCAAGATCTCCTTGATGATGTCGTCACGCTTGGTGTTGAACTGAGTATAAGATTCATATCGGAGAGTTGGTTTGAAGTTTTTCTTGCTATCTCGTGCTTTGTCGTCGTCTCTGTATTGTGGTTTCTCTGTTTTCCAAGCTTGTCGGAGTTCTTCGATGTCAATGTGACCTTTCGCCTTTTCACGAAACTCGGCCATAGTTTTAGGTTTAGCCACGGCAATGGTCTCCTGGAATTTTCTAGGTCGGAGTCCACTTTTTATTGCGTGCAGTTCCACCTCAGGGTGGAGATCGAGTATACTCGTGGCTATCTTTGTGAAGCACGTCATGTAGTCTCTGAGGCTTTCATGCTGGCCTTGTTTAAATGTGTTCAAGTAATCGGAGTCATGTAGATAGATGGCTAATCCAGCAAAATGCTATTTGAAGGGCTTTGATAGGTCTCGAAAATGAGAAATAGAACCTGCAAGCAAAGAACAAAACCAATCAAGTGTAGGACCGTCTAAGTAAGATGGAAAACAATGACATAAAACTTTATCAGATGCATCGTTTACTATCGTTATGGAGGTGAATCTTTTGTTGTATTTCTTCGGAGCACCTAGCCCATCATAGGGGGTTAGGGTGGTCGTCAGAGTGAACCTCCTGGGCAACACGAAATTCATCGCCTCGGCCGTAAGGAGCTTTCTAGGTTGTCATCCTCGTCTTCTGGCCAAGCTTCTTCATTGTGCTCGGGTTGCTCTTCTTCGTGCCGAGCAGTTTCGGAGACATGCGTCGATCCCGACTGATGCTCGGCTTCTTCTGTTCGTTCTTGTCGATCATTGTTATTTTCGACTCGGGTATTATTCAGATTTGCAATCTGATTTGCCATTCTTTGGTTCTCTTCGGCCATGCGCTGGTTGGCTTGCCGTAACTCGGTCACCATCTGAAGAAGTTCAGATGGCGTGGGTGGAAGTTGTTTAGCCATGGCTTCAGGCGAGAACGTCGAGGCCGATGATATAGAGAAAGAATTATATTCTCGGCCCACGGTGGGCGCCAATTGTTCCTGTGTGGATACCTGGAGGGGAGCTCGGCTCTTGGGAGTCGGCGCCGAGTTGTTATTTTCGAGGTCGATCTATGAGCTTTAAGAAAGTTCGAGCTTCACGCCTTGGGAGATGTCCAATCGTGCAGAGTGTGAACAAGAAATAAGGGGCGAGGGGGGAGTGTACCTGTAAAGGCACTCCGAAACTTAAGTTAGTATTGAGAATTCAATGTGTCTCCCTAAGAATAAAATAACGTACCTTTATAAGTGGAGCAAAAAGGTCGGTTACATTAGTGTTTATCGCCTAAATTAATAAATAATTATTAGATCTCAATAGACGATGATATTTGATCGGACATTATAATTCTCAGAATGTAGTTCGTTAAGCCAAATTATAATATATTGTCGAATTATAACGTATATTATCGAATTATAATTTATAATGCTAATTTATAATGTCAATTTTGTAACGGTCCAGATCAGTTGGTTTTATACTGAGCTTGCGTACATGCATAGCACAACAACATGAATCCATGACCCATATATATAATACAATAAGAAATGTTAACTTGGCGAGGAATTGCGGCTCCCAAACTAGTCTTGAACTTGATTCATATAATAAAGGTGTAGGAAGACATATTCTCTACGGTTTCTTTTACGAAGGCCGAGAAAAATAAACGGCGAATATTGTTCCCAACATCGATTTAAAAGGTCACTAATTGCATACAGAATATATCAAAAGTTTTTGCCAATCATAATAGTTAACTAATCACATATCGCAGTTGAATTTGGTAATCATAATTAATTGATCAATTAATTTGAAGTTGCTCTTGCTCAATGATTAGGCCAACAACAAATTGACAACCATAATCTTATTATCTCTCGTATTTAAGTGAGTTAAATCTCAATTTGGTCCCTAAAATTTAGTCTGATGTTCAAAATGACCCTTACAATTTCGTTGGCTCCAATTAAAACCCTCAAATTTGGAATTATGGTTTCAACTTGCCCCTGCGATCATCTCCGTCACCAGAATGCTGATTTGATGCAATTGCATGACACGGTAGACACTAGTTAAACGACGGCGCATTGGTTTCACGCCCAAACCCTTTAGAAACCACGTCGTTTCAGTTTTTTGTGGGTTAAAACTCTCTTTCTTTCCACTACGACGATCATAAATTGCCAAACATCAAGAAAACCCTTACATTACGTGGTTTCCAAAGGGTTTGCGCGCGAAACCAATGCGCCGTCGTTTAAGTAGTGTCTACCATGTCATGCAATTGCGCTAGATCAGCATTCCGGTGATGGAGATGATCGCAGGGGCAAACTAGAGCCACAATTATAAATTTGGGGGTTCTAATTGGGGCCAACGAAATTGTAGGGGTCATTTTAAGCTTCAGACCAAATTTTAGGGGTCAAATTGAGATTTAACTCTACTTAAGTAGTTCTCATTTATATTCCTAAGTTATTCTTACTTGTACGATCATGTACTTGAAATATTTCCTACGTTCAAATAATTTACATACATCTAACCTCGTAGCTTCGTAATAACGGTAATATTAGAAAGATAAAAAAAATTATCAGAATTTATTTTATTTAATATTAATTAATTATTAATAATTAATTAATATTAATTAATATTAAATAAAATAAATTAAACGGCTTTTGACTGATTTTTTTTCTACCAAATATTTCTGCATAATATCATGCATGCTGATGGAATCTTAATTAGTTTCTTTCATTCTTTTATATTGAAAGTGATATGTAGCCATTTAATGATCGAAACTGATTGTGGCTAAAGGATGCACATGCAATTTTTAATGACAAAATTTTAATGAGAGTAGCATTACAACTACTTCTTTTCGTTAGTTTATTATTTTGATTATAATTATATATTTGTTTTTATTATTATATATTATATATAATGACAATTTATAAGTTTTTTGTGACAACTAAAAAGATCGTCACCAGTAACTTTTATACTTATTATTACTAAACTTTTTAATTATTAAGAATAAAATGACTAATATCTGATAGCAGTAAAATAAATTGTCGTTAAAATTATTTTCTTGCATTGTACTGATATCATATTGAAGATGGTACACGTATAACCGAAATAAATAATTAATAATTGAAAGAATAGAAGTGTGAGCCAAATTAATATCACTGAACAGTTATAGCCTAACAACATATATTTTTAACTAATATTTTTAAGTATTACTGATTAATTGTTAATAAAAAATAATAAATTATATTAAATATTTAATATTGCTCTTACTTGTTTTAAAAGTTTAAATGATTAAATAAAAATATATAAAGAATTATAAATTTAACACTTTTTCACACACACACACACACATATATATATATATATATATATATATATATATATATATATAGTTCATATTGTGCTGATATTTTTCTTTATTTAAAAAAATTGGAATAATAAATGTTGAACTCAAAACATGCTGGTAATAGAAATATAATACCAAAATTATTTAGCCAAAGACTTAAGTTGTTAAATATAAAATATAAAATATAAACATTTATATATATTACAAACACTTAACTTCCATCTCTTCAATGGAAAAACTCAATTTGAAATATTAGTTTATTAAGGGGAGAATTATACAATCCTGTAAAATTCATAATTATAATATTATCTCTACATACATCTATGTGTCTAAATAAATCATTATTGATATTATAGATCAGAATATATAAGCTTTAACACTAACATTTTAAAGATAGAGGACTACTCAAGTGATTAAAAAGTTATATATGCTAAATCATATCGTCAAGTAGTAATGTATGGGATTTAATAAATATTTATAATAACAAAACATGAAACCCAAATCTTGAAATTAAACCGGAAATCAACACAAAGAAATTAATAGTCCACAATTAATTAAAATAAATTTTACCACTTTAATTTGGACAATAATAGAAATCATTGTTGTAAATAAAATAAAATATAAATAATCCATAAATGATAGACAAGAATTGTATATTAATTATCACTGAAGATTAAGAGAGCATTGTTTTTAACTAATCTATACTAAAATCACTATATATAAATGTGTACCTTAATTTCAAAGAGATGTAAATAGGTCAAATATTGCAGAACTTCATCTTAATATGAGATTTATAGAGCCTTGCATTAAGAGAAGAGAGGCAAATGTAGTCAAGAACAACTTGCCAAAATTATAATTTAAACAAGTACTATAACTACTTATTTCATATATTATTCCGGCAAGTCATTCTTGGCTGCAATCAACTCTCTATCCTTTTTGCGAGTGCTCTAAAACCAAACACTGGAAAATGTCAATTAGGGCATGCATATGCCCATGTTTTCTTAATGAACATATTAGTTCTCAATATTTTTGTTGACTCAAAATGAAGCCTTATTGCACGCTTATATAGAAGGGGGGAGGGGGGGGGGGGGATGAGGCATGGATGGAATCAATATAATGGAGGGATGCGTCATTCAGATTGAGCGGTGCTTTATTATTTATTCTTTTTAGACTTTTTTTTTTTTAATATATGTTCTCTATTATTTTGTTTTCTAACTAGCCAACTTTTTTCCCTTGAAAAAGAAAAGTAAATTCTCTCATGCATAAGAGACCAAAACACACAGAGAACGCTGCAAATTGATTTTGTATATATATTTTTTTAGTTCCATATATTAAATTGGAATATAGAATCTTAATCATACCTGAGAGAGAGAAAGTAGAGAATTGAAGTGGTAGTGGACAAAACGCTTCAATTTATTTCATATATATATATATATATATATATATTAAAAATAATATTTATATATTAAAATCAGTTGCTAAAGTCGATTACTAATATATTTATATATAAATATATGTTTAATTTAATTTATTTTTAATATATATTTATATTTTATATTAATAATTAATTACAGTGATTAATTTTAGTATACATATAACATAATAAGAGATATATATATCGGAATCCGATATTTGACTTGGACAATGAGATGAGAAACGGTGACAGTGCATGCGCATACCAGATTCTAAGAATGCGGTTGCCATCATTTCCATGTCCATGATGGGGATAATATGCATGATTGAGAAGAACAACATTTATGGTAATTAATAAGCATGTAGGTTTGTTAGTCCTAAGGTTTGGTGTCAACATTATAATGAATGAAATCAATGACTCTTATCATTTAAGAATTTAAAATTATAAATTTTACGTACAAGATAAATAGTTAAATTTGATATCTATATTATTCACATTCAAACCATGAGTTCATATATAACATTATTATTATTATTCCAAAGAAGAAACATTTTTCCGGTTTATAATTAGTTGAGAGTTTGATTTTTTTCCCCAAGTCTCGCGTAGAGTTTATAAAATCAAAGTATTAGTGACGATTTTGATTTTTGAGAGATAACTCAATTTTTGTCGAAAACTGTAATTATAATCAAAATTGGACCGAAAATATAATTAAAAGTCGCTTGTAATAAATGATATTTGATACTCAAGTCAATAAGTGTTATGCATATATGAGA
Source organism: Arachis hypogaea (assembly GCF_003086295.3). NCBI lineage: Eukaryota > Viridiplantae > Streptophyta > Magnoliopsida > Fabales > Fabaceae > Arachis > Arachis hypogaea. Next base: position 28,269,470 of record NC_092049.1, read on the forward strand.
TAAGAAGTAAAAAAAAAATTAGTTGATCAAGTTATTACTTACATAAAAGCTCGTAACTTTAGAAAATAAAGATTTTTTAAATAAAAAATAAAGATTTTTTTTGAAAATTTATCTTTTTATTGAGATGTAGAATGTGCTATATACAGATACTCAGTGATATTTTGATAGTTGGTCACTAAATCTATTTAAAGATAGCGGTTAAAATTATCATTATAAATTCATAATATTAGAAGAATAATATTATATATTTAACTATTTTTTATTAATTAAGTCTAAATAAGTTAATTTAATATAACAAAAATCAGTTATAATTAATATTATTTTAAATTTTATTATTTAATTTAATTAAATTTAATTTATAAAAATATTTAAATATATAATATTATTTATATTAAAAATATAATTATTTATGTATTTTTTTTATGTATTTAATTTTTTAAAAAGAATAGTTAAGAATAGTTTTATAACATAAAATAATGAAAGACAAGAAAAGTCGGTCTAAAATAGTCCAAATTTTTTATTTTTTATTTATTAATTATTATTAAAATAAATAAATAATTTTAGATATAATAAATATATAATTATAAATATTATATATATAAAATTATAAAAATTAAGTTAAACAAAATAATTTTATATTCTTATCTCACTACCATTATTCTTAGGCTAAATATAATTCATATAAATCTCTTACTAAAACTTTCTATTTTCACTAAGTAAAGACGAAACTATAAAATCAAAAGCAACATTTTAAGTATTCATATAAACCAAACTAAAAAGTATATATTATATCTATATCAATAATTTAGTAAACCAATATAATGAAAATATAGTAATAAAAATGGGTGCATATATATTTGAGTAAGATTAGTTTTATTATTTATTTTTCATTTAACTTTGTAATTCATTATCGTTTAGGTTGAGCAATATTAAAATATGATGTAATGCTTATCCTTTAATGTAATTTTTTCACAGCAAGTATTTGCCTTTTTGGTGATATATTTATAGAGTACAATATGTATAGTCGAGTACCCACAAAAAACATGATAAAAATACATTTTAGTTAGGTTTTTATTTGAATTAGTTGAAAATTATGTTATTTTGAATAAATTATTTATTTTTAAATTTTTTGTTTTAAAATTATTTAGATGTATGGTTTAAAATATCAAATTAATTATTTAAAATATTCAAATGATTAAATTTTAATTTAAGATTAATTATTTTAATTTTAAATTTAACACAAAATATATTTTATCAATTAAAAATTATCTTTTCTTTTTAAGAGTATATATATAATAACATGGGTTAAAACTCATTTCCTTAGAGTTGGAGCGTCAGTAACAATAATAACATGTATTACATTTCTAATCACTCTAACTATTAATAGATAAAAACATATTTAATTATTCTATCTATTCTTATAATTTTATTAAATTTTTAATTTTTTTAATTAAATTTCTGTACTATATCAAATTTCATAATTAAATCCATATTGTGACAAAAAAATATTAGAATTAATTAAATATTCTATCAAATAAAATGAATATATCTACCATTTAATTGAATATTTTATATTATTTAATAAAATATTTTATTAATTTTAATATTTTTATTATGATAAAAACTTAATTATAAAATTTAATATAATATAAAGACCTAACTAAAAAAATATATATAAAAACCTGAATAAAAAAGATTGACAGAATAATTAAACTTAAAAAAAATCATATCTATTATTCATAATGTAAAATTCTATGTATATTCCCTTGTTTGGTGGAGAAATTATCATATTAAAAAAATATAATTTTAATTAGATATATGAACTTATATGTTTTCGAAATAGTTATAATCAGGTGCAGTAAAAGAAAACTAAGATATAAATTGTATGAGATATTCAAAAAAAATAATAACAATAACTTATTAAAAAATATTCAATTGAATTTTTACTAACAAAGAACTTATTAAGAAATATTCAATTGAATTTTTTTCAATTTTTTCAATAAATATAGCATAAATGCATTAAAAATTTTATATTTTGAACACGTGCTTGCACCAGTAAATGCTCGAAAATTTAAAACTCTGTAAATAAACAAACATTTTAGGAAGATATAGTTAAATGCTTTATGGACACTTTGATTAACTGTAAAACCAAAATAACACTCTCCAACACATTTTATCAACATCTATATTATGTTTGGTTGAAAAAAAAATTAACTAAAAAAAATAAATAAAAAATAATATTTTCTTTCGTTTGATTATAAAAAAAAGGGTAAGAAAAAAATTTGTATAAATTTTACTAAAAAAATTTTTTTTCCATCACAAATAAAGAAACAAAAAAATTATATTTTTTGTATTTCTAATATTACTTTTATTATTATTAACAATTATTAATATAAATTTAGTTTTAATATATAATTATAATAGACATTTATATTTAAACATTATATATATTATATAAATAATTTTTAAATTAAATATATAAAATTATAATATTTTATAATATTTATAAAATATAATAAAACACAAATAAATAAAAATATTTATATTTTATTTTATGATAAAAATATTAATATAATTTTATATTATTATAATTTTTTTATTTAAACAAAATTTTATTTATTTATTTATTATTTATTTTTTATTCATCCAAATAACATTTTTTTTTTCTTTCTTACCTCCAAACAAAATGTTAATTAAAGTAGAAAATTGTTAGTTAGAATGGAAACAAGTTAAAAATAATACTTAACTTATGTCGACGTATATGCATGTTCAAGAGGCGCTAGACATACCAATAACACTAAATTCAAAAAGTCTGATGATGCAAATACTGACATCTACTGATTCAAAAATTTGGCCACTTAGAAGTTCAAGAAATCTGATAGTGGGAATAATGACGTTCACCGACTCAAAAACTTGACCACTTGGGGAGAGGAGGTTTAACGTGTCACATCATACATAAATTTTGATTTCTTGAATTAGGATAGACACTATTTTCTTTTCTCAATTTTTTTAAATTTTTTAAATTCATTAATAAAGTACTCATCGTTTGCTTTTATAATAAAACAAACATAATTTAGTTTATTAAGATTTTTATTTATAAATTTATTATTAGTCAATAAATAATTAATGTATGTATAAGTAAAATTTAAAACTCTAATATATACTTAGATATTAAATTAATTATTTAATTAATTTAAATTAATTTATGACAAAATAAAATTATATACTAAAAATACATAAAAATGTTATTACTACGAGAACTTGTACAAATCATTACAAGGAATATGTTTGATACCAATTTTTATAATACTGTTTGAATTTTATGTTAATATTTATTTGTTATCTTCTGATCCTAACAATTCTCTATGTATAATAAATTATCTGTTATAATTAAATTAGTATTTGTGTGAGTACGTAAATAATTTTTTTAATGACTAATTCTAAAATATATGTAAAATATTTTTTTTATAGATCAATACAGAAACTCTAATTAATGTCCAATTCTATTGATCGATCGTAAAGACACGTCTAATTCAATCATCTCACGTTACCAGCCATGCATTTTGCATTGACATTAACACTCACTTTTCATCATCTTGTTTAATTTGAATATTGCTCATAAATTATTTCATTCAATTTTTGGTAACTTGTGCCAATTTGACGCTACATAATTATTATTATTTTTTCCTCAATTACTGGTTTACAAGGTAAAAAAAATGGTTTATTTTTATCTCGTATTTAGAATTTTAAAATTTTAGTTTTAGGTGATAAATATTATATTTTATTTTTGAATAAGTATTCGGTCAAAAATGATATTATGTGTGTTATCTAAAAACTTAACTTGCACGAAAAATTAGAATTCACGTAATTAGTTAGGATTGTTAGTCTTATATGTATAATTAATAGCAGTCTCATTTTTTTTACGTGGAATTTAGTTTAGAGTTTGTGATAGAAAAGAAAATCTCACTCTCCCTCTTTTAGGTTCTGATATAATCTCGACTCTCACTTTATACTAATTCTTCTTTTTCAACGATGATTCTCATAAATTTAATATGGTACCGTAAACGTGGACATAGTAGCAATCTTTATGAATACATCGTTCCTTCAATTTTTAGGTTCATTTTTTTTCCTTCAAAACCAAGAACCCAAAACTAAGTTTGTCCCATTCTTCTCTTCGATCTAATTCCTCTCCTCCTCTCTTGAACCCTAAAATAAAGTTTGATGAGATCTCGTTTTGGCTAGCATAATCACCATCACTAAGCCACCTTTTCCGATTAACGAGATCAAGAGTGGGGGCTCTGAATCTACAATTTCTCAAATTCATTATTAATACATTCTTCCTTTCTTATACACAGAATTATGGATACTCCTCAAGCTCCTCCAATTACAACGACTCAGAATCTTGAGCTCAATGTTCTAGCACAATTAGTTGCTCAAGTCAATTCCATTCAAGCTGCTACACTAAAACCCCCCAATAAATACCATCACAGATCCTGCAAGTCTGTTCTTTTTTCATCCTGGCTAGATTCTAGGTACTCCAATCATCTTTGTTACTTTGGATCACAAGAACTATGGATCTTGGTCAAGATCGATGAAGATGGCTCTGCAATCGAAGAATAAATTTGTTTTCGTTGATGGCTCCCTTCCAAAGCCGGATGAGAATGATCCCACTCATCATGCCTGGGAACGTTGCAATACCCTTGTAGTCTCTTGGCTCCACCTCTCTCTCAGCCCAGATATACGCAATAACGTCATTTCGAATGGTGTCGCTCACATCATTTGGGAAGAACTCAAAAGGCGCTTCTATCAAGTAGATGTGTTCTACATTGCTGAACTTGAAGAAGACCTCTTCTCATTAAGACAGGGTGATCTGGAACTTACACCCTATTTCACAAAGTTGCGAGGAATTTGGGAGGAACTCAAAATTTTTCGACCCATCCCTTCAGGCGTTTGCAGCACCAATTGTCCATGTGTATCCACGACTTGTGGTTATAGAGATGACACATTTGTAGTTTGCTTTCATCGTGGCTTAAACGAGCAATATTCAACTGTCCGATCAAGCATCATGCTCATACAGCCATTGCCATTGATTGACAGCACCTTTTCATTCCTTATGCAACATGAAAGGCAAATTCTTGGGACTGATTTGGTGGACTCTAAACAGTTGGTGAATGTGGTTTACAACTTTTTTGGAACTAATTCTTTCTAAGGCAGGAACCAAGATAGAGATGGCCGCGGTGGCAGGGGCTGAAGTTATGGAGGACGAGGACACGGCAAACAATGTTCTTTTTGTGACAGGGAAGGGCATATAGTTGATCAATGCTATAAGAAACATGGCTTCCCTCAACACTTTAAAGCCAGAATAGCCCCTACGATCAACAATATCACAGATGCTGCACATGATGATAAGCATGATGATTTTGTTGAGCTCTATCTGAAAGATGGTGGTAGTTCATCAACCTTCTTCACTCAAGATCAAAAGCAAGCCTTATTAGCTCTCCTACAACAAAATGTCTCCATAACTTCCCATACTGTGAGTCAAGTCTCGCATGCCATAGAAGTCCAATCTCCTTTTAAAGGTAACTCTATGAAATGCACTCTTAATTCATCACATTACACTGGTTCCTGGGTCATTGACACCGGTGCCACAGTTCATGTCACTCATCACATTACTGTATTCCACACATACAAAGCCATACGTCCGGTAAGAGTCAAATTACCAAATAAATGCATGGTCATTACTTCGATATCTGGCACAGTAAAATTTTCTGAACACTTGTACCTCATAGATGTTCTTTACTTACCTTCTTTTGCGTTAAATCTGATTTCAGTGTCAAAACTTATAGCTTGCATTGAATGTCAATTTGTTTTTAACAAATTTGGCTGTGAGATACAGGATTACCGTACAATGAAGAGGATTGGAGTACCTGAACTCAATGCAGGGCTGTATGCACTGCAAGCAAATTCATTAGACACTGCACAACATCACAGCATGTATCTTACTACTTATTCAAACACAAGCACACACAATGACTCTTCCATCTTATGGCATAATAGATTAGGTCATGTTCCTTTTTCCACTTTACACAATATTACACAGTTGTATCCCAATTTATTGCACACAAAAATTAATAAAGCAATGATTTTGTCTCCATGTGATAGTTATCACTTTGCCCAGCACAAAATAACTTCTTTATCTTTGAGCACAACAAAAACTAAAAATATTTTTGAGTTGATCCATGTCGATATTTAGGGTCCAATAAGCATCCCATCTACAAAAGGTTGTAGATACTTCATCACTATTGTGGATGATTTTAGTAGGTTTACGTGGATCTTTCCTATGACACTAAAATCTAAGGCTTCTGCACTTGTTCAAAATTTTATAAATTTCATTCGTGTTCAATTCAACAGTAACATCAAGTGCATTAGATCAGATAATGGTAAGAAATTCCAATTAAATCAATTTTACACTTCAAATAGAATTTTACATCAATCCTCATGTATTAAGACTCCTCAACAAAATAAAATTATGGAGCACAAACACCAGCATATTTTATAAGTTGCTAGAGCTATATTATTTCACTCAGCAGTGCCTTAATGTTATTGGAATTTGGTGGCAACTTATGCAACCCAAATCATCAACTATATCCCTAGCAACTTGTTAAATAACAAAAGTCCATTTGAAATTTTATATATAAGCAAGATGATTTAACACAATTTAAAGTCTTTGGATGCTTATCCGTCATATCTACATTATCAGCAAATCGAAAGAAACTTGATGCATGAGCTAAGAAAGGAGTGTTCTTTGGATTTAAAGAGGGCACTAAAGGATTCTTAGTTTTGGATCTCCACACCAACAAACTTCATGTCTCAAGGGACATTAACTTTTATGAGCACAGTTTTCCTTTCAAAACTAATAATCACTGTCCACAATCGTCACATTCACCCACTCACACTCAACCACATGCAAGAACTCAATTTTCTAGTTTTCATGATGTTTTTGACTATTCCAAACAGCCCCTCAACAACATCTGCCCCTCACTCAATTTTTACAGCCACACACACCGCTCTCACACATTTCACCAACACCACTTAGAAGATCTACAAGGGAAAGAAGGAGACCCGCATATTTAGAAAATTATCACTGCATGCAGGCCTCTGTTGAATCAGCTTCCTCCTCATCCAAGTATCCGATTTCTAACTTAATGACATATCACAATCTATCTTCCACACACCACACATTATGAGTCAATATTGCATCAAGTGTCGAACCTACACGTTATGAGGAAGCTGTGGCTGACCCTTGTTGGAAAGAGGCTGTCTCAGTTGAACTAAGTGCTCTTGAGGCAAACAAGACATGGATTGTCACTACCTTACCTAAGGGCAAGAAAGCTATAGGTTGCAAGTGGGTCTTCAAGTTAAAGCTCAAGCCGGACGGGACAATTGAGAGGCACAAAGCGCGTCTTGTGGCAAAAGGGTAAAATCAGAGGCAGGGATTTGATTTTTTTGACACTTATAGCCCCGTGGCCAAGATGACAACATTGCGCATCCTTCTTGCTCTTGCAGGTGCTAAACACTAGCATTTAAAGCAGTTGGACGTCAACACTGCTTTCCTCCATGGAGACCTTGATGAGGAAGTTTACATGACCGTCCCTCCTGGTCTCACAGTTTCACAACTCGGTTCAGTGTGCAAGTTAACAAAATCCTTTTATGGCCTCAAACAGGCTAGCTGCCAATGGAATATAAAACTCACTTCGATGCTTCTCAGTCTTAGCTATTGCCAATCCAAGCATGACTACTCTCTATTCACCAAATTAGTTGATAGAAAATTCACTGTTTTATTAGTATACGTTGATGATTTGATCATCACGGGTAATGATTTAAGCACCATTTCAGCCACCAAGCAACAATTACATGATACCTATAAGATCAAAGACATTGGTGATTTAAAATTTTTTCTTGGCCTTGAAATTGCACGAAGCAGTTCAGGTATTGCTGTTTATCAGTGAAAATACGTGTTAGACTTGTTGAACGACTATGGAATGTTGGACTGCAAACCTGCCTCAATCCCCATGGAGTACGGTATGAAGCTAGCTAAGGACTCAGCTCCTCTTTTCACAGATGTAGCTGCCGATCGCAGTCTTATTGGGCGCCTTGTATATCTCACTACCATGAGACCCAATATTTCCTTTGCGGTTGGAAAGCTCAGTCACTGCCTTAATTGTCCCACCAGTTCCCACTATAACGCAACCATTCGGGTCCTCAAATACCTCAAACAAGCCCCAGCAGCAGGTCTTTTTTTTTCCTGCTTCCTCTGACCTGCAACTCTCTGGCTATTCGGATGCAAACTGGGCAGCATGTTCTGACACTCGCAGGTCTGTTTCTGGGCATTGCTTCTATCTTGGCACCTTTCTCATTTCCTAGAAAAGTAAAAAGTAATCAACAGTGGCTAGATCCTCTTCAGAAGCTGAGTACAGGGCCCTAGCTCTTACAACCTGTGAAGCTCAATGGATAGTCTATCTTCTCAATGATCTTCATCTGCCTTTAACCAAACCTATTCCTTTAGGTTCTGATATAATCTCAACTCTCACTTTATACCAATTCTTCTTCTTCAACGATGATTCTTATAAATTCAACAATGTATAATACTTTTTACTTTGTTACAATAACCTTCACATTCCTTTATAAAAATTTCGTGAGCAATAAAGTATCAAAAGAATGTAAGAAAATTTTATAATTTTAGAAGTTTTACTAGATAATAATGCTTTTATTAATCTTACTGTATATTAGACTAATATGTTTTTTAATTCTTATTAGAAGGGATAAAAAAAAGGATATACACTTGTACTTGATGAAATTCCTTGGAATCTATTTGTTCTAAGATTCCTATGTTAATAGTCAATGACATTGACTAATAGGGAGATTTATTTATCTTCTAAAAATAAAGTTTAGAGACCTAAAATTTAATAAAATTTAACTGAGAATTAAAATGTTTGATGCAAAAAATTTTAAAAATTTATTTGGGTATATACTTTAAAAATTGATTATGCTATATGTATATTAAAATTAGTTATCAAAGTCAGTCATCAGTATAAAATATATGTTGGAATATAAATATATATTGAAAATAAATTAAACCACACATATATTTATACACAAATATATTAGTAACTGATTTTGGTGTACAAATAGTATTTTTGTTTAAAAATAAAGAAGTTGATTAGTGTTGGTTCAAAGTACAACAAAAAATATTTACGGTGAATTTTGAAAAAACACGAATATCGTCAGATTTAGCGGCGAACTGAATCAGACGGTACAACTTCGTTGGTAATTGTTTACCGATGAATTTTTGTCCGTCACTAATTAATTACAAGTAGATATAAATTTTTAATTGACAAAATTCTGGAGCTTGTTACCATCAGTTTTTTTTTGATAAATTTGATGGTAATATATTATTTATTAATAATTAAATTAATAACTACCGAAGGATTTAACCGATTGTAAATTCGACAATAAACTTAAATTTTAACTTTTTTAGATTTTAAAAATTAATATATAACTTTAAATATTTAAATTCAATAATTTTAAATTAACAAAATTCAAAGTTTTACAATTTTTTATTATAATTTGTCTATAATGTTTTGTTAAAAGTTTACAAATAAATTCAAACATCAAAATTTATGACTAAAGAAGAAAATTGATAATCACTTGTGTAAGAAAAAAATAGCAAAACTTAACAATTAACAATGCTTCTATTGCATTGATACATGGGATAAAATTTCACATATAACCAATTGTCCAATTCAGATAGTTCTGAAGTAAGGAGATATTCTTGTATTAGCAAACCTTTTATAGAACAATTGAAGCTGTTAATCTTTATGTAAGCATGCTTATGCTTTGTATAAATTGATCAAAAGTAATAGAACAAACAAACACTTAGTCACATTAGATTCATATTATAAATTGAAACATACTATCTATTACATAAGTGATAGATACTCAATTGAAACTTCTTAAGAATTTTGTTGGTAGATTATGCGTGAGCATCTTCTCTATCTTTTCCTAGTGAATTTGCACTTGAATTGATATGTTTAATTAAGATTTAATATATTTTAGCCACTATGAATGCAACTTTGAGTCGTGTGCAATTCTGTTTATTTCAGGTGGCATTTTGGACGGATTTTGCGGAGTTTAAGCCAAGGCTAGAGAATGGAGAAAACAAAGAATTGATGTTGTCCACTCCACGCTGAACTTGGAATTTTCGTGGAACACTAACCCTCCATCCAGTCAAGTTCAGCGTGGAATCCACGCACACAAGGGAGGAAGTACGTACGCCACCACGCTGAACTTGGGGACTCTCAAGTTCAGCGTGGATCCAATGGAACGCAATAAGGACGCCTCTCTTATCCCACGCTGAACTTGAGGTTTTTCAAGTTCAGCGTGGATCCTAATAACCAAGTGGTCCCCAGGCATTCAAGAAAAGCTGCGAATGAAGCCAGATTTATTTTGATTGAATTTTGTATTTTATTTTAAAATAGGAAAATATATTATTTTAGTTTTAGAAAATATATTTTAAATTAATTAGGATTAGATATAAAAGGGAAAAGAAACTTATCTCTTCTCCCTACCTCATTCCGCACTTTACAATTTACCTGAATCCTAGTTTTCTCTCTGAACCATGAGCAACTAAACCTCCACTGTCAAGGTTAGGAGCTCTGTCTATTGTATGGATTGATACTATTATTTTTTTATTTTAATTCATGTACTGATTTATAATTCAAGAATGGTTTTCGTTCTTTATTTTATGAATTTGGGTGAAACGGAAGTATGATCCATATTCTAATTGAGTTCTTGTATAACTTGAAAAAGCTCTTTACTTGAACAACATCTTAAAAATAATTTCTCCTAAACTTTTAATTATCTGGACTTAACGGGATACGTGACATATAATCCTTTTATATTTGGGTAATTAGAGTTTCTGTGGCACATAAACTAGAATTGAACTTCATCCTCTAATTGGAATGAAGTGACCAAGGAATTGGCGGTTGATGAAAGTTAGAGTAGACTAAGAAGGTCTAAGGAATTAGGGCTTAGTCATATATAGTTTTTCATGAATTGAATCTTGCATGATTAAAATAGTTAGTAAGAAAAGTCAATCCGAAAAATAGATATCTCTGAAGCCTTAACTGTTTCTCCACATATTATTCTCATCATTTTACTGTTTGCTGTTTTAATTTCTGAATTACTGTTCAATACTTTTGAATACCAAAACACTCTTTTCTGTTTGTCTAACTAAGCCAATCACTCAACCATTGTTGCTTGATCCATCAATTCTCGTGGGATCAACTCTCATTCACCTGAGGTACTACTTGGTACGACCCGGTGCACTTGCCAGTTAGTTTATGGTTATAAATTCTGCACCAGTAGATTCAACTATTCAAGATCTGAACTCTGAAAATGATTTTTTGTCAATGCCATAAAAAAGGTCACAAAGGTTGCTATTAAAGAAGGTTTTTTTTAGTGCAAAGCAACTATTACTTTGACGTATCATTCAGGAATTTCATTGATAGAATTAAATAACCAAATCAAAATTTATAATTCAAATGAGTAAATTGCAACGATGAAAAAGAAGAGGTTATTAGTAACAACAATCAACACTAATTAACTTAAAAAATAATTAAATTAAAATTAACAATCAATCAAAACACTATTAACTCAGAATAAATTCAAAATTGAAAAAGTATAGGAAAACAATGTATATAGTGAACAACGTGAATAACAATTTAAAAAGAAAAGGTAAATTTGAAATTAAAATTCAGATTCTTAATTAATTTAATAATTATTATCAGATTTTAAAATTTGAAAAAATTAGCATTAGCACCTAAACTACTACGTATGGTTACACATTCACATATTGTACGTTTTGTACCCCACCCCTCTCAACGGTGTCGATCTCTCTCGCAACCGTCATCGTCGTTGCTACAAAGCTCTTGACACTGCCGCCTCCTCACCGCTGCACCAGGTTCTCCTCTAACCCTGTTAATGACACCGTTTTTACCGGCATCGATCTCTCCCGCAACTGTCATCGTCATCACTACAAAGCTTTTGACGCCGTCGCTCCCCTTACCGTCGCACCAGGTACTCTTCCAACCCTGTTAGTGGCACCATTTGTGTACCCCCCCCACCTTCTTATCCATGTTAACGTAGTTTTTGTTAATGGCGGCCATTATGAGCTTGTCACGCTTGGGCTCCATCCACGTTGTCATGAACGATGCCAAATTCAGCCTAGGATTTTGGTCCAGCATGAGTTCATCATTTATTATTTGGTATGCTGTCTCCTTGGATTATTTTAGTAGGTATGCGGATGGTTATTTTAGTTCTTATGTGGATGGTTATTTGATTGGAATAGGTTAGTTAGATACAATTAAAATATGTTGGATGTTCAATTTACTAGGTATGCAGATGATTATATTTTTGAATTACTGAATGGAATTTTTTGGTTGGGTAATTTGGGTAGAGTATTTTTTTTAATTTTATTGGGCCAAATTTCCAGCACATTGTTTACGTTATTCAGATTCTTCGCTGTTTACCTAACGGAGCTGTTCTAAATTACACCATAATTACACTAAATTAATGTAACAAACCTTAATCACACACTTCATTACAAATTTTAATAAAAAAATTAATAAAAATTTAATAAAATCCTAAACAAATAAAAAAATTCCACTCTAAATTACTCTAGCTTCAACTCTAAAGTAAACCCTAAACTAATTTATCCAACTAATTACCATAACTTACACCCTACCTAACCTAACCTAATTTAGTTTCTAATTATACTAATTAAATTAATATAACAAATGCTAATTACATATTTTATTAACAAAATTTAATCAAGAATTTAATAAAATACTTAATAAAATCCTAAACAAATAAAAAATATGAAAAAACTATAAAAAAAATTACCCCTGATAGTGGCTATAGAATGATGGAAGTGTCGTGGTGACAGGAGGCAGCAGCGAAACTTATGGTGGTGGAGTTAGAATTTAATAAATCATGCGTGTTGTAAGACCCAGAATTTTGGAATAAATCTTATTATGAATTAATTTCAATTCATTTAATTCATTAGAAATTTTATCTTCAGAAATTATTTTATTAAAGCTAATTAAATAAAAAATTAAATCAGGTTTTGATAATTAATTAAAATTTTACCTAATATTATAATTTTTGAATTATTTTCTATATTTAAATTACAAAATTAGTAGTTACGGAATGACAAAAATATTTATGTGACTTAAATCAAATAATTGATATTTTTATGATTTAATACCGCAAATTTTAGGAATAAAGAAAATTAATCTTATTATTTTATAAATTCAATTAGAGATTTTGATTTTAAACCAATTAGTATTTTAATACAACAAATAATATTTTAAAATAATTTTGAAAATTAAATTAGATTTCAAATTAACACTCTGTACCCTAATTTGATTAAAAATAACCAAAATCCAAATTAAACCCTAAATTGCTAAAACAAAATCCTAATCCTAATTTCATAAACACTCCCACTCAAATCTCTCAGCCCACATGCAACCACCACCACACCTTTTCCCTACCCTCACTTACCCACAAAGAATCCCAACAAAAGGAAAGAAAGAAAAGAAGAAAAGGAAGAGAGGAGTGGGGCATGCGGGAAAAAGGAAAGAAGGGAAGAGAAGAACGGCGCCGGCGGACGTTTTTGCTGCCACGCCGCCGTGTCGCACCGATGAGGGAGAGCGTCGGGGAGGAAGTAGCTTGCCGCCACCGAACCCATTCTTGCCACCGCCGCTGGAATCACGAAGAGGGGAAGGAGAAGACGCGGGCCACCGCCGCGAGGAGAAGCGCGACCCGCTGCGTAAAAACTGTCCCGCCGTGTGTTATTGCCGTCACCGAGCTCCTAAGGTTACCGCCGGCAAGATTCAAAGAGAGAGAAGCTTGAGGAGAGAGAAAGATCGACAGAGGGGTTTTCTGTTCGAGCGGCTGTGCCTCCACCGCCTTTCACCGCCGCAGATCTGCCACCGCCCACCGCACCGCACCACGCCACGTCGCCTCCGAAAACCGTCTTTCAAGCTTGTATCTATTGGTAAGCCCTAACCCTGCTTCAGCTTCTTCATCCGTTAAGTTTACCTTTATTGTGAGAGTTGTTGCTGCTGTTGGGTTCGCCGCAGGGAGGAGTCCGAGCAAGAAAAGAAAGGAGGTGGCGATGGATACCTCCGCTGCTATTGCTGTTACTATCGGTGTTCCAGAGCTTGCAATTACTACCGTTTTTGGTGATGAACCCGGTTGTGTCCTTGCTGCCGATTGATTGTAGTGAGAAACGACGTAGCCACTACTTTTCATCTTGGTAAGTTTGTGGGTAAGATCGCTTTTATTCTTCTTTGTGCCATTTTATTTACGCAGCTAGTTTTGATCCGTTTAATTTACCAGAGTCACTATTGTCATATCTCGGCGCTGCCGCCCTTGTTTGGAACTACTGAATGTTGTTGTCTCCAGTAGCACTATTCTTCCTATTTTGATTTCAACTCCTTTAATTCTGAAATTTATAATGTTTCTGCCTTTATCCTACTGCTATTTGGTTTCCTTGTGCTACCCTTACTCTAATTACAGAAATATGTTTCCATTTTAGCTACTTTCGATTTATCTATTGCAAATTCATAATTAATAATGGAGCTGCTAAGATCGCTGCTGCTGCCATGAATTGGGGATAAAGGGGATTATTGAGTTAAATTCTGCGATTGGGACATCGAGGTAGGGGTTTTTCTTAAAATCTAATTTATATTACAGAGTTATGATAAATAGATATTAATGTCAGAGAACATATGCCTGTGATTATAGTTGTCTTCTAAATGTGGTTGTTTGCTGGACTGAATGACTGATTGCTTGATTGCTTGAGTAGTTTGTGATTGGTGAAAAGAAATTAGTTTGAAAGGTTATTTAGTTGATTATTATGAAAAATGGCTTTTCTTGGTTTTGAAGCTATTTTTGATGATGTAAAGGAATTGGATTTGGAAATGGTTTAATTTTGAGTTAGTGACTTTATAAATGACTTTATAAATGATTTAGTATTTGAGCTGGTTTGATTTTAAAAAGAGATTTATTATGGGAACTGATTCGCTTTGAAAATAATTTGATATTGGAACTAGCTGAATCTTGGAAAATGATTGAGGTTTTGGAAAGATTTGATAAATGTTTGGATGGGACCCGAAAAGAGTAGCAGAATCCGAGTTTTAGAGGAGATGCTGCCAAAATTTTATAAAATTAGAAGTTTCATTTGAAGTAGTTATTTTAAAAGGTTTAATTTTAAGCATTATATGATTTAAGATTACTTCATTTATCAAAGAAAAAGTTATGTTTTGGATTGAGAATTGTTAGTGAACGAAACGGAAAGAGGGATGATGAGTATTGATTTGAAATATGATTTTTGAATGAATTTGGAAATGGGATATGGATTGAAGAATGATGATGATATTGAAAATGGCTTAGATATTGATGAATGATGAATGAATTATTTTTTTGGCTTATGAATTTGAAATATCTGAGATACGAGGTTCCCTAGATTAAGTGCCGTAGCTTGCCACCACGTGTACCAGGTTGAAAACTCGATACTCTGTTGACCCTACGACGTAAGTGTGACCGGGCACTATATAAATCCCTGGGAATATTACCCCCATTGAGCAATATTGATTATTTGAGAAAAAGCTATGCATAGACTCTTGAGGATGCACGTCGGGGGACAGTCTAAGGACAATTCAGACTTGTCGGGTTGGCTGGATAACCGACAGATGAGCCTCATCAGCCATAGGACAGGCATGCATCATATGCATTTGTATGTTTTGCTTGGGTTTGAACTTGTTTTGGTTTGCCTAATTGCTAAGCTGTTCTTAACTGCTACTTGAACTATTTACTGTAACTGCTACCTACTTGTGCTTTCCTTGTCTATCTTGCTTGTGTTTGTCCTGGCGTGCTACATTTGAGAATGAAATTTGGTGCTGAATTGATGACTGTGTTGCTTGATTGCGTGGTTGGCTTCTGATTGAGATTTTCTTATAAGAAAGGAAATGTTTTGAATTTCTGAAAGATTAAACATTGTTTCTTTGAAAAAGTTTTTGAACGATTTCCTATGGGTTTTAAAAGATTCATAAAGCAATGATAATCACTGAGCTTGAGAACAGTTTTCTTATTAAATATCTTCTTATGACAACTTTGAAATTCCATGGTGAGACCGTGTGGTTAGGTTCTCACCCCCCTACAGCTTTACCTTTTCATGAACCGGATGAAGAAGCATTAAGAAGAGTTATACTGCATTTGATTTATATGCTGTTGTATTATTTAGATTATTTTCTTCCCTCGTCTTTGTTATTACAAGTTTGTAAGAGGGATAGGAATTGTATGTTTTATATGTATAATATATTGAGTTATTACGTAAGGAGTCTTGTATATGAATCTATGCCTGCTTGTTTGTTTTTTTTTAAGACAAAGTATTTATTTCCGATGTTCAAAGAAATCAGCGATACAGTGTCAAGTCACAGGCTCCTATTTTAGTATTTAATATATAAAGTAGTTGTAATGCTTCTTGCTATCAGAGTAGCGCAGCCGGAAGCGTGACTTCTGATAGTGAGGGTGTTACACGTGTAATATAACAAACAACCAAAAGAAAAAATAGAGATCAACCTTACCTTTGGCGCGATGGACCTAAGCGATGGTAACAACGATACGGTGATAACTTTTGACGACAAAGGACACCAACAGCGACAGCGAGGAATTTCCACGGAGACTCCAGTAATAGTGATGATGATGTACTGATTTATGACAACCATGGCACTAACTGGTAATGACGAGGATGGGGCTAAGTGGCAGCAACGATAGCTTTCGGTGGTGGCGCAACAAGTTTCTAATCTTCAATGGAGCAGAGAGAGAGAGAGAGAGAGAGAGAGAGAGAGAGAGAGAGAGAGAGAGGATAAAGATTTTGTAAAAGTGAGGGGGAGGAGTTTCGCATTTGAATTTTACCCCAAATTTACTATCGGATATACCAGCAAAAAAATCTTACGACAAGGTCTTCATTGTAAATCCCGAGTAATAAATAAATAATTAGCTACTAAATTAATTATTATTCAAAGAAATTAAAAAATTAAATTTGATAAGTTAGAAGAGAAAAAATATGTAAAATATGAATTTTGACACTAATTTTAAAGATTTTGGCCCAAAATTGAGCCAACAAAGCAAACCGATTGAACCGAACCCAAACCGAAACCAAGGCCCATTATATAAAGCCAACACTCAGCCATTTTCTCCCAAATTACAAAGAGAATCATGTTGGGAATTGGGAGAGGGAGCAACTCAAGAACTCTAATCCTTTTCAACCTTCAATCCTCTATATCTCACAATCCGAACTCCGATTGACGAGTCATCAGCGGCCACACTTTCATTTCAGAATTTTCTTCAAATCCATCGTAACAAAGTGGTAAAAAATTTGATATTTCTCACCCAGCCTTTCCCTCCTCAATTTAAAAAATGTTGGGTTCATGGGTATTGAGATTTTGTATTTTAATAATGTTAGGAGCATAGTTGTCAGAACCGAATCGGTGATCGAACCGGTGAGGTTACTGGGTCACTAGGTTACTGGTTCAACCGGTGGGTCACTGGACGAACCGGTTAACCCGTTATAATTAAATAATTATATAAAATTTAATTATTTTTTCTTTATTATAAGTATTTTTATTTTATTTTTATAAAAATAATTATCATTTTCAAATTTTAATACTTTATTAATTAATTTATATTTATTGTATTATTATATTATTATAAGTAAAAACTTACATACAGTTAATTTTCATGTGAAGTTGATATTTAAAAATAGTTAGATAATTTGACAAGTTTAACTAAATATCATCTAACGATTTTCAACTATCAACTTTATATGAAGATAACGGTATGTGAGTCTTTACCTATTATTATATACTACAAGTATTTATTGAAAAAATAATATTAATAGATATCATATAATCATGAAAAGAAAAAATAAATTATGATTAATAATTTTTTTATCTTTTTAATATATATATATATATATATATATATATTAATAAAATTTATAGTTAAATAAAATATAATTGATTTAAAAATTAATGACTTTAAAATTAAAATTTATTGAATATAAGTAAATAGAAAATTGCTATATGTATTATAATTTGGATATGTATTAGTAAAAAGCAATGTAGCTTGGTGGTCAGAATGTCTTTCTTGCAACCTTGGAGTGAGCAGTTCGAACCCTTTGAGAGCTATTTTGGAAAATTTTCCAAAAACCACACAGCTTTGACACTTGGCACACTGGAGCTTATGGAGAGCATGGTAGACTTGCAGAACCCAGATGCATCGTAACTTCGGCTTCAGTTGGGACCAAACGGTTCGGTTCGGTCTGGTTTTCAGCGGATTTGGCCGGTTTTAGCTGGTTCGTTATGGGTTTAACCGGTTCGTTCCGGTTCTCTACCTTGAACGGTCCTAACCTCGGACCGGACCGGTGTAGAGTCCGGTTCACCGGTTTTCTAGTCGAACCGGCCAGTCTGGTCCGATTTTTACAACTATGGTTAGGAGTGCTCTAGTGGTAAGGAATTACTAGGTTTTTGCTTCGAACATTCGCGAGAATGGTAAGAAACGTCTAAACCTTGTGAAATTGTTGAAATAGCAAATTCT
The DNA here is from genome assembly GCF_003086295.3 of Arachis hypogaea. NCBI lineage: Eukaryota > Viridiplantae > Streptophyta > Magnoliopsida > Fabales > Fabaceae > Arachis > Arachis hypogaea. The sequence goes on from NC_092049.1 coordinate 28,288,196, forward strand.
ATGTTGATTTTGGTGATGTTTTTGTGGAATTAGCTTGAATTATGTAAATTGGGATCAAATTGATAAAGTTAGAAGCTTGAATTGAGTATTGGGTGCTGGAAATATTTTTGGTGGAGGCTTGAAGCTTGTGAATTGAGGACTTTTGGGGTGTTTTGAGCTTAGAGAGGAATCGACTAAGTTATGGTTTTGGTTTCTCGTAGTTAATATTAAATGTCGTGTAAAAATTTAGGCTAGTGGCCATAGGATAGGCTTGAATGCTTTGAATTGGTGAGTTTGGTGGGTTATATATATGTATGTATGTATGTATATAATGTATGATCATGATTGTTGATGGTTAGTGATCAAACATCAATATTGTGAATGAATGTGTATGTTGATATGTTGAGATATATGAATTGTATATGTTGATGATTTGACGATTATGAAGTGATGATAATTGTTGATGTTGGTGATGATCGGTGAAAATTAAGAATGTGTAATGTGAATTGAGTTGAGAAATTAGAAATGGAATGGTTAGGAAGGATGGAGAGGTAATTGGTAGTGGTTTTTTTATTGTAATTGAAGTGAATTGGATTGAGGATTTTGGAAAATTAGTGTTGGAAACTTTTAGTAAAAGCTGATTTTTGACCAACTTCAACAGGTCATAACTTGGCTTTTGGATCCCCAAATTTTGTAAAACTTATTTTGAATACAAATTAGGTCCATGAAATTTATGCCGTTCAAAGAATGAATTAAAAACAATTTTTAACGGAAATGTTATGCGCGTTCGAAGTTAGGTGTGTAAAAATATGGAATTCTGCAGACTTAACAGTTTTTTTTTTTTCGAAAAGTAATCCATGCATATCCGGACACATGCATGCGTACACGAGAATATTCTCTGTTTTATACACTGGCGTACGCATGAGGTGGATGCGTATGGCGTCGACTTTGTCAAGTTTTACAAACATGCGTATGCATGAAAAGCCAAGTTTTGAAGGTACGCATACGCGACGTTGTTTACGTGTACGTGAGGCATCCCCTCGATTTTGAGTACCCGCGTACACGGGAGCTGCTCGTGTACGCGAGTTTGCCAAGAATCACATTTGTGCGTATGCATGGGGTGGCATGCGTACGTATGACCACCTTGTTTTGTAAAAATGGTATTTTTGAGTTTTAAACATATTCACTAGCTTTCCGAACCTCTTTACACTTGTTTAAGGTCCGTTAGCGAGCCTTTAAACTTTAGAACAAAAGTGAATAGGTTGAATGAGTTAAGGAAAGATTGAGAAGGATGTGCGAAGTGATAATTAGTTGATGAGAGGTTGGTAATGTTGAATAAGAAGTAGATGATGAAAATAATGATAATAGTAATGAAATATGACTGAGTTGAGAAGTGACTGATGATGAGGTTGTTTATGAGAAAGAAAAATGACGAGAACTAAATTAAATTATGAATTTTGAATGAATATGAATGAATTGTAATGATAATGAGATATATGTGACCGGGTAAGAGGTGGTGGCGTTGTCCACTCGCTCCGGAAAAAAGTTGAGACTCCGGGTAAGATGCAATGGTATTATCCACTTGCTCCTGGTAAGAATCAAGACTCTGAGTAAGATGCAGTGGTGTTATCCATTTTCTCTGAATAAGAGTTCGAGACTCTAGATAAGAGGCAAGGGTTGAGTTCTATTGCCGCTTGCTCCGGGTTGAGAATTGTAACACCGCCTGGGTAAGAGGCAAGGGTGAGGTTATCCCCTGCTCCAGGTACACGAGTAAGATGCAAGGGTTTCGGATTGGTCCTACTTGTTCCGTGTTTGGTATTCTGTCTAGGGTTAGCTACCGGACATGTCGGGTTGGCTTTATAACCGACAGATGAGACTCATCGGCCGTAGGACAGGCATACATCATATGAATTTGTATGTTTTGCTTGATTGTGTATTTCTTTGATTTGCCTAAATGCTTATATATGATAAATTGCTATTTTCTCTTACTGCCGTATCTGTACCTATATTTGTGTTTTCTTTATCTGAATTGTATGTCTTTGCAACTGAGAGATTCCGCATACTGGTGGAGGTGACACTGAGGGTAGTTCCACCGGTATTTAGGAGGTTTGGAGGAGACAGAAAGTGAAGTGTTAGGTTAAAGATATATTTAGAACCTGATCACCTTAGATACATACCTAATTTCTGGTTTAGTATACCTCCTTAAGTTTAAATCTGAGTGTCGGAGTTCTAGAATTGCCTCTGGCTTTTCCGGGACCTTTTATATTAACTATGCGGGAACCTTTACCATGATGAGAATCCCAAGTTCTCATTCCATACATATTTTGTTGTTTTCAGATGCAGGTCGAGAGGCACCTCATTGAGCATTCTGGAGACTCTTGGAAATGAAGAACTATATTTTGGGATTCAGTGTTTGTATATTATTTATGTATATATATGTATATAGATTCTCCGCCTTATATTTTCTGTATCTCGTCCCTCTTAGAGGTCGACATGGAGAAACAGGTGTTTGTCTTATATTTTGGGATGCTTTTGGGTTATATATATGTATGTATGTATACTCTGGTCGGCCTTGGCTTCGCAGGTCGAATATGGAGCTTGATATTTGTACCTTTTGGAATTTTGTTCTAAATTTGTATAGTTTATCTTCCCTTTCAATCTTTATATCCATTTTACGCTTATCCGTATGAGTGGGATGCGATTTCTGTTATGCTTTTGTTTAGTTTTCTTTCAAGTCTCCTAGTTATAATTTTTTTTAAATATATATCATATAAGTATTTTTATTTTTAGAGGTCGTAGCACCTCCAACCTCTGATTTACGTCCTAAGCGTAAAATTCTGTGTGGTAGGGTGTTACATTGTTGCCTAAATGCTGTGTTTCACTAATTCGTGCTACCATCAGAAATTTCTGATGGAAAATTAAATGCTAATAAAATTAATTTTGCGCCAAGTTGGGTAGGTCTAATGGTTAGCTCACTAGTCCGCTTAAACAAGTGTTGGGGTTCGAATCCCGCCTTGTGCATGCAGCAACCATTAACCAGTGGCAAACCCTTAAATAGAGTTCAGTACCGCGGATTAGTCATTGGTCTGCCGGACTGAGGGATACTGTGAGAAACAAAAAAAAATTGCGCATTTATTTACCATCGGACTTAGTCAGAAAGTTCACTGCTAAATCCGTCGATAACGGCCATTGCTAAATCCAATAGTATAAATGCATTTTTTGTAGTGTAACAGGATTCAATATTGTATTGGCTATGGACCAATTAATCAAAATATGTTAAAAAAGAAAAAGTTTTTAGTTTCGTTAAGAAATTTTGCTTCCCTTGTTGTTATACGTTCTAATTGCATTGGCTTGAAAACAAGAGGAAAACATGTGAATGGTTAGGTGTTAAAACTTAACACTATAAAAATCTCATGGACGAGCTATATGTTTTAAAGGTTTAATTATTCTGTTGGTCCCTATAATTTCACCAAATTTTCAATTAGGTCCCTATACTTTTTTTCCTTTCAATTGGGTTCATACACTGCTTTTAATCTTATAATTAGGTCCTTCCTAGTATAAAAAATATTAGAATTAACTGAATATTTCTTCGCAAATTGAAGATATTCATAATTAAAAACCTAACTAGATCTTTGATCGCATGTATTTTGGGAGAAATATTCTGTTGATTTTAACATTTTTTATACGAAAAGGACCTAATTACAAAATTAAAAGTAGTATAGGGACTCAATTGAAAAGAAAAAAAGTATAATGACCTATTTGAAAATTTGATAAAACTATAGGAACCAATAAAATAATTAAACCTATTTTAAATTGTGGGATTAGACACAAATAGTTTCTTTAATCGGTTAATCCTATTATTACTTAACTCCTTTGTTTATTGTAACGATCCAATTTCTACCACTTCATGAACGTACTAAAAATAAAGTGTTACTACTTATGTTCTTATAATTTTAACTCTTTATTAAATAATATATGAGCATGATTTGTTATTAAAAAATGTGGGCATAATTTTGTGGTAAATTTTTTTTCGAAAACGTTTATTGAAAAGCAAGTCATACACAAATTAATTAACAACAGAAATGTAAATAAGACTAACAGAATATTCACAACATATATCATACATCAAGAGAGTATTAAAACATTAGCCATACGCACACATGACATATATTATCCCAGACTTAAACTCTTTTAGTATATTATATTATATATCTATAATACAGACTCTTGTAAACAAGCAACCACCTAAGCCCTGACCAATACAAAAAGCCGCTAGTTTGGAACTCATGCTAACAAAGACTAACGGTGGCAAAACGGGTCGAACCTACCAGGTCAAACTGCCAAAACCACCAAAACCACCAAAAAAGGCATATTGGGGCAAGATTTTGAACTTGCCAATTTTTGAAACCCGCCAAACTCGTACTGCCAAACTGGCAGACTTTGGCAGGATGAGGCGGGCTGGTAATCTTTTTTTAAGGGTATTTTGGGCTTTTGTTCACACATATAAATATCACATTATAGGATTAGGGTTTCTCTTTACACCACTTTCACACGGACAACACATGCAGAAGCAGAGCCAGAGCCTCCCTCCTCTTGCCCTCTTCAATCTTCACGTTGATGAGTCGGCGACCTACCCTCTCTCTCTCTCTCTCTCTCTCTCTCGTAGTCGCTGGTAGCAACACAGTGCCGCAGAGCCACAATGGCTTAGAGCACCAGTGGCACTCTTGGCGACCTTCCTGCTCTCTCCCTCACATCTCTCTCTCTCTCTCTCTCTCTCTCTCTCCCTCCCTCCCTCCCTCCCTCCCTCTTGGATCAAAGTCTCCCGGAGCCCAAAAAGCACCGGAATCACCGCGGCGACAACGACTCGGCTCTTTGTCTCATAGCACACCAGCATCCTTGTGTCTCTCTCTGCCGCGGCCTCGCCTTTCTCTCTCCCTCACAAGTCATAGCTGTGAAGCCGAAGGCCGAAGGCTCTCTCTCAATCTAGCAAGCAAGCACCAGTGGTGGAGATCCCCCTCCGTCCAGGATCCCCAGCGGCCAACCTCCTCCTCTGCGGTAAATTGAAGCAGCTATCTCCTCCACCGTAATCATCGTGCACTGGCAACCTCTGTGTCTTAGCTCAGCCGGCAATCACGGCCCAGCCATAGCGGCGCTCCCCCAGCCGGCCAACCCTTCATTCAAGCAGTTTTTTCATATTCATTTAGTTGAAGCTTTTTTTTCTTTTATTGTTAAAACTTTACCAAACTAGTTCATTGTTGCTATACAAGTTCTGTTGTGGAATATTTGATTCCATTATAGGTGCTGATTTGTCCCTAATTTTTTGCTTATTCTTAATTCTTTTGATCTTATTCTAGTTTATTTTTTTTATTTTGCTTGTCCTCTGAATTATTGGTTTGATTTTAAATGCTGGACTGTGTTGATTATTGAATCCATTTTTAGCTGATTTTGTCGGTGTACATTTGTCATATTTAATATAGATTATTTAAAAAAAATAAAATGGAGAGAGACAAGGCGGGCCAGCCCGCCACCCCGTTCTTTAGTGGGGTAGGATAGCAAGTTCAGACCATATCACTTTAGCGGGGTGGGTGGGGCGGGCTGGCCCGCTTTGCCACCCCTAACAAAGATCTAACCTGCGTAAAATACTAACAAGGAGAAAAAAACTGATAACATTCTGTCTTCATAACTCTGTATCATATTAGGCGTCTTAAAATATACGTATGCGCTTCAGGTCTGGGATGTAGCAAAAAGATCAGCGCCATCACTTTTTCAACGAGCGTTGCTATTCACTCTACCTGTAGGGACAATGAAAGAGAGGGGCTGAGAACCTACAGTTCCCAACGCAGTATCAATGAGGGAGACGAGTCGTTTATCGGTCCTAGGGCAAACTCTAGCATAGGCATAATCGTAGCTCACTTTCACTCCGTGACCATCTTACTTTCTTTCAGTTAATCAGTAACAACAGACAATCACAGACAAATCACAAATTATAATACAAACAAATCACACAACACACAGTAGAAAATTCAAGCATAACACAAGATCACAGAGATTATGCTGCAAACAAGTATGATGCATATTTGTCCTATGCAGACCATGAGCTCATGTGTCAGTTTACACCCTACAATCTGACATTACCTAAGAACTATCCTCATATATGGTTTTCCATTGTGTACTGTTTGTGCATACGTGTCGATGTGGTTAAGAATACCACTAGTTCGTGACCACCAGCAATTGTCGCAAAGCTTGATGCCATAATATACGCATAAGGGAAAACAGCGATTCTACTATTCGTGGGCATCCCCGAGATCAGCACACAACAGTTCGCAAGTTTTTTTCCCGCATTTAATAATTAAAAAATTCGTAGATTTTTTCCACATTTAATGATTGAACAATTCATGGTTTCCAAGCCTTTTAACATTTCTCATATCCTACTCCATGTCTAATCATTAGTTCTCTATTTTTGTTACTCCTTTATGTTTCCTCTTCTATTATCATTCCTTCTGTTTTAGTTCTCTATTTTTCGTTTTCTTATACTTTGTTTACTTTTCTTCCTTCCTTTTTTCATATCTTACTTATTATTTTATCACTTCTCTTACTTCACTCTAGGTCTTTTATGAAGAGAACCTCTAAGTTCTAGGCTTTAAATCGTTTTTCTACAACTTTTACTATAATTACCATTACATCCCTAGATTTTTACATTATTTACTTTTATGTCTTCATCTTTTACTTTATTCCTTTTATGTTTTTTAACTTTTGATAATTATAATTTGATTCCAAACTTTTACTTATTTATAGTTTAGTCTTTGAACTTTAGTTAATTATATTTTAATTCCTCAACTTCTAACTAATTATACTCTTATCGTTATACTTTTATCTAATTATATTTTTATCCTTATATATTTTTAAAATTTTTATTTTACCCCTACATATTTTCAAAATTCTCAAGATAGCCTTGAAAATCAGTTTAACCGTTTTATCTCTAACTTCTTAGTTACTTTCCGAAATATTCCTAAGCTTTTATATTACCATTTTAACCTCAATCTTTTATTAATTTTTATTATATTCTTTATGTTAACTTATCAACTTGCCCTTGCATAATAATAACCGAAAGTTTGCTTGCTTTTGTTCATAGATTTTTACTTGATTTTCAACATGTTTTAGAAGTTGTTTGGTAACGGATTTTTCTCATTCTTTTGCACCAACTTCCAAACATCAATTACACATTAAAATACATCAAACAAGCTTGATTTCAAGTCCTTGGAAGTTATGAACAACCAGTAGCCATGGAAATTTTAAGGTTACTTAAATTCCAAGCTTGCTTTCACCATGAAAACATAATCAAAACACCACGTAAACACTCAATTTTAAACCAGAATCAACCGGCCATCAATCATGCTTCAAGAACATAATTAATTCATAATTATTTTACTAAACCCTTACCTCTTGAATCAGCCACAAAACCGGTCCTTTCTAGGTAATTTTCTAGCTCACTTTTAATTTCACCTAATTTTTAATCAAACACAACTCTTAATCCAAGGGACACATGAAGGCCGAATCTTCATCATGGATTAGGAAGGATTTCTTCACCTTTCTCAAGTTGAAAATAATGATTTTTTGCTCTACAAGACTTTTAGACAAGAGTTTTTAAGCAAGAACATTAAAAATATCAATTTTCTTCCATGTTTAACCACGGCCAAAACTTCAATTAACAAGAACAGTAACCATAGCTCATTTTACCTTATGAAATCTGGTATGTATGTGAAAAGAAAGAAGAGAGGAAAACTTTAATTGGTTTAGAATTTTGATTGAATTTTAGATGCAAAGATGGCCAAACCTAAAGCTTGGAAGCCATGGAAATTTTGCTTGCTTTTTCTTCAAGAAACAAGAAGAAATATGTGGCTGAAAACTTGTGGACCGTGGAATTTATAAGGTGATTTATCTAAAATTTAATAACAAAATATCACTAAGAAGATAATTATTAAAATTAGATGTATTAGATCACAAGTATTTAACTTATTAAAATAAATATGTGAACTATTAGTATAAATAATACTAGTAACATGATTATCTCAATTAGTTTTTATTTGAATTAGTTGAAAATTATGTTATTTTGAATAAATTATTTATTTTAAAAATTTTTATTTTCAAAACTATTTAGATGTATGGTTGTAAATATCAAATTAATTATTTAAACGGTTCATATGATTACTTTTTAATTCAAGATTAGTTATTTTAATTTTAAATTTAACATAAAATATGTTTTGTTAATTAAAAATTATATTTTTTTTAAATGTTATATATATATATATATATATATATATATATATATATATATATATTCTTTTCTTAAACTTTTTTTGTATCCAGATTCGTATTCACATGACTTAGCGTTTTTTTGTTGCATAATATATTTTAAAAGTAAAATAGTTGTTAAAATACTCCAATTTGAACCGTCTAGATTGACCTAGTACAAATTATGAGGATTTGTACTTTTTTGAGTCCTAAACAAAATTAACTAATATGCAAAAAATTATTTAGGATCTTACTAACAAGAACTTATTAAGAAATATTCAATTGAATTTTTTTTCAATTTTTCAATAAATATATTATAAATGCATTAAAAAATTATATTTTTAACGAGTGCCTTGCACTAGTAAATGGCAGCAAATTTAAAACTCTATACAGAACCAAAATTAAATAAACATTTTAGGAATATATAATTAAATGTTTTATGAAAACTTTGATTAACTGAAAATAATATTCTCCAAAAATGTCTAATTAAAGTGAGAAATTGTTATTCGAATAAAGACATGTGAAAACTCCTATCAAGGCATATGCATGCTCTAAGCGGTGCCAAATAAGACATGTGAAAACTCCTATCAAGGCATATGCATGTTCTAAGCGGTGCCAAATAACCTAAGTTCAAGAAATCTGAGGTGCAAATACTGATACTGACTCAAAAACTTGCCGCTTGAGGAGAGGTGATTTAATGTGTTACAAATCTTTATTTCCTAAGTTAAAGATAGACATTATTCTCTTAATTTTTTTTTTACTTTTTAAATTCATTAATAAAGTACTCGGCCTTTGCTCTTATAATAAAGCAAACATAATTTAGTTTATTAAAATTTTTATTTGTAAATTTATTATTGGTTAACGAATAATTAATATATATATATATATATATATATTATTTAGCTGAATGAACTAATTATTCAACCAATAATTTGTTGAGCTAAGTTTGATTTTGGGTCTGATATATATGATAACAAATATTATTTGGGTTGAAAGTCTAAGTCTGTTTAATGAGTGTGTGTATTAGTGATGCAGGTCCATTTACATGTTATTTCAGCCCAAATTAATGTTGCTTTAGCAACTTCAAGTGTTACAACTCTAAAGCTTCAGTCCATTACATGTTAATGAAGAAAGAAATCAGAACCTATAAACCAAGAGAGAAATCCAAAAGTTCATGGTTTGAACAAAAGAAAAAAAAGGTAATGAAACATTTGGCACTATTATAGGACAATTGTGGCTCTAGAAAGGGAATAAAAACACAAGGACAATACTACTACACAAAGAATATCAACAAATCAAAATGTAAAAGATCACAAGTAAAGTTTGGAAGAGCAAAACAAAAACGCAGAGCTATGGACAGCAGTTAGAATGGCTCAAAAATGGAAGTACTTTGCATGCCAAAGAAGACAGCAGCTCCAAGGACAATAGAGGTTGGTGGACTAGACTCTCCAACAAGCAACGTTAGTGGAGCAGGATAAAAAAAGGACTGCATGCCATAGAAGACAGCTCCTACAGATTGATGGTATGAGAAATTGGAAGAGGCAATGAAAAACAAATTGAAAGAGCAAGTTGATTCTATACAGGAGGCCTCGCTTCAACATTTAGAAGCAAGAAAAAGAGAGAAAATTCAAGAGTATCATCTCAACACTTGAATTGAATTCTTTTTCTTCTACTAGTGCTTCATTTCTGATTTTATGTTATGACTATCTAATGTCATCTTTCTGTAATTGAGAAAAAAAGGCTAATTATGTGAGTAGAAAAAACCATGAGAGAAGAGGCAAGAGAGATGAATGAAAAAGCCAAATGATTCATTTTCATGTAATTTGGTTTCGGTGAATTAGGATTCGATCTTCTTGCCAAGTTGGGAGAGTACTTGGTGGTGATTAGAATCTCTTTGGGTTCTCCTTCTAAATTGGGACAGCACTTGAGAAGTTGAGTTTTTTTGAAAAAAGTTTAGTGGTAGATACTAATTGAATTAGGTTGTAATTCAATAATATTGGTGATTGTAATCTGTTAATTATAGTGAAAATTCCATCATGATTGTGGTGGAGACTAAATGTAGATTTCATGACACATAGAAACTGAACTAGGATACATGGTGGCCTCAACCTCTTCTTCTCTTTTTTATTTTATTTCTATGCATGAGACAAAATAAAAAAATCTCCTACATATTTAATATCCTCCACAAAAATAGAGTTCAAAAAATTCAGTTTTAAACTAATTTAATTCAACTCCTTTCTCAAGTTTAAACAGTTTTATTATAATTAAAGTTAGTTTGTGACAAAATAAAATTATATACTAAAAATGTATGAAAATTAAATTCTTACTTAATAGTTATCTTGTCATTATGTTTTATGTTAATCACTATATGTTATCCTCGTAATAATTCTCTATGTATAATAAACTATCTTCTATAATTAAATTAGTATTTTTGTGAGTTCGTAGCTAATTTTTTCTATGGCTAACTTTAAAATATATGCAAGATATTTTTTTGAAAAAGTTTAGGGGCAGCAACTTTGTTAAATTCTGGCCAATATCTAATTAGCAAAAAAAAGTGAGTCATTGGATGAAAATTCACACCAATTTTATACCATTAAAATTATCATTGATAGTTATTTGATGGTTACAAATCATAAAAGTTGTTAGTCCTAACATTTTTCTTAAATAAGATGATGAAAAATAAGTGTCAATGTCAATGCATAATGCATGGGTGGGAATGTGAGATGATCGGATTAAACCGACTTTGCAAAACTGCCACATGTAAGTAACATTGGGAGAAAAGCGCTCAAATTTCTCTATTAAGGTCAACAGAGTTGAGGGCCATTAATTAGAGTTTGTGTATTGATCTATAAAAAGAATAGAGGAATGTTTGTGGTTTGAATATTACTCATAAATGTTTCATTTATTTCTTGATAATTTGTATCAATTTGACACTACATACTTATTGTTGTTTTTACTAAATTATGTGGTTTACAATGTAAAAGAATTGCTTACTTTTATCTCGTATTTGGTTGTGTTTTGTTTTTAGAATTTTAGTTTTAGGTGATCAATGTTATATTTTATTTCTGAATAGATATTTTGTTAGAAATAATGTTTTTGATCTTGTTACAATGACCCTCACATTTCTTTATGAAAACAGTTATGCTACACATACAAGTGTTTTGGCTTACAAGTTAGGCCAAACTCAACAGAAATTACGCTCACCTACAAAAGTGTGTTAACACACGCATCACGTTTCCAAAGCGCTCCTTCACCATTATGAACGATTTTTCTTCTTCTTCTTCGATGAAAACCATAACTGTCATTTTTTCTTCGCGTTTCTCCTCCTCTTTCTCTTTCTTCTTCTTCTTCTTCTCATTTTTTTGTGTTTCTCTTCCTTTTTCTTTGCTTGTTCATCTTCATCGTCGTTTTTCTCCTCCTTCTGCTTTTGATTTTGCAACATTATGTATTTTTTTTCTTTGTTTGATTTTTCCTCTTAAAAAAGATTATGAGAATATGAAATAAGAAGATGAAGAAGAAGAAGCAGCAGAAGATGAGGAGAAAGAAGAGGAAGAGTTCTGAATTATGCAGAACTTATCAGAATAAAAATACACCCGAATATCTTCGTTTTACACCCAAATTTGCTGCAAATACAGAAATGAATTATGCTACGTGTACATTAAAATCAACCACCAAAGTCAGCCACCAGTATAAAATACATACTGGAATACAAATATACATTGAAGATAAAGTAAAGCACACATGTATTTATAAATAAATACATTAGTGGCTGATTTTAGTATACAAATAGCATTTTTGTTCAGAAAAATATTTCCTCTAATGCTGCATTTTTTTCTTCTTCTTTTCCTTATTTCTTTCTTTCTTTTAGTTAAATGAATGTAAGTTCATCCTCTTCCAAGTAATTTTGTAGCATTATGTGTTTCTTCTTCTTTGTTTGATTTTTTTTATTTTTATCCTTGTTAAAAGAGTAAAACAAGAAGAAACTTGAGAGGGTAAAACAAAAAGAAAAAGATGAATAAGAAAAAAAGAAGAAGAAGATGGTGATGATGATGAAAAAAAGAAAGAAGAAGAAGCAGAAGATGAGGAGGAGGAAGAGGTAGAGTTCTAAATTATGCAGAACTTATCAGAATAAAAATATACCCAAATATCTTCGTTTTACACCCGAATTTGCTACAAATACAGAAATAAGTTATGCTACGCGTAACTAAAATCAGCCACCAAAGTCAGCCACTAGTATAAAATACATACTAGAATACAAATATACATTGAAAATAAATGAAAGCACACATGTATTTATACACAAATACATTGGTGATTGATTTTAGTGTCTGATTTTAGTGTACAAATAGCATTTTTGTACAGAAAAATATTTTCTCTAATGATGTATTTTTTTCTTCTTCTTCTTTTTCTTATTTCTTTCTTCTTTTAGTTAAATGAATGTAAGTTCATCATCTTTCAAGTAATTTTGCAGCATTATGTGTTTCTTCTTCTTCTTCTTTGTTTGATTTTTTTGTTTTTATTCTTGTTAAGAGAGTAAAACAAGAAGAAACTTGAGAAGGTAAAACAAAAAGGAAAAGATGAATAAGAAAAAAAGAAGAAGAAGATGGTGACGATGATGAAAAAAAAAAGAAGCAGCGAAAGATGAGGAGGAGGAAGAGGAATAGTTTTGAATTATGCAGAACTTATAAAAAAAAAATACACCCAAATATCTTCGTTTTACACCCAAATATCTTCGTGTTACACCCAAATTTGCTGCAAATATAGAAAAATATTTCCTCTAATGCTGTATTTTTTTCTTCTGAATTGAACCACACCTCAGCCACTTGATTGGATTCAAAAACAATAATCAATGTCATTCTGGTTCAATTGACAATCTGAACTTGAATTATTCATTATATTCAAGAACGAGATAACTGATGATGGAGGAGAAAGGAAAAAAGAAAGGAAGAGAAGAAAATCCAATGAAAAAAGAAGGAGGAAGAGGAGGAGGAGGAAGAGGTGGTGTTATGACGACGATAACGAAAAAGAAAAATAATGAAGAACGTGTGTGCATTGATTGAAAAATCTATTAAGGAGGAGCGTGAAACATACGTGCCATAAGAGGCGCGTTTTAGGAGTAAGTGAATTTCAGGACTTGTAAGACTTGTGTTGAGTTAAGTAATTAACTAAATTAATTGATGATGACAAATATTATTTTATTGGGCTAATTACCCAATTAGTTTTGTTGATTATTTCTGATTCAGTGATGCAGGCCATAATAAGAAAACATAGCAGCAGCCTAATATGAAACAAAATGAATCTGTTGGTGGGCTGTCAAAACAATGGAAGCTCAAAGAAAACAAAGCAAGGAATTTAAATGGGCTAAACTAGAAAAGAACCAACCCAAGCCCGAATTCATCTCTCAAGCTAATCCCTCGAAATTGCTTCCACTAAAGCAACGTTCACCATTTTCATTCGGTCAGAACTCAGAGAAGAGAGAGAAAGCTTCATCGCTAAGCCATTCATCGAAGAAGAAAGAAAGAGAAAGCTCAATCCAAAAAGCAAAAGTCTAATCACCAAAAATCAAACCATATCAAGCTAAGTCTGAAGCTAAAGGTGATTTATTTCCATTTTGCATGCATCCAATTTTCTTCTCTTCTTCTCAAACTCTCTACTACTCAAGATTGAGATAGATGAAGAAAGTGATCTCTGTTCACCACTGCTATAAATCAATGATCAAATTTGTTTCTTGGGGACAAAGTAGTATCTCAAGGGTTCAGATGTGGGATTACCATTGAAAATATTTTTCTTTGCTATCCTAAGGCTTTCGGTCAAGAAAGAGGGTCAGAACCAAAGTTCCTAATTTGAGGATTAATGGAAGAAAGTGAACGGCTAAGCTGGTAGCACACAGCTCGAGGAGTTGACTTAGTAGAGAGCAACTCAGCAACATGCAAGGAGATACAAAATACAATTTTTTTCATTATTCTGAAGCTAAGGAGAGAAAACCAGCATTTGAGGCTTTTGTTCAGAGAAGAGCTCTCTGATAAAGTTCATTATCTTGGACAATGTTTTCTAATCAAAGGAGCATTCCTCCAGAATGAGGAACTAAATCAGAAGCAAGCAAATCTGGTTCATCACATAGCAACAGAGGCTGTTGAAGCATCAATCTCCTTCATGTTCTACAGATTGTAATTTCATTTTCTATGTATATCTTTCAGTAATTTCTTGAGTGTGAAAAGGCATAAAAAGAGAGCTCAAGTAAAAGTCAATGAGTGTTAAAAGCCTGAGTGATACACTTGAGAGAAAAGCCTAGAGTGATTTCACATTTCTTTAGGTTGATTCTGTGTCTTGTATCTTGTACTAGTGAGGTACCGCTTTTCTTAGTTGGGTGAGCACTAAGAGTGAAGTGTTAGGTATTTGCATAGCTAAGTCAAGTTAGGTTAGAACTTGAGAGTGGAAGGATTGTGTCAATCCTGTGAAATTGGTGTATATAATACTTTAACTATAGTGAAAATTCTCCCACTGTTGTGATGGAGACTGGATGTAGATTGCATCACACAAGGCAACTGAACCAGGATACATGATGGTGTCAGCTTCTCTCTTTCCTTCTCTGTTCTGTTTTCTGATATTCATAAGACAAAACGAAAATTGTCTCATAAATTTTCCGCTGCTGAGTTCAAACAGATTCAGACTGAAAGTTTGTTTTAAAGGCTTATTTTATTAAAGTCAAAGAAGGTCATAGATTCAACCCCCTCTTCTCTAAGCCTTCTATAACCTTCAATTGGTATCAAGAGCCAAGGTCTCAAGAATCAAGCTTCACCGCTTGGAGCAAAGGTCCAATGTCGAACAACTTGAGCACAACCACAGTTAACTATACTCTAACTGAAGACCAGTCAAACAACAGGCCTCTCTTCTTCAATGGGAAGAACTATGCCTACTGAAAAGAGAGGATGAGAATCTTCATTCAATCCATTGATTACAACATATGGAAGATTGTTGTGAGCGGCCCCAAGATTCCAATAAAAACAAGTGTTGATGGAGTGGTGACTCCAAAAGAAAAAACTGAATGGAATGATGACGACAAGAAGAAAATAGAGCTGAATGCAAAAACCATCAACCTTCTTCACTGTGCTATCAGCTTTGAAGAGTACTGAAAGGTGTCTAAATGGAAGACTGCCAAAGAAATCTGGGAGAAACTCCAGGTTACACACAAAGGCACTAAACAGGTCAAAGAAATGAGGATTGATATGCTGCGAAAAGAGTACGAGATGTTTAATATGAAGGATGGAGAAAGCATTGATGAAGTATTTGAGAGGTTCTCAATCATAATCAACAACCTTGATGCTATGGGTACAACCTACTCAGAACAAACCCTAGTGAGAAAACTCCTTAGAAGCCTCACAAAGGAATGGGAAACAACTGCCACTGTCCTAGCCGATAGTAATAACCTAAGCCCTATAACCTATGATAAGCTGAGAGGAAACCTCCTTGCCTATGAAGCCACACACACAAACCCAGACTCAAAGAAAAAGGGAATAGCCCTTAAGTCAAAAATAGAATCAAAAGAGAGTGAGTCTAGTGATGGTTTTTCAGATGATGAACTTGTATTTTTTGTTAGGAGACTTAGAAGGATAATGAGGAACAAAGGCAAGTACAAGGGTTCAAGCTCAAAGGAATACAAGAAGAACTTGAGCAAGGTGATTTGTCATCATTGCAAGGAGACTGGACATTTTAAGTTCAACTGTCCGAAGCTCAATGGTGCGGAATTTATAACCACAAACTAATCGGCAAGTGCACCGGGTCGTACCAAGTAATACCTCAGGTGAGTGAGGGTCGATCCCACAAGGATTGATGGATTAAGCAACAATGGTCAAGTGATTTACTTAGTTAGACAAGCAGGAAATGGTGTTTGAAGGTTCAAAAGCATTAACAATAAATTCAGAATATCAGAAAGCAAGCAATAAATTGAAGTGAATAATATATGAGAAAACAGTTAAGGCTTCAGAGTTATCTATTTTCTGGATTGACTTTTCTTACTAATTATTTTAATCATGCAAGATTTAATTCATGACAAACTATATGTGACTAAACCCTAATTCCTTAGACCTTTTTAGTCTCCTCTAAAATTCATCAACCGCCAATTCCTTGGTCACTTAATTCCAATTAAAGGGTGAAGCTTAATTCTAGTTTATATGCCACAGAAATCCTAATTACCCAAATATAAGAGGATTATATGTCACGTATCCCGTTAAGTCCAGATAATTAGAAATTTAGGAGAATATGTTTTCAAGTTGTTGTTCAAGTAAAGAACTTTTCCAAGTTATACAAGAACTCAATTAAAAAGAAGGTCATACTTCCATTCCACCTAAATTCATAAGATGAAGAACGAAAATAATTCTTGAAATATAAATCAATGCATGAATTAAAATAGAAAAATAATAGTATCAATCCATACAATAGATAGAGCTCCTAACCTTAACAGTAGAGGTTTAGCTGCTCATGGTTCAGAGAGAAAAACTAAGATTCTGAAAAACTGTAAATTACGGAATGAGGTAGAGGAGAAAAGAGCCTGAAGGGTTGATTCTTTTCCCTTTTATATCTAATCCTAATTAATGTAAAATATATTTTCTAAAAACTAAATAATATCTTTTCCTAATTATAATTAAAATGCGGTTTAATCAGAAATCTACGTAAATCTTCGGATGGCCTTAATTGGACGCTGGGACCACTTGGTGGTTGAAGATCTTGCGCTTAACTTGAGTTGGGGCACGCCTAACTTGGAGTGGCCAGTGAGAATTGGCGTGCAAAGCTTGCCTAGGCGCCTAACTTGAGTGATCATGCGCCTAACTTGAAGTGAAGGGGCATTACTTATGTGTTGTTGTTGATGTGTTGTTGTTGAGCCATGCACCTAACTTGAGAAATCTCAAGTTAGGCACAGCCTTGGCAGCTTCCAGGGAGTATTGTTAGTGAAACTGGTGCCTAACTTGACAATTTGGGCGTCTAACTTGGAATGTGGCCTAATCCTTGTGCGTGCTTATTAATGTCTTGCGCCTAACTTGAGAAATCTCAAGTTAGGCGCAGCCTTGACAGCGTGGTTGGAGAAGAAGTATGGACTATTATATATCTTTGGAAAGATCTGGAAGTTAGCTTTTCAATGCCGCTATAATCACATCAATTGGATCTCTGTAGCTCAAGTTATTTCTGTTTGAGTGCAAAGAGGTCAGGGTTGACAGCATCATTCGCTTTCTTCCTTTTCTGCTACAAAACTCCATCAAATCCATCCGAATGCTACCTGAAATAAATAGAAATTGCAAACAACTCAAAGTAGTATTCATAATGGCTAAAGATAATTAAATCTTGATTAAACTCAACAATTTGAATGCAAATTCACTAGGAAAAGATAGAAAAGATGCTCACGCATCACTCAAGAAGGAAGACAAAGGGAAGAAAGGAAAGAAGAGAGTGCTCATGGCATCTTGGGAGGATCTTGAGACAGAGTCGGATAAGGAAGAAGACTCTGAAAGTGAAGATAAAATCTGCTTCATGGCTGGTGATGATCAACTTGATGAGGTAAATTACTATGACTTGTCCATAGATGATTTACATGTTAAAATTGATGATCTCACACAAAACTCTTCAAAACTGCTGGAAAAATACACTAAATGTAAATCTGAAAAAGAAATGTTGAAAGCTGAAAATGATTTTTTGAGAGAAAAAGTGAAGAAAACTGAATGTGCTTTGGATATTATTGGAAGAAAACAGATTTATAAAATCTGAACTTGAAAAACTAAAAGGAAAGCACATTGTGGATCCTTCTCAAGAACTTATTGCTGAAAATGAAAGACTAAATGAAATGATTAAAAGATTGAATGGTGATTTAGCAAAATTTTCTCAAAGTTCTAGCAACTTGGACAAATTACTTACAAGTTAAAGACCATTATTTGAAAAATCTAGTTTATGTTATGTAACCAAGGAAAGTGCAGTTTTTAATGATTCCTCTATGAAATTTGTGGCTTTTTCATCAAAAACTAAATCCACTTCCAACAAATCTGATCTTGGATATGTTCCCACACATGAGGAGGAATTTGATGAACTTTATAATAGTGAAAATGAGCCATCATCAAAGACCGAACCCACATCAAATAGGTCAAGTCTGGGATACATTTTGAATAATGAGGCTGCTTTTAAAAATTCACCATTTTACAATAAAACCTCATATTCGAAAAGTCCAAATGCTTCCAAAAATTCTGGTTAGAATACTTTTGTAAAGAGGAACAATCATAACAAAAACAATTTTGTTAAAAGAAATGCACATCTTCCAAAAATCAGAAAATTTCAGTTATTTAATCATTTCCAGCATCATAACTCTTCTCAATCTCAGCAATATACATAAAAAAAATCATTGTTTTAATTGTAAAAAATTTGGTCACTCATATTCACAATGTTTCATTGAAAAAATAATAATAGGAAACCAAATTTACAATGTTGTTTGTGATTTCAATGCACTGGATAACCAAGGTAGATTAACTTCAAAGGATCCAAATTAATTTGGATACCTAAGGTTACTTGAAGTTTTAATGCAGATTTGTCTTGCATCCAATAACAAAAAGGATATGTGGTACTTGGACAGTGGATGCTCAAGGCACAAGATTGGAAGGTCAACTTTCTTCATCAAACTAAACAAGTATGATGGAGGCTTTGTGACTTTTGGAGATGATGAAAAAGGTAAAATTGTGGCTGTTGGAAAAGTAGGTAATAATCACTCTACCTTCATTAATGATGTCTTTTTAAAAGATTGGAATGTTGTGTTGTAAATGAAAAGACCAATCAAGTGTTGTTTATTGCTAAGTGTTGTAATAATGTATATGGACTTACCCTTGATGAACTAAAGGATCAAAATGTAGCTTGTTTTCATTCTAAAGAATCTGAAAAGTGGCTATGGCACAAGAGATTGGGCCATGCAAGTATGTTTCAAATAAACAAACTTGTCAAAAAAGGATTAGTAAGAGGTCTTCCTTTGATAAGGTTGACAAAGACATCACTTGTGATGCTTGCCAAATGGCAAAATAAACAAAGAGTTCATTTAAATCAAAGGAAGACATCACTACTAAAAGACCACTTGAATTGCTACATATGATTTATTTGGTCTAACAAGAACTCAAAGCTTAGGTGGTAAACATTATGGTTTAGTAATTGTGGATGACTACTTTAGGTTTGGTTGGGTTTTATTTCTTGCACACAAAAATGAAGCCTTTATGGCCTTTGAAATTTTTACCAAGAAAGTTCAAAATGAAAAGAATTTAAAGGTCTATTCTATAAGAAGTGATCATGGAACTAAATTTGAAAACCAATTATTTGAATCCTTTTGTGAGAAATTTGGAATATCTCACAACTTCTCTTATCCAAGGACACCACAACAAAATGGTATTGTAGAAAGAAGGAATAGAAGTATTCAAGAAATGACAAGAGCCATACTTTGTGAGGGTAATGTTTCAAAATTCCTTTGGGCTGAAGTGGTTAACACAGCTTGCCACAGTTTGAATAGAACTATCATAAGAAAATTTTTGAAGAAAATACCTTATGAACTTTGGAAAGGTCACCCTCCAAACTTAAACTACTTGCATATCTTTGGATGTAAATATTTTGTTCTAAATAACAAAGATAATTTGAAAAAATTTGATCCAAAGGCATATGAGTATTTATTTGTAGGATATTCCACAACTAGTAAAGTATATAGAATTTATCATCAAGATGCTAGAATAATTGAAGAGTCCATACATGTTACATTTTGTGACACTAACTTGGTTCAAGGCATTTTAAAAGATTGTGATGCAAGAAATCAGGTTCAAAATGAGGATGGAAAAGACCAAAATCGTGAAAAAGAAAATTCTGCCCAGAAGGAATCTGAAACAGCAGTTGCTGAAAATCTTGCACGAGACAATTCTATTTTGTTTCATGAATCTGGAGAAAATCCTGAAACCTCTAGCTCCTTGAATCCCTCAGTGACCGAATCTGCCTCCAAGTCCACTAAACCTAGGGAATGGAGATTCCTAAAGAATTATCCACAAGAGTTTGTCATTGGAGATGTATCACAAGGTGTCAAAACACGTTCCTCCACTAGAAAAGTAAATGAAGAAATAAACATTTCTTTTCTCTCTCAACTGGAGCCTCAAAACGTCAAGGTAGCTCTTGATGACCCTTCTTGGGTAAAGGCGATGGAGGATGAGAACCATGAGTTTGAAAAGAACCAAGTGCAGACTTTAGTTCCAAAACCTAGTGGAAAGAAAGTAACCGGTACCAAGTAGATATTTCAGAACAAGCTTGGTAAAGATGGTAGCATTGCTAGGAACAAAGCAAGACTAGTGGCTCAAGGATATGACCAAGAAGAGGGAATAGACTTTTATGAATCCTTTGCCCCTGTTTCCAGAATGGAAGCCATAAGACTTCTTCTAGCTTATGCTGCTTTTTGTGGTTTTAAATTATATCAAATGGATGTGAAATGTGCATTCTTGAATGGTGTGATAGATAAAGAAGTGTATGTGGCACAGCCACCTGGTTTTGAAAATAAGGAAATT
The DNA here is from genome assembly GCF_003086295.3 of Arachis hypogaea. Taxonomy (NCBI): domain Eukaryota; kingdom Viridiplantae; phylum Streptophyta; class Magnoliopsida; order Fabales; family Fabaceae; genus Arachis; species Arachis hypogaea. The sequence continues at coordinate 28,309,021 of NC_092049.1, forward strand.
CCTGACCATGTTTTCAAACTATCTAACGTTCTCTATGGTTTAAGACAAGCTCCTAGAGCTTGGTATGAGAGACTTAGCTCTTTTCTCTTGAAAAATGGTTTTCAAAGAGGCACCACAGACACTACTCTATTTATCAAGAATTCTAATGATTCTTTCATTCTAGTCCAAATTTATGTTGATGACATTATTTTTGGGTCAGCTAATGAATCCCTTTGTACTGAATTTGGAAAACTCATGACAAATGAATTTGACATGAGTATGATGGGTGAACTTAATTTTTTCCTTGGGATACAAATTAAGCAAACTGAAAATGGTATTTTTATTCATCAAGAGAAGTATGCCAAGGAACTAGTGAAAAAATTTGGTATGGAAAATACCAAACCCATGGAAACTCCCATGCACCCTAATTCAAAATTAGAAAAGGGAGAAACTGAAAAAGATGTAGATGAGACTAGGTATATAGGAATGATTATGTGTCTTGTATCTTGTACTAGTGAGGTACCCGTTTCTTAGTTGTGTGAGCACTAAAAATGAAGAGTTAGGTATTTGCATAGCCAAGTCAAGTTAGGTTAGAACTTGAGAGTGGAAGGATTGTGTCAATCCTGTGAAATTGGTGTATGTAATACTTTAACTATAGTGGAAATTCCACCACTGTTGTGGTGGAGACTGGATGTAGGTTGCATCGCACAAGGCAACTGAACCAGGACACATGATGGTGTCAGCTTCTTTCTTTCCTTCTCTATTCTGTTTTCTGATATTTATGAGACAAAACAAAATTGTCTCATAAATTTTTTGCTGCTGAGTTCAAATAGATTCAGACTGAAAGTTTGTTTTAAAGGGTTATTTTATTAAAGTCAAAGAAGGTCATAGATTCAACCCCCTCTTTTCTAAGCCTTCTACAACCTTCAACTTGTATAGCAAAAAGACTTATATGTGGAGATGAATTCTTATGCAAATTTGGTGAGCGATAAGTTTTACTAGGTAAGAATGCTTTCATCAATCTTACTTAGGGCTATATATGGATTGGATAATATCTGTATATCTGCAGTAATTATTCGCATCCGATCCAAATTTTGCGTATATTATTCGATCCACAGAGCCATCAGATCAGATTAGATCCACACTATGGTAGGATTGGATTGCGGATTTGGCAGTAATATATGCGGTCTAATCCGCAAATCTGCATATCCACATGTCTCATATAAATAGCATAGTTGTTGAGTTGCTTTTTAGTAGGATGAATTGCTGATTTAGTGTGTTGTTTCACCAAGTATTGTGTTATGAATTTTAGTATGTTGTTTTATAAATTTTATGATATTTTGTTTTAAATTGTTTATGTTGTACTTCAACTTAGAATAATTAAACTTAGATCTTGTGTTATTATTTTTTTTTTATTATTCAAGAGAACTTTTATTGATAATATTTTAGGAGTAAATAGACTTAAACAGGTGAAAATTTTAATTTTTTGGATATATATTTTTTGTAAAAACAGCTAAATAGGGTTTTAAAATATTTTTTTTAATTATGCGGATATATCCGATATGTGGATCGGATCAGATCAAATCCAACCTAAAAAAAAATACGGATATCGTATCCAATCTAATTTGATAAGTATAGTGTAGATCAGATATAATTATAGACTATATTCGATCCGATCCGTGTGCAACCCTAATCTTGTTGTATATTAGACTAATGTGCTTTTTAATTCTTACTAGAAGAGATAAAAATTAAGGACACGCATGTACTTGATGAAATTCATTGGAATCTATTTTCCTCTGTTAATAGTCAATGACTTTGAATAATATAAAGATTTATTTATCTTACACAAATAAAGTTTAGAGACCTAAAATTTAATAAAATTATATTGAGAATTAAAATATTCGATGCAAAATTTTTAAAAACCTATGAGTATATATTTTAAAAATTAAAAAGTTGATTAGTATTGGTTTAAAGTATAACAAAAGTTATTTATTGGTGAATTTTGGAAGAACACAAATACCACTAGATTTATCGGCATATTTAGCAGCAAATTAAATCAGACGGTATAAATTTTATTAGTAACTGTTTATCGATGAATTTTTTTAAACTTTAATTGGCGAAATTCTGAAGTTTATTATCATCGAATTTATTTACCAGTAAATCCGACAATAATATATTATTTATTAATAATTAAATTAATAACTACAGATAGATTTAATCGATGAAAAATCTGACAGTAAATTTTAATTTTAATTTTTTTCTATATTTTTTTAAAAAATCAATGCATAACATTAGATATAAACTCAATAATTTCAAAACTAACAAAATTTAAAATTTTGAAATTTTTTATAATAATTTGTCTATAATTTTTTGTTAAACGTTCACAAACAAATTCAAGCATTAAAGTTTAGACTAAGAAAGAAAATTAATAATGACTCGTGTAAAGAAAAAAGTAGCAAACTTTAACAATTAACAATGCTTGTATTGTACTGATATATGAGATAGAATTTCACACAAAACCAATTTAGATCATTCTAAATAAGGAGATAATCTCATATTAGCAAACATTTTCTAGAGCAATTAAAGTTATTAATCCTTATGTAAACATGCTCATGCTTTATAGAAATTTATCAAAAGTAACTAGACAAATAAACACTTAGTCATATTAAATTCATATCATAAATCAAAACATATTATTTATTACATAACTTATAGATACTCAATTGAAATTTTTTCTTAATAATTTTATTGGTAGATCCAACTATTGAGACTCTAAATTCTGTAGATAATTTTTTGTCAGTTCAATAAAAAAGCCCACAAAAGTTGCTATAAAAGAAGTATTTTTTTTTTAGGTGCAAAGCAACTATTACTTTAACATATCATTGAGGAATTTAATTGGTAGAATTAAATAAAAAAATTAAAGTTCATATATTTAAATGAGTAAATTACAACCATGAAGAAGAAGATGTTGTTAATAAATTGCAACCATGAAAAAGAATAGGTGGTTAAAAAATTATTAATAAGCTCAGAAAAATTAACAATAATCAACAATAAGTCAATAATTAACTCAAAAAATTAACAAGTTAAGATTAACTCTAAAAATTAACAACAATCAACACTAATTAATTTAAAAAATAATTAACTCAAAAAATTAACAATCAACCAAAATACTATCAACTCAGAATAAATCCTAAATTACACCCTACCTAACCTAACATTATTTAATTTCTAATTACACTAAATTAATCTAACAAATCCTAATCACACGTTTCATTAAAAAAATTAATAAAAAATGAATAAAATCCTAAACAAATAAAAAAATTCAACTCTAAATTACTCTAGCTTCAACTCTAAAATAAATTCTAAACCAATTTATCTAATTAATTACCATAAATTATACCCTATCTATCCTAATCTAATTTAATTTCTAATTACACTAATTAAATCACTGTAACAAATCCTAATTACATATTTCATTAACAAAATTTAATCAAGACTTTAATAAAATACTTAATATAATCCTAAACAAATTGAAAAATATGAAAACAATTATAAAAAAATTACCTCTGATGGTGGCTACAGGATGGTAGAATCGTAATCGTGATAGGAGGCGACAATGAAACCTACGGTGGTGGAATTAGAGTTTAATAAATTTTATGTGTAATATAACAAACAACCAAAAGAGAAAATGAAGACCAACCTTACCTTTGGCGCGGTGGACCTCAGCGACGGTAACAGCAATGCAGTGATGACCTTCAACGACAAAGGACACCAACAGCGGCAGCGGAGGATTTCCATGGAGACTCTAGCAATAGTGACGATGGCATGCTGTTTTGCGACAACAATGGGGCAAAGCGGCAGCGATGAGGATGGGGCTAAGCGGCATAGACAATAGCTTTTGGGATGGCGCAGCAACCTTCTTCAATGGAGGAGAGGGAGAGCAATGAGAGAGAGAGTTTGTAGAAGTGAGGGGAGGGGTTTCGCATTTAAATTTTACTCCAAATTTACCGTCGAATGTACCGGCAAAAAAATCCAATGATAAGGTATTTGTCATTGCCTAATCGCCGTATTTCACTAAGTCATGTTACCGTCAGAAATTTCTGATCGAAAATCCAACCACTGCAAGAGATGCGCTTAATACCGTCGGATTTACCCCATTAGTGGAAAATCTAGTAAACTCCATTAGTGGAACACTGTATTTTAGTGACCCATAATGCGTTACCGTCAGATTTATCCGCCGATAAATCCGACAGTAACGAGCTCTAAAATTCAAAGCGCGAACCCTCTCCCAATTCATTTCGAAATCTCCTCTCTCTTGCTCTCTCTCTCTCTCTCTCTCTAACCTCTCTTCTCTCGCTCTTTCTCTAACCCTCTCCTCTCCCCGTCACTCCATCTGCCCTGCCGCCACCACTGCCTCCTGTCGCCGCCTCCTCTCCTTGCACAATCCCTTCTCTACAGTGACAAATTTGCTCAAGCCGCGCCTTTGCTTTGTGAAAAAACTACATCGCTTCTGCTCTGTGATGAGGAATCTGCACCGCCGCCGACCACCTTCTCCATTGCAAGTAAGTTGGTCATTTCAACCATTAGATTTTTTTGAAATTAATGTTTGGATTTTGCTGTTAAATTCTTTTTAATGTATGTTTTAATTTCAACTTGATTAGATTTTTGTGACATTGAGAGTTTAAATTATGTTACTGTAAAATTGGGTTTAGGGTTTGGAATTGATTACTGTGAAATTGGGTTTAGAATTTGGATTTTGCTATGAAATTATTTTTAATATATGTTTTAATTTCAAATTGATAAAATTTTTGTGAAATTAAGATTTAGAATTTAAATTATGTTACTGTGAAATTGGGTTTAGAGTTTGGAATTGATTACTGTGAAATTTTTGGATTTTGTTACATTATTAGCTTTCTTATGCCCTAACTTTCATTCATCGTGTTGATGATTGAAATCATTTTTGTATAATTAGTACTTACTTTGTTCTTATTATTGTTGAGAATATTATTTTTACAATCTAGTTAAAATTTAGCACTAATTTCATATAGGTTTGGTTATCATATACTAGTTTAGGATTTAGGATTAAGTTAATTTACGATTAAGTTAAATATTCTGCATGAAATGTTTTGAATTTAATTGAGTTTTGACTGATGCTGTAGATTTAGATTGGTGGGATTTGTGAAAATCGTAAAGATGGATATATGTCCAATTTTAGGGGAGATTATGTCAAATTTTTTTTTGAAATAATATAAATGTTGAAGGTTTTGTGTTGTATATATGCTGATTAGTGTTAATAATATATTCTCTTTGTAGACATGACGACAGGTAGTAGAGGTAAAATGAATGGATTTCGTGGTCATGGTAAAGGGAGGGTTTTCACCGGATCTCCAAGGGCTACTCAGTCATCTCCCTCTATCCCAACTACCCCGTTGACCATTGTGACTTCGCAGGCAGATTTAGTGGACCAGCAATTCATCATTCTCTCAAACCCGAACTACGTGCCTCTTTCTGCTATGTCCATCCCCTTCCTCGCCCCTGCCTCTACATCTCCAGTAACAGAGCCCGTAGTGGGTGATTCCTCTAATTCGTCCTAGCCAGATGCCCTCCACCACCGTCTGACAAACAGAGCTAATAGGGTTTCACTAAGGTTGATGACTTTCATGAAGACAAAGAGCAGACTGGTATGTAATTTATTTGCTAATCTTTGTTAATTATTACTTGAATTAATTGTTACTTGATTTATTTTATTAGTTGGTTTCAATATATGTAGTCTATGTAGTTAGATAATGAGGCGACATTGAAGGAGACATTCAAGTATACCCATACATTGAAGACTAACAAAGAGAGATTTGCTAATGAGCTATCTGCGGCTCATGTGAGAGTTTCAATTAATTCTAACTTTGAATTTATTCGGTTTAAAGTCAATTAACTGTCATCATAATCACAGTGTGTGTTATACAGGAGGATTACATTACATGCAGAGATTGGAGGGCGCGACCCAGCAATCTCAGCCCCTAGTGGGGACGACCCTATCAACTCCAATGCCTCAATGGTAGATCCTGATAGGGTTTGGCGCGAGACTGCCTCTGAGCCCTACAAGAATCGTGTCTTTGGGTTGGGGTTGTTCTTCGCCAGCGGCCTCTGCACCTCTACATTGGCGGCTTAATCTGCCCTGTCTCTGCCACAAGCCCTACCGATCCCGAGAAAGTTATCGACTTGAGGAAGGAGGTGCAAAAGCTCACACAAAAGCTTCACTAACAAGCTCAGTAGAGTGAGTAGAGGTACAACGAGCTTCTTGCACACGTGGAAGGAGTCGTTGCCATCAGCTCAGACCTGATGGAGAAGCTGGAGTGGCTAGAGGTTTTGCGAGAGCACATGGAGGTAAAGTAGATGTGCGTTGGAGGCAGCGCGCGGTGCTGCTGGTACCAGCGATAACACTGCTGGTGGGGTACCGACATCAGCACCTACTCCGCCGCCTCAATAGGGGCAAGACGACGACAACGACGATTACCAGAATCCGTAAAGTTTAGGGATTTAATTTATTTCATGTCTATTTCAGTGTATTCTACTTCTTTGATTTTTTATTATATTCAGACCATTGATATTTAATAAAATTATTAGTTGATTTCTGCCCTAATTTTATAAACAAAAATTTTAATTTGACTACTAATTGTGGGCTAATTGGGCACCACAAAACATAATATAGTGCCAAAGTTACCGCCGTACCAATCCAACAGTAATCATCAACTTAGTTTTGCCGTATTAATTAAAAAAAACTGACGCAAAATCCGCCGGTAATTAGTGCCAGACGAAATAATCTGCCGATAAAAATTTTCCGGCACTGTTTATATCGTCAAATTCAATCTGATAGTAAACTAATTACCAACGAATTTATTTGATGAATCTACGGTAATTCCAATGGTACTCAACATATTTCTTGTAATAGACGCTATTAAAATTAATTTTTGCACTTTTATTTATCATCAAATTTAGTTACGAAATTTTAGACCCGACAGTAACTAATTTTATGGACAAATTTTTACTTGTAACTATCAAAAAGTCTACTGCTAAATCTGTCGGTAATGCTCGTTGCTAAATTCGATGGTAAATTTAATAATATTAAGCGTATTTTTTTGTAGTGTAATATGAGTCAATATTGTATTGGTTAGCGACCAATTAATCCAAATATGTTAAAAAAATTTAGTTTCGTTAAGAAATGTTTTTTCTCCCCTTGTTGTTATACATTCTAACTGAGTGGACTTGAAAACAAGAGGAAAACATGTGAATGGTTAGGTGTTAAAACTTAACAGTATAAAATCTCATGGACGAGCCCTATATTTTAAATTGTGGGTTAGACACAAATAGTTTCTTTAACTGGTTAATCCTATTATTACTCAAGTCTTTTGTTTGTTGTTCATCTGCGTGAAAAGTTATTGGATGAAAGTCAATGCTTGTCAAGCTATTAATTAATTTTCCTTCCCTTAAATTTTTTCATTCAATTCATAATAGCATTGACTTTTAATATATATCACATAGAACTCAAATCCGTCCATTTTTATGCAATGATCATGTTTTCTTTGATTTTAATGCTTGGATTTTTCATAAGTTGCATGTGGAATGAAAATATCTTTAGAATTTTCTGTGAATAATTTATTTATCTTTGTTAAGTTAAGATTAATTTTAGAATTTATAAATATGATAACAAATATTTATTAAATTAAAAATTTAAAATTAATTTAATGCATGTTAGTAATACAAGTTTATTGCTTTATATCTCAGTCTAACACTCAAGTTGCTTCAACAACTTCAAAAGTCACAACTTTAAGGCTTCAACTCATTAAACTTAATAAGCAACAATAAAAAAATTTTAAGCCAAGAAAAAAGGTTCGAAAATTCATGAAGAAAGAAAGGAAGTGGGACATTTGACAGTATTATGGGACAATTGGGGAATAAGAACAACAACATTACTTGAAAGACATCAGTAAAGTAATATTCAAAAAGTGAAAAAGCAAAACACAACATGCAAGAGAGCAGAAGTGGTAGAGCAGTTCTTTGGACAGCAGAGGTAGTAGAACAAAGTGAAAAAGTATTGCATGCCAAAGAAGACAACTGCAACGAAAAGAACGCACCAGAAATTGAAAGAGGCAGTGAAAAAAATTTGAAGAGCAAGCTGCATCCTATAAAGCTGGGCTCACAACATCATTTGAAGGCAAGGAAAAGGTGGCATTTGAGCATCATTTCTCACACTTAAGTAGGAATTATTTTTCTTCAACCTTGAGCTACATTCAAAATTTTAGTGTTATGGCTATCTAATGTTATCTTTCTGTAATTGAGAAAAAGACTTGTTATTGTGACTAAAAAAATATGAAAAATCCATGAGACAAGAGGCAAGAGAGATGCATGAAAAAACCAATACAGTTTCTGTGTAATTTGATTTTGTTAAACTAAGGTTTAGTTCTCATTGCCAAGTTGGGATAGAACTTAGTGGCTGATTAAACCAGTGGGTTCCCCTTTGCTAAGTTGGGATAACACTTGGTGGTAGTTAGACTTGGTTATAAGCTTAGAATTTGATACTAGATAAATTAGAATTGTAATTCATTGGTATTGGTGTATGTAATCTGGTTGATTATAGTAAAAATTTTACCATGGTTGTGGTGGAGACTAGATGTAGATTTCATGGCACTAGAAAAATAAATCAAGATACATGTTGGCCTCATTATTTTCTTCCTTTCTCTGTTTATTTCTAGTTTTAGAGACAAAAAGAAAAAAATCTCTTGCATAATCAGCTTCCGCAAAAAACAGAGCAAAAGAAGTTCACCTCTGAATTCAACTTGATTCAACCCCCTTTCTCAAGTTCTATTAGTTCCATCAATTGGTATCAAGAGCAAGGTCTCAAGGAATTAAGTTTCACATCTTTGAGCAAAGATCCATGGCCAACAATATGGGTGCTAACATCATGGCGTACACACTGACCGAAGGACAGTCTAACAATAGACCTCCCTACTTCAACGACAATAACTACTCATACTGGAAAGAGAGAATAAGAATCTCTGTACGATTATTATCAATGGACTGGACATTCCAACAAAGTAAAATGATGATGGAGATGTGGTGCCAAAGGAAGACAATGAGTGGATAGAAGAAGAAAAGAAGAAGGTTGAACTCAATGCCAGGACAATCAACCTAATGCACTATGCTATCAGTTTTGAAGAATACAAAAAAGTTTCAAGGTACAAAACTGCCAAGGAAATCTGAGACAAGTGATGAGCGGATATTTTATACGCTTTTTGGGGTTAATTTCATATAATTTTTAGTATGTTTTAGTTAGTTTTTAGTTTATTTCCATTAGCTTTTGGGAAAAATTCATATTTCTGGACTTTACTATGAGTTGTGTATTTTTCTGTAATTTCAGGTATTTTTCTGGCTGAAATTGAGGGAGCTCAGCAAAAATCTGATTCAGGCTGAAAAAGGACTGCTGATGCTGTTGGATTCTGACCTCCCTGCACTCAAAGTGGATTTTCTGGAGCTACAGAACTCGAAATGGCGCGCTTCCAATTGCGTTGGAAATTAGACATCCAGGGCTTTCCAGCAATATATAATAGTCCATACTTTTCTCAAGGATAGATGACGTAAACTGGCGTTCAACGCCAGTTCTCTGCCCAATTCTGGCGTCCAGCGCCAGAAAAGGATCAAAAGTTGGAGTTCAATGCCAGAAATAGATCCAAACCTGGCGTTGAACGCCCAAAACAGCCTTATGCACATGAATTGCTTAAGTCTCAGCCCCAGCACACACCAAGTGGGCCCGAGAAGTGGATCTCTGCACCATCTGTCATAGTTTACTCATTTTCTGTAAACCTAGGCTACTAGTTTAGTATTTAAACAACTTTTAGAGACTTATTTTGTATCTCATGATATTTTTAGATCTGAACTTTGTATTCTCTGACGGCATGAGTCTCTAAACTCCATTGTTGGGGGTGAGGAGCTCTGCTGTGTCTCGATGAATTAATGCAAGTATTTCTGTTTTCTATTCAACATGCGTGTTCCTATCTAAGATATTCATTCGCACTTCAACCTGAATGTGATGAACGTGACAATCATCATCATTCCCTATGAACGCATGCCAGACAACCACTTCCGTTCTACTTTAGATTGAATGAGTATCTCTTAGATCTCTTAATCAGAATCTTCGTGGTATAAGCTAGATTGATGGCGGCATTCATGAGAGTCCGGAAAGTCTAAACCTTATCTGTGGTATTCCGAGTAGGACTCTGGGATTGAATGACTGTGACGTGCTTCAAATTCGTGAGTGCTGAGCGTAGTGACAGACGCAAAAGGATAGTAAATCCTATTCCGGTACGATTGAGAACCTGCAGATGATTAGCCGTGCGGTGACAGCGCACCTGGACTATTTTCACTGGAAGGATGGATGGTAGCCATTGACAACGGTGATCCACCAACACACAGCTTGCTATAGGAGGACGTGCATGCGTGAATCAGAGGACAGAGGAAAGCAGAGATTCAGAAGACAAAGCATCTCCAAAACTCCAACATATTCTCCATTACTGCATAACAAGTAACCTTTAACCCATGCTCTCTTGTTCATTCGCAATTCAACTGATAAATATAATTGACTTCCTGACTAAGAATTGCAAGATAACCATAGATTGCTTCAAACCAACAATCTCCGTAGGATTCGACCCTTACTCACGTAAGGTATTACTTGGACGACCCAGTGCACTTGCTAGTTAGTGGTACGAGTTGTGAAAAGTGTGATTCACAATTCGTGCACCAAGTTTTTGGCGCCGTTGCCGGGGATTGTTCGTGTTTGGACAACTGACGGTTTATTTTGTTGCTTAGATTAGGAAAAATTTTTCTTGGTTTAAAGTCTCTTATTATTATTTTTGGTTAAAATTTTAGAATCCTTATTTTCTTTTTCAAAAAAAAATTTTTTTTTTAAAAGTAATTTTTATTGAATTTTTCTTGTTTGATCTTTAGTTTTTCTTGTTTTGTGATTTTTCTTGTTTTTCTTGTGTCTTTTCAAAACATTAGTTTTCAAAAAATACTTCTTCAAAACAAGTGTTACATTCATAACTCATTTGGCTAGAGCGTTAGCCTGTGTTCTTGGTAATTGGGTTAGAATCTTTTATATTCTTTTCAAAATCTTCTTTTTCATAAATAATAATTTCTCTATTAAATTTTGTGCCAAACTTTAAGTTTGGTGTTTTCTTGTTGATTTCCCTTTGGTTTTCGAAAATTTTGGTTTGGTTTTCTAAAAATTTTAAGTTTGGTGTTCTTTCTTCATGTTCTTGTGTTCTTGTGAGTCTTCAAAGTGTTCTTGAGTTTTCCTTGTGACTTGATCTTAAAAATTTTAAGTTTGGTATTCCTTGGTGTTTTCTCTCCAAAATTTTCAAAAACAATGGAGCACTAGATCTAAAAATTTTGAATCCTGTGCTATCTTATTATTTTTCTCTCTCCTCTTTAAATTCAAAAATATCTTTTCTCTCTGTTTTAAAGCTAATTTTCGAAAATTACCTTTAAAATTCAGATTTTTACTTCAAAATTTAAAACCTTTTTCAAAAATCATCATATCCTTTTCAAAACTTCCTAACCACCTTCTCTCTCTCCTCATTTTTTCAAAAAATTTTAACCATTTTTATTTATTTTATTTTAATTTATTTTATTTTCGAAATAAATAAATAAATAAATAAATAAAAATAAATTTTTTTATTTTACATCATCTCCCTTTCTCCATCATGGATCTAAGTGGAAATGAACAGTCCAGGAGGACTCTGGGGTCATATTCTAACCCCTCTACTGCTTCATATGGGAGTAGCATCTGCATACTCTCCATTGGAGTCAGTAGCTTTGAGTTGAATCCTCAGCTCATTATCATGGTGCAGCAAAGTTGCCAGTATTCCGGTCTTCCACAGGAAGAACCTACAGAGTTTCTGGCACAGTTTCTACAGATTGCTGACATAGTACATGATAAAGAAATAGATCAGGATGTCTACAGACTGTTAACTTCCATTTGCTGTAAAAGATCAAGCTAAGAGGTGGTTGAATAACCAACCTAAGGCCAGCATAAGGACATGGAAACAGCTAACAGAAAAATTCCTGAATCAATACTTTCCCCCAAAATGGATGACACAGCTAAGGCTTGACATCCAAGACTTCAAACAAGGAGATAATGAATCTCTTTATGATGCCTGGGAGAGATACAGAGAGATGCTACGAAAATACCCCTCTGAAATGTTTTCAGAGTGGGTTCAGTTAGACATCTTCTATTATGGGCTTGCAGAAGGAGCTCAGATGTCTCTTGATTACTCAGCTGGTGGATCTATCCACATGAGAAAGACAATTGAAGAGGCTCAAGAGCTCATTGATACAGTTTCCAAGAATCAGCATCTGTACCTAAGCAGTGACCCTTCCATGAAAGAAGAGGTTAAGACAGCAACTGCTGAACTCAGTCCTGTAAAACAAGCTGCTGAATTCAATCAGCAATTGGACTTTCTAACAAAGCAGTTAGCCGAATTTAGAGATAGACTACAAGAGACAAGGATGGCTAATATACATATGGAAGAACAGTTTAAGCAAACAAAGCAGCAGCTGTCAAGGCAAATAACAGAAGAATGCCAAGCAGTTCAATTAAGAAGTGGAAAAACATTAAATAACCCACCTCAAGGCAGCAAAAAGCCAAGAAATGAGCAAACCACCCAAGATTCACCTGAGGACAATAAGAGCCCAGGGAAAAATAATTCTGGCGCTAAAACGCCAGAAAATTGGTGGAAGGCTGGCGCTGAACGCCCAGACCATGGCCAAAACTGGCGTTCAACGCCAGAAATGGGCAAGGATCTGGCGTTGAACGCCCAAAATGGGCAGGATCTGGCACTGAACGCCCAAAATGGGCACAATTCTGGCGTTCAGACGCCAGGAACAGACAAGGAGTTGGCATCTAACGTCACTCCAGTTTCTAACTCTGGCACTCAATTGCCAGTGAGGAATCAGACACACACAAATGCTGATAACAACCCCTCTAAAAAGGCTTCTTCAACCACTTCTGTAGGCAGTAAATCTACAGCAACTAAGGTTGAAGAATATAAAGCCGATACCTTATCCTCAAAAACTCCAGAAAGAGGAGCAGGATAAGCAATTTGCTCGCTTTGCAGATTATCTCAGGACTCTTGAAATAAAGATTCCATTTGCAGAAGCACTTGAGCAAATACCTTCTTATGCCAAGTTCATGAAAGAGATCTTGAGTCATAAAAAGGATTGGAGAGAAACAGAAAGAGTTCTCCTCACTGAAGAATGCAGTGCAGTCATTCTGAAGAGCTTTCCTGAAAAGCTTAAAGACCCTGAGAGTTTTCTGATACTATGCATATTAGAAGGTAATTGCACCAAGACAGCTTTATGCGATCTTGGGCAAGCATCAACCTAATACCTGCATCCACTATCAGAAAGCTTGGCTTAACTGAAGAATTTAAACCAACCCGGATATGTCTCCAACTTGCTGATGGTTCCACTAAATACCCATCAGGCGTGATTGAAGACATGATTGTCAGAGTTGGGCCATTCGCCTTTCCCACTGACTTTGTTGTGCTGGAAATGGAGGAGCACAAGAGTGCTACTCTCATTCTAGGAAGACCCTTCCTAGCAACTGGACGATCCCTCATTGACGTCCAACAGGGGGAAATAACCCTGAGAGTCAATGATGATGAATTCAAGTTGAACGCTGTCAAAGCCATGCAGCATCCAGACACATCAAAAGACTGCATGAAAGTTGATCTTATTGACTCTTTGGTAGAAGAGATCAACATGGCTGAGAGTCTTGAATCAGAGTTGGAAAACATCTTTAAAGATGTTCAGCCTGATTAGAGGATTCAGAGGACATGAAAGAGCCTCTGAAATTTCTTCTGGAAGAGGAAAAACCTCCTAAACCCGAGCTCAAGCCATTACCACCATCCTTGAAATATGCGTTTCTGGGAGAAGGTGACACTTTTCCAGTGATCATAAGCTCTGCTTTAAATTCACAGGAAGAGGAGGCACTTATTCAAGTGCTAAGGACACACAAGACAGCTCTTGGGTGGTCCATAGGTGACCTTAAAGGCATAAGCCCAGCTAGATGCATGCACAAAATCTTATTGGAGGATAATGCCAAACCAGTGGTTCAACCACAGAGGCGGCTAAATCCAGCCATGAAAGAAGTGGTGCAGAAAGAGGTCACCAAATTACTAGAGGCTGGGATTATTTATCCTATTTCTGATAGCCCCTGGGTGAGCCCTGTCCAAGTCGTCCCAAAAAAGGGAGGCATGATAGTGATTCATAATGAAAAAAATGAACTGGTTCCTACAAGAACAGTTACAGGGTGGCGCATGTGTATTGACTACAGAAGGCTCAATACAGCCACCAGAAAGGATCATTTTCCTTTACCATTCATAGACTAGATGCTAGAAAGACTAGCAGGTCATGATTATTACTGCTTTTTGGATGGCTACTCAGGCTATAACCAGATTGTAGTAGATCCCCAGGATCAAGAGAAAACAGCATTCACATGTCCATCTGGAGTGTTTGCTTATAGAAGGATGCCATTTGGGCTATGTAATGTGCCTGCAACCTTCCAGAGATGCATGCTCTCTATTTTCTCTGATATGGTGGAAAAATTTCTGGAAGTCTTCATGGATGACTTCTCAGTATATGGAGACTCATTCAGCTCCTGTCTTGATCACCTGAAACTTGTTTTGAAAAGATGCCAAGAGACCAACCTAGTTTTAAACTGGGAAAAATATCACTTCATGGTGACTGAGGGGATTGTCCTTGGGCATAAAATCTCAAACAAGGGAATAGAGGTAGATCAAGCAAAAATAGAGGTAATTGAAAAATTACCACCACCTGCCAATGTTAAGGCAATCAGAAGCTTTCTGGGGCATGCAGGATTCTATAGGAGGTTTATAAAGGATTTTTCAAAAATCGCAAAACCTCTGAGCAACCTGCTAGCTGCTGACACGCCATTTGTGTTTGACACAGAGTGCCTGCAGGCGTTTGAAATGCTGAAAGCTAAGCTGGTCACAGCACCAGTCATTTCTGCACCAGACTGGACGTTACCATTTGAGCTAATGTGTGATGCCAGTGATCACGCCATTGGTGCAGTATTGGGACAGAGGCATGACAAGCTTCTGCATGTCATTTATTATGCTAGTCGCGTTTTAAATGATGCTCAGAAAAATTACACAACCACAGAAAAAGAATTACTTGCAGTGGTTTACGCCATTGACAAGTTCAGATCATACTTAGTAGGATCAAAAGTGATCATGCTGCTCATAAATATCTACTCACAAAGCAGGATTCAAAACCCAGGCTCATCAGATGGGTGTTGCTTCTGCAAGAGTTTGATATAGAAATAAGAGACAGAAAAGGGACAGAGAACCAAGTGGCTGATCATCTGTCCTGGATAGAGCCAGTAGAAGGGACGCCCCTCCCCTCTCTTGAGATCTCTGAGACTTTTCCGGATGAGCATTTATTTGCCATTCAGGAAACACCATGATTTGCCGATATTGCAAACTATAAAGCTGCAAGGTTCATACCCAAGGAGTACAACAGGATACAAAAGAAGAAATTAATTACTGATGCAAAGTACTACTTGTGGGATGAACCCTATCTCTTTAAGAGATGTGCAGATGGAATAATCCGTAGGTGTGTGCCTAGAGAAGAAGCACAGAGGATCCTATGGCATTGCCATGGATCACAATATGGAGGCCATTTCGGAGGTGAGCGAATAGCCACCAAGGTCCTCCAATGTGGCTTCTATTGGCCCACACTCTATAAAGATTCCCGAGAGTTTGTACGTAACTGTGACAGTTGTCAAAGAGCTGGCAATCTACCTCATGGTTACGCCATGCCTCAACAAGGAATCTTGGAGATTGAGTTGTTTGACGTATGGGGAATTGACTTCATGGGACCTTTCCCACCATCATACTCAAACACTTATATTCTGGTGGCAGTTGATTATGTATCAAAATGGGTTGAGGCCATTGCCACACCCACCAATGATACTAAGACAGTGCTAAAGTTCCTCCAGAAACATATCTTTAGCAGATTTGGTGTCCCTAGAGTACTAATCAGTGATGGGGGCACTCACTTCTGCAATAAACAGCTTTACTCTGCCATGGTTCGGTATGGAATTCGCCACAAGGTGGCTACTCCATATCATCCACAAACTAATGGGCAAGCTGAAGTCTCTAACAGAGAATTAAAGAGAATCCTAGAACGGACAGTAAATACCCGTAGAAAAGATTGGGCACGGAGCTTGGATGATGCTCTGTGGGCTTACAGAACAGCATTCAAGACCCCTATAGGGACCTCTCCATACCAACTGGTGTATGGTAAGGCATGTCACCTGCCCGTGGAACTGGAACATAAGGCCTACTGGGCAACCAGATTCCTAAACTTTGATGCCAAATTAGCAGGAGAAAAAAGATTGCTCCAGCTAAATGAGCTAGAGGAGTTCAGATTCACAGCTTTCGAAAATGCCAAGCTTTATAAAGAGAAATAAAAAAGTGGCATGACAGAAAGCTGTCCTCTAGAATCTTTGAACCAGGACAGAAGGTTCTGCTGTTCAACTCTAGACTCAGGCTATTCCCCGGGAAATTGAAATCCTGGTGGAGGGGACCATACGTGATTACAAGCGTATCACCATATGGTTATGTAGAGCTTCAAGATATTGACTCTGACAAGAAGTTCATTGTTAATGGACAGAGAATCAAGCACTATCTTAAAGGCAATGTTGAGCAAGAGTGCTCAAGGTTGAAGCTAGATTAAAAGCTCAGCAAGGTCCAGCTAAGGACATTAAAGAAGCGCTTGTTGGGAGGCAACCCAATTTTTATTTATTTTCATGGTTTTTCATGTTTTATTAGGTTCATGATCATGTGGAGTCACAAAATAAATATTAAAAATTGAAAACGGAATCAAAAACAGCAGAAAAAAAAATCACACCCTGGAGGAAGCACCTGTCTGGCGTTCAACGCCAGAACAGAGCATGGTTCTGGCGCTGAACGCCCAAAATGGGCAACATCCTGGCGCTGAACGCCCAGAACAAGCATGGTTCTGGCGTTCAACGCCAGAAATGGCTAGTAAATGGGCGTTGAACGCCCAAAATGGGCACCAACCTGGCGCTGAACGCCCAGAGTTGTGTGCAAGGGCATTTTGCATGCCTAAATTGGTGCAGGGATGTAAATGCCTTGACACCTCAAGATCTGTGGACCTCACAGGATCATTTCAAGATCTGTGGACCCCACAGGATCCCCACCTTCCCTCCTCATAATCCTAGTTTTTTTTTCACATCTTCTTCTTCATCTATTCCTTCTTCTTTTGCTCGAGGGCGAGCAACATTCTAAGTTTGGTGTGGTAAAACAATTATGTGAAGGATCTATAGCTCAGTGGTAGAACATGTGGCTGCAAATCAAGAGATCCCTGAGATACCTCAGGGGATGCACTTCCCTCCACATAATTATTGGAAGCAACTGAGGATAGAAATACCAAAAATCACTAGGAATCAAGCCACAAAGGCAAGAAAGAGACATAAAAGAGCTCAAGAACATCATTGGTTCCTCAAGAAGGAAATGCCATCATCACTAAGGTGGACTCGTTCCTTGTTCTTACTTTCTCTGTTTTTCGTTTTCTCTATGTTAAGTGCTTATCTATGTTTGTGTCTTCATTACACGATCATTAGTAGTAATTAGTGTCTATTTTGATTTTATCCCCAATTAAGTTATAGTCTATTTTTCTCATCATCAGCAAACATGAATAAAATAGTAGATCTTTTGAATAAGAGGCAAAAAAATTTCGAGTTTTTAATAAGAAAAATTCTAATTAGTAACATGTGGTGGCAATGCTTTCTGTCTTCTGAATGAATGCTTGAACAGTGCATATGTCTTTTGAATTTGTTGTTTAAGACTGTTAAATATGTTGGCTCTTGAAAGAATGATGAACATGAGACATGTTATTGATAATCTGAAAAATCATAAAAATGATTCTTGAAGCAAGAAAAAGCAGCAAAGAACAAAGCTTGCAGAAAAAAAAAAGAAAAAAAATATATATATATATATAATAAAATAGGCGGAAAAAAAATAGAAAGAAAAAGAAAAAGCAAGCAGAAAAAGCCAAAAGCTCTTAAAACCAAGAGGCAAGAGCAAAAAGCCAATAATCCTTAAAACCAAAAGGCAAAGGCAAATAAAAAGGATCCCAAGGCTTTGAGCATCAGTGGATAGGAGGGCCTAAAGGAATAAAATCCTGGTCTAAGCGGCTAAACCAAGCTATCCCTAACCATGTGCTTATGGCGTGTAGGTGTCAAGTGAGAACTTGAGACTGAGCGGTTAAAGTCAAGGTCCAAAGCAAAAAGAAGAGTGTGCTTAAGAACCCTGGACACCTCTAATTGGGGGCTTTAGCAAAGCTGAACCACAATCTGAAAAGGTTCACCCAATTATGTGTCTGTGGCATTTATGTATCCGGTGGTAATACTGGAAAACAAAGTGCTTAGGGCCACGGCCAAGACTCATGAAATAGCTGTGTTCAAGAATCATCATACTAAAATAGGAGAATCAATAACACTATCTGAATTCTAAGTTCTTATAGATGCCAATCACTATGAGCTTCAATGGATAAAGTGAGATGCCAAAACTGTTCGGAAGCAAAAAGCTACTAGTCCCGCTCATCTAATTGGAATCTGAGCTTCACTCAAAAACTCTGAGATATTATTGCTTCTCAACCCATTAGTCTTCTATTTTATTTGTCTAGTTTCTTGAGGACAAGCAACAGTTTAAGTTTGGTGTTGTGATGAGCGGATATTTTATACGCTTTTTGGGGTTAATTTCATATAAATTTTAGTATGTTTTAGTTAGTTTTTAGTTTATTTCCATTAGTTTTTAGGAAAAATTCATATTTCTGGACTTTACTATGAGTTGTGTGTTTTTCTGTAATTTCAGGTATTTTTCTGGCTGAAATTGAGGGAGCTGAGCAAAAATCTGATTCAGGCTAAAAAAGGACTGCTGATGTTGTTGGATTCTGACCTCCCTGCACTCAAAGTGGATTTTCTGGAGCTACAGAACTTGAAATGGCGCGCTTCCAATTGCGTTAGAAAGTAGACATCTAGGGCTTTCCAGCAATATATAGTAGTCCATACTTTGCTCAAGGATAGACGACGTAAACTGGCGTTCAACGCCAGTTCTCTACCCAATTCTGGCGTCCAGCGCCAGAAAAGGATCAAAAGTTGGAGTTCAACGCCAGAAATGGATCCAAACCTGGCGTTGAACGCCCAAAACAGTCTTATGCACATGAATTGCTTAAGTCTCAGCCCCAGCACACACCAAGTGGGCCCCAGAAGTGGATCTCTGCACCATCTGTCATAGTTTACTCATTTTCTGTAAACCTAGGCTACTAGTTTAGTATTTAAACAACTTTTAGAGACTTATTTTGTATCTCATGACATTTTTAGATCTGAACTTTGTATTCTCTGACGGCATGAGTCTCTAAACTCCATTGTTGGGGGTGAGGAGCTCTGCTGTGTCTCGATGAATTAATGCAAGTATTTCTGTTTTCTATTCAACATGCGTGTTCGTATCTAAGATATTCATTCGCACTTCAACCTGAATGTGATGAACGTGACAATCATCATCATTCCCTATGAACGCATGCCAGACAACCACTTCCGTTCTACTTTAGATTGAATGAGTATCTCTTAGATCTCTTAATCAGAATCTTCGTGGTATAAGCTAGATTGATGGCGGCATTCATGAGAGTCCGGAAAGTCTAAACCTTATCTGTGGTATTCCGAGTAGGACTCTAGGATTGAATGACTGTGACGTGCTTCAAACTCGTGAGTGCTGGGCGTAGTGACAGACGCAAAAGGATAGTAAATCCTATTCCGGTACGATTGAGAACCTGCAGATGATTAGCCGTGCGGTGACAGCGCACATGGACCATTTTCACTGGAAGGATGGATGGTAGCCATTGACAACGGTGATCCACCAACACACAGCTTGCTATAGGAGGACGTGCATGCGTGAATCAGAGGACAGAGGAAAGCAGAGATTCAGAAGACAAAGCATCTCCAAAACTCCAACATATTCTCCATTACTGCATAACAAGTAACCTTTAACCCATGCTCTCTTGTTCATTCGCAATTCAACTGATAAATATAATTGAATTCCTGACTAAGAATTGCAAGATAACCATAGATTGCTTCAAACCAACAATCTCCGTGGGATTCGACCCTTACTCACATAAGGTATTACTTGGACGACCCAGTGCACTTGCTGGTTAGTCGTACGAGTTGTGAAAAGTGTGATTCACAATTCGTGCACCAACAAGCTCAAACTCACCTATGAAGGAACTAAACAAGTGAGAGAGACAAGAATAGACATGCTGATGAAGGAATACGAGATGTTCATCATGAAGGAAGATGAAAGCATCGATAAGATGTTCGAAAGGTTCTCAATAATCATCAACAACGTAGATGTCGTTGGAAAGAGCTATTATGAAGAAACATTAGTAAGGAAGATCTTGAGGAGTCTTACTAAGAAGTGGGAAATAAAAAAGTACAGCCATCTTTAAAAAAATGATTTGATAAAAATCACTTATTATGAGCTAAGAGGCAAGCTGCTGGCCTATAAAACTACTCACATGACTCAAGACAGAGATGACTAAAAGTAAAGTGTATTGAAATCAAGAATAATAGCCAAAGAAGAAGAATCTGATGACAGTATCTGAGATGAAGAAATTGTGCCCTTTGCAAGAAAAATGAGAAGATTAATGAGATTCAAAAGCAAAGGCAAAGGAACCATGTTTAAGATTTTAAGAAGGATCAATCCAAGTTTACTTGTCACCACTGCAAGGAACCAGGTCACTTTATGTCCGACTGTCCTCAATTGAAGAAAGGCAAAAAATCAAAGAAGGACAAAAAGAAAGTGCTGATGGCAACATGGAAAAGCTTGGAAAATGACATTGATTCGAAGATGAAGAAGATTCTGATCAAGAGGCTCAAATGTGCTTGATGGCTTATTATACGGATATGGATGAGGTAGATCTTTCTAATTTATTCATTGATGAATTGCACTATATTATCAAAGATTTATTGTGAACTCAAAATTTTTTTTTGATAAATATGTTAAGTGCAAGAAAGATAATGAGGCGTTGAAAGTTGAAAATGAATTTTTGTTAGAAAAGGTAAAGGAAACCGAAGCTTGTGACGAGGAATTTTTGAAAGAAGAAAATAATGCTTTAAGAGCTAAATTAAACAAATTTAAATTCAAGCATTCGGTTTCAGCCTCTACTGATTTAATTGCTGAAAATAAAAGGCTAAATGAGAAAATTAAGAATCTTAATGGAGACCTAGAAAAATTTGTTCAAGGTTCACAAAATCTTAATAAATTACTTGTCAAAGATCCATTTTTGAAAAATATAGACTTGGATTCAAAGAGGAAAGTAACTCTATTTTCAAACAAACTTGTAAAAAATCTGAAGCTTCCTCTTCCAAGAATGTTAAGCCCAGAATTTCCAGCAAGTCTCAAAATTCAGCAAATAAGAATCATTGCTATAAATGCAATAGAAATGATCATGTTCCTCAACAATGATTCATTTTTCTAAAATCTTTTGGTGATAACAAAATATATAAAGTTGTTCATGATTATAATGCTCTTGGACAACCAAGAAGATTTCACATAAATGGATCTAAATAGATTTGGATACCTAAGGTTAGTTGAAGAACATGCAGGTTTACTTTACATCCAAGAAGAAAAAGAACATGTGGTATCTTGATAGTGGATGTTCAAGACATATGATCGAAAATACTACCTTCTTCATCAAACTCAACAAGTATGATGGAGGGTTTGTCACTTTCGAATATAATGGTAAAGGTAAAATAATTGCCATTAATAAGGTTGGCAAAAAAAAATTTTTTTTTACTTGCATAGATAGTGTTTTTCTAGTAGATGGCTTAAAGAATAATCTATTGAGCATAAGTAAATTATGTGACATTGGATATACAGTAACATTTAGGAAATTAGACTACAGAGACATAAATAAAAAAAATAAGGGCTATTTTGTTTATTGCAAAAAGATGTGATAATGTCTATGGTCTCACTCTAGATGATCTTAAGGTTCAAAATGTAACTTATTTTTTATTCAATAGAATCTAAAAAATGGATGTGGCATAAGAGATTAGGACATGCTTGCATGTTCTGAATTTCTAAGCTTGTTAAAAGAGGTTTAGTAAGAGGTCTTTTTAACATTAAGTTTGATAAAGTCATCACTTGTGATACTTGTCAAATGGGTAAACAAACAAAAACTTTTTTCAAACCCAAGGAAGATGTCTCTACTAAGAAACTATTGGAATTATTGCATCTTGACTTGTTTGGACTAACTAGAACTCAAAGTTTAAGAGAAAAAAGCTATGGAATGGTTATTGTGGATGACTACACTAGATTTGGTTGGGTGTTCTTCTTAGCTCATAAGCATGAAACATTTTCTATTTTTGAAAAATTCAGCAAGAAGATTTAAAATAAAAAGGATCTAAAAATTATCTCAATTCGAAGTAATCATGGTAAAGAATTTGAAAACCAACATTTTGAATATTTTTATGATGAACATCACATATCACACAACTTCTCCTGTCCTAGAACACCACAACAAAATGGTGTTGTAGAAATAAGAAATAGAAATTTATAAGAAATGGATAGAGTTATGTTGTATGAATATGAAGTTTTCAAATTCTTATAGGCTGAAGCTGTAAATACAGCTTGCTATGTTTTAAATCGAACGCTTATAAGAAAGGTTTTGAAGAAAACACCATATGAACTTTGGAAAAGACACCTTCCTAATCTCAATTATTTTTATGTGTTTGGTTGCAAATGTTTTATACTGAACATAAAAGAAAATTTGAAAAAATTTGATCTTAAAGCACATAAAGGCATTTTTCTTGGTTATTCCACTAATAGCAATGCATATAGAGTCTATAACAAGAACTCTAAGACTGTTGAGGAGACTATGCATGTCACATTCTGTGAATCTAACATTATTCCTAGTGTTTACATTGATGAAAGCCTAAGAAGTAAAGCTGAAGTGACCAAGATTACTGAGACAGAACACTCAAACTCGACCTCACAAGAAACTGCACTTATAAGCATTGAGAATGACAATTCTGCAGGAGAAAATTTGGAATTATCTCCCGTCGTAGCAGAAAATCCTAATGCTAAGGCTATTGCTAATCAAGATGAACCCGAATCTTCAACTCAGACCAAAAGGCCAAGAGAATTAAAATTTCTAAAAAGTTATCCAGAGGAGTTCATAGTTGGTGATTCCTCCAAAGGAATGACAATAAGACCATCTTTGAAAAGAGCCAAATCAAATAATATGGCTCTTATATCAAAGATTGAACCTCAAAATGTCCAAGAAGCACTTGTTGATCCATCTTGGGTATTAACAATGGAGGAGGAATTACAGCATTTTGAAAAGAATCAAATTTGGACCCTTATGCCTGATTCAAATAGAAAGAAAGTTATAGATACAAAATGGATCTTCAGAAATAACTTGGGTGAAGATGGAACGATTGTCCAAAACAAAACAAGATTAGTTGCTCAAGGCTATGATCAAGAGGAGTGTATTGATTTTAATGAATCATTCGCACCTGTAGCTCGAATGGAAGCCATCACATTGCTCTTAGCCTATGCGCCTCATTATGGCTTCAAGCTATTCAAAATGGACGTAAAGTGTGCTTTTTTTTAATGGAATAATAGATAGAGAGATCTATGTGGCTCAACCTCCTGGATTTGAAAACAAAAAATTTTCAAATTATATTTTCAAAGTAGCTAAAGCCTTGTACGATTTGAGACAAGCTCCTCGAGCTTGGTATGAGAGGCTTAGCTCATTTTTGTTGAAAAATGATTTCAAAGAGGAGCCACTGACACCACTTTATTTATTAAAAACTCCAATAATTATTTCATTCTTGTGATAATTTATGTTGATGATATCATTTTTAGATCTTCTAATGAAGTTTTGTGTGCAGATTTTGCTAAGCTTATGACAAGTAAATTTGATATAAGCATGATGGGAGAGCTCACTTTCTTTCTAGGCTTGCAAATAAAGCAAACTACAAAGGGCATCTTTGTTCATCAAGAAAAATATGCCAAAAAACTTGTTAGAAAGTTTGGATTGGACTGTGCTAAACCTATGGGAACTCCTATGCATCCAAACATCAAGCTAGCTAGACAAAGATAAACATGCTAGAGATGTAGATGACACAAGATATAGAGGAATAACTGGTTCCTTAATATATCTTACTTTCTCAAGGCCTGATATCATTCAAAGTGTTGGTATGTGTGCTCAAGATTTCAATCAAAGCCCAAAAAATCCCATCACACATTTGTGAAAAAAATTATTCGATATGTGCTTGGTACCACTAATTATAGTTTATAGTATCCTAAAACTGATTTCTTTCAATTAATGGGTTATTGTGATGTAAATTTTGCTGGGGATAGAGTTGATAGAAGAAGCACTAGTGGCATTTGTTGCTTTCTTGAAAAATCTCTCATTGTATGGTCAAGCAGAAGCAAACAACTGTTAGCTTGTCCACTACCGAAGTTGAGTATATTGCAACCTCTTCATATTATTCTCAATTATTGTGGTCTAAAACTCAACTAGCTGATTACAAGTTAAATGCATCTAATATTTCATTATTTTGTGATAATATGAGTGTCATAAATATTTCAAAAAAATCCTATTTTGCACTCTAGAACAAAGTATATTGAAGTTAGATTTCACTCTATAAGAGAACATGTGCAAAATAAAAATTTAGACATTTAATTTATTAAATCAGAAGACCAATTAGCTGATATTTTTACTAAATCATTGATTGAAGAGAGATTCTGCAAATTGCGTACTACATTGGGCATTGTTGATTCTTCTAATATCTCTTGATTTTTCTAATATTTTGGTTCAGTGTTTTATCTCACAGGACAAGATGACACTATAAGAAAATAAGTCTATTGCCACGCTTTTAAAGCGTGGCGAAAAGCTGAAAAAAGCGTGGCGATAGCTTTTCGCCACGCTTTTTGAGCTACCGCCACGCTTGAGAGGGTGACCTATGAAAGGGTGGCGGTTGCTCTATCGCCACGCTTTTTTCAGTCTATCGCCACGCTTTTTTTTGCCACGCTTTTTTACAAATTGGCACTTTTAAAAGCGTGGCTGTAGGTGGGAGATATGGCCACGCTTTTAAAGTGTGGCGATAGGGCAGATCTGGCCACGCTTTTAAAGCGTGGCGATAGGACAGATCTGGCCATGCTTTTAAAGCGTGGCAATAGGGCAGATCTGGCCACGCTTTTAAAGCGTGGCAAAAGGAGAGGTATGGCCACGCTTTTAAAACGTGACAATAGGAAGAGATACGGCCACGCTTTTAAAGCGTGGCCATAGTAAGATATACTGCCACGCTTTAAAAGCGTGGCGAATGCCTTGTTAAATTAAAAAAAAAATTCTTTTCCTTACTTGATCTTCATTGCTACACAATATAAATTTTCAATCCTTTTTTATTACCAAACCTACAAATATAGTATGCAATTTTTATTACAAGACATATCAAACAATAATTAGTGACATATATAATTTACTATAATTGTTTTATACATTAAAAAACTAATATTCAAATACAAAATAAATCTCGAGTTCAAATTCCAAAACTAAAAACCGAAGAAAAATACAGAAACAATACAAGTTAGAAATGCTCATAATATATCAAATTACACTAATAGAGATGCTCATCAGCCTAAATACTTGGTAAAAAATCAGAATCAACCTAAAACTGCTCCACTTTGTGCATTAAGCGTTCAAGTTATCCATTCCAATACTAGCCTGCAGTAAAATATCAAGAACAATAAAGCAACAGAAACTAAACTATGCTCACTGATTGGTAAATGCAAATCTAAAAGTACAATAATACGAAACTAAACTATGCTCAAAACATTGTGGAAATTGATACCCTTCAAACATTGTGGAATTCATAAAATTATATGATGCTCAAAATTAGAAAACTAATAATAACTTTTTCTTTAATATATGAGAATCACAGATAAAATTAACTAAGAAGGCTGATCTGAAGAAACAATTACCATGTGCTGTTATGTCAACAATGCGCAGGCCTAGCGCATCCAACTGACTCCGAAATTGTGAAGTATCAGCTGGTTTCTCAGGCTTCTTATTCTGTTAAAAAATAAATGGCAGGGCATTGATTCTTAGAAGCATTACAAAATCATAGTTGGATTATTTACTTAAACAAGTTGATTGAGGAGGTTACTTAATCAAAAGAACAGAGCATCCATGCGCACGGGCGCAGACATTCTCATCAGAGCATCCTATGCTTAACCTTCGAAAGCCATTAAGCACCAAAAGATTTGACACATCTTGACAAATACAAACTTGACACTATGGATGTACTTGTTTTAACTTTCTCTTGACAAAACTTTTCACATATTTGTATAAATTTAGAAAATAATCATAACGTAAAAAAATAAAAAATAAAAATAAGTTTTTGAGCTTTTTCCTTCTTTTTGGATTTTGGTAAAAGCTAAATAGGGTAGCTTCTAATTAAAATCAATTTTCAAGTTTCTTACAAATTTATAAAAAAAATCAAGTTGTAAAATTACTATTTTGAAAATCAGAAACAAACACACCCCTATATCAGTGGCCAATTATCATAAGTGAAAATAGATGTCATCTCAGCATCTTTATGTGAATTTCACACAGACAATATTTGCTACAAAAACTACAGTAGTAGGAATTATAACCAAAGGGACCAATACCCATTATTAGTAGTATAGATATTCAACATTTCACACAAACACACACATATGGTGTAGCATATTTCATGGTTTTATAACACCAAAATAACATCTTTTTAAGCTTGTGTTAACCATAAGAACCAAAACAAAAGAGGCAACAACTAAACATGACTACTAGAAATTTCTAACAACTATTCCAATGGAGAAAAAAATTGAAATTTACCCACCTCTCCATTCCATGACATGGGAGACCACCATTGATATGTTCAAATGTCAGTATCTTGCCCACAGCCAGATACTCTAGCACCTACAAAATGAAGTTGATCAAGCATGTACATACACTCTCTTAGCACTAACTTCATATACAAAAATTTCAAAAACAAGCAGCAGCAAACCCTCAATTTCAAACTTCAAATTTGTAATAATTTTATGCAAGTGAAGCATTTCATTGTTAATTAGTTTCTGCTATATTCCATACCATGCACTGTTCATGAAAACAATAAGTTAGTACAAGATTGTCTTAATAAAGTACATATAATAAGAGCTTGAATGAGCAAGAGGAATACCTTGAACATGTGCATTATTGGCGCAAACAGAACCGTGAAGAGCAGAAGATGATAAGTTAATAACTTAAAAAAAACTATGTTTCTTTTATTACGCAGCAGGAACAACAAAAGAAAGAACTAAAAAAGTTTAAGTGCACACCTCAAGAGACAGGATCAAGCAATGTCTTGGCACCAGCTAATCCTCTGCTCCAAAGCAACCAACAGTTAGGAGGACAAATTTCAATTTCACAACCACTGAAAAGAACTTTAATGGGTAGGACTTCAAATTGAAAACAAAGGACTTACCACTCACACGTCTGGATAACTTTTTCAACTTTGCTTGTTGCTGCTAGCTTAGCCTTTTTGCCAGGAAATTCTCTTTTCTCAATAGCTTCAGCATCCCGCTACCACCTCAAAATTAAATTTTTAGAGAAGAAAAGATACATTGTTGGAAAAATAGAATCTTTCACCTCAAAATTAGAATCTTTCACTCTTTCCACCTCAATGACAATGTAACATTGTTTGAGTTGTGAAATGAAGAAAACAATTGGAAATTTAAGGAAGCAGCACATAGAATAGATACCTAGTGGAAGAAGTAGAGAGGAGAGAGAAGCTGTCCTTTTATCTTTTTCTTTTTCTTTTTTTTCTTTTTCCTTTTCCTCCCCTACAGATAACATAAAATCTTAATCCTTAATAAATCTTGTAGTAGTATAAAATAATTTATACCACTCAAATCTTTTATTTAATATGCAAAGAATAGAATCATCAACAGAAGCAATTGTTTATTAAACAGCAGCAGTAAATAGCATGTTTCCCAGGTTCAAGCAAGCAGCAAACAGAATTCATATGACTTAACTAGTTCCACAAACTGAAATCATTGCAGTTCATATAATATGGACCAAGCAACAAGCAGAGCAGCACTCAGCAACAACAAACCAAGAAAAATTAATGAAATAGTAACACTTTCACAGCATCTATTTTGGACAATGAAAAAAAAATACAATAAACAGCAATCACAAGTCCAGAATTCAACACCAAAACAGCACAATAAACAAGTTCATCCAGGGCAACATTCAGAGGAAATAAAAAATCTAAAATAAAGTGAATTGAGAACACTGGACATCGGGCAACCATCATTGTAAAGACTAAAATGCAAATCAGAAGACATACCTTTACAGATTCATATATATCTTCAAACAACAAGCTAAGATCACACTAACCCGGTTTTGATATCTTTCAATACAATATTTATTAGGTTTCGAGAACTTTAGCTAATCTGTTTATTAGCTAATGAAGCTACCGAATTCATATATACAAAAAAATTTCTTAGGGCAAGAAAAAAAAGTAGGCTACAGTTTAGGAATTGTAAAAATATATAACAGCTAAAATATCAAAATTCAAAATGCAAGTTTTGAAATCTGAATATCTTCTCACAAATTCCCCAAATTTTCAAATTATGCCAATCACCCGTTCCCCAACAAAACCTCCCCAAATTGTGCACAACACTAAAAAAATCCCTAAAATTATCAAATGCACGAACCAATTTCATATCCGAAAAGCAATGCTGGCGCGAATTGAAACATGAAAGAAAGAGGAGAAGAACCTGAAACAACGCAACGAAAGCAACAATTCCTTCAACAAGGGCAAGACTGACATTGACACCGAGCAAGAGACACGAAAAATAGTTGCTGCCTCCAAGCTCCGACATCTTCCCACATTGTCCCTTGTCGTATTCACTTTTGGAAGGAATCGGTTGAAAGAGGTGGCGCTGACGCTGACGCTGACGGTAAGGATGCTGGTAACGGCGACGAGGAGACGAGGCGGAGG
Organism: Arachis hypogaea; assembly: GCF_003086295.3. Classification (NCBI taxonomy): domain Eukaryota; kingdom Viridiplantae; phylum Streptophyta; class Magnoliopsida; order Fabales; family Fabaceae; genus Arachis; species Arachis hypogaea. The sequence goes on from NC_092049.1 coordinate 28,338,185, forward strand.
GGGAGCGGAGGCTAACGGCGCAGCGAGGGTGGTTCTGGTGACGGTAGGGATGTGAGCTCCTCCAGGGGTAGCCAGGGTGAAAGAGTGACTAGGGTTAAAGAGTGAGTTTGATCGCGAAAAGGGTAGCTCGATTAGGGTTGGGGACTGGGTTGAAATCTCTTCAATTGGGTTGGGGACCGGGTTGGGGCTGGGTCTGGTTTTTTTTTTTTAAAAAAAAACCTTTTGGCCACGCTTTTAAAGCGTGCCAAAAGAGGACCAGGATATGGCCACGTTTTGTAAGCGTGGCCGTAATGAAACTCTGTCGCCACGCTTTTAAAATGTCCATGTTTCTCTCTATGGCCACGCTTTTGAAGCGTGGCAGAAAAAAACGTGGCCGTTTCTCTAATCAACTGCCACCCTTCAAAAAGCGTGGCCGTTGACCCTTTTCGCCACGTTTTTGAAGCGTGGCAAGAAAAAACGTGGCCAAATCTCTATTCAATCGCCACCCTCACAAAAGCGTGGCCATAGGCCTATTTTCTTATAGTGTGAGATAATTCTGGGCAGATGATAAGTGGACTTCACTAATTAAATTGTCACTACCTTGAACCGTTGTGAACATATCAGATTTGGTGGGGCTAATGTGCTTGCTTCTCTATTCTCAAATGGGATATATGTGTTTGATTGTGTTGCGCCTACTTTGGACTTGAATTTTAAAATAATTGCTTTCAATATTAATTTTTTTAATGCATTTTCTGAAAACAAGGTTCATTTGGTTACAACTGTGAAATCCAATATTTTTTAAAATTTTCATTTTTTCAACTCAATTCAAGTTGAGACCTTTGCACTACACTAGGTCTATATTAATGCATCACTACATGCACCATTTCATACACACTTCTCTCCATTCTCTCACCCACTCTTCATATTTTGCAACTGACCAGTGATCTATAAGAATGGCTCGCAAAAAGAGAGTTGTCTGTAGAGGCACTCACAGTGCTGTTCAAACTTCTGTTCTGATCCATGTACTTCCATTTTCTTAAACTCCCATTCATCTCCTTCTCCAACCTATTCTCCTCCATCTCCTCCTCCAAACACCATTTCTAAAGAAATGGCTCGCAAAAAAAATCATTGCTCACCGTCCTGGAGTGGCTTCTAGGCCAACCTCATCAGCTCCTAAGCCAACCTCATCTCAGCCAAGCTCCTCTCGTGGCAAGAGGCCTATCAGCGAAGAAGAAGAAAAGCTTCATCCCTCTCCTACTTGCCCTAGTCGCGGTATGGTCATTGATTTTCAACTTCATAGTGTTTCTGAACCAAAACTTCCAAATCCCATTGTTTATAAATCCTTCTATGCTGATTTTCTAAAAGTTTTCTATGATTTTCATCACTACAACTCCTTCATGAACCACATGTTTTTCTGTAAAGACATCATTAGGCGCCCTATCTGTTCTCCTAAGCTTGTCAATCTTGAATGTCTTCGTAGAAAAGGTCTGAACTTTGTGTCTTTGTTTGTATTTCAAGGATAGATCTTGATCCTCTCCATTTGTGAAAAAGTCTATCCTGATCTTGTGAGACAGTTCTATAGTAACATGTCCTAAAAAGAAGAGAGGATTTCTTCTTATGTTAAGGGTCGCACCATTAATCTTGACAAATATCATCTCAGTAAAGCCCTAGATTACCAGAAAAAGGGGATCAATGTGTTCACCTTTGGTAAGTGGGATGAGTCTTTGAATGGGGTCCTATTTTGAAGCCTTAAGGACTATCTGTGTCAACATTTCTCTTCTTGAAAGTACCACTCCCACTCACAAGTCACTTGGTCCAGTCTGTGCCCAGTTACACAGGATTGTGAATCATATTGTTCTGCCTCAGAGTGGCTCCTTTCAATGAGTCTCATTCTGTGATATATTGGTTATGTTTGCTCTCCTTTCCAAAATTTCCGTTTCATTTGTTTATTTATTTTTAAGGCACATGCATGCATGTGTTAGTTCAAAAAATGTTTTGCATTATGCCATGTTGCTCACAAAAATTTTTCAGCATTATAATGTTGATTTTGTGGTTGAAATTTTTAGAGATTTTAATTCTTAAATAAAAGAGGGTGGTGCAGTGGTGCACAGAAATTAACTCCGCACAATTGAACCAGCAAGTGCACTGGGTCGTCCAAGTAATACCTGAGGTGAGTCAGGGTCGATCCCACAAAGATTGTTGTTTTGAAGCAAGTTATGGACACCTTGTAGATCTTAGTCAGCCAATTAGAAAATATAGTTTGTTGAGATAAATGCATAAAACATAAGTAGGATTGAAATTACTTAATTTGAGTGAAAACAGTGATAAGAGAACGGTTGAGACTTTGGAGATGCTTCATTCTTCTGGATCAACCTTTCCTACTGTCTTTCTCCAACTGTGAGTGATTCCTTCCATGGCAAGCTATAAGTGATCAACGCCGTACGGTCGCGGTCGCTGAATCTTCCTCTCTCAGGCCGAACGCCAGGTTTAGTGTGCGCCTAAACTGAAGGAGGGTGAAGCTCCTGCAGTTCATCCCCTTGATGATCCTACTCAAAACGCCACAGACAAGGTCGAATCTTCTGGATAAGAGAATGTTGCGCCTTTGGTTCTAGCCTCTACCACGAAGACCCTAATCTCCCCATACCTTGGCTGAACTGGTGTCTCGAGAAGTCCCCAACGAATTCGTGGATTAGCCGTCTAAGAGATATATAATCAAGCTGGTAGTTGATGCATGAGCATCTTTCCTATCTTTTTCTAGTGAATTTGCATCTAATTTGTTGAGTTTAATAAAGAATTTATTATCTTTTAGCCAATATGGATGCTACTTTGAGTCTTTTGCAATTTTGTTTATTTTAGGTAGCATTCAGGTGGAGTTGATGGAGTTTCTGCAGCACAAGAACCAAAGAAGATGGCAGCGAGGAGCGACGCGTACGCGTGACTGACGCGTGCGCGTGATTTGGAGCTTTCCATGGCGACGTGTGCGCGTGACTGACGCATACGCGTGATTTGAAGATTTGCTCAGCGACGCGTTCGCGTGACTGACGCGTGCGCGTGACAGTGGTTCAATGATATCTGGTTAGGACTCTCACGAAACCCATGTAGAACGAAGATGATTGTCACCGATCATCCCATTCATAAGGTTGAAGAACGAAGATACATCTTAGAATAGAGCCACACACGAATTGAATAGAACAGTAGTACTTTTATTAATCCATAAAACTCAGCAGAGCTCTTAACCTTAACCTAGGAGGTTTAGTGGCTCATACTGTACAAAAGAACTCGAAAATATGAAATAATGTTCAGAGGTGGTTGAAGATCCTAAAACAAGAGTGATCTTCTCCTATATATACTAATCTAATAACTAAGGATTACAGAAATATGATAGGCTTAGGCTTCTAGTGCGAAAATCCATTTCCGGAGCCCACTTGGTGAGTATTTGGGATGAGCTAAGGGTGTCTCCACATGCTAGTAGGCTCCATGGGTGTTGAACGCCTGCTTGGGACACCTCTTTGGGCGTTGGACGCCAGCTGCTCCCTTTTGGGCGTCCAATGCCAGAAAAGGGGTAGATGGCTGGCGTTGAATGCCAGTTTTGGGCCTTCATCTTTAAAGACAAGTATAAACTATTATATATTTTTGGAAAGCCCTAGATGTTAGCTTTTCATAGCCATTGAAAACGCTCCATTTGGATATCTGTAGCTCCAGAAATGCTTGCTTGAATGCACGGAGGTCAGATCTTGACAGCACCTGCTATGCTTTCCTTGCTTATGAATCAGACTTTGTTAAAACTCTTAGATTTCAGCCAGAAAATATCTGAAATCACCATAAAACACAACAACTCATAGTATAATCTAAAAATGTGAATTTTACACCAAAACCTATGAAAACATAATAAAACTTAAACAAAACATGCTAAAAACTATATAAAAATGATGTCAAAAAGCGTATAAAATATCCGCTCGTCATGCAGTAAAAAGAACAATGACTAAGCGTCGAAGCACTGATGAGGAGACTAAAGATCTAGAACGAAGCAATGTTCCCCTCATTTCAAAATCAAACTCTGCCAAAATTCGGATCCTAACTCATATCATGAAGGATGTGCTCCAAGAATTCGTGAATCTAACGGATCTTCTCATCAATTTTGGGGCTGAAAGGAAAAGAGTCAAAGGTATGGAGGAAACTGCACTTAAGAAGATCAAAGGCCGCATTCGCATTCTCAAAAACTATGTAGAGGAAATTGAAGCCAATTGCACCACCACTGACAATGAGGATAATGATGATGCCTCGGATGACTCCAATTCCGATGCCTAAATTATCTCATCTCTGCTCTAGCGAACTATCTCTAACTTCGTTTAAAGACTATTTTTCAGACTATGTTTGTTTTATCTTGGATAATTGTAGACACTTAAATATTTTGTACTTAAGACTGCCTGTGTTAAGCCACTAACAAATTTTGTGCAGGATATTTTATTTCCCTCCTTGATGACAAAAAGGAAAGAAAAAAAAAAGAAGAGAAAAGTTAGCTTTATGATACTTAACGATATCTACTGCCTTGTATGTCACTTGTTAATTGGTTGCTATGTTATTGTCGCTTGCTTAATGAATCTATAACTGTACTTGCTTTATGTTATTGTTGTTGTGTTATATTTTTTTGGTGTTTATTTTTTGCTGCTTTAAGTTATATCTATTTCAAGAGTAAGCCATAATAAGGGGGAGCACTGCTGACGTTGAGGAGGAGCACTATACATTTTAGATGATCATCAAAGGAAAATGTTTTCAACTCATTTAAATTAAAATTTTAAATTTAATTATCCTCTTGTATCATATTTGTCATCGAGGAGGAGATTGTAAAGTTAAGATTGGTTTTGGGGTTTATAAATATGATGACAAACATTTATTGGGTAAAAGTCTAAAGTTGATTTAATGTGTGTATATTAGTAATGCAGGCTCATTGCTTCATATCTCAGCCCAACACTCAAGTTGCTTCAGCAACTTCAAATATCACAACTTCAAGGCTTCAGCTCATTAAACTTAATAAGCAACAATCAGAAACCTAAAGCCGAGAAAGAAGGTTTCAAAAATTCATGAAGAAAAAAAAGAAAGTGGGACATTTGGCATTATTATGGGACAGCTGGGGCACAAGGACAGTAACATTACTCGAAGGACATCAGTAAAGCAATATTCAAAAAGTAGGAGAGCAAAACACAACATGCAAGAGAGCAGAAGTGGTGGAGCAGCTCCTCAGACAATAGGGGTAGTAGAGCAAAGTGAAAAAGTATTACATGCTAAAGAAGACAGCTGCAATGGGAAGAATACACCAGGAATTATTGGAAGAGGCAGTGAAGAAAATTTGAAAAGTAAACTGCATCCTATAAAGTTGGGCTCACAACATCATTTGAAGGCAAGGAAAAGAGGGTAGCATTTGAGCATCCTTTCTCACACTTGAGCAGAAATAATTTTTCTTCAATCTTGAGCTTCATTCGAAATTTTACTGTTATGACTATCTAATTTTATCTTTCTGTAATTGAGAAAAAGGTTTGTTATTGTGAGTAGAAAAATATGAAAAAGTCATGAGAGAAAAGGCAAGAGAGATGCATGAAAAAGCCAATACAATTTCTGTATAATTTAGTTTTGTTGAACTAAGGTTTAGTTTTTCTTGCCAAGTTGGAATAGCACTTGCTAGTGAGTTTTTATTTGCCAAGTTGGAATAGCGCTTGGTGGTAGTTAGGCTTGGGTATAAGCTTAAAGTTTAATATTAGATGAACTAGGACTGTAATTCATTAGTATTGGTGTATGTAATATGGTTGAGTATAGTGGAAATTCCACCATAATTGTGGTGGAGACTGAATGTAAATTTTATGGCACTAAAAAATCAAACCAGAATATATGTTAGCCTCACTCAGTTCTTCTCTTTTTTGTTTATTTTTTATTTTAGAAACAAAAAAATTTTTTTTACATAATTAACTTTCGAAAAAAATAGGACCAAAAAAGTTCACCTCTAAATTCAACTTGATTCAATTCTCTTTTTTAAATTCTAATAGTTCCGTCAATCTTTTATTTGCTTAACATTCACATCTCACTAAAATGTCTAATATTTAATGTGAATTATATTATGATTTCATCATTTGCTTTTTCTTGATTTCTATTTTTTTTTTGTGACCTTGGATTTTAGTATTTCACTATGTTAGTGTTTTTTGTGAAAAAAATTTCGATTATACTATTGGAAGCGGTTCACTTATACCGTTGTACTTTAATAGAACATTGTTGTTCCCATCATTTCAACCAATAAGATTTGTAATAAAATATAACGAAGGATGAGATGAAAGGGAGAATTTTGTAGGTGAAATTGTTTGTTTGAAGAGCATAATAGAGAAGCAACTTGCACTTTCCTTCACCCACATAATGAGAAATAAAGTTACTGTCTTGTCCTTTAATGCTTTAACCGTGTTGGAAAGAGCTGAACGTTGTGATGGATTAATATGAGTGGGTCTCTTTTCCACTAGCATTTTTGTTACAAAATAATTATTATTTTATTTAGATTTTTAATATAATTGAAATAGTATTTAATGAAATATTTTTATTTAATAAAATGTTACACACACATATTATTTAAGCTTTTTTAATATATATACAATTTTTTTACAATAAATAAATATTTAATTTAGATATTTATTATATCTTTATATTTTAAAATATTATCTTTATAAATTTATTTTATAACATTCATTTTAATATGAACTTTTATATTTATCATAATCTAATAATCTCAATAAATAATATTCACCGAAAGACCAATATTCAAATTTTATTTTTACCGAAATATTTTAGATGCAACCATAAAAATATATGGTTTTTTTGTGTTTGAAAAAGATAATGAATTATGACAAAATGTTTTAGTAAAAATAATTTTTATATCACTTTTTTTATACATGTATAAGGAAATAATTTTTTTGTGATAAAATTTCTGTGTTAGTTGCAAAAGAAACTTTACAAAATTTTAATATTATTAAAAAATTTAACACTTTTATATCTGTAGGAGTGGATTATTTAATTTAATTCTTTTTTAAATATATATATATATATATATATTAAAAATTAACTACTATGTATTTGTATAAAAATACATAATATTTTTTTATATATTTTTAATCCATATTTTATATTTTAATATGTATTTTATATGACTGATTTAATTCTCTTGTGTTTTAAAAACACATTTAATAGTATAATAATTAAAATATATGTTAATAAGATTAAAATTATATTATCATTAAAAAATTTGAATAGGAAATTAATATTGTGTAAATATTATAAATGACACAAATATATATGAATGAAAATAGATAAAAATAACTGAGTAATAATTTCATACGTACTTGAATTTAGTTTGTGATGTATATCTATTAGATTATTTTTTTGAAAAAAATATTTAGAATATTCTAAAATAATGTTATTGTGCTCTGAAAAAAAAAAATAGTGCAATGCTCTTTAAATGCTATAAACCATAAATCTTAATTTTTGAATTCTAACTCCTAAATTTTCAATCCTAAATTTTAAACCCTAAATCTTAGTAAAGTTTAAACTCTAAATTTAAAGCATTACTATAAAATATAATAATAAAAAACTAAAATTTATTTAATTGACAAAAAATATAACATTCCTTACTTAATAAAAAAATATTTAAGAATTATCTTTAAAATTATAATGTTAGTCTAATTTGATGAAAATTCAATAACAATGTATTTTACATTAAAAGTAATATACTTATATATATGAATTTGAGAGAGATATTATCAATTTTTTTTAAAAGAGAGACATTATCAATTTAAAATTATCAAAATTAACTAACTATTTATTTATGTACTATTTGTACAAAAATAAAAAATTACAATATAATAACTAACATCTGATCATCACCGTATATAAATCTTGAATTGTAGCTAAACTACTTTTATATAAATTGAAATTGTGAAAATATATAAAATGACAAAAATACTTTGTTTGAATTATTTTTATTAAGTAGGTTATATTAAAAATTAATTATTAAAGTGTATTTTGTGTGTGTGTCTTGATTAGACTCTTATTTATAGAATTTAACAGATAATTATACAATAAAATAAATTATAAAATTTAACATCATTCACACAAGAGCATAGTATATAAGAGCATAATATATAAATTTAGTAAATGTATCCCATTACAATTTTAAACTAATAGCACTTGAATAATATTTATGTATCATCGTATGAATTAATATTTGTAAACAAATATTTTTACCATATAGCAACAATATATACCTCCTAATGAATTATTATTTCTAGGTAATGTATCAAAACTATATTAATAACAATCAAAATTAAATGTATACTTATACTATATGTATATTAAAAATTATTTACTAAATTAACTATTTATATAAAATATATATTAAAATATAAAATATATAATAAAAATAATATAATAAATATATTATGTACAAGAGAAATACATAAAAAAAATAAGGGATTTTCTTGCCAATGTTACTATGACATTGTTAAAAATGTGAAATTTTTTATATTAATTGATATATATGTATATATATATTTATCAAAGTATAAATTAATAGTTGACTTAAAACATTAAAAATTAATATTCAAACCGTCATATATATTTTTACTTTTTTTGCACATACCAAAAAATAAAAAACAATATTCCAACGAATAAGAGTTTTTTTTTTTAATTTTTCAAATATATAATAAAAAATATTTTACACCTAGTCCGCCCACTAACAAAAGTTTGATCCATTAATACCTTATAAAAGAGAAAAATATTAGATAATATTAATTTAAAAATTAGACAAAAAATAAAAAAAAATATTAACTCCTAAAATTTTTATACAGTATTTTTTTCAATCATCTTAAAAAAAACTACGTATCAAATGGTCTCTTAAATTTACTGTAGTTTTTTATTTCAACACTTATTCGTAGAGTCATTTTTAAAGTTACTATTTTTGTTTTTTTTTTTATTAAAGGATTATATTCGTCATTTTATGAAAAATTATAAGACAAATAAATTTACCTACAACTTGATCGTATAAAAAACATTGAAGTTCCATAAAAGTACTATAGCATACGTGATAATTTTCCTATACTATTAACATTAATATTGGTGAAAAAGTTTCAGCCATATGTTATGGAATATGTTTGATTGTGACGTATATCTATAATGTGTACTTGTGTTTATGCTGACGAATTCTTCTTATAATCTATAGCTAATTAACAGTGGTTATAGATGTAAAACAGCTCAAATTCTCTAGTTTCATCAATAATAAGATATTTTAAAATTTAAATTGTCCATGTTATTAAAATAGCTGTTTGATATTTTTTAGATTTGTGCAGTTGATTAATGTTTAAGCTTTTTTTATTTAAATAAAATAAAAAAATCAATATTACTTGATTTTTGTAAACTAATTTTTAAAATGTGAATTTTTTATTTTTAATAATATATAAATCGTTACAAAACTATGTTTTAAATTATATGATAACTGTTACACTTTAGGACAATTTATATTTTGAAATGCTCTCAAGAAATATATATAAATTAAATTGTCCTAAAGTACTGAATTTTTAAAATTAACGTAAATTATTTCAGGGTGTGATGATTTATACGTTTTATATCTAAAATATATTGGAATAGAATGATTTATGTGCAAAAGTTAACTCTCACTAGTTTAGAGTGATCTATGTACATATAATTTCTAAATATTTTTAAATTTAGAGTGACAACAAGATTAGAATTAAAAATATTATTGGCTAATAAAGATGATGATGATTGAAACTCTACATCTAATATTGTTTATAAAATAATTTTAAAAAATTATAATTTGATAAATGGATTATTGAACAAAATTTTTTGTTCGGTAAATTAAAATCTGTTTTAAGAGTATAAGTTATGTTTAATGTATATGAAAATATTTTGGAACAACTTCCACTATGTTTTAGAAATAAAAATTGTGCACACTTTAAAAAAAAATATCATTTAAAAAAGTAGATTGTATTTCTTGAATAATTATTGTTCCTATTTAAATAAATTAGAGAACGATGATTTTAAAATTTGTATTATGGTCTCTTTTATTTTTTATATTTATAGATTAATATTTTCTTTTTGATGATGATGATGATGATGATGATGATGATGATGATGATGATGATGATGATGATGATGATAAAAAGATAAATTCATACCTCTTGAAAGTATTCATCTAATGTTATTTTTCTAAAATAGTTAAACTTATTATATTTTGTTGAAAAAATAAATTTTTTTCTTCTTTGTTGTTATTTTTTAAATTATTTTGTAGTAATTTTTGTTGCTATATATTGTTAGATTATTATTTTTTAAGGTAATATTTTTTGTTTCAGGTCATGTAATTATTTTTATATATCTTTTATCTTTTATAATTTATACATCAAATTTTAATTAATATATTTACAATGCATTTTTTTAAGTGCCTTCATTTATTGGTTATTAAAAATATATGTTATGAGTTATTAAATTCTTATTTAAATAAAACTATATTTTTCTTTTTTTGAATGTTGCATGTTTATTTTCTAATTCTAACTCTAATTTATTATAAAGATGGAAAAAAAATAATTGTTAGTTTATTAAAAAAATTATTATTGTTATTAACGTAAATTGTCACACTTTATTGTGTATTTAAAAGTTGTACATAAATCGTTCTAAATTAGTGAGAGTTACTTTTACACATAAATCGTCCTACCTCAACGTGTTTTAGGTGTAAAATGTGTAAATCATCACTTTCTAAAATGATTTAAGTTGATTTTAAAAGTTTATTATCCTAAGACGATTTATGTGTATCTTTTAAGAACATTTTAAAGTATAAATCATCTTAAAATATAACGGTTAACATATAATTTAAAACATACAGTCTTAAAGCAATTTATATATTATTAACAATAGAAAATTTATATTTTAAAAATTAATTTAAAAAAATCAGATAATATTAATTTCTCTTTATTTTATTTAAATAAAAAAGCTCATGTTTATGTGTTGTCTATTTGCCTTACTTGATGAGATACTAAATGACAAAAAAGAAAAAAAAAAAAAAAAAAGAACAAAGATGAAAGAGAATCACGAGACAAAGAAGATATGAATTCTATATGGCTATTTTCATCACCATGGAGATCAATATGCCCCAATTTTAAGATTGATAAGGCATTGAATGTCCAAAAAAAGATTTGTGAAGAGATTATGCGTCCTTTTTTTTTTCCCCGATTGAGATTAATTAATAACAGTACCTTGTGTCAATCTCTTACCAATTCAAGAGTAACAGCAAACTATTTAATGGCCAATAAACTAACTTAACTTTTCACATCGACAGATACAGTTAGGTGTTAAATACCAGAATATAAGATAAAAGAATCATACTGTCTAAAGATATTTAGAGACAGACTAATTTGATCTTTTTTTATGATGAATGATCATTTTCTCTTTTATAATAAAAAAACAGGAGCCAAATCGAGTATTCACTGAAAAAATTATAAAAAAAAAAAATGTCTTTGGTTGAGAGGAGTCACACCACAATAATCAACTGCGAGTACATAGTAATCTAATTCATGAGAAAACAAAGCACAACGTTCATATAAATCTAAGAGAACTTATAAAAAACTATTAAGCAGCTAAACATTTCTTCTCTCGGTCCTAATAATCAACTCGCAACCATTCAACGTCAATAAAACATCAATAACATTTTATATCCTCCACCAAGTCTCTCCAACTTTATGCTTTATTTTCATCAGTTCCTCAAACGTCCTCATCCCACATTCATAGATGTTGGTGTTTATCCTATTTTTTAACTTTTAAGAGACATAAAAAAATAAAATAAAATAAAATAAAAAACACTATTAGTGATTTAGTATACAAGGAATTAACCGAAACAAATATGGACTTGGACAAAACCAATTTTTGAGCTCCAAATCCTACCACTAGTATTCATAATTTCGAAATATAAGTCGCTTTTTGTAAGAGTTTTTATTCAAAACAATACAAAATAAATATTAAAATTTTAAATTGTTATGCATTTGATGTACTGCAAAAATCAAAACTTTTTCTTTCACGTTCTTAAATCTTAATCAATGCGTTTAAAATACTAATAATTTTTTCCCCATTTTACTTAGTTACATTTGAATTAATTTATCTAAAAAATAAAATAGAGAGAGTATATAAACAAGTACACATTGTAAACGGTAAAACCCAGTTAAATAATGAATAATAAATTAGTTAGGAGTAAAATTGGTTAAGAATTTAAATTTTATAATCGAAAAAAAATGAAAATATTTAAAATACAAATTGAAACAATTATCTTAAAAATTGTGGCTTAAGGTTGGACTAAACGAACAAAAAATTGAATTGGGCCTCATTTGGACCTAAGGCTCAGGGTTTATGAACCCACAATACTTAGCAAATTCAGCCATTTCCACTCCCTTCTTTGAGAAATCCACGAAATAGAGAGAAGAGAATGAGAGGATGCCCAAACACTATTTACGTACTAACTTTAAATCTACATAACTTCTAAACCATAGCTCCAATCGAAAATCCATTTACGGCCACGCGTCGTTCTCATCGTGCTCTTCGATTCTATACCACTTTTACAGTAAGCACTCCTAAAAATCTTGAACCATATTCAAAATGTTTTCCAAATTCGTGGTTTGGGTATATGGTATTGAGATGATTGTAATTTTGTTGTTTAGGAAAAACTCAATTTTGAGTTCTAGCGGTGTTTTGACCCAATATCAGACTACGTGAAATAAGGTAAGAGAACTTTTTTTCCTGTCTTTTCCAAATTTACGTTAAGAACCTAGTGTGAAACATTGTAGAATTTGTATGTGATTAGATTGAATAGGATTGGGTTGGCTTGCATTGATTCGTAATAGATTAGCTTGGTATAAATTCGGTGAGGGTTGATTTCAAAGATCACATTGGTGAGAAATTTGGTGGGGCTTAGACCGGTTGAGGTTGGAATTGAAAAGACTTTCCGAGGTTGAGACTACTATTAACAAAGGTATGGGTCTTAATTTCGGATAGACATTCTGTAAAACTATGTAAAAACCTAAGTTAATTATCCCTAAGTTAGTGTGGAATGAAAATGATTGATGATGTGCTTGAATGATAATTTAGTGTAAATTTTAGATGATGGATTATGTTTTAGCATGATTTCGTGAATTGGGTGTTTGGCAAGTAATATATGATCGATGGCATGAATGAATTTGGGTATGAATATTGCGGTATAGTTGTTATGTTAATTAGTGTGAAAATTGAGCTGGAGACCATGATCAGGTGTGGTATTCCCTATTGGTAAGTCAGGGTAAGTTGGATAATTGCCTTGTTATAATTGGTTGTGGAATGATGTGGGTTAGTTGAGTAATTAAATTGTTATGATTGGTTATTGATGAAAACTTAGAAAGTTGGATTAATTATGTTGGAACTTATTTGATTAGGTATTGAATGAATAGAAATTGATAAATGAATTTTGAGATGCTTAGAAATGGTTTTGGAGTGGTTTGAAACTGAATTGGTTTGATATTTGGTAAAAATTGACAATTGGGTAAATTTGGTAAAAACAGAATTTTGACTAACTTTGATGGGTCATAACTTGACGTTTGAAACTTGGATCTGTATAAAATTTATCTTAAATTGAAACAAGTGAAAAGATCTTTAAGACGGTCTAAGAACGGAGGAAAACACAGTTTATAGAAAAAAATTATGAATGTTGAAAAATTGGGATTTAAAACTGAAATGCAGCAAATTATGCAGAATTGGATAGACCCAGCTTCTATGCGTACTCATGAGTTGAAAATTCAATTGGGGCAGTGGGAAGTTCTGCACGAACACACCATGTGTGTGTATGCATGACTTGAGGTTTGTGCGTACGCATGACTTGCGAAATCCCATTTATCCGAGTCAAGTTCTGCACGTATGCACGAGGTATGCGTATGCACAACTACCCTGTTTTGACTAAATTGTTGTTTTTGAATTACTTAACTTTCCCAACCTGTTTATAACCGCTGTTTAACCCTATTTGAAGTTGAACAACTAATCATTAAGCATTAAATACATCGAAAAGATCATAATGAATTGAGTTAAACTACTCCCGAATTTAACGCTTGGTTAATCGGATGAAATGTTGCGGGGATGGTGATTTTATCCCACCCGTGGTGAGGACGAAGGTTTCACTCCATTCATGTGTTAATGAAATTGACAAATTGATAAATGATTGTGAGTTAATGAATTCAAATTGATAAAATAGATAACGGATTTAGGGTTGGTAAGTTTAATCACTTATGAAATGTCTAAAAGACTTTGATATTGATTAATTGTGTCCTGAATGGATGGCCGTGGCAAGGTCTAGGTGTTATCCCGCTACGTCATAACTTGATCTTTGATTTGGCACCTGTATCGGGTAAGGATGGATATTTCATCCCACTTGTTCTGTGGTTGTAGTGTGATGTGGGAACGGCGATACGTAATGCCCATATTCTTTCGGATGAAAGGTGAGATAGCACACTCCATTGATGTGAGACCTTACTCTCCGTTGCTTGGCATGTTTATACCTCCAAGAGAAGGTGAGACGGCATTCTTCATTGAGATAATAGTACCATGATTTATATTATGCCTCTTAGGGATGCGCACCGAGAGACCAATTCGGGATGTCAACCAAATTTTGTGTCGGATTTGGCGGTATAACCGACACGTGAGCTCATGGCCAGTAGGACAAGCATGTATCATGTGCATCTATGTGACATTGTTTGAGTGTGCTTATTTTATATAGTTTGCCTATGTGATTATTCCTGTTTAACTCCTATTTACACTACTTGTTGTAATTGCCTTTGATTGTTGTTGAATCTTATTACTTGTGTTTGTTGCTACTACTGAAATAAACTATTGGATACTACATTACTGAAATTGGCCAGTTGTGATATTCGGGAGAAATGATGACTTGAACTGAAAAGAGTTGAGAATTTGATATCATGAGTATGACTGAGACTTAGTCTGTTTACTCTGTTTGGATTAGAAAGGACCCTAAATTTGAACTTTGAATGATCGGAGTTTAAGATTGTCTAGCGCGTTCATATCTTTTTACATAGTCTCTATTTGGAACTATTATCCTATTGGAAACCTTCGAGTTCTCACCCCGTTGTCAAATTATTTATTTTACAGATACAGAACATGACGCACCTTGCTGAGCGTGCTAGACTTAGACAGCCAAGACTCCTCTTATATTTTGTATTCTTGTACTAAGTTTATTTATATTCTTCACTTTTGAACACATATTTGTATATATCTCTTTTAGAGGTTGATTTATGGTGAAACAGGTTATATTTTATTTATTCCAGGATTGTATTATACCTTTTAGTCGGTCTTTTTTTCGCAGGTCGAGACTAATACTTGCTCCGTATCTCTTTTTACCGACGTTCATTACTTTTAACGTTTCGAGTGCGATGTAATTGTTGTTTTTGTTTACCTCTTTTTGTAGGTTCCTAGTTGTATTAATATTTCTTCGAATATACATACGTATTTTATTTTTAGGTGTCATAATATTTTACTATCTCTGATTTACGACTATAATATAAAATTTTGTGTACTATTATATCACTCCTCCCTGAAGCACTTTTCAAATTATATTTCTTGAAATAAATTATTGATTAAATGGGAAAAGTAGGGTAATTAACGCAACAAATCAATAATAAATTACATGATAATTAAATAGAACTATATATTAATTAGCTTTTTCAGGTTAAAAATAGAAAGGGGTCAATTATATTTATGGTTGATGTACCATGGTGAGACGAGATGAGACGAGAGATGACTACTCACTTGTAATAATGAGGCACTAATTTGAGTATTTCACTTAAAATTTGGCATAACAAATGAGAGTTCTGCATAAAGCATTACAGGAGAAGAAGAAAGTCAAATATAGCCAAGGATAATTCGCCAGCAAAATAAAATGAATTATTAATTAAATCATCATTCGACACATATATAAAAATGGAAATGAATCTTTTCAATTATTAAAAATAAGTGAAAGTGTAAAATGTAATTTTTAATTTTTTATTATTTTTTTATCATATTTATTTTTGGTTCTACTTATGATCATATTTTATTCTTTTAATTGTAAAAAAAAAATTGAGAAAATTCATTCTCTATAAAACCCCTATTCTCTTTTAATATCTACCATTATTTTTTTAATTTATTATTAAATCAATACATTTAGATATAGTCTTAATTCATCTGATTTAGAGTAAAATTTAAAAAATAAGAAAAAAAAATACTAATCTTCATTGATAAATAATATTTAATTACCGACAAATTACCCTTGGCTGCATTCTACTTTGTGCCTCTTGTGTGAGCTGAGAGCATAAATTAAACCACTATTCCATGCATAACCCATTATGACGCCAAATTAAGCATGACAATTAGATGAAGATGAAGATAAATATGAAGATAAAGATAATACTCCTCATAATATTCGTCCTACTGTATTATTATATAAACAAAGGGAGGGACATAATGCTCCTATATAGAGCCATAATAAATTAATAATAATATTCTCATAGCAAGTTGCATTATTTTGTCACCACACTTACACTCATTAGTCATCACTCTACTTTCTTCGATTCTCCTTTCCAAAATAGGAAAATTCTATGGTGTGGTTATACTGACCATCCATACATGTGAATTTGACGTGTTTTTTTATAATGTCTTACATGTGGAAGGAAATTTGATGTGACCATTGCTCTAAAATACTGGTATGTACTATTTCTTGCAGTGTTAGTTTATTTAGTGGACGGTAATAATTTCAGTTACGTAGATTAATTAATGGAGAGAAGAGGCCTAATTTTTTTGATAAAATAGAGTAATGGACCATGTGAATTAAATGTTAATGGGCTGAGATGTAATCTTTCTTGGAGTATTGAACTAACAGGATAGGACTATTAGTAGTGAATGGGTTAAAAGTGAAGTTTTTTGGCAAGTGGAAAAAAATTTGTGGAATAAGTAGGATTCGTTTAGGAAAAAGTTTGGTAACTTTTTCAGTCATAATCAGCTAAAACTTTTCATATTTTACTTCATTTATATCATTTAATAATAGTTTTATTTTTTACTTCACTCTCTTATCATTCTACTTATCACCGTTTATTCTACTTATCACCGTTCTTATCAAATCTGCTAATTAATGATATTAATTAGAAAATTATATCATTTTTATTAGGCACTATTATAATCAATACTTAATATTCATTTTTATAATTTGATTTTTATATATAAAAATACAATAAAAATTAATAATAATTATATTTAAGATTAATATTATTCAATTTTAAACTATATTTTATTATGTAGTTCAAATTATTTTACATATATACTAATAAATCATGATTCAAAATATTTTAATATTTTATTTTTGAAGACATTATACATTTAAATCAACGTATGATTTTTTAAATCACCGTCTTTGATAATTTAAAAATTTATTTCATGTTTTTCAAAGTGAAAATGATTTATTTTAATTCACATATATTTCTAAATTTTACTCTAATTAGATTTGAAAAAAAATGTCAAATACTTAAATTAATTTATTTAATTGACAAATTTATTCATAACATCCACAAGTTCATACACATAACATCCATAATTAAGTAAGATACACATAACATCTAAAATTTTATATTAATAACATCCATAATTTCATACTCATAACATTCATAATTTCATACATATAATATTTATAATTAACAAATTTTTACAATTAATATTACTAAATTTTAAACTATGTGTCTTGTTATATATTTCAAATTATCTTACATGTACACTAAAGAGTCATAATTTTAATATTTTTTATTTACTATTCATATGTATACTTATTTATTGATTTTAATACGACGAGTTAATAATTATTTTTTAAATTTTATTTTTTAATTTTAATTTTTTTTTATTTTATAATAGCCTATATGTAAAATATGAGTTGTATACCAGAAGTTGTTAAATTCTCTAATTTAACATCCATATTTTTATACATATAATATTTATAATTTTATATATATAATATTCATAATCAATAAATTGGTGCTAATTTATTATTATTTATTATTTTATTTTGCAGGTCATGAACCAATAATTTTAGATAATTTTAATTTTCAATAAATAAAAATTGATCAAATTTAAAATAGTTTATTTTTTATAAAATGTGTTGAGGTGGTTTGAGTTTTTTTTAATTAAAAATATAAGAATTTGAAATTTTTATTTGGAAGAAAAAAATTATACAATTATAAATACATGTAATAATAATGAAGGAGAAATTTTTGCAATTTGATTCACATTAAATTTAGAATTAACTTTTAGTTTAATTAAATAAGGAAAGATAATTAATGATTGAAAGAAATTAATTACGCCAATTAAATTAGGAGAGTGATTCACACTCTCTTATAAACGCAAATACTATTAGTCATATATCTTTATTTATTATCTATAATATTTTGGTTACGTAGCATTGTCCTTCGTTTATTATATTAAAGAATGATCAGTGCCTACATTAACAATGAACCAATTGAGCAGAACTTTTTAATTATTGACCTATGTTATAATAACGAAACGGGTTTTTTATTATGATCATATTCATATTAGAAAATAATTTTAAATGAACTTAATGTGAAAAGTGAAGTTAACTTTAAAAGAAAAAAATCGACAAATAAATATATCTGTATTTTCAGTTACATAAAGAAAAGAATATAAATTTTATTAAAGTGGGATAACTAGTATTGAAGTTGCATGTAGATGAAAAAAAAAATTATGAAGTTAATTACTACTGACTATATGCTAAACCAAAAAAAATTATAAAATTAAAATTGAAGTAGTTAAATCCTCTTGTTGTGAAGAACCAAAAAAAGTCTCTTAAATTAATGCAAGATATGTAGAAATAAATTTAATATTAATTTTTTTCAAATAATTGTGGTGACTTGAGATCTTTAGGTGTGTGCTTGCATTATGGTATATAAATTGGCATAAAATTAATTTTGCAAACATGATTTTGATGGAAAGTTTATCTTAAGGTGATTTACGTTTGGCTATCTTTATATAAAAATAGATTATAGTAAAAAAATGTTGTTTAGATTACGCTACTAAAAATCACTTTTAAATAAAAAATTACTAAAATAAACCTCAACTTAAATTAATTTTGTATATTATCTGATCATATTAAATTTAGATATTTGAATAGATCTTATTAATTAATTTTATAATGAAATTAATATTTATATTCTAAAATAAAAATAATATATAAAAATTGGCAAAATATATTTTTAATTAAAATTAACAAAATATAAATTTCAGAGAGCACTAACAATTATAAAAAAAATTAAATATTTGTCTTAGTAGTAATTGAAATAAATCAAATAATTTTTTATGAGAGGTGACAGAATGTTCCTTTTTCCTGTATACGAGGTGAGAGACACTATATTTTTTTTATTTTGGTTTTCTGAAATTTTTTCAGCATTAACTTTTTTTTTCTTCCACTACATACTAAATTTTTATTACAATTCTTTTTTGTTCTTTCAAAGCATTTCTTATGGATAATTTGGGTTAAGTATAGATGATTTTGGTAAACTACTATAAAACTTATATGAAAAACAAAATAAAAAATAATCCATCCAAACCTGTTAATCCCGTTACAAACAAAACTATTTTATAAGCCCAAAAGCTCCAAAAAAAAGTAATCATAATAATAAAATGGCAGACTATTTCATTAACACCCTAACCACACATAATTCAACGACAACCTCTAGAATCTCTCTGTGGCTATCAACAAAAATGATACAATAGCATCTTGTTACACTTAAGTCCCTGCACACGTATCTTAATGTCATTTATTCCACGTAAAATCCATACATGTAGATATTTATACATTCACACCATAGACTCCCCCTCCAAAATAAGGGTGATCGGTGCTTTGCAACTTGCAAGCCACATAAGGAAACTGCCACGCTTATCGCTTTAGGCACATCCACGTTCTCTTCATTTATTTATTTATTTATTTTTTGGTGATTTTTTCTTCATTCATTTTATATTAAGACTAATAGTACATGATCAATAAAAAATTATTATTTTTGTTTAATATTTAGTCAGTAATAACAAAAAATATATAACTTATATTTATATTTATTAAAATTTATATATAAAAAATATATTTTATATATATTTTTTAAAATTTATACACATAAATTAATAAAATTTATTTATTAAAAATATTTTAATATTTATAATAATTAAAAATGATGACTAAAAATATTAAAAATTATTACATTCCAAAAATTTCTCTTCTACTAATATTGCATTAGTAGATATTAATGTGTTTCTTAATTTTTTTGTATAATAATAATAATAATAATAATAATAATAATAATATTATTATTATTATTATTATTATTATTATTATTATTATTATTATTATTATTATTATTATTAAAAATCAATTGCATTGTTAATCGTCATTTTGCAAATCTTTTGATGCAACAAAAAAATTATTATGTAAAAATTATGAAATTTTAAATTTTATTAATCTAAAAATGATTAAATTTAAATATTTAAAATTATATATTAAATTTTTAATAATTTTTTATTTAATTAAAAGTTCAACTAAAAAATTAACAAAAAAAAAAAAAGATTCAACTACAGTTCAATTTCAATTAGATTATTTAACCATTAAATTAATAATTTCACTGATTTATTGATCGATTCAATTCTTGCTATCTGGTTAAATTTCTCTTATATCCCCTTTATCATGTAATAGATAATTAGATAATAGATACATATATGTAACATGGATTTTTATCAATATATTTATCTATTATATATAAAGGAGATTAGTAAATAAGTTGGTCAAAATGTTCTTTTTTTCGTTAATCATATATATATATAAAAACTTTATGATTCTTAGAATTTAATCCAAAATCTCTTATTAAAACGATAGTACTTGTCATTTTAACTATCTTATTATTATTAGATTTTATGGTTTAAGACTATTATTGTGTGTATATTAATTTAGGTTTAATTATTCTATTAATTTTTATAGTTTCGTAAAATTTTTAATTAGATCCTTATACTTTTTTTTTTTTAATTGAGTTCTTGTATCAATTTTTTTAGTTGAGTTCTTACACTTTTTTTTCTTTTTATTTAAGTTCTGTACCAATTTTTTTTATAAGTTGAATCCCTATACAATTATGCCAATTACTACCAAGAATGACTTAATTAAAAAAAATTTTGGTGCAGGGACCTAATTAAAAGAAAAAAAAAGTATAGGGACTTAATTGAAAATTTTGCGAAATTATAAGAACTAACAGAGAAATTAAACCATTAATTTACTAGTATTTATAAAATTTTTTATTTAAACATTTATCATTAATATAAGAAATAAGAAAAAGATAAAAGGAAGATACAACAAGAATATACACCGTCCTCGGCTATGAAAGAGAAAAAAAAAAAACCGAAAACAAAAAAAAAATCGAATAAAACTAGTTGAATATTAGTTGAAACCATCCAACTTCTTTCAAAATAAAAAAATAGCAAACTATCCATAGTAACATTTGAAGGGGATATGAAGTTCAAGATTTATTATTAACTATAATATATAGTCTTGGATTATTATTAGGGTGTTTGTGGATCGGATTTGATCCGCATATCCACAATATTTACCTGAATCTGATCCGGAAATTATAGATATGGATCCAATTTGTAAGGTTATCGGATCATATTGGATCCTATTTGCACACTAATATGATCATATTGCGTATTCTGTGTAGATATCCGCATATCCGCGTATCTGCAAAAATAAAGAAATAAATAAGTAAATATTCTTTTTATGTTCTATTTTAACTAATAATAATCATATATGTTGTATTATTTTAATTTATTATTTAAGAAAAGTATGTTTAATATTATTTTAAGAGTAAACATATTTAAAAGAATAGAAAAAATTAATTTTATTGATATTTTTTTAATAAAAATAAGTTTTTAAAAATATTTTTGTGTTTTGCGGATATATTCGATATTTGTGCGGATCAGATCCAAGCTTAAAAAATGCGGATATTGGATCCGATCCGATGATTTTAGTGCGGACGAATTCGAAATTTTGGTCACATCCGATCCGATCCGATCCGCGTTCACCCTTAATTATTATAAAATAAAAATAATTTTTATCATAAAATTATTTCTCAAAAAAATTAAATTTTTAAAAAAAATAATTTCATAACAATCTTATTTAATGAGAATAAAAAGTACATAAATGTTTAATGAAATTTAAACAAATGAATTCAACGTTGTATCTTGACTCCAAATTTTTGTATACTACTATATATGTTTATAAGTTTCCGTACTTTTCATCTAATTAAAGATCACTGATTATGTTTGAGAAAGATTTAGTACTCCTAAGTGTGATTCAAATAATTTAATAGTACATTTGAGTTAATAGTCAAAATCGTCCCTGAAAGATACTCCGATCTCTATTTTGGTTCTCGAAAGATAAAATTAATCAAAATCGTCCTCGAAAGATACACGACTTGGTCACGTTAGTCCTTCCGTCAGTTGGACGATGACGTGTCACGTTAAATGCCACGTGGCATGATGACGTGTCACGCCACATGGCAGATCTGTGACACATGGCACGCCACGTGGCAGGTCAATGACACCTGGCATGCCACGTGTCACTTGACATGTAAAAAAGTTTTTTATAATCAAAATAGTCCTTGAAAGTTCAGTCATAAATCATTTTCATCCCTCAAATTTTAAAAATTAGTCAAACTAGTCCTTAATATGATCCTCTTAAGAGCACTATTCATATGCTTGTCCAAAAAGTAATGTTGAGAGAAATTCCTGCTTAAGACACCATATTAAATCCCTAGAAATTAGTCAATCCTTCGTTGTTTGTCAGGTTCCAGACATTTCAAGAAAAATTAAAGAATATTTAGCAATGCTTCACCTGATGAGCTTTCATTTAAATTTCAAATTTACATATCATATATTATTCATATATGCAAAAAGAAAAATGTAACTGTAAAAAATGGAGTCAGCGATGAATGCACAATACACAAGAAGTAACAAGTTCCAGGGTGATATTTTACAAAGAAACTAATCAGCAAAGGCTAAAGTACACAGAAATTTGATATCTGTAACGGGATTTCTAACCTAAATATGTGAAATGCTGCTTTTTATTTTAGCTGAAGTGCTATTTGAGATATCCTTTCATCTTCTAAGAGTGCATAAGGATCCACATACTGGGGAGGTGATAGTGACATCTTGCTTGTATCATGGACAAAAGTTGATCCAAAATACTGCAACACAGTACACACCAAATCATCAAATCCTATTCTCTAAAAGATTATATGCATCAACATTCAATATTACAAAATTATAGGTTAGTGTAAGACCAACATGTCATAACTAACCAGTCAATAGCTGAAAGAAAAATCATAATGGCCAAGATAATATATGCATTAATGAACATGCAAATAGCTGCATAAAAGAGTCATGCAGAAGTTGAAAGGAAAAGATCTTACCAAGTAAAGAGCTGAAAAGAATGCGACGATCATGAGGATCAACGGTCTGAATCCCAAGAAAAATGTTCCTCCAAGTTAAAGTTATAAACGAGTTTCTGTATTCCTCTTCCCCTATTCATAATTTGTTCTCTTGTTTCTTGTTACTCATTAAAAATGTCCCAACAAAAAAATTGAAATACTATTTTCTTTAAAAAATGAGACACCCTTGGGGCAGTGCAAACAATGGAACACATGACCGACAAATATAAACTAACTACTGGCAAACAATGAAATCATTGCAGCAAAATCTCATATATATATATATATAATATGGTATTGAAGAACGATAAATGTTAACAATGAATCAATCTCAAGACCTTCACTGTTCAACGCCATGGATTGCTCCCTCTGATTTTCCAGACTCCTCTCTACATCGGTTGAGACAACATTTCTCCTCGGGAGACCTCTATCTTGTTCATTTACAACCACCTCTTCGTCAACTCCAGAGTTGCCCTGCTTGTAATCCTCAAGCAATGATGTAGGAGTCATGCCCCTCCTCTTCAATTCCTTCATAAACAACGATTCTGGAGGTTCTTCTTCTGAAAATTTAGTATCAATAGCAGCATTAGCCATCAAAAGGTGAAGTTAAAAAATTGAACTCCGAGCCGAAACACTACTATACAATAATATCTACTCATTCAATCAATCCAAATCAATACATCATTACATTTCAACAGGAATTCCTGCTATTTCTGAGGAAGAGTGGAAGTTACAGACCATCTATTTGTAAAAAGTACTGACTGAAAATGGATATTGATGAAGCTGAGAGAGTAGTTGTGGCAAAATCAGTTGCTTCAAGGCCTAATTGTTCTACTTTCAGATCTTTCTCTAAGCTTCTTGCAGGTGCCATTAATGCCTCATCACCCCAAATTGAATCTTCTCAGGCAACAGTTTCTGCCATTAGACCAAAGACAGTGATGTTCAAGTCACCGCCACATTCCGGAGCCTAATATAGCATAGCTTCCTCCCTGAGATTTAGCAAATAGGGTTTCATTTCACAAAATTTAAAAATCACAAAAAATCTAATTGGGAATTGGAACATGATTTTCCAATGGAGTCAACCAAAGAACAATACGGGTTACTGCATTCCTCAAAGCAGCCGCTGCCGTGAAGTCCGCCGCCGTGATTTTCTCCGATGACGATGACGAGACTGCCGGAGATTGCGTCAACGGCCCATGGCCAGCCGCAGCCAAGGGAACCTTCGATGCTGTGATTGGGATCGAGCCGGAGAACGAGCTGTTCGGAGCATGTGCCGTCGAGAAAGGGTGCGAAGAAGGCGGCGATGAGGTGAAGGTCTCTGGTGGTAGCAGGCTAGCAGCTGCGAAGTGGAGGAGGTTGTGGACGAAATTGTGGTTGGAGAAGGAGCTAAATTGGGGGAAGGTGAAGAAGAACCTTGCATTGATGAATTGCAAGGCTTGGGAATTGAAGA
Organism: Arachis hypogaea; assembly: GCF_003086295.3. Taxonomy (NCBI): domain Eukaryota; kingdom Viridiplantae; phylum Streptophyta; class Magnoliopsida; order Fabales; family Fabaceae; genus Arachis; species Arachis hypogaea. Next base: position 28,363,226 of record NC_092049.1, read on the forward strand.
TGATGCAAAGAAGAATAAGAAGCAAACTGTGAAGAAGAAGAGAAGAACGGCGACGTTTCAAGGCTAGGAGAGCCTTCTACCAAAACGGCGTCGTTTTGGTTGTCTGCCACGTTGGCAGTTAACGGCCTACGTCAGTGGCCGTTTGCCAACTCAGCTACGGAGATGATGGAAGGACGAACGTGACCAAGTAGGATATCTTTGGGGGACAAATTTGATTAATTTTATCTTTTGGGGACGAAAATGGAAATCGAGGTATTTTTCAGGAACGTTTTTGACTATTAACTCTAGTACATTTACTAGATATGTCAAACCAACAAAGAAGTGATGAATTCCTTTGAAATCACTTTCATACCTAGTGACACAAATTTATATGCACCTTGATTAATGTGTTTTCTCTGACTAGTGTGGACTTGTGGTACCGTTCTTATTATTATAAAATAGTTATTAATTATAAAAATATTTAATAACTAAAAAAAATCAATCAAAAACAACATAATTTATTTTATTTAGTATTTATTAATTATTATGATAATTAATAAATATTAAATAAGATAAATTTTGACTAATTTTTTGTCTTCCTAATATTATTCATTAATTAATCAATTCTTATATCAATATTATATGAATATATACTTTCCACCACTTAGACTATAATAATTACTAATTATTATTTGTGGTGTTTGCTTGACGTCATAAAAGATAGAAGCATTATTTACAAATAAAATTAATAATACATACAAGTAAGTAACACTTTTGGATATTTCACACATTAAATATTTCTGTCATTACTCATTACAACACTTTCTGCTTTGTCATCAAACAAACACCAGATATTCTTTTCTTAATATTCTAATAAATTTTGAAGTTGCAAATAAATCAGTATGTATTCTACTTTATATATATAGAACAGCGGTAAAGTGCCCACAGAATTGGTCTTTAGAATAGGTTAATTAGTTAGTAATTACTAGTTATTACTATGGCATCACTTGTTTAACTAATTACCAATATTTCAATTCTAAAAGTTTAAATTAGCAAGCTGAGTATGATTTCTTATATCATAGTAGTTTTTGCAGTTGCTATCAAACCAATGATATATAATTGTATTTCATAGATAAAATAGGTTAAAAAATTATAAAAGTTATAAAGGTTGCACAAAGGATAACACGCATTGATATTGTGATTAATAGTAAGATATATGAAAAAAAAAATGTTAAAGAAAACTTTGGTAAAATTACAATTTAGTCATTAAAAAATTATTAAAGAATATGTAAGGGTGAACTAATAGGAGTACGTGATATTAAGTAATATTAACAAGGAGTACAGTGGTAATTCAAGAAAAAAAACAATTTCAATGTAATAGTAACACTGTCTCATACAAATAAGAAGGGAGCAGCAGAATGCAATCCCAGTAAATGATGGAAAATTGCTAAGGTTTAGCCACAACAATTAGCACCTGAACAAGAACAGAAAGAGAGAATTAGACTAGAGAAGGGGAAGAATTTGAGAAGAAAAGAGAGCAGAGGAGAAATTTCAGAAGGGAATGAGGTTACCACTGCATAGCTACCACTCAAAGTCGTCCAGCCTTCTATTAATGACCCTCCCCCTCGTGCTTCTCCTGATTTCTTCAATTGAAGGATCGTTTGACAGCTGTCCGTTTCCAATAACTAACTTTTTTTCCCTCTCATTCCTTGGTACTGATTCTGCATGACCTTCCTTCACGTACTCTTTTTCATTTTTATTCCTTACATTACTCCCCCCATTAACTTCAACCTTGCCCTCAAGGTTGAGATGCGGGTAAGCCTTCCGAAGGTGATAAGCATTTTCCCAGGTCGTGTCCGCCTCAGGAGTCGGTCCCCACTGCACCTGCAATTGAGGCACTTCCTGTCCATCTTGTAATATGGATCTTTGCCCCACCACCTTGTATGGTTCCAGGATCGGGCCCGATTCGGTGGTTTGAAGAGGGAGAGGTAAGTAGTATTTATCATGCTCCCCGCGAAATTGTTTGAGAGTGGAAATGTGAAAAACATTGTGGATCTTAGCTTCTGCAGGCAGGACCAACCGATAAGCAACCGCGCTAAGTTTCTTGTCGATCCTAAAGGGGCCGAAATAGCGCATACCAAGTTTCTGGTTCTTCCTTAAGGCAACTGAATGCTGCCGATAAGGTTGCAACTTCACAAGGACCCAGTCACCGACCTCAAACTCTACATGTCTTCTGGTTCTATCAGCGAAATGCTTCATATATTGCTGAGATCTGGACAGATTGGCCTTGAGCTGCTCCAAGAGATGATCCCTTGCTAACAACATCTCTTGTAGGGAGGCTGCATCTTCTTGGCACCATTCGTATTTAACTAACGAAGGAGGTTCTCTGCCATATAGGGCCTTATAAGGAGACATTTTTATACTTCTATGGGCAGAGGTATTATACCAATATTGTGCCCAAGGAAGCATGTCCAGCCACTTTTTGGGAGTGTCGTAGCAGAAGCATCGTAAGTACATTTCCAACGTCTTGTTAAGCACCTCACTTTGACCATCGGTTTCCGGATGGTATGCCGAACTCATGGCCAAGTTAGTACCTTGTAGCTGGAATAATTGTTGCCAGAATTTACTCACAAATACCATGTCCCTATCCGAGACAATTGATCTGGGGAAGCCATGAAGTTTCACTATGTTTTTAATAAACGCCTCAGCCACCGATTTGCTGTTAAAGTCGTGTTTGAGCGCAATAAAGTGAGCAAACTTCGTGAGTCTATCGATGACGACCATGATCACTGAATAACCATTAACTGGAGGCAGGGCAGTTATAAAGTCCATGCATATGTCCTCCCATACTTGAGCCGGAATGGGTAAAGGTTGCAGGAGGCCGGCTGGTGATTTTGTTTCCATCTTGGCCTGTTGGCAAGTGCCACACAAAAGGACATAGCGTCGAATATCCCGTTGCATATTAGGCCAATAAAAATGAGAGCAAATCCTTTCCACTGTCTTTGCGATTCCTGAGTGCCCACCAATGCTACTGTCATGATATTCATGCAAAATGAGTTTAATTAAACTACTGTGCATAGGAATCACAACACGCCCTCGCCATAATAGCAAGCCATTCCTACAAGTATAGTTCAAGTCATCATTGGTATTGCTGCTGCAGCGTTGTAGGATGTCCTTCAAAGTGGAATCCTTTTCAATATCCCCCTTTAAGGTTTGAATCCATTCTAATTTAGGCCCTGACCAGGCTGCCAAGAAGCATCGGGACAAGGCATCGGCTGGTACATTTTCCGCTCCCGGTTTATACTGAATCTCGAAGTCATAGCCCAGCAATTTGTGCAGCCATTTGTGCTGCTCTGGCGTGTGAAGATTCTGCTCCAATAAGGCTTTAAGACTTTGTTGATCGGTGCGAATAATGAATTTTTGTCCAAGGAGGTAGTGCCTGAATTTTGCAATGGCTTCAGTAATAGCATGAAATTCCCTAATATATGCCGACTGGCGCTGCATAGCAGGAGCCAATTTCTTAGAAAAATATGCAATGGGGTGCCTGCCTTATGTTAAAACTGCTCCTATACCATTGCCCGAGGCATCCGTTTCCACTTCAAAGGGTAGTGCAAAGTTAGGCAAGGCAAGTACAGGTTGGGATGTGATTGCAGACTTGAGTTGGTTGAAAGCCAATTCAGCTTTGTCGTTCCAATTGAAGGAATCTTTTTTTAGTAAATCCGTGAGCGGGGAAGCTATGGCTGCATACCCTTTAATAAACCGCCTATAGTATCCTGTTAAACCCAAAAAACCCCTAAGCTGCTTGAGGTTTTTTGGTTGCTTCCAATCCAGCACAGCCTGAACCTTTGCTTTATCCATGTGGACACCATTAGATGAGATTGTATGACCCAAATAATCCACCTCAGATACACCAAAAAGGCACTTAGTGAACTTAGCATACAGGGTCTCTTGTTGCAGTAGCTTCAGGACAATCTCCAAATGATTCAAGTGATGCTGCCAAGAAGGACTATATACTAGAATATCATCAAAGAAGACTAAGACAAACTTCCTTAAATATGGTCGAAATACATCATTCATCAAGCTTTGGAAGGTGGCCGGCGCATTAGTCAAGCCGAAAGGCATCACAAGCCATTCATAGTGACCTTGGTGCGTGCGAAACGCCGTCTTGAATCGGTCCTCTGGTTTAACCAAGATTTGGTGTTAACCGGATCGAAGGTCCAATTTCGAAAAAAAAGTTGCACCAAATAGTTCATCGAGTAGTTCCTCAACTGTCGGGATCGGAAAACTATCCTTTACTGTAATTTTGTTCAAGGCTCTATAATCGGTGCAAAAACGCCAAGTCCCATCTTTCTTCTTAACTAACAGAATAGGGGAGGAAAATGGGCTATTACTAGGTTGGATAATACCTTCATGAAGCATCTGCTGGACCATGACTTCAATCTGTTCTTTCTGGCTATGCGGGACTCTATACGGCCTAACTTTCACAGGTTCCGCTCCTTGGATGAGAGGAATGCTGTGATCTTGAGCTCGCTGCGGAGGTAGGCCAACTGGTTGATCAAACACCGTCGCATATTTATGAAGCAATAACATCAGGGCAGGGTCCATGTTCTCAGGCAGCTCTAAAGAGTTGATAGACTTGTTGTCGGCTTTGTGGACTTGAAGAGTGAAGGCTTCGGCTATAGAATCAGTCTGAGCAAGTCTTCTAATATGGTGAAATTGTGCTTGTGCTGGAGCTAAGGTCTTGTCACCACGAATAGTGACAAATTTACCTTGATGCAGAAAGCGCAGAAAAGAACTGTCATAATCAACAATGTGGGTCTTGAGGGTTTCGAGCCAAGTAGTGCCAATTACCATATCACCACCTGCTACATGAAGGACATACACCTTAGGAATTGTTATTTTGCAGCCTTGTACATGAATATCGATCTTGGAAATGCATCCCTCCACTGTGAGAACATCGAAGTCCCCTACAACAACCTTGAACCCAAGGCAAGGTTCAACTGGCAGGTTTAAAAACTTTGCAATCCTTGGTTGAATGAAGCTGTCTGAACTACCCCCATCGATAAGAACTTGCACCTCCAACCCGTTTAGCATAGCTTTGAGTCGAATGGTGGAAGGTCCTTTAGTGCCATGCATGGCATTGTATGAAAGATGATGTGCTACGACGTCCTGCTCTAATTGCTCTAAAATGGCACTCTCAGATTGCACAAGCTCTCCAAGGTCGTCTAATGCAGGGTCATCTTCTCCCGCCAATTGTAGCAACATCAAGTGTTTGTTAGCACATTTATGCGATGCCGAAAATTTTTCATCGCACCAAAAGCAAAGGCCCTTTTCTCGACGAATCTGAATTTTGGCAGGGGAAAGTCGCTTGACAAAGTTCTTGGAATTGCTGGTGGAAGGTCGCTGGTTAGGTGTGGGTAAGAGTGGAGGAAGGCTATTGCGGCTAGTGGGCCGCTGTGGAGTGCTGGGGTTTTGGGAAGCTTGCTGAGCACTGAAATTGTTGGGGCCGTAGGTAGTGCGAGGGACGGTGGCAAATTTGTCTTCATAGAGCCGAGCGAGTGTGACGGCCCGCATTAGCGATGGAGGGCATTGTGCCTTCACCTCTCGGCGAATATCAAGCCGAAGACCACTCACGAAGCAATCTCGCAAGGCCTCATGCGGTTCAAGATTGGTGCGATTGGCTAAGGCAACAAATTCTGCATAATAATCTCCCACCGACCCTTGTTGTTGTAACTTAAACAACAATTCTTGTGGGGATTCAAACAACGAAGGGCCAAACTCAAGTTCAATCTCGCGTTTCAACTGTGCCCATGATCGAAAAGGAGCAGAGCGTTGCGACATTTGGTACCACGGAATGACCATACCTGTCATATGAATTGCAGCAATTGCAAGTTGTTCCTCCTCTGGGACCCGAAAGAACTCAAAATACTGATCGAGAGAAAAAATCCAACCAAGGGCGTCGGAACCATTAAACTTAGGCAGATCAAAGTTCACCCTTCGAAGATGAGGACCATTGCGTGTGAAAGGATCGTAGCCTGAGTTCGAACCATGCCGGGAATCACCGGAAGGGGAGCGATCGTGAGGACGCTCGTTGAGAAGCTGAGCAAGAGAGGACTGGATCGCATTTAGCTTGAGATCTGCTGCCTCGGAAGCTCGAGCTCGCTCCGTTCTGTTCTCCTCGGAGACCGTCTCAATCATCTGGAACAATCGCTTAATATCTGCTTCCATCCCTTTCATTCGAGTGTTATCAGCCACCGCCATGGCCAACGAGAGCACCAATGTAAGGGTGAACTAATAGGAGTACGTGATATTAAGTAATATTAACAAGGAGTACAGTGGTAATTCAAGAAAAAAAACAATTTCAATGTAACAGTAACACTGTCTCATACAAATAAGAAGGGAGCAGCAGAATGCAATCCCAGTAAATGATGGAAAATTGCTAAGGTTTAGCCACAACAATTAGCACCTGAACAAGAACAGAAAGAGAGAATTAGACTAGAGAAGGGGAAGAATTTGAGAAGAAAAGAGAGCAGAGGAGAAATTTCAGAAGGGAATGAGGTTACCACTGCATAGCTACCACTCAAAGTCGTCCAGCCTTCTATTAATGACCCTCCCCCTCGTGCTTCTCCTGATTTCTTCAATTGAAGGATCGTTTGACAGCTGTCCGTTTCCAATAACTAACTTTTTTTTCCTCTCACTCCTTGGTACTGATTCTGCATGACCTTCCTTCACGTACTCTTTTTCATTTTTATTCCTTACAGAATATCTTAGCAAAAAAATAATTTAATTATTAAAAATATTTTGAAGGATATTTTGATAAACAAAATTTAATCACAAAAAATAAAATTTTTGCTAAAGAATTTTTTTGTGGAATTGTTCAAAATAACAAAATATGTATAATCCTCAAGAACAAGTTCAAGTTTATACAAGTAAATTAGTATAACATAAAATAATCTAAATAATGCATAAGATCTCTCTCGTCCAAAACAGTGATAAGATTGTGGTCACAAGCAAAATTGCCAAGATGTAGTGGGAGTCTCCCTTCTATATGTTCATAGGCACATGATATTTTCATGTAATTCTATGACTAGTGATGTATTGGACCATTATGTAAGAAAAACCATTTTGTATTGCAACAACACTGATTGATTTTCCTTTAGAATGAACCGTTAAAGCGGGAACGTAAGTTTAATTATGTGAAAAAAATATCACAATATTCATTTCTTAAATTAATTGTCTCTTTCACCTTTTGAGCATATTAAAAAAAAAATTTAAAGTACTTGAACACACTTTTGGCTAAATACATTAATATTTCAATTAATAAAAAAGTGAAAGAGACAGATGATTTGAAAAGGAGAGAGTAATGACCATCACTAGAATTTAACTAAAGACTCTTGTTAAGGAGTAAAACGTAAACACTTTCTATTAGAAAACTAAAAAATTTAAGTTTTCAAAAATATTTATTGTATGAAAAAAGTATAGAAGTTAGAAAACTGTTTAAGATAAGTAAAGTGCCCTTGACATTGTTAATAACCCTTATCATTTCAATTATTTAACTTTCTCATAAAAATTTTTCTCTACAAAGCACTTTAATTACTACTTTTAACTTAGTTTTAAGACACTTGTTAATAGTATCTAATAGTAAATATAAATATTCACGTTAACTTTTTTTTATGATAATATTCTCGTTAACTTTAATAGAATAATTAATGTGCAAACTATATAAACTTTTTGTTGTATTAAACTCACAAGTAAAATAATAAATTTCTATATTATGGAACACAAAGCCATAAACTAACAAACAAATTGGAAGGTTAATGGAAAGTTAGGAACAGACGAGAGAAAAAAGGTGCAATAATTGATATTGACATTCAAGTCATCACTAGAAAAAAAAAAGTTTTTTGTTGGAAGTTTATTGTAATTTAAACTTCTATTGTGGTCTAATTGTAATTATTTATAAATCATTAATGACTTAATCTCATCCGTTAATGCTAATATTTGATGGACGCATTAGATTTAAAGATTATATCACATATAAAAATGGTCCTCTCTCTGCCTCAATACACACGACGTTTTACAGTTTTCACTCACTGAAAAGAGCGTGAAACTGAAGGAAAGGAAGGGGAGAGAAACCAGTATTGGAGATCAACTCTACTATAACCAAAACTCAACAAAATCAGTCTTAAAGTTCAACTCTACCGTAATCAGGACTTGTTATGGCAACCAATCCAGGTATGAAAATCATAACTTTTAAGATTCTAATTAATGCTTCCGCTAAAATAAGTTTACATGTGGTATCAGAGCATAGGGGTGCACAGACCCGGCCCGGCCCGAAGGTCCGGCCCGGTCCCGAACACTTTAAGGACTAATTTAGTGTGATTTCATCGGGTTTAGGGTCGGGTACGGGTTTAAAAAATAGACCCGGTCATTATTTCGGGTCGGGTCCGGGCCATAGCTCGGGTCACCCGAAGTCGGCCCGGTGGCCCGGTCATCATACACAATTAATATTTTGTGTTATTAGTGATGGATCATGACTATTCTTATGTGGAATTTAAGTATTGTAAACCTTAATATTTTGTGTTATTAGTCATTATAAGACTATAAAGTATAAATTAATGTTTTATGTTTAGAATGCATAAGACTTTAGACTAATACATAAGATTGTGTTATTTGTATTGATTTAAATATTTGGTATTATTAGACAATATTAGTATTGATTGTGGTTATGCTTTAGTATTGATTGTGGTTATGCTTTAATTTTGAAGAAGGGTTGGTTCTTGTTATATTTTTCTAAGTGAATTTTACCATGTTAACTAATGGTTGGAGTCTTAGAAATTTGAATATTTTTACATGCTAGCTTACAAGAAGGTATCAACGTAATGTAATGTTAACGGTCCGGTTTTCACCCGGTATAATTGTGGCCCAAAAGTGTATTGGTTTCATCGGGTCTAGGGCCGAATTCGGGTCTAATAAATAGACCCGGTGTATATTTCGGGTCGGGTCTGGGTCACATCAAACCCGGCTTTACCTGGCCCATGTGCACCCCTATCAGAGCATGTGTTTTGAAAGTATGTGATTTTCTCTGATCTAATTATGATATCCACGGTGTTGCATGTTTCTGATTAATTATTTATAATTGGATTTTAATTAAGTGGGTTTCAAATTTCATGCCATCAAAACTGCATATTTGTAGTTGTATATGTTCTATATGTTTTCTTCTGAATATTTTAATTTGATCATAAATTATACTCATGTATGAATTTAATCTTGAGTTTAAGTTTAGTATTGATGACAATTATGAAATTATTTTGAGTACGTAATGTACTCTAATTTTATGAAAAGTCTATAAATATTTTATTTATAGTATTAAATTTATTTAGATTATTTACTGCTTGTGTACACCAAAGTGACCAAATTATAACGTAAAATGCCAGTATATTTAATAATGTGTTAATTAATTTTAGAATTAGATTTACCCAAAGGAAATCTCTTCTATTATTAATAGACTTGAACGAGAAAAAAAAATTATTATTCTTGGGTCAGATATATGTATTGTCCAAAGATGGTATATGTATTTGGCAGAGAATTTTAATTTTCAAGTATGATAAATATGGCATTTATTTGTATGTTAATATGTTAGTATATTATAGAATTTTACCCAAAGGTGAACTGTAATATGCTTGTTATGTTCTGTAATCTGAATAGATGATAAAATTAAAATTAATATGAGCATTGTATGATTAAATGACAGGTATTTCAATTCATTCGCAAGCTTCATCTGTTACCATGTTTAATGGCTTAAACTTTTCTAAATGGAGTGAACAAGTGAAGTTCCATTTAGGTCTTTTGGATCTTGACTTGTCACTTTTAGAAGAGAAACCCATTGTCACTGATGACAATGATGAGGATGAAAAGTATGCACTTAAGACATGGGAACGTTCTAACAGATTAAGCCTTATGTTTATGCGAATGACTACTGCAAGCAATATTAAGACTACCCTTCCACAAACAGAAAGTGCTAAAGAATATCTTGCGTTTGTGGAATACCGCTTCCGTTCTGCTGATAAGTCACTTGCTAGTACATTAATGTCACAGCTCACGGCCATGAAGTTTGATGGGTCTAAGAGCATGCAAGAGCATACTATTGAGATGACTAATATTGCTGCAAAATTAAAGTCACTGGGTATGACAGTTGATGACTCCTTTATGATGCAATTCATTCTGAACTCATTACCTTCTGAGTATGGAGATTTTCAAATTAATTATAATGTCATGAAGGAAAAATGGGATGTTAATGAATTAATTGGAAAGCTCATACAGGAAGAAAATAGACTTAAGAATTGTGGTGGTCATTCTGTCAACTTGGTTCAAGGAGCTGGCAAATCAGAAAAAAATTAAAGACAAAGCCCAAGAATTTTAAGAAGAAAGGACATGCCAATACAAAACAGTGTCATTTCTGTAAGAAGGAAGGACATTTCCAAAAGGATTGTCCTAAACGTAAGGCATGGTTCGAAAAGAAAGGTATATTTGAAACATATGTATGTACTTATGAATCAAATTTAATTGATATTCCTCATAATTCTTGGTGGCTTGATTATGGTGCTACAACTCATGTATCTAATGTAATGCAGGGATTCCTTACGATCCAAACCACAAACCAAAGTAAGATGTTCCTCTACATGGAAAACCGTGTGAAAGCGCCAATTGAAGGAATATGAACTTATCGTTTGGTGTTGGATACAAGCTTTCATTTAGATTTACCTAAGACTCTTTATGTACCTTCAATGTCTAGGAATTTAATTTCTGTTTCAAAGTTGGACAATTGTGGTTTTTCTTTTAATGGTGGACATGGTTGTTTTAATTTATTCAAAAATTCTAATATTGTTGGTTATGGTGTTTTAATTGATGGCTTGTATAGATTAAAACTTTTTGATCAATTTTCTGAATCCTTGCTTATTGAGTATCAGAATGATGTAGCTAGGCCAAATATGCCTAGAGAAAGTTCTGCATTCTTGTGGCATAAACGCTTGGGTCACATATCCAAGGAAAGAATAGAAAGATTAGTAAAGAATGAGATTTTACAAAATCTAAATTTTACTGATCTTGGTTTATGTGTGGATTGTATTAAGGGAAAACAAACCAAACAAAATAAGAAAGGTGCCACAAGAAGTAGTCAGCTTCTTGAAATTATACACACTGATGTATGTGGACCTTTTGATGCTCCATCTATTGGTGGAGAAAAATATTTCATCACTTTTATTGATGACTTTTCATGTTATGGATATGTCTATTTGCTTAAAGAAAAGTCTCAAGCAGTTGATGCTATTGAGATTTATATTAAAGAAGTTGAAAGGCAATTAGACAAAAAGATAAAAGTTGTTAGGTCAGATAGAGGTGGTGAATATTATGGAAAACATAATGAAACAGGACAATGTCCAGGTCCATTTGCAAAACTTCTAGAAAGACATGGCATATGTGCATAATATACAATGCCATACACACCACAACAAAATGGTGTGGCAGAAAGGCGTAATCGAACGTTAATGGATATGGTTAGAAGTATGATGAGCAATCCTTCTTTACCCAAATTCTTGTGGATGTATGCATTAAAGACTGCCATGTATTTGCTAAATAGAATTCCTAGTAAAGCTGTTCCAAAAACTCCTTTTGAGTTATGGACTAATAGGAAACCCAGTTTACGGCATTTACATGTTTGGGGTTGCCCAACAGAAGCAAGAATATTTAATCCACAAGAAAAGAAATTAGATTCTCGAACAGTGAGTGGCTATTTTATTGGCTATTCAGAGAAGTCTAAAGGGTATATTTTTTATTGTCCAAACCATAGTCCAAGAATTGTAGAAACTGGTAATGCAAAATTCTTTGAAAATGGTGAAGTTAGTGGGAGTGAAAATCATCAAAATGTAGAAATAAAGGAAATTAAAGTTAATGTTCCTATACATGTTAGTGTTCCTTTATCCACACCTACTCAAGGATTTGTTCCAACTATTGTTGAACACATTAATAGTGATGAACAAGATTTGCATGATAATGCTCCCAATAAAGAAACTAGCTCACAAATATCAGAAAGAAATGAGTCTCAAGAAATACCATTGAGGAGATTTCAAAGGGAAAGAAAGTCAGCTATTCCAAGCTATTATGAGACTTATTTACAAGAAGAAGATATTGGAATATCTAAAGATCCAGTTTCATTTACACAAGCCATAAATAGTGATGATTCAGAAAAATGGATTGATGCCATGAAAGAAGAGTTAAAATCCATGGAAGATAACAAAGTTTGGGATATTGTTGCATTGCCAGAAGGTGCTAAATGTATTGGTTGTAAATGGGTCTTCAAAGTTAAGCGAGACTCAAAGGGCAATGTTGAACGATATAAAGCTAGACTTGTTGCTAAAGGATTTACTCAAAAGAATGGTGTTGATTATAAAGAAACATTTTCACCTGTTTCTAAGAAAGATTCATTGCGTATCATTATGGCACTTGTGGCTCATTATGACTTAGAGTTACATCAAATGGATGTAAAAACTGCCTTTCTTAATGGTAATCTTGATGAAGAAGTTTATATGGATCAACCTGAAGGTTTTCCAACTGAAGGAAAAGGTCGTATGGTGTGTAAACTTAAGAAATCAATATATGGACTAAAACAAGCCTCACGACAATGGTATATTAAGTTTAATAATACCATTCTTTCTTTCGGTTTTGAAGAAAATGTTGTTGATGTATGCATATACCGAAAGGTCAGTGGGAGTAAGTTTATTTTTCTAGTCTTATATGTTGATGATATTTTGCTTGCAACAAATAATTTGGGAATGTTGCGTGAGACTAAAGAATATCTTTCTAGAAACTTTGAAATGAAAGATATGGGAGAGGCATCCTATGTGATAGGAATTGAAATTTTTCATGATAAATCACAAGGATTGTTAGGATTGTCTCAGAAGGCCTATATAAATAAAGTTCTAGAGAGGTTCAACATGGAAAAGTGTTCCGCAGGAATTGCACCAATTCAAAAAGGGGAAAAATTTAGTCTTATGCAATGCCCAAAAAATGACATAGAACGGAAGCGAATGGAAGGAATTCCATATAGTTCTGTAGTGGGAAGTCTTATGTATGTGCAAACTTGCACAAGACCGGACATTAGCTTTGCAGTAGGAATGCTTGGAAGGTATCAAAGTAATCCTGGAATGGATCATTGGAAAGCTGCAAAGAAGGTTTTAAGATATCTTCAAGGTACAAAGAAGTATATGCTCATGTACAAAAGGTCTAGCCAATTAGAAGTAATTGGTTACTCAGATTCAGATTTTGGTGGATGTGCTGACACAAGAAAGTCTACATTTGGCTACTTATTCTTATTTGAAGAAGCTGCCATATCATGGAAAAGTTCCAAACAAAGTGTTATAGCAACATCTACTATGGAGGTAGAATTTGTAGCATGTTTTGAAGCTACAAATCAAGCTTTATGGCTGCGGAATTTCATTTCAGGACTTGGCATTGTTGACTCAATTGCTAGGCCATTGAAAATTTATTGTGATAATTCTGCAGCAGTATTTTTCTCAAAAAATGATAGATATTCTAAAGGTGCCAAGCATATGGAAATAAAGTACTTTGGCGTTAAGGAGGAAGTTTGAAAACAAAGAGTGTCCATAGAACATGTTAGAACAGAACTTATGATTGCTGATCCATTGACTAAAGGATTGCAACCAAAGACATTTAAGGAACATGTACATAGAATGGGTCTTGGTTCTTCTGAATGATGCTAACACTCTGAGCTCACTATGTTTATTTATGTGTTTTCTGAACATTGATAGTTTGTTGTTTCTAGTTAAAGTAATATTATTGTATGAGTTATAACATAATGATCTAGAAACTTTATGGGACCGATATAAAATTGTGTTATTTATGTAGCTTGTGTAGTAAGATGCTAGTGGTTGTAGTATATGGAAAGAAATGTATTTCATATTAAATGCATGACTGCCATAACTCACACAAAGTATTTTACTATATTAAAGCAATTATGTAATGTGTGAGAATATGATTACACTTAGGCCAAGTGGGAGAATGTTGAAAGTTTATTGTAATTTAAACTTCTATTGTGGCCTAATTGTAATTATTTATAAATCATTAATGACTTAATCTCATCCGTTAATGCTAATGTTTGATGGACGCATTAGATTTAAAGATTATATCACATATAAAAATGGTCCTCCCTCTGCCTCAATACACACGACGTTTTACAGTTTTCACTCACTGAAAAGAGCGTGAAACTGCCATCCTGATGAACGTCTGAAGGAAAGGAAGGGGAGAGAAACCAGTGTTGGAGATCAACTCTACTGTAACCAAAACTCAACAAAATCAGCCTTAAAGTTCAACTCTACCGTAATCAGGACTTGTTATGGCAACCAATCCAGGTATGAAAATCATAACTTTTAAGATCCTAATTAATGCTTCCGCTAAAATAAGTTTACATTTCTGACATTTCAATTTCGAATAAGAAACACCGAGGAGATGGGTCGGTCATATACTCATGTAGAGTACTTTTAAAGTGAATGTTATAAAAATCTTGTTACACAAATCCCAACTAACATAAAGGAACACCATTCGAGATTAATATATGGTGCACACTATGGTATAGATGTTGTTTTACAGAAAATTTTTTATTATTAGAAATCTAGCGACGCGTGTTTCGTGTGGAATATTTTTCTAGATACAGGCTGAGGCTTACGGACAGCGGTGCTTACACCTTCTATTGCAGTTCGGCTTAACAATTTTTAGGGAAGAAACTCTGTTTATATTTATGGGCTGGCAAGACTTTTTTGAAGGATAGTATCAGTAGTGGATCTGGTTTCGGACTGGGTGGGTGTTGGGGCTGGATAGGGTTAAAAAATCTATTGATAGTGTTAGGAAAGAAGACTTGGAACAACTGTAATTGAGCTACTAGCACCGAATCTTCAACCTACCTGTGAGAGTGTGAGTAACGGTGAGAGGATTTTGCACCACCACAACCAGTTCAACGGATAACCATAGGAGTGTACTCGATGGCAGTGGACACAGGAGGCTTCTCTAAGCAGAACAGGTAGAGGTGGGCTGGATTGCGTTGAGACGCGGTGAGTAGAAGCTTCTTTGCCGTAACTGCGTCATCCCAAAGCAGCAGCGAAATTGTAATCGAGCTCTTGGCTCCAGAGGCCTGATCGGAACTCGGAGTCATCATCTCCTTCTGCTTCGATTTCTCATCGGCAGTCCACAATCACTGGTATTTTTCTTATTTTTCATTGCATTGCAAATTCACATAAGATAGTGCACTGTTATCTATTGCATAAGGCAT
The DNA here is from genome assembly GCF_003086295.3 of Arachis hypogaea. Taxonomy (NCBI): domain Eukaryota; kingdom Viridiplantae; phylum Streptophyta; class Magnoliopsida; order Fabales; family Fabaceae; genus Arachis; species Arachis hypogaea. Next base: position 28,378,542 of record NC_092049.1, read on the forward strand.
GATGCCATAATTATGTTTTTCGTGTTTGCATTATAAATTAACTACAAACCATTTTTGCTGAAATAGATTAGCTATTGGTATGGAATTCTTATACAGAAATTCATTAATATTCTTTGGTAGAACAGGCGTGATGTGAAAGGAAAATTATTGGATATGTGTAGCTGAAGTTTTGCTGATTTTTTTTACTTAACATAACTGGAACATTATTTAGAAATATGCTTTTTGATCTCCTGTTGAATTGTTGAACTTTTGCACTTTCGGTTAGAATTTAAAAAACATGCAATTTGAACTATACAAATTGATGGATTTTACCTGGCACTCTATCGAGCTCACTAGAGCACATCTCAAATTAACTGGACTTTAGAAAAATGCATCTTGCCCTCTTTGAACTATATGGTTAGGGACTAAAGTTAAATAAGTAGAAATCTAACGGAGTAAAATGTACTTGCTTTATATTAAAGTGTTCCCATTTTCATTGCATTTGGCCGCTTTTCCACACTATCTTCTTCCCGTTTCATAAAAAAATCATATTCTAAAAAATCACGAGTGTCTTGTTGCCACTAATTACTTGCAAACATATAATCTTATCAGAAACAACATTGTCCCTATTATATTTTGCTTGTGTGCTATTTAATAATTCTTCTCAGAAAAAACTTCCCATAACAATATCAACCACCAGTTTGATTTCATGTCATGATAACATATTCCATGCCAATCTTCTGTTTGTGTTTTGGCTTCACTGAACAAGAAAAGCTCCACCAATTATCTTGTATCTTGAGTTCCATTTCAATTGTTCTAAGTGGAAATTACTGTTCTATAATTCATAGTATATACGTGTTCTTCTTGTCCTTTAAAACCCCATGATTATTAGATGGCTTTTACTAGTACTAAATATTAGTATATAGTTATTTTTTTGTTACAAGATTCTAAGGTTCTGGCATCTCTTGGCACGCAACCCAAGAACTTGGGTTCCATATGACTGTGTTTAGTTAATGGGTAGAAGAAAATAAGACATAGACATTATATTTAAATAGACATAGACATTTGAATACATATAATTTTTTTTTGGTTTGTTTGGTAATAATACATAACACAAGACACAAATCACACATAAATTAAAATATGAATATCATTCTTCTTTTTCCATCATAAATACCATATTATAGTAACACCACATGCATTATCCCCACTTCAATTTGTTACTTTTCTTTTAAGATTGACACAGTCACTACTGATATTTTTAATAACTCAAATATAGAAGTAACATAACCCAGATATAGATTATTATAAAAAAAATGGGAAGAGAGCAGGGACGGACCTATCTAATGTGATAAGGGGGCACTTGCCCCACTCTTATTTCAATTTTCTTTTAATATATATATATATATATGTCTTATTTTAAATTTTAAATAATTTTACTACAAATAAATTAAGTCTAATTATGTAAAGTCTCATATCTACTTTATCTTTTTATTATTTTAACTATTAGTTAACCTAATTAAATTTAGTATTTTTTCATTTTCAAATTTCAGCCATCACCACTTCTTTATTCTCTTAAACCCTCTTTTTAGTTTCATATTTTCAATCTTTTTTTTCTATTTATTTTTTAGTGGTCATCTTCTCTGATCTTCATTAAAAACTAAATTTTAAATTTTCTATATTTTAATATAACTCTCTGTAATTCTATGTATCTTTCAATTTTATTGTTTCTCTTTTTGATATTTTTAATTGTAAATTTTAATTCAAGCAATTATAATTTTGGTATTAATCTAATTTTTTATTCTCTTCATGAATTTATATATTTTATTTTATTCTTAATTTAGTAATCCTTATTATTTATTTATTTATCTTTTGTTCTATTTTATTATATGTAATTATGTTGCATACAAATTTCTAAAGTCAATTGATCAATTTACTAATTTAGATAGAAATTGTAATAGAAAAATATTTCAAATAATATTTTTTGTTATATTTTATTATATGTAATTTTTGATTTTTTTTGTATATAAATAATTAATGTGCACTTTTATTTTTTTAAAATTTGAATTAATATATCTTTTAATAGTAATGTATATTATTTTTGCCCCCTAACATAAATTTTCTGAGTCCGTCACTAGGAGGGAGGGATGGAGGGAGGAAGAGAGAGAATTGTTGTCATGGGAGAGAAGCAAAAGACAGCCTCTTGGTGAGAATGAAGGAGAAAAAGGGAACGGTTAGGGGAAGGAGGGTAGATTTGGGAAATTGACAAAATATTAAAGGTAAAAATAGATTAAAAATTTATGTCCAATGCAACATAAAAAATTCATGTTTGAACTTCCTGAAGAGACACAAAATATGTGTATATTATGTGCAACTGTGTACCACCATTTCCTTCAAAAAATTGTGTCTCTCCAATAAAACTGTAGATGTGTGCCAAGTGGGAGGCTCATGCATTGGCTGCCCATAAAAGTTACACCTCAATGACCTCTTATTTTTTTGTGTTTCTTCACCGTAATTGTTTTTTAAATTTTCTTGATTTGTACTTCTCTGTTAGTTAATGATATTCTTTTCTTTAAAATAAATTGGTTGCTGGAAGTTACAATTTTTAGTATTAAGCGCAAGCTGTTAAAACTGAATTTAACAATACTCAACTTTTGCCTTCTGCAGTTATCCTTGCTTCTTACTTCTCTAAGTTATAATATTAATTGTTATTCATTCATTGTTGATATGTTTGCATTCATTATCTCTATGCAGATTCAACCTTGTGATATTTGTGGTGATGTCAGTTTTTGGGAGGTAATTAGCAATTGTACGAACTGCGAAACTCGTGAACACTGGTATGAATCTCTCTTGTTGTATTCTTTAATTAAACATTTGAATTCTTCCGTCTCCCATAATTACTATCTGTCATCTCCCTCACTTAACCTAATAACTCTATCTCTTGACCAACAAAAAAAATAATAACTCTACCTCACAATTACTTCAAATGTTTTACTTTAAATATAACGGTTGGAATAGAATTTTGACAAATTTAAACATAATAAAACACAGTATCATTGTAATAATTAATGTTTATACCCTAAAGTTAAGGAACAAGCAAACGTTGTACTGAAAGCAGTTGAAACCTTTTGGAAGCAAAGGTGAAAACATTACAAAACTCGGAAGAAGAATTAGGTATATTTGTTTATTTAATTTAAAGATATTTCATAAATTATTAGTGCTTTAATTTAAGCTGTTATGTTAAAAAGTTTAAATATATGTATAAATATATTGATATAATTGTATTCGTGTAAACTGAGAAAAAAAATTGTAAGTTATACTATATTCGTGTAAACTGAGAAAAAAAATTGTAAGTTACCATTTTAATTTTTCAGACAAAAATTTTATGAGGATGCCACACATGATAACCAACGGTAGATTAATTTTGAGAGATTCAGTTGTGTGAAATTAACTTCGATTGACATGGATATTGATGGCTATGACTCATATTATTAAATTGGAGTTCGTGAAAACCATTTCCTCATATCTTAGGACGATATTTTTAATCTAGAATTCTTAATCGTATGAGCAGAAGACTTTGAGTAGCGTTTGACCTCCCATTCATTAGTGCATATTTAATGTTTTCTCTATGTTTTCACTGTTTCTATTAATTCTAATTTTATTTGTAAGTTCGTCATTGCTGCTCAGCTTTGTTTATTTCCTTTTATATATGCTGGTTTTGCAGTTTCAAGCCAAATGGATTTTGACCTTTACTCAAGCGATAATGACGAAGAGTCATCTGAGATGTCATTGGGTGTGTGTGGTTCTTTAGGGCCCTCTGATGATGACGACAATACTGGCTTTTTTTGGCATGGGAACAAGTCACTCGGAATCGAACAAAGAATCGCATCGCTCACAGGGGGATGTTCACGGCAATATGCCTGTGTTAGTTATCGCTGAGGACTTCTTGCATACAGTTTTCACTTCTGAGGAGGAGGCCTACAATGCTTACAAGGAGTTTGCCTGGACATGGGGGTTTGGTGTTCGCAAGGGGGATGTGGGATGGGTTGACGGTGTTTTGGTGAGGCAGGACTTCTTCTGTCATCGTCAGGGCACGAGGAGTGACAAGCATTATGATCAGCCAGAACGAGTAAGGGAGGAGCGGCTAGAGAGTCGCACAGACTGCAAGGAGAAATTGAAAATATACTATGATGTCCATGATAATGTGTAGAGAGTGCAAAAGATTATTGATAAACACAACCACGACATGGCCCCGGCTGCGTTTTGCAACTTGTTGCCAAGTCACCGAAAAATGAGCGACGGGGATAAGGCTCAAGTGAATAGCATGAAGCAATTCGGAATCCCTACCTCGAAGATAATGGCTTACATGGCAGGCCAATCGGGTGGCTACAACATGCTTCGATTTACAAAAAGGGATTTGTACAACTATGTTGACAGTCAACGGCGAGCACGAATCTTGGATGGGGATGCGGCTGCAACTATAAGCTACTTGGAGGGGAAGGAAAATGCGGACCTTATGTCAGTCGCTAGATACACAACGACTGTAGATAATCGGTTGGGTAACTTATTTTGGGTGGACGGTTTCATGAAATCCGATTATGAGTTGTTTGGTGATGTCGTTGCATTTGACGCGATGTACCGTGGGAACAAGTACAAGAAACCTCTGGTGGTGTTCTCGTAGACAAATCATCACAGGCAAACTTGCATTTTCGGATTTGCCTTGCTTCAGGATGAGGAGGTCTGCACTTACAGATGGGTTCTGACGAACCTTTTGGATGTTATGGGTCAAAGAACAATGAACCTTGTTGTGACGGATGGGGATAAGGCAATGCGCGCTACCATTGCGGAGGTGATGCCTTCAGCCAAGCACAGACTATGTGCATGGCATCTGGAGAAAAATTGTGTCCAACGGGTAAAGGAAGCTGAATTTCGGAAAGTATTCAAAAAGGCTATCTATGTAAACTTTCATGTTGACGAGTTCGAGAGATATTGGAGGACCTCAATCGAGTCTCTCAGCCTAGGCCAAAATACATGGGTGCAAGCGACATATGACATTAAAGAGAGTTGGGCAACGGCCTATCTGAGGGGGACCTTTTGCGCCGGATATAGGACAACGTCAAGATGTGAAGGAATCAATTCTTTCATTAAAGCGTTCCTAAAGTCAACGGATAGCATTCTTGAACTGGTTCACAGCTTGGATAGGGTTGTGAAAGATTTCGGAACAATGAGGTTACTGCACAATTTTACTCACTTATTACACACCCGTTTTAAATACTGGATTAAATGCAATAGAGTTGTCTGCGTCGAAGCTGTATACAAGAGTTGTTTTTAGGGAGGTTAAGAAGCAAATCAAGGGTGTTGCAACGCTATTGTTTCAGGGAAGGGAGAGCATCAGCATGACCATTGTGTATAGCTTTAGTAAAATGGGTAGACCGGATCGGGTATTCAAGGTTTTGTATGATCCTAATGACCGAAAGATTGAGTGTGAGTGTAAGATGTGAGACAGTGATGGCGTACCGTGTTCCCATATATTTGTGTCATGAAGTACGAGGGTATGGAGGAAATTCCTGAAACACTTATCCTTAGGCGCTAGTGTAAGATTGCAAAAGACTGTACAATGTTGAAAATGGGGAATGATTCAAGGGAACAGGCAAGACTGCTTTGACACAGTGCACTATACTTAGCTTTGACCCATGTTGTTACACTTGGTTGCGAAGAGGTTGAAGATTTTGCGCTTGCACAGGATGCTATATCAAACCTGAATATAAATTTTAATATATACACAACATTTTTTATATACTGAATATAAATTTTCACTCAAATTTTTAAAGGCAAGATATCATATTCTCATAACTTTTGATTTCATTGGAAATAAAGTCACTGTTACTCACACTTAGTTCATTCTATGCATTACTATTAGTAATAAGTTTTTTTCTCAATTTTTAATTATTTGTTTTATTTTTCTTAATTTAAAAACTTATTTATGTATCAACTCCACCAACCTAGATGACAAACCTAATTCATGTTTCTAGCTAACTAAAACTGCAATCATTACAAGACATCTACAATTATAATTATTAACTTAGAAAATAAACTATATAAATAATTAAGAATGAAAATAGAGATAAAATATTAAATTATATTGAAATCTCAAATAAACTGATTAGTAGCTTTTACGAATATCATAAAATGAAGTTTTTATAATAACTAATGTTACGGGATTTATAAAATCATTGTTAGTTTCTTAAAAATATTTATTTTTTTTCTATTTTGATGTCATGGGATATTAATTATAAAAAACTACATTAAAAAGGGTCGTACGTCTTCTTTTTTTCTGTACGTAAGGGGTTATATATATTTTTTTTGTATGTATTTATTATAAATGATTTCAGCCAAGATTTGGTCCAAAAAATATTAACTATTATGAGTCTAGTTGTCTAAAAATTAAATAAATTCAGTCCACTACCAAAAATGAACTCCAGCTTCTTAAAATTTAATCAAAATGTTAAGCTATAATTTAGTTCATAATGAGAAACAAAAAACTACATGTGTGACGATGACTCTGTGTATAACAGTGTGAAGTAGAGACAAGCACACAAAATCTTATACCAATCTTCTTCTCTTGACACATATAGTCAGCATAGTAGCTTTTCTCAGTTGTATGTACCAAAGAATTTCCCAACCAACATAACCTCTTAAATGAAAGAAGAGAGTGAATAGTGGTTGGCAGAAAAATATTTCCAACAAAAGAAAATCTGCAATAAAAGATTTAAAGTATTCAACTTCAAATACGTTACCAGTTCGGGTTTTTTTTTGTTCTGTCTTGTGTCTTTGGACCTCGTCTCAGCTGCTTTATATTCTTCTTTGCCTTTGTGCTCCTGAACGGCATGTGATCCATGCTGAACTCTGTCTTTGTCGGTGGTATATATGTAGGGTCGTCTGCACCATCCATGCTACATATGGGGGTCGCTATCACATGTTTTTTATCCTTATATATGTCTAAATGCTGCTCTTTGAGCCTTTTCATTCCACTGCACACACAGCCGGATGACACATTCGTGATACCATTCGAATTAAAATCCTGATTATTTTGGCAGATAAGGCTAACGATAGTTCGTCGTAGATCTGCCAGCATCTCATTCTGCCGATCAAAAGCGTCAGTCAGGTGTCTTATGTCGGACTGCAAACTCGAGACGGTTGTGACTACACTCCTGGTGATACGACTACACTCTTGCAGCCACGATTCAAAATGCATAAATATTTGTAGAGGTTGAAAAGTCGTATGAGCATCACACACCATGTTGTGTAAAAACCGAATGCTTATTATATCAAAAAGTTAGGTTACGTCTTACCTGGCTACGAGCCACAATGGAAGCCGGCTGTTGACAGCATACGCATCATCCCACTCGCTAGCAGTCGCTGTTGACCTGAAGTATACAACGGACTACTTGAGTAAAGCATATAACCTCAGAGTCACAGCAACAGAACCGGGAATCAAAGAGTAGAGTGGCCAAAAATTAAAATTTTATATATTCAACTATAGTGTCATATATTTGATATTAGAAATTATCAAAATTAGTTATTTATTTCAAAAAATTAACAAGTCCTTGTCAAATACAAGAATTATTTCCGTGTTTATAATTTTTTTACCGTTTCAAATGTAACAAAATATAGAAGTAGCTATTTTTAAATATTATGTTAATTAATTTACTTTGTTAAGTATCTATATAACAACAAATTATATTTTTATGCTTGATTTTAGTATAAAGTATCGCATGAATTAAAAGTAATTAATTGCACTATTTATTTTGTTATATGGATTTAAAATTTATTAAAGTATTTTGATATAATAACATGGACAAAAATTATGACAAAAATAAGGAAAAAAAAAACAACTAAATATAATTAGAGAATAAACGATGTTATTACAAATAATATTAGAGTACTTTTTGTATTATTATAGAGGTTAAAATTAATTAAAAAAAGAAAATATTAAAAAAGAGGTCCAAACCAAATAGAAAATACAGATAATCTGATTGCATACAGAGAAACAAACTAAATCAAGACAGGTAACATAGGCTTTAAACTTGAAATTTGCATGTGCATAAAAGGTCTCTTAAAAGAAAAACCATTTTGAATTATCCGTTACGTAAGCAGTATTCACGAGTAGATAAACCTAAGACAATTTATTTTAAGATGGAATGGTTAACATTCTTTGACATTCTGCTAAACTTTTTAAGTCAGTTATTTGTAACCCTCGTCTTTATTCGGGTATTGGTGCTCTTAACGTACTCAATGTCTTATTCTTTATTTTCAAATATTTTAATAATGAAAAACAAATGACATTAGTTTATGGGAGGCATGGAAATTTTTCACCCACCACAACATAAGGGTATTGGTACTCTACGAGGTTGTAGTAACATTTGATTAGACAACAAATCATTGCCTAAAAAATGAACAATTTGGAATTTTTTCTTTTTTAAATCATCATGTCATATCAATTTAAAATGGGTGCACAAAGGGTCCCATGCGTCAACTGACCTGTTACTATTGTTAACAAGTTGTAAAAAGTGTTCACTTACCACCGTTTGCGCGGGAGTGTCTCCCATCTTGCGCATAATGACGTCGCCTTTCCAAAGGATTCAACTGGAGTTGCTCGCTTCAGTCCACTACGATTTTTGTTGCTAGTGTTCTTTGTGCCCGAAAAATGAGTCCTCGTTGACTTCCTGCAAGGTCGATGACATTGGAGTACAAATTAAAGAATAAAAACTGCTTGCTATGCATGAGTAAGCAAAGTATGTATTCAAATCAAACATTAATTGCGATTGAAATAGCTATAGGTGTTTAAATTACACTACACAATGTAGTAAGAAGTCTTAAATTTAATTATGTAGTTTTTATTAAATTCCTTACAAAGATTTGTCACCATTAGCCATGAAAAGAGCCTTTCGTTGGGCATATTGACACGATACCATACCTATTGCACTAAAGCTACAATTGAAGCATCAATTATAATCATCATAAACGTATATTTGAGTTACAGGTAACTATGCTGGCTTAGTTTGAGTGATCCTGGTCGTACTCATTGATCAAGAGAGAATTTGTAAATCCAAGTAATTTATACATAACTCTAACTCAAAGTTGTAGACTTCCATTGCAATAAGAAAGATAAGCTTAAAATCTAAAATCACAATGAAGTAAATAAAATCTAACGATGCAATAATAATTAATACAAGCAGAAGAAGTTAGATTTTGTTTTTTATAAATTTTATCATCTTAAAAATTTTTATTCAAATAATTTTTTTCCCAACTGTTATATATAGATAAGAGGTCATCAACATAAGCCACTACTATTAAAATATGTTGCACAATATAATATCTGGTATTAATATCCAAAAAAAAGTTATCATCTTTTAAGTTTATCGTTTTATATTTTTTATTGATCTTAACTTTTCTTAAAAAACCATTAATTTCAATATATATATATATATATATATATATATATATATCATATTTTTAGTTATTTTTTTCTGAATTATAGCCTCCTTGTTGTAATAATTTATTCCCATGGTTATAAATTTATGATGACCCAAAAAATAAAAAATTACTATATTTAACTTGAACATAAAAAATCTTACATAATATAAACAATGAATCTTAAATTTTAGTATCCTAAAATCTTTTTTCAAGAATAGCAACTAAGCTCATCAGCGAAGAGTTACACTAAGATTCATTTTCAACAGCATAGAGAGAAAATATATCAGCACCATGGTAACCTAATTTGTTAGGAAAAGAATGGGTCCAAAAAATAACAACCTGAGTTTTGGTACCAAGAGAAAGCTGAGACGAAGATGTGAAGGCGGAACACCAAGGAAGGGAAGCCGCGACTTTGGGAGGACAAGGACAACATGATGGCGGAGCTTCGAAGAGAAGAAAAAGGGGAAAGGTAACGGCGGTGCCTTGAGACGTGTGAGGAGGGCCACCGATGGCGAGTAACATGTCAGCTATGAGAGATTGATGAGATCCTCGGAGAAGAGAAACCAAAGTCACGATTAGGGTAGTTGGTTCTACCAAGATTGGGGCTTTTGCTTGATGTGGAGTGAATTTGGGCCTTCAGAGCATACCCTGACCCAAGTCGTTATATTGGGTTGTTTAGGGCCACGGCTTATCACAGGTATTGTTTCATAGTTTAGGAACAGCCAGATTTAGCAACGACAAGCCAGTGGAGGTAGCCATGGATTTTGGTGATGAAGAGCAACGGAGGCCTACGACAAGAACTCTAGTGTAGAAGCGGGTTTGGGGTATGGCCGAGTTTGATGACGATTTAGTTATTTGGCTTAGCCCAAAAGGAAAAAAAAAATTGGGCTGAAACAAAATTAACGGATATCGGGCCAACACTCAATTTATGTTGTTGTTACTTTTTGGTGATGATACATTTGGGGCATCTGATGAGATGTCTCGTTTGGGTTGTTGTTACTTTGTGGCCCATTTTTGTAGGCCCAACATAGTTTTGTCGGTAACGGGTAGGAAGGACCAAACCTTGTCGTGAACTATGCAGCGTGCTCTGCAATACCCTGCCGCTGTTAGGGTTTACGATCATGCACCCATGACTCGAGCATCGGCGGGTCACTAACACTGAGACGGAGACTGTTTGTAGACATTATTTTTGCAACGCGAAGGGGGTGTCAATACGTAGAGTGACCACAACATTAACGGCCCTGTCATTGCTATTCATCCAATTCTCATAGCTATAAACAGGCACTCACATGGATGATAGTAAACCAGAATAAAGTAGCGATGCATACAAAGTAGAAAAGATAACTCAGGTACGCTCACATGATTCTAGATCTCGAGTAATAGTGCGCATCAACGCGCCCTTCAGCTTTATGTCCAATGTCCTTTTCTTCTCTGTATATTCACGCATGCCATGGTTGCAGAGATTCTCAAGTGCAAATATTCGTTCAACCTTGCCTTGTATGGGTCATGGAATTGAAAATCAATGCAAATCTTCACCTTGAGATCTTCATTGAAACCCCACTCTCACACAGAAAGAAAAGACTAGAGGTGAATGGATGAGTGTTCACGAGAAAGTCTGTGAGTAAGAGGCAACCGAGTTGAGTACTTATCTTTCTTTTCCTTAAATAACCTTTACTAAGTTGTTTCAGGGATAGAAAATGGTGGCACAAGATAAAGTTGAGGGCAGTTTTAGAAATTACCAAAAATCACGCTTCCTGGTGCATGTCTTCTCATGTGTTCCATCTACGCTTCCTCAATCAAATTTATGATTCCCACCAGTTACTTAGTTAGGGTGGGAAAAAATTGGACCTTGGCGTCAAATTATTTGCTTATGGAGAAGGTGGGCTTATAATTCTGCGAGGTCTAATTATAGGAGTAATACACAAGGGTTTGCCACAGTTGAATATAACCACATCTATAGTTGGGTTTCTGTTTGGTCTTTTTAATCTTTAATTATATTTTTTCAATGTCTATAGTTATATCAAATAAAAAATTTTTACTAAGAATATGTGACATTAAAATTTATAGAATATAATCTCTTTAAAAATATTTAAATTTACTATAACACAATTTTAAACAGATTATGAGTACTCTTTTGTCAATATTTTTATACCAATTAAAGCCATGTTAAAAAAAAATAAATCATTATACCTTTAAAAACATAACATAATAATCCTTATAAAGTTTTTATTCTTATACCAGTAACTCAAGTGAATATAGATAAATACTTTGTTATGAAGACTGATTTAATTAAGGAAATAAAAGTTTGAAAGCTAATTCAATTTGGTTATTAAAATTTGTCGAGAACTAAACCATTCAACTAAATTTTTTTTATGAATCAGCTTTAGGGTATTATTCATTAATTTAACTATAAGAAGACTGGGCTTATCGGGACAAGTTTAATTAATTATACTCTGTAACATAAATAAAAAAATATTATATTTCTTAAGAATTCAGTGAATAACTTGTAAATTAATGTTAAACTTATAAAGCTCATTTATTAAAAATATTGTACATTTACATCAATTTGATCTTTTGGATGTAATTCATCATAATTACTGGACAAAGATAAAAGCACGAGCAATTATACAATAACTACAATAAAGAAGCCTTGTGAATTTGATATCTTTCTTAAAATATTGATTTGTTTGTTTTTCTACTATCATTGTATAATAGATAATAAAGTTTAAAATTTAGTACATTCAATTCTAAATAGATAAATTTATTCATATTTATTGGTATGAATGTTTATCTAAGATAATACTGTATAGTGTAATTTTGAATTTTAATTATAAAATTCATAATTTATGTTTGAAAATAACTAAACAAGAGTTAAGAAAAAGGAACTGGGAATAAAAATACAAACATATAATATATAACATAAAATTATAAATGAACTTTGTTAATCATAATATATTGGAATGTATACCTAATAATAAGTAGTAGTTGTGTCAAAGCTAAATGTATTTAGAGATAATGTTTTTGACCACTCGTTTGATCTACAAAATATAAAATGGAGTAATAATCACAAAAGTGTTATTTAACATATTTTTGTTAAATCTTCTGTACTCTAAATATTTGTAATTAAAAATTGGCATCATAATAAATATAATTTAGATATTAATTATATTTAACCGTTATATTTTAATTCAATTGAGATTATCAATAACAAATTTAATTGATTAGTTGTATATTAACACTGATTTAACTTTTGAAACGGTTGATGATAAACGATACACTTAAATACAGACAACTATTTTTAATATTAGACTTTATATTCTTTAAATCATTATTATTGATTTATTGTACACAATATATTAACTTATTATCTTAAAAAATTCCATTGTTACTATCAATGAAAAAATTATTGATAACTACTATATGATGAATATGTATGTGTTTTAATAAAAAACAAATAATAGGATACTTGCATGGAATTTTGACTATAATATTGAAATGCATATTATGAATTTTTGAAAAAGTTGCTAAATGACAAACTCACAAAAGCAACTTGGGTTCTATAAATACCATTAGAATGAGATCTCTGTTACACCTCAAACACATAAAAGTTTTTCAGTAGTCTATTTATATGGTGGCATCGTATCCATTCCAGCAACTCCGAATTTTAAAATAAAAATAGTGATGATGCAATATTAACTACACCTCAAAGACTTTTGAAAGAATAATATTGCATTATCACTCTTTTTATTTTAAAACTCAGAGTGGCTGGGATGGATACGATGCCACCATATAGATAGACTACTGAGAAACTTTTGTGTTTGAGGTGTAGACAGAGATCTCATTCTAAATTTTTAATGGTATTTATAGAACCCAAGTTGCTTTTGTGAGTTTGTCGTTTAGTAACTTTTTCAAAAATCCATAATATCTTGCATTTCAATATTATAGTCAAAATCCCATGCAAGTATCTTATTATTTGTTTTTTATTAAAACACGTACATATTCATCGTATAGTAGTTATCAACAATTTTTCCATTGATAGTAACAATGGAATTTTTTAAGATAATAAGTTAATATAATTGTGTACCATAAATCGATAATAATGATTTAAAGAATATAAAGTCTAATGTTAAAAATAGTTGTCTGTATTTAAGTGTATCGTTTATCATCAACCGTTTCAAAAGTTAAATCAGTGTTAATATACGATTAATCAATTAAATTTGTTAGTGATAATCTCAAATTCTCATTGAATTAAAATATAACGGTTAAATATAATTAATATCTACATTATATTTATTATGATGCCAATTTTTAATTACAAATATTTAGAGTACAGAAGATTTAACAAAAATATGTTCAATAACACTCTTGTGATTGTTACTCCATTTTATATTTTGTAGATCAAATGAGTGGTCGAAAACATTATCTCTAAATACATTTAGCTTTGACACAACTACTACTTATTACTAGGTATACATTCCAATATATTATGATTAACAAAGTTCATTTATAATTTTATGTTATATATTATATGTTTTGTATTTTTATTCCCAGTTCCTTTTTCTTAACTCTTATTTAGTTATTTTCAAACATAAATTATGAATTTTATAGTTACAATTCAAAATTACACTATACAGTATATATTATCTTAGATAAACATTTACACCAACAAATATGAATAAATTTATCTGTTTAGAATTAAATGTACTAAATTTTAAATTTTATTATCTATTATATAAAGATAGTAGAAAAACAAACAAATCAATATTTTAAGAAAGATATCAATTTCACAAGGCTTTTTTATTGTAGTTATTGTATAATTACTCGTGCTTTTATCTTTGTTCAGTAATTATGATGAATTATATCCAAAAGATCAAATTGATGTGAATGTACAATATTTTTAATAAATGAGCTTTATAAGTTTAACATTAATTTACAAGTTATTCACCGAATTCCTAAGAAATATAATATTTTTTATTTATGTTACAGAGTATAATTAATTGAACTTGTCCCGATAAGCCCAGTCCTCTTTTAGTTAAATTAATGAATAATACCCCAAAGCTAATTCATAAAAAAATTTAGTTGAATGCTTTAGTTCTCGACAAATTTTAATAACCAAATTGAATTAGTCTTCAAACTTTTATTTCCTTAATTAAATCAGTCTTCATAACAAAGTATTTATCTATATTTACTTGAGTTACTGATATAAGAATAAAATAAACTTTATAAGGATTATTATATTTTGTTTTTAAAGGTATAATGATGTATTTTTTTAACATGGCTTTAATTGGTATAAAAATCTTGACAAAAGAGTATTCATAATCTGTTTAAAATTGTATTTTAGTAAATTTAAATATTTTTAAAGAGATTGTATTCTATAAATTTTAATGTCACATACTTTTAGAAAAATTTTTTAATTTGATATAACTATAGACATTGCAAAAATATAATTAAAGATTAAAAAGACCAAATATAAACCCAACTATAAATGTGGTTATATTCAACTGTGTCAAACCCTTGTGTATTACTCCTATAATTAGACCTCGCAAAATTATAAGCCCACCTTATCCATAAGCAAATAATTTGGCGCCAAGGTCCAATTTTTTCCCACCCTAACTGAGTAACTGGTGGGAATTAGAAATTTGATTGAGGAAGCATAGATGGAACACATGAGAAGACATGCACCAGGAAGCGTGATTTTTGGTAATTTCCGAAACTGCCCTCAACTTTATCTTGTGCCACCCTTTTCTATCCCTGAAACAACTCAGTAAAGGTTATTTTAAGGAAAAGAAAGATAAGTACTCAACTGGGTTGCCTCTTACTCACAGACTTCTCGTGAACACCCATCCATTCACCTATAGTCTTTTCTTTCTGTGTGAGAGTGGGGGTTCAACGAAGATTTCAAGGTGAAGATTTGCATTGATTTTCAATCCCATGACCCATACAAGGCAAGGTTGAACGAATATTTGCACTTGAGAATCTCTGCAACCATCGCATGAGTGAATATACAGAGAAGAAAAGGACATTGGACATAAAGTTGGAGAGCACGTTAATGTGCACTATTACTCGAGATCTTTTCATGCATTGCGAATCATGTGAGTGTACCTGACTTGTCTTTTCTACTTTGTATGCATCGCTACTTTATTCTGGTTTACTATCATCCATGTGAGTGCCTGTTTATAGCTATGAGAATTGGATGAATAGCGATGACTGGGCCGTTAATGTTTTGGTCACTCAACGTATCAACACCCCTTTGCGTTGCAAAAATAATGTCTACAAACGGTCTCCGTCTCAGTGTTAGTGACCCGCCGATGCTCGAGTGATGGGTGCGTGATCGTAAACCCTAACAGCGGCAGGGTGTTGCAGAGCACGCTGCATAGTTCACGACAGGGTTTGGTCCTTCCTACCCATTACCAACAAAACTATGTTGGGCCTACAAAAATGGGCCACAAAGTAACAACAACCCAAATGAGACATCTCATCAGACGCCCCAAATATATCATCACTAAAAAGTAACAACAACATAAAATGAGTGTTCGCCCGATATCCATTAATTTTGTTTCAGCCCAATCTTTTTTTTTTCTTTTGAAATAAGCCAAATAACTAAATCCAAACCCAGACCGTCATCAAACTCGGCCATACCCCAAACCCGCTTCTTCACTGGAGTTCTTGTCGTAGGCCTCCGTTGCTCTTCATCGCCAAAATCCATGGCTACCTCCACTGGCTCGTCGTTGCTCAATCTGGATGTTCGTAAACTATGAAACAATACCTGTGATAAGCCGTGGCCCTAAACAACCAAATATAACGACTTGGGTTAGGGTAAACTCTGAAGGCCCAAATTCACCTCCACATCAAGCAAAAGCCCTAATCTTGGTAGAACCAACTACCCTATTCGTGACTTTTGTATTTTCTTTTCTCCGAGGATCTCATCAATCTCTCAAAGTTGACATCTTACTCGCCATTGGCATCCTTCCTCACACGTTTCAAGGCACCACATTACCTTTCCCCTTTTTCTTCTCTTCGAAGCTCCGCTATCATCTTGTCCTCGTCTTCCCAAAGTCGCGACTTCCCCTCCTAGGTGTCCTGCCTTCACATCTTCGTCCCAGCTTTCACTTAGTACCAAAACTCAGGTTGTTATTTGTTGGACCCATTCTTTTCCTAACAAATTAGGTTGCCATGGTGCTGATATATTTTCTCTGCATGCTGTTGAAAATGAATTTTAGTGTAACTCTTCACTGATGAGCTTAGTTGCTATTCTTGAAAAAAGATTTTAGGATACTAAAATTTAAGATTCATTGTTTATATTGTGTAAGATTTCTTATGTTCAAGTTAAATATAGTAATTTTCTATTTTTTGGGTCATCATAAATTTATAACCATGGGAATAAATTATTACAACAAGGAGGCTATAATTCAAAAAAAAAAACAACTATATATATATATATTGAAATCAATGGTTTTTTAAGAAAAGTTAAGATCAATAAAGAAATATAAAATGATAAACTTAAAATATGATAACTTTTTTTGGATATTAATACCAGATATTATATTGTGCAACATATTTTAACAGTAATGTCATATGTTGATGACCTCTTATCTATATATAACAGTTGGGAAAAAAATTTATTTGAATGAAAGTTTTCTAAGATGATAAAATTTATAAAAAAAAATCTAACTTCTTCTGCTTGTATTAATTATTATTGCATAGTTAGATTTTATTTACTTCATTGTGATTTTAGATTTTAAGCTTATCTTTCTTATTGCAATGTTAGTCTACAACTTTGAGTTAAAGTTATGTATAAATTACTTGGATTTACAAATTCTCGGTTCATCAACGAGTACAACTAGAATCACTCAGACTAAGCCAGGTAACTCAAATATATGTTTATGATGATTATAATTGATGCTTCAATTGTAGCCTTAGTGCAATAGGTATGGTATCGTGTCAATATGCCCAACAAAAGGCTCTTTTCACGGCTAATGGTGACAAATCTTCGTAAGAAATTTAATAAAAACTACATAATTAAATTTAAGACTTCTTACTACATTGTGTAGTGTAATTTAAACACCTATGGCTATTTCAATCGCAATCAATATTTGATTTGAATAGATACTTTGGCTACTCATGCATAGCTAGTAGTTTTTATTCTTTAATTTGTACTCCAATGTCATCGACCTTGCAGGAAGTCAACGAGGACTCATTTTTCAGGCACAAAGAACATTAGCAACAAAAATTGTAGTGGAGTAAAGCGAGAAACCTCAGTTGAATCCTCTAGAAAGGCGACGTCGTAACAGGTCAGTGGTAAGTGAACACTTTTTTAGACTTTTTGACAATAGTAACAGGTCAGTTGCCACATGGGACCTTTTGTGCACCCATTTTAAATTGGATATGACATGATGATTTAAAAAATAAAAAATTCCAAATTGCTCATTTTTTAGGCAGTGATTTGTTGTCTAATCAAATGTTACTACAACCTCGTAAAGTACCATTACCCTTATGTTGGGGTGGGTGAAAAATTTCCATGACTCCCATAAACTAATGTCATTTGTTTTTCGTTATTAAAATATTTGAAAACAAAGAATAAGCCATTGAGTACATTAAGAGCACTAATACCCGAATAAAGACGAGGGCTAGAAATAAGTGACTTAAAAAGTTTAGTAGAATGTCAAAGAATGTTAACCATTCCATCTTGAAATAAATTGTAACGACCCAATGTCTAGTACGTCATGATCATACTAGAAACTGAGCGCTACCAACTTGTCTTCCTAATTATTATCTATTATTTATTATATGAGCCTTATTCGTTGTTAAAAGCATAGTTATTTTGCGAGGTACTTTTTTTTAAAAACGTTTGGTTTAACAAACAGAATCATTCATAATCAATTCACAACTGATAATAGATAAAACAGTTATAAACAACCACACATAAATACATCACAAGCAGTTGACAATATTCGGTGATCCAGCCTTTATTAGAGTATAGACATTTAGTTAGAATGTCATCAAAAGGTGGAAGGTCGTCTACTACTCCTCTACACGATCATACATTGCCATATGACGTCCCACTGGTACTCCATCAAGTAGCCACACTACAAGAGTCTCGTACACAGGATTTAGGCTAAAGTGTGCATACAAACGGGGTGCAGACGTTGGCTGGTCTCACAATATATACATATAAATAGAGAATAAGATTCACCCTAGACTCAGAAGACTACCTAGAGCAGAATCATTTTTGCGAACGATCGTTAGTGAACTACGGAAGGGTACTCATGCTTCCATGTGAAGGGGGAAGGGAGAGAGAAGGGGTAAGAACTGTGGAGTTCTTAGTAGGGCTGGGGTTATTAGTTAAGTTCATTAGTTCTATGTTGTTTCACTGACGAATAGCAGAATACAGAGAAGTAGTAAACAAAGATACAGATAAATAGAGAAAATAGAGAAAACAGAAAGAAGAACACAAACAAAAGAATACAAGAAAATAAAACGCAAATACAAAGAATAGAATACAAACAAACAAAGCATACATTCATTCAACAATCATAACAGAGGAAATGCACAACCAAGTATGATGCATGTCTGTCCTATGCAGGCCATGAGCTCATGTGTTGGTTTACACCTTGCATCCCGACATTACCTAGGAACTAGTCCTAGATATGGCTTCCCATTGTGTCCTTCGTGCATACGTGTCGGTGGTAAGAATACCACTCCTTCGTGACTACCGGTAGTCTACACAAAGCTCGACCCCATAATATACGCACAAGGGGAAACAGTGATCCTCAGTTCGTGGGCGTCCCCGAGATCAACACATAAACAAAACAGAGATCCTCAATTCGTGGGTTTCCCCGAGATCAAAGATTATCAACAGTTCAAGGGTTATTTCCGTAATCAATGATTATCAATTCATGGGTTTTTCCCGCACACGAAATAGTTAATAGTTCGTGGGTACTTCCTGTATTTAACATTATCAGTTCGTGTGTTTTACTGCTCTTCTCTCTCTGTCTCTTTACTCTGCTCTGATATGATTACTCTTTTCTTTGTATCTATATTACTCTTTTTCTCTTTACCTCTTTACTCTGGTCTAGTTACTCTATTTTTCGTGTTTCTCTATTCTGCTCTGATTTCTCTGCTTAATGTATGTATTTAAAGCTTATGTAAATTTCGGTATGAATAGTTAGCCTGCCCCACGTGTAGGTTCATTAAGTCTATACTAAAACAGTTTAACTTTTCATATTATATCTAACCCTAGGCGCAACTTAAGAACTAACTATGTTGCTCCTAGTTTGTTCACTAATCTCTGTTGTTTTCTGTCCTTAAAACTTTACGGACTTTTTCTCCGATTTTCATCTCTTCTTTAACTTTTTATCTTTCCTTTATCTTTGCCTCAATAATATGTTATTACCACTCCCTAAGTGTTTTATGAAGGTAATTATGAGATTCTACGCTTAAAGTTGTCTTTCTAAATGTTTTTACAGAAAACTGCATTTTTTGCATTATTTTATTATTTTTATTAAAATATTATTTTTAATTAAATATTATTATTTATTATTTTATTATTATTTGTTATTTTATCATTAAATTTTTGAAAATTACCCCACTTTAACTTTTAACCTTTAAAAGTTACTTTTTACCACCCGTAACTTTTAATATTTCTACTTTAACCACCCTAACTTTCAGAAATTACCAAATAACCCCTCAAACACCAAAATAATTACAACCTTGCCCTTTTTAAGATATAAAAGGTGTTCTTCAATGTTCTTCACCATACTCAAAGTGTTCTTCGTAAATTCTTCAGATTCTTTCTCTGTTTTTACCCGTTTTTCAATCTTTTCAACAACCGATTTTCACCAAAATTCATAATAAATTTTCAGCCACTAAAATCCCATCTTTTCCATATGATTTTAACACAAATTGAACCCCAATTTAGGCCTAGGGTTTCGTTTTTCCAGCAGCTCCAAGAACATGAACTCAAAGCTTGAATATCATCAAATTTCATCAAAATTTCACCAAATTTTCAACAAGAATCACTCATATAAATCATCAATTTCTAGCACAGCCAAACCATAACATAATCACACAACTCAAACATAATCAATCAAGATTAATTTCATCAAACCCTACCTGGTTTTGCTGCTCCAAATTCAGTTATACTTTCAGGTAGTCCTTAAGCACTTTTTCCTCCTAAATCACAACAAGAACAACTTTAAATCCACAAACCCTCAACTGATCAAATCTCTCTCAGCATGTTAGGAAGGGATATCTCACCTTAGACTTGCTGGAAATTAACGTTTCTTGGCCCTCAAGTCAAGTTAAGCATGTTTCCTTGAAAACTGAATTCAAAAGGGAAAGGAACATCCATCTCACCTTATTTCCAGCCTCGATAAGTTACATGGTTATGTAGAGGAAGAAGAGAGGATCATTTTGGTAAAATCGGAGTTTTGATTTGAGTTTTAGTTCAGAAGAAATCAAGCTTTGAAGATTTATGGACCAAGAACTTTCTCTCCTTTTTCTCTTGATGATTTTCGGCCACAATAAGCAAATGAGGCAGCCTTGGGGGTTTTGGGGGGTGTAGGGTGAGTTGTGATTGGTTGAATTGGAGGTGGGTTAAAATAATATTAAAATATCTCAGGTGTGTAACTACTAAAACTAGATGTATCGGAACACTTGTAAAAACATCTCTAAAAATTATTTTCTGAGCTACTAGCATAAATAACACTAGTAACATATTTATTATGAGAATAAAACATGTATGATGAGTTCTTAACATTGCTAAAGTCATCAAAGATTGCTGGTGTTAAGCTGCACCAGTAAACTGTGAATTCGGTTAAACCGATTTCCTGTTTTTAACTAAAACTGACCAGGTAACCTTATAATATCATTCAAGCAGCTTCTAATACTAATATAATGATAATATTATACTATTATCTCTCTTCTCTCATGAATCGAGTCTGGTTCATCAAACTGAGACTATTTACGGAAAAGAGAATCAAAACTCCTAACCGATACGGTTCAAAAACTAGGTTCTTCGTGACTGCGTTATCGAGCTTGCCTCAGAAAAGGTCCTAGCTTAAAGATGACATAATGACAATGAGGATTGAGATGCTTGATGATATATCAGAGGTGTTTCCTTTACTGATCTTCCGGAGAAATCCGTACCTGATGCCAGGGCATTTTGGCCAGTTTCACTGACCTTTTCTTTACTGTTTTTAGGGTAGTTTCATGCATTTTCTTAGGAAATACGCTAGTTTTGGGTAGATATTCACTTACACCTGGATTCAAGCATACATTGTGCATTTTACATGATTTCATGAGAATTTTGCATGAATTTAGTAACAAATTGTATGCTGCATTACCCATGACTTGGACTAGAACTTTGATGCACTCTATTGCTTGATTTCAGGACCAAAGGAAGCAAGGAATGGGAGGTAACTTGCAAAGTTAATGAGAAAAGTGACTACCAATAACGCTCTCGAAGCCATCATTACCCACGTTAAGAGTCACGTTAACTAAGTTAAAGTGAACTCTAATGTGAAGAAGGGAATTTGAGCCAACGTTAGTGACACTTAACATTATCACTAACGTTGGCCAATGCTCATAAGTGGCCACGTTAGAGTCCACGTTAACTTAGTTAACGTGGCCTCTAACGTCAAAAGGGGGAAAGGAGGCAAACGTTAGTGACATTCAACATTGTCACTAACGTTGGCCTAAGTGCACAATGCCACGTTAACTCTCACGTTAACTTGATTAACGTGGGAGCTAACGTGAAGAGGAAAGGGTGGTCGACAACGTTAGTGACACCCAACATTGTCACTAACGTTGGAAGCAACCACACAATCCCAAGGAGCCACGTTAACTTAGTTAACATGGAGGCTAATGTGAAAGAAGAAGGTGATGGCCAACGTTAGTGACACTCAACATTGTCACTAACGTTGGAAGGAACCACACAAGCCACCATGAGCCACGTTAACTCCCACGTTAACTTAGTTAACGTGGAAGCTAACGTGGATGAGTAAATAATGAGCCAACGTTAGTGACACTCAACATTGTCACTAACGTTGGGGATGGCTAAGCATGGCCACGTTAAAGAGCCACATTAACCTAGTTAACGTGGACTCTAACGTGAGACATGGGGGACACATTGGAACGTTAGTGACAATGTTGAGTGTCACTAACGTTCTCGAAGGATGGCAAGCCCACGTTAAAGAGACACGTTAACTAAGTTAACGTGGGCTCTAACGTAGGAGCAAAGGGGGCTTTTCAACGTTATTGGGAAAGTTGAGTCCCAATAACGTGTGCGAAGGACCTAGAGGCAACGTTAGTGGCAACGTTTGTGCCACTAACGTTGAAGTTAACGTGGCTTTTACTTAGAAAACGTTAGTGAGAAAGTTGATTGTCACTAACGTTCTCGAACTCATATTTTCACTAAACGTTAACACCCCTAACGTCCTGAGCAAAAGTCTCTGCCCACTTCACACTTTCTCTCTGCAAGTAAAGCCAAGCCCAAATGAAGAAGAGAACTGCTTCAAACTCAAGATCCAAAGGCCCAAGACTTGAAGAACCAACTAGAAGATGAGAAGAGTAGTATATATAGGAGTAGCTTTGAATTATTTAAAGAGTCCCTGGGAGTTGGAAAATAGCATAGAACTACTTCCTGTATTTTACTTTCTTTGCTCTTCTAGTTTTCATCATGTATTCTCCATCTTTGTTTTCATTTTCTAGAGCTATGAACAACTAAACCCCCTTCATTGGGTTAGGGAGCTCTGTTGTAATTTGATGGATCAATACTAGTTTTCATTATTCTTCTTCTATCTTTTCTCTTGATTTTACTTGAAAGCTTTCGATCTTCATCTAATTGGGGAGTTATCTTGGGAAAGAAACTATTCATACTTGGATCTCTTCTGAACCTTGGAAGAGGAATGAAGAGATCAAGCTAGAAATGCTTTCTCATGCTGGACCAAATTGGGTTAGGATGGATACGTGACTATAATCCTCTCAATGCTTGATTTGGGAAATGCATGTGGTATAATCAGTGACCATACTTCATCTCTTCTCATGAGAAATTGACCAAGGAATTGGCTATTGATCAAGATTTGAGAGATTGGATTACAAGAAATTGTAATTCAATCACTTAAGATTGCCAAGGAGATCAATGAGTGCATTGATTGAGGAAGAGATGTAAATGAGATTGATCCGGAGAATGCAACATCTCCTAAGCCCAATGAACTCCCCATTTCTGATCTTACCCATTCTCTTTAATTTCTGTCATTTACATTTATGAGCAATTCTCCCATTCCCATTTAAGATTCTGCAATTTACTTTCTGCCATTTACTTTCCCGCCATTTAATTTTCTACAATTCTCAACTCAATTTCTGATTCGCTCAACTAGAACATTCTTCTAATTAAAGTTGCTTGATCAATCAATCCTTGTGGGATTCGACCTCACTCTATTGTGAGTTTTTACTTGACGACAAATTCGGTACACTTGCCGAAGGAAATTTGTTACGAGATAAGTTTTTCGTGCATCAAGTTTATGGCGCCGTTGCCGGGGATTGATTGTGCATCAACAATGATTAGATTGGAGGATAACTAGATTGAGCATTTTATTTTTGTTTGATTTAAATTTCTGTTTGAGTTATTTACTTCCTATTTTAGTTAATTTCTTCCCTTACCCCTACTTTTCATTTGTTATTTACACTTCATCGCACTAACCCACTAACTGTTTGATATATTGCATCACTCACACTAACAGTAATTCTGACAGATATACTTTCTGCACCTATTCTCTTTGCTTGTACTTGTTGGTTGTATGACAGGGAGAAGAAGCGGGGCTTCAACTTCCTTTGATTCTGAACCTGAGAGAACCTTCCTTATACTAAGGAGGGAGGCAAGAGACAAACGTGTAGTTGGTGCTGAAGAAGAGGAGGAACACTTTGAGGAATACTTTGAACCAAACATGGAAGAAAACATGGAAAACCATCATGAAGAAGAGGCTCACAACCATGGCGAAAAAGGTTGAGCAAATCATGCTGGGGAGGATAGAAGAGTTTTAGGCTCTTACATCAATCCAAACCCAGGAAACTGTGGAAGTAGCATTCAAAAGCCAACCATCCATGCCAACAATTTTGAACTGAAGCCACAGCTCATCACCCTTGTGCAGAACAACTGTTCGTTCGGAGGAAGTGTCCAAGAGGACCCAAATCAACATTTAACCACCTTCTTGAGAATATGTGACACAGTGAAGTCTAATGGTGTTCATCCTGACGCCTATAGACTGCTCTTATTTCCATTCTCACTCAGGGATAAGGCAGCCAAGTGGCTGGAATCTTTCCCAAGGGAAAGCTTGACAACTTGGGAAGACGTGGTGAACAAATTCTTAGCAAGATTTTACCCTCCTCAAAGAATCAATAGGCTGAGAGCTGAGGTTCAAACTTTCAGGCAACAAGATGGTGAGACTCTATATGAAGTATGGGAGAGGTTTAAAGACCTAACAAGGAGGTGCCCACCAGATATGTTCAATGAATGGGTGCAGCTGCACATTTTCTATGAAGGGCTCTCTTATGAGTCAAAGAAGGTCGTAGACCATTCATCCGGAGGATCTTTGAACAAGAAGAAAACCATTGAGGAGGCTATAGATGTCATTGAAACAGTAGCAGAGAACGACTACTTCTATGCTTCCGAAAGAGGGAACATAAGAGGAGTAATGGAGCTAAACAATGTAGATGCTCTGTTAGCCCAAAACAAGCTCATTACCCAACAGCTGGCTGACCTCACCAAGAAGATGGAGAGAAACCAAGTAGCAGCAATTTCCACTTCGTCAACAACCCAAGAAGGAGTGAATGAAGAAGCAGAGGGTAGCCAGGAGCAGGCCAACTACATTGGGAATTCACCAAGGCAAAACCATGATCCATACTCCAAGACCTACAACCCTGGATGGAGGAATCACCCAAACTTTGGGTGGGGAAATCAACAAGACCAAAGCCGTGATCAAAGACGCCCAAATCCAAACGATGCAGCCACCCAACACTTCACATCTAGACCATATCAACACCACCATAACAATACCTCTCCACATTCATATCAAGGCCAGAACAACCCTCCTCAGCCTGACTTATCATCACTTGATGAAAGAATCTCAAGGATTGAAAATCTACTTGAAGGCATATGCAAGGATATCCAAGACAACAAGGTGTTCAAGGAGGAAGTGCGAGCCAGTTTCAAGAACTAGGGAGACACAATCAAGAGGTTGGAATCTCAAGTAGGATATCTCTCTGAGCAAATTCCCAAAGCCACAGATGGATTCCCAAGTGACACAGAGAAGAATCCTAGAGGTGAAACAAAGAAAGTAAGATGGGAAGATTGCAAGATGGTCACTATAAGTGATAAGGAGATTGAGGACAAGCCAATCAAGCTGTCAGAACAACCTGAAGATACCCCAACAGAGGAGGAGGGAAAAGAATACCAAGAACCAGAAATATCAAAACAGGAGCTGCTGAGACTTTATGCACCTTTTCCCCAGCTGCTCAATGGTGCTGTGGAGAAGAGAATATACTCAAGATTTCTGGACGTGTTTGCATCTCTGCATGTGAACATACCATTCATCAAGATTATCCAACAAAGACCCCGGTTCATCAAGAGGGGAGACCTTAGCCCAGAAGCCAAGGGGTAGTTTGAACTCGTGAGGAGGTCTATTCTCCCAGCTGCTAATAATTCAGAGGTAAATATTAATCGAGCAACTATGGTACATTGCCTAGTACAAGGTGGAGAAATCAACGTGCATAAACTTATAGCTGAGGGAATTCAAGATTCAGTTGAGAAGCTTGAATCAGGTGCCAGGCTTTGGTACCCCAGCACCATTCTCCGATTGTGCACAAAGGCCAAAGTAGTTTTTGAGGATAGTAATCCAGACTGGGTTAACCCAGGGAGGCTAATGACAACCCAGCGTATGGCCTATACCACACCTGCTCAGTAACAAAGAAGGCCACAAATAGGGAAACTAAAAGCAAAGGAAGCAGCTCACCAAGAGGAGTCTCATCAGGAAGAATATCAACAGGGAGAGCATCCTTACCCAGCCGATTTGAATATGAATCACCTTCTAAGAGCTATTGAAGACTTGGGGGTGAGACATATGGAAGGACAAGAGCAAATATTGAACTGGATGAGTCAACAAGAAGAGTGGAAGAAACAACAAATGGAGCAGCAACAAGAACAATACTCCCAGCTCACTCAAACCATCCACCAAGTTACCGAGAGGCAAGAACGTCAAGATAAGCATTTGCAGGAACTCAATCAGCGACAACTAGCCCAGATGAAAGCATTCAATGAGTTCACTGTACTTAATGAAGGACGACAACTACATCGGGAGGAGTTCAACATCAACACTCAAGCCAAGTTGAACTACATGTCCAGCAATATGCATCAGCTACACTATGCCATCCCTACATATGATGAGGTCCAAAAAGATTTTGTAGAACAAGAAGAGAGGAAAGTGAAACAGCAAAAGGAGACACTCAAGAAGAAGATGGAAGATGGTGGTTTCTGGAAGAAGCTTCTTGGAAAAGGCAAGGGAAGTGGGAGCACAAGCAATCAAGAAGGAGAGCATGGACATCCACTAGAGTAAAAGGTGGTGGAGTTCCTTCTTTGGTCCATTTTTTTTTCTATGCTTTAAATAAGGAAGATCTTGTATGAAATAGAACTTTCTTCCATGTTAGTTTAAACCTTTTTGAATTATGTTTTTTTAGTTTGGTATTGAAGAAAGTCTCTGTGTGCTAGTCTTTATGTTACTACACCATCTCCTTACTTAATTGTATGTTTGTCCCCTTTTGAATCAAATGAAAAGAGAATGATTGTTTTCAAAAGACCAGAGAAGAGTTCATACTAGGAAGTGCATTCATGAGTTTTTAGTGTGATCATAAGTTAGCTAAGTTGGTTCAACCACAAGGTGGGAAGACAACTATCTGTCATGAATACTATGCTTGAGACACACCCCATGAGACTAGCTAAGTAAGAAGATCCTAATAAGAAAAAGGAAAAGAATAATCAAGGTTGAGGAATAAAAGAAAAATAGTAAGCAATAAGGCTAGGCACCAATGATTTTAAATCTTGAGGCATGTGTCTGTGGTGTGCCTGTATGAGGGATCTACTTGGATGAATAAGCTCTTAGGGGTGCCTTATCACTTGGTAACTTGGGTTAACTAACTCGGGATTATCAGCTGAAAGTCCACTATCAAGAGTAACCCTCACTACAGAGCATTTAGTAACCCAAAGAGGTGCTGGACACCAAGGTCTCAAGAAAAGAAAATAAATAAACTATGTGTCTGTGGTGTGTATGTATGGGGGAGAGACTTGAGCAGGTAAGTCCTTAGGGGTGCTTCAACACCTAGCACCTTGAACCAACTGGTTCGGGAGTGTTGGCTGAAAGCTTATTTTAAAGAGTTGCCCCCTTACAGAACACTTAGCTTAAGAACAAAAATAAGCCCTGAAATGACAACAAAAGGATCAATGAATAAAAGTCTCATGGGATGCAATCACAGTGAGTATTCTAGGACATGATAAAGGTCTAAAAGTCAGGAATGAACCTAAGTTGCTATGCATGAAACCACCATAAAACCAGGGACATGACTTCCACAAGAATGACTCATTTCTCTTGGCATTCCATTCATCATTCTCTTGTTCCAGTACTTGCTTAGGGACAAGCAAGCTTTAAGTTTGGTGTTGTGATGCCAGGGCATTTTGGCCAGTTTCACTGACCTTTTCTTTACTGTTTTTAGGGTAGTTTCATGCATTTTCTTAGGAAATAAGCTAGTTTTGGGTAGATATTCACTTACACCTGGATTCAAGCATACATTGTGCATTTTACATGATTTCATGAGGATTTTGCATGAATTTAGTAACAAATTGTATGCTGCATTACCCATGACTTGGACTAGAACTTTGATGCACTCTATTGCTTGATTTCAGGACCAAAGGAAGCAAGGAATGGGAGGTAACTTGCAAAGTTAATGAGAAAAGTGACTGCCAATAACGCTCTCGAAGCCATCATTACCCACGTTAAGAGTCACGTTAACTAAGTTAACGTGAACTCTAATGTGAAGAAGGGAATTTGAGCCAACGTTAGTGACACTTAACATTATCACTAACGTTGGCCAATGCTCATAAGTGGCCACGTTAGAGTCCACGTTAACTTAGTTAACGTGGCCTCTAACGTCAAAAGGGGGAAAGGAGGCAAACGTTAGTGACATTCAACATTGTCACTAACGTTGGCCTAAGTGCACAATGCCACATTAACTCTCACGTTAACTTGATTAACGTGGGAGCTAACGTGAAGAGGAAAGGATGGTCGACAACATTAGTGACACCCAACATTGTCACTAACGTTGGAAGCAACCACACAACCCCAAGGAGCCACGTTAACTTCCACGTTAACTTAGTTAACGTGGAGGCTAACGTGAAAGAAGAAGGTGATGGCCAACGTTAGTGACACTCAACATTGTCACTAACGTTGGAAGGAACCACACAAGCCACCATGAGCCACGTTAACTCCCACGTTAACTTAGTTAACGTGGAAGCTAACGTGGATGAGTAAATAATGAGCCAACGTTAGTGACACTCAACATTGTCACTAACGTTGGGGATGGCTAAGCATGGCCACGTTAAAGAGCCACATTAACCTAGTTAACGTAGACTCTAACGTGAGACATGGGGGCACATTGGAATGTTAGTGAAAATGTTGAGTGTCACTAATATTCTCAAAGGATGGCAAGCCCACGTTAAAGAGCCACGTTAACTAAGTTAACCTGGGCTCTAACGTAGGAGCAAATGGGGCTTTTCAACGTTATTGGAAAAGTTGAGTCCCAATAACGTGTGCGAAGGACCTAGAGGCAACGTTAGTGGCAACGTTTGTGCCACTAACGTTGAAGTTAACGTGGCTTTTACTTAGGAAACGTTAGTGAGAAAGTTGATTGTTACTAACGTTCTCGAACTCATATTTTCACTAAACGTTAACACCCCTAACGTCCTGAGCAAAAGTCTCTGCCCACTTCACACTTTCTCTTTGCAGGTAAAGCCAAGCTCAAATGAAGAAGAGAACTGCTTCAAACTCAAGATCCAAAGGCCCAAGACTTGAAGAACCAACTAGAAGATGAGAAGAGTAGTATATATAGGAGTAGCTTTGAATTATTTAGAGAGTCCCTGGGAGTTGGAAAATAGCATAGAACTACTTCCTGTATTTTACTTTCTTTGCTCTTTTAGTTTTCATCATGTATTCTCCATCTTTGTTTTCATTTTCCAGAGCTATGAACAACTAAACCCCCTTCATTGGGTTAGGGAGCTCTGTTGTAATTTGATGGATCAATACTAGTTTTCATTATTCTTCTTCTATCTTTTCTCTTGATTTTACTTGAAAGCTTTCGATCTTCATCCAATTGGGTAGTTATCTTGGAAAAGAAACTATTCATACTTGGATCTCTTCTGAACCTTGGAAGAGGAATGAAGAGATCAAGCTAGAAATGCTTTCTCATGTTGGACCAAATTGGGTTAGGATGGATACGTGACTATAATCCTCTCAATGCTTGATTTGGGAAATGCATGTGGTATAATCAGTGACCATACTTCATCTCTTCTCATGAGCAATTGACTAAGGAATTGGCTATTGATCAAGATTTGAGAGATTGGATTACAAGAAATTGTAATTCAATCACTTAAGATTGCCAAGGAGATCAATGAGTGCATTGATTGAGGAAGAGATGTAAATGAGATTGATTCGGAGAATGCAACATCTCCTAAGCCCAATGAACTCCCCATTTCTGATCTTACCCATTCTCTTTAATTTCTGTCATTTACATTTATGAGCAATTCCCCCATTTCCATTTAAGATTCTGCAATTTACTTTCTGCCATTTACTTTTCCGCCATTTAATTTTCTGCAATTCTCAACTCAATTTCTGATTCGCTCAACTAGAACATTCCTCTAATTAAAGTTGCTTGATCAATCAATCCTTGTGGGATTCGACCTCACTCTATTGTGAGTTTTTACTTGACGATAAATTCGGTACACTTGCCGAAGGAAATTTGTTACGAGACAAGTTTTTCGTGCATCAGTACCTTCAGAAAAGATCTCGCATACTCAAAAATCAGGGTTGTTACATTCTACCCTCCTAAAAGAAAATTTTGCCCTCAAAATTTCAGCCACGTGCAAGAATCCATCTTCAAGCGGTCTACTTTCATCAAGCCATCCAGACGAAGAGATCGGTTCGTCCATTACAGCATCCAAATCTCACAAAGTCATAGTCATGGAGATCATAACAGATTTAAAGAATAGTTTTTGCTCACATCAATTCGTCGTTCGAAACTCGATTAAACCATGCCTATTCACAGTCATTTTGGTCTTATCAGCACCAAACAATCAACATTAAGGTGATCAATCTTAATATCTCAAGCTAGGCATGAACATTCCCAAAATGAGCACTCATAGACATTCATGCCAAATGTATCTTGAAGATACCCTAACATCATGAGACACACAAGTAGAGTATGCAATGAAGCATAGTCAGTCCACTTCCCAGGCTCTACTAGGAACGAACTGCTCTGATACCAAATTGTAACGACCTAATTTCTGGTACGTCATGATCATACTAGAAACTGAGCGCTACCAACTTGTCTTCCTAATTATTATCTATTATTTATTATATGAGCCTTATTCGTTGTTAAAAGCGTAGTTATTTTGCGAGGTACTTTTTTTTTTAAACGTTTGGATTAACAAACAGAATCATTCATAATCAATTCACAACTGATAATAGATAAAATAGTTATAAACAACCACAAATAAATACATCACAAGCAGTTGACAATATTCGGTGATCTAGCCTTTATTAGAGTATAGACATTTAGTTAGAACACCCCTAGATATAGCTAGATAATAACTATATACTTATATATACATACAACATCCCAGGCCCTGACCTATTCAAGAAGTACCTAAGCTGGCGCCCAGGCTACTAAAGCGACGGAAAGTACGTTCTAAGTTTTCAAAATTCAAGTCAGGTCGAATGTCATCAAAAGGTGGAAGTTCGTCTACTACTCCTCTGCACGATCATACATTGCCATATGACGTCCCACTGGTACTCCATCAAGTAGCCACACTACAGGAGTCTCGTACACAGGATTTAGGCTAAAGTGTGCATACAAACGGGGTGCAGACGTTGGATGGTCTTACAATATATACATATAAACAGAGAACAAAATTCACCCTAGACTCAGAAGACTACCTAGAGCGGAATCCTTTTTGCGAACGATCGTCAGTGAACTACGGAAGGGTACTCATGCTTCTATATGAAGGGGGAAGGGAGAGAGAAGGGATAAGAACTAGGGAGTTCTTAGTAGGGCCGGGGGTTATTAGTTAAGTTCATTAGTTCTATGTTGTTTTGCTGATGAATAGCAGAATACCGAGAAAGAGTAAACAAAGATACAGATAAATAGAGAAAATAGAGAAAACAGAAAGCAGAACACAAACAAAAGAATACAAGAAAATAAAACGCAAATACAAAGAATAGAATACAAACAAACAAAGCATACATTCATTCAACAATCATAACAGAGGAAATACACAACCAAGTATGATGCATGTCTGTCCTATGCAGGCCATGAGCTCATGTGTCAGTTTACACCCTGCATCCCGACATTCTTCCAATCAATTGAACCTGTCAAGAATGTCAGAATAGAAATTAGCAGGGGAATTTTGTGTACAAGAGCAGAGGGAAGAGAATGGGGAAATAGAAGGAGATTGAATCCACAATTACGAGAGAGAACAAGTTCATACCACAATACCCTAACGAACATAGTTCTCAAGTCTCCTATTAGTAGCTTTCACTCTTGTGCTCTTACGTGGTCTCTGATTTATCGGATTGCTTGCCATCTATCCTTGATTTGTAAGTAACTCTCCCTCCAACAATTGTGAATTTACAGAGTGAGTATTAGGAATGCTCTATGAATGGGCAGCATGGCCTTCTTTTACGTGCCCAGGCCCACTAATATTCGTTACATTACCCCCCGGATCAACATCAACCTTGCCCTCAAGGTTGAAACCCGGAAAAGCACGGCAGAAATTATCAGCAACTTCGCATGTCAATTCTACCACTGGACCTTCGCCCCATTGGACCTGGAGGTGATGAATCTCTTTTTCATCTTTGATCACCGTTCGGTTGGCTCGAACTGCATGAGGTTCTAAAACTGGACCCATTTCAGTGGTACGTAGAGGAAGAGGAAGGTAGTGAGTCTCTTAGTTACCACAGAATTTCTTCAGAGCAGAGATATGAAAGACATTGTGAATCTTTGCCTCCGGAGGAAGTGCCAACTTATAAGCTACAGCACTAAACTTTTGCTGGATCTTAAATGGTCCAAAATAATGCATGCCCAATTGCTTACGTAAAACCACCGAATGTTATCGATAGGGTTGGAGCTTTACTAAAGCTAAGTCACCCTCCTCCAATTCAACCTGACGACGGTGCTTATCGGCATGGTACTTCATGAACTGTTGAGAACGAGTAAGATTGTGCTTCAGCTGCTCCAGAGTCTAGTCCCGTATATTTAACATTTCTTGTAAGGAAGGATCATCCGCATGGCAAAATTCATACCGAACCAGAGATGGCGGATCCCAACCATATAGAGCCTTAAAGGGATACATCTTAATGCTATTATGCCAAGAAGTATTGTACCAAAGCTATGCCTAAGGGAGCATATCCAGCCATCGTCTCGGGGTATCAAAACAAAAGCACCGAAGGTACATTTCCAGCGTTTTGTTCAACACTTCACTCTTACCATCAGTTTGCGGGTGATAAGCGGAGCTCATGGCCAAGGTGGTCCCATGTAGCTTAAAGAGGTGCTGCCAGAATTTGCTAACAAAGACTTTGTCGCTGTCTGAGACTATTGATTTGGGATAACCATGCAGCTTCACAACATGTTGAATAAAAGCCTCAGCAACGCTCTTACTATTAAAGTCATTCTTAAGTGCAATGAAATGTGCTGATTTAGTAAAACGATCAATCACTACCAAGATCACATAAAAACTATGAAT
This sequence comes from Arachis hypogaea, assembly GCF_003086295.3. Lineage (NCBI taxonomy): Eukaryota > Viridiplantae > Streptophyta > Magnoliopsida > Fabales > Fabaceae > Arachis > Arachis hypogaea. The sequence goes on from NC_092049.1 coordinate 28,412,056, forward strand.
TAGAGGCAAAGCTATAATAACATCCATGCAAATATCTTCCCAAACTCTAGAAGGAATAGGCAGCGGTTGCAACAAACCTGCTGGCAATCTTGTCTCTACTTTTGCTCGCTGACAAGTACCATAAAAGAGGACATATTCTCGTATTTTCTACTGCATCTTAGGCCAGTAAAATGTAGAGCAAATGCATTCCATTGTTTTAGCAATGCCCGCATGCCCTCCCACAGCACTATCATGGAATTCTTTCATGATGAGACCAATGAGCTTTCTGCTCTGTAGAACTACCACTTTGTCCCGCCACAATAAGATGCCATGACGATAAGTATAGTTCTTGTCTGATACCGTACCAGTGGTGCACTGGTGTACAAGATCCTTAAGGAAGGTGTCCATCGCAATCTCTTCCTTAAGACTCTGCAACCATTCAGATTTAAGCATTGACCATGCCGCGAGATAGCTAGGAGCGTGATAAAGCATCTGCGGCGACGTTCTTGGAGCCAGGCTTATAGTGGATTTCAAAGTCATACCCGAGGAGTGTACAAATTTTGTTCAAGCAGACTGGTCTGTGCAGATCACGAATTTCTTACCCAACAAATAGTGTCGAAACTTGGCAATCGCCTCAGTAATCGCATAGAACTCTCTAGTGTACGCAGATTGTTGCTGCATACTAGGAGACAACTTCTTAGAAAAGTAAGCTATGGGGTGCTTACCTTGAGCCAGAATGGCTCCAATTCCTGAACCGGAAGCGTTAGTCTCAACCTCAAAAGGCAAGGCAAAGTTCGGTAATGCTAGCACCAGTTTAGAAGAAATAGCATGTTTTAGTTGGTTGAAAGCTAAATCAGTCCTATGGCTCCACTCAAACGCTTCCTTTTTTAGAAGGTCTGTGAGTGGTGCAGCAATGGTCGCGTATCCTTTGATAAAGCGGCGATAGTAGCCAGTTAAGCCCAAAAACCCACGCAACTGCTTGAGGTTTTGTGGCGGCTTCCATTCAGTAACCGCCTCCACTTTGGCACGCTCCATGTGAACCCCATTGCCAGATATAGTGTGTCCAAGATAATCAACATCGGATGTACCAAACAGGCACTTAGAAAGCTTGGCAAACAATTGCTACTGATGCAACAGCTTCAAGACCAATTCAAGATGCTACAAGTGCATGCTGATTCCAAGATGAGCTATATACCAAAATGTCATAAAAAAAACAATACGAATTTTCACAAAAATGGCCTAAACACATCATTCATGAAGCTTTGAAATGTAGCCGACGCATTGGTTAAGCCGAAGGGCATGACCAACCATTCATAAAGACCTTGATGAGTTCAGAAAGCTGTCTTGAAGCGATCCTTAGGCTTGACCAGAATTTGGTGATAACCCGACCGTAAATCCAGCTTCGAAAAAACTGTGGCACCAAACAGTTCGTCCAAAAGCTCATCCATCATTGGTATCGGAAAGCTATCTTTAATAGTGATACTATTCAAGGCTCTATAATTGGTACAAAAACGCCACGTGCCATCCTTTTTCCTTACCAAAAGGATTGGGGAGGAGAAGGGGCTCTTGCTAGGTTGGATGATGCTTTCTTCCAACATGTCCTTGATCATCAACTCAATTTGTGTTTTCTGGTAATGCGGATATCAATAAGGGCAAGCCTTGACCGGTGCTGCACCCTGGACAAAGGGAATGTCGTGATCATGAGAACATTGGAGGGGGGGTAAACCTGATGGTTGGGCAAAAACTCCTGCATAGGTGTTGAGAAGCAAAATTAATTTAGGAGCCAAAGTTTCAGGGCGTTGTAGTTGTGGTATCAAGGACTCTTCGGCTTGTTGCACCTCAAAAGTAAAAACTTCAGCTATAGAATCGGTACAAATCAAGCGTCAGATGTGATGAAATTGAGCCTGTGCCGGAGTATGCGACTTTTCGCCTTGCACCGTAACAAATTGGCCATTATGCAAGAACCTGAGAAATGAGGAATCATAATCAACAATATGAGCCTTCAAAGTCTTCAGCCACGTCGTCCCAATCTCTAAATCACCTCCTGCAATGTGAAGAACAAACACATCCGGAATAGTCACTGTGCACCCACACAAATTTACCTCCAAGGCTGGGATATAACCTTCCACCTCCAACACATCAAAATCACCTACCATTACTTTGATTCTAGGAGCTGGCTCGATTGGAAGATTTAAGAATTTTGTAATCCGCGGCTGGATGAAGCTATCGGAGCTGTGATGAAGGGAATTTTATCAGTATAAAATTTCACAAATGAAATCTCGTTGCAAGTATAGTTTCTAAACCAACAAACAATCCTCAATCAAAAATTTGGTTGTCACAAGTAACAAACCCCAATAAAAATAATAACTGAAGTATTTAAACCTCGGGTCGTCTCTCAAGGAATTTCAGGGAAGTGTTCTTGTTATTGGTTACGGGACAAGTATTTAGGGTTTTGAATAAGGAACAAGAAAGATAAATAGCAAAAAAGTAAATAAACTCAAATGATAAAAAGGTCTTGGCAAGGGATGATGGTCAAGGATCTTTATCCTCGTCACTAACCACATAATGATAATTGCAAGGATTAGTCCCATTAAGTCATCCTCTAACGAGTAAAGAAAAGTCAAATGAGCTACATTAATCCAATCCATAAGTCCTAGCTACCTCACTAATGGATTTAGTGAAAGCTAGAGTCAATGGACACCAATCATCAATTACTTAGACATTAGCAACTCTAGTTTGCCTAAGTTACCATCCCAAGCCAAGAATAGAAAAATCTACTCTAGTATCCTTTCAAGCATTTTATCAAACACTTGGAAGGCATAAAAGGAAAGCATCGTAAATTGACAACAAGAGTATTAAATCTACAACTACCCAATTATAAAGAATTAACAACAACTCAATCAAACAATAAGAGAGTATAAAACATGAATTGCATTAAAAGGAAATTCGAATCCAACAATAGTGCATCAATATAAAAGAGACATAAAAAGGAAAATTGATAAGTAAACTAAAAGAGTAAGGATGTAACAATAAGAAATTGAAAGGAGAACAAGATGGCAACAAGAAATTAAACCTAGATTTAATAAGAATTAACTTAATCCTAACCTAATTCTAGAGAGAAGAGGGAGCTTCTCTCTCTAGAAAACTAACTAAAGGCTCATCATTATTCATCCAAGTGCTCTCCCCTTGTCCAATCTTCAATTTTGCATGAAATAGTCTCTGGAATCAGTTGGATTTGGGCCTGGGAAGCTCAGAAATTGCCCCCAGTATTTTCACTTTAATGAGGTCACGTGCGAGCTGTAACGCGTACGCATGGGTAAGGCGTACGCGTCGATTGGCATTTTTACTTCCCACGCGTATGCGTCATGTCACGCGTACGTGTCGCCATGTGACTTCATATTCATGCGTGCGCGTCTGTCACGCATGCGCGTCGATGTGCACTCCCAATCCCTGATTTTTCATGAATTCTCCACTTTGCATGCTTTTCTCTTCACTCCTTTAATCCCTTCCTAGCCTTCTCAACCTGAATTCACTAACAAACACATCAAGGTATCTAGTGGAATCAAAGGTGAATTAAAACTAGCAAATTAAAGGCCTAAAAAGCATGTTTTACACTTAAGCACAAATTAAGGGAGGATTACAAAACCATGCTATTTCATTGAATAAATGTGAGAAAAATTGATAAAATTCCCTAAAATTAAGACAAGATAAACCACCAAATTGGGGTTTATCAAGTTGCCGCCATCAATAAGGGCTTGAACTTCCAACCTATTGACATGAGCTTTAATACGAATCATAGCTAGACTAGAGGTGTCGTGCATGGCATTATAAGATAAATGGTGCCCCAAGACCTGTTGCTCCAATTGTGGCACAGCTTCCCCATCACACAAAACCTCATCCATATTCACATGTGGCTCTGTATCATCCTCCATTTCAAGCTGGAGAGACATGAATTGGTGGTTGGTGCACTTGTGTGTGGCCAAGAACCTCTCATCAAACCAATAGCATAAGCCATTCTTTCTTCTACTCTGGATTTCAGCTGGAGTAAGACGCCGAGTGGCATTTCGGTTTGAGATCACATGTGGGAGTTGTGGTGGTGTAGGAAGGAGGGAAGGAAGGGATGAACGTGTGTTCGGTCGCGGAGCAGTGCTTGAAGCATGGGTAGCAAATTGGGGACGATGGGAAGCCGGCCCTGAAGAGTGAAGGGGGTTGGGGTTAAATTTATTCTCATATAATCTCGCCAAATTCACAGCACGCATCAAACTTGGGGGACACTTGGCCTTCACCTCCCGCCGAATATCCGACCTTAAGCCACTAATAAAACATCCCCTAAGGGCGTCAGGGGGTTCAAGTTGAGTACGGTTAGCTAACGCAACAAATTTGGAGTAATACTCACCCACCGAAGCTTGTTGTTGCAACTTGAAGTGCAATTCCCTAGGAGATTCGAACAAGGAAGGTCCGAACTCAAGCTCAATCGCCCATTTGAGTTGCGTCCATGAATGTAACTGGGCAGCCCTCTATGACATCTGGAACCACGGGATGGCCGGACCAGATATTTGAAGCGCTGCCAAACCCACTTGCTCCTCATCAGAGACCCAGAAAAAATCAAAATATTGATCCATAGAAAAAATCCAACCCAAGGCATCACTCCCATCCAATTTCGATAGATCGAAGTTCACCCTTTGCGGCTGCAAGCCCGCACAAAACGGCTGGTCTCCAATTGAGCTCGCGCCATGTGAAAGTTCACGAGAAGGAGAGTTGGAGCAACGCAGAGTGTGAAGTAGTTGCGTGATGGAGGATTGAAGAGCATCAAATTTCATATTCATTGCCTCAGAGGCTCTGGCCCACTCTGGCGATTTTCCTCCGCCACCATCTCAATCATCTGGTAGAGCTTCTTAATATCCGCCTCCACGCCTTTCATTCTCGTGCCGTCGGCTACGGGCATGGGCAATGAAAGCACCGATTGGAAGGGTGATTGATGAATTTTATTGAAAAGAAGAATTAAACCAGTACAGTAGTAGTGTGATGCAGCATCATGAGTGCAATGAAGTAATAAACTAATGAAACAATGAGAATGTATAGAAAGGAAAAAATTGATCTATTCAAGTAACATCAGCACCAAAAGGATATGACCATGCATTCTTCCAATCAATTGAACCTGTCAAGAATGTGAGAATAGAAATTAGTAGGGGAATTTTATGTACGAGAGCAGAGGGAAGAGAATGGGAAAATAGAAGGAGATTGAATCCACAATTATGATAGAGAACAAGTTCATACCACAATACCCTAACGAACATAATTCTCAAGTCTCCTATTAGAAGCTTTCACTCTTGTGCTCCTGCGTGGTCCCTGATTTATCATATTGCTTGCCATCTGTCCTTGATTTGTAACTAACTCTCCCTCCCACAATTGTGACTTTGAGGAGTGAGTATTAGGATTGCTCTCTGAATGGGCAGCATGGCCTTCTTTTACGTGTCCATGCCCACTAATATTTGTTACACTTTTCAACCTCTACAAATGTTTATGCATTTTTATTCGTGGTTGCAGGAGTGTAGCCGTATCACCAGGAGTGTAGTCACAACCGTCTCGAGTTTGCAGTTCGACGTAAGACACCTAACTGACGCTTTTGATCGGCAGAATAAGATGCTGGCAGATCTACGATGAACTATCATTAGCCTTATCTGCCAAAATAATCAGGTTTTACTTTGAAAGTATCATGAATGTGTCCTCCGGCTGTATGTGCAGTGGAAAGAAAAGGCTCAAAGAGCAGCATTCAGAGAAATATAAGGGTAAGAAACAGGTCATAGTGACCCCCACATGTAGCATGGATGGTGCAGACGACCCTACATACATACCACCGACGAAGACAGCGTTCAGCATGGATCACATGCCGTTCAGGAGCACAAGATCAAAGAAGAAAACAAGGCAGCTGAGACGAGGTCCAAAGACACAAGACAAAACAAAAAAACCCGAACTGGTAACGTATTTGAAGTTGAATACTTTAAAGCTTTTATTGCAGATTTTCTTTTGTTGAAAATATTTTTCTGCCAACCACTATTCACTCTCTTCTTTTATTTAAGAGGTTATGTTAGTTGGGAAACTCTTTGGTACTTACAACTGAGAAAAGCTACTATGCTGACTATATGTGTTAAGAGAAAAAGAGTGGTATAGGATTTTGTGTGCTTGTCTCTACTTCACACTGTCACTGTTACACACAGAGTCACCGTCACACATGTAGTTTTCTGTTTCTTATTATGAACTAAATTACAACTTAACATTTTGATTAAATTTTAAGAAGCTGGAGTTCATTTTTGGTAGTGGACTGAATCTATTTAATTTTTAGACAACTAGACTCATAATAGTTAATATTTTTTGGACCAAAACTTGGTTGAAATCATTTTATAATAAATATATATGATCTCTTGAAATCTATATATATTATAAAAAACTACATTTAAAAGGGTCGTATGTCTTATATATATATATATATATATATATATATATATATATATATAACCCTTTACGTACAAAAAAAAAAGACATACGACCCTTTTTAATGTAGTTTTTTATAATTAATATCCTATGACATCAAAATAGAAAAAAAATAAATATTTTTAAGAAATTAACAATGATTTTATAAATCCCGTAATATTAGTTATTATAAAAACTTCATTTTATGATATTCGTAAAAGCTACTAATCATTTTATTTGAGATTTCAATCTCTATTTTCATTCTTAATTATTTATATAGTTTATTTACAAAGTTAATAATTATAATTGTAGATTTCTTGTAATAATTGCAGTTCTAGTTAGCTAGAAATATGAATTAGGTTTGTCATCTAGGTTGGTGGAGTTGATACAGAAATATAGTTTTGAATTAAGAAAAATAAAACAAATAATTAAAAATTGAGAAAAAAAATTATTACTAATAGTAATGCATAGAATGAACTAAGTGTGAGTAACAGTGACTTTATTTCCAATGAAATCAAAAGTTATGAGAATATGATATCTTGCCTTTAAAATTTTGAGTGAAAATTTATATTCAGTATATAAAAAATGTTGCGTACATATTAAATTTTATATTCAGGTCTGATATAGCATCTTGTGCAAACGCAAAATCTTCAACCTCTTCGCAACCAAGTGTAACAACATGGGTCAAAGATGAGTATAGTGCACTGTATTGAAGCAGTCTTGCATGTTCCCTTGAATCATTCCCCATTTTCAACGTTGTACAGTCTTTTGCAATCTTACACCAGTGCCTAAAGATAAGTGTTTCAGGAATTTCCTCCATACCCTCGTACTTCATGACACAAAATATATGGGAACACGGTATGCCATCACTGTCCCACATCTTACACTCACACTCAATCTTTTGGTCATTCGGATCATACAAAACCTTGCATACCCGGTCTGGTCTACCCATTTTACTAAAGCTATACACAATGGTCGTGCTGATGCTCTCCCTTCCCTGAAACAATAGCGTTGCAACACCCTTGATTTGCTTCTTAACCTCCCTAAAAACAGCTCTTGTATACAGCTTCAACGCAGACAACTCTATTGCATCTAATCCAGTTAGGGGTGTGCATGGGCCGGGTGAAACCGGGTTTGGTGTGACCCAGACCCGACCCGAAATATATACCGGGCCTATTTTTAAGACCCGAACCCGACCCTAGACCCAATGAAACCTATACACTTTCGGGCCACGATTATACCGGGTAAAAACCGGGTGAAAACCGGGCCGTTAACATTATATTATCTTGATACCTTCTTGTAAGTTAGCATGTAAAAATATCCAAATTTCCAAGACTCCAATCATTATTTGACATGGTAAAATTCACTTAGAAATATATACTAAGAACCAACTCTTCTCTAAAATTAAAGCATAACCATAATCAATACTAATATTGCCTAATAACACCAAATATTTAAATCAATACAAATAACACAAGATTATGCATTAGTCTAAAGTTTTATGCATTTTAAACATAAAATATTAACTTATAGTCTTATATATAATGACTAATAACATAAAATATTAAGGTTTACAACACTTAAATTTCACATAATAATAGCCATCATCCATCACTAATAACACAAAATATTAATTATATATGATAATCGGGCCACCGGGCCGATTTCGGGTGACCCGAGCTATGGCCCAGACCCGACCCGAAATTATGACCGGGTCTATTTTTGAGACCCATACCCGACCCTAGACCCGATGAAATCACACCAAATTAGCCCCTAAAGTGTTCGGGACCGGGCCGGGTCTTCGGGCCGGGCCGGGCCATGCACACCCCTAAATCCAGTATTTAACATGGATGTGTAATAAGTGGAGTAAAATTGTGCAGTAACATCATTGTTCCGATAATCTTTCACGACCCTATCCAAGCTGTGAACCAGTTCAAGAATGCTATCCGTTGACTTTAGGAACACTTTAATGAAAGAATTGATTCCTTCACATCTTGACGTTGTCCTATATCCGGCGTAAAATCTTGGTGCACGAAATTGTGATCCCTGGGCGAAATTGTTACTCGAACAATCCCTGGTAAAGGCTCCAAAAACTTGGTGCTCTACTCTTAATTTATAACTTGTCACAACTTCGATACAACTGACCAGCAAGTGCACTGGGTCGTCCAAGTAATAAAACCTTACGTGAGTAAGGGTCGATCCCACGGAGATTGTTGGTATGAAGCAAGCCATGGTCATCTTGTAAATCTCAGTCAGGCGGATAATAATTGATTATGGAGTTTTCGAAAATAAATAGTAAATAAATAGAAAATAAAGATAGAAATACTTATGTAAATCATTGGTGAGAATTTCAGATAAGCGCATAGAGATGCTTTCGTTCCTCTGAACCTCTGCTTTCCTGCTGTCTTCATCCAATCAGTCTTACTCCTTTCCATGGCAAGCTGTATGTAGGGCATCACCGTTGTCAATGGCTACTTCCCATCCTCTCTTGTGAAAATGGTCCAATGCGCTGTCACCGCATGGCTAATCATCTGGAGGTTCTCGATCATACTGGAATAGGATTTACTATCCTTTTGCGTCTGTCACTACGCCCAGCATTCGCGAGTTTGAAGCTCGTCACAGCCATCCCTTCCCAGATCCTACTTGGAATACCACAGACAAGGTTTAGACTTTCCGGTTCTCAGGAATGGCCATCCATGGTTTCTAACTTATACCACGAAGACTCTAATATCTCGGACTCGGTCCCCTGTATTAGATATCTAAGAGATACTCATTCTAGCTTGTTTGCATGTAGAACGGAAGTGTTTGTCAGGCACGCGTTCATAAGTGAGAATAATGATGAGCGTCACATAATCATCACATTCATCATGTTTTTGGGTGCGAATGGATATCTTAGAAGCGGAATAAGTTGAATTGAATAGAGAACAGTAGTACTTTGCATTAAATCATGAGGAACAGCAGAGCTCCACACCTTAATCTATGGAGTGCAGAAACTCTACCGTTGAAAAATACATAAGTGAAAGGTTCAGGCATGGCCGAATGGCCAGCCCCCATGAAAGTCTAAGATAGCATAAAACTGATCAAAGATGATCCCAAAAGATGTCTAATACAATAGTAGAAAGTCCTATTTATACTAAACTAGTTACTAGGGTTTACAGAAGTAAGTAATTGATGCATAAATCCACTTCCGGGGCCCACTTGGTGTGTGCTTGGGCTGATCTTGAAGTTTACACGTGAAGAGGCTTCTTCTGGAGTTGAACGCCAAGTTGTAACGTGTTTTTGGCGTTCAACTCTGGTTCGTGACGTGTTTCTGGCGTTTAACTCCAGACTGCAGCGTAGAACTGGAGTTCAACGCCATTTTGCGTCGTCTAAACTCGGCCAAAGTATGGACTATTATATATTGCTGGAAAGCCCTGGATGTCTACTTTCCAACGCAATTGAAAGTGCGCCATTTTGAGTTCTGTAGCTCCAGAAAATCCACTTTGAGTGCAGGGAGGTCAGAATCCAACAGCATCAGCAGTCCTTCTTCAACCTCTGAATCTGATTTTTGCTCAAGTCCCTCAATTTCAGCCAGAAAATACCTGAAATTACAGAAAAATACACAAACTCATAGTAAAGTCCAGAAATGTGAATTTAACATAAAAACTAATAAAAACATCCCTAAAAGTAACTAGATCCTACTAAAAACATACTAAAAACAATGCCAAAAAGCGTATAAATTATCCGCTCATCAAAGCTCCCCCTCAGATAGGCCGTTGCCCAACTCTCTTTAATGTCATATGTCAATTGCACCCATGTATTTTGGCCTAGACTGAGAGACTCTATTGAGGTCCTCCAATATCTCTCAAACTCGTCAACATCAAAGTTTGCATAGATAGCCTTTTTGAATACTTTCCAAAATTCAGCTTCCTTTACCCGTTGGACACAATTTTTCTCCAGATGCCATGCACATAGTCTGTGCTTGGCTGAAGGCATCACCTCTGCAATGGCAGTGCGCATTGCCTTATCCCCATCCGTCACAACAAGGTTCGGTGTTCTTTGACCCATAACATCCAAAAGGTTCAGCAGAACCCATCTGTAAGTGCGGACCTCCTCATCCTGAAGCAAGGAAAATCCAAAAATGCAAGTTTGCCTGTGATGGTTGTCCCAGATAACACCACCAGGGGTTTCTTGTACTTGTTCCCATGGTACGTCGCGTCAAATGCAAGGACATCACCAAACAACTCATAATTGGATTTCATGATACTGTCCACCCAAAATAAGTTACCCAACCGATTATCTGCAGTCGTTGTGTATCTGGTGACTGACATAAGGTCCGCATTTGCCTTCCCCTCCAAGTAGCTTATAGTTGTAGCTGCATCTCGATCCAAGATTCGTGCTCGCTGTTGACTATGAACATAGTTGTACAAATCCCTTTTCGTAAACCGAAGCATGCTGTAGCCACCCAATTGGCCTGCCATGTAAGCCATTATCTTTGAGGTAGGGATTTCGAATTGCTTCATGCTATTCATTTGAGCCTTATCTCTGTTGCTCATTTCTTGGTGACTTGGCAACTGTAACGACCCAATTTTCAATATGTCTAGATCATATCGAAAACTGAGCGCTACCAATTTGTCTCTTCTAATTATTATCTATTATTTATTATATGAGCCTGATTCGTTGTTAAAAGCGTAGTTATTTTGCGAGGTACTTTTTTTTTGAAAACGTTTGGGTTAATAGACGGATTCATTCATAATCAATTCTCAACTGATAACAGATAAAACAGTTATAAACAACCACACATAAACACATTTCAAGCAGTTGATAACATTCCGTGATCCAGCCTTTATTAAAGTATAGACGTTTAGTTAGAGCACCCCTAAATATAGCTAAATAATATCTATATATACATACAACATCCCAGGCCCTGACCCGTCCAAGAAGTCCCTAAGCTGGTACCCAGGCTAGCCTAGACTCTATACTCACCTAGTCCCTCTAAACTACTAAAGCGAGGGAAAGTACATTCTAAGTCTTCAAAGCTCAAGTCAGGTAGAACGTCACCAAAAGATGGAACATCATCTACTAATCCTCTGCACGATCAGACATTGCCATATGACGTCTCTCTAGTACCTCATTAAGTAGCCACATAATAAGAGTCTCGTATACCGGATTTAGGTTAAAGTTCACGTACAAACAGGGTGCAGACATTGGCTGGTCTCACAGTATATACATATAAACAGAAATGGAGTTCACTCTAGACTCAGAAGACTACCTAGAGTAGAATCCTCTTTACAGAATGATCATCAACGGACTACGGAAAGGTACTCTTACTTCCATCTGAAGGGGGAAGGGAGAGAGAAGGGATAAGAACCGGGGAGTTCTTAGTAGGGCCGAGGTTATTAGTTAAGTTCATTAATTTCGTGTTGTTTAGCAGATAAATAGCAGAATACTGAGAAGCAGTAAACAGAAAAAATAGATAAATAGAGAAAATAGAGAAAACAGAAAGCAAAACACAAACAAAAGAATAAAAGAAAACAAAACACAGACACAGTGAATAGAATACAAATAAAGAAAGCATGCATTCAAACAACAATCATAACAGAGGAAAAGTGTAACCAAGTATGATGCATGTCTAGCCCAAGTGCAGGTAATAAGCTCATTTGTCGGTTACATACCCGCTCCCAACGTTACCCAGCAACCTTTGTCTGGATAAGGCTTTCCTGTTGGCAATACTCACTGCAAGCAACCTTTGTCTTGCAGGGTATCCACTGCAAGCAACCTTTGTCTTGCAGGGCGGCACTTATTAACCAATATACGCCCAACACACTCGCTGTAGGTAACCTCTGTCTTACAGGAGCACAACACACTCACTGTAAGCAACCTCTGTCTTACAGGAGCAACAGCACACTCACTGTAAGCAATCTCTGTCTTACAGCAAAGCATTATAGCAAGGTATCCCAGGAAAGTGTTCTCAATGGTTGTACCACCATCTATCTGACTACCTCAATGCAGCAGATGAACATATAAATACCTTTGGAGATGCCTTAATGCAACAATTGACCTCTCAACAGGCCATCTGCTTATTCTCTAATCTCTTTATCAAATTACTCTATTCTCTTTGAATCTTTACTCTGCTCTGACTACTCTTTTCTCTTTGTCTCTTTACTCTGCTCTGTTTCCTCTTTTCGCTGTATCTCTTTACTTTGCTCTGACTTCTCTGCTTAACATATGTATTTAAAGCTTATGTAAATTTTGGTATGAATAGTTAGCCTGTCCCAAGTATAGGTTCATTAAGTATATACTGAAACAATTTAACTTTTCATATTATACCTAACCCTAGCCGCAACTCAAGGACTAACTATGTTGCCCTAGTTTGTTCACTAATCTCTGTCTGTTTTCCTGTTATTAAAACTTTACAGACTTTTTCTTCGATTTTCATTTCTTCATTAACTTTCTATCTTTCCTTTATCTTTACCTCACTAATATGTTATTACCACTCCCTAAGTGTTTTATGAAGGTAATTATGAGATTCTACGGTTAAAGTTGTCTTTCTAAAGCTTTTACAAAAAACTGTATTTTTCGTATTATTTTATTATTTTTATTAAAATATTATTTTTAATTGAATATTATTATTTAATATTTTATTATTATTTATTATTTTATTATTAAATTTTCCAAAATTAACTTACCTTTTACTTTTAACTCTAAAATTCACTTTTTACCACCCGTAACTTTTAATATTTCTACTTTAACCACCCTAACTTTTGGAAATTACAAAATAATGTAACAGCCCAGACCACCCGCTAGCACGATATTGTCCGCTTTGGCACACAAGGCCTCACGGTTTTGCTTTTGACGATAGGGATGCTAGTCGAAGCCCCCCACACTCACTCGTCAAAACGCGTCATGCTAGGGAGAGGTATCCACACCCTTATAAGGCATGCTTCGTTCCCCTCCCCAACCAATGTGGGCCTTACAATCCACCCTCCTAAGGGAGCCCAGCGCACCCTATCGTCAAAAGCAAAACCGTGAGGCCTTGTGTGCCAAAGCGGACAATATCGTGCTAGCGGGTGGTCTGGGCTGTTACAGATGGTATCAGAGCCAGAACCCGAATCGATGTGCCAGCGAGGGCGCTGGACTCCCTTAGGGGGGTGGATTGTAAGGCCCACATCGGTTGGGGAGGGGAACGAAGCATGCCTTATAAGGGTGTGGATACCTCTCCCTAGTATGACGCGTTTTGACGAGTGAGTGTGGGGGGCTTCGGCTAGCATCCCTATCGTCAAAGGCAAAACCGTGAGGTCTTGTGTGCCAAAGCGGACAATATCGTGCTAGCGGATGGTCTGGGCTATTACAGCTCCAACGCTCCAACGCTAGATCATCCCTAAACAATCAAAATCACAAAATTCCTTCAAAATCCAAACCTAAAAACGTGAAAACTATTAGGGCTGAGAAAGAGAGTGTGAAATGTGATTTTTTACCAGTAATACTTAGATAGAAATGATCGGCTCGGCGAGAGCTTCGCGTAGCCACTGATAGCACGCAAATCGGAGCACTGCAGCTCAAGATATGATCAATTGAAGTGAGATGTGAATTGTGAATTTTTGAAACAGTTGCTCTCTTCTCTCAACTCACATTGCTGCTGCTGCAATAGGGAGAAAGTGGCTGAATTGTCACTTAAGTGGCTTTAAATATGTTGGGCTTGGGCCAACTTGGGCCCGGTCCCACCCGTTAGCGTTTTTGACCCGTTTGGTCCAACTTTAGGCCAAATCTTTAAAATCAGTGTTCGGTTTTCAATTCTAAATATATTTCTAAGGTTTTTTTACTGTTACTAATTATTCTCGCACAGTACCGAACAGACTTAAGCTAGTACTACCGGTTAATTTACCGGTACGCGTTTTTACGCAATTTTTCGAAGAAAATTATATTTTCCAACTCAGAAAAATCTACTGAGTCCAAATATCATATTTATATTTTCTAATTAATATTCTAAATTTTGAACCTAATTTGGACAATTAAATTATTATTATTTTATTGTTAATTAATCGGTTAATTAATTTGCAGTTCTTACATTCTTAATGTTAACTCTTTGAGTTATAAAATAACATATTATTCAAATTCAAAGAGCATTAAAAAAATTCAAAATATATTAATATTCTTCTTTGGGTGATACATCAATATACAACAACACAATGATGCTAATAAACTTAACTTTATTTAGCAAATATATATACACCAATTAAAAATATTTAATATCTTTGGATATTTAGATACTAATAATAGTACATATATATGCTAACAATCATGTTCATTAATTATAAAATCAACTAATTAACTTTTAGGTGATCCTTAAATGTTTTATAACAATGAACTTCAATTAACATATAAATAATTATTATTTAACATTTTTTATATATAATTGATACAAAATTATAAACATGAAATTAACTAAAATTTTTAAATTTGACAATTTTAGTGATTAAAAAATTTCAAAATTTCAGTACAAAACTTTCTTTTATTGTTACAAAAATAAAAGAGACAAAAAAACTATTGTTCATGGATATGCAAGTATAATAGCATTTGCGAAACCAATATCGATATGGGCACAGCATAATAGCCATGCCTTGATCATTTATACGTACAACCATGGATATATATATATATATATATATATATATAACAATCATTCATAAAACCACATGAACTGAAAATATAGTTACAAGCTCTTATAACTGCATTTATAATTGCAGATTTTATGCTATATCAATTTTGTAGTAGAAATTTTATTTTTATGGACAATTATAAATTTTACAACCAAACTCTAATACCACATGTTAGTTTAATATAATTTTAGTGTACATTATAAAATTTATCATAAAAAATCTTAAATTTTATGATTTTTATAAATAGAAATAAAAAGAATTACTAACTTTGATCCATAATAATAAATTGATAATGGTATTAGAAAGAATTCATTTTGTCTATTTCTTTGTCTTTTTAATTTTTTTTTCAATTAATTAGTTATTGAAAAAACAAGACTCTATTAGTAAAAAGAGAGGACTGAATTCTAATTTTTTTTTTTAACAAAAACCAACTTTGATCAAGTTGGTTATATTTTAAAATAATCATACTTCTTTTATTTTATTATTTAATTAAATATTTATTAAACTAATAAAATAAAACACATCACACACATGAAACATTATATAATAGAGTTCCGCTAGGGAGACAATGACATTTGTATACAATATGTACAATGGGCTTTTTATCTAGTCCAATTATATTAGATAATAATAAACACTTAGTTAACCTAATTATAATCCCTAAATAAAATTATCCCAATTCACCCCCTTTTTGACTGCGTTACCCTACCACCAACTCCCAATTCAACTCCTCCTCGCTGCTCACCAACCCCCACGTCCGGCTTGGAGACCCCCCACCCACTCTCGCGATCGAACATCGTCGGTGGCAACGTTTTGGTGGAACGCTGGGTCCTCCCTTCCGACCCGAGTTGCTGCCCCCAAGCGCCGCGCCTGTTCGCCCTCACCGGAAGCATCAACGGTGCACGGTTTGCAGCTGCGTATCTGATCTTTGTTGCGTCAATTGACCTGTTCCAGAACCTTTTCAAACATCCATGGTGAGTGCTTTTGTTTTCTGTTTTCATGATTATTCATTGAAGTTGCTACTTGCTTTATACAGTGTTTAAGATGCTTAGTTTTCTGAAACTACATGGTGAAAAGGCAAAAACTGGAATTTTATTATTTTGGAGCACGAGAAATTAGCTGTTGCTTGAGATTGTTGCAGTTGATTTAACAGCTTCGCCGCCTGACGTGAACCATTCACCAGGACCAACACAAACATCAGAACTTTATCATCGTCGAGCATCCACGTTAAGTGGGTTAGTTTCTTCCTTTCATGAAACAACACTGAACTTGCATTTCCTAATGTAGAGAGTATATGTTTCTTGTTTGCTTGATTTTACATGATGAAAATGCAGTACATGAAATTTTAGTTTGTTCGAGCATGAGAAATTAGTTGTTGTTTGTAATTGTTGCAATTGATATAACTTTTGAGCGGGAAAGGTGAAATAAGTTTGTTAATCTAGTTTAAATAGTATTTTATTTTCCCGACCCAGGTGGTCCTTTGGATGCGATGTAAAGTAAACCAGCTGAACACTGGCCTTTTTTGGAACAAGCCACGGCATGGATCACCATCACTGCTCCAAGAGCTAAGGATCTTTTCCTCCAGGTCTAGTGAGGATTTCAAGTCCATAAGAGCTCTCAGTTCTGCATTTTCATGAACCAGCTGCACAATGGAAAATGCAACCAGAACAAGCAATGAAAGAAGGAAACCAAGGAAATTCATAGCTAATTTTGGTGTAAAAATTTGTCAAACATATGCTAAAAGAGAAACACCCGTATGATGCAGTATCCTAAAGAATCTAACTTTATTATTTGGTTCCTACTGTAACATGATTTTGAAACTTGACACCTTGCTTGATATTTCTTTATTATATATGAAGTTGCTGTTACTATTACTAGTCTATGATTTTGTAATTAGTTGATAGATGCTACTATAGTGGAGAAAATGGGAAGACTAGCTATGCTAATGAGAAACATTTTCAAAGATGTTACATAATTAATTGATATAACTTTTTTGAGTCGCTGACAGGCTAAAGTAAGTTGGTGCACATTTGCATTTCTATAATCTCATTGGATGGTTACTTTAGTATGGTATTGGATGTTTGGTGTTCATGAGAAATATTTTTTGCCCCTTTTTTTTATTCGATACATTAGTAGGTAATCAGATGGTTGGAACCATACATATTCTAGCTAAAACGAACATCTGTCTAACTATCTTTATTTAGGGATTTATCTTTAGTTTTTCAAAGTGGAACGACTTGAAATTGTTAAGCATTGAGTTCTTGAAATTTGAACTTGAGTCGAGTTTTCATGAAGCATTCTGAACAGATGTTACAGCGAAAGTGAACATCCATTTTTCTGTGAAAGTAACCATCTAGGTTCTTACTATAACGGACATCCAGTCTTTATCCAGAGATTTATGTTTACTTTTCCAAAGTCAAATGACTTGAATTTGTTAAGCATAGAGTTCTTGAATTTTGACATTGAGCCAAGATTTCATGAAGCGTCCTGAATAGACGCTATAGTGACCACGGTCTGAACATCCAGTTATATGTAAAGATGAACATCCAACATTTGTGAGTAGCGATAATCGTGTAATCAATAAGTGGGATCATATAATCAGAATGAACATCCATCTTGTCTAATAAATTAACCATCCGGATGGATACAATAACGGTGAACATCATTAATATTTAGAAATGAACATCCAAAATTTTTTTAAATAAACCCATTCTTTCCAGACTAGATAACCATTTTCGTCTATAGTATCTAATACATGAATTACGTACTGAAAGTCATGTCCAACAGAAACTAACTATTGTCGAATGAGCTTAACAAAGACATGAACCCATCAAATTGGTGGGGCTCATTGCGGCCAACATGAGCACTGACCTCTAGAGTCCAAACCTCGTAACCAAGATCCGTCTCTTCACTTCCAACCTCAATAACATCCCACAGTTGCATGACCTACAATTCCAAAAAAACAAAAATAATAAGATAAATCCTTAGTGTATATCATTTGCTTGAAACCTCACTAACCAGCACAAACAATGCAACCATAAAAAATAAATAAAGTCAATCATTCTACCAAGCACAGAGACCAAAAAAGAAACCTCACTAACCAGCACAAACAATGTCACTATACATCACATACATGAACATGCATGCATTAGATACAACTACCAAGCACATAGTCCAGACATCGGTTTCAGAGCCAATGGTGACTAGAGTTGTTTTTTTTTATTCATTTAGTGTTTATCATGTGTGATCATATGTATATTCCAAACTGAACATGCAGGAAGCATATTAAGTCGCCCATCCGTTGATAACTAACTCTTGGCTATTTAATTTTCATTATCAAATTAAATCTTAATTATGATAATAACATTCGCTGTTTTTCATATTCAATAATCTCATGCTTATACATGCAATTTACATTAAGCCATATAAATTCATATACCAATAAAAGTTAGTCCAAAAAAGACCTAGTTTCATCCAGTGTCACATTAATATGCCATGCTTAATTAACACATATAAATTCCTCATACATAAAAGCATACCATGAACATAAAACCTTCATAAATTTGGTTGAATCATGAATGTTTATGATGCATTTGGGTAAGTATTAAACATAAAAATAAATACACTACTTGCATTGAGTATGAACATCTAATTCACATGAAAATAACCATTCATTATCAATGCATTCAACGAATGTTTCTCACTATATTAGATTTCTCACCCTCGATGACATCATGGTTTGCTACGTGTTCATGTGTATGTGATGAATTCTCATTGCCGCTGGAAGATGGAATACGACACAGCGGTTCAATCAAATTGGACTCCATTAAAGAACTTCCGCAGAGTGATAATATGAAGACAAACCTAATATGTAAAATGTTGAGGAAAACAGGTTGAAAATGTATAATATGCTCAAAAGAAAGCGAGGTTTTCCACAATTAAGGAGCCTAAGTAACTAATAAAGGAATAAATGCAATTAATGCGCAAACAACTTAAACTAAAGCAATTTAGAGTGAATTGAGGCTGAAACCTTAGTTATTGCAATTGTGTATTTAATTTGCAAGGGTTAATCAAAATTAGTACAAAGAAAATAATCAAGGCAATAATAAAAAAGTCCACTTATTCATGTCAAAGAGTATAAAATAATCACATAAACACAGCCCTTTCTTCAAAAAGCAATAATTTTGATGAAACCAATTATAATTGCTCAAAAACTTCAAAGAACAAATGATGATGCATGTGATCATTTATGTTCAAAACCAACATGAATAAACCATTTCATTCAAATCACTCAATAAAACATGGTATGCACTTCTTAAAAATATACCAAACAATTGATAATATCTGAATTTTTAACCAAATTGGTGTTTTGATAAAAAAAATCAAAAACAAGTGCATAACAAAATTCAAGCTCAAACATCATTAGAAATCACATAAAACTGCACAACTATAAATTATAATGCCTCATGAGAATAGAATTTAAGTCAAATGCTGGCCATACATAAGAATTAAACATACAGATTTCATTTAGGCATTTCATCGAGTATATGGTTTGCATCATGTGTAAACAGAGCATTCAGTTCAATGGAAGCAGCAATCAACCCATAAAATTCAGCCAGCAAACACATTCAATCTAGCAACAGATATTAACTAGTCCTAAGTCTAATCTATATGCAGAAACCAGAATTAAAAGCAATGAAATAAATAAAATAGAAAGAACCGGGGACAAGGAAAGGGATGGAACATGCGTTAATGAAGGAGAGAAAGAAGAACGGGGCCAGTGAAGGTGTCGCACCGGCACAGAACTTAGCCGCTGGGTTGCACCGGGGTGTTGCTCGCCGGAGCTGGCAGGCGCGAACAGGGCGTGGGGCAGCGAACACGGCAGGGAAAAATGGGGAAAGAGGAAAGAAAGAGAAGAGAGAGAGGGTGGGCGACGGTGGTTGGTTGGCTGGGGGGTGATGGTTGGGGTAATCTGGGTTGAGAAAACGAAGAAGAGAGATAAGGGTTGGTTAGAGAAGAAGCGATGGAGAGAAAGGAGGTAATGGCGGATTGAGAGAGGGGTTTGTTGTTTTGATTCTATAATTGAGGATAATCCTAATTTAATTCAAATTTTAAATTAAAAAGAATTCAAAATTAAATAACTACCCATAATTTAATTTTAATTACAATTAAACCCCATTGTACGCATTGTACAATAAGACTATTGTCTCCTCATACTTTCCCTATATAATAATATAATTTCTTACATGAACAACATGAGGTACGAAAGTCAGAAGTAATAAGCATGGAGAATTGAGATAGATTTTTATATCACATGTTTCATGTCAATTATGACATTCCTTCTATCCTCAATCCTGTAGCCAAAACCAAAGAAGGACGATCTTATGTCTCTGGATGAGACTGTAGATGAGTCTTAAGAACTTGACTAATTTCCTCATGGACTTTGAAGAAGAAGAATGATATGCCTCCTCATGACACATTCCATGTCAAAGGCATATATCGCGGTTGTAGACGCACACATGTTGTTGTAGACACAGGCCGATAGATTTAGTTTGCAAGTATTCCTCGTCAGTTTCTTGAACTATTAGTAAAGTGTGAGGATGTTGAGAAATAGAATTCAGTTTCTACTAAAGTGTGAGCACCAATGAACAATAATTTCTTTTTTTTTTTCCCCCTTGTTATTAAGTTTTCTTTTTGGCACATGGTTTATGATAGGAAGCAATGGCAATGTTTGATTCATGTGGTTGATTTCACTTAGTGGAAAAAGGATTACTTGATATAGCTGAATATGGTAATTGGAATACGTGATTGTTGATCCCATTTCCTTGTTGCTGAATTTTTTTAGGGTACCTATTGTTCCGGGGACCAGTGGCCAAAGAGTAGCAAGTTTGAGATGGATCTGATGGTGAGGATCCTTTCCGTGTTATCATTCTTTTGGATTATACTGTTTTCCTTGGTTTTTGGCGTCAAATATCTGAAGATAAAGGTCACACTAAGAGAGAAGATAGCAGTGTCAAGGTTTAAGAAATGGAAAAAACATTTAAGAGAGAAAAAACTGCAGATGAAACAGCAGAGGCAAAAAGGGTCACATTTAGAGAAAGATGTGATGTGCTAAAACATGATTTGGAGAAGCCAAACAATATTAATGATAGAAGTCCAAGCATTATATTAAGTTATTAGAGCAGAATAGTAGTAAGGAACAATATACTAGATTATCAAATCTCAAAGTTGAGAAAACTAGTAATTATTTTATTTTATTGTGACTTAATATGTGATTACAGTATATGTCCACTCTCATTCTAGCCTCTTTATTGAATAGAAGTCTCTTGATGCCTTCTCTTAAGCTCAATGCCTTTTGTCAACTACTAGATCGGGTCATCCAAACAATCTCTCTTCCGTAGGGTATCAGATTATTACTTCTCTAGAATTAAATCCTTTTGTTCATTCTGTAGTCAAATTTTACTTAATGTTTCGTTAAAACAATAATGTCACTTTTCTAATATACTTATATATACATGCACAATTCTTATATCTCAGTCTTTCATATGCAAGAGTTCCAATATGATTGCATTGTAGTTAAATTGAAAAAGATTGCTGCCTTATCTTTATATGCATAATGCGAAGTTTCTGTAATTAATTTTTTAATGATGAAACTATCTATTCAGTTAAACTCTATTTACTAATAATGTATAGAGTTTTGCTAATATGGTACTACTTTGATCAATAACTCAATCTCGTCATTTTCTTATTTTTTTTATTATGTTTGCAGGTTATATTTTTTGTTGTAGAAATTATAGAAGAGACTAAGATTGCACCGTAAGAGAGTTAAAAAGTAAGTCTTTTGGGACGACTAACAAAAAAAAATGATCTTTTTCTCACGAAGACTTTATGTTTAATGACTATATATTAAAACATGTATAATTGAAAAACCATATATTATATTTGATACTTTATTTATGGGTTATGACTTTATTTCTGATGACTATATATTAATTATAAAATTATATGTTATATTTGATGTCTTATTTATGGTTTATAAAAATTATAGAAATTGTTGGTTTGCAGTCAAAACAGTCATTCCAACTGCTATTTTAAGTTAGCTAAAGTAGTTGTTTTAATCCAATAAAAGATAGCATAAAACTGTCATTTTAACCGAGTAAAAACGATATTAGAATTATCATTTTAAATGGTATAAAACAACCATTTTAATTAGATAAAAACAACCGCTATTTTAAACGAGCAAAAATTGGCATTTTAGTTAGGTAAAAACGGCGATTAAAATTGTCTTTTTAAACGAGTAAAAAATGTCATTTTAATTAGGTAAAAATGACAATTTTAACCACCACTTTAAATGAAAAGTTTTGCCATTTTACTCAATAAAATTGACAATTTTGTCTATTATTTTAAACATAAAAGATACTATTTTAACCAGTAAAAATAGTGGTATTAAACTGTCATTTTAACTATAAAAATTGTGACAACTTTTTAAAAATTGTCGTAATATCCAAAATAGCGCCCAAAATTACAACATTTCTTAAAATCACTATTTTTGAAAATAATAACGGTTAAAATTACTGTAATTATTTTAAAAAACCGCCGTTCTAATCGAAGTTTTGTGTAGTGATAATGTTTTTCAATAGCATTAATTTTACATGAGCTTGATCCTATCTTCATGGGTTACAACAAAAACTAATACCTCCCAGGATAAACGGGCTGTTTTTCTTAAAAAGGTGATGGGGTCGTGGAATAAAGGGACCTGTGCCAAAATTTCAGGTGAGCTAACACTACAAAAAAATTTGCATTTTGCTATGCTTTTAAAATATGCCCAAAATTGAAAAAAAAAGAATATAGCCACAGCTTATAGCCATGCTTTTACGGGGATAACATGCGCGAGCTATAACACCCTAAATTTTTATATCAAAACGGTATTTTTTGAAATTTTAATTTTCAGTGACTTGTTTTAATTTCACAAGTTGATTTCGAATCTCGAAATAAAATAAATAATAATATGATATTATTATTACGTTATTATTTTATTTTATATGCTATAATTAAAATAGAGTTTAGATAATAAAATTATTATGGAGCTCAATATCTGTCGATATAAGTAAATATCGATATTTTTCGTTGGGCTTAGCTTCGCTAATACTTCACCATGGATTTTATATCCTTGCGATCACCGAGTTACTAATGTCATTTATATTAGTATTTCATATATATTCACCTCCATATGTATTATTACTTGTGTTTTAATACATTTAGCTTTCGATGTTTAAAATATTTATAACTTGAACCGCTGACTTAGTAGCCTAAAACCTTAACACGTGGCCCCTCTAATGACACTTGTCCTTTTAATTAACCACATCATCACCATCATCAACATCTAATCTCATTTCTCTTCTCCTTCACCAATCCTTGAGGAAAGAAAAAGAAAGAATTCCATGGAAGCCATAAAACTTCAGAGCTTGATTTCTTAAGTTCTGTAACTCCCGGAAAAAATTTAAAGCAATTAAAGTGTTTGTCTCTTCTTTATTTCTAGAGGGAAGTTAGGCGTGGAGTGGTTATCCCCTCATGCATGGTTTGGTCAAGGTAAACTAGAGGTGGAGTAGCTGAGTTTTGACTTCTTCTTCGATTTTTTATTCAGAAAGCTTACTTGTTGTTTTAATTTGGTGGGCATACAAAGGTAAGATTTGATAATTTTTGTGATTAATAAAATTTGTGCTTGAATTTGAGTATTATTATGTTTGAATTATGTTAAAAGTTAATGAAATATTTAGTTCCATGGACGGCTGGAAAACCAAATTGAATAGCCATGATTATTGGTGAATATAAGCTGGAATCATGATGAAAAACATGGGATTTGATGGTTAGGAATTGGATTTGAACATTAAGAATAATCGGTTACTGAAAAAGTTAAAAAATTAGTTAAAAATCAAGTAAAATTTAATGAATTTTTGAAGAGTTTACTTTGGTTTCTTAAAGAACACTTAACCCTCATGTTTTAATTATTTCGTGACCAAATTATAATTAAAAAAGAGTTTTAGGATTGAAAGTTAATTAAAAAAATTGGGAATTAAAACATAATTTTTAAAAGTTAAGCAGTTAAAGTGAAATTTTTGGAAAGTTTGGAGGTAAAAATAAATTTTCAAAAGTTTTGAAAAACTTAATATTATTAATTGAATTTTTAACTCTAAAATATTATAATATATTATTATTCTTTTCATTTAAATAATTATCTTAATAATAAAAGATATAATATAACTAAAAGTGGTAAGTAGACAAATTTTTTTAAAATACTTAGGAAGACAATTTTAAGCCCAAAATCTCATAATCTTCTTCATAAAATACCTAAGCAGAGGTATGAGAAGAGTACTATGATTGATTAAGATATCAAACAAGATCAAAGAATGAATAATTGTCTTGTGAAAACAGAAAACAGAAAACTAATAGTTAGATAAAGAGAAAGACATGGAAAATGGTAAAAGAGAATTAGAAGTTTAAAGGTTGACCTGACAAGGACTAGGGTTTCATCCCACTTGCTCAGTGCAGAAAGTATTAAAAGTTTAAAGGCAGAGAAAACCCACAAATTGATAATAATTGATTACGGGGATAATCCATAAACTGTTGAATCATTAAATGTGGATAAAGCTACGAATTGTTGTGTGTTGATCTCGGAGATGCCCACTAATTGAGGATCACAGTTTTCCTTGTGCGTACATTGAGCTTTGCATCGATTGCTGATGGTCCCGAACTGATGGTGTAACACCCTAATTACCCTAAGCCTTACCTCGCATCGTAAGGCAAAGGTTAATCAAATGGTACGACAATTCTAAAGCTTACACATATTTATATATGGAAGAAGTACTATATTCTAGAATCCCGATGAAGGATATAACTCAAAAACAGGATTTGAAAAGCGTAAATCGTACACACGAAACTACAAACTTAACACACAAGATATAGATATAATATAACAAAATATCAGAGTATAATACTGTAAAGATCTAGCCACGGCTCGCGGAATTTAAGCCAGCTAGCTATATACAGACAATACAAAATTCTAAAAGTTAAAAATAGCTTATACAAGTTTCTCTCTCAAAATAAGCCTCTAGGCAAAAGTAAATACAAAAGATGAGAGAACTAAGCAAAATAATCAAAATACTTCAAAATATATCCAGGATCCTCCACTCTGTCACCACCAAAGCAACTCACCGATGTGGGTTACGACCTGCATCTGAAAAACAACAACAGAATATGGTATGAGAACTGGAGGTTCTCAGTATGGTAACAGTGTCCTGTGATGTAAGATATAAGACTCTGCGACGCCAGAGGCAATCCTAGAACTTCATATCCATCACAAGATTCATCTTAAAGCATAACTAAAACATTAAAGAATAAATTAAACCTTAACATGATAAAAGGGTATTCTAACTAGTGGATTTCTAAACTAACAACTCTCCCCTATCCCACAGCCTTCACCAACCTATCCTCCATGCGATCACATCGCCACCGCCTTCTGAACCTCCTCAATCCCAGTAGAAAGCGCAATTAATATCCATGCAAGTAAAACACAAGTATAGGCATATATGACAAGTAATTCAAATAGGCAATTAGGCATGTTATACAATTAAGCAGCAATTTTAAGTCGGAAAAGCATACAAACAGATAGAATATGTACATGATGAATGCCTGTCCTACTGGCTGTGATATCACATTGTCGGTTTAATTGCCAACCCGACACATCTCCATGGAGATGTCTCCCTTCGGAATCTAATGGGAACCCCCGAGATATGGTGCTCGGAACACCGTCCAAGATTTTGTGCCTGCACACTCCAGTGATCTGAAGGGATGCGAGCGGGATACTCTTGATACGGACCTCACATTTCAATACAAGCGGGACAAACCACTGCCCTTACGCTGCCGCCACTACCTCGACAGGCGGGATCCAACCACCGTCCCTGCCAGGCGCGTAGCGTCTCAACAATCTCAATTTAAAATGTTACAGCAATGATTTTTCAAAAGTTCAGTATCTCAGTATATCAATGATTCCTCATTGCAACTCTGAGTTCTCGACTCATCTCAACCACTGTCAATTCATAATTTTCATTCCGAGCTCATTAGTTCATCAGTTTCCAATTCATTGCCAATAATCACCAATTTCACTACTCTTCCTTCTTTCTCAACCAAACTCATACTCGATACACCAGAAACCTAAGCCTCCGTTCCCTAACTTTTCAAGGTAATACCCAATTAATTTCATCCAAGACCTTCTCTATGTTTTAACATCCAAAAACAAGCCAAAAAGTCTTAAATAAGTGTCACAGAAGTTTACAAGATTGTTGGAAAGGTGAAACAATTAAAAACAAGATTTTAGTTGAAAAACAGGACATGTACGTACGCACAGGAGGATTTTCAAAATGTATGTGTATGCAAGTGTAAAATTTTCCAATTCTGTTCGCTCGCACAAGGCGTGCGAACGCCCTCAACAGAATGCACCTTCCAACGTGTGCGTGCGCACAGGGCTGTGCGTGCACACACCTTGCAAAACTTCGCTGGTTGTGTGTGCGCACAGAGCGTGCTAGTGCTCTCACCAGTATCCACATATCCCCGTGTGCACACAAACCAGAAATCACAAATTCTACAGCATTCACAGAATTCAGATTTTGACACCAAACTTTGAATGATCATAACTTCCATTACAAAAATTCATTTCCTACAAACTTTATATCCATTTAAATATTTTTCATTGAACTTTAATTTAAAACAAATTTCAACAAATTTTGAAAACTAAGGCTCAAGTTATGATCCGTCAAAGTTCACCAAAAGTCCATTTTTACCAAAATTTCACAAGGTTCTCAATTTTCTAAATTCACAACCAAAGCTAAACCAAAACCATATTAACTCCATCCCACATCAGATGTTACCTTTTATGCTACAATCCACTACTCATATCATCAAATTCTCAAATTCAATTATTCATGATTTCACACTAAAATCTCTTCTCGTCCAACAAACTTAACAATAATCATTTTACCACTTTCAACCATCAACATCAACCTCATTCATTCTCAATATCGATAATTCAACATTGTTTAACAACATCAATAATATTTCTCATTCAAATTCATTACACATCATACATCAACAACATTATTCAAAAACATCAACAACATCAATTCCTCATACATCATCAACCAACCAAATTCAACAATCATGTCAATCTAAGCCTATCCTATGGGTCACTAGCCTAAGTGTCCAGAAATATTATATATTACATAGAGGAAACCGAAATCATACCTTGGCCAATTCCCAATATGCACTAAATCACCAAGTTGACCTCAAGCAAGCTTCCACAAGTTCTCAAACTCAATCAAGCTATCAATTCAACTCCAAGCTCCAAGTAAATGCCAATAATCACAACTTCAAACTATATATTCACATAATTTCATAACCAATCAACCAAGGGTTCAACTTAATCATAATTTCACAAGGATTCAAGACACTCTTACCTTGCCCAACAGTTTTGGAACCAAAGCCCAATAGTAATCAAGTGCTAGAGTGTACCTAAACACCTAAAATCACAAAATTTCACTCAATACAAAATCCTAAAATTTTGAATTTTTAGAAGGAAGAACTGATAGGGATTTCGTAATTTTTTTTAATAGTTTCTTGGGTGGATTTTGTAGAGCTCTCCGCGGTGATTGCGTGGCCACAAACGGTGCGGCTATCGGAGCTCCGTAACTTAAGTTATGAGCTTGGGAAGATGATGATGAATAGTGAAATAGAAACCCTCTTCCCTCTTCTCTTCTCGGCTGGGTTGGTATGTTTATGAGAGTGTTGTGTGCTGAATTGGCCTTTAATGAGAGTATATATATGTTGGGCTTGGGCCCGATCCAACCCGTTAGTGTTTTAGCCTGTTTTGCTCAACTTTGGGCAAAACCTTTAAAATTAATGCCTGGTTTTCAATTTCTAATATTTCTCTAAGGTTTTCAACTATTTTTAATTATTCTCTCACAGTACCGGACAGACTTAAACCGATTTGACTGGTTTGGCTGCCGGTTCACGGTTTTACTCAGTTTTTCATAGAAAATACATTTTCTGACTCAGAAAAATCTACTGAGTCCAAAAATCATATTTAAATCCTCCAATTCTCATTCTAAATTTTTGAATCCTATTTTGGGCAATATTAATTATTTAATTAAACGGGTAATTAGTCGCAGTTCTTACAGATGGTACTCTTAACCACAAACACATATGCACGAAGGACATAACAAAAAACCATATCTAAGACTAGTTCTTAGGTAATGTTTGGTTGCAAGGTGTAAACGAACACATCATCTCATAGCCTGCATAGGAAAGACATGCATCATACTTGTTTGCACATATTTTTTTGTTATATGTTTCTGTGATTTGTGTGTATGTGCTTCTTGATTAATGGTTTCTCTGTGTCTTTGGTTGTTAAAGTTTGTATGTATCCTATGATTGTTATTATTGGCTAAGTATAACATAAAATGAACCTAACTAACTACCCTGACCCTACTAAAGACTCTCTGATAAGTCACTATTTTATGGTTTATTTTGTATTAAATTGAGTGGATTTTGTCAACTATTCTCACACTTATTCATGTAAATTGCATGTTTTTAAGTTTCCTTCCTAATTTTGTGCTATGATTGAAAACATGCTTCTTAGGCCTTAAAATCGCTAATTTTTAATCCTCTCTTATTACCAGTCGATGCCGTGATATGTTTATAAGTGTTTTTAGGGTTTATAGGGCAGGAATGGCTTAGAGGATGGAAAGGAAGCATGCAAAAGTGGAAGGAACACAAGAAATTAAGAATTTCAAAAGCTGGTAGCAACGCGTATGCATAGACGATGCATACGCGTGACCAAGCCATAACCAAATGACGCGCAAGCGTGGCTGACGCCTACGCGTGGCCAGTGCCGAGTTCAAATGACGCGTATGCGTGGTTGACGCGTACGCGTGACGAACATCACGTGCCTTAGTAAACAGAAAACGCTGGGGGCAATTTCTGGGCTGCTTTTGGCCCAGTTTCAAGCTCGAAAGTGAAGATTAGAAGCTGCAGAGTGGAGCTGGAACACATGATAGATTCACTTTTTATTCATTCACATTTTAGGTTTAGATGTAGGTTTCTAGAGATAGAGGCTCTCTCCTCTCTCTAGGTTTTAGGGTTTTTAGTCTTGTTCCTTCTCAAATTTAGATTTCTACCTTGCTTTAATTTAGTTTTCTTCTACTTTTATTTGTTCTAGTACTTTAATTTATCTACTTCTTTTGTTGATTTCTTTATGTTGTCAATTTAGTTTATGAATTCTCCTTGTTTCCTTTAATTTATATTAATACAATTTATATTTTCATGTTTATGATTGCTTTCTTTAATTTGTTGCTATTGTTTTCTCTTACAATTGTTAGTCTTAGATTTTGCTATGTCTTGTTAATTTTCTATATTTTTATTTTATGCCTTTCAAGTGTTTGATAAAATGCTTGGTTGAATTTTAAAATATATTTTTATGTTCTTAACTTGGATTGATCAATTAAAGACTCCTGAGTTATCAAAATTCTTTTGTTGATTGGTGATTGAAAATTACTAGTTGGCTTGGGCTTCACTAAATCTAGTCTTTGATTAGGACTTGTGAAGTTAAGTTGATTTTGCTCACTTAACTTTCCTTCATTGTTAGAGGTTAACTAAGTGAAAGCAAAAGGCAATTACCATCACAATTGAGGATGATAATGAGGATAGGAATTCCAATTCTTTTTGCTTGCTAAGAGCTTTCTTAGTTATTAGTTTATTTTCTTGCCATTTTACTTTTTTGTTTCTTATTACAAAACCCCAAAAATATACTTTCCCATAACCAATAATAAACTACACTTCCCTGCAATTCCTTTGAGAGGCGACCCGAGATTTAAATACTTCGGTTATTTTTATTGGGTTTTCTTAAGTGACAAACAAATTAAACGTTGACCGAGGATAATTTGTTGGTTTAGAACTATACTTGTAACGCGATATTTTTGTAAAAATCTTTACCGACAATTTTTCTCCGTTACTCTCCAGTTCATACCCCCACTTTCCCACCCTTTCACTACAAGTGTGAAGGCTTATTGTGAAGCTGCAGAAACGTGGAGGACTTTGTTTGCGAGTTGAGTATTTATTAGAATTTACTTATTTCCCCTTGCTTTGTTAGTTGAAGTTTTATTTAGATGGGTAGGCTTGTATTTGTTGTTCATTTGAATAACTATAATGTACCACTAGTAATTATATGATTATTTTTCAATGAAAGTTGATGACACGTCATCTTAAGCAATTTCTAAAGTTGTTTTTTATTTATTTTCTTAGGTTTTAATCAAATTTTTTATGTTTTCTAATAAAATTTAATAAATAATCAAATATTTGCAGTTGAAAAAGTGTTGTATTTTCAAGAGTTTTTAGGCTCAAAACAAGCAAGAATTAAAGTTTTTTACAAGAAAAACACAAAGACAGCAAAAGCGTACCCTAACGAATCCAAACCGTGCCCTAATAAGGACACCTAAAACTCAAAATTGCATGCACGCCCCGCGGTCATGCTTATACGCCCGCGTACAAGTCCCAATCCTGACCTCTACACACTTAAAGAGACATAACATGAGGTATAGATGTCCAAATGAGACATTTTCAGAGCATCAAAACGATATACATATGTCTATAGTGGATATTTAGTTTGAGCTGCGCATCACCACCATCTTTTTTATGCAAGAATTCAGTGCCCAAGACACGCCTAAGGAACGCCCGACGGCCAAATTCCACGCCCGGCGGAAGGCTCCTGCGCTCGGCCATTCGGATTAAGAGTCATTAAAAATCATCCTTTGACTCATTAACATCTAAAGAATTATTACCAAGACTTTTGATGTTGAAAAAGTTAATATAAAGTATAGCTTTCAAGGTGGCATAGGACTTAAAATTTGAATTTTTTTAGAGTCAGAAGTAACAGATATATATATAAATTATAATACGACTAACTATATATATTTATACAATATGTAATTTGAGAAATAATATATTTAAAATTTTAATTATTGAAATATATATTAAAATAACCAACTATATTTATACAATATGTAATTAAAACTTTAAATATATTATTTCTCAAATTACATTTTATATAAATATATATAGTTAGTCGTATTGTAATGTATAACTATCTGTTAGTTCTGACTCTGAAAAAATTCAAGTTTTAAGCCCTATGCCTCCTTGGAGGGCTATACTTTATATTAACTTTTTTAACATCAAAAATCTCGATAATAATTCTTTAGATGCTAATGAGTCAAAGGATGATTTTTAATGAATTTTTAGAAATTTTTTATTGTTCTATTTTAAATTCATAAGTTTATAAAAATATAGATTTTCTAGAATTTGAACTAAAACACAAAAATTGGATATCTATTCTTATTCGTTTTTATTTTTTGATATTTTATTTGAATCCAAATGTACATATTTTCTTACTGA
Source organism: Arachis hypogaea (assembly GCF_003086295.3). NCBI lineage: Eukaryota > Viridiplantae > Streptophyta > Magnoliopsida > Fabales > Fabaceae > Arachis > Arachis hypogaea. The sequence continues at coordinate 28,443,642 of NC_092049.1, forward strand.
TATTTATGTTTTAAAGTTTATAAATTAAAAATAGTAAATGTCAATAATTTGTAACAGTACTAAATTGAATTAAACTTATTCGATTAACTATATATGGATTGTTCAATAGTAAATCGAATTAGATGTATTCATTTTACTAACATCTACTCAATTTTCTTATAATTCGAATTAGGTCAATTCAATTTACTACTAAAAAGGTTGAATTAAGTCAATTCAATTTATATAGATATATACATGAGACTTTATTTGACATAATTATTTTTGTTTTAAAGGATTCATATAATTTTAAAATGTCTTTGATTTAGTTATGCATTTTATTCTAATAAATATGTGTTGAAATTATCTATTTTGCCCTTGTTAGTAGTCCATCTTGAACCATTAATTTCATCAATAAAAATCATCTACCTATCTTAATAATAATAATAATAATAATAATAATAATAATAATAATAATAATAATAATAATAATAATAATAATAATAATAATACATTTGACTATTGATCCAATCACACTAATATATGAGATATTCATATATGTATTAAAGGCCGCCTAAATCTCTCATTATTCAGCTAACTCTGTACAGGTGGTTTACTAAATTAAAAATTTGTAATTGCACAAACAAAACATTCCACTACAAACACGAAATTGAATAAAGGTTTAACAGATTGTAGATTATTTGTGCTCTTCCCAACTTTTATATGAAAAATATAATTCCTTAACTCAATTTGGACCACATATATTATTTACAATTATTCTCTACATACAAGTGTTTTTCCCATACAAATTTTTACAAGTCAATTATATTCACACACTTCATACTATTACTACATGTTCTTCTCTTCCCAATTTTTATATGAACAATATAATCCCTTAACTCAATTTGGACCACATATATTATTTATAATTATTCTCCACAAACAAGTGTTTTTCCTATACAAATCTCTACAAGTCAGTTATATTCACGCGCTTCATATCATTATTGCACATTCTTCTTCTTCCTGCACGTTCATTATCGTCGTCATCAATACCACTTCTTCCTTCTCCTCCTCTTCCTCCTTCTTTTTTCATTGGAATTTTTTCTCCTCCTTTCTTTTTCTCTTTCTCCTCCATCATCAGCTATCTCGTTGTTGAAGATAATGAATATATAATTCAGGTTCAGATTGTCAATTGAACCAGAATGAAATTGATTATTATTTTGAATCCAATCAAGTGGTTGAGGTATGGTTCAATTCAGAAGAAAAAAATGTAGCATTAGAGAAAATATTTTTCTATATTTACAGCAAATTTGGGTGTAACACAAAGATATTTGGTGTAACACGAAGATATTTGGGTGTATTTTAAGAATTTTGGGTGTATTTTTTATTCTGATCATTTCTGTATAATTCAAAATTCTTCCTCTTCCTCCTTATCTTCTACTGCTTCTTCTTTTTTTTTTTTCATCATCATCATCATCACCATCTTCTTCTTTTTTTCTTATTCATCTTTTTCTTTTTGTTTTACCTTCTCAAGTTTCTTCTTGTTTTACTCTCTTAACAAGAATAAAAAAAATCAAACAAAGAAGAATAAGAAACACATAATGCTGTAAAATTATTTGGAAGAGAATGAACGTACATTCATTTAACTAAAAGAAAGAAAGAAATAAGGAAAAAAAGAAGAAAAAAAATACAGCATTAGAAGAAATATTTTTCTGTATTTACAGCAAATTTGGGTGTAACACGAAGATATTTGGGTGTATTTTAAGAATTTTAGGTGTATTTTTATTCTGATAAGTTCTGCATAATTCAAAACTCTTCCTCTTCCTCTTCCCCATCTTCCGTTGCTTCTTCTTTTTTTTCATCATCATCGCCATCTTTTCCTTCTTTTTTTTCTTATTCATCTTTTTCTTTTTGTTTTATCTTCTCAAGTTTCTTTTTGTTTACTCTCTTAACAAGAATAAAAATAAAAAAATCAAACAAAAAAAAAGAAGAAACACATAATGCTGCAAAATTACTTGGAAGAAGATGAATTTACATTCATTTAACTAAAAGAAAGAAAGAAATAAAAAAAAGAAGAAGAGGAAAAAATGCAGCATTAGAAGAAATATTTTTCTGTATTGCAGCAAATTTGGGTGTAACACGAAGATATTTGAGTGTATTTTAAGAATTTTGGGGGTATTTTTATTTTGATAAGTTCTGAATAATTCAAAACTCTTCCTCTTCCTCCTCCTCATCTTCTACTGCTTCTTCTTCCTCATCTTCTTATTTTATTTTCTTATAATTCTTCTTGGGAGAAAAAATCAAATAAAGAAGAAAAAAATACATAACGTTGCAAAATCAATAGAAAGAGGACGAGAAAAAAAATGCAACAACAATAACAATAATAAAAAGAACCACGATGAGGATAAAACATACGAAGAAGAAGAAGAAAGAATGCGAAGAAAAAAGAGGAGGAATGCAAAGAAGAAGGAGAAGAAGAAGAAGGAGAAGGAGAAGGAGGAAGAACGTGGAATACAAACGTTAAAGAAGAATCGTTTCTCATTTCGCGCTATTCAAAGTTGAGGAAGAACGTGTTTACACGCTCTTTAAATTAAGAGTTGTTTTGTTGAGTTTGTGCTAACTTGTATAGATTTGTATGCCAAAAAGATTTGTATGTGTAGCAAGTCTCTATTATTTATATAGATCTGATTGGTTAGAACGATGGGAACAGTAATGTTTTGTTAAAGTTAGGACATATATACATGAAAGTATATGGAATAATTAATAATTTATGGAGGAAGAAACAAAAGAGAGTGAGAATGGAGGAAGCATACATTGTGAAGGTAGAGGAAGGAAGAGAAGCCACTCATGATAAGCCTTCAGCAGGTGCTGTTTTGTTAAAGTACAGTGGCATACTTAAACTGTTATATATATATATATATTTTAAAAGAAATCCAAGTTACAAATTCTTGTAAAAGTCCTGCAGTATCATTTCATTCCTAAATTCTAATTTTTTTTATACAAGAGAGGGAAGTAGATGCTATTGTGGATACCACCAAACATTGATTATACATTTAGTTGTTTTTTTCTTTGAAATTTAAATGATAACTTAATGTTATCTTTGCATATAATTTTTGAGTACTGAAATACTTTTTTTTTTTTTTTTGTTAAAGATAGATTTTATTTCAGTAAGAAACAAATAGAAGTTCCTTACAAGGACATTAAGCATGAAGAGTAAATTGAGAATCTATAAGCGATAAGAATCTGAAAACAATCAATGAAAAAGAAAGCAAGAAATATGAAGATAAATAGAAGAAAAGAGGAAAGATTGTCATCTTTTAATCTGAGTTTTCAAAATAGTCGCTGCAACAATTTGTGAGGGGCTCTCCTGGTGTTTTCAAATATGGTTTCATTCCTTATTTTCCACGATAATCAAGTCAGAATCGCTGCTTGAGATAGTTTCTGTTTAATATCAATCTCTTTTTGATATCTACTTGTAGTAGCTGGTACCACCATTTCCATGGCTCATCAATTGGTGCAGGACAAGGAAGATTAGTCCTTCTCTCCATTCTTTTCAGAAATTGGACATTAACATATAGACGGTGAAGAATATACTCTTTAGCATTTTACATCTGGCAACAATGAATTCACCGCTAGTATTCAGCTCTTCAAATGAAATTTTTTAGTTTTGGTTGGCACTTTAATTTTCAAATGAAATTTTTTTATCAATTTCAAAAGTTAAAATAGAATATTTAAAATAAAAATTATTTTAAATATTAAGATAAAATTGAGACTACTTAATCAAAATGATTAAAATAATAACATTTAGACCAAATGAGAAGAATGAATTAGTCATTATATATGGCCAAATTGAGGCAGCTGGGTCTAACTCTCAAATTTAAAAACAGTTGCGAGAACAAAATACTAAAGTCGGATCAACTTATAGAATGGTTCTACTTCAAACATCCAAAGAAGTTATATTATGGTTGCTCTATTGAATTTTTTGTGTTAATATTTATGTTATTGTTAGTAACAATGAAAAAACACATTGGTAGACCGTCAGTACGTAATGCAGTTTATCGATTAGAGATTTAACAATATTTCTCTATCTTGTCTAATCTATCGTTCAAAACCAAAAGACGTTTTCTATTGTCTATTCAGACGTGGACATGTACAAAAAATCTGGAAGCACTCGACTTTTAGAGGACACAGATGTAGATTAATAGATCAAGAAGTTTAAGATTGAGAGCTTTAGGTAGTTAGGGTTTGTTGTCACAATTGAAAATTAGTCTTTTGACGAAGTCTAACGTGAAGATATGTACATATATAGGTGTCCTTAGCATTGTGTGATCCGATGATTCAATTCATTAATTCATTTGTTTTTCTACAATTGCTAGTTGCTGCATATTCATCAATTCATTAATTTTGTTCTTTCATCTCTGTCCTACGTTTATCGTTATTTGTTCTAAATTCCAGCTGCGAGTCTTTTTTTTTTTATTGGTGGAAGGAGGTTGTAATTGGACCAAATCAACATATTTATGCTTATCCTTACCTGGTGTATTTAAAAGGACCAGTGTGGAAGTGTTTTTTAGGAACGGTGTCGAAGTGTTTTCCAAGAAGTGGTAAATGAAATCAAGAAGTTCAACCAGAAAATATTTACTTTACCTACTGTTTCCACTTTCTAACGTCATTCTCCACTTTACTTTTACTTATATATATATATTTTTTTATTTTGGCACCCAAAAGAGAGTATAGGTTGTGTTGTAAAGGTTAGGAGTCTCACTTTTTTTTTTTCATGTTCAAAATTTTGGATTCTATATTTTTTTTTTTTGCCTTTAGAAAAAAATAGAAAGAAAAAACACATTGGTATCTTGTATATGGTTTTTAAGTATGAAGTGCTCTCCTATAAATATTTTTCTTTTTCTGGGTTCCTTTCTCAAAAGATAAACTAGTATTTCTGTTATAAATTAATCAGCTATGTGTCTTAAAATATAATTTAATTAATATATTTGACATTAATACTTAAAAAATACAACATTATATATACCAATTCATTTAGATATTTATTTTAATAAAGAAAATTAACTTTCTATTATTTTGAAATATTAGACTCTAGTGGTTAAGAATTGCAGGACTTAAATTTCTCATTAAGTTTTCTTATAGTGAATGTTATTATAAAAAAATAATAATATCTTAATTATCAGTAAAAAAATTTGTAAGCATGTGTAGTAAAATCATTCAATTTAAAGTTCAGCATTTATCGAAAGAACTATATGAATAAGAAGATTAAATTTCAATTAATATTTACATAATAATCAAAATGACTTACTCTTCTCTAAAGACTTAACAGAGACTGGTTGGAATAATTAATTTCATTTTAAATAATTTAATTTTAATATAGTATTATCAGTATAAAATATATCTATATCTAATTACATAAAGTCAGATAAATAATTTTTATATTAATTATATATAAATAATTATGTAAAATATTTTATACGATTATTGTATTAAAATTAAACTCTTATTTAAATCAAACGGATACAGTGGATATCGACAACATTATTATTGAAGTGAGCTTTATATCTCGGAACAACAGAGAAATAATTCTGTTGCTATATATGTATGTGGAGCCAAATTAATTAAGTCAAAATGAAATCACAGCTCGTGAAATAAATTCTATATTCATTATGATAAGCTAAATTCCGAGAGAACATATTCTCAATGTCAATGATAAAGCCATAACATAAGAATGGGTAATTAACCACTACCAGTCATGTGTGGCTATCTTCCCCTGTCAAGCTTATTCTATTCCCACATACAAGATAGCCAAGTCAACGTTTCTTTTTCTTTTTGCTTTTATTATATATCTGATTCTTATTATTAGGGCTATCCGTATATATGTATATTGAAAATGATTCCATACGTACCCTTTGACATTCTATGGACTATGCTTATAAATAGGAAGATCACATTGAAGCAGTAGATCAGCGTAGATCAAGAATTGTGAAATTTGAGTTCATTATGTTGCATATTACTGCTCAAATGTCTTGCATGAAGAGGCAGAGAGAGTAGACTTGAGCCAAGGATGACTTGCCGGCGGCGTCATCTGTTGTAGAATTAGCAAGATCCCTTCTTATTCGGTAATTGCCGCGCGCCGGCAAGGAATCTGGGCTCACTTTTGCTCTCTTTCCGCTCATACGAGACTTAGAGAGCTTGAAATATAGTACCACCTTAATTGTGGTCTTTGCAGTTTAAATTGATGACGACTAGCAATATATGTACAAATTTAAGGAAGAGGAGTTTTAAGGGTTAACAAGTTTTGTGATTTATAGTTATTAATTAATTATTATTGATATTTTTAATGGTGTGAAATTTTATCCAACAGTGTAAAATTACTTACTTTTCTTTTAATGGTTAAATACGGGTCAAATTTTAATAAAAGTGTTGGTCCCTATACTTTCTCTTAAAAAAAAAAAAGTTACAGTATGCTAGCTTGGAATAATTATAAATTAAATGAAAGCTAAAAATCTTTTATGTGAGATGTATTTATCTTTTTTCTTATAACTAGGAATGAAACAAGATAAAGAGAACTCAAATCTTACTCTATCTAGCTAAGAAGTAGCAACATTACCGAGAGTTTTAATTTCTTTTGATGAAAGGACATAATCCAACTATACGGTATTATATATTAAAGAGACGGTAATTTAAAATTATTTTATTTAACTTAACACCTTTAATTTTATACATATAATATTTATAATTATATATTTATTATATTACATCTGATATTATTTATTTAATACAACAATAATTAATAAATATAAAATAAAAAATTGAATTGATTTAGACTAATTTTTATTATTTTTAAAATATTTATTAAAGTATATATATATATATTATTAGTTCTTAGGTCAATTCTTGTATGGTGTATAATAAATTTAGTTAGAGAGTTAACTTGTTTTTAATTAATATTAGTTATTTTTATTTTAAATTTTAAATTCTTCAAAAAGAGGGTTAAAAACATAATTTTATAATAATTCTCTTCACTTTTTCATCTATGATTCTATATTCTACTCCATCCATGTGATGTCCAATGAGTTGACGAGTACCCTTTTTTCACTTATTTTATGGCTTTATTATTCTAAAAAACACATGGCTTTATGTCAAAAGAAAAGAAAAGGAAAAATTTCTGTCTAATCATAATAACATTATAGTGGCAAAAATTAAAGTTTATTCGAGTTACATAAAAGTGACAACATGAATAAAGACCATTTTTCTCTGAACTTTTTCCCTTGTCGAGAATAAAAGAGATCACAATTCAAAATTCAAGGATCTATTCACTGTAGACAAAGGATAATGACAACTCTTTGACTGCATTTGGTGTGACTTCAAGGAGGTAAAATGAGTAGATATACTAGGTTCCATTGTGCTAAGTCACGAACTAATAGATTTTCTAACTAAAAAATAGGGGTTGATTTGGCTTTATACATGTGTTTTAGAGAAATGCTATACATATATATAACCATTATGCAGCGTTTATTTTGTTGGACATGTCCGTCAAGTACACAAGAGATTATAAATTAAAATACATGTTTTTTATGTTTCTTTTTTAGTTTGCGATACTAAAACACAACTTATAATACACATTTTTTTTTATTTTATCTTTTTTATTTTATTTTTTTTAATTTTCACTTTGTTCAATATCTCTTCTTTTTCAGTGTTCTTTTTTTACTGGAATAATATTGACATTAGTAATTTATTGTTTTGTCTAGTGTATAATTACTAAATATAAAATCAAAATTTTGTATCTCATTATATCTATATCTTCGATTAATATCTATATTTTTGTGTCTCTATCTCAACTCATACATAAACCAAAACGCTTCCTTAATTAACAAAGACCCATAAGGGTTCAGCCAAAAAAACATGACCCATAATGTGTGAAGTTGGTTGGTGAATTTTACATTTTTAGCTAATCATGTGCAATTCAACCAACTTATATAATCTTAGAACAAAGGAAAAGAAAAAAAAAATATACATATTTTCTAGTCAACTCTCTCAGAAATAGAGAATTGGATATTATTTATGACTTCTTGTGTGATAAATTTTATAAATCCAACCATAAGATCTTGTCATGTTATATCTTGATAATCATATATATATATATATATATATATATATATATATATATATATATATATATATATATATATTTGCATAAATCTTATCTTATGTGTCTATATATATATAAAAGATAAATTTTATGCAAACCAAACAATTTAAAAGTGAAAATCATATTGATAGTGATATTTTTTATATGAAAAAGTATGAGAAACTAATATATGTATTGTACAATGTATATAATAGGATTAAATTAGGATTAAATTGAAATTAAAATTAAATTATGGACAATTAATTAATTTTGAATTGTTTTTAATTTAAAATTTGAAATAAATTAGGATTACCGTCAGTTATAAAATCAAACAACGACCTCCTTCTCTCAATACGGCGTGACCTCCATTCTCTCTATTTCTCCAAGAATCTCGCCCGCACAGCGTCGCCACGATCACCGCCTGCCGTCTAAGTCTGTTCCGATCGGCCTCGTCGTCTGCAAAGTCCACCGCCCAGCACCACGTTCCTCTCGTTTGGTGGATCTTCGCGGCAACACAGCACCCCGGATTGAGAGCGAGGACAGTGCGCAGTGGGTGTGTTCCGTCTTCCCGATGTCAACGTCACAAGATGAAGGTGTTTCAAGTGTGCTTCATCTTTCACGCATATCACCCTGCCGAAGTTCTTTAATGGAGTGCGATGTGGTTGAACCGCTAGGTTGTGTTCCATCTGCCGGCGGTAATGAGAATTCATCAAATCCACATGAAAATGTATCCGACCATTTCGTTGTCGACAGTGAGCAATCGAATAAGATGAGCAACTTACGTTCAAAATATTGATAATGGATGGTTATTTTTTCAACTGATTTAAAGTTTAAATCTCAATGCAAATGGCGTGTTTAATTATATGTTTAATGCTTACCCAGATACATCATAAACATTCATGATTCATCCAAATTTGTTATTGTTTTATATTGAATGGTATGTTTAAATGTATGGAGAATTTACATAAATTAATTAATCATGGCATATTGATTTGTCTCGGGAAGAGACTACTTCTTTATTGGACTATCTTCTATGAATTTATATAACCAAATTTTGATTGCATGTATAAGCATGAGAATTGATTACATTTGGAGATCTTGCTACTCAATAATTAATCACCCATGTTTCTATGCATGATGCCCATAAGTCCCCTGAAATCTTAGTAGTGATGTATGTTGAATTTAAGTTACAGCTAATGGTCTTATTACTATGAAGAATATATTTGAAAATAAAAATGTAATAGGAAAGAGTTATCAACTGATGGGGTATATAATATGCTTCCTGCATGTTTAGATAAGAATTTATGTATATAATTATACATTGAATGAATAAAAAAAGCAACTCTAGGGTAAAGCAAGTGCTAAAATCGAGTACTGAACTATGTGTATGATAAGAGTCCAATAAAAGGGTTTTGTTTTAGTTTCTTTGTAATACATTAGCCCAATAAAAATAAAATAATTTATAAAAAAGTAGAAACCAAACCAAAATGAGAAATATATACTATATAAATCTCACATGTTATACTATACTTTTTCGTATGGTATGGTAATTGTATGTATTGCATGTTCAGCTAGGTGAGGTACAATGACATTGTGAAAGAGAATACATAATAGTAACAATACTTATATAATAGGTAAAATGAAATAATTAATTCAATTACGCATCATTGTATTTTTATGCATTTGTTTTTAAGCTAAAATGGATAGGATGATTAAATTGATTTCTAGTTTTTGTTGCAATTTTGGTGCTGATTATTGAGGTTTTATTTACATGATATTTAATAAGGATTTTTCTTTCTTTTTTTTTTGTATTCTGTGTTTATTTTGGAATTGCAGGCCATGCGACTGTCGGATGTTACTGAGGTTGGAAGTGAAGAGATGGATATTGGTTGCGAGGTTTTGGACTCTAGTTCAATTTTGTGTAGTCATGATCCGCATGTTTGATTTGATCATTAATGGTAATGATTGTTTTTTTTATTTAATCTGAAATGTAGTTACTTGCCTTCAAGAAGACAAAATACCAAGAGTTGGAATGCAGTTTGTGCAGTTGCAGATGGCTCATGAATTCTATGTTACTTACGCAAAGAAAGTAGGATTTGCAACTAAGATAAGGACGACAACATGTGACAAGATCACAAAGAAACCTGTTAACCAAGCTGTCCACTGTAATCGGGACGGGTGCTGCAGGTCTCGTGTCAAAGCACCAATGCAGAAGAACACGATTTCAGCTGCTGGGTGCAAGGCAAGGATATATGTGAAGTTTGATAAGGACATGCAAGAGTGGGTTTTGTTCAAGGTTGATTTGAGGCATAACCCATATTCAGCAAGAAAGGCGGTGCACTACCATGAGTATAGAGATCTGACCATGCATGCGAAGTGCGTGATCAAGGATAATGATGAGGCTGGGATTCGACCAAACAAGACATTTCTAGCTTTGGCAAATGAGGCTGGGGGCCGTCTAACGTGGGATTCTTAGAAAAGGATTTAAGAAACTATATTACAGTAAGGCTCCAAACCAGCAACGTGAATGCGGATGTTAGGGAGATAATGAACTACTTCATAAGAATGAAGGACATCAATCCGAACTTCTTCTACGCGGTAAAGTTGGACGAGGAGTGTAAATTTAGAAGTGCAGTATGGGTGGATGCAAGATGTAGAGCGTCGTACAAATATTACGGAGACGTGGTGTCAGTTGATAGCACGTATAGTACAAACAGGTATGAAGTAGTTATGTTTTTTTTCCCTTTTTTTTTAATTTTGTTCGGTCGTGAGTGGGATTTCTTATTTGTGGTTATTTTTTCATGTAGGCATGGATTATCGTTTGCGTCGTTCATCGGTGTTAACTACCGTGGTAAGTCTACCCTCCTCGGTTGTGCTCTGCTGGGGAATGAGAAAATTCCAAGTTATGAGTTGGTTTTTAGCAAATGGGTGAAGTGCATGGGAACTGCTCCACCGCAGATCATCACCGATCAATGCAGATTCATTTTCCATGCCATCAGAAATGTGTTACCAGATACACGCCACCGGTGGTGCATCTGGCACACTATGAAGAAGTTACCGCATAAGTTTGGAGGTTATCGCCGGTATAGAGAGTTGTATGATGACCTCAATGACATTGTGTGGAACTCTCGGACTGTGGAGTCATTTGAGGATAACTGGTCTGAATTTATAGTTGAGTACAACTTACATAACAACACATAACTGTCAGGTCTGTTAGTGTACAATTACTTTACGCGCTTTAATTGACAATTATTTGGTATCTGGCTTTATCTGTTTTGTATTAATAAGTTCAGTGTAAGGTTTCTTTGCTAAAAATGGTTTTTTTTCTGTAGACCTATATTATGACCGACGCATATGGGTTCCCATATACTTCAAGGGTGAATTTTGGGCTGCCATGAGGAGTATGCAAAGGAGTGAGAGCATGCACGCATTCTTCGATAGATTCTTACACAGTAGGACTAGCTTGGTCCAATTTGTTCACGAATATGACAATGTGCTTGGAATCAAGGAGTAGAGGGAATTGGAGGATGATGCAGCAGATTTGAGGGGGTTATCACTTGTGCAACGAGCTCACCTATGGAGAGACAATTTCAGTAGGAGTACACTACCAGCATGTTTAGGGATGTTCAAACTGAGTTCGTGAAGAAGGCTGATTGTAGAGTCTCTGTAGTTGCTGAAGAGGGGCCATCGGTATGTATGAAGGTGGAAGAGGAGAAATTAGTCAATGATACTATTCTCTGCGTGCCATACGACATCCACTTTGATTGTTCCACACAGGAGGTTCGTTGTGAGTACAATCTTTTTTAGAGTTCAGGTGTGTTGTGTTGTGCTGACACTGTCTTGCAGTTTTCTATTCGTATAAAGTGTATAAAGTACCTACTTGTTATGTTCTCCCTCGATGGAGCAAGAACATAAAGCGCAAGCATACTTATGTCAAGAGTAGTCACGACGTCAGTCGGTCGGATGAGAGTCATGATGCATTCAGGGGATTATGTGCACACTTCTACAACGTTGCTCAAGAGTTCGTCAATGATGACGAAGAAATAGCTTTGCTGCATGGTGCTCTAGAAGAAACAAGGGCCAAGCTTGCTGCGCACCGTGCCAAGAAGAGGTCCGAGAGCGTGGCAGACACCCACACTAGTATTGGCTCACAGAGTTTGAATGTTGTCAGTGTAGTCGACATCCAAGGCCCATCAAAGGTAACCACAAAGGACCGGCCAAGGAATAAGAGGCTCGGCACTGCCCTAGAGAAGTCCTTCAAGAAATCTGCTCGGAGGAAAAACAAGAATGCCTCCCCGGTACATGTTTGTATCAATATCGACCTTGCATTTTTATTTGGTATAGTACCATGCAAGAAGTTAATTGTGGTCATTTGTTGTTGTGTTTAGCAGGGGTGCGTCCGGAGGCATCTCAAGATGTAAACTTCGGTGTTGTTGTCGGCCGGAATGATCCTTAACAAGCTGATGGCTTCATATCTTGTTTAAGCTCCTTCAACAAAAGTTAGAACATGTATGACATGGAAGCGCTTTTGTTTATTTTTAGTCTCCATGTATATGAGGTTGTGAATGGTATTCATTTATTACCAAAATTAGATGAAGATGGTGGTTTTATGTTATAAATATATAGTTTTAAGGTTTGTATGCAGTTGTTGCAAGAGTCCATACTTGATTAATTTCCAAGAACCATTTTACTTTGGCCAAAATGAACCAGTTTACTTTATTAATTTCAATGAACTGAATGCATAATGATTATAGATAATGGTAATTCTTGTCCTTACGAGTTAGGTTATTAAATTTGTTCTAACTTGCTTCATGCTATACTATATAGTCATTCGGTACGTAGTTGTTCGTTTTAGTTAGTGACTACATGGTTATCTTTTTTCACATACTTGAGATGTTCATTTCTGTATGTGATTGGATGTTTGCTTTTTTGTGAACATGGATGGTTATTCTTGGGTTCTTAGTTGTATATGATGCTTGCTGGCTATGTTTTATCTGACTATCACGGTTTCACAATGTTATTTTACACGGTCATTTGGTATATAGCTGGTCGTTTTAGAGGGTAATTACATTGTTATTTTTACCGAGTTACATTGGATGTTCGCCATTGTATGATTTTGGATGTTCAGTTTCTCATTATTCGTGGTTGGTTCTTCATCGCGTAATTCAACATATAATACTTGTAGCATGCATTCGAAAGGAATCACTTGATCTTGTGTTAACACCAATCATCATGATGTCATCACTTAACATATTCAAGTCAAATCTAAAATACAAAAGAGACATACCTGTGATAAGACTTAACAAACCGAATGTTCGGTCCAATATGAATCTAGATGGTTACTTTATTAAACAAAATAGATGGTCATTTTGACACATTCGTAGGTGTGTTTTGCTTGAACAACTATACACCAACAGATTCACAGAAGTTTATTTAAAAAAAAGTTCCACTAGAAAAAAGTCCTTGAAATGTATCATAAATAAATCCCCAAGAATCTAATAAGAAAGTAAGCTAAATATCTTATGGTAATTAAATTCACAGTAGGTAAACCTAAGTACGCTACTTCTTCCTCCCTTTGATTATCCTCCCCTTTGGTAATCCGTCCGCACGTTCTATCAATGTCTCATGCTAGGTGCAGTCAATGGTGATCTAAGACTTGGGAATGCTAAAGGCAATCCTAGAACTTCATATCCATCACTAGATTCATCTTAAAGCATAACCAAAATAGTAAAGCATAATTTAAAACCTTAACATATTAAAAAGGGTAATCTAACTTAGGGGATTTTCTAATCTACAGTCCTCCGCTGTCCCATAGCCTTCACCAACCTATCCTCCATGCGATTCCATCACCACCGCCTTCCGAACCTCCTCAATCCTAGTAGAAAGCACAAATAATATCAATGCAAGTAAAACATAAGTATAGACATATATGACAAGTAATTCAAATAGGCAATTAGGCATGTTATACAATTAGGCAAGCAATTACAAGTTGGCAAGGCAAACAAACAGATAGAAGATGCACATGGTGAATGCCTGTCCTATTAGCTGTGATATCATATTGTCGGTTCAACAGCCAACCCGACACATCTCCATGGAGATGTCGCCCTTCGGAATCATAATGGGAACCCCAGAGATATGGTGCTCAGAACACCATCCAGGATTTTGTGCCTGCACACTCTAGTGATCCGAAGGAATATGAGCGGAATACTCTTGCCACAGACCTCACATCTCAATGCAAGCGGGATAAACTACCGCCCTTACGCCGCCACCACTACCTCGACAGGCGGGATCCAATGCTGGGCACATAGCGTCTCAACAATCTCAATTTAAAAATATTACATCAGTGGTTTTTCAAAAATTCGTTATTTCAGTATACCAATGATTCATCATTCCAAATCTGAGTTCTTGACTAATCTCAACCACTGTAAATTCATAATTTTCATTCCGAACTCATTAGTTCATCAGGTTCTCAATTCATATATTATTCTTCCTTCTCTTCACAGAATTCAGATTTTGACACCAAACTTTGAACGATCATAACTTCCACTAGAAAAATCCATTTCCTACAAACTTTATATCCATTTAAAGATTTTTCAATGAACTTTAATTTAAAATAAATTTCAACAAATTTTAAAAACTGAGGCTCATGTTATGATCTGTCAAAGTTCACCAAAAGTCCGTTTTTACCAAAATTTCACCAGGTTCTCAATTTTCTAAATTCACAACGAAACTAAACTAAAACCACATTAACTCCATCCCACATCAGGTTTTACCTTTTATACTACAATCCACTACTCATATCATCAAATTCTCAAACCCAATTATCCATGATTTCACACTAAAAACCTCTTCTCATCCAACAAACATAACAATAATCATTTTACCACTTTCACCCATCAACATCAACCTCATTCATTCTCAATATCAATAATTCAACATTGTTTAACAACATCGATAATATTTCTCATTCAAATTCATCACACATCATACATCAACAACATTATTTAACAACATCAACAACATCAATTCCTCATACATCATCAACTAGCCAAATTCAACAATCATATCAATCTAAGCCTATCCTATGGGTCACTAGCCTAAGTGTCCAGAAATATTATATATTATATAGAGAAAATCGAAACCATACCTTGGCCAATTCCCAATATGCACAAAAACCCAACCACAACCAAGTCACCAACCAACTCCAACAAGCATCAACAATCACTCCAAAGCTCCAATCAAATGCCAACAATCACAATCCCAATCTATATACACATAATTTACAATAATTCAATCTAGGGTTCATCAAATCCACAAAATCACAAGAGATTTGAATTTCTCACCTTACCCAATGATGATTGGGACAAAACCCAATAGTAATTAAGTGCTAGAGGTATCTACACACCCAAAATCACAAAATTTCACTCAACACAAAACCCAAAAACTCAAATTTCTTAGGGTTGGAAACTGGGCAGAGGATTTCAAGAAACTTACCATAAGACTTAGCTAGAACTGATGGACTCGATGAGAGCTTCCCATACCCGCTGACGGCACGCGAATCGGAGTACCGTAGCTCGAGTTATGGTCAATTGATTGATGAGGTGAATAGTATTTCTTGTAAACCCTCACTCTCTTCTCACTTCAGTAGCTCTCCCTCTATTGAAGTGTGTGTAATGAGCTGAAGTGGGGTGCATTTAAGTGCTTATATATGTTGGGCTTGGGCCCAACTTGGTTCCGATCCAACCCGTTAGCGTTTTTAGCCCGTTTAGCCTAACTTTGGGTCAGACTTTTAAAATTAATGCCCGGTTTTTAATTTCTAATATTTTCCTGAGGTTTTCTACTGTTTTTATTTATTCTCGCCCAGTACCGGACAGACTTAAATTGGTTCAACTGGTTCAGCTGTCGGTTCTAGGTTTTACTTGATTTTTCGCTAAAAATACGTTTTCTGACTCAGAAAAATCTACTGAGTCCAAAAATCATATTTGATTTCCCTAATTCTCATTCTAAATTTTCAGAACCTAATTTGGGAAATTAATTTAATTAATTAAGCAATTAATTAGTCGCGGTTCTTACATTCTCCCCACCAAAGAAGAAATTTTGTCCTCAAAATTTAGTGATTACCTTAGAATAACTTGGGATAATCCTTCCGCATCTTGGACTCCAATTTCCAAGTATGATCTTCTACTCTAGCCCTTTTCCAAGTAACTTTAACCAATGAAACTTCCTTTCCTCGCAGTTTCATCATTCTAGTTTCATCAATTCTCACTGGTGTTACTTGAAATGTCAAGTTCTCCCTCAACTTGACTGACTTGGGCTCTAACACATGAGCCGTATCTAACGTGTATTTACAGAGTTTTGACACGTGAAATACGTCATGCAAGTTAGACAAGTGAGGCAGCAAAGCTACTTGATATGCCACCGGCCCGAATCGCCTCAGAATCTCAAACGGTCTAATGAACCTCGGATTCAACTTCTTTGTTTTGATTGCTTTGCCGATCCCAGTTGTTGGTGTAACCCTCAGAAATACATGCTCTCCTCTTTCAAATTCCAATGGTTTCCTTCTCTGATCCGCATAACTCTTCTGTCGACTCTGTGCAGTTAGAATCATCTCCCGAATCTTCTTAATCTTCTCAGTAGTCTCTGCTACCAAATCAGAACCTAAAACACTTACTTCACCGGCTTCATACCAACACAGTAGAGACTGACACTTCTCTCCATACAAAGCCTCATGCGGAGCCATTCCAATGCTCACATGAAAGCTATTGTTGTACGCAAACTCCACCAATGGCATGTAACAGTCCCAACATCCAGGTTGATCCAAAACACACGCCCTTAGTATATTTTTCAATGTCTGAATAGTCTTTTCTGACTGTCCATCTGTTTGTGGATGATATGCCGTGCTGAGACATAGTCTCGTACCGAAAGCTCTTTGAAAAGCTCCCCAAAACCTTGATGTGAATCAGGGATCACGGTCCGACACTATGCTTGATGGCACACCGTGCAATCTTACAATCTCCTTGATGTACAATCTCGCCAACTCCTCCATAGAATAGTTTACTCGGATTGGTAGAAAATGAGCGAATTTGGTTAAGCGATCCACGATCACCCAAACCGCATCAAATCCCAACCTAGTCCTCGGTAAACTGGTCACAAAGTCCATCGCAATTCCTTCCCACTTCCACTGAGGAATTTCAAGTGGCCGTAACATTCATGACTGTTTCTGATGCTCTATCTTTACCTTCTGACAAGTCAGGCACTTAGACACAACTATAACTACATCACTTTTCATCCCAGGCCACCAGAACATCTTTTTTAAGTCATAGTACATTTTCGTACTTCCTGGTTGAAAGGAAAACCCACTGTTGTGAGCTTTCGACAACAAGTCTTGTCTCAAACCCTCGACATCTGGTATACAAATTCTCCCCTTATATCTCCACAACACTTCACCATCCTTAGTGAACTCTCCATGCCTTTTCTTACCAACTGATTGAAATAATTGCTGAAGCTTTTGCTCATCTTGTTGATCCCTCTATATTTCTGATTTAGACATACTTAAAATCTGTAACTAGTTCAAACAAGCTCTTCCGGCAACCTCACCAATATCCAACTTAAGATCCACAAACTTATCCACTAACTCCTCTTCCTTGATTCTCATCCAAGCTATCGCTAAAGACTTTCGACTCAACGCATCCGCCACCACGTTCGCCTTTCCAGGGTGATAACTTAATTCAAAATCATAATCCTTTAGCAACTCCATCCACCTCCTCTGACGCATATTAAGCTCTTTCTGATCAAAGATATACTTGAGACTCTTATGATTAGAAAAGACGCTAAACCTCACTCCGTACAAGTGGTGACTCCAAATCTTCAATGCAAACACAATTACCGCTAATTCCAAGTCATGAGTTGGGTAATTTACCTCATGCGGTCTCAGCTGACGCAATGCGTATGCCACCACATTCCGGTGTTGCATCAACACGCAATTCAAACCCTTCAGTGATGCATCACAATACACTTCAAACGGTTCATGTGGTTCTGGTAAAATCAAAATAGGCGCTGAAGTTAACTTTTTTTTCAAGGTCTGAAAACTTTCTTCACACTCCGACATCCACACAAACGGCACCTCCTTCCGGGTTAACTTGGTCATCGGTAGTGCAATCCGGGAAAATCCTTCAATAAATCTCCGGTAATTCCCGCTAAGCCCAAGAAACTCCTAACTTCCGTCACCGTTGTTGGTCTTTCCCATTCCATCACTGCCTCTACTTTCGAAGGATCTATGGCTATTCCTTCTTTGCTCACCAATGACCTAAGAACTTCACATCCTCCTTCCAGAACTCGCAGTTAGACAACTTAGCATACAATTTCTGCTCCTTTAGAATTTGCAACACAATTCTCAAGTGTTCCTCGTGCTCCTTCACCGTCTTAGAATAAACTAAGATATCATCTATGAAAACCACCACTAATTTTTCCAAAAAGGGATGAAACACTCTATTCATGTAATCTATGAATACAGCAGGTGCATTCGTTAACCCAAGGACATCACGTAAACTCGTAGTGTCCATAGCGCGTCATAAACGTAGTTTTCGGAATATCCTCCTCTTTCACCCTTATCTGATGGTAACTTGACCTCAAATCAATCTCTGAAAACACCCCATCTCCTTGAAATTGATCCATTAAGTTGTCGATTCTAGGCAACGGGAACTTGTTCTTCACAGTCACTTTGTTCAGCTGTCGGTAATCCACACAAAGTCGCATTCCTCCATCCTTCTTCTTCACCAATAAAACTGGCGCTCCCCACGGAGATACACTTGGTCGAATGAACTTCTTGTTCAGAAGCTCTTCCAACTGAGTCTTTAATTCTGCCAGCTCTATCGGAGCCATTCTATACGGCGCAATCAATACTGGTCTGGCTCCCGGCACCAATTCAATCGCAAATTTGATCTTTCTTGGAGGTTGGAACTCAGGAATATCTTCCGAAAATACTTCCGGAAAGTCTCTAACTACCGAAATCTGATCTAAGTTCTGGGCGTCATCCAAAGCATTAGTAGCCAACAAGATATAACCCTAACACTCTTCCCCACTACAGTACACTATTACAGAGTTCAGGTAGTAACCCTTCAGCTATCACTGCTCTATTTTCTCCTTCCGGCATAAACTGAATTGACTGCTCAAAGCAATCCAACAAAACTTGATTCTTCGAAAACCAATCAAACCCCAAAATCATCTCCAACCCAACCATTGGTAAACAAATCAAATCGTGCTCAAAGTCTCTACCCTCAAGCTTGAAACCTACTTGTGTACAACCTGACCTAGTCACAACTGTCTGATGTGGAGTATGTACATGCAATTCAAATGATAATTCTCACACTTTCAATCCTAGTTCCTCAACTTTGTTAAATGAAATAAACAAATGTGAAGCTCCAGTATCATACAATGCAACCAAGATTTTATCACCAATTAAACAGTTACCTCGCATTAGAGGATCCGCCTTAGCAGCATCCTTGGCGTTCACAGCAAATACTCGCCCTTGATGTTGACTCTGACCCGCATTCAGGTTCTTCTCACGAGTACAATCCCTCACAATGTGACTAGGCAAACCACAGTTGAAGCAACCACATATACCAATCTTTCAAGAGTCATATGGATGAAAACGTCCACAACAATCACAAGTTAAATCCGGAGAAACCTTACTCTGATTCCCTCTCTCTTTACCACGCTAGTTCTGATCATAAGTGTTCTTTCTGAAGCCACCTTATCCTTGAGGTGTATGTCCTCCTTTCTTGAAATTCTGACCCCTTGGCTGAAAGTACTTGCCACGTCCCCGATTAGTATTTCCTCCATGAGTGTCCCTTGATAAGGCTACCGTCTTTGCACATTCCTCAATAACTCTCGCTTTGTTCACAAGATCGGAGAAGATCCGAATCTCCAAAGGAGCCACAGTAGTCATGATGTTATCCTTCAAGCCCCTTTGATACTTAATGCATTTCCATCTTTGATAGGTCTCTAGGGCACCCTGACACACCCTAGAGAACCTACAGAGCTCCTCAAATTGGCTAGTATAGTCTGCCACAGACAAGTAACCTTTCTTCAGCTGCATAAGTTCCATCTTCTTTGCTTCCCTTGCAGATTCAGGAAAGTACTTCTTATAAAAAGTCGTCTGGAATACATCCCAAGGGATGTCAGCATTTAGAAGCTAGAGCAAGCGACATTCTCCTTGCCACCAGTGCTGAGCCTCTCCCAAAACCTGATACGCAGCAAACTCCACATACTGGTTGTTCGGAATATGCTGCGCTTGTAACACATGCTCCATGGACTGAAACCAATTATCCGCTTCTGTAGGGTTGGTTGAACCTCTGAAACTTGGCGGATGAACCTTGAGAAAAGTAGTCAAGGTCATCAGAGCACCTCCCATGTTATCACCATTACCTTCTGCATTGTCATTCCTGTTTCCATCTCCGTTTTTATTTCCAGCCGGTTGGCCTAACCTCTGCACAGCTTGCAGAGTCGCAGTAGCATTTGCCTCTATGGTATTCACAAAGTTAGCCATTGCCGCCATGAATTCGGCATGGTTACCGGTCGGTTGCTCATTTCTACTCTCTTCTCGTGAATGCGTACGACCTCATCTGTGAGTGGCCATTAGGGTTCCTGTCTACGCCAAACAATCGATATCAAGGTGATCAGTCTCAATATCAAAAGCCTAATACTTCAATTATCCCAAAAGACACTCACAAACAAGCATGCTATGCAATATCAAGTAGATAACCTACTAGCATCAAAGAAAAAGACACACAGAGTATGTAATGAAGCACAATCGGTCCATCCCTCAGGCTTACGAGGACGAACTGCTCTGATACCACTAAATGTAACACCCTAAATACCCTAAGCCTTACCTCGCGTCGGAAAGCAAATGTTAATCAAAGGTTACGACAAGTCTAAAGCTTATATATATAATATATAGAAGAAGTAATATATTCTAGAAGCCCGATGAAGGATACAGCTGAAAAACAGGATTTGAAAAGTGCAAAACGTACTCACGAAGCTACAAACTTAACGCACAAGAAATAGATATAATATAACAAAATATCAGAGTATAATAGTATAAAGATCTAGCCACGGCTCGCGGAGTTTAAGCCGGCTAGCTATATACAGACAATACAGAATTCTGAAAGTTAAAAACAGCTTATACAAGTGTTTCTCTCAAAGTAAGCCTCTAAGCAAAAGTAAATATAAAAGATGAGAGAACTAAGCAAAATAATCAAAAGACTTCAAAATATATCCAGGATCCACTACAAGAAAAAGCAATATTTGTAACAAAAAAAATTCTTACAAAAAATCGAAATTTTGAAACAAAAATATTTTGTAACAAAAAAAGAGTCGTTGCAGTATGCCCCGTTACAAAAAGTTTTTGTAACAAAAAATGGAACTGTTACAATTCAAAGTAATATTTTGTAACAAATTTTTCTGATGCAAAAAACCAAAAGTCGTTACAAAAGTGATAACAAATCTTGATCTTCAAAATATTTTCAGTGACAATATATTTTTTCCTATCATAAAATTTTGTTACAAAATATAACTTGATTTTGTAACATTTTTTTCTTTAATTACAAAACACTATTTATTTTGTAATAATTTTTTAATACAAATTATACACATAATTTGCCAAATTATATTTTTTTTTAATTAATTAATATATTAACTAATTTTCTCAGCAAGTCAATATTTATATAATATACAATAACATAAATAGTTCAAATATCTTTCATTTAACTAAGATTGTTTTATAAATCTTCAATATATAAACTTTAAAGTACAAACTAACAAGACACATTGAAGAACCCTAATGAACTAGATAGATACATAGGACAAGAAAATCAAGGAATTATAAATCTCTAAAATGTAAACTACAAATTACAAACTCCATCATGTTCATACAGCTCCTTTCTCATGGAGAAACTTCTAATAAGTGCCACACAAGTGCCACACACCTGAAAAGATCACCAACCAAAAAATACTAGCTTAAATTCAAATAAAATCAATAATGTTTCAAAGTACAACCCTACTTCTCAAAATTTTAAAAAATTCACAGAGTGCTTTTTATGTTCCAAACTCTAGTGAGGATGCTCTATGGGTAACATTCTTACACTAGATTTGGTTCCAACTCAATCAGGTTAATATGAAACTTTATAGGAATTTCACAAGTTGCTACTACAATAAGGTGCCACAATAAAAAGCCTAGAAAGTGCAATCACTTAGTAAATTCATATAAAAATTATCATATAACAAAAAGTTTATGGTGAACTACTAGGGTTTTTAACTTCATACTACAATTAAAACAAGAATGTACAAATTTATTAATTTTTACATAATTCTTTCCCAAAAAGCTTATTTCAAAAATCATACAATTTTATCTATTCAACCAAATGACTTGAAACTTCACAGGGTACAACTAGGCGCATAAACCAAACTACTCAAATTGGTTTCAAGTGAAAAGTAATTGCGGTTTGGGAGTTATATACACTTAGAAAGTTGACTACCGTTATTTTAACAGATCTTGGAAACTCATTAAGGGTCACATTCTAAAATTCATGAGCCACTCACCTCAATTTCAACGCATCTAAAAATTTATTACCACGAAATACACATCCTAAAATTTGATACCAAATTGGTTCCACTAAATCTCCCTCATTGTAGAGCTATTATTAATGTTGCAAGATTGATAAAATCAATTTCATACATTCACAGCCACTATTTTCAGCATTCTAGCTACTCAGCCAATATCATCAGATGATCAGTCACCACAATCATACATTCACAACTACATACATACAAGACTTCAAACTCTTGAAAACGCACATGCAAAAAAGATTTTTATGATCACACAACATTTTCTACCACATGCATCCATCTAAACAAAACAAGATAAATTTGCATACCTCTATAAAGCAAGTTATGTTAGTGGCTGAAAGTTTTTTGGTTATGACAACAGAGCTCCTAAGCAATCTTAGCTGCTCCTCAACTCCCTTGAGCTTGCCCTTCCCTCCTATCCAAAGCTTCTGACGAAAATCGATGACAACAATATTCCCAAAAATTAAAGGAAATCAAAATCAGAGGGTAGAACGCCCTTACCGGTAGTGAATCTCGGCGAGGCAGCGCTGTTTTTCGGAAACAGGGGCTTAGTGATGCAACCCCTAACAGCGACGACGACGGTGACTGGGCGTAGCAGGGCGAACAGCGCCTCGTCTTTTTTCCTCCGTCTTCCTCTCTCCATCTGTCTGTCTCTCCTATGCGTCCTCAGCGTCGTCCGTGATGGGAGATGCGACGGTGGTAGAAGCTGGCAACGACTCGCTCGCGATGAAGACGATGACAGCGGCGTCTTCCCTCTGCGATTTTAAACTCAAAATTTTATCGCTTTGATTTAATTACTTTTTGATAAATAATTTTTTGAAAATAAAAGTATGAATAACTATAATAAATCACAAATAATTTATTATTTATTTTTTAACAATCAGAGATTTTACAAGCTTAATAATGAGTGTTGGGTTATGGTGGGTTTAGGATTTTAGTAGAGAGAAGGAAAAAACTAGAACTCTATATTTTGTTCTTAAGGAAGTTTTTTAAAAATTTATTTAAAGGTAAAAAATGTTAAATTTTAGAGTGGTAATGAAATAAAAAATAATATTTGTTATAAATTTATTTTAAATAAGAGAAGAAAGGTGACCGCCAATGAGTTATAGCTCAAATGGTATAATCCTCCCTTACTCATCTAAGAGGTCGCGCATTCGAGTCTTCCTATCTTTGGCATAAAAAAAAGGAGAGAAGGAGGGTGACCCAGCGAGCGGTAGAATGAAGAGTGAAGGCGAGGATTACAATTATATATTAGTTTTATAAAAAATATAAAATAATATATACCATTTTTAAAAATTAATCATTTAATCTTTAATTTTTTATAAAAAATAATTAATTAATACAAATAATATTTTAAAATATTAAATTTTTAAAACAAAATAAAATTATCTTAAAGATTTTAATATTTTGAAATAATTTTTTTTTAGTTACAAAATTTTTGTATTTTGTGACAAACAAATAATTTCTTACAAATAATATCGAATTTTGTGACAAATTAATTTTTTGTTATAAAATAATTAGAGTTTTTGAAACAAATGGATATTTTGTTACAAAATATTTTGAACTTTTGCAATAACTTCATCTTTTGTTACAAAATATTATAAACTTTTGCAAGAAAACATCGTATCGTTACAAAAGCCAATATAATTTGTAACAAAAAAATCAAATCGTTACAAAATAATAAAACGTTTTATAAAAAATTATATTGTTGTTAGAAAACATTATTATTATGTAACAATCACTAATTTTTGTTACAAAAAAAAATAATTTTTTGTAATAATTTTAAATTTGTTACAAAATTTTTGTTACAAATGTTCCATTTTCTTGTAGTGATCCTTCGCTCTGTCACCACCAAAGCAACTCACCGAGGTGGGTTGCGACCTGCATCTGAAAAACAACAACAGAATATGGTATGAGAAAACCAAAGAAATTCGACTTTGGACAATAGTTAGCTCATTACAAAGAAAGAATCCCCAAGGAATGCCGAGAAAATAGCTCTACAAACGAATGGATCGAATCGAATTGGAAAATGGAAAGATTTGTACAAGTTATACCCTTCGTCACCACTTTGCGGAAAATGGTTAGATATCAATATGTTAGATACCTGTGACTCGATTGGTGGAGAATGGGATAATAAGAGAATTCCAAATACGTATACGTATTTATTCCCTTTCTTCTATTAATTGAAGAAATAATTTGAAAATAAAACAGCAAGTATAAAAATGAGTAATAACCCCCAGTAGAGACTGGTACGTTGGCTGTAGGGCTTGCTTCTATTGGACCTGGGGTTGGCCAAGGCACTACTGCAGGGCAAGCAGTAGAAGGGATTGCGCGACAACCAGAGGCAGAGGGAAAAACTGCAAAGGCTACGAACTTAGAAATAGAGAGAAAATTGAAGAAATGACTTTAAATCTTCTCAGTATGGTAACAGTGCCTAGTGATGTAAGATATAAGACTCTGGGATGCCATAGGCAATCCTAGAACTTCATATCCATCACTAGATTCATCTTAAAGCATAACCAAAATATTAAAGCATAACTTAAAATCTTAACGTATTAAAAGGGGTAATCTAACTTAGGAGATTTTCTAATCTACAGTCTTCCACTGTCCCACAGCCTTCACCAACCTATCCTCCATGCGATCCCATCGCCACCGCCTTTCGAACCTCCTCAATCCCAGTAGAAAGCACAAATAATATCAATGCAAGTAAAACACAAGTATAGGCATATATGACAAGTAATTCAAATAGGAAATTAGGTATGTTATACAATTAGACAAGCAATTACAAGTAGGCAAAGCAAACAAACAGATAGAAGATACACATGATAAATGCCTGTCCTATTGGCTGTGATATCACATTGTCGGTTCAACTGCCAACCCGACATATCTCCATGGAGATGTCGCCCATCGGAATCATAATAGGAACCCCCGAGATATGGTGCTCGAAACACCGTCCAAGATTTTGTGCTTGCACACTCTAGTGATCCGAAGGGATGCGAGCGGGATACTCTTGCCACGGACCTCGCATCTCAACGCAAGCGGGACGAACCACCGCCTTTACGCCACCGCTACCTCGACTGGCGGGATCTGACCACCGTCCCTGCTAGGAGCATAGCGTCTCAACAATCTCAATTTAAAAATATTACATCAGTGGTTTTTCAAAAATTCATTATTTCAGTATACCAACGATTCATCATTGCAACTCCGAGTCCTCGACTCATCTCAACCACTGTAAATTCATAATTTCTATTCCGAACTCATTAGTTCATCAGTTTCTCAATTCATATATTATTCTTCCTTCTCTCTCCACCAAACTCATCCTTAGTACACCAGAAATCTAAGCCTCCATTCTCTAAACTTTCAAGGTAATACCAAATAATTCCACCCAAGATCTTCTTTGTTTTAACATCCAAAAACAAGCCAAAAAGTCTTAAATAGGTGTCACCAAAGTTTACAAGCTTTTCTGGGAAGGTAAAAAAGTTAAAAACAAGAATTTAGTTGAAAAACAGGGCATGTGTGTGCGCACGCCCAGGAGAATTTTCAAAATGTGTGCGTATGCATAGAGGTGTGCATACGCATAAGGGTAAAATTTTCCAATTCTTTTTGCTCGCACAAGGCCTGAGAACGCCCTCAACAGAATGTACCTTCCATTGTGTGCGTGCGCACAGAGCGTGCTAGCGCTCTCACCAGTATCCACATCCTCGTGTGTGCGTGCACACAAGGCTGTGCATGCGCACAGGTCAAAAATCCACGGGGTGTGCGTACGCACAAGGCTGTGCGTGCGCACATAAACCAGAAATTACAAATTCTGCAGCATTCACAGAATTCAGATTTTGACACCAAACTTTGAATGATCATAACTTCCACTACAAAAATTTATTTCCTACAAACTTTATATCCATTTAATGAACTTTAATTTAAAACAGATTTCAACAAATCTTGAAAACTGAGGCTCAATTTATGCTCCGTCAAAGTTCACCAAAAGTCCCTTTTTACCAAAATTTCACAAGGTTCTCAATTTTCTAAATTCATAACCAAAACCAAACCAAAACTACATTAACTCCATCCCACATCAGATTTTACCTTTCATACTATAATCTACTACTCATATCATCAAATTCTCAAACCCAATTATCCATGATTTCACACTAAAAACCTCTTCTCATCCAACAAACTTAACAATAATCATTTTACCACTTTCACCCATCAACATCAACCTCATTTATTCTTAATATAAATAATTCAACATTGTTTAACAATATGAATAATATTTCTCATTCAAATTCATCACACATCATCAACAACATTATTTAACAACATCAACAACATCAATTCCTCATACATCATCAACCAACCAAATTTAACAATCATATCAATCCAAGCCTATCCTATGGGTCACTAGCCTAAGTGTCCAGAAATATTATATATTACATAGAGAAAACCAAAATCATACCTTGGCCGATTTTCAATATGCACAAAAACCCAAATTGAGTGCAAATCAAGCTTCCAACCACAACCAAGTCACCAACCAACTCCAACAAGCATCAACAATCACTCTAAAGCTCCAATCAAATGCCAACAATCACAATCTCAATCTATATACACATAATTTACAACAATTCATCCTAGGGTTCATCAAATCCAAAAAACCACAAGAGATTTGAATTGCTCACCTTACCCAATGATGATTGGGACAAAACCCAATAGTAATCAAGTGCTAGAGTGTACCTAAACACCCAAAATCACAAAATTTTACTCAATACAAAATCTAAAAACTCAAAATTTTTAGGGCGGGAAACTGGGCAGGGGATTTCGAGAAACTTACCACAATGCTTAGCTAGAAGTGACGGGCTGGGCAAGAGCTTCGTGTAGCCGCCAATGGCACGTGAATCGGAGCACTGTAGCTCGAGTTATGGTCAATTGATTGATGAGGTAAATAGTGTTTCTTGTAAACCCTCACTCTCTTCTCACTTCAGCAGCTCTCCCTCTCTTGAAGTGTGTGTAATGAGCTGAAGTGGGGTGCATTTAAGTGCTTATATATGTTGGGCTTGGGCCCAACTTTGGGCCAGACCTTTAAAATTAATGTCCGATTTTTAATTTCTAATATTTTTCTGAGGTTTTCTACTATTTTTATTTATTCTTGCCCAGTACCGGACAGACTTAAACCGGTTTGACCGGTTCAGCTGCCGGTTCGCGGTTTTACTCGATTTTTCGCTGAAAATACATTTTCTGACTCAGAAAAATCTACTGAGTCCAAAAATCATATTTAATTTTTATAATTCTCGTTCTAAATTTTCGGAACCTAATTTGGACAATTAATTTAATTAATTAAGCGATTAATTAATCACGATTCTTACACGTTGATGATCTTCTCATTTTTTGCAAGGCATCTAAGACTCAAGTCCTGATGATTATAGATGTGCTTAATAAGTTCAGCAAGGTGTTTGGTTTAAAGGTAAATGTTAAAAAGTCAAAGGCCCTTTACTCTAAGAGTGTTTTCACGTGGCGTCTGGAGATGTTCACTGGTCTCTCCTCTATTAGATTCACTCAAAATTTAGGAAAGTATTTAGGTGTTAATCTAAATCACCAGAGGGTCAATAAAGCATCTTTTCATAATATTTTGGATAAGATTCAATATAAGTTAGCAAGATGGAAAGGAAAGCTTCTCAAAAAGGCTAAAAGACTTTGTTTTATAAAATCAGCGATGACCTCTATTTGTGTTCATCATATGCAGGTGATGTATTTTTTCAATTATGTTCGTGATAAAATCAACTCTATGATGCAGCAATTTTTATGGAAAGGTAACACTAATAGGCATGGTCTCAGTCTCATCAATTGAAAAATTGTTGTGGCCCTAATGAAATTTGGTGGTTAGGGGTTAGAGATGCCCATTGTGTAAATGTTGCTCTTTTTGAGAAGTTGATCTGGCATTTTTTAATTTGAATTGTCTTGACATGTTGTGGGTTCAGATTATGCTGTTTAAATATCAGTCTACCAACTCGCTTTAGAATACTTCCTATGATATAAAATCCTCAATTGTTTGGCATAATATTCAGAGAGCTGGAAGGTGGATTCAGGATGGCTATAATTGGTGCAATGGCCAGATGGATCAGTCCTTCTGGTTTGACAATTAGAGGTGCAAAGACCTCTAGCAATGGAGCTCCCTTTTGTCCACATTGTAGATACAGACTTCAGGATAAAGGATATTTCAAAAGATGGGCATTAAAATTTTGATCTTTGCTATACAATTATTCCTAAGGCTATTAAAGTGGAAGTGAATAGATTTAATCTTGAAATCCACAACGGACTTGAACCTCAATAAATTTGGGGCAAGTCAAATTTCTATAGCTCTAAGAGCAGTTATGATTGAGTTGTTGGAAAGAAGTTTGATTGGCAGTAGAATGAGAATTGGTTATAGGTTTGGCAACTCAGAATTCCTGAAAATTCAAGTTTATGGTTTGGTTATGCCTCTATGAGGTATTGCCTATTACTGCCTCCTTTAAAGTTCATAGATCCCTTACTATTTTTGATACTTGCATTCATTGTAATGGTGGGGTTAAAATTGTCCTTCATTGCTTGAGAGATTATCTGAAATCAAAGGAGATATGAACAAGACTAGGCTTTATCTTTGTGCAATTTTTCAGGATGATGTACCTCTAGACTTGGTTAAAGATAAATCTTAAGAAATTTGAGCTTTTATTTTCTTCTGCCTTTGGTGGATATGGATGAGTAGAAATAATGGCATTTTTAATTAAGAGCACCGTTGACTTGAGAATATAATTTAGTTTCTCATTATGAGCTTGATAAACCACTATTTTATGATTTATATTGTGTTTAATTGTGTGGTTTTTATCAAGCCATTACCTACTTATTCATATGAATTACATGATTTTATAATTCCTTCCTAGTATTGTTTATGGTTGAAAACTTGCTTCCTAGAAACCTTTAATTAGTATATTTTAACTCTCCTTTATACCATTCGATGCTGTGATCCATGTGTTAAGTGTTTCAGGCTTCATAGGGCAGGAATGGCTCAGAGAATGGAGAGGAAGCTTGCAAAAATGGAAGGAACACAAGAAACTAAGGAGATGACCAGCGAACACTGACGCGAGCGCATGGCTCACGTGAGCGCGTGAAATGAAGAAATCACAGCGACGCAAACACGTGCCTGACGCGTACACGTGGATTGGAGTCTGCACGAATGATGTGAAGGCGTGGACGGCGCATACGCGTGACAAGAAAAATCGCTAAATGATGCGAACGTGTGGATGACGCGTACGCGTGACCTGGGCGATCTGCAGAAATAACAGAAAATGCTAGAGGCGATTTCTGGGCTATTTTTGACCCAGTTTTTGGTCCAAAAACACAGACTAAAGCTAGGGAATATGTAGAGACTCAATACGCATCCACACACATCCAGATACATTGATATTAGGATTACTTTTAGTTTTAGATCAAAATCTAGATTTGCCTTACATTCATAGTTTATGCTTTTGCTTTGGATTTTGGATGTTGAAGAGTCATTACCTCCGTTGAAGTTACTACTTTAGTTTGTTTCCTTATTCCTTTACTCTTTTCAGTTGATCATTGACCCTATTCAGATAAGTATGTTGCATTTTGGATTTATTAATATATAGAGTTACCTTTACTTTTAATTAATTATTAATTTTTTATTTTATTTTAATTAATTTATTATGTCTTCTTATATTTTTATGAGTATTGTATCCATGTCAATGGAGTAGTTTTTCTACTTGACATGGGGGTTGATTAAGAGGAGACCCTTGAGTTGGAAGGCTTAAGTGTCGGTTAAATTGAACGTTGTTGGCTAGTTCTGTATTTACTAACGCTAGACCTTCCTAAGGGAGAGGACTAGGATTTGTGAATAAGGGTTAGCTTAATTACTTGACTTTCCTTTATTTAGTAAGGGTTAACTAAGTGAAAACAATAACCTTTTTAACACTACACTTAAGAGATCCCAACAAGGATAGAACTTTCAATTAATCATTCCCCCAGTCAAGGCTTTTTATTTAGAATATCAATAATTATTCTTAGTTTATTGCTTTAATTTACAGTTATTTTAAATTGCTCATTATCCAACTCAAACTTTCTTGAAAATTACTGATTAATAAATTAGCACTCTTTCCTGCAACTCGTTGGGAGACGACCTGGGATTCATACTCCCAGTATTTTTATTTTTAAAATTTGTGACAACTTTTCTAAATTGACAAGGCGGACCTTAGCTGATTAGGAACTATACTCACGACGTATTCTATAAGTTATTTCTTAATTAGCCGACTTCTGCCTGCTGTTCAATTTTTGGCGCCGTTGCCGGGGAGTTGCAATAGTGTGCTAAATTATTAATTAGTGTACATATTTTTATTTATTTGCATATTTTATTTTTATTTTGTTACCATGAGCCATATGTCGTTCTCATTGAATGACGCGTTCACTGCCTGATCCGAGCTTAGCCGCTTTTGATCCTGAAATTGAAAGAACTCTTTCATGTATTAGGCAAGCTCAACGTCGGTTAGCCTCTGAGGGTGGTGAAGTGATTGTTATCAATTCCCCAGTCTCATCTGAGGGCGAATCTGAACCACCATCTGAGAGCGAGACAAGCTCCTTTACTACTGATTCAGTTGATTCACGTGCAGGTAACATGGCATATCCTAGGAGGATTACTCTCCAGGAAGCTACAGCCCCAGATTTTACACAGCAACCGTATCAAGTGCGTCATCCAAATCTGGCTGCAGATTTTGAACTAAAGACTGCACTAATCAACTTGATGCCCAAGTTTCATGGCTTACTTGCTCAAGAGCCTATCAAGCACCTTAGAGATTTCCAGACAGCCTATTCTACTGTTAGGCATCATGGTGCAGATGAAACTTCTATTCTGTTAACCGCCTTCCTATTTTCTCTTGAGGGAAAGGCGAGGGAATGGTACTACGCTCAACTTGAAGCGACTGTTACTAACTGGGATATGCTCAGGAGAGAATTTTTGGAAAAATACTTTCCATCTGAAGTCACAGATAGACTGAGAAAAGAGATCTCTTGCATTGTTCAAGGTGACTCGGAGACTCTTTATGAGTACTGGAAGCGTTTTAAGAACATTCTAGATGCATGCCCCCATCACTCAAGGCATGAACCCCCAAGATAAGACTACACTGGATGGTGCTAGTAATGGTTCTATGAAAAAGTACAGGACCGCAGTTGAAGCATGACAACTGATCAGCGACTTAGCTGAGTCCACTAGGAATCATAGGCAAAGGCACAGCCACTCAAAAGCTGTTGCAGAGGTTTCCTCTGGCGTTGAAACTACTGCTCTTACCCAGAGTATATGTGAAATGACCAACCCACTGAAACAGATGCAGTTAAATCAACAACAAGCACAACAAGCTCAGCCTCTCCCACCACAACACAGCCAACAGTTGGTTCCACAAAGAGTATGCGGGATCTGTGCTGATTATAGTCATTATACTGAGAAATGTCCACAGCTCCAACAGGAAGACAACACTATGGCAGCCACTCACAACTTCTATGACCGCCCGAATCAATGATACAATCAACAAGGTGGCAACAACAACCAAGGTGGCAACTATAACCACGGATGGCAGGATAACTCCAACCAGGGTTGGAGAGATAATTCTAACCATAGTTGGAAGGACAACTATAATAGAGGAGTCAGAGATAACAATGGAAACCAGAGGTGGAATAACAATAACAACAACAGATAGCAGAATCAGAACCAACCTTACAGAGCACCTCACCTAAGATAGTCCCAAGGACCCCAGCACAACCAACAACAGGTTCCTCAGATCACTTATTCCAATTCCTTATCAAATGACGAGATGCTCCGTTTTCTTGCACAAGGACAACAAGACATGCAGATGCAGTTGAACTCTACTTTAAATGGTCTGACTGCCACTTTACAAGCTCTCGTCTCTCAGTTAGATTCATCACCTAATTCCACCAATCAACCTTCAAGCTCCAGTGGAATTCCTTCTCAACCCCTACCTAATCCCAAGGGTGGCATCAATGCCATCATTTTAAAGTCCGGAACCATATTATAGGAGAGGAACCAGGAGGAGCCAAGCTCACCAGAACACGTCCTAGCTGAGGATGTGGTGGAAGTGGAAGATGCTGAAGAGGAAAAGGATGTACAAAACATAGTTGAAGAAGAAGCAGCTCAACCACAAAATGAAACACCAAAGGAGGAAGAAGCTACAAGTAACGCCCTTCCTATCCCATTTCCACAACTTGCAAGGAAGCCCAGAAAGCAAATGGAACTTGATCCCAAAATGGTAGAAATATTCAAAAAGGTTGAGGTAACTGTTCCCCTTTTTGATGTTATTCAACAGGTACCTAAATACGCAAAGTTTCTAAAAGATTTGTGCATACATAAAGATAAAATTAATGAATTAGAAACTATTCCTCTAGGTAGTTCTATATCTGCTTTAATGGGAGGTATAGCTGAAAAATGTAGTGATCCAGGTCCATGTATGGTTAACTATACCATAGGAGGTGTAATATTTTCTGACTGCATGTGTGATTTAGAAGCATGTGTTAGTATAATACCTTTGTCTATATATGATACTTTGAGGCTCCCTCCCTTAAAAAGGTCGGCAACTCGTTTTGTGTTAGCAGATAAAAGCATTATTATAGTAGTTGGAATTGCTGAAGATGTATTAGTGAGCATTAAGGGGATCATATTTCTCATTGACTTCTATATCCTGGAAATGCCCCCTAATGACTTAGGAAAACCATCATCAATCCTGCTTGGAAGACCATTCCTGAAGACTTCAAAGTTCAAGCTGGATGCATTCTCAGGAACTTACTCATTTGAGATAGATGGCAGAATAGTGAATTTCAGTTTAAATGAAGCTATGAAGCACCGTCCGAAAGATTATTCTATCTTCCAGTGCGACATCATTGATGAAACTGTAGCTGAAGTTCACCAAGAAGAAATAGAAGAGAAGCACATAGAGCAAGGTCTAAGTGTGGGGACACCTTCTGAACACAATGAGGACAGTTTGCCATTATCACTAGCCTCGAATGATCCAGAGTCTAGCCAAGAGCCTAAATCAGAATTAAAGCCCCTTCCTCCATACCTCAAGTATGCTTACCTTGAGGATAAGTAGAAGTTTCCAGTTATCATTGCAAGGGAACTCACTTCCCAACAAGAAGAACAACTGCTTAATGTGCTGAGAAAACATAAGAAAGCAATTGGATGGAGCTTGGCGGATATAGTAGGTATCAGCCCTCAAGTTTGTGAGCACAGAATATTCTTAGAAGAGGGAGGAAAGCCTGTCCATCAGCCTCAAAGAAGATTGAATCCCACCATCTTAGAAGTTGTCAAGAAAGAAGTAACCATACTACTTGAAGAAGATATCATTTACCCCATCTCAGATAGTGAATAGGTCACTCCAATACAAGTGGTGCCCAAGAAATCTGGAATCACAACAATAAGAAATGAGCATGGAGAGCTCCTGACAACTAGAGTGCAGAATTCATGGAGAGTTTGCATTCACTATAGGTGTCTCAACCAAGCCACTCGCAAGGATCATTACCCCTTGCCATTCATTGATCAGATGCTTGATCGCCTGTCAGGTAAATCCCATTACCATTTCTTAGATGGTTATACAAGCTACTTTCAAATTCATATAACTCCTGAAGATCAGGAAAAGACTACTTTTACATGTCCTTTTGGGACTTATGCTTATAAGAGAATGCCCTTTGGCTTATGCAATGCACTAGCTACTTTCCAAAGGTGCATGATGAGTCTTTTCTCTGATCTCATTGAGAACTATATGGAGGTTTTTATGCATGATTTTAGCGTATATGGTGATTCATTTAGCCTTTGCTTGGATAGTTTATCTAGAGTGTTAGACAGATGTGTTAGTTCAAACCTTGTATTAAATTTTGAAAAATGTTACTTTATGGTAAAACAAGGAATTGTACTAGGACATGTTGTGTCTAATACTGGCATTTCTATAGATCCAGCAAAGGTGGATGTTATTTCTAGTTTACCTTACCCCTCTTCTGTGAGGGAAGTCCGTTCGTTCCTTGGCCATGCAGGTTTTTACAGGAGATTCATTAAGGACTTCAGTAAGGTAGCATTGCCTTTATCCAGATTGCTGCAGAAAGATATTGAGTTCAAGTTCAGTGAGGATTGTATGCAAGTATTTGATAAGCTGAAGATCGCCCTGACTCAAGCTCCAATTGTGAGAGGACCAGACTAGAGCCAGCCATTTGAAATTATGTGTGATGCTTCCAACCATGCAGTAGGAGCGGCACTGGCTCAGCGCGAAGGTAAGGATCCTTTTGTAATTGCTTATGCATTTAAGACTTTAGATGCTGCTCAATCTAACTATACTGCTACTGAAAAAGAGCTTCTAGCTATTGTTTTTGCTCTGGATAAATTCCGAGCCTATTTACTTGGTACTAAGGTAGTAGTGTACTCAGATCATGCAGCTCTACAATATTTACTAGCTAAAACGGAGTCCAAACAAAGGCTAATATGTTGGATACTGCTGCTGCAAGAATTTAATTTAGAAATTAAGGATAGGAGTGGTAACCAGAATTTAGTAGCAGACCACTTGAGTCGCCTTGAGCACATTAAGGATGACTCCACTCCTATAAATGATAATTTCCCATTTGATAGCTTACATGTAGTATCTGAAGTAGTTCCTTGGTATGCACCTGTATCTAATTATCTAGTTAGCCACACTTTTTCTCCAAATTTTACTAAGCATCAAAGAGACAAGCTGAAAAGCGAGTCCAAATATTATATATGGGATGATCCATATTTATGGAGGTGTGGTGCTGACCAGGTAATTAGACGGTGTGTGCCTCAATCAGAATTTCAGTCTATTTTAGAGGCCTGCCACTCATCTGAGAGTGGAGGACATTTTGGCCCTCAAAGAACAGCTAGAAAAATTCTAGACTGTGGATTCTGGTGGCCTACTCTTTTTAAAGATGCTGCTGAATTTTGTAAATCTTGTTCCCCTTGCCAAAGGTTTGGTAATATATCCAAGAGGGATGAGATACCTCAACAGATTATGCTTTTCTGTGAAATTTTTGATGTTTGGGGCATTGACTTCATGGGTCCATTTCCAAATTCTAATGGTTACTTTTATATACTGTTAGCCATAGATTATGTTTCTAAATGGGTGGAAGCAATTTCCACCCGTACTGATGATGCTAACACTGTCGTTTCCTTTGTTAGAAACCATATTATTTGTCGCTTTGGATCACCACGAGCAATCGTGAGCGATCAAGGCACCCACTTTTGTAACAGGAGACTGACAGGATTACTCAAGAAGCATGGGATAATTCACAAAGTAGCAACAACTTACCATCCCCAAACCAATGCGCAAGCCGAAGTCTCTAACATAGAGATTAAACGCATTTTAGAAAAAATAGTAAAACCTCATAGGAAGGACTGGAGTGCCAGGCTACAAGATGCACTCTGGGCATATAGGACAGCGTACAAAACACCCATTGGGATGAGCCTCTTCCGCTTAGTATACGAAAAGGCGTGCCACCTTCCAGTAGAGGTGGAACACAAGGCTTTCTAGGCTGTGAGGAAGTGCAACATAAATTTTGAAGAAGCTGGTGCTGAAAGGAAGCTGCAACTAGCAGAACTTGAGAACCTTCGCCTAGAAGCATATGACAACTCCAGGAGATACAAAGAAAAAATGAAGGCTCTCCATGACAAGCACATAAAAATGAGAGAATTCAGACAAGGGGAATTAGTTCTTCTTTATAACTCCAGACTGAGGCTTATACCAGGCAAACTGAGATCAAGATGGGAAGTGTCCATATAGAGTAGAGAAGGCAGAGCCATACGGAGTTTTTCACCTGCGTCATCCTTCTAGCTCCAAATTTCTAAAGGTCAATGGACATCGCCTGAAGCTCTATCATAGTGAGAAGACGAAGGATCAAAAAGAACTAGAGGTTTTTCCTCTTAGAAGACCCACCAACAGAAGCAGAATGAGTCTGAAGAGCGTCCAACTTAAGGACGTAAAAGCAAAGTGCTAGGTGGGAGACAACCCACCATGGTATGATCGTTCCATTTCAGTCTTAGTTTTATTTTACTTTATTCTTCTTAATTTTTGTTAATGACTCTTCTCATAATCTCTGCATATAGCTGCATATAGCCTACATTTGCATTTGCATACTGCACAAAAAAAAAAACGCACGCGACGCGTAAGCATCGCTGACGCATCCATGTTATATTTGCATTAGGAAAAAAAGAGAATTGAACGGAAATTCACGCGAAAGCGTGGCTGGAGGCGTGCCTTAGGCACAAATATGCCCACGCGACTGCGTCGCCGATGCGTCCACGTATTCTGAAGAATAGCCTCCCCATGCGTCCACGTGATCCACGCGATCGCGTGCCCCTAAAAATCGATGTAAAAGAGGTATATGGCAGTAAGTTATGATGGAGCTAGGCTGGAATGATGCTGGAAGCACCAGCCCTATCACGCGACCACGTGCTCCACGCGTCTGCGTCGTTTCCAAAATATGTCCATTCGCGCGATTGCGTCACCCATGCGAACGCGTCACCCTAAATTTTGGCAAAATGAATTTGAAACAGAGAGTCGCGCGAACGTGAGGCTGCTCTCGCGCCACTAGCACGAATCAAGTCACACAACCGCGTGACCCACGCGTCCGCGTCACTTGAAAAACATCACACACCACGCGATCGCGTGACTCACGCGTCCGCATCACATGCGGCGCACAGATTATCCAGATCAGCCAAATATCATATCTTTTCTTCCCCAAATCCTAATTTTTCTTTTTCCTTCTTATTTCTTTCTTCCCCCTTCTTCCTTCTCTATCCTTTCAAACTTTTTACTTTCTCCTCCCTTATTTTTCACATCCATTCTCAAAGTTCTTTTCCTTCTTTCTTTTTATTTTTCCATTATTACTTTTATTTATGTTTATGTTTTCTTTTCCTTTTTCTTTTCACTTTTGTTGTCTATATCTTCTTTTCCTTTCCTTTCTATGTCTTTTTATTCTTTTAATTGGTGTTAGAAATTTAATTAGGTGATTATTTTCTTCTATATTTTGCTTGTGAATTATTGTGGAATTGTTTGAAAATTAATATTACTTTTTAAAGGGTTGCTTGCATGTTCAATTTACTACTTTCAATAACATATTTACCATGCATGCTATGTGTTTGTGAAAAAGCCTGTATGGCATTGCACATTATTTTTAATTATTCTATTTTACTACTTTAATGCCTGTTTTTCACAAAACCCCTTTTATATTTTCTTAATTAAATATAATTATCAATACAAACAGGTTGTTAGTTTGAAAGGGTTGGTAATCTAACTTGGACATTGAATGCTTAATCTATGCTACTCATCCCTTTGCCGGTATGCCAATAAACATCCTGCATTTAATTGCCATCACATGCACTTGCTATACTTCCATTAATGAACTTTTCACATGTAGTCTAGACCATGTGTTAACGACATTCTTCTTTACCGTGCATTGATTATCACCCACAATATTCACTCCCTTGCTCGAACCCTTAGCTTTACATATTACTTTCTTTTTCCTTTTTCAGAATGGCCACCAAGAAAGGTAAAGAGAAAGCTACTCCCAAACCACCAGCAAGGAGAGGAACAAAAAGAACATTAGTGGCAGAGCCATCTTCAACAGCAGTGAAACCCTCAACAAAACGAATCAAGAGGATCATCAAGGTCGATGAAAAAGAGAAAGCCTTTCCAGCAAAGGACACTGCGCAGTTCACTAACCGCTACTGTGAGCAGATGTTCCCCATCCTGGCTGAAAGGAATTATAATAATGAGTATCTCCTTACCCTCCCGACCAACATTGCTGAATTTGTTGAGCCCCTCATTGAGCAAAGACAGTGGGGATTCCTACAGAGACAGCCACGGCAGGTTAATCTTTCATGGGTAGTCGAATTCTACTCTAATTTTCACATGCCAACCATGCAGTCTGTCTATGTCCGTCAGAAGCAAGTCCCCATAACTGAAGACGCCATTCAACGAGGTTTAGATCTTCCCCTTACTCCAGAAGGATTGGACGCATTCCAAGAAGCCTTACTCAAGCGCCAGACATACCAATTTGACTAGGACGTCGTTCTCAGAGTTATCGCACAACCTGGCAGCATATGGATCTACAGATACCATCGTTCCCGACCTAAGGGAATCTTGACTTTAGCACTCACCTTGGAGGCTCGAGTATGGGCACAGATCATGTCCCATTACATCTTTCCGAGCACTCACGAGTCCTCCTTCACCGCAGACATGGTTGTTCTACTTTGGTGTATCCTTACAGACCAGCACCTCAATTTACCAAGACACATTTGGCATGCTATGGGACACGTACAGATTGCGGGCAACCTACCTTTTTCCGCCTTGGTTTCAGATCTAGTCTCAGCAGCCGGAGTCTCCTATAGAGCTGGGGACACTAAGTCCATAATTCCACGAGATGATCAATACGTCCCTAACGGGAAGTATATCAGACCTCCAGCAGCCACTATCAACCAAAGCACAAAACCAACAGAAGATATCCCTTCTCCTTCCACATCACAAGCACCTTTAACAAACCAACTGCTCCATCAGATACTTGAGAGGCTAGACCGGCTTGACCAAAAAGAAAAGCAAAGAGAGCGCCGTAACAAGCGCAGATTTACATATCTCAAGGA
The DNA here is from genome assembly GCF_003086295.3 of Arachis hypogaea. NCBI lineage: Eukaryota > Viridiplantae > Streptophyta > Magnoliopsida > Fabales > Fabaceae > Arachis > Arachis hypogaea. The sequence goes on from NC_092049.1 coordinate 28,483,058, forward strand.
GCTACTTGTTGGTAACCACCTACCTAAAGAAGACCCAGACACCCCGGACTCCACTTTATTTACCAGCACAGGGAGCCATGACGGTCCCAATAGTGGAGATGCTGCTACCAGCCCCCCTTTGTTCCTGACAGATGGCACCGAGGACGGTACAAAGCTTTAAGTGTGGGGAGGTCAGTCAGTACCTGACTTCCGGAGGTAATTTCTTTTCCTTAAAACACCAATAAAATAGGATATTTAGTTAATTTTTCTTTTGTTTAGGATAAGATAAATTGCATAGTAATATGTTAATTGCATACGTGTTCTACTTGATTGAAAAATAATAAGTTTCTTTTTAAGACTCTATTTCTGAAAAAAATTTTACTAATTTAAATCAAAACTTTTGTGTTAAATTTGTTTGAAGTTGTAATTGGAACATAGTTTAAAAAGCTAAGAACATACAACCCGTAAGATTTTGAGCCTAATTACATGGTTATATTATTTAACCATAAATATTTTATTCTTGTGTGTTTGCTTCTCTATGATTGTAATCTTTATTTTATTCCATCCTATATGTCCAATGTTTAATGTGTTATATGCATGCATATGATTGAGGCCATTAATTATTTTAACTCACTTACCCCAAATAGCCTACCCTTCCATTTACCTTTGTTAGCCACTTTGAGCCTTTTAAATTCCATTTGTTCTGTACTTTACCACATTACTAGCCTTAAGCAGAAAAATAAATTAATTACCCCAAATTGAATCTTTGGTTAGCTTAAGATAGAAATTGTGTGTCAATTGAGTATGGGAAGATTGTGGGAACATGGGTTAATAAGGAAATGTGTCATGATAAAATAATGGGAATTTGGGTACCTATTCATGTGAAACTAGAAAAATTAAAAAAATCCATGTGCATTGATAAGCTATGTTTATTTTCCTAGTAAATAATAATAATAATAATAATAATAATAATAATAATAATAATAATAATAATAATAATAATAATAATAATAATAATAATAATAATAATTAAATAAGGGGACAAAATTACCTCAATGTTAAGTTAATGAAAAATTAATGCATATGTGATACAAGTTAAGAGAAAAAGTTAATACATGAGTATGGAATGTGAAAGTGGGGAATTACAAGTAGCTAGGCATGAATTTAAAGCATATAAGAGTATGTATGTTAGGTAAGAGCTTAGGTTAGTCAAGGATTCAATTTATATCTCACTTAGCCATATGCATACCCTTATCCTTACCTTAGCCCCATTACAACCTTGAAAAGACCTCATGATATTTGCATTGGTACGTTAAATATTGTTGATTGGTTAGGTGAAGAACAAAGTTTAGAAAGCATGATTAGAGAAGAATAGAGTGATTACCCTATACACTTGAGAGACTAGAGTGCATATACACCATCAGTGAGGGTTCAATGCTTAATTCTATGTTTCCTGCTTTTATGAGTTGTCTTCTTACAATTTTACCTATTTTTACTACATAATTTGAATTAGTGGAATTTAATTTATGTTTGTCTTAAGGAATTTATTTATTTTTAACCAAGTAGACAAGAATCATATAGTTGCATTCATATATATAAGTTGCATTGCATTGCATGAGTTTCGCATTTTCCTACTCATTTATTTTATCTCCTTAAACTAAGCATGAGGACATGCTAATGTTTAAGTGTGGGGAGGTTGATAAACCACTATTTTATGATTTATATTGTATTTAATTGAGTAGTTTTTATCAAGCCATTACCTACTTATTCATATGAATTACATAATTTTATAATTCCTTCCTAGTATTGTTTATGGTTGAAAACTTGCTTCCTAGAAACCTTTAATTAGTACATTTTAAATCTCCTTTATACCATTCGATGCCATGATCCGTGTGTTAAGTGTTTTAGGCTTCATAGGGCAGGAATGGCTCAGAGAATGGAGAGGAAGCTTGCAAAAATGGAAGGAACACAAGAAACTAAGGAGATGACCAGCGAACGTTGACGCGAGCGCATGGCTCACGCGAGCACGCGAAATGAAGAAATCACAGCGACGCGAATGCGTGCCTGACGCGTACGAGTGGATTGGAGTCTGCACGAATGACACGAATGCGTGGACGATGCGTACGCGTGACAAGAAAAATCGCTAAATGACGCGAACGCGTGGACGACGCATACGCGTGACCTACGCGATCTGCAGAAATAACAGAAAATGCTGGAGGAGATTTCTGGGCTGTTTTTTACCCAGTTTTTGGCCCAGAAATACAGACTAAAGCTGAACATGCAGAGACTCAATACGTATCCACACACATTCAGATACATTGATATTAGGATTACTTTTAGTTTTAGATCAAAATCTAGATTTGCCTTATATTCATAGTTTATGCTTTTGCTTTGGATTTTGGATGTTGAAGAGTCATTACTTCCGTTGAAATTACTACTTTAGTTTGTTTCCTTATTCCTTTACTCTTTTCAGTTGATCATTGACCCTATTCAGATAAGTATGTTGCATTTTGGATTTATTATATAGAGTTACCTTTACTTTTAATTAATTATTAATTTTCTATTTTATTTTAATTAATTTATTATGTCTTCTTATATTTTTATGAGTATTGTATCCATGTCAATGGAGTAGTTTTTCTACTTGACATGGGGGTTGATTAAGAGGAGACACTTGAGTTGGAAGGCTTAAGTGTCGGTTAAATTGAACGTTGTTGGCTAGTTCTGTATTTACTAATGCTAGACCTTCCTAAGGGAGAGGACTAGGATTTGCGAATAAGCGTTAGCTTAATTACTTGACTTTCCTTTATTTAGTAAGGGTTAATTAAGTGAAAACAATAACCTTTTTAACACTACACTTAAGAGATCCCAACAAGGATAGAACTTCCAATTAATCATTCCCCCAATCAAGGCTTTTTATTTAGAATATCAATAATTATTCTTAGTTTATTGCTTTAATTTATAGTTATTTTAAATTGCTCATTATCTAACTCAAACTTTCTTGAAAATTACTGATTAATAAATTGGCGCTCTTTCCTGCAACTCATTGAGAGACGACCTGAGATTCATACTTTCAGTATTTTTATTTCTAAAATTTATGAAAATTTTTTTAAATTGACAAGGCGGACCTTAGCTGATTAGGAACTACACTCACGACGTATTCTATAAGTTATTTCTTAATTAGCCGACTTCTGCCTGCTGTTCAGAGCTCTTGTGAAGATTTTATTAAATCTAATCAAGCCTAAATGGTAGCAGGGACGTGCTCACTTTCTACCTCAAGATTGGAAAGCAGCACCCACGTAATACCTACAAGATTATTGTGATGCAAGTTTCTTTGAAGATAGCCGGTTTAGTGGGTTTGGTTGTATTAAAAACTGTGAAGGTATTTGCTTGAAGGAATGCTCTAGGGCATCGCCGATGGATTATTCTACTCTCAGCGATGAGTATTTTTTGCTATTTTTAGAGGTTTGATCTTGGTCTGAGATACGAGATTTCGAAATATTATTTGCGAGATGGAATTTCTGGAGACTGTACTCATCGTTCGTGATGTGAATGCTATGAACGAACCTTGCCAAAATAAGGATTTATTTGCAAGATTATTGAATTATTGAAAAAAAAAAATAGAAGATCAGGGTTGTTCCTATGCTGCGAATAACAAATTTGGTTGTTGGCTATCTTGTTAGAACTACTGCAAGGAGAGAGATGTTCATTCGGAGTGGTTTAATCCATCTGAAGAAACCTTACACCTAATCCAAAAAAATTTAGCTATTATCTTGACCTCTTAAATTTGTTGTTGTCTTTTCTTTTGTTGTTTTAATTTGTTTTCTTCTTTTTTTCTTTATCCTTAGATACTAGAAAAAAAAAATCTTACAGAAATTTTATTATTCGGTTACAAGAGTCAGTGCAATATGTTAGCTCTCCAATCAATAATATTCTCTTCACATTTAATTAAGGATACACTAAGACAACAAAAAGTTAAAAATATTATATGATAAATAAAATTTATTATTTTTAATTAATATTTGGTCAACACTCTAAACACTAAATACTAAATTATAAATTTAAAAATCTAAATTCTAAATTTTAATAGTATAAAAATAATATATTTGATCAAGTATTAGCTAATATTAATAAAAACAATATTACCTTATAACATTAAAAAAAATCAACGGTACACTTGTTCATTTTCTCAAACACTTTGAATAATAATTCTACAATCTCAAATCAGATCACAGTTTCCTCACAGCAACGACTTTAATATGTGTCATCCAACCACAATTATTCATGAGAAGTTGAGAACAAATTCTAATTGACAATCCCATAACAACAAATCGTGGCTGTAGTAGCTAGCCATTATGTTCGTTGTAATTCTCCCTTATTATTTTATTATATTCTATTCCCACCAAAACTACAGTAATTAGTCACTTTTCAACCAACTGTTAGTGCAAGAAAGCAGACCGAAGTCAACCTTCATCTTTGTTCTTCCAAGCCCATGCACAAGGCTACACGTGGCAAAATAAAGACAATTATTGATTTCATGCAAAATAAAGAACAACAATTCTGGACAAGAATCAGCTATAATACAGGGCAAAATTCAATGGATGTAGATTGTAAGAATATATCATTAGGAATCCCTAGCTTGTTTTTGTGATCGTGTATATGCATGTATGTGTATTGTTGGAAAGAGTTCAACCCTTTGACCTGCCATGCCTATATATATATATATATGAAGCATACTGGTACAAGACAGCATATAGAGGATCAAATAAGATAGAGCATGTTGTATGTATGCTCAAGAGTCTTGGATGAAGAGATAGAGAGAGTACATGTTGAGCCAAGGATGACTTGCCGGCCGGCATTGCATCTTCTGCGAAAGTAGGGGTGTGCTCTTTGTTAAGTGGTTGCCGGCGAGACATCCTTGCTCATATTTACTCTTTTTCTTTCATATCAGACTCCTGTGCTCATTCTCTTTTTATTTTCTATATTTCATTACTTATGAAAATAATGTTAAAAGTTAAAAAGTAAGGATTAATTATTATATACTCAACTGAAAAAGTTAGTTAGGTTAACTATTGAATATGTTTTAAGTGGGTTAGAAGAAGTTGAAGTTAGTTGTGCAAAGTGGTTATGGAAACAAACTTGTAAGGAGATAGTTATTTAGCGGTTAATTATTCACTGGACACCTTAGTTTAGTCCAAAAAAAAAAAATATTATACACACACTAAAAATTAATCACTAATAAAGTAGACATCATGTATTATATATCGATTATGCTACGTGTACACTAAAATCAATTGCCAAAATCAATCACCAATATAAAATACATGTTAAAATATAGAGTAAAGTATCGTTTTTGTCCTAAACGTTTGGGGTAAATCCCAAAGTTGTCCTTAACGTTTCAATCGTCCTATTTAAGTCCCTAACATTTCAAAACTGACTCAATGTTGTCCTGCCATTAGGGATCCGTTAACAGAATTGATGGTGGGACAAAATTGAGACAATTTTGAAACGTTAGGGACTTAAATAGGACGAAAACGTTAGGGACAAAAATGATACATAGAAATAAATTTTAATTTTATCTTTCAATAATATCATTTTTTTACTATACATAGTATTCAATTCTTTTTTAATCACATCTAAGTAAATTACACTTAATCATATTACTTTTATTTTAAATAAATTAATTTTTTTTATAATTTTACTCTTAAAGATTTTTAGTTATCATGAAATGTTTGTAGAATGACTAGTATATAAACTTGCATAAAAGAAAAAAAAATAATATATATACAATAAAATATAAATTATACCTTTTGTCTCTAATATATTAAACTTCTTTAAAATTATAAAAAATGAAATTTATTTAAAATGAAAGTAACGTGATTAAGTGTAATTTATTTAGATGTAATTAAAAAATAATTGAATACTATGTACAGTAAAAAATTAATATTATTAAAAAATTAAATTAAATTAAAATTTATTTTTATGTATCGTTTTTGTCCCTAATGTTTTAGTCCTATTTAAGTCCCTAACGTTTTAAAATTGTCTCAATTTTGTTAACGGATCCCTAACGGCAGGACAACATTGAGTCAATTTTGAAACGTTAGGGACTTAAATAGGACGATTGAAATGTTAGGGACAACTTTAGGACTTACCCCAAACGTTGGGGACAAAAACGATACTTTACCCTAAAATATAAATACACATTAAAAATAAATTAAACCACACATGTATTTATATACAAATATATTAGTGATTGATTTTAGTGGCTGAATTTAGCGTATGAATAAAATTTTTGATATATATAATTTAAATAAATAATTATTTATAAGAATAATTAAATCTTTCAAATTCCTAATAGAATTATCAAACTTTTTTTTATAGTAATATAATAAATAAATTATACATCACTAAATACATATTTATATATATAATGGCTGATTGGTAACGAAATTTTATGCATAGCTAGCATGATTCTCACCCATTCTCAAATTAACCGCTGCTTTAGCAGATCTTAAGAGGAAATAGAAGGTTACTATACATAGAATGAAAGGAATATTTAGACATATGAAATGAGTAGTGACGCATATGGAAATAAATTGGATTTTGGATATAGGCTTTTCCACTATACTAATTACAAATGAAATTAAATAAACAGATATAGTAATTAAGGCAGCTGCGAACAGGCTAATTAAGTGATCTAATTAAGGCGTATATTCATCCTACAATATAAAATTATAAGATGATTGTTTCGGTACGACAGTTAATTTTTATCCATTGGTACAATATAAAAGATGGATAAATAAAAATTTACTATGTAGATTATATTTATCTATATCAGCGTTTATTTTTTATTTATTTTTTAAAAAATATTATATTATTAGATATACAAAAATACTCATAAATAATTATAAAAAGATAAATATATTTTTATAATTATTTTTATTAAATAACTAAATAATCTTTTTTTATTTCTATAACAAAAAATACTATTTTTCAATCAAAATTAAAACTGAGATCAAATCAATCTAACAATTAAAAAAAAAAAACAAAATCAAAATCAATAAACCAAAAAAATAATTTTAATTTGAAGATACCTGAGCTTGTTCTTCTTTTTTTCTCAATATCAAAATTACCCCAAAAATCATTAATACATATTTAATTTAATTTTTACTAACATTTAAAAAATGTTACCAAATCATATTAAAATATTACTTATGTACATTAATAACATTTTAACAAATATTAAATATACCCTATGTTACTAAAGAGTTTTACTAAGATTTTTTTAGAGATTTAATAACATTTAGTAAAAATGTTACAATAGACCTTTTATAGTAATATTGTGAAAAATGTTACAATAGACCTTTTTGGTAACACATAAAAAAATGTTACAATAGATATATTTTGTAACACTTAAAAAAATGTTACCATAGATATTTTTTTTAACATTTAAAAAATATTACAATAGATATTTTATGTAACACTTAAAAAAATATTACTATAAATATTTTTTTTAACACTTAGAAAAATGTAACCATAGATATTTTTTGTAACACTTAAAAAATTACAAAAGATCTTTAGTAACATTTTTTTAGTTATATTATACTATTTTTTTATTTTATATTATACATAATATAAATATACTAAAATTAATTACTACAACATAAAATATTTTATTAAATTCATAAATTCACAAAATAAAATTTTTATAGCCTCCTCTTTCATTAATCAACAGTCATTGTACAAGTTTACTTCGTGATGCAAATAAAATAAAAAAAAAATACTTATAACACTTAATCTCTATGAATATTCTATATATAAAAGAAAAAGAAAAGTGATACATAGTACATAAAAAACTTAGTCTTTATACTAATCCTAGAAAAATGTATTTATCAACATATCTTGGTTCACTCCTCATTCAATATCAACATACAAATCACAAAATAAAACAATGAAAAAATTAATTAAAACTTGAAGACTCGACAAGAACAAAACTTGCTTCCCTCTATGTAGATCCATTTTCATGTGCAGAGCTTTATGTGACATAGAAGATGTTGAGTCACTGACTTTATGTGACAATCTCAGACATGGATAGGATCTTGGTGACCACTTATTAAGCAATACTTGAAAATAATTTGAGAAACAATCATAAACTGCAAGAGCAAAACTCATAGATAAATCACATCCTAGACTTTCAATTATTCTTCTATTTTTTAAATAAAAATTTTTTAAATTATTTCTAAGAGATTTTTTATTGTATAATACACACTATAATACTCCATAGACTATGTCTGCATAACTAAACCATTTCACTTCATCTTCCCCTATAAATAGAGCATAAAAGAAAGTGTGTGTTTGCTCATTTGGTTATTGCAACTTTATGAGCAGTCACAAGTTGTTCGAATGCTGTCTCGGCTATTAAAATATCATCATAACTATCTGAATGAGTAATTTTTTCTCTCTCCATCACCTAGAACATGTTTTGTGACATTTGACATGAATTAGTCTCTAATATGAAATGTAATATAACACCAAAATTGTATCAAGTGGTCAAGAGAAAGCTAAACAGTTTAACAAAAATGCTACATCTTGACCTAAAATATTAAAATGAATAGCCTATACTTTGTTTCAAATTTATATCATTCACTTAAGTCAAACTTAACCAATGTGAGATTAAATGACTCACACTAGAAATCTCAACAAAATTGAGATACTTTACTAGGATTTTATCAACTTCTGAGAGAAATTCCACTTGATGAGTCACTAGAATGACTATTTTTTTTTTCTAAGAGTTGTCATGACACATTCATGCAATTTCATAAATGTAAAAAAATTAGTTTATTTCAAATATATTAGGCCTATAGTTTTGTTGTGATTGATAATCCAAAGTGAAATCTTTCTTAAATTGAATAAATGAGCAGCAGTGTGTGCATCAACTACACTGAAAGGATCATTTGAAAGATAAATGTCAGCATCATTGTACACTCACTACTAGAAATCAATATTTTTTGGATGAATTTTGAGATGAAATTGAGATAAATTTCGCACAAATTAGAGAAAAATTTTTTGTTTCGAATAAAATTGAGACAAATTTTTTTGTCCCAAAAATCCATGTTGCTAATTTACATTTTGTCTGAAATTTTTTTCAGATAATTTTGTGACGAATTTTGAATAGACATTTATCTGTTAAATTTTTAACTCTTATGATGTATTTTAGACGAATTTTAGACAGATTAACCAACATAATGACAATGTATTTCGAACAAATTTCAAACGTAAAAATATTTTATTTTAGACAAAGTTCAAATAAAAAATATACTTCATTTATAAATTTCTAACAAATTTAGTTAAATATAACAGATTTTTTTCGAACAAATTTTAGACAAATCAAATATTTCTTTTCAATTAAATTTCAGATAAATTTAATTTAATATAATTTACGTATTTAAAACAAATCTCATACAAAACAAAAAATTATTTTCACACAAATTTTTTACAAATTTAATATAATATTTCAAACAATTTTTATACAAAATAATTTGTTGTTTAATATATAAATATTTTAAAAAATAAACTGTATACGATCTGCTTTCTATAATAAGACCATTATAATAAACAAATTTTTCATATTACGTCATTGAAATTATAAACACATAATAAAATCATAAAAAAGTTAATTACAATTAAAGACTTTGTTGGCATTATCCATTGAAGCTGTACTCTCTGGTTTTTTACAATGAAGCAAAGCTACGGATCTGTACTTTATTGATTCTCCTATACATATCTCTGAATGTATTTATGCAACATGACTCAGAACCACGACGAAACAAAGCCTCCTTTTGAAGCAATGGGTTTGTCAAAAAGCTTAACATCCATGTTCACATTCTAATGTTTCTTTCCTCCTATTTGCTATCATAAACCAGGTTCATGAGTCCAAAAAGCATCTAGATCCAGACAAAAGAGAGAAAAATTTTGGATTTTTGAATTTGCTATGTGCCAATTGACAAAGCGAGCTTGTATCGACTTGAACAGAAAAAGGATGACCGGAAAAAGCCAGCATTTATTATCTTCCCTGCAAGACCATATCCAAACTTGAAAACAAGGACCAACATAAAATTTACTAGAAGCAAAGCAGAAAGCCCATCTAAAAGCAGTTTCTCAGAGGAATAAATAAATGGAGTTATTAAAATTTTTCTTTTTTCATCACAAAGACAGTAGTGCTTTATCTGTGATAACTCAAAACTCCATGAACAAAAAAATTATGAGGGATATCCAGCAGTTATTGGCAAGTGGTGGGCTACTGAAAAGAAATAGATAGAAGTTACAGACCCAAATTATCGTGGATGGGACCTTGGAAATTTGGCATCTCAAATATTGCTCTATGTTGAAATGTCTATAGTGGACAAATGAAGATGGCACCAATTTACTCAGACCATGCTTACATCAGTACTGCCATAAGTTTTAATGATCATTGGTCGTCATGCCAGTGCCTAAAGGTTTATTTCATGATTATGCTTTATCTAATATAACATGTTATTCATTGGAACTTATATAAATTTTGAAATAGCATCCTTGTTTTCTAGAACAAAAATAAAGCATACTCAAAGTTGTTAGTTATTTTTATTTTTTTAGTAGTTAACATTCTCTCGGTGAAGATTCTTTACTTGTAGAAAACAATAAATTAAAGGCACACAAATTGAGGATTCACCCAAAATTCAAGAATTATAAACATAGAAATCATATAGGTGTTGAGAAAACAAAACAAATCAATGTGCTAATGAATTGTAAGTTGAACAAGAATCAAAATATAGACAAAAGTGCCTCATCCAAGAACAATGTGCCTAACAAAAAGCAATTTAATCTTTATAGTAGCTACAACATATAAATCAAATGCAAAGTATCAGATAGGCATTCAATCAAACATGTGATGTGCAATACAGAAATTCAGCATAATCAAGCAATTTTCAACGACATTCAATCCATAACAGCCATAATCCAACACTTGCAACTTAACAAAGATCTAATAAACTAATCCTAGCCTATCTTAACCGCTTAAATCTACTAACAACATGTAAATTCTAACTAACTAACTAATTAAAGAAAATAGACTGGAAAACAAAGCAAAGAGAGAACCTGAGGTGCTGACTAGGGTTCTTGAAGCAGAGAAAAGGAAAAAGAATCCAGTGGTACTATATTATTGCCACTGTTGGAGGTGCAGTGACAATGACACCAAAGAGGAGGAGCTGGGCTGAGCTCTGAGTTGGAAAGGGAGAAGACGAACGTCGCTGAATGAGGGTGAGAAAAGAGAGAGGGAAAAAAGAAGAAGAAGGAAGTTGCGGTGGGAGAAGGAGATCAAGAAGTGACCCTAAGACCAAAAGGCAGTTCTGAAAAAAGGTTGGGTTTTTGACAAGGTAACCTAGCTAGCTATGATACGAGGGAGGTAGGGCTGCACATGGATCGGATAATATCCGCATATCCGCGGTAATTATCCGCATCCGATCCAAATTTTGTGGATATTATCCGATCCGCAGAGCCATCGGATCGGATCGGATCAGATCCGTACTATGGTTGGATCGGATTGCGGATTTGGCAGTGATATCCGCGGATCCGATCCGCAAATCCGCATATCCGCACATCACATATAAATAGCATAGTTTAAGAAAATAAACCCTAATTAGGTATGAATTTTAGTGTGTTATTTATGAATTTTATGATATTTTGTTTTTAATTTTTTATGTTGTACTTCAACTTAGAATAATTAAACTTAAATCTTGTGTTATTATTTTGTTTTTGTTATTCAAAAGAACTATTATTGATAATATTTTAGGAGTAAATAGGCTTAAACAGATAAAAAATAAATTTTTTGGATTTTTTTTGTAAAAACAATGAAATAGAGTCTCAAAATAGTTTTTTTTTTAATTATGCGGATATACCCGATATCCGATCCGATCCGATCCGCAAGTATGCAGATCGGATCGGATCGGATCCGGCCTAAAAAAATGCGGATATCGTATCCGATCCAATCCGATGAGTGCAGTGCGGATCGGATAGAATTTTAGGCTATATCTGATCCGATTCGATCCGATCCTTGTACAGCCCTAGGAGAAGGCACTCAAAAACTGAAATTTCCTGGAATTAAAAGGCGATTTTGAATAAAATTTTAATTTTTGGAACAAAGTAAATGAGCAGCTTTGAAATAACTACATATACCAAATTTTAAAATTAAAATTGTATCTAATTTTCACTAATAAATTAAAAAAATAAGATTACAACAAAAAACATATTCAATAAGTTATGAAATATTGATATCTAAAAGGTAGATATTTAAAAAATTATATCTAATATTAGTTTTAAAATATTTAAATTAAATTGTGTTTTTATATCTTCGTTATATAATAATCTTAAAAGATAAATATTTAGTAAAATTAATATTTGAAATTAAATATCTCTTTTATATTAATAGATAAGATGGATAAGATAAAATAACTGTCTCGAATTATTTAAAGAGGAGCCACAGACCCTTAAGTTACGTTCAACATTTGTATTTTTTTTAATTTTCAATATACCTTAATCTTATGAAAAAGAATATGACTTTTTTATTTTACGTGATTTTTTTATTATATTTTATTTTTACTATTTTTTTAAAAGATTGGATATAATTTATTTTTAAGTTTTTATATATGTGATTCTTTTAGATACACCTTATTTTAAATTTGTTACAAAATTAAATTTTAAATTATTATAACGTAAATAATTAAAAGAATAAATTAAAAAATAATATGAGATAACTAAAAAAATAAAAATTAAATATAACATGGTATATAACAATTTGTATTAGAAATTTAATATTAAATATAATAAAAATAAAAATATAAAAAATGCTCATAAATATGATTAAATCTAACAAAAAAATGAAAGGATAAATTGGAAAAAAAAACAATGTTCTTAAAAATAACAAAAAATATTAGTGTTATCTAGTGTATATGTATTCTATCAAATTTTGTTTAGTTTTACTCTTATTTTATTTTATTCTATACTTTTGTGTGGATTAAAAAATAATGTTACTAATATATGAATAATGTTAAAATATATTAAACTAATTTTGTAAAGAAAAAAAATTTGTTGCTATAAAAGACGGGTGTATAAATAAGCACTAACGTAACTATTAATCCAATTTTTTAAAATATGTATAATAATAAATGAGATGTTAATTATTATGATGATTATTTCATAATTTGATCAAGAAGTTTTGGAATTGAGTCTTAGAAACAAAAAATTGTACCTTTTCATAAGTTATATAGTTAAGGTTATTTTAGGAAAAAAAATTATTTTGGAATAGTAAAAATATTTGGGATAAATCATAGACTAATTTAATATATAGACAATAGTTTTATACTAAATATTAAAATTTTTCAATAAACATTTGAAAGTCGTTTGAAAACTGATGCCCTTTCAAACAGAATTTACAAATGATGTTATTTTCGTTTCAAATTTGTGGGGAAAAATTTTAGCTACTTCGAAAGGTTAGCTATAGTAAAAGCATTTAAGACTAATTATAGACAAATTTGGAATAAAATTAACATTTTTCAAAATAAGTCCCAAATCCGTCTAGAGTTATTGCGCATATTTAGATGAAATACGGACGAATTATAGTTTTTGTCCAAAATGTGTTGCTAATCTGTATGAAAATTTTGGCACCAACAAAAAAAAATTTGGTGCCAAAATTTGGGACAAAATTTAGACAAATTTAGGACAGAATATATTATTCCAATACCTCCACTAAAAGTTGTTCGACATTTGTCTTAAATTTGTCCGAAATTAAAAAGTCATTCAGACGGAATGAATTTCGTCTAAAATTTTCGTCCGAAAAATCCTTATTTCTAGTAGTGATACTGCTCTAGCTAGTTGAATCCTTTGCTTTTGTCCTCCACTCATGTTGATCCCTTTATGACCGATTTCTGTCAGATCGCCATGGCTGAAATCATTAATGTCCTTATCCAAGGCACAAACCTTAATGGTATTCTGATATCTTTTCTTGTCCACACTACACCAGGAATGGAGCATAGCGGCGGAGAAATGGGGGCGTTTCACCTTGGCACCGCAAAATAACCATGCGGAAGAGTTATCCCTTCCTTTGCCGCAATAACAGCGGTGCTTGCGTCTGGAAACGCCACAGGTGAGGATCAAATGCTAATTCAATTTCTGTTTACCCCCTTTTTATCTCATACACTTATTTTACCTTATCATATTTAATCATCGATTTCCCCCAATTTTGCCAAATTACCCGCGAAGGGAGCTGGGTAGCGCGTGAAACACCGCCATCGCTACAATACCGTGCCCAACTACTGCCGATCCATCCTCTTTAATCTGGCATCGAGGTTTTGCCTCTCATCCACAACTTCTGAAACCCAAATTCCCTCATTCACGATGTGCAAAATCCACAACCTCTGCCCCAGGTTGTCGAGACGCGCAGCTGCCATCCGAGCGTATCCCACCAGCGGCGAAGTTTCCCATCTCCTTGATTGAAACCGTGACACCTTCCTCCATAGTGCGCCAATCTCGGCCATCACTGCCGTTCCCCTGTCACTGGTGCGTTCTTCAACTCTGGTCTTTCCTTCTTGTTTTCATTCTTGGTTCAGAATTTTGAAAAGAATTTATCTATATCTGTCATTAATTTGGGTTTATTGCTGTTGTTTAGAGTTTTGGATTTGAAGGTACTACTTTTTCTTATGTTAATGGCTGCTATGTATTGAAATTGATAGTATTGGTAGATAAATGAAAAAAGCTGGTCATTATCATTATGAGAGGAATGAATCGGTCATGGATTGTGCAAACTATTTATGAATTCAAGCTCTCTATAGTGATATAGCTAACTCTCTTATGAGCCTTTAACTAATTTTGCCACATTATATTATGAATTTAATAATATCAGGCTTCTATGATGTTCCTTCCTGTTAGTTGATGTATGTATTTGATAATGAGTTTGAGTTAATGATGCCATTCCTATATTCATTCTTGGCTTCAGAAAATCCAAATGATTATGACCTTTTGCCTATAAAATTAAGATATCACAGACTAATAAACTCAGTGTTATATAAAAGCATATATAATATTCTAAGATCATAATACAAGTTTCTAACACAACAACAAAAAGCTAATTGCTGTTGTTGAAAGAGACATGGAAAAAATGTATCATAAGACCTCAATTTTCTGGGGCAATGTTGCAAGTTAATGCTTTAATTCAGTAAATATTCCTTAATCCATATCAGTTCTTATGATTAAGCACTCAAAGCTCCAAGAAAAATTTCATCAAGGAATGGTACTACATTTAGAGATAGTTATATGATTATGGTCCCTAACATATAGTAGTCAACGTTTCTCATTCTTATGACTCGAAATCTTAAAATTATACAATCAAAATTCAAACCATATTATTGAAGTTACACTTGTTTGAATGTAAAACTCCAACTAATACATGGTGCCAGATCAAGTCCTATTCACTAATGCTAAATATAGCATACAAAGGACAAGTCTTCCAAATGAGAATGGAGAATTTTCAATTTACTGAATTTCAGTATGCTTCAATCTTTCTTTCTATTGTGTTTTACATTTTGCCATTCATTGCTAAAAATCATATAGGACTGTTGGAAAAACGCATTAGAAACTTGGTCGGATTTGAAGGTACTACTTTTTTTTTATTTTAATGGCTGCTATGTATTGAAATTGATAGTATTGGTAGATAAATGAAAAAAAACGGTCGTATTCATTATGAGAGGAATGAATCGGTCATGGATTGGGCAAACTATTTATGAATTCAAGCTATCTATGGTGATATAGCTAACTCTCTTATGAGCCTTTAAACAAACCGCAAAATGTAAAAATAATCAAAAAAGAGAGGGGAAAAAAGAAGATGGAAACTTTACAGGTAGTGTGGCACAAAGTGCCTTTGGGGTAAGTGAAGAAGACTAAGTTAGAAACCCTTCTTATTCTTTCAATGATAAAGTACCGAAACTGCTCTTCATCATCAATAAAATTTGAAGAATTAACTTGTAACATATAAAGGTAACAATTAAGTGCCTAACACGGTTTTATCAGATCTTGTTCTCTCTCTACCTTCAGTTTTTGTTTTCACCTGAAAATCTGTTGTATGTTTCCTTCAACATTTTTTCTTTTTTTAGCTCAACTTGGTGTATATACTATATAGTTCACATTAAGAAAAAAAGTTTCCCTTTTTTTTTAGTTTTGCATGCAGTAATTAGAATTGTCATACGAGAATAAAAGAGGTATTTATTTTGCTTATAATTTGCCTAGGGAAAGTGTCAGTAAAGTAATTATCAATGCAAATATTTATCAAGAGAACGTAAATTTCAATTTCTATGAAGTGATTGAGAGCGTTGAATCCAATTGGGATGTGAAGTGGGATCCCACTCGAGTCTTTTTATGTAAACCATGTATGCTATATTTGAAGTCTACCTATATAATTATGAGTTATCTTATCTGCTAATAGTATCAATCAGGACTGAAACTTGGCAATTTAATTACCTGCTGCAAACTACTAATGAACTTGTGAGCATTAGCAAGTTCTGCTGCAGCTATGATTTCTGCTTCTATTGCATCTCCTCCTTTTCCACGTGCGATGTTGGCTCGGGTCGTGTCGTTGAACAACACAGTCTCTTAGCTAACCAAACCCACCTGTTGTCTTAGCCATTTAACTTAAAGTGTTTGGATATCCTTTCCATCAAGTGTACTGTGACCTAAATTAGGGTCATAAAACCTTTGCAGCAATGCTATCACTGTTGACTTTTCACTTCCAGTTTCTCCAACCAGTGCAACTGTCTGAAATTTTATGAATGCAACAATCCATTTGTTACTTTCTAATACTCAATTTTGGAAGAAAAAATATTTCTTTTAAGAAGTGAATAAGCAAATATTTCTTTCTAATAAAAAATATTGATACTTTTGAAGGAATCCATAGCAACTAATGTCACATGGAATTGGGAAAGAGAAGGTTCTAATCAACACTGTTTGTATTAATATTTGGAATTAGGTCTATTTGATGAATTCAATTGGAAATGGTCTTTCAAATTGAGTTTAGAAGAGCTCCATTACTACTCGGTTTGTTAGACTAACAACAATTTAATGGATATCATTTAGTTAGAGTTGTTTTTAGAGGCAATTTAATCAGAATTTTACCTAGTCTCAATATTTTATCTACTAGCATTTTCGGTTCCTTTTTTTATGCCTTACTCTTCTTGCCCTACCTTTTTTCTTGTATTTTTTTTATGTTCTTTCTTGTTGAACCAATTATTTGTACCACAATGGAATTAGTAGTAACTAGAAAATACATCGAGATGAGTATCTATTGTAATTACCTGCGACAGGGATTTAGGGGCAGAGGTACCAACATAAAAGAAAATATGGGAACAAAGCTTGGGTTTGAAATTCCTTTACAAAGGCATATAGATCTAAGAAACCACTTTTTAATTACTATTCCTAGTTACAATCGTAAAATAATGAGCTTAATCCACTTTTCATGTCATTTTTTTGTATGCATGAAAATGATTTATTATGGATGATAGTTCAAATAATTATAATACTAAAGATTTAGAATTCATTTGATGTGGCTTGTATATGAAATGAACAGCTAGCTGATATATTGACTTTGTCATACAAAATTCTTTTGATTGAATAGATAATTATATATAGTTAGAATATTTGGTTCAAAAGACCAAAAAAAAAAGCATGTTTTGGTTTCTAGAAAGGCAGAAATCAAACATTAAAAATGAGTCATTATTAATTATTTTAAAAATCCTACCAACATTTGAAGTTATATAAAATGTGATTCAGAATCTACCATCTTTATATAAAATGAATACAATGTTCACTTTACTATTTTATATACAAGAAAAATAATATTTTACAGAATAGTAAATCTCACTGGTGGGTCGATGCATTATTTTTTAAAGAAAAAATTATACTTCTTTGAGAGTTAAAAGTACTTGTACATTGAAATACTAAAAAACGGCCTTGCAAATTATGTTCCTTGAAAATAGAATTGTATTCACCAACCAGATAACGTTACCTTCAGTGAATATATAATCTCAAACTATCTGCTTGTCCCTATGGTAGATAAATTCCCCATCCAATGCATCGAGGATGCCTTGTAGATCATCTTTGACTCCAGTCTTAGCAGATTTTATAAAACAACTATCAGGTTCTGTTTAATAAGATTCAAGAATTCCAACAAGATTTCTAAAGGCCATCATAACTTGAACTTTACTAAAACTAAAGTATGTAACTGGAATCATAAATGTGAAAACTGGCAGAAAAACATGCTTGTACAAAGGGAGATGAAACAAATGCATGTTGTCTTTGTCTTACCATACCCTTTCCATTTAACCTTGCAAACTCTCCACTAACTGACAAGCTGTCAGCAACAAGACGCAAATGCTTACAAAGGGTTGTCTTGCCAGTATCTATTGTTGCAGATGCCAAATTCTACATTTAAAACTAGATGATAAAAAATTAATACACATTACCACAAATTTTAATTGGAACCTTAAAAAAAGAAGAGAATTAAAAGTGAAAACACCTATAGAAAATATTGCCACTCTGCATCAATTCCATGGGCTGAGTAGAAATGATGTATGTTATCTGGAAGACTTCTTGTCCAATTAGTCATATGCATTATCCTTAGACAACGATTTTTTAGAACACCCCAGAATCTTCCACTACTATTATCATTGGACATAGTAACCCTCAAGTAAAGTTCTTCGGAACAACCAATTCTAGAATTTGATGATTTTGGAAGACTGTTCCAGAGAATATCAACCTTCTAGATCTTCGGAAATCCTAAAGAACATTTCAAGGATTCAAGAAGATATGACTAAATTTGATAATATTTTACATGACAAGCAATATATATATATTGCTTATATATCATCAAATTAGAAGGAAAAGTACTTGAAAATAATGTATTAAATTATTTTTACAAGAATAATTAAAAAAAAAAAACAAATCCCACCCTGAATTGAACATGCAAGTTTATACGAGTTTAAGACAAATTTCGGTAGCCATGTCTATGTAGCAGAAATGTGTTTCAAAGAATGTCCCAACCATAAATCTTTTTATCAAAAAATTTTCTAAATGATGTTTACACAACAACAACAACAACAATAACAATAACAACAACAACAACAACAACAACAAAATAGAAATAAAGAGTAGAATTTCCAAATGCCTTATGTGCAAATCACCAGATTAAAATAAATTTATGTAAATTAGATAACTACCAACCTTTTACAGTTGTTCTTAGAAGAAAAGGTAGCATAAAGACCCGAACACCATCAATTGGTATGGAATTGTTTGAGTATTCAACAAGTGTGACAGGGATGCAATCATTACCCTCCATTCCTTTACCTTTAAAAGTAAATTTTTCTTCGAGAGACATGTATACAGCTGAACCTACATTCTTTGAGTCAACATGAACGGAAAAACTCCAAGGAATAATAACAAAACAGGAAGAAGCAGAGATAATATAGATCGCTTAAAGTAAATCTTTTATGGAAGGAGAAAATTGTTTGACAAAGGTTAAAAACATATACTTGTACTATGCTCAACTGTAACTTTTAAACTATCTCCTAAGGTTAGTTTTCAACTATATCTAAAGTTTATAATATCTTCTTTTCCTTTTTGTTATTTAAAAACTTTTCTATCTGATATTGAACTTAAACTCAAGAAGCACTTCCATAGTTGCACTAGAGGCCAAGTTTAATGTGGTTTTGTTTGGAGTTCTATTACCATTTGCTCATCCCCTCCTATGTACTTCTATAACTTCTATCAAAAATCTTGGATTTTGTTTACAGGTTGTAGCAAAATTATTATATTATTAGGGCTTAGATGAAAATATTGAGAGAAGATAATATTATCGTTGAGAGAAGATAATATTGGGAATCAGAACAATGCAAAGCATCAATATAAACATCACAGTAAATATTGTTTGATGTAATAACTACTGTTTGAAGAGCCAGAAGAGAAGAAACCTACTTGCTTGATATTTTCATACTGGAAAAACATACTTTTGATTCTTTCCTTAGAATTCTACATCTCTTCTTAAGAGAGTTGATGATAGAACATAATTTCAAATTTTTTTTTTTGCAAATAATTTCCTGGTCTAAATGAAAATGGCAAACCCAAGGGCTGTACTTTTTTATGTTTCTAGACTATGGAGTGAATATTATCATGACCGTAGAAACAATGTCCAAGAACATTATTAATAAATACTCAATTCATTAATAATGCTCCAAGAAGAGGCCAATGAGTGACTTTTTGTTATACAGTTGATTCCTGATCCCTCTATACATCCAACAAAGAAATCCAGTGCACTAAAACTACATCCAATCATAGTAAAAAAGTAAAATTAACGATAATAATATTTGGCAGAAGTAAAACATAGTTGACCTTGCTTGGTAATTCTTCTCGAATAGATTTACAAACAGGGCAGAATTTGTTCAAAAGTTGTGCAATCTCTGATAGGAGATAAGGATAGGGTATGGTAATATTAAATTTAATTACCCCATAATGGCCTAAAATTAAATATTAATATTTCACTGTCTTTTCTAGTATATTTACAAATGATAATCCCTAAATATATTGTCTTGAAATACATCCTCACCTTCACAGAAATGACTGGCATTAGAGCCACAAGTGGTGCACTCATGAGTTGGGTTTGGAAGTCCCAAATCAGAACAATTAACCTGTCAACACTCTTGTATTTCTAAAATAGAGGCATTTTCTTATAAAGGTGAAATTTATTAATATCCAATACATGGGTAATAAGTGTAGATTAGGCATGTCTCATTTATAAGGCAAACAATTGAAAGCTATTGCAGATAAGATCAAGAATATACCTAACTATATCTTCCTCAGTTAGAAGACTAAACTTTATTCCTGTTACGTGATCAGATGGGAAGTGATAATTATATATAGTTAGAATGTTTGGTTCAAAAGGCCAAAAAAAAATAGCATGTTTTGGTTTCTTGAAAGGCAGAAATCAAACATTAAAAATGAGTAATTATTAATTATTTTAAAAAATCCTACCAACCATTTGAAGTTATATAAAATGTGATTCAAAACCTGCCATCTTTATATAAAATGAATACAATGTTCACTTTACTATTTTATATACAAGAAAAATAATGTTTTACAAAATAGTAAATCTCACTGGTGTGTCGATGCATTATTTTTGAAAGAAAAAAATGATACTTCTTTGAGGGTTAAAAGTACTTGTACATTGAAATACTAAAAAAACTGTAACACCCTAATTAGCCTAAGCTTCACCTCGCGTTGTAAAGCAAAGCTTAACCATAGGTTACGACAGTTCTAAGCTCATACATATAATATATAGAATGAATTAATATAATCTAGAAGCCCAACGAAGGATATAGCTCAAAAACAGGATTTAAAAAGCGCAAAACGTACTAACAAAGCTACTAACTTACAGCACAAGATATAGATATAATATAACAAAAGAATATGGTATGATATCATAAGAATCTAGCCACGGCTCGTGGAGTTTAAGCCGGCTAGCCATATATACAGAATTAAACAGAATCTGAAGTTAAAAAATAGCTTATACAAGTTTTTCTCTCTCAATACAAACCTCTAGGAAAAAGCAAGATACAAAAGTGAGAGATATATAAACAAAATAAACAAAAGAACTTCAAAAGTATCATGATCCTCAGCTTCTGTCACCATCCGAAACAACTCACCGAGGTGGGTTGCGACCTGCATCTGAAAAACACAACAGAAATATGGTATGAGAACCGGAGGTTTTCAGTATGGTAACAATACCCAGTGATATAGGATATAAGACACCGGGATGCCAAAGGCAATCCTAGAACTCCATATCCATCACAAGATAATCTTAAGGCATAACTAAAGCAGTAAAGCATATATAAAACCTTATCATAATAAAAGGGTAATCTAACTTAGGGGATATTCTATTCTAACAGTCTCCACTATCCCACAGCCTTCACCAACCTATCCTCCATGCGATCCCATCGCCACTGCCTTCCGAACCTCCTCAATCCCAGTAGAAAGAACAATTATATACAATGAAAATAAAACACAAGTATTGGCATGTAAGGCAAGTAATTCAAGTAGCAATTAGACATGTTATACAATTAGGCAAACAATTACAAGTCGGCAAAGCAAACAAACAGATAGAAGATGCACATGATGAATGCCTATCCTATTGGCTGTGATATCACATTGTCAGTTCAACTGCCAACCCGACACATCTCCATGGAGATGTCGCCCTTCGGCATCATCATTGGGAACCCCCGAGATATGGTGCTCGGATCACCGTCCAGGATTTTGTGCCTGCACACTCTATTGATCCGAAGGGATGCGAGCGGGATACTCGTGCCACAAACCTCACATCTCAACGTAAGCAGGATTAACCACCGTCCTTACGCCGCCACTGCTACCTCGACAAGTAGGATTAACCACCGTCCCTGCCGGGCCCATAGCGTCTCATAATCTCAGTATAAAAATGATACATCAGTGGTTTTCAAAAAACATTTTTAGTATATCATGGATCCATCATCTCATTCCGAGTCTGCGACTCATCTCAACCACTGTCAATTTCAATATTTTCATTCCGAACTCAATAGTTCATCAATTCCTCAATTCATGTACCATTCTCCCTTCTCATTCCACCAAACCCATCCGCAGTACACCAGAAACCTAAGCCTCGGTTCTCTAATTTTTCAAAGAAAAACCAAATAATTTCTCCTAAGACCTTTCCCATGTTTCAATGCCTAAAATTAAGCCCAAGAGTCTTAAAATAGTGTCACAGAAGCTTACAATCTTGTTGGGAAGGTGAAATAGTTGAAAACAAAGTTTAAGTTTGAGAAACAGGGCGTGTGCGTACACACAGGGATGTGCGTGCGCACGCCCAGGAGAAGTTTGAAAATGTGTGCGTACGCATAGAGGTGTGCGTACGCACAGGTACCAAAATTTGCAATTATGTTTGCTCGCACAAGGCGTGCTAGCGCCCTCAACAGATTTCCCTTCCCAACGTGTGCGTGCACACAGGGCTGTGCTTGCACACGGGGCTATGCGTACGCACAAGTTGTAAAACTCCATTGGTCATGTGCGCGCATAGGTTGTGCTAGCGCTCTAAACCGAATGCCTTCCCCTGCGTGTGCGTGCGCACAAGGCTGTGCGTGGGCACATGTTTAAAATTTCGCAGGGGTGTGCGTGCGCACGTACCAAAAATCACAAAATTCTGCAACTTTGCAGAATTTTAGATTTTGACACTAAACTTTGAATGATCATAAATTCCTCTACAAAAATCCAAATTCTACAAACTTTATATCAATTTGAAGAGTTTTCAATAAACTTTAATTCTAAATAAATTTCAACCAAATTTGAAAACTGAGGCACAAGTTATGACTCATCAAAGTTCACTAAAAACCAACTTTTACCAAAGCTCACAAGAATCTTAATTTACCAACTTTCACAACCCAAACCAACTAAAACCACATTAACTCTATCCCATATCAAATATTTACCATTTTCCCTACTTCAATTTGCCACTCCACCATATGTAATCATCAATTTCCATTATTCAATTATCATTTCACCCTTACCAACCATCATTATCATCAACTTCAACATCAATCTCCAATATCATGCTATCAACATCAATATAGCCATTTATCAATCATTCCAAAACATCAGTTATCATGCATTATGATGCAACACTTTCATCAACATAACCAATGCTCATCAATTCATCATAAATCATCATATCTCATCATTCAACAATTCAACAACCATTTTAAATTCAAACCTATCCTATGGGTCACTAGCCTAAGTGTCCATGAATATTATATACTTCATAGAGAAAACTAAAACCATACCTTGGCCGATTTTCTATATGCACCAAAACCCCAAATGAGCACAAATTGAGCTTTCCACCACAATCCAAGCCACCAACAATTCACCAACAAGCTCCAACAAATTTTCAATAATATCAACTTCAAGCTATAACAGACATAAACCATAACTAATCAACCTAGGGCTCGTCATAATTGAAATTTTACAAGAGTTTCAAAGCCTCTTACCTTGTCCAACAGTTTTAAAAGCCAAAACCAACATCAATCAAGGGCTAGAGTGTACCTAAACACCCAAAACACAAGATTTCACTCAAAACCAAAACCCAAAATTCGAATTTCACAAGGGAACGAAAACTGGGCATGAAAATTCAAAAAGCTTACCATAAATCTTGGACAGAAGTGACGGGCTCAGCGAGAGCTTCGCATAACCGCTGACGGCAGGCGAATCGAAGCACCGTAGCTCGAGATATCGCGAATTGAAGTTGTAGGTGAATAGTGTTTTCTCTTCTCCTCTCCCTCTTTTCTTTTCAGCTGAGTGGGTGTGTTTGTGAGTGTGTTGCTGCTGAAATGGGTTCACTTATGAACCTATTTATATGTTGGGCTTGAGCCCAACTTGGGCCTGGTCCAACCCGTTAGCGTTTTTAGCCCATTTGGCCCAACTTTGGGCCAAAGCTTTAAAATTAACGCCCGCTTTTCGACTTCTAATATTTTTCTAAGGTTTTTTACTGTTTTCACTATTTTTCGCATAGTACCGCAGACTTGAACCGGTTCGACTGCCGGTTTGCGATTTTTCTCAATTTTTCGCAGAAAATATATTTTCTGACTCAGAAAAACCTACTGAGTCCAAAAATCACATTTAAATCCTCAAATTCTCATTCTAAATTTTTGGACTCTATTTTGGGCAATATTAATTACTTAATTGAATAGGTAATTAGTCACGGTTCTTACAAAAATGGCCTTGCAAATTGTGTTCCTTGAAAATAGAATTGTATTCACCAACCAGATAATATCACCTTTAGTGGATATATAATTCCAAACTATCCGCTTGTCCCTATGGGTAGATAGCTTCCCATGCCAATGCATCGAGGATGCCTTGTAGATCATCTTTGACTCAAGTCTTAGCAGATTTTATAAAGCAACTATCAGGGTTCTATTTAATAAGATTTAAGAATTTCAACAAGATTTCTAAAGGCCATCAACCTGAACTTTGCTAAAACTAAAGTATGTAACTGGAATCATAAATGTGAAAACTGGCAGAAAAGCAATGTTGTACAAAGGGAGACGAAACAGATGCATGTTGTCTTTGTCTTACCATACCCTTTCCATTTAACCTTGCAAACTCTCCACTAACTGACAAGTTGTCAGCAACAAGATGCAAATGTTTACAAAGGATTGTCTTGCCAGTATCTGTTGTTGTAGATGCCAAATTCTATGTTTGAAACCAAATGATAGAAAATTAATACTCATTACCACAAATTTTAATTGGAACCTTAAAAAAAAGAAGAGAATTAAAAGTGAAAACACCTGGAGAAAATATTACCGCCCTGCATCAATTCCATGGGCTGAGTAAAAATGATGTTTGTTACCTGGAAGACTTCTTGTCCAATCAATCATATGCATTATCCTTAGATAATGATTTTTTAGAACACCCCAGAATCTTCCACTGCTATTATAACCGGACATAGTAACCCTCAAGTAAAGTTCTTCGGAACAACCAATTCTAGAATTCGATGATTTCGAAAGACTGTTCCAGAAAATATCAACCTTCTTGATCTCCGGAAATCCTAAAGAACATTTCAAGGATCCAAGAAGATATGTCTAAATTTGATAATATTTTACATGACACACACACATATCTCATCAAATTAGAAGGAAAAGTATTTGAAAATAATGTATTAAATTATTTTTACGAGAATAATTAATTAAAAAAAAAAACAAATCCCACCCTGAATTGAACATGCAAGTTTATACGAGTTTAAGGTAAACTTTGGTAGCCATGTGTATGCAGCAGAAATGTGTTTCAAAGAATGTCCCAACCATAAATTTTTTTACCAAAAAATTTTTTAAATGATGTTTACACAACAACAACAACTAGAAAATAGAAATAAAAAGGAGAATTTCTAAATGCCTTATGTGCAAATCACCAGATTAAACTAAATTTATGTAAATTATATAACTACCAACCTTTTACAGTTGTTCCAAGAAGAGAAGGTAGCATAAAGACCCGAACACCATCAAGTGGTATGAAATTGTTTGAGTATTCAACAAGTGTGATAGTGATGCAATCATCACCCTCCATTCCTTTATCTGTAAAAGTAAATTTTCCTACGAGAAACATGTATACAGCTGAACACTTCCTGCTACATTCTTTGAGTCAACATGAATGACAAAACTCCAAGAAATAATATCAAAGCAAGAAGAAGCAGAGATAATATAGATCGCTTGAAGTAAATCTTTTATGGAAGGAAAAAATTGTTTAGACAAAGATTAAAAACATATACTTATACTATGCTCAACTGTAACTTTTAAACCATCTCCATAGGTTAAATTTCAACTATTTCTAAAGTTTTCAATATATTATTTTCTTTTTTGTTATTTAAAAATTTTTCTATCTGATGTTGAACTTAAACTCAAGAAGCACCCCATAGTTGCACTAGATGCTAAGTTTAATGTGGTTTTATTGGAGTTTTATTACCATTTGCTCCTTCCCTCCTATGTACTTCCAAAACTTCTATTAGAAATCTTGAGTTTTGTTTACAAGTTGTAGTAAAATTATTATATTATTAGGGCTTGGATGAAAAGTAGCTGAAAAAATAAGCATAATTGTTAAGAATAGACAATATTAGAAACCAGAACAATACAAAGCATTAATATAGACATCACAATACATATTGTTTGATGTAATAACTACTGTTGAAGAACCAGAAGAGAAGAAACTTGCTTGCTTTTATATTTTTATATTGACAAAACATACTTTTGATTTTTTCCTTAGAATTTTACATCTCTTCTTAAGAGAGTTGATGATAGAACACAATTTATTTAGGTTTCTTCTGCAAATAATTTCCTTGTCTTAATGAAAATGAAAAATCCAAGAGTTGTACTTTTCTATATTTTTACATTTTGGAGTGAATATTATCATGACCGTAAAAATAATGTCCAAAAACATTATTAAAAAATACTCAATTCAGTGCACTAAAACTACATTTAAATTATAATGAAAAAAAAGTAAAATTAACAATAGTAATATTTGACAGACATAAAACATAGTTGACCTTGCTTAATAATTCTTTTCGAATAGATTTACAAGCAGGTAGATTTTATCCAAAAATTGTGCAATCTCCAATAAAAAATAAGGATGGTATAATAATGTTAAATTTAATTATCTGATAATGATCTTAAATTAAATATTAATCTTTTACTGTCTTTTCTAGTATATTTACGAATAATAATTTTTAAATAAATTGTCTTGAAATAATTTTAATTAAATTTTATATCATTTTAAATTTATAATTAATTTTTTTAATATAAAATATTAAAATTTATAAAATATTCTATCCACAAATTAAAAATACCCACCATTAAAGTTAAATCTCTAACCATAAAATTAAATCCTCTCAAAAAGACAAAATAGTCCTCACCCTTTTCATCTTTTAGATTTGACCAAAAATCTCTATCTCCCTAGTCTGATTTGTACTCCTACAGAGAAAAGGCAGGGGACATCCTTATTTTTATATAAATGACTGGTTTTAGAGCCACAAATGATGTACTCATGAGTTGAATTTGAAAGTCCCAAATCAAAATAATTAACCTGTCAACGCTCTTGTATTTTTAAGATAGAGGTATTCTTTTGTAAAGATAAAATCGATTAATATCTAATACACGGTTAATAAATGTAGATTAGTAATAATAATTTTACGATTAAAAGTTAGTAAAATAATGTCTTTTGTTTGACAGTTTTAGATGATCAAATTGTATATTTTAATAATTTAAAGTGTAAATTACATATAAAGACTTCAACAAAACTTAGTATTGTTTGAAAAGAGTAATTATTCTAGCTAGAATAATTTTTTCTTAGTATAAGTAATTGTGACAAAAAAAATATATTATTTAAATATACTTTTACAGTCACTAATTATATTGTAAATAGAAACCTTCCTTGATAATATTTTTACATAGATACACCTAAAAGTATTATAAAAAATTATTTTTTTTAGCAATTAATAATTCACCGTTGAAAGTATTTTTTAACCCCTTTTTACAATTATTGACGCAAAAATTTTTTAAACCAAATAAACCATCCAACTAAAATCACCAAACTTTCAAATATTATTAAATTTTGGCCTTATACTAAATTTTAATATTTAATTTGAGTTTAATTAATATTTATTCATTTAAATTAAATAATATAATTTTATAAATCTTAAATAATATTAATTAATTATGAATTAATAAAATTGACTAATTTTAAAATATGTTATTTTACTTAAAATATTTCTACTAAGAATAAAAACTTTTACTAATAAAAGCTAATATATAAAAAACTAATGAAAAGTATAAAAATGCAAATCAGATGAGGCTATTCCAGAATTTTGTACCAAAATCGGGTTTCCCTTTCAAGAAAAAAGAAAATAAAATGTTGGTATATAATTTTTTTAAAAAATATTATTTGTACACTAAAATAAGCATTAAAATCATCATTGTATATTTGTGTATATTTATATATGTTGTTTGACTTATTTTCAGTGTGTATTTTATATTTTAATATATATTTTATATTGATGACTGATTTTAGTGGCTAATTTTAATGTATAATTAATATAATCGAATTTTTTATTTGTTTTACAAAATAATTTTTCTCTATTTTCATCTCTTTATTTCCTTAAGTTGTTGATACCATGAGCTTGGGTGTTTAAGTCGCGGTTTAATTTATTGAATTCAAAGATTATTGTTGATATAATTTTTCATTTTGGTTTGGGTAGATTTGACTCAATCCAAAGTTATATTATATTTTTTTATATTTCAATTAATATTTTTATATTATATTTTGATATAAATGATATATATTATTTATTAAATTTATTTTTAAAAATAATATTTTATTAATTAATTCTATAAAATTGAATTTTATTCAATAATAATTTTTTTTTTTTATCAAATCAACACGAGTTATTTCAAGTTAATTTAGGGTTGAATTCAACTTTTTAAAATAAATTTGGTAAAATATTAGAATCTAACCTGAATCGAATTAAATCTAGTACGAGCAAGCTCATATGCACCCCTACGAACTACGAACTTAAAAGGAATAAAAATTAAAAATCACCATAAACTTATTCGATCAGGTACTAGTAACAAACTTTTCCTAAAAGGAGTGCCTGCTCTTGTTCCAGATTCAAAGATCTATATTCTCCGTGGATAAGGAAGGATAAGTGTTGACTGCATGTTGTGGTAAGATTAGATCGGATATCAAGAGGGTAAAAGAATCATCCAATTATTAGTATTTATAGAAAATATTAGTTATTAGTGTTTTTCTTTATATTATTTTACATTTTAATTAATATTAATTAATTTTTTATTTTTCTACTAATAAGAACATTGTCCATAACATTCACCATGTTTTTATATATAATTTCTGATTGGTTTAGGAACATCATCACAAGTCAAAGAAGTTCATACATGCGCATTCAGAATCGGAGAATAAAATCAGCGGCATTCGGTTATTTTTGGTGGTGTAAATGTTTTGTCAATTATAAGATGATTTAATCATTAAATTCATTAATTTATAATGGCACCATCTTTCTTATTCTTAATTTGAAAAAAAAAAAATAATGTCATAGATAAATAATCGCCGACAGATCCAAATATTTATTTTGAGTGAATAAGAAAATAAATTTTCATTTATCATAAAAAATTTTATGTAAACATCAATCGTATTGTCACATTAGTAAAATTAACACGATACTTAAAAAATTATCTAAACTTATAAATTTAATTAAATAACTTTATAAAATTATATTCTTTACGAGTTAGTATATTAAACTTAAATTTATAAAATTATACCAAAATAAACAAGAATTTTTTGTACTAAAAATATAAAATATATCTTAATTATTATATCAATTATATTACGTATATATTAAAAATTAATTATTAAATTAACTATTTATATTAAATATATAATAAAATAAATAAAACAACATATATTTATACACAAATTTATGTTGAACACTTAGTCATGTAACAAATAAAATTTTACATCTTAATACAAGTGCAATATAGATTTAGCCTAGTCCAACCGCAATTTCAAACTCCAATCACAATTAAGTCAAAATCTTTATTGGTCAAATTCTCTTATGATCAGTTAAATTCATGACAATTTGAGAACAAATTCTAATTGACAATGCCATAACTCAAACAAACAAGCTGGTAATGGCCATAGCCATTCGTTGCATATTCTATTCCCACCACAACTACAGTAATTCATCACTCAACAAACAGTTATGGCAAGAAAATAAGCCAAGTCAACCTCTATTCGTTGTTCCAACTTCCAAGCCCATGCATAAGATTACACGTGGCAGATTGAAAACAGTGACAATTGATTATTCCAGGCAAAAGAACAGCAACGATTTTGGATAAGAATCAGCTATGTATAAATCCAATAGATGTAACCAGATTGGAAAACTATATGATTATATCTTTAGGGAATCTTTTTATGTAGTAGTGTATTGTTAGAATAAAATTGACCCTTTGACTTTCTTCTATATATGTGCCTATAAATACATAGACCAAAATGATATAAGAGAGCATAGACAATGAAATGTATGTGAGATCAAATGAGAATTTGAGGAAGTTGAATGTATAGGTTTACTCAAATGTCTTGCATGAAGAGGTAAAGAGAGTACATGTTGAGCCAAGGATGACTTGCCGGCATCTTCTGCAAAATTAATAAGCAGGAGTCCACTCTTTGTTGTTAGGTGGTTGCCGGCGAGATATCCTTGCTCATATTTGCTCTCTTTTCTCTCATATGAGACTTGGATTAGAGTTTCGTATCATTATTGTGCCTTGTTCAAATTTTTCATGTCTTATGAAAGTGACATTGCTTGACATGGAGAGGAGGGAAACACATATATGTAAATGTGTGGTTTGGTTGTTGATATATTATGCAATTTGGTTCTATTTTTGCTTGTGGGTGGCTTGGATTCAATTCTCACTCCCAAGTCCCAACAAAACTTAAACTTCTTGGTTGAACACATAGGGAAAATCCTCTAGTAGAATTCTCGTTAAAATTGTTGTATGAATCATACTATATAATCAATAGATATCTAATTAACCTAAAATAAAGTAAAATGGGATCAGTCTGCAGAATAAAGTTTTAATGGGGAAAAGTGCATGTTAGAAAATTAGGACCTTTCCCTATGTTAATAAAGTTTTTCATTAATTTCTCACTTTCTCTGTTCAGTTCTGTAGCTCCTTGAGCTTTGTTTGGTCACAAGGCATTACAGAATTCTGCAACTTCTACAGCATCACCACAAGTCCACAACTCTTTTTCAACAATGTGCAGTTTCATGTATCTAACATAATATGAAAATGAACAAGTGCTACAACATTTCAACAAGATCTTTCTTATTTGTAGATAGCCACATAGCGTATTGCACATTTTAAAAGTACATATTATAGTTAAGTTGCACGAATACGGGTTTGGTATCCGCACCAGGTATAAATACGAGTATAGGATACGAAAATTTTAGGGAAAAAAAAAAGTATGTATATTGATTGGAATAAAACACACAATTTCCTACTTGCAAGAATTAGAGGAGCAACAATATCCACTCACAACAAGTATTAACACCAGCACAATAATATTCAATAGCAGCAGAAAAATCTCATAAACCAGAAATTAGAGACAAGCTAACACACCAAGATTTTTAACGTGGAAAACCTTCTCAATGAGAGAAGTAAAAACCACGAGTCACTAAGACTAGAAAATAGCTTCACTATGATGAAAAACAGGGTACAAGAGAGTCACAAAACGTGCATATAACAAGCCAAACAACCCAAGTTTCAAAACTTTCAAAACAAGAACAAGAAGATGAAAATACCACAAAAATAGAGCTACTGTGTGTAGCCAATATCTCCAGCTACAGACATCGAAGATCTGAACGGTGAAATCAAAGAACCAGATGTGTAGAACACACTGTCCAAATTTGAGCTCGATCCAACGGTTAACAAATCTGCAGCGACTAATTTACAGAGACAGCTTTGTGTTTATGCGAAAATAACTTTCTCTCTTCTTTTTTCTCTAGTGTTCGGTATTCTCCTTTCAAAATGACCTCTCTCACTCAACCCTAACTCACCTTAGCTACTTCAACTATTTATGGGCTTGGATACTAACATTTGGGCTTTTTCTCCACATAGGAAGGGAGCACAAAAAACCCAACAAATCTCCCCCTCACGACTATGTGGAGGTAACCGCCAATCCAGCGGTTAAGCAACAAACTTCAAACTTCCATCTTAGTAATGCCTTGGTCATCATATCAGAACCATTCTCATCAGTATGAACCTTTTTCAAGTTTCAACAACTCAGCATCCAAAACATCACGTATCCAATTATACCTCACATCAATATGTTTGGATCGAGAATGAAAAGTAGAGTTTTTACCAAGATGTATAGCACTTTGATTATCACAAAATAACACATACCTCTCTTGAGTAAACCCGAGTTCCTTCGAGAATTTCTTCATCCAAAGCATTTCCTTGCACGCTTCGGTAATGGCAATAAACACGGCCTCGATAGTAGACAAAACAACACATTTTTGCAATCTTGATTGTCAAGACACAGCTCCACCCGCAAAGTTGATCAAGAAGCCTGAAATGGACCTTCTAGAATCAATATCTCCTGCCATGTCTGAGTCAGTGTAACCAACTAGAATAGGCTTATCACTTCTGTTCATACACCGGTCCGAACTACAAGATCCGAGATGGCCTAAAGCAAATGGGCCGACCTCTTAGAAGGTTAGTCCATTACCAACCTCTTCACAAAGAGTTCGGAAGATCGCGATAGAGGCCTAAGCAGGCCCAAAACAAAGGATCACCGCCCACCAGAAGGCGGTTGACCAAAGGATAAAGATCTCCTCCACAAAAGATAAGATAAGATAAACCAACTTATCTCGAAGGAAGATCATTAGGCATTACTATAAATATACTAGAGCACCCAGGTATAACTCATACTCCAATTCTACAAAAAAAAACCTGCCTAAAGCCCGTACTGACTTAAGCATCGGAGTCTCTTGCAGGTACCACCACCCTCCGGTGACTGAGGACCAGCAGCATCTCCTACGTCAACAAGTCGGACGCGGCAGCCCAGTCTAGATCTAAAGATCTCATCCGAGATCGACCTCTCTATTTTAGGTAACTCTCGGAACATTGGTGCCGTTGCTGGAGAACCTGGAAGTCATCCCACCATCATGGCAAACAACCCTGCCAATGACCATAACTCCGGATTAGAAGAAGGAATGCCGCTTAAGAACACGGATGCCACATCAAAAGACACAAACCAATCCAAGGGGGACAAGCAACCTCAGAACACGGAAGTATTAGATGTCCTCCGTGAGCAGCAGGATCGCCTCAAACAGCTCAAACAAGAAGCCGAACGGCAGCGAGAGACCGAGCGAGATCTCCGGAGAGAAACCAGACGGCGTCAAGAGCTGGAAGACAAGCTCTTAAAGCTCGAAGCCGACCTCAAAACCAAAATAACTCGGTCCAACCACGAGGATGAACTCCGCAAGGACCAAGACTCATTCACAAAGGAAATCATGAAGGCTAAAGTTCCGAAGGACTTCAAAGCTCTTGACATGACACCATACGATGGTACGTCCGACCCAAGCTATCATCTCAGCAACTTTAGAAGTCGGATGTACCTCACAGATGCATCAGACGCAATCCAGTGGTTCGACAGCCTGCCACCAAGATTGATCACAAATTTCGATGACCTCGCTAAGAAGTTCCTAGCCAGGTTTTCCATCCAGAAGGACAAAGAAAAACATGCTCGCAGCCTGCTAGGGATTAAACAAAGAGATCGGAAAAGCCTCCGCAGCTACATGGAGAGATTCAATAAAGCATGCCTCGAGCTGAACGTCCCCCTCACACCCCTGAAAGACATATCCACATGATCAACGAATGATTCGCAGGAGGAGGGATCTCTAAGTCATCCCGCAAAAGACACCTTAAAGAGGTGTACCAGGTCGGAGAAGGGGATAGGTCACCCGACCTCCCCACTATCACCTTCACCCAAGAAGACGCCGCAGGCATCATCCTTGGGCATGATGACCCCGTGGTCGTTACCATCATATTAGCCAATGCCAACCTTCACCGAACGCTGGTCGACCAAGGAAGCTCTGCGGATATCCTGTTCAAATCCGCCTTCGACAAGCTCGGCCTACAAGAAAAAGAGCTCAGAGCATATCCAAATAGCCTATTCGGGCTCAGAAACGCCCCAATCCAGTCACTTGGGTACATCCCACTGCACACGACCTTCGAAAAAGGATCGCGATCTAGAACGCTAAGCATAGACTACATCGTCGTCGACGTGAGCATAGGTCGGACAACGCTAAATCAGCTCGTCGCGGTGGTCTCCACTTCACACCTATGCATGAAGTTCCCAACTCCAGAAGAGATCGCCACCATAAAGGGAGACCAAAAACTCACGCGACGCTGTTACAACGAAAGTCTGAACCTTAAAGGTAACCCCAGAGGAAAAGAAACCAACACTATTGAACTCGGGGGAACCCGAGCTCGTGAAGAGTTTCGTCCTCAACCAGAAGGCAAGATCGAAGAGGTTCAAGTTGGAGATACCCAAGATAAAATAACAAACATAGGTGCAAATCTTACTAGAGGCAGAATTGAAGAAACCACTAATAAAGTTCCTAAAGGAGAATTCCGACCTGTTCGCATGGAAGGCCGCAGATATGCCCGGCATAGATCCCGGCTTAATGTGCCACAAACTGGTGGTGTATCCCGGATCTAGACCAGTGCAACAGAGGTGCAGAAAGCTCGGCCCAAAAAGATCACAAGCCGTGGAAAAACAGGTACAGGCCTTACTAGAGGCAGGGTTCATAAGGGAGGTTAAGTACCCATTATGGCTGGCCAATGTCGTACTGGTCAAAAAGCCAAATAGAAAGTGACGGATGTGCACTGATTACACCGACCTCAACAAAGCCTGCCCAAAAGATCCATATCCACTCCCGAATATAGACACCCTAGTCGACGCCTCATCAGGATACCAGTACCTTTCCTTCATGGACGCCTACTCAGGGTACAACCAAATCCTGATGTATCAACCCGACCAAGAGAAAACCTAGCCAGATTGGTCTTGAGATCTCTCCCTTTCTAGGCAACACTAAGGAAAGGAAAGAGGTTCGAATGGACCCCAGAATGTGAACAAGCCTTCCAAGACTTCAAGACATTCCTGGGACAGCCACCCATCCTAACCCGACCCCGGCAAGGAGAAGAACTGATCCTGTACCTCACCGTGGGAGGTCGGGTGATAGCCTCAACCCTAGTCCGAGAAGACGAGAACGGCCAACAACCCATTTACTTCATCAGTAAAGCTCTACAAGGGGCTGAACTAAACTACCAAAAGATAGAGAAATTCGCCTACGCCCTTATACTTACTTTCCAATGACTCCGACCATACTTTCAGACCCACACAATCAGAATACGGACCAACCCACCCAAAAAAGGTATCTTACAGAAAACCGACTTAGCTGGAAGAATTCTAAAGTGGGCAGTTGAGTTGTCCAAGTTTGACCTTAATACGAAGCTCGGACAGCCATCAAGTCTCAATACCTGGCCGACTTTGTCGCAGAATACATCGACACCCCAGGCACCCCCACTAACTGGAACCTCTACGTTGACGGCTCATCGAACAAAGTCGGGAGTGGAGCAGGTGTCATCTTAGAAAGTGACCAGGGAACTCAACTCGAACTCTCCTTAAAGTTCAAGTTTCCTGCCTCAAATAACCAAGTCGAGTATGAGGCCCTACTGGCTGGTTTGAAGCTGGCTAGGAAAGTTGGAGTCCAAAAGCTTACCATCTTCAACGACTCACAAGTAGTCACCTCGCAAATAGAAGGAAGCTACCAGGCAAAGGATCCAACCATGAAAAAATATCTAGACAAGACCAGAGAACAGCTCGAAAAGTTCATGAGATATGAGATCCAACATATACCTCGAGAACAAAATGCACGAGCTGATGCACTTTTGAAACTGGCCAGCACCAAACCAGGGGGCAACAATAGAAGCCTCATCCAAGAAATACTGCAAAACACGTCAACCTCGGAAGAAGAAAAAGTCCTAAACATATCGAACTAGAACCAAGGGTGGATGACTCCTATAATCAGCTACCTCAAATCCGAGACACTCCCTACAGATAAAAAGGAGGTAAAAAGGCTAGTACGAGAAGCCCAGTACTACACCATAATGCACGACGTCCTATATAGGAGAGGGATCTCAACACCCCTCCTAAAATGTGTCCTGACCTCTGCCACAAGGGAAGTCCTAGAAGAAATCCATGGTGGCATGTGTGGCAACCATCTCAGGGCACGAGCTCTTTCCAAAAAGGTATTCCGTGCTGGTTTTTACTGGCCGACCTTACAAAAGGAAGCAACAGAGTTCATCAAAATGTGCCTCCCATGCCAGAAGCACGCCAACTTTCATATTGCCCCACCCGAAGAGCTCATCTGTGTTACTTCACCCTGGCCGTTCGTAAAGTGCAAACTTGACCTCCTCGGACCATTCCCCCAGGAATTAGGGCAAGTCAAGTTCCTCGTTGTAGGAATAGACTACTTCACTAAGTGGATCGAGACAGAGCCATTGGCCGCTGTCACCGTCCAAAGAAGTCGAAAGTTCCTATGCAGAAATATTGTCACACCTAACTATTGCCTAATTGGATTACCAAACCTCATCAAAAGCTAAGCATGATCAAGAGTTTTGTTATAATCTCAAACTTAAAAATTATTAGAACCGCATCTAAAAGTAACGAAAAATTTCTAACACGTGACAAGGCCAAATTAAATACTAGATTAACCTAATTAGGAGGTTACTCCAGTTGGTATTTATTAAAGGATAAAAACTCAATTCAATTTCTGTTTATTTTTAGGAAAGATAAAATAATTTTTATCAAAAAAAAATATTTTGATTCTTAATTTGTTAAATAATAACTGTAATTATTTTGTTAGAGGTTTTATTTATATTTTGTGATGATTTTAAACCTTACAGTTTTTTTTAACAATATGACCAACTATAATCACTAATACTATTATTTTTTTTATCCTTATTATTATCATTTTTATCTCTATTATTTCTATTATATTACCATATTTTATCATCATCATCATCATCATCATCATCATCATCATCAATATTTTTTTCTTTCTTATAACATGGTACTTTTTTTTTAAAAGATTTTCGTAGTGTAATTATTTTTTTTCTTGCAACATTATTTTTATCAATGGTTTTTTCTACTTAATCACTAGTAGTAAAAAAAAATTTCATAAACAAATTTATTAATAGTTTATGAAAATTTAAAATTTTGATAAATCACAAATAAAATCTTTATAAAACTAATTTTCATAATTATTTAATAGTTTTTAAAAAAAATCGTATTATACCAAAATAAAAAAATTAAAAGTTAAAATATTCTTTTTTTTATATATAAAAATTACTTTATCTTTTATAAAAATGGACAAAAATCGATTGAGTATTTACTCTTTATAAGATAAGTTTCTTAAACATTAATATCTAATTCGACGGTAAGGCTGATATAGTTGTCGTTGAGAACTTTTATGAAAAAGGTTTCAATGTTAAAAAATATAGAGACAAATAGTAAACAGATATATAAAAATTCAGTCATATTATTACTTGTACACTAAATAATGTTACGAAAATGTTTGAATGACAATAAAAATCAATTCAAAATTATGTTATTTTAATCCATTAATCATATTTAAAATAAATATATAATATTAAATATAATAAATATGTAATTTTAAATATTATATATAAAATTATAAATATAAAATTACATAAAATAATTTTAGACTATTATACTCCTAGTATTATTGATAATGTTAAGCTGATCTTAATTATTGTTAATATGTTATCGCTTTCAATAGTTATATATATGGGAGTTACTCAGATAAAGACATCTAAAACGTCTTTTTTTAAAGATATTTTTTAGTAATTAAAATTTAACACATATAATCAATTAAATTGTATTATTTTTGTCAAAATTAGGTCAAATAAATTAATTTAACTAAAAAATAGTGAATCAAATATTAAACTGGTCTAAATTAATACTATTTTTTATAAAAAATGATTATAATACCCTTATTATAGAAAATAAATAAAATACTTCTATTATATATATATATTAATTTTGAGAATTCTAAATTCTAGTCATTTACTTCTTGTTATCATAGGATTAGGATTTAGAGTTTTAAAAATTAATATATATATATATATATATATATATATATATATATATATATATATATATATAATAGAAGTATTTTAGTTATTTTCTATAATAAAGGTATTATAGTCATTTTATATAAAAAAAAATTTAGACCGGTTCAAGATTTGATTCACTATCTTTTCGATCAAATTAATTTATCTGACCTAATTTTGACAAAAATAACACGATTTAATCGATTATATATATACTAAATTTTAATTACTATAAAACATCTTTAAAAATAGACGTTTTAAACGTCTTTATCTGAGTGGCTCCCTATATATATTACATGACAATCAAACTAAAATGACTCAAATATATAACATCTTCAATAATAGTTCTAATTTCAATTTCATTATTTCTTCCCTTTTCGAGAGAACCAAGTTGACTCTTCATGAGAATTTTGTTTGATGATAAAGCCAACCAAAATTGCAATCTTAATTAATTCATATTATAGATTTCTGATAATTACCTTTTCTGAACAAACTAGTAGCGTGTATGCATATGCCCTATAACAACTTTTTTCGAATTCGGTCACTGGCTAAAGTTATTGCTCAAAGAATCAAATTCCTTTAACTGGGAAACATATACAGAAACATGCATGATTGCATGCTCAATAAGTTCTGTATAAAGATATCTATGAACACAATATAAGTATAGAAATTGAGCTAATAATTAAAGATAAACAATTCTTTTGGAGAAATTTTTGAAAAATTAACGATTTTTAATATTTTTTATTATCATTTAAAATTAATATAAAATATTAAATTATTTTTAATAAATAAATTTTTACTAATTTATATATAAATATGTAAATTTAAAAAATATAAATACAAATTATATTAATTTATGTGTATAAAATTTTAATAAATATAAATATAAATTATATATTTTTTGTCTATAAAATTATTATAAAAATAATTATAAATTATTACGGATTAAATACTGACAAAAAAATAATATTTATTAATTATATAATATTGCTCATTATTTTGATACTTGAAAAATTTTGAATTTAACAAAATAATTTTTGAATAATACAAACTATGGTTCTGAAAATCGAACTGGACTGGCCAGTTCTACCGGAATAATCGGGAACCGGTCACCTAGCCGGTCCGGGTAAAGTTAGAAATCGCCTGGCAAAAAATCGGTAAAAAAATCGGTCGAACTGGTAGTTAACCAGTGAACCGGAAGAATCGTTCGATTTTTTAGCGGTTTTTGGTTTAAAAATAAAAGTGATAAACGGCGTCGTTTTGCCTCTTAAAAAAAAAAAGAAAGGCTAAACGCCTAACGAGTAACGAAGCCCTAAGCCCCTAATCACTAATCAGAAATCACCCAGAACTCCAGAAGCCAGTAGAGGAATCTCCCCTCTTTGCAGTCGCATCGCTACCACCATCCTCCTCGCAGCCCACCGCCATCGCCACCAAATCCCGCAGCCAGAGCAGCGACGGCGTTGACCACCGCAACCACCACCACGTCCTGTTTCGTCACGGAGCTCGCCTCTTCTTTCGTCGTCATGGAGCTCGCCTCCTCGTTGGTCTTTCGTCCTGTTTCTTTCCTCTTCTCACCCCTCTCTCATCGCTCCTCTCTCTCCGTGCTCTCCGTCCGGCGACCCACCATCCGACAAGCTGACCACCATTCTTACCTTCCCTCTTCTCTTCTCGCCTCTCCTCTTCCCTTCGAACGTTTCTGCCCCCCCCCCCCCCTTTAGCTCTCGTCACTGCCACAGAGAGAAGCTGAATCTCTCTGCCCTGCATCGTTCCACCGCTCGCGCCGCTCTCTGTGCCACCGCGAGCTCAGCCGGCCACCACCAACTCTGGGCGGCACTACTTCTGCTCTTCTTCCCCTTTTCATTTTCCAGTCTGTCTCTACTACATTCTAGGTCCCCTGCCTCATCCCTGCTTACTGCTCTGTTTCTTTACTTTCTTTTATTAATTCTGTTGTTAATTTTAGTTAGATTGCTGATTAATTCTATTTGTTAGGATAGATAGATATATATGCTGTTAGGTAGCTAGGTTGTGGTTAGAGAATTCTAGGCCTGATAATTGCTCCGTTCTTGATTATCCAACATGGCTTAATACTGCTTGTTTGCTGAATGATGTTGGTGTGATCATTGCTGTGTTGTTTCTGTTTCATGTGACCTGATTCTACCTGCTGCCCTGCTGAACTGTACTTGTGAAATTAAGTTTGATGCTGCCTCTGTACATGCAATCCATGCTTTTCTCATGTTAATTGAAATTTTTGGATTCATGTGCTTATATTTTGCTGCTACTTGCTGCCAAATTTCTAGAAATTGCTCTGTTTTTAAACTTGCTACTTAAGAGTTGAACGTGACACTTTTCAAATTCTTAGTATCACTATATTTCTCTTCCTTAATAATCTATGAAGTTGTTTAGTTATAACCTTTGATGTTTGAAGTTGTTTGTGAACCTCTAATATTAAGTTATGGATAATTTATTATGTGAAATTTTAAATTTTATTAAGTTAGAAATTATTGAATTTATATATTTAAAATTATTTTTACTTTTTTAAGTTTTTTAATAATTTTATTTAATATTTAATTAAATCGGTTGACTCCGATTGAACTCCGATCGAACCAGTAAACCAGTAAACTATTAAACCAATAATTTCACCGATTTATTGACCGATCCGGTTCTCACATCCTTAATACAAACCATCCGACACAGAAAGAAACGATAGTCAAGATATTTTGTTAATCTGGTGGTCAATATATTTTATATAAAAAAAAATCATATTTCAAGAATCACAAATTCGTCCCTTTGTAGCACTAATAGAAACATTAAAATTGATTTCGACAGAGACAAAAAAAAAAAAAAGAGTGTTAAGGAACAGTACTTTTATTAAATTCTGGTAGGCACTTAATCATCAAAAAAAATTGAACAATTCTATACTATTAGATACAATCTCATACCATTAAAAATATCATTAATAACTAATTAATTACTAAAAACTACAAAATCTGCTTACTCCTAGACTTTTTTTAAAAAAATGGTCTTGGATAAGGAGTATGTTGAAAATTTTAGTTTAAAGAATATATGTGGGGCCATCGGCCACATTTATAAGTTGTCAAGTGCCGGATTCCACCCATTGACCTTCAATTTCCGCAATTAAATACATAAATTGATATTGATCAAGTGAGATCCTATTAAGAAAACATGAAGGATTGAATGGAAGCTCATCATTAATAGTGTTCGTAAAGCACTATTTGAATTTATTATTTTTAATTATTAATATTTAAAAATATAAAATAAAATATAGTATTAAATTTATTAAACTAAAAAAATTAAATTAAAAAAATTAAAATAATAACTAAAAACAATAAATTATAATAATTTTTTAATATTTTTTATTCTATATTCTGTGTACGTATGTACTTTTTAATAATAAGTGTAAATCGCCAAAATTTATTTCGAAAAATTTTAATACCAACAAAAATAACTTAAACATTGAAACAAATAGATTCAACATGTCCTATAGAAAACTGTCGTATGATAAACGTTTATAGTAAGCCATTTTCTTGCTGCTACCTTTTTTTTTTTTTTACCAACTCACTAATAACCAGTTTAACTTGGAAAAGCTAAGGAGTTCTTCCTGGAATAACCATTCTGGCTCTGGTTGGTAAGAAATAATGCACATTTTGGTTCCAATGATTAAAATGTTAGTTATTTAAACTAAATATGTTTGTACATATAGTTAAACTCATGCTGTGGGATTTTAATATATTACTACACCCCTCATATATTCAGTGTTGGAGACTACTGGGACATCTAACACATAAAATTTACAAAATTAAATACTTGTTGTAAAATGTTCAACTACCAACCAATACAATATTAAATGAAGAAATATTATATTATACTCACAAGTTAGGTTAACGGATGAGATTTTTCAAATTCTTATGAAAATTATCATGACTATATGTAGATAACAAAGTTATTATATGCCCCTTCATGTGACGATAGATCTCTCAGAAAGTTATTGCACTCGACACGTGCCATTCATTAACTTTCTCTTCTTTTTTTTTTTTTTTTTCTAAATTCGGTCACTGCCAGAAGGAATTGGTATACAGAATCAAATTCCTAATTCTTAATTGGAGATTCTAAAGACATTTGCATGTTCAAGTGCTGGATATATAGCTAGATATGTATAATACAAAAGTGCCACCTTCTGGATTTGGAAATAGAATAAGATAAGTCAACTTAAAATTCCCTTGACTTTGGATGAGAGAAATAATAAATACAATAAGTTCGTCGAATCAATATTAAAAACGGTCACCTAAAAGTATAGATACTTTAAGTGTTACGTAGGAAAGGAAGTTTGGTATTCTACAATGTTTATATTTATGCAATGCTCAATGATATTGATATATATAGCAAATGTAGAGAGAACCTAATGGTTATATATGAATTGTTATAAAGTGCACTATTATAACTAACTTAAGAACTTTGTTCTTGACAGATTCTTAATTACTATATGAATACGTACAAATCAAATATTGA
Organism: Arachis hypogaea; assembly: GCF_003086295.3. Taxonomy (NCBI): domain Eukaryota; kingdom Viridiplantae; phylum Streptophyta; class Magnoliopsida; order Fabales; family Fabaceae; genus Arachis; species Arachis hypogaea. The sequence continues at coordinate 28,525,966 of NC_092049.1, forward strand.
ACAATCTAATATAAGTAGGTCCTTTAGAGTGTTTAACGAAGTTAACCTAAGTTAGTTACTGTTAGTCAAAATTAGTAACTAGCAAGTAGAGTTAGTCATTATATTCTTCTATATATGCATAGTAGCCTGTTTTTATATGATGATTATGATTTTCTCAATTAAATGCTAATCTCTTTTTTCCCAAATGCTCTGTTCCTTTCTCTGCTCCTTTAAGTTCAAACATACAGTAGAAGAACATCCAATTGACCTTATTTGCTTATAATGAGTAAATGATTAAAATATTCTATTAAATTATATGTATTAATCAAATTAGTATGTAAATTAACTAATACAAATCACGTTACTCTATGATCTAGTTTTTTTATTTATGAAATTAGTGAACCATTAATTAACTCGTTAAGTGATGATTTATCTTACTCATATCTTCTTATAATTATTATTTTAAAAGTTTAACTAATATGATATTATTAATTGAACAAATTTTTTTTATACAAACTATTACCTTAAACTCTAAAACCTAAATCTTAAATCCATCAAAACTGCCACTATCTTACCACCCAAACTGAAACCATAACCACACTAACGTCAAGGCCTAATTACAAGCAACCCCATGCACCTAATTCGGGTCAGATATACGTATATGATTGTGGAAGCTCTCACTACAATTTAAAATTTTTGAGTAATATATGATAATACTATTTATTTGACCCACTAAATTATTAAATTTAATCCTATAATAATTTTTATTTAACTTTTGGTATTTAATACTCGATTTAAGAATTTCATATTAGATGTTTATTAGAATGATCATTTCTCAATTTAAATAAAATTTGTGTTTTTTTTTAGAAATCGACTCGAAAGAGTATTATTTATTTATTTTTAATATTAGCTTTAATTATTTTTGTAGCAACTACATTAATTAAAAGAATTTTCTCAACTATGAATATCAATAAAAGTTGGCTTTTAATTGTATGAGAAGTAAATTTTTAAATAATTATTTACTGATATATATATATATATATATATATATATATATAGAAAAAGAGATATTTCGATTGTATTGTTAAGAAAAATTACTTAATTTTTTTAAAATATGAAACCAAAATAATAAAATTTTAAATTATATTATTGTTTAAATTATTATTTTAGTATTTTAATTTATAAATTAGATATTTTGAATACTAATCATATTTCACAATAAAAAAATATAATTATAACAATAATCATGCTAATAAAAAATAACTACTTGTATAAAATACATATTAAAATATAAAATATACATTAAAAATAAGTTAAATAATACATATAAATACATAAATACATAATAATTAATAGATAATTTGATAATTAATTTTTATTATAAAAATTATTATTATATTATATATATTACCCCGCTATCAAAATTTTCTAAATCCGTCATTGCATCTAATCATCATTATTGTCATCATTAAAATAAAAGAACATAAACGCCATCATAAAATCCGTTATCATCATCACCGCCACTCGAACTTCAAGTTTAACAAAGTTAGTTAAAGAGGAAAAGACAGAGATCAATATATAGTAGGAGAAGGGAAAAAGAAAAAAAAGGCTTGGATGTGAATGGAGACTTGTGGTTGTGGATATATATGATGCTATTATGGACGTTTATTCAGGTGTATGTTATTATCATCTCAATTTATTCAATTTAGTTCCTTTTATATTAGTTAATTTAGTTAATTAGAAAATATAGAGAACAATAATAATTGTGAACAATGTGAATAATGGATTAAAAAAGGAAAGTAAAATTAACATTGTTCTTGATTGCTTGAACCACTCCATTGAGGATATCAATATTATCCTAAAGGCTCGACTTACTTATGCGCTTGATTTTCTCAATCAACGTATTTCTTCTGACATGCATTCAGCTCTTAGCTCATTTATTGAGGACGTCTTTTTCCACTTTTTCAAAATTCACGATGCTAACAAGAATTGAACAAGTCACTTGAGACTTTAGCCGACTATGATACTCAGCTGAAAAAATATGACACGGCTAAGTCTCAAGTCACTGAGATTTTGTTGGGGAAGATCGGGCAAAGGAATGATAAATGGTGTCGAAGATTGCAGCCTTAGAGAGAAAATTGGCTGATCTAAAATCAGGAAAAAACAAAGTCGCATCCACGAATATTGTTCTCTCTCTTTGACTGCAAATAATTGAAAAGGCTTATGCTCCCAAATTTTTGACTTGAGGTGTTTTAGTCGAAGCAGTCACTCGAGCCACCAATGCCAAAAAAGCAGCGCAAGAGTCCTCAAGCCTGGACCAATGACAAGAGGATCTGAAACTCATGTTTAGGAGCTTACTCTAGCTCTCTTTCGCGCTTATTTTGTTTAGTATTCTCGACTTACTTTGTTTTATTGACAATAGTATTTTTTGAAATACCTAGCATTTACATGCATGGTTCAACTGTTATCTGTATCTCTTATTCCATACGCATTGTCATCGAAAACGTTTTCTATTTCAAAGAGTCCTTTCTACAAAGGAGCCCATTTGCCTTTGACCTACTCAGTCGAAAGTACTAAATTAAATACTAAATCACCAATTGCAAATTTTTTACCTTTCATTTTTAAATTGTATGACTGACCTAAGACAAATGTCGGCTTAGAAAATTTCAAAGGATTTTCAACTCAAATGTCGCAAGTATAGCCCAAGCTAACAAGTGATCCTTAATCAAAGTTTATAAGAATGTCACAACAATTAAATCAATTACCATGAGTAGAATTACAGGTCGTCTTCCCTAGGACTTTCACTAGAGTACACATCATTGATTAGAAAATGTTGGGGGTTTTTAATTGCTTGCGAAAAAAGTAAAATGACAAGAAATTAAAGACAATGAACAAGTAACAATTAAAAGGGGACAACTAGAATTACCAACCAAGAAACTAACTAACTAATAAGTATGCAATGAAATGATAACATTAAAAAAGACATATAACTAATGAGTGTAAATTTAAGCTAGAAAAGCTAAGAGATCAAGGCTAACAAAAGGGGATGATAATCAATCAATATAAAAAGTCTTGGTTAGGGGTGAGAATTGGAGTCCTATCCTCATTATCATCATCAATTGTGATAGTAAGTATATTTTGCTCTCACTTAGTTATCCATTAACAATTGAAGGAAAGTTAAGTGAGCAAAATTGACTTTAGTCCACAAGTCTTAATCAAATCCTAATAAAAGATTAACTTTAGTGGAATTCAAGTCAATTAGCAATTCTCAATCACCAATCAACATTAGATTTGGATAATTCAAGAGTTCCAATACTCAACTCCAAAGCCAAGAAAGAAAATCTACTCCATATTCAATGTAAACATTCTATCAAACACTTGGTGGGCAAGTAAAAAGAGCATCATATAATTGAGAAAATTAAGCACAATTAAGTCTACCCACTACTAAATGGAACTAATCACAACTCAATCAACACATATAAATCATAGAAACTTTAATGCATTAATAAAAATTCAAAATTCATAAACTAACAAAATAAGAGAAAATAGTCAACAAGGTTCCAAGTGAAATTAAGCTATAGAAACTACAATTCAAGCAACAAAATAAAAGTCTAGCAAGATCCAAATGAGTAATTGAGATAAAATGTGATCAAAATACACTAAAACCCTAGAGAGAAGGTATAATTTCTCTCTCTAGAAACCTATGAACAAAAACTAGCTAAATTAAGTAAAAATGTGTGTATTCTTGGTTGCCTCCTTTCTCCTTTCAACTTTGGTCTTTTTCCCTCAGAACTAGATTGATTTGGGCCTCAAGAAAGGTCCAAAATTGCTGGCACGTGAATTTTTAAAGAACTCACGCACTACATGTCATGCGTACGCGTTAGTCACGCGTTCGCGCCAGTCGAACTCTTGCACAGGTCACGCGTATGCATAAGCCAAGCGTACACACGAGCACCAGATTCTCAAAATTTCAATTCTTCAAGTTCCTTCCACTTTTGCATGCTTCCATTCCATCCTCTAAGTAATTCTTGCCCTATGGACCTTGAAATCACTTAACAAATGCATCACGACATCGAACGGTAATAAGAGAGAATTAAAAATTAGTACTTTTAAGGCCTAGGAAGCATGTTTTGAATTATAAAGCACAATTAGGAAGAAATCATAAATTCATGAAATTTATATGAGTAAGTGTGAAAAGAGTTGACAAAATCCACTCAATTCAGTCCAAAATAAACCATAAAATTGTGGTTTATCAATGACTTAGATATCATTTCTTTTTGCTTTATCATTCTGTCTAGTGTCGTGAGTCGAACTTGGTATAACTCATCTAATTCATCAATCATACTTGACTAATATTGTTCGACTGGCAAATCATTTTGCCTTGCCACCCTTATATTTTTCAAATTTATTTCAAGTGGCAATACATTTTTATGGTCGTACACTAATTTAGTCGAAGAAGGATGGATCATTCCTATTAAGTCGAGAGCCCAACCTCTAAATGGCTAAGGCCTGATTATACTGTGAAAATCGAAAGTAGGAACTCTCTGAATTAGTGCATGCCTTTGGCATTAATCACAGTGTCGAGCAAAATTGATACAATCCTTCATCATTGAAGGTCAATATAGTCCTTGTCGACGTAGGGTCGAATGCATTTTTTGACCACTTGATGAGCTTCCCAAATACCTTCGTGTACCTTTGCCACAGCTAAATATGCATCTTGTATACTTACACACTAGAGCAAAGAACCATCAAAATTTTTCTTGAATAGATCCCCTCCAACCAATACAAAGCTCAATACTAAATATTTAATTTTTCGATCTATGATTTGATTGGAGTTTTTAAGGAAGTCGATGATCTTATATCTCCAATCATTTGGATCGAGAGCATTTGCATAGAAAACCCCTCTAACTTTTAAAGGAGTTAGGTTAGTTTCAATTTCACTAAACTGCTTTATCAACCTGGGAGATATTTTATAACCGGAATCCATTTGAGCTAGCTCGTTAGCTTCCTGATTCGACTCTCTGAATATGTGCTTTATTGAAACTGAGTCGAACTCAACTAAGAGTCGAACAGCTACCACAAGATATTTGGATAATTTTGACTAATAACTCGATATTTTCTAGCCGACTTTTGAATTACTAATTGTGAATTTTTCAGAATTTCGACTGTTCAAGCTCCTTTTTCAATTAAGAGTTCTTGGCCAATGATTAAAGTCTCATACTCTGCTTCATTATTTGACATTCCTGGCTCTAGTCGAAACATGAACTTGGTCAAAATGTCATCAGGGGTGATTATTAAGATACCCACTCCTACTCCATTTTGATGTTTCGACCAATTGAAAAATAACCTCCATGGTTTAAGCTCTAGATATCCTAGTACGGGTCATTCATCAATATCGACGCAAGGGTGGTCTGCTAGAAAGTCAGCAATCACTTACCCTTTAACAGCATTGGCAGGGACATAAAATAAAGAATATGCAATTAAAACTAACATCCACTTGCCAATTCGACCTCTCAAAATTGGATAAGAAAGCATGTATTCAATAATATCAAATTTTGAACCAACATGAGCATTCTTTCCAATTAAATAGCTTTTCATCTTAGTACAAGAGAAATATAAGTTTAAGCAAAGTTTCTTGACTACACTATATCGAGTTTCTACATCAGTCAACATTCGACTTAGATAGTAAACCACTCTTTAACTACCATCTTCGTCCTCTTAGGTCAGCATGTCCCCTAGAGATGTTTCTGACGTAGCTATGTATAATCGTAGTAGTCGACCTTGCTTAATAGGTGCCAAGATAAGTGGTGAAGTCAAATACTACTAGATTTGGTCGAATGCTTGTTGGTGTTCATCTTCCCATTTGAATTCTTCTTCCTGTTTCAATTTCAACAAAGGAATAAATGTCCTTGTTTTTCCAAACAGGTTTGAAATGAAACATCGAAGAAAATTTAATTTACCTAAGAAAGATTGAAGTTCTTTCTTATTTTTGGGAGATGATAAGTCGAAGATAGCATTGCACTTGTTAGTGTCGACAATTATCATTTTTTCTGCACAATAAATCCCAAAAAATTTTCTGCAGATACACCAAAAGCGCATCTTAATGGATTCATTTTGAGTCGATGATATCTCATTTGTTTAAAAGCAGTTTCTAAGTCATCCGGATGAGATTGTTTCTACTTCAACTTCACCACTACATTATCAATGTAAATTTCTATAAACTTACCAATAAAATTATGAAAAATCAAATTCATAGCTCTTTGGTAAGTTGGCCCAGCATTTTTTAGCCTAAATGGCATGACTAATCATTTCATAGGTACCAATGGCTCCAGAAACTTATTTTTGAGACATCTTTTTAGGATATGAATATATGATTAGATCGTGAGTATCCATCTATGAAACTCAGAATTTCGCTTCCTACCGCAGAGTCGATCAGCATCTCTGCAATTGGCATGTTATACTCATCCTTTGATGTTGCTTTATTCAAATTCTTGAAATCAATACACACCCTCAACTTTCCATTTTTCTTAATGACACGTACAATATTAGAAATCCATTCAACATACATGGCTGTTCGAATGAAACCAGCTCTCAACAAACGTTCGACCTCCTCTTTGATTTTAACCATAATTTTAGGTAAAAAAATGTCTAGGAGCTTGCTTTATAGGTCGAGCATTATCAATAAGGGGAAGCTTATGTTCGACCAAATACCGGTCTAACCTAGGCATTTTCTCATATTTCCAAGCAAAGCAATCCTGATATCTCTTCAGCACCTCTATTAGTTATTTCTTAAAAAACAGGAACCAAGTATTTGCTGGCATATGTAACTCGACCTTTCCACCAATCTCGACTTTCTCAAGAAGGTCTTGTACTTTGACTTCTTTATTGTGCAAGTCTTCTGAAAATAAATTGGACTTCTCAAACCCTAAGCGATTGAGATCATATATACAATCTAGTGCACATTCTCCTGTGCACTCCTTCTTTTCAGCCATATACACTGAGAGTCAAGCCCAATGGCTTAATATATCCATTAAGTGGATTGTGTGACCAAGATTTTCTTGGCCTTAGGGACCAACTTCATACCATGGGCCTCGACATAGCAGCCTTTGATAAGAGATGGGTCAAAGGTGCTCATATCAATATTTAGTGGTCGAACACTAATATGATATTCCTTAAAGCTGACATTCAATTTCTTTGATCATTCCATCCTCATCTCAGAGCATCAATTTTTGATGATGGGTCGAGAGAATTGCCCATACTCCATGGATCTAATCTCTCCCCAATAGCATATTGAACGTTGCCTTGGTAGGCACCACTATAAATACCATGGGTCATTCGACACTTCCTACTTTAACCTTGAGTGGGATCATTACCAGAGCTATTGTCAACTTACCCCAAATTTGTCTTAACTAAATCTTTGACTGTTTTCTGGAATAATGGGAGCACGCTCTCAGTCAGCAAGTTAATTGCTACTCCTCCATCGACTAAGATGTGATTGATCATCAATTCTTCAACCTTAGCTTTAATATTCAAAGGTCGAAGATGACCTTTGGTTATTTCATCAGGTCTTTCAAACAACCCTTCATTAATCAACCTGTTTTCGACAAACCTGCATTCGTTCCCTTGGATGGCATCATCATAATCCCCTTTGAGACAACTCTAAGGGTTTTCAGTGTCACCCTAAAAGTCAAAAGGGAAAATCGAAATTGTGGCTACATAACCAAAATCAATTTCACCAAACATGACATCCAAGTCATCTTCAAATCCAGAGTCAAAAGTCTCTGTTAACGCTTCTTCATCTTCTTTCGACTTGAAAATTGACTTAGTTATGGATGTTTCTTTCGAGAAATCCTTTTGTTCTTGGATCTTGGTCGATGATGTTTTATCCTCCTTTTGTTCTTCCTTATCGGGCGACTTACTGTCTTTACCCAACTTAGGATATGGACCTTCTATGTCGACATATTCCCTTTGTGCCCGAGTTTCAGCTTTTGGAATAAAGGGAGCTCTGTCCTGAAAGTTGCGTCGAGATTTAGCTCGACCGCCTCCTCTTCTGCTTGTCCCTCGTCGAGAAGCACCTCTTTTCTGGTTTCAAGTATAATTTCCAAAACCTCCTCTAGAACGTTAAAATTAACATTTCTTAAGTAGTTCAGAGCATTGCTTTGTACCCACTTATTATTCGACACATTAGAGGGAGGAACTCTAGTTCGATTTAACACCCCTTGGGGTTTCTGATCGACTATGATGATATTGCACATCTGTTGTTTGACAGAAGCATTTGAGAAATCTCGACTTTTACCTTGCTGCTTTAGTTGGGCTTGCCTCAATTTTTCTTGGTAAACCCGCTCTCTACTTTTCTTGTAGGAATCGAAAGTCTTAGCAGTTGAGGTATCGAACAAAGCACTGCATCGAGGACAAATAGCAACATCTTTTTCCTCTTCTCTTTGCCATAGCAAAAAATACAACAGGTCTTCTCCTGCCTTTGGATAGATGGACCTTTTTGTTTCGAACATGTCGAGTTCGAACTGACCACTTTTTCCAACAGGCTCAATAGAGGCCATGTTAATCAAGAAAGTCAATTTCTCTATTTCTGTAAAGTTCAACATTACCTGGAAAGGATCAAAATCCACTTTCATCTTAGGTTTCTTAGCGAACTTTAGTCAACCATCATCAATTGTCTTCTATATCAGGTACCTAAAACGGACACAATTATTAGTATAATGCCAAGAGGCTTGAGGAAATTTTCAAAACTTTTTATTTCTAATTTCAAAACAAGATGGCATTCTTTTTTCTCTTTAGGGAGTACAAGTTGTTTATCTTTTAATAACATGTCAAAAATTTGTTCAGCTTTATTCAAGTTGAAAGAATAACTTCTTCCTCCTAACATAGGAGTTTTGTCTTTTGTTGGATTAAGAGATCGACACACATATGGGGTCCATCTTTTAATTCTGCAGCAAAGGCAGACTCATTGTTCAACTCTTCTTCACTAATACAGTCGACATAATGTACCTTTTTATTAAAGAAAGGTTTTCTTTTGCTCGACTCAATTTCTTCTTTTTCTTTATTCAACATTTCAATTTGTTGAACTTTATCAACTAACTGAGCCAAACCGAGAAATTGCTGGTTGGTGCGCCTAGCAAACCCCACACCTTTTTGTACGGGCTATTCCAGCAAGTAAACTGGGTCTTCCAAGTAATACCTGAGCGAGTCAGCGTCGATCCCACGACGATTGTGGCTTGAAGCAAGTTAGGGTTATCTTGCAGGTCTTAGTCAGGTGGATCAGAAGGTTATTGTGTAAACCTTGAATGATTATATGTCATATATAGAGTTGTAAGAGTAATGTGTGAAAGGGGTAAAACCAATTGGATTAAATCAGCAAGAGGAATAGAGTTGAGAATTGGAGTTGCTTTGTCTTTCTGAATTAACTCTGGTACTACTATTTTCTCTGCTTGTGAATGATCTTCTTCTATGGCAGGCTGTATGTGATCAACGCCATGGGCCGTGGTCATTGATTTCCTCTACTACAGATTGAACGTCATTGGCCGTGGTCATCCAATCTGACGAAGGGTGAAGCGCTTAGCAAGTCATTCTCCTGGCGATTCTACTCAAAGCGCCACAGACAAGGTCGAATCTTCCGGATTGGAGAACGCTACTTCTATGGATTCTAGCCTATACCACGGAGACCCTAATCTCCCCGGAAATCGGCTGAACTGGTGTCTCGAGAAGTTCCCAACGAAGTCGTGGATTAACCATCTGAGAGATGCATAAACATAGCTGTTAGCTCATGATTTCCAGTTATGTATTCACACGAACCCAAGTAGACGCGGGTGTTTGTCAGGCACATTCGTCTTAATGTGATGAACAGAGCTAATTGGTTAGATCATCCTATTCACCATGATGACGATCAGATTATACATCTTAGAAACAGATCAAATACGGATCGGAGAAGAAATAGTAATACTTTTATTAATTCATAGGACTCAGCGGGGCTCCTCCCCTCAACCTAGGAGGTTTAGAAACTCATACTGAGGTAAAATACAATGATAAATGTGTATGATGGTAAAAGTGATGTAAAAGTTCTGAATAACATGAATTAAATCCCTTAAATACTAAACTAATAACCAGTAAGTGTACAATAGTCTTTTTAGTGCTAAAATCTACTTCTGAGGCCCACTTGGTGAGTGTTTGGGTTGAGCTTTGATGAGATCCATGTGCTATGAGGTCTTTTGGATGTGGAACGCCAGCTGGGGAGTCCTCTCTGGGCGTTTGGACATTGGACTCTGCTCTTTGGGCGCTGGACGTCAGAAAGGGGGCAGGAAGCCAGCATTGGACGCCAGTTTTGGGCCTTTAAATTCAAAACAACATATAAACTATTAGACATTACTGAAAATATCTGGAAGTCAGATTTCCATAGCCGTTAAGAACACTCCATTTGGACTTCTGTAGCTCCAGAAAATCTCTTCCGAGTGCAAGGAGGTCAGATTTGGACAGCATCTGCAGTGCTTTCTCTGTCTCTGAATCAGACTTTTGCTCCAGCTCCTCAGTTTCAACCAGAAAATACCTGAAATGGTGCAAAAACACATAAACTCAAAGTGGAATCCAAAAATATGAATTTAACACTAAAACTTGTAAAAACTAAACAAAATATGCTAAAAACTATGTGAAAACTATGCCAAAAAGCGTATAAAATATCCGCTCATCAAAACACCAAACTTAAACTGTTGCTTGTCCCCAAGCAAGTAAAAATAAAATAGGATGAAAAGAAGATTTGGATGCAATAGATCTCTGAGTTTCCAATGAAGCTCAGTTTCAATTAGATGAACGGGACTTAGTAGCTTTTTGCTTCTTAATAGTCTTGGTATCTCACTATCCATTGAAAATCAGAATGGCTAGCATCTTTAGGAACTTAGAATCCAGATGATATTATTGATTTTCCTAGTTTAACTCTTTTTTATTCTTGAACACAACTTTTAGAGTCTTGGCCGTGACACTAAGCACCTTATTTTCCAGTATTACCACCAGATACAATAATGCCACAGACACTTTAACTGGAAACCTTTTCAGATTGTGACTCAGCTTTGCTAGAGTCCCCAGATAGAGGTGTCCAGAGTTCTTAAGCTCACTCTTTTTGCTTTGGATCATGACTTTAACTGCTCAATCTTAAACTTTTCACTTGACACCTTCACGCCACAAGCACATGGTTAAGGCCAGGATTTTATTCCTTTAGGCCCTCCTATCCATTAATGCTCAAATACTTGAGACCCTTTTATACCCTTGCCTTTTGGTTTAAAGGGTTATTCACTTTTTCAATCTGTCCTCCTTTTCCTGCATTTTTGGGCAGTAATGAATTTTTCTACTTTATTATTATTATTATTATTATTATTATTATTATTATTATTATTATTATTATTATTATTATTATTATTATTATTATTATTATTATTATTATTATGCCTTTTTTCTTTTTTTTTTCGCATGCATATAATTTTTTTCTTTTGCAACATGCTTTTTCTTTTACTGCTTTTTCTTTCTTCAAGAATCAATTTTTAGATTTTTCAAATTATCAATAATAATTTTCCTTTTTTCTTATTATTTCAAGAGTCAGCATCATAAAATTCACTGTTTATTCTTTCATTCAGAAAACTAAAACAATGTAAACCAATCAAATTAATGTAACTATTCTTTATTGGAAAGCTCAAAAATCTATGCATCTTTATTTGTTCTTAAAAAAATTTACTATTTTATTCATGTTCAATGATGATAAGAGGAATAATTTATAGCTAATTGAAAAAATAAAAATTAATTAATTACTACTAATGCTTATGTAATCCTAAAAATTAAAAGACATAAAATTAGAATTAAAAATAAAGGCTCAATTACTGCTAGTGATCATGTAACTCTAAATTAGGATGGAAATACGTGAGACAGGAATAGGAATAACAGAAATATGAGAAACAAGAATTAGAATAACCACAGAATTGAAATTCAACAACCTTCAGCTTTGGGGATGCTGGTTTCTTCAGGCTATGGGACGCATGGCTCTTCCTGAGGGGCGCATGATTCTTTAGCTTGTGGGGCCCTGAGCTCTTCAAGAGAGAGCTTCTGACGCTTCAGCTCCTCCAGCTCACGAACTTGCTTCTCATGTTCCTTGACCAGTTTGCAAATCATGCTAGTCTGATCTCTCTGCTCCTCTCTAAGCTGATCCAACGTGCTCTGTAGGTGAATTACAGATGCCTTAAGCTATTCCCAGTATTCCATTGGAGGGATCTCTTGGGACTATTTGGGTTTCTTCCTCTTTAGGTTATCATCTTCTATCTTGGAACTCTCCATCACCTGCTTGGTGATTGGGTTTTTCACTGGAATAAAATTATCCACTTGGATCAGAACCTTAGCCTCTTGGCATCGGCGGAAGATGAGATTTGGATAAGCCAGCATGGCCTTAGTGGAATCTCTGTTTGATAGTTTGTAAATTTCTTGGGGGATTATTTGGTGGACTTCCTCCTCATTCCCCACCATGATGTAGTGAATCATCACAACTCTTGCAATATTGACTTCAGAGTGGTTATTTGTGGGGAGTATAGAACGCCCAATGAAGTCTAGCCATCCTCTAGCAACAGGATTGAGGTTTGCCCTTTTTAGCTGGCATGGCTCCCATTTGGTATTTTCAATCCATTGGGTTCCAGGTAGGCATATCTCCTCTAAGAGTTGATCTAGCTTTCGGTTAGCTACAACCCTGCTGTTGTATGACTCACGGTCATCCCTTTGCAGAGGTAGTTTGAAGACCTCTCTCACCCTGTCTAGGTGAAAGTATATGATCTTCCCTCTGACCATGGTGCGAAAAGTATGGATGACTGTTCCATCCTGCTTTTGCTTTTCTGTCATCTACAGATTTGCATAAAATTCCCGGATCATGTTGTTTCCAACATTTAATTCTGGATTGCTTAGAATCTCCCAGCCTCTCCTTCGAATCTGCTCTTGGATCTCTGTGTATTCTTCTTCTCCAAGGTTGAATCCTACTTTAAGGATTACTGGCCTTTTACTCATTACCTTGTGATAATATTCTTCATGTTGCTTGGTGAAGAATCGAACAGGTTTGAAAACAACTGTTGAGTTATCTTCTTTCTTGTTCTTTGGGGCGGTCTTGCCACTTTTTGGAGCCATGGGATTGAATTCTTGATGAGAGAACAGGGCTCCTGCCACACAAAACTTAAAATTTTTAGAAAATTAAACAACGATTTTCGAAAATCACAAGAAAATAAACAAGAAAATACCAAACCTAAAAATTTGACACAAAAATTAAACAAAGAAAAATTATTTTTTTGAAAATGTGTTGAAAGAAAGACTCAAAGAACAATGATTACCAAGAATATAAGCACAACGCTCTAACCAATTGAACACAAAAAATAAAAAAATATTTTTGAAAACCTTTATAAAGTTTTCGAAAAAATAGAGAAGAAAAAATAAAAATAAAAGACTCAACAAGAACACAAGACTCAAACAAAGAACAAAGATTAAACAAAGAAAATAAAAATATTTTTGAAAAACCTTTTATGATTTTTGAAAATTTGAAGAAGAGTAAAATAAAAATAAAAGACTGAAAGACTTAAACCAAGAACACAAATTGAACAAAGAAAAAAAAATATTTTTGGAGAAGATTTTTTATTTTTTCAAAAAATAGGAAGAAGAAAATAAAAGTAGAAAAGCTAACAAAATTAAAAATTACCTGATCTAGGGAGCAAGACAATCCGTCGGTTTGTCCAAACTTAACAATCCCCGGCAACGGTGCCAAAAACTTGGTGCGCGTACGCAAACCCCACACCTTTTCGTACGGGCAGTACCAGCAAGTGCACTAGGCCGTCCAAGTAATACCTGAGCGAGTCAGCGTCGATCCCACGAGGATTGTGGCTTGAAGCAAGCTAGGGTTATCTTGCAGGTCTTAGTCAGGTGGATCTGAAGGTTATTGTGTAAACCTTGAATGATTATATGTCATATATAGAGTTGTAAGAGTAATGTGTGAAAGGGGTAAAACCAATTGGATTAAATCAGTAAGAGGAATAGAGTTGAGAGTCGGAGTTGCTTTGTCTTTCTGAATTAACTATGGTACTACTGTCTTCTCTGCTTGTGAATGATCTTCTTCTATGACAGGCTGTATGTGATCAACGCCATGGGCCGTGGTCATTGATTTCCTCTGCTACAGATTGAACGCCATTGGCTGTGGTCATCCAATCTGACGAAGGGTGAAGTGCTTAGCAAGTCATTCTCCTAGCGATCCTACTCAAAGTGCCACAGACAAGGTCGAATCTTCCGGATCAGAGAACGCTGCTTCTATGGATTCTAGCCTATACCACGGAGACCCTAATCTCCCCAAAAATTGGCTGAATTGGTGTCTCAAGAAGTCTCCAACGAAATTATGGATTAACCGTACGAGAGATGCATAAACATAGCTGTTGGCTCGTGCTTTCCAGTCACGTATTCACATGAACCCAAATAGACGCGGGTGTTTGTTAGGAACGTTCATCTTAATGTGATGAACAGAGCTAATTGGTTAGATCATCCTATTCACCATGATGAGGATCGGATTATACATCTTAGAAACAGATCAAACATGGATCGGAGAAGAAATAGTAATACTTTTATTAATTCATAGGACTCAGCAGGGCTCCTCCCCTCAACCTAGGAGGTTTAGAAACTCATACTGAGGTAAAATACAATGATAAACGTGTATGATGGTAAAAGTGATATAAAAGTTCTGAATAACATGAATTAAATCCCTTAAATACTAAACTAATAACTAGTGTGGGTACAACAGTCTTTTTAGTGCTAAAATCCACTTCTCGGGCCCACTTGGTGAGTGTTTGGGTTGAGCTTTGATGAGATCCACGTGCTATGAGGTCTTTTGGGCATGGAACGCCAGCTGGAGTGTCCTCTCTGGGCGTTTGGACATTGGGCTCTGCTCTTTGGGCGCTGGACGCCAGAAATGGGGCAGGAAGCTGGCATTAGACGCCAGTTTTAGGCCTTCTAATCCGAAACAACATATAAACTATTATACATTTCTGGAAAGCTCTAGAAGTTAGCTTTCTATAGCCATTGAGAATGCTCCATTTGGAATTTTGTAGCTCCAGAAAATCTCTTCCAAGTGCAAGGAGGTCAGATCTGGACAACATCTGCAGTGCTTTCTCTGTCTCTGAATCATACTTTTGCTCCAGCTCCTCAGTTTCAACCAGAAAATATTTGAAATGGTGCATAAATACATAAAATCAAAGTGGAATCAAAAAACATGAATTTAACACTAAAACCTGTAAAAACTAAACAAAATATGCTAAAAACTATGTGA
Organism: Arachis hypogaea; assembly: GCF_003086295.3. NCBI lineage: Eukaryota > Viridiplantae > Streptophyta > Magnoliopsida > Fabales > Fabaceae > Arachis > Arachis hypogaea. The sequence goes on from NC_092049.1 coordinate 28,541,276, forward strand.
AAAATATGCCAAAAATCGTATAAAATATCCGCTCATCACTGGTTTACTAATTTCTTTTGAATATTGAAATCGAGACCATTGATGGCCATTTTGACAATTTCAGGTTCATGAATAGGAGTAAAATATTTGTTTCTCATATTCTTGAATTGAATTAGATAGTCCTCGATCAACTTAGGCTTTGCCTTCTCACTGTGAATAAATCAGACAAAGTTACTTTCATCTCACCTCTAAAGAATTGATAATGAAAACTTCTTTCTAATTGAACCTAGTTATGGATTTAGATAGGTCGCAAATTTGAAAAACCATGTGAATGCATTCTTTGTCAAAAGGAGGAAAAATATCTCATTTTCAAATATTTATTATCAGCTAACTCACCGTTTTCTACTATATAGTGAGCTATATGCTCGATGATTCTCCACTCTCACCTGCAAACTTAATGAGGGATTTGAGAGTTTTGAATTTCCTAGGAATTTTGACTTGCAAGATATAATATAGAAAGGGAGAAATGAAATAGGGTTGATTTGTCACCCCTATATTTAACCCTACTCGATCCAAAATCTGTTCAACAGCATGGATTATATTCTGACCATAAGTTTGAACAGCATTGTTTGCTCTTGCTTCATTTAAAATTCTATTTGGATCATCTCCTCTATTTAACATCAGAGGAGGATTATTAACCTACATTCCACCTACTGATGGTATAAATAGTCAATTGACTGTACCTGCAATATCATCGCCACGTGGAGCTATCTGTTTTATCCTTGCATGAATATTTTTTATTATAGGATTTAAAACTGTAGCCATCTTCTGTGTAAGCATATTGACTAAATCATGCTAGCTATCCTCAATTTGTTGTCTAAACATAGCCAAAGATTCGACCGTGTTAGGAGATGTTCCGACAGGAACTTGTCTCGACATCTTTGAAAATATAGATGCACATCCTCCAGTAAGGTTGCCCCTATGTCTTGTGTCGAAATGACATTTTGCATTACTACGTTAAGTTACAAGGACATGGGTATCGACCCTAAATATGGGGATTATTCATCAAATACGGATAAGCATTATAATTCGCCATATTAGGGTTATAATTGGCTGGCATATCCATTGGAGGATATCCTATAGGAGGCATAGGATTATACAAAGGGTTGTTCCTTGTTGTGATTGTACCTCCTATATATCCCATGTTGGAGTTCTCCAACGGTGAAGAGTAATTTGGAGGCAACCCATATGGGGGCCACTTAGTGATCACAATCGACGGAATTTTCTCTGTGATAATAGGGTTCGTCGTTTGATTTGATGGGCCAGCTTCTACCTCTGGGCCTCTTGTATTTTCACTAGCGTCATTATTCGACGTATCCGTCGAAGTAGAGGCTCTATCTGTTTGACACGTTACTTAACCTAGTGTCTCACCGGGTATGCCAATTTGTTTCCCTTGATTTTTGATAACCTCGACAAGGTTTTTCAATAGGGTGTCGAATCAAACTTATATCAAGATCTCAAGTATCAGAGAGCAGATACGACTTCTTTGAAAAAGAGTGGACTCAACCCGGAAATTACTTAGCGTTCATATCGAAATGTATGAGTTGCTTGAATTGTGGAAAATAATAAAGAATTGCAATAAAAAATGAAGCTTTAAAATTTAAATTGAAAGAAAGCAAAATCCTTGAAGAACATAAGTAAAAACAAAATGCGTAAAGTAAATAATGAAAAGAAACGGAAAAAAAAAACAAAATAAAAAAAAAGAAAATACAAGTAGACTTCCAACACTCAGATGCACTTGTGAGTCTTGTGTTGCGTCGTTGGGACTGAAAATTTTGGTGGAAGCTTACCTATGATGATCTAGTATTTTTGAAGAAGTTCCAGAATTCTTCTGAGTTTTTGCCATGGAGAATCTTAGCCCACGATCTTACTTCCTCCTTTTTCTCAGCTATGACCTTGCCTTGACCATGAATAATCTTGACTCCCAAGTTTTGACACCCAGTCTTTTTTGGTCTTCAAGTCCCACGTTTTTTTCCAGCTTATTCCTCAAATTTCGCACCCATGTTTTCTACTTAGTTTACAAGTCGAGTAGCAAGTCTTGATACTCAAGGAAAAACAATAACTACCTTTCAACTTTGATGCTCTTTCTACCATCTTTCTTCGACTTTAGCTTGCATGTTTCTGCTTCTGTAGTTGAAACATTGTTTTTGTAATTGAAACCATTAGTAGTCGAAACACCTTTTTGTCGAAAAAAAATCTATTTTTTTTACCAACTATTACAAAATAAAGTTTAGAAACTTAGCTAATTTAACATAAATAATTATTTTTACACCCTAATAATTTTTTATTTGACAAATAGCTATTGAATTAAAAGAATGAATTTATAATTTTCAAATGATGGAATGGATAAAAAATTATCATTTTTTGGCAATTGTCCTTAACATCGTTGCTATTGTGACATGTTAGGCGTCTACTTGACACTATATACCATTTTTGTTGACAACGAAACCTATATTATATTGACCTTAAATATTTAATTTACAAAATTCTAATATATATATATAGTTTATACTGGAGATTAAAGTTTTTCAAATTTTAGAAGGTTAGTATAGGTTCCAATTGGTTTATAGTTTATGAATATTGAGTTATACTAAGTAGAAACCTAAAATGTCACGTTGTCAACGATATTAATGAAAACGACAAAGAGATTAAAAATTAGTTAATATATACACAGGGACGGACATTAGGGGGAGTGAGGCCTCGCCCCAATTTTTTTAAAAAAGTTAATAATAATAAGTTATTATGTATGATTTATTTTTTTTAAAATTTATTTAATATTTAGTGTAATATAAATAAAAATTCAACCTAACTTAAATATTAATGATTTGTAATATCAAAAAAAGTAAGTAACAATATTAAAAAAATCTGAAAAGATATTATTACTAATATTTTTTAATTAAATAAAATTTTTCAAATCTCATAAAGTAGATTTTTTTTCTTCTTGTGAGTGTCCTTCTTGATTCATTTGGTATTAATTCTCTCTATTTCAACTACTACAACTGAGAAATCTTTTTTAGCGATGAATATTGTGAAGAATAACTCATAAACACAAAATGAAAGATTAATTTCTTGCTACTTGTTTTTTAATTATATTGAAAAGAAAATTGCTAAAAAATTTGACACAGATTCTATTATCGATAAATTTTATGATACGAAGAATCGACCACTTCATTAATAAAAAGTACATACATATTTTTTGTACTTTAAAATATATTCTCTATCGATATGTTTTTGTAATACATTTTACATTATATAATTTTTTGTATAATTTTTTAATATTATATATGTTATTAACCCATCCAAAATAATATTTCTGGATCCGTCGTCTCTGTATATACAATATTTTTTCGTATTTCATGAGTCACAAATTTGTTCCTTTAATTTAGAGGCTATATTTTGTGGACTTCATTTTTTATTTTGGGGGTGATTTACCCGCTAATCAACTAAAATTAAAATTGATTCCAACAGAACAAAATTATATTGGTCTCTGATAATAAGAACTTAAGTAAGTTGCCACATTTAATTTAAAGAATATATGTGGGGTCATTGGCCACATTTGTGGGTTGTGAAGTGTCGGATTCCATTCCAACCCGATTGACCTTCATTTTCTGGCTATAAATACTAAAACAGATATTGATCAAGTGCATGCATTGAAGTGAACTAAAATGTGAGAACTTATTAAGAAAACATGAATGATGGAATGGAATTGAAGCTCATTGTTAATGGTGTTTGCTCAACAGCCTTGCATGAAGGGATAGTGAGTAGATCTGAGCCAAGGATGGCTTGCCGCCGACATCTCCCACTTTGCGGCCAGCTAGCCTTGGTTCATGTTTGTTCTCTTTCCTCTCTTTTAAGACTTTTAAAGAGCAACCAATGATTTAATTGTTCTATGTTCATATATGCTTAATGTTATTAGGTATACACTAAAATCAGTTATTAAAATTATTATATTAATATAAAATATATATTAAAAATAAATTAAACAATATATATATATATATTTTTGTTAATTTTAATATACAAATAATATTTTTTATATTTTTTACAGGCAAACTACCTAAATTTATTTGGAAAAACTTTAATATCGACTAAAAGAATATCAAAATATTGAAACTAATAAAAGACTTTAAAAAAATAGTAATTGGTAAATGTTTAGAATAAGCACTTCTCTTGTTGTTGCTGCTGCTTTTTTTAATTTACCATCCAACTCACTCATACTGGTTAACTTGGAAGGCGTAAGGAGTTCTTTCTGGAATGAAGTTAAGTAGTTAACTGTTTTGACTCTGGTTTTGGTAAGTAATGCACATTTTGTTTCCAATAATTAACATGCTAGTTATTTAAACGACTAAATGCTCAAATTTATTTAAAAAATATCACTCATTTTTTAAATTGGTGTTCGAAAAGTTTTTTTAGTCAAATTCGTCCTATAAAAATTTTAAGTTAGTGATGTTAGTTTTTTCATCACTTTTATTGTTGACAACGTCAAAATTTTTTAATATAACATATTAAGTAATACCACACTAAATATAATACATATTTAACAATCCTAGTTAATTATTAACATACATGATAAATTTATACAATTATATGAAATCAACCTCAAAATGAAAGAATCTTGATGAGATATTAAAATTTTTTAATTTAAAATTAATTTAATTTAATTTTATAAATTTATCATATTATATAATAACTAATTCAAACTGTTTAATATATATTGTGGTGATACTTGATCATATTATATCAACAAATTCTGACAACATGAGTAACGAAAATAATTAAAAAATATTGTAAAAATTAGGCACTATTTTTAGGTACCAAAACAATCGACTTTAATATATTACATCCCTCTTATTCAATGAGGAATAGTGGGACATCTTGAATACTTCTAAAATGTTCCAAATTCTTATGAAATTTATCATGACTCGATGTATTTAGTATACAACTTATGAAAAGAAACTACCAATTGCAGTCTTGACTTATTCTTCATGTGAATGTAATAGATCTCTTACAACGTTTTTACACTAGATATACGACACGTGCCACTCAATCAACCCTTTTTCTTTTTTTTCTAAATTCGGTTAGGGATTGGTATATAGAATCAAATTCTTAATTGGAGATTCTAAAGACAATTGCATGTTCATGTGCTAGATATACATCTATATATATAGATGGATAAGAATGCAAAATGAGCGCTCATTTAATTCACAATCTCAACAAAGCAGTCTCAACATTTATGTGTTTATTATATCTCCTCTAAAGTTTAAATTTTACTTTAGAGAGTAAAATATGATCTCTCACTATTAATTTTATAATTGAGACCAATAATAAATATAAAAGAAAAACTATTCAAGAGTAGAAGATCACACTTTATTCTCTAAAGTAAAATTCAAATTTTAGAGGATCCAAATCCTATTGAATGTACCACATTTATATAGACTATTAGATTTTATTAGATTAAAATCAAAGGTTAATATAAAAGAAGAGTATTGATAAACTATAATAAATACAGAATATTATAGTACATAAATAAATGCTTTAAATGACAATACTTTAATACATAATACTTTAAATAGCAATAAAATCTTTTATTATTAAATAATTAAATATAAAATATATAAATACAAAATATCTAAATATTTTTTATTTATTAAAATTAATTATTATATAAAATTTTTTTATAATATTAAAAAATTAGATTAAAATAATATTTTAAATTATAACATAAAATATAAAATAATTAAAATTTTATTTTATATTACTCAAAAAATAACTAGATTATTATATTCAAAATTTATTAATTAATTACTTTTATTAAAGATATTATTATATAATATAATTTTTTTATAAAATATTTTTAAAATATAATTTATTTAAAATATTATATATAATACATGATATATATACGTAGATTATACAATCCTATATATATGTAAATTATATTTTAAAAATATTTTTATAAAAAATTATATTATATAATAATATCTTTAATAAAAGTAGTTAGTTAATAAATTTTAAATATAATAATTTAATTATTTGTCAAGTAATATAAAATAAAATTTTAATTATTTTATATTTTTATATTACAGTTTAAAATATTATTTTAATATAATTTTTTAATATTATAAAAAATTTTGTATAATAATTAATTTTAATAAATAAAAGATTTTGTTGCCATTATTTTAAAGTATTGTGTATTAAAGTATTGTTATTTAAAATATTTATTTATGTATTATGATATTCTGTATTTATTAGAATCTATCAATACTCTTCTTTTATATTAGCCTTTGATTTTAATCTAATAAAATCTAATGGTCTATATAAATATGGCACATTTAATAAGCACATAAGTGTTGAACTCATTTTAGACATACCCTCAACAAAAGATTCTACCAACTTCTGCCAACTTTTATTTATAATTGTATTTAATAAAAATATCTTTATAAATGTGCTTTTATATACATATCAATACTTTATAATTAAAATATAATAATTAATTATTATTGACAATAAATAAACAGATATTATATTAGTACTCTATATTTTTTTTAATTTATTAATGTGCAAATGAGTTCGAGTAATTACTCAAATATAGAATTCTAAATTATCTATTTAATTTATTTTGATTCACAAGATTGGGTTTTAAATTCTAATTGTTTAAATTAAAATCTTCAATTTCTTTATTTTTCAAATTATTTAAATTTTAAACTCCAATTACATGCCGTAATTAATTATTTGGGAAAGTTATACAAAATTCTTTAACAACTAAGCTTCATATATTTTTAAGTCAAATTTTATTATATTTATTAAACAAATTTTCAAAATTAACAATCTTCAAACAAGTAAAAATAGTAATTATTAGAAAGTGTTGACTTCTTAATATTGTTTTAATAATTATATTTAAGTATTACTTTTTTTTCTTTGGATACAATTATTAGAATTGTTTTAGATTATCAAAGATTATTAAGTAAATGAATAATGAGACTCAATTTCTTGAATAATTGAAGGTATAATTTTTTCAACAGTTAATATCTAAAGAACTAAAATGTTGATACAAAATATTTTAAGATTTTGAAACAATAAAAGGTATTGATACAAAGGGTTTTAAGATTTTGAAAATTGAAACAAAATAATTTTTTGTTAAAAAAATATCATTTTAAAACAAAACAAAATTTTGATACAAAAGTCAATGTAATTTTGTGACAAAAATGTTTTGGTTGCAAAAAATTACGACTTTTTTTAACAAACACGTGCTAGTTAAAAAAGATATTGAATTTTTGAAACAATATATATTTTGTTGCAAAAAATTGTAAGCTTTGGTAACCAAAATATATCTATTATTACAATATATGATTATTTTGTATTAATATTTAATTTTTGTTTAAAAAATACTATAATTTGTAATAATTTAAATTTTGCTACAAAATTTTTGTTATAAATGTTATATCTTTTTGGAGTGAGTAATTCAACTTAAACTTATTCTAAATACCCAAATTTATTTGTTAGATATTTAAAATACGCTTGATTTTGGATGAGAGAAATAAATTCAATAAATTGATAGTCTCTAGAATCAATATTTTAAGAATCATCACTTAAAAGTATATATATACAAATCAAATACTGAACAAGGGAAGACATATCCTCTTGGACAAGACACTGAAAGCAATTCTCTTAGACATAATCTCGCCATCTTCACTAACTTCGTTACAATATAGTTGCCTTTTTATTATTTATTAAATATAAATTTAACTATACATTGATTGATTTGTAGAGATGTCACTCAACTCGCGCAGTTTGGCTTATGAACTAATAATTCTATTTTAAGAAATTTATTACTTATAGAAACAAGAAAATTATTCCATAATTATAGATACTGAGAAGCAGCATGTAAAAGTTCACAAAAAATGTGAGACCATTTAACTATTTTTGTTTGAATTGTGGGAGTGCAAGAATCCATTCCTATTTTATCTACCTATAATAATGAGTAAATGGTTAATTAAAATAATTCATTTAATTTCAACTACTAATTTAATTAATCTCTCAAATTTTTACTTAATTAATCAAATTAGCACCTAAATAATTAACTAATCATTAGAGATGGTAAAAAAAATCCGCACTCACAAATACGTGTGAAAATTATCCACGATAGAAATGCTAATAAGAACTCACAAAATCTCTATGGAGTTGAAGAAAATAAATGAGGACAGAAAATGGGAGTGGAGATTAAAGTATCGATTCTACGGGATCCGCAAAATCTCCATAAAACAAAATTCACTTAAATGTTTTTATATATATAAGTTGTGCAAGTAATTTTAATTAATATGTTAAAAATTTTATGTGTGTTATTATGTTAAATTTGTGTTCGATTTAATATATTCAGTTGAATTGTATAATATTTTATTATGGTTATGTTAATTTGTTTTTAAAAAAAAACTAAAACTTAATGATATCTATGAATACCCGTGGAAAAAAATAAACAAAGATTCGCAACAGAAATAGAGCGAGAACTAAAAACATTTTACTAAACAAGGACGGAGAATGATAACTAAATTTTTATTAATAATAACTTTAATATTTGTTGATAAGACACATGATAACTAAATTTTTATTTTAAAACCAATTATAAATTCTAAAAATACTGTATCTTTCTCTTCCAGTTACGACTCCTGTCATTACAACTCCTGTCATTGACATCCCAGCCATTTATGCCATTATCACCACCGTTGTGACCACACAAACCTCTCTTTCCCATCCACTTCTATTTGTAGCTTTTAAACTAATAGGACATGAGATATATCTCCTTCCATTCTTAGTAACAAGCCAAGCCAATCTAGATTGACACATATAATAACACACCATTTTTTTTATAAGTTTTGCACTGAAACTCAGACCCAACCTAACTAAATCTTGGCTTTTGTTATATTGATAATGTCAAAATGATGATACATCCTAGTAGTATTAGGGCCATATCCAGCTTTCATGTTGTTGATCGAAAATATTTAGTTTCGAGAAATACATACTCGAAGTATAAATAGATTTCTATTTCAAGGCATGGAAATTGTATTGAGAAAGGTTTGTCGAGGAATGAGAGGCTGGAGCCAGTCAACGTAATCGATTGAGAAGCTAGTCAATGTGTTCAGTCAAAGAATTGAAGTCCTTTGAACTTAATCTTTTAGTAGTTACTCACGTTGTGCAAAAAAAAGCAGAAACGGTTACTTGAGAATTAGTTCATGTGGAAGTTATTCTTGAATCTGGTTGGTCAAAGACTTTTATAAATAGATAAAGGATTGATGAAGAAATGGTTGGAACTTTGCTTCAGAAAAATACTTAAACACACTCACATCCCAAAGACTTTCTGAGTTTATATCCGAGTTATTTTCTGTAGGGTTCCTTCTATTGTTTTCAAATTATATTTACATTTTCTGCAACTTTTACTTTTTTTGCAAATTTATATTTCAAGCAACATGTATCTTTCTTGTTTAATTTTAGGTTTCGATATTTTACTTTCAACTTTAAAAGTCCTTTGATCCAATCAAAGGCATTTTATTACTTTATTTAAATTCAATGCAATTTCTTTCAATTCCAGTCAATTTATTTTCAAAGTTTTATTTTGTTTATCTTTCAGATTTTCTTTTATTTTGTTCTATCAAAAAGGTCCTTTGATGCACTTTAAAGAACTGGTACTCACAGAAGAGTAGGTTTCATTTCCAAACCGCTAGATATCGAACCACTTTCGATTTTCTAAAAATCGATAAATTAAATTGGCACGCCCAGTGGGACAGTTTGAAAGTTTAAGTGTGTCAAATGATTGTGTGGTGTCATAGTGTATGCAATTAAGAAGTGGAAGAATTGTGTGCATGGCAGACGAAGTTTCAAATGTAAATGGTGGTTCATCTGCAAGTGACAGTGTGCCTGTAATTGCACAATCTTCGGCGGATGTAACTTCACATCCGGAAGGAAGTGTGTTGAATGAAAGTGCGGTAGTTACCAGTTCTCAAATAGGGAATAACGGGCATAATATTCGCCCACATGGTAATACATCACAAACTCAACCTCCAGTAACCGCTAGTTGGCCACCTTATGGCCTTCCTCCAGGTTACGTACTGCCAATAGGTGGTTTTGTTCCTTCAATTCGATTTGGAAGTACAATTTGGGCAAATAATGTTCAACTATTGCAACAACATCCTGAGTATTCTCGAGATTATTATGTGGGATCTACATCGAATACTTCTAATTCGATGACGGCATTTTGACAACACGTCGATGAAAGTCATCATGATTTGGTTAACTTTTTAACCCAACAAATAACTATAATCTTGAATCCTATGATGGCAGATCATGAGACGAAGTTTGGATGTCTCTCTAGGCAAATAGAGCGAATCGCTTGAATTGTCGATTATGATGAGGGTAATAGGCAGAATATGAAAGGAAATTATGAGGACATTGAAAATTTGTTTAAAAATGAAAATAATGATGCCCTCTTGGGCAGAGAAAATCCTCGAATGATTCGTCATGGCTAAAATGCTGATGACGTATTGGCTCGATTTCGAGCCAATCAAAGTGGTGAATGTTATCAAATCACGAGAATTGTTGAGGATGTACTTAATAGGGTTGGATTCAATGTGGATTTTATGAATAGACCTTATTTTGTCTTTGCTTTTTCTCCTGTTGTTCAAATGGCAGAGGTGCCTCGAAGGGTAAAAAATCCTAAAATAAATACAAAATTTGCTGGAAAAGTTGGTGAATCAACTATTGAGCATATTTTTTGATAATTAGTCGAGATAGGTAATTTGGCCAATGATAAGAATTTGAAAATAAATTTTTTTCCTTCTTCATTGACGAAGAATATATTTACTTGGTTTTCAAATCTTAGGCCTAATTCGATGGTGACTTGGGCACAATTAGAGAGTGCTTTCCATTCACAATTCTATAGAGGGGAGTTGAACGTAACAGTTACCGACCTGGTGGCTCTGAAACGTGATAATAGAGAAACAGTTGATGATTATATGATCCATTTCAAGAATGTTAGGAGTCGATGTTATGTATCTCTTCCTGAAAGTAAGGTAGTAAAGATAACGATTATGGGGCTAGGCTTCTATACGCGTCGAAAGTTGCTTAATGTTCTTATACCTGATTTGGCCCATTTAGTTGAAAAGGTGTTGGGACCCCGTATTTTTAAAAAATTAAATAATAAATTTATTTTTTATTTTTATATTTAATTAAGATTATATTTTAAGGGATTTTATATATAAATTAAATAATTTCTTATTTATGATTTAAAATTTTATTAATTGAATAATAATAAGAATTTTATATGCTTTAAGTTGAATAATTAGATTTTTAACTTTATTTTATGATTATAAAGGAAATTGATTTTTATTACCTCTAATTACTGAATTAGAATACTATTTGAAAATAAATTGCAAGTTAATGAATAAATGATATTTTTATATATAGTTATTATTTGATTAAATTTGATTTTCAATTACTTTATTACCCAAATCCTAATTTTCTTCTAACACTAACCCTAAATTTCATTTTAACACTCACTCTCTCACCCTTTTTACCCAAACAGCCGCCATTATTCCTCACCCCTCTAACTCCTTCACACCCGTAACACAGAAATCCACACACACTGAGATGGAGAGAAAAGAAAGGAAAGAGAGAAGAGAGGACTGAATGGAGAAGAAGGAAGGGAGGGGGAGGACTGCCGCCGACGCGTCCTGCCATAGCCGCTGCCACCGAGCCGCCAAACCAAGCTGAGGAGAAAGGAGACCGAATCGTCGAGCAAGCTCGGTCGCTGCCGTTGGAGCCTGCATCATCACCGCCAATCAGTCACCATTATTGCTGGGTTGATGCCTCTAGCATCACCGCCGCTGCTGAGGAGCTTGAGGAGAGAGAAAACGTGATTGGGGCTCCGCTGCTACTGTCGTGGTTGTTGCTGTCATGCATGGTCGCTGGGAGCAGTGTTTACGCTACCGGAGTTCACCGCTAGAACTGTGGCTGCTTCATTCTTGGTCCTTTCACAGTACAGTAAGTTATTCTTGCCTTGGAGCTCTCGCCATTAGCGTTTTGTTATAGTTTATTAAGGATTTTGTGACATTAATGTCTCAGGGTTGAGTTACTGTTGTGTATGGTGTTTCTATGGCTATCACTGTTATGGAAAATTGTCGGATTCGATGCCGCTGAATTTGGCCCAATAGAAAAGAATTTTTAGACGCTTTTGGCTTTGTGGGTTTCGACTAACTGAGGTAGGGGTTTTGTTAAAGTTTATTTTATATTACAGAATTGTTATAAATAGATATTTATGTGAAAAATATACTTCTGTTATTATGTTTGTCTTATGGATGTGGATGTTCGCTGATAAAATATACTTCTGTTATTATGAAAAGGGGTTTTTCTTGATTTTAGAATTAATTTGATAATTAAAATAGATCGACATTGAAAATGAATTGGTTTTGGAGGCGGTTTGATTTTGAATTTATTGATTTTATAAATGATTTAATATTGGAGCTGGTTGATTTTGAAAAAAAGACTTATTATTGGAAATGGTCAGATTTTGGAAAATGGTTGAGATTTGGAAATGAGTTTGATTTATTGGAAATAAATTGAATTAGAGAAATAAATTGATTTTGAAATGGTTTGACATCGAACTTGATCTGATATCAAAGTTGGTTTAAAAATTAGAAAGAAATGGATATTTGATAATTGTTTGATATTGAAGCTGATTGAGAACGGTTGGAAAATGTAGTTTTGAAGGGACCCATAAGGGTGGCATAGTCCGAATTTTAGAGGAGATGCTGCTCAAATTTTTATAAAAATTGGAGACTTCGTTTAAAGTGGTTATTTAGAACGATTGAGATTTAAGAATTATATGATTTCTTTCTGAGTTATTAAGAAAAAGATTATGTTTTGAGTTTGAATTATTAATGAAAGGAATGGAAGGAATGATGATGTTTGAGTTTGAATGAAGAACGATGAGATTATGATTTTAAAAGTATGATTTTTGAATGAATTGAATGATATTGAGAAATGGATTTGAAAATAAAATTTGAATTTGCTTAAGAGTTGAGACCTCGGATAAAAGGCAGTGGCGTTATCCACTTGCTCCAGGAAAAAGATGAGGAAGAAGAATGAAGAAAACTGAGTCTGGTTATGAAATTGAATGAATATGAAAAATGAGACATGATTGAGGATGATTGATGACATGTCTATGTTTTCTCTCTGGTTGTAAGGGTGACAGGACACCTATTCCCTCTAATGGTGACAGGACACATAATTCCTCTAATGGTGATAGGGCACATAATCCTTCTAATGGTGACGGGGGATGTATTTCCTCTAATGATATTAATGCGCAAAGAAGAGACAGTGTCCGAGTTAGCTACCATACATGTCGGGTTTGGCTATATAATCGACAAATGAGCTCATTAGCCATAGGGCAAACACTCATCATATGCATTTGTATGCTTTGTTTGAGTTGAAATTTGTTTTGGTTTGCCTGACTGCTTAACTGTCTTTAACTGATATCTGAGCTACTTGCTGTAACTGCTATCTATACCTGTGTTTTTCTTGTCTGTTTTGCCTGTGATTGTTCTGGTATGGTACTTTTGAGATTGAGTTTTGGTGCTGAATTGATGATAGTGTTAGTTGATTGCGTAATTGGTTTCTGATTGAGATTTAGTAAAGTATGAAAAATCAAGCTGGTTCAGCCTAGACTTAATGAACCTATGTTTGGAATAGATTAGTCATTCATACTGTTAAGAAACTCTTAAGATTCTTTTATAAGAAAAGTGAGTTTTGGATTTTTGGATACTTAACTGATTTCTTTTAAAAAGGTTTTGAATTTTTTTTTGTGGTTAAACCATCGGTTTTTAAAAGATTCATAAGACAACGATAATCACTGAGTTTGAAAAACAGTTTTCTTATTAAATATCTTCTTATGAAAATTCTGAAACTCCGTGGTGAGACCGTGTGGTTACGTTCTCACGCCCTACAGTTTTATCTTTTCAAGGTGGACGAAGAAGCTTACGGAGTTTTAGTTAAGTACTTAGATATGCTGTTTCTGTTTGTTGACACATGTTATAGATTTATCCCTCGCCCTTATTATTAAAATGTTGTAAGAGGGATAGGAGTTGTATGTTTTATATATATATTATATTTATTAGCTACTTATGTAAGAAGTCTTGTATATAAATATATGTTTGTTTGTTTTCAAGATAAAGTAATTTTCTGGTTTTCAAAGAAATCAGTGATACGATTTCGAGTCAAAGGCTCCTATTTTATTATTAAGTATATGAAGTAGTCGTAATACTTCTTACTATAAGAGTGGCACAGTCAGAAGCGTGACATTTAGGTAGTAAGAGTGTTATAGGGTGCGCCAGGTTAAAATTCTCCAAAAAGAAAAAGAAAAGTATAAAAATGAGAGAAAATCGAAAAGTAAATCTTTTTCTCGAAAGGAAAAGGTGTCATATGTCGCAATGGAGTCCTCGAGTGAGGAATCTGATTTTGAAACAGAGGTCGATTTGGCTGAATTGAAGAAAGGGTCACCTTATGTTTGTTCTTTACTTAAGAAAATCTCGAATGTTGATAAATCGAATGATTCGAAACATAAGAGTGGGAAAAATATAGTTTTGATATTTTGAAATCAGATCAAATATTTGATGTGTTGCTACAAGATAAACAGTTAATCTTGCCAGAGGGCAGGACACTGCTTTTAGTAAAAGATTTAAAGGGGAAACCTTACTGTAAATTTCATCAACCAACTAACCATTTGACTAATAATTGTGTCTGTTTCAGAGACTTGATACAAGAAGCAATCATGGAATGAAGGTTGAAATTTGATGAGGGAACGAAGGAGATGAAGGTTGATTCCAATCCCTTCGACGCCAGAACTAGTTTTGCTGAACCATATTTTGGTGTTAATATGGTTGATTTTTCTTATGATTTCGATAATGCTCTAGGAGACTTCGAAACTAATGTTCGAGTAGTTTATCCCGAAGTTGGTGATGGGATTTTGGATTTCTTAATGCAACAAAAATTGAAAGATCGAGAAGTATCTTTGTGTCCTTGATATAATGCAGTTTTCGATGCTGAAGCTGAGGCAATTTTTGAGAAAGAAGGAATGAAGAGAGAGTTGGCTCATAAAGAGGAACAAGTTCGATAGAGACAACCGACTCGAAGAGTGGAGGGACAGAATTCTGGTGTTCTTCAAAAGAAATATTTTTGCACCTTTGAGCCGTTCACAAGCTGTAGGTGTACAATAGATACGAAATTGCCAAGAATTTTGTAATAGAGATGCACACTACCGGCGTAACCCACAATGGGGTCATCGAGGTTTTCCTTGGGGATGTTATCCTTATTTCCAGGGTTGAGCCAGAGGAAACTAAAGAGGAAGGAGTGGACGTCAGGTACAGAGGATATCTCAAGCTGATAGAGCCAAGGGGGCAACTCCTTCTGCTCATTCCTGAGTAGTATTCCTGGCTGATAGGGAAATAATCCCGAAAGAGATGCCGTCTCCTACTAAATTTGGCAAAAGGAAGGCTGTGATGGTGGCCCCAGAAGTTAGCAAAGAGAAAGATGCTAAATTAGATGAAGAGTATTTTGAAGAAGGTGACAATGAGATGGTAAGTACCATTTCAATTATTCCTACTGAGTATCTCGAAGAGTATGAAGGGAATCCGAACGAAGATTATGATGTAGAAGATGAGAAGATCTTTTCATTCATTTGATATGAGGATGAATTAGGCTATTTCCAGAGGCCTACTGAGAAACAAAAGTCCCATCTTCGTCCGCTATATATAACAGCTTCTATGAGCAGAATCAGTGTAAACAAAGTTCTGATTGATGGAGGAGCGGCAATAAATTTGTTGCCAGAAAGAATGTTAATAAAAGTGGGGAAGCATCCTGATGATTTGATTCCTACCAATATTTCTGTAACGGATTATAGCAGAGTATCTACTCCTACGAAAGGGTGGTAACTCTTAGTGTGCGAGTTGGAAGTTCTTATCGAAATACTGTCTTTATGGTTGTATCTTCGAAGGCCAGTTACAATGCGTTATTGGGATGCGATTGGATTTATGGTGTCGGGGTTATACCGTCCAATGTGAATCAAAATGTCCTTCTTTGCACAGATGAAGGAAAACCCAAAATAATCAAGGTAGATTCGAATTTATATGTTGAGCAATTGCATGTTGACTCGAAGATATATAATAATAAGTTAAAACTGTTAAGTGTCGACAGGGTACTCAATTCTTTCAATTGTGAAGCTTGTTTCTTGACTTCGAAAGGATTGAACGTGAAGCTTCATCGTCCACAACTTGATATTTCCCTAACTAGTTAGGAGTGATAGGTTGCGTAGGTGGTGGTTCGAAGACATCTCTCGATGACTGCTGAACAAGATGTCTCGAATTACCTGGTAACTTTGAATAATTATATAGATAGTTTCCATTCTGTTGAAAATTAAGGTGATTCTACTAATGAAGTCGAATCATGTAGGAATTTCAATTCAGATATTTCATTAAGTAGGACAGATTTGATTCCTTCAATCGAATTTAGGCATAGTTTAGGTTCTTATTGTTTTTATGTTCCTTGTAGTGTTATCTGTCAGGCTTCTTTCGATATAGCTAAAGCTCATTGTACTGAAAATGATTCAATTGATGATTTGGTTAATAATAAAGTTTGTTTCATTTCAAGTGAGCTTATTGATTTATCTTTTGATTGTATTTATGATTTGGAGCCTTTGGGTTTCGAGAAATATTCAATAAAAGATGATGACGTGACAAAAGGTTTCGAGTCGCAAGATCCTCTTGAAGAAGTTAATTTGGGATCTAATGGTTACGTTCGACATACTTATGTTTGTAAGAAACTTGATGAGCCATTTCAAACAAAGTTGTTGAGTCTTTTAATTGAATAGAAAGACTGTTTTGCTTGGGATCATCATGAGATGCCTGGTCTTGATCGTTTTCTTGTAGAACATCGATTAGCATTGAAACTGTTTGCTAGGCCAATAAAGCAAACACCACGACGCTTTGCTCCTAAGATCAATCAGAAAATTAAAGAAGAGATTGAACAATTGATTAAGGCAAAATTCATTCGAACTGCTCATTATGTAGAATGGGTATCAAATATTATTTCAATAATGAAAAAGAATGGAAAGCTGTGAGTATGTATTAATTTTTGAGATTTAAACAATGCTACTCCAAAAGATGAATACTTTACGTCCGTAGCAGATATGTTGATCGATTCTGCAGCAGGCAATGAAATCTTAAGTTTTACGGATGGTTCTTTGGAATATAACCAAATCTTCATTGCTGAGGATGATGTATCAAAAACTGCCTTTCGATGTCCTGGGGCATTAGGAACATATTAATGGGTAGTAATGCCTTTTGGTAAATGCTAGTGCAACATTCCAACGCGCCATGAATACCATTTTTCATGAGTTTATTGGGAAGTTCATGGAAGTTTATATTGATGATGTTATGGTTAAATCAAATTCGATAAACCAACATCTCGATCATTTAAGGCAGGTATTTAATACAATGCGTAAAAAAGGGTTGAAAATGAATCCTTTGAAGTGTGCATTTGGTGTGTCTGGAGGAAATTTCTTGGGGTTTATTGTTCATAAGAAAGGAATTACTATTGATCAAAATAAAGCTAAAGCAATTCTAGATTTTCCTCCTCCAGAGTCGAAAAAGGAAGTACAATATTCCCATGGAAAGGTTAATTACCTTCGACGGTTCATATCAAACCTTTCTAGCCAAACTCGAATCTTTCCATCTTTAGTTAAGCTTAAATATGAGTCACAATATGAATAGACAGAAGAACATAAAAAATTGTTTGAATCAGACAAAGTTTACTTGTCCAAAGCACCAGTGATAGCGATGGTCCATTCCCATGAGCCTTTGAAATTGTATATTGCAGCATCTACGAATATTATTGAATGCATGTCGGCTCAGGATAATAAGGAAGGATGTGAGAGAGCCATCTATTATCTAAGTAGAGTGCTAACTGATATCGAGACAAGATATTCTCCCATTGAAAAGTTGTGTTTGTCTTTGTATTATGCTTGTACAAAGTTGAAATGTTATATGGTTGCAAAAACTGTAAAAGTAATTGCACAGACAGATTTGATTAAATACATGTTATCTTATCCTATGTTAAGAGAACAAGTAGAAAAGTGGATGCTTGCTTTAACGGAGTTCGATTTGCAATATGTGCCAGCTAAGGCTATGAAAGGTTAGGTCATTACAGATTTTCTAGTAGATCGACTGAACAATCTCAATGACCAGGGGGCAAATATGGTCAATGTAGTTTTCGATTGTTGGAAACTGTATTTTGACGGTTCGAAACACAAGGATGGTGCCGGAGTTGGAATTTTGATTATTTCTACAGAAGGTACCCCATTAGAATTTTTTTTTTTGAATTAAAATATCCTTTTTCGAATAATGTCGTTGAATATGAGGCTTTAATATTGGGTTTAGAAAATTTGATTAGTAAAGGAGCATTAGATGTTCAAATCCTTAGGCATTTCCAATTGGCATTGAAACGGTTATCAAAAGAGTTTAAGTGTAATAACAAGTTACAAAAGTATTTATCAATAGCATGGGAGTTGTTAGTGTCTTTTTGAAAAGCATCTTTGGTTCATATTCCGAGGATTCATAATGAGATTACTAATGAGTTGGCTCAAATTGTATCAAAATATAGAATACTCCCTGAAACTTTGAAGAAGTTGGCAAAGTTCGTCAAATTTTGATACCTATTGAAGAAAGAGAGGTTTTGATTCTGGATGAATGGGATGATAATGATTGGAGAAAAATAATTGCAGAGTATTTGAAAAATCTGAATATTCGGGTGGATCGAAAAGTTAAGTTAAAAGATATGAATTTTGTATTGATGGCTGATGAATTTTACAAGAAAGGCGTCGATGATAGCCTTTCCAGATGTTTAGGTCAATCGGATATAGATATTGCCCTTGGAGAATTCCATAAAGGTATATGTGGTGCTCATCAAGATGGAATGAAAATGAAATGAGCACTCCAAAGAGATCGAGTGTATTGGCCTTCTATGATTAAAGATTGCATCGATTATGCAAAAGCATGCCAGGAGTGTCAACGACACGGAGTGATACAACAGATTCTAGCCTCTGAATTACATTCCATTATTAAACCATGGCCATTTCGAGAATGGGCTTTGGATTTGATTGGAATAATACACCCACCTTCATCGAAGAATCATAAATTTATCCTAGTGGCAATTGATTATTTTACAAAATAGGTAGAGGCTGTTCCTTTGATAGAAGCAGGTCAAAACAAAATTATTGATTTCATAGAGTAATGGAAAAATTGTTGAAAACCCTTGTGAACCTTCTTACTATCAAAGAAAATTGAGGTGGAACCTGGAATTCAAGAGAAGAACTTAAGATGTCAAACAAAAGGTTATTTAAATCACTCTATGCAACCCATTCGTCAGTAGTATGGGTCAATAGCCTAAAAACAGAGGTTAATTGCTCGAGAGTTGTAGGAGTAAGATTTGCAGAGAGAGTTGGAGTTGGAAAATCCTTTGTGATCGGACTCGAGACAGGAATTTCTTCTTCTTGAAAAATTTAGTCAAGATGGCTACAAGATTAGCCAAGTCAGCATATGGAAGATCAGAGGTTGTGGCTGGAACTTCCTTTGAACGAACAGGGCATTGTGAAGAAGATGATTGGGTTGATTCTATTGGACTTGGAGGATGTTGAGGAGAAGGTATGGTTTCTTTGGTTTCTCGAAAAGGTGCGTTGAGGGTTTGTGAAATCGAGGAGTTAATAATAAGGTTGAAATTAATGGGAGAAGAAGGAGCAGAATTGTTCATAGCTTGAACAGAAGGAGATTTTTCTTGGCTCCGATCCACCAGATTTTGTTCTTCAACATTCGATGGGGGAATAACTTGGATGGGATCGGCCATGACAATGATTGCATGAGTAGAGGAATGAGGTTCCTGAAGTCCTAATTCGTGTTGGGCTCCTTGCTTTTCCGGTTCGACTTGTGCAATCGATGAGGAGGGAACAGATTGAGCAGCCTTCCTAGCCTTTGTCATGATAGAAATGTTTATAAGTAAAAGAATTCGAAATTGATGAAAATAGGTTAAATTGGTGAAACAGTTGTACCTGAGCAGGTTTGCTAGGTTGGAGATGTGGGAATGAAGAAGTCTCTGAGGAGTCATCTAAATCAGAACCATCGGAGGATGAGGAAAAAATGTTTGGTTGGGATGGTTGTTGACTCTCATCGGAAGTGCTTTCACTTGATTGTGGTTTCTGAGTTAAAGATTGAATAATTCAATGCAAAGTTTGTTAAAATATATATGGATAATGATAAAAGTTTGATAGAAAGAATCGATTAAGAGTTTACCTTTACAGATTTGGAGGTTCTGGTCGAAATTTTTTGGACTTCTTGTTTTGGTTGTTTGGGTTTTACAGAAGCTTCGATTTTCCTTTTTGGAGCTTTTTGGGTGAGGCTTCAGTCATCTAGAGAGTTATAATCGCAAATTCTTTGATTTCATCCAAGGTACGATTGTATCGAGAGTAGTAATTGTTCCACCACTCGATGAAAGATTTGGTAACAAAGGCACTGCGAACATAAGATAAATGAGAATAGTTACCTTGATGTATATGGTTGACATCGAGACATCCTTGAATGTCTTTTTTTTTATTTGAATTTGAAATGACAAAGAGCATTGTCTTTTCGAGGAACATGTGATGGAAGAGTTTGGGAGAAGCCCATTTATCTTGCAATGTAATGAGGAGAATGGAGGGTTACTTTAAATTGCTCTTTCTTGTATTGAGGTATTTCTATCGAAAATACCTGTACAACAAGGAAATTGGCCCAAGTGGCATTGGCTACCTCATTATCTTCATCGTCATAAGGGAAAAAGAGATGTTCAAACCAAGCTGGTCCGCAACCTCGACGTAAGAAGGGGATAAACGTTAGTTCTTCATTCTGAAAGCTTTTACATGAATGAAGTAGTGAGAATACAGCTCAAAAAAGGTCTTCGGTCGAATTGACATCCTTGAAATTTGGTTGAAAGGGGACTAATCGAAAGCCTTCGACGTGTTACTTTTTTGAAGTGTTTCCCCCATTTTGTTTCACAAATTTTTCGAAAATGGCATTTAGCCAGATTTGTAAGAGACAAAGGGGATAACTCACACTAATCGAGGATCTATTTCGAAGACAGTCAACTAAGTGCCCCCATTTCATCATATAAATGCCCCAAGTTTAACTAGGCCAAGTTGAACTTGTAACCCTCATGGAGTAAGGCATCCAGTAGAAGGAACAATTTTTGTATTTGAATGCTCCTTGAACAGAAGACAATGGCATTTAACCAATAATATAAGAAAGCAACCTTTCTTCATCCGTTGCAGGATCATCTCCATGGCCCATATTACTGTTGATGAAATCACTATAAGAATTTTTGTGAATTATCTTATAGGATTTTGTAGGTTTGGTATCGAATGTTGCATCGGGATAGTTTGTCGAAAGTCTAGTAATGGCGGCAACATCAAATAGTGTGGCCCCACCATCCCGCAAGGAAGGTGAAAATTGTTAGTGGTCTTATTCCAGAAACACAATGCAGCTCTAATCATCCAGTGATGAGTAGTGGGTGTGAAGTAAGAGAGACGAAGAAGATCATGAATACCCTATGCTCTCCAAATATTACCTTTTGCTGGTTCGACGCATTGATACCAGGCAAGGAAGTCAGTATTTCGAGAGGTGATCTTAGGGTTGTTTCTGAAGGATTTCTTGTGATCGATGAAGGGAGCAATGAAAATGTCCTACTTGACAAGTGAATCTTCTTCTTCGGCACTTGGAAAGAAATGGACATTCTTTTTAGTATGCTCTAGAATCTATAAGGGGCCAACAAAACAGCAAGTCTCGTCTTCAGCACTGAAAGGGATGAGAATCCTTTTTTTAGAAGGCAAGCTTTTAGGATCCTCAATGATAATATCATAGAATCAAGTTAATATTTGCAAATCAGACTATTCAAAAGTTTTGGTGGTGGTGTGTTTGCCTTTGTCTTGAGTAGATAAAATTTTTGGAACAGAGGAAGAAGCCATTGATAGGAGTGTAAAGAAATTCTTAAGGATCGATTTGGTTACAAAGAGGAGAATTTGCACAGAAGAATTCAGAAATAGAAGGTAAAAGAATTTTTTGAAAAGAAAGGTGAAAGTTAAGCAAGATTAGTAGAGAACTGAGAGAAAACACTAAAGTGATTAGAGTGTATACACTTTCGGTGAAGGTTCGATGCTCGATTCTTTGTTTTTGGCTTTCACGAACTTTCTTCTTGCAAGCCTAATTGTACTTCATTGTGAAATTTGAATTAGTGGAATCCAGTATATTTTTTCTTGGAAGAATTTATTTACTTTTAACCAAGTAGGTAAAAGCATTTAGCATGTAGTTGCATTCATATAGATAAGTTGCATTGTGTAAGTCTCACAATTTTTCCTTCACTCTTTTGGTTCCCTTGAGTTTAGTATGAGGACATGTTAATGTTTAAGTGTGGAGAGATTTGATAAACCACTATTTCATGGTATATTTTGGATTGAATTGAGTGGGTTTTGTCAACTATTCTCACACTTATTCATGTAAATTGCATATTTTTAAGTTTTCTTCCTAATTTTGTGCTATGATTGAAAACATGCTTCCTAGGCCTTTAAATTGCTAATTTTTAATCCTCTGTTATTATCATTCGATGCCGTGATATATGTGTTAAGTGATTACAGGATTTATAGATCAGGAATGGCATAAAGCATAAAGAGGAAGCATGCTAAAGTGGAAGGAACACAAGAATTTGAAGATTTGAGAAGTTGGAAGCGACGTGCACGCATGGCTGAAGCGTACACGTGATCAAGCAATCTTCCAAGCGACGCGTACGCATGGCTGAAGCGTACGCGTGACCAGGAGCGTCGTCCACTGACGCGTACGCGTAACCTTGTGCAGAGCCCACCAACGCGTACGCATGGCTGACGCGTACGCGTGACGAGCATTACGTGCTGCAATTAAAGGAATACGCTGGGGGTGATTTCTGGGCTGATTTTGGCCCAGTTTCAAGCCCGAAAATGCATACTAGAGGCTGGGATGGAGCTGAGACTGGACACATTTTTCACTTTAGCTTAGTTTTTTAGTTTTGAATTCTAGTGAGAGAAACTCTTACTTCTCTCTTAGGTTTTTGGTATTCTTAGTTTTACTTTCACTTAG
Organism: Arachis hypogaea; assembly: GCF_003086295.3. Taxonomy (NCBI): domain Eukaryota; kingdom Viridiplantae; phylum Streptophyta; class Magnoliopsida; order Fabales; family Fabaceae; genus Arachis; species Arachis hypogaea. The sequence goes on from NC_092049.1 coordinate 28,564,540, forward strand.
ATCTTGAGAGAAATTGCTGTTACTTTCATTTTCTAGTCATTTTCCTTATAGTTTTCTTCTTTAATTTTTTTAGTACTCTTTTCTATTTCGTTAATTGAATTCATATTTGGATCTTGTTACTATTGAATTTTGTTAATTCATTGAGTTATTTCCATATTAATTGTTATTGCTTATTTTGTTCTTGTTAATTATTTTCAGTGGTAATTTGAATTGGATTATTTTCTAGTTTTTATCATGTTTTTTTTATTTTTGCTCACCAAGTGTTTGAGAAAATGTCATCCAATATCATGGAATAGATTTCCTTGCTTGGTTTGGGATTGAGTAATTGGATCCACTTGAATTGTTATATTCAAGTATTGATTGGTAACTGAATATTGTTAATTAGCTTGAAACTCACCAACTCTAGTTCTTCTTTATGAAGTGACTAGGACTTGTGAGCTAAAGTTAATCGTTTCACTTAACTTTTCTTCAATCGTTAGAGGATAACTAAGTGAGAGCAATGAGCTTTTACCATCACACTTGGGCAAGACAATAAGGATAGAAATTCTGATTCTCGCCCCGAACCAAGGCCTTTTTATATTGATTAATTACCAACTCTTGCTAGTTAACTGTTGCTCTAATTTTCTAGTTATTTATTTTTCTTGTTCTCAACTTCAAAAACCTCTAGGAAAATCATAACCAATATTTTACATCTTGTGTCAACTCCTAGGGAAACAACTCGGGATTCTACTCTCAGATATCGAATTTAATTGTGACACACCTTTTAACTCTGACTAGTGGAAATCTCGTCAGTTAAGACTATACGCACGACGTTGATTTGGAAGAAAACTTTTTGGTAATCTTGACCGACATTTATCCGCTTGCAAGTTTTGGCGCCGTTGCCGGGGAGTTACATATGTGTGCTAAGTTATTGGTTGGTGTAAATATATTCATATTTGCATAATTACATCTTTTATTTGTGTGCTTTTTGGTTATTAGTAGTATTTATTAGTTATTTTGATTAATATATTTTATTTCCATGAGTTCTATATTTCTTTTATTGAATGACGTGTTCGTTACCAGATCCGAGCTTAGCCCCATTTGATTCTGAAATTGAAAGAATCGTTTCACTTATTACCCGAGGTTGAATCCAAAGCGTCATTTGAGGAAGAAACTAAATCCTTTCCCACTATATCTATTGACACCTCTTCCATTGATTTAGGTACCGATACTATGGCCGCTCCTAGAAGAATCACTCTGAAGGAGGTGAGAGCTTCGGATTTTACTCTTCAACCATTTCAAGCGTGTCATCCGAACTTGAATGCATATTTTGAGCTAAAGACCTCATTGATTAATCTACTTCCTAAGTTCCACGGTCTACCCGCTCAAGATCCCATCAAGCACCTTAGAGACTTCCAAACGGCTTGTTCAACTGCTAGGCGATATGGTGCGGATGAGGTTGCCATTTGGTTATATGCCTTTCCATTTTCTCTTGAAGGAAGGGCAAAGGAGTGGTTCTACACTCAACCCGAGAATGTTGTCACTAATTGGGATTTGCTTAGAAGAGAATTTTTGGATAAGTTCTTCCCACCGGAGGTCACGGATAGATTGAGGAAGGAAATCTCTTGCGTCATTCAAGGTGAATTAGAAATTCTCTATGACAATTGGGAACGTTTCAGGAAGCTCTTTAATTCGTGCCCCCATCACATGATTAACGAGTTGGTACTTATTAGTTACTTTTTCCAAGGCATGAAGCCTCAAGATAAGATCCTTTTGGATGCTTCGAGTAATGGCTCTTTGACAAAGTACAAGACGGCGACGGAAGCGTGGAAACTTATCACTGATTTAGCCGAATCTACTCAACATGCAAGGCACAGGAATAATCATCCCAAAGCTATTGCGGAAGTTTCCTCTAGTACTGAGTCTGCCCTCACCAAGACTTTGAGAGAGATGACCAATATTCTCAAGCAACTCCAACTCAATCAACAATAATCTGCACCTCCTCCACAACAACAATGTCAATAGTTAGTCCCTCAGAGAGTGTGTGGGATTTGTGCTTGCTATTCTCACTATACCGATGAATGTCCACAAATCCAAGAGGACAACACCTTGGCGGCTACCAATGCTTATTACAACCGTCCAAATAAAGGGTACTATCAACAAGGCGGTAACTATAATTAGGGTGGTAACTACAACCAAGGTTGGCAAGACAATCCCAATCAAGGATGGAGAGACAACTACAACTAAGGAGGAAGAGACAATGGTGGAAGCCAAAGGTGAAATAATAATTACCAACAAAATCGGTATCAACAAAACCCTCATTACCAACAACAAAACCAAAGTCAAAGGTACCAACCACCTTCCCAAAGGCAAGCTCAAATCACCCAACCACAAGCCCCACAAATTACCTATCTTTCTTCTTCCTCCAACTAAGATGAAACGCTTCGCTCTCTTCTTCAAAGGCAAAAAGAGCTTCAAGCCACAGTTGCCTCTAGCATCACCGGTCTCACCTCGACCATCCAAGCTCTTATATCCTGTATGGAACCACTGACAAACCCCAATTTGAGGATTTATCTTGTGATGATTTCAGGGGTTTTATCAATGATTCCACACACTTTCTATATGAAAATACAAGATTTTGCATTCCTTTCCTAGTTGCGCCTCATGAATGAAAACATGCTTATTTCGCACTAAAATAGATACATTTCTAATCTTCTCTTGATGCCATTCGATGCCGTGACTTGTGTGTTAAGTGGTTTCATGATATAGAGTAGGAATGGACCGAAAGAGAGAAGGAAGACGGGTACAAAGGAAGGAAGCATGAGGATTAAGCTTTGGAGGTTTCCGCATGGGCGCGTGCGCGCACCTTGCGCACCCGTGCGGATAGGGCAACGTGGAGCCAAAGCCAAGAGCCGGCTTGAGAAGCGGCTAAGCCAGGATCTTCATGGGCGCGTACGCGTACATCACGCGTCCGCGCACATTACAAGACGTCTCAATGGCGCGCGCGCGTGCCTTGCGCGTGCGCGCCGATTTGCGAATATGATTTTTTAAGAAGTCACGTGACTTAGGCATGGAGGCAGTTAAGGATCCCACTCTTGGAGAAACACCTTGGCGGGAAAAGCTTAAGAAGACCAAAGGAACAAGGGTTAAGGACACTTTTAGTTCATTTCTTCTAGATCTAGATATTTTTCCTTTTTTGGGGAGAAGAGAGAGTTAGTTACATTTTTTGGGAGAAGAAGAGGGAGATTCCAAGCTTCACTAGGGTTCATCCTCATCTAATTTCTGAACTTTCAATGACTTTTTGGTGAGATCCACTACAATTCTCACTCCACTTTGTTCATGTCATAGATTTTCTTCTCCAATTTCAAGTAGTAGATACAATTGATCAATTCTCATAGATCTAGAATTCAACCTTGTAATTTTGGATTTCATCTCTATTTTGGATTTTCATTGCTACTCTTTGAGACTTGTTAGATCTTTGTGTTGCAATACTTTCAATTTGACTTTTCTTCCCATTTTACTATGACTTTCCTTATTGCTCATCACATGTTTGATAAAATGACAACACTAGTTATGGAGTAGAATTTTTACACTTGGCATAGGGTTTGGTCCTTGGAAGAAGTTGAATAGTTGCATCAATAGTTGATTTGGAATTAGGGATTGCTAGTTGGCTTGGAGTGCACTAAAGCTAGATTCCCATAAGGTGAAGCTAGGACTTGTGACTCAAGTTGATTGCTTTCATTTGACCTCCCTCTACACCTAGGGGATAACTAAATGGAGCAAGGCCTAATTGTTGTCAACATTGAATGGACTATAAGGATAGGATTTCTAATGCCAACCCTAAGCCAAGTCTTTTGATAATTGATTGTTTGTTTCTCATTGCTTTGCTAAAACCTTCAAAGAATTCCAACAAAGCTTACTAAATCAATAAGATGCACACTTTGGCAATTCCAAGGGAGAACGACTCGGGAGACTAGTACTCTCGGATATAGATTGTAGATTTGTTTGATGAAGGATTTTGCGTCGGTTTAGACTATACTACGATTGATCATTTGATAATTTCTATACCGGCAAAAATTCATTTGTCAAAATGGCGCCGTTGCCGGGGATTTTGCTTAGTGTGCCATGTTATTGTTTTGGATTAAGTGTGTATATATGTACATAGTTGCACTTCATTGTAAATTGCTCAATTGACTAACTCCTCATCGTTACAATGAATTCCATTTCCCCTTCATTGCATGACGCGTTCACAACCGAATCCGAGCTTAGCCCCTTTTGATCCGGAAATAGAACGAACTTTGTTTCATATTAGACAAGCTCGGAGGCGGCTAAGATTTGGAAAAGGTGAAGAGGTTTTCACCACCTCAACCACCTTACTAGAAGTGAACATTGAACCGTCACTCAAAGAAGGCATTAATCATACCCCCATCAATCTCACTAACAATTCTTCTTTTGTTTTAGGTACTAATACCATGGACGCTCCAAGGAGAGTTACCATCAAGGAAGCGGGTGCACCGGATTATGTCCTTCAACCCCTTCATGTAACTCACCCCAATTTGAATGCGAATTTTGAATTGAAGACCGCTTTGATCAATCTCCTACCCAAGTTTCACGGGCTTCCCGCACAAGACCCTATTCGACATCTCAAAGACTTCCACCGCATATGCTCGACTACTAGACGGGAAGGGTCCGATGAAGTTGCTATATGGTTGTTTGCTTTCCCTTTCTCTCTTGAGGACAAGGCCAAAGAATGGTTCTACACTCTCTCTAGTGAAGTTACCTCCGATTGGGACCTACTTAGAAGGGGGTTCTTGGATAAATTCTTGCCCCCGGAAAAGATGGATAGGCTAAGAAAGGAAATGTCTTGTATTGTGCAAGGTGAGACGGAACCACTCTATGAGTATTGGGAACGGTTTCGCAAATTACTAGATGCATGCCCTAATCACATGCTCGACACTCAAGTATTGCTTGGATACATATGTCAAGGGATGCGAGAGCAAGATAGAACCCTCTTGGACACTTCTAGCAATGGCTCTTTGTCCAAATATAAAACCGCGGAGGAGGCATGGCAACTTATCATTGACTTAGCCGAATCCAATCAACATATGAGGCGAAGAGTCAACCGTCCAAGGACCGTGAACGAGGTATCAACTAGTAGTGAAGCCACCGCTCTAACTCAATCCTTGAATGAGATAACATCCGTCTTGAGGCAACTCCAATTGAACCAACAACAACCACAACAACCTCAATCATATCAACAACACCCTCCACCATCTCAACAACACAACCAACAACAATTGGTCCCTCAAAGAGTATGTGGCATTTGCTCTTGCTACTCTCACTACACGGATGAGTGCCCAAACCTTCAAGAAGACAACACTTTGGCGGCCACCCATAATTTCTATGACCGCCCTAATCAAGGGTACTACCAAGGAGGTAATCCTAACCAAGGGCACCCTTATCAAGGAGGAGGTTACAACCAAGGAAGTGGACACAATAATCAAAATTGGAAAGACAATCATCAACAAGCAAATAGGGATAACAACAACAATGGAGGAGGTCAAAGATGGAATAACAACTCGCAAAATTTCTCACAAAACCGACCATACAACTTACAAAATCAACCATACAATCAACAAAACCCACAAAGAAACTACCAAACATATCAACCACCACATCAAAGACCACCACCCAACCAATCACAAGCTCCTCAACTCACATATGCAACCACCCCCTCCAACCAAGATGAAACACTCCGGACCATCATCCAAGGCCAAAAGGAATTACAAAACACACTTGCTTCCGGCCTCACCTCTACATTACAAGCTCTTCTTGCACGCATGGACACACCATCGACCCCCACTCCTCAACCCCCAATCCAAAGTGTCATTCCCTCTCAACCTCAACCAAATCCAAAAGGGGGCATCAATGCCATCACCCTTAGATCCGGTACACAACTAAAAGAGAAGGAAGCAAAGGACCCAAGTCCTATCACAACCGCCCAAGAGGAAGAGAGAATAGGTATAGAAGAGGTAGTGGAAGAGGAGACACCACAAGCCATAGTTGAGGATGAAGCCCAACCAACAAGGGAGACAACCAAGGCCAAAAGAACCTTGGAAGAAGAAATTGCTCAACCACTTCCATTTCTAACACTTGCAAAGAAGGCTAAAAAGCGCATAGAACTCGACCCCAAAATGGTAGAAATGTTCAAGAAAGTTGAGGTAACCATCCCCCTCTTTGATGCCATCCATCAAGTTCCTAGATATGCCAAATTCCTCAAAGATTTATGCATAAACAAGGATAGAATTCTTGAATTGGAAACCATCCCATTGGGGAGTTCTATTTCCGCTTTGATGGAAACATTACCGGAGAAGTGTGATGACCCAGGCCCTTGTATGGTCACTTGCACCGTCAATGGAGTTCAATTTAGAGATTGTATGTGTGACCTCGGAGCATGTGTTAGCATCATGCCGCTCTCCGTTTATCGGGTATTGAACTTGCCCCCACTAAAAAGGTCGACGGCAAGATTTGTCCTAGCGGATAAAAGCATAATAACCGTAGCGGGTGTTGCGGAAGATGTATTGGTGAATATAAAAGGGTTGGTGTTTCCGATTGACTTCTATGTCCTTGAAATGCCGTCAAGCGAAACCGAGAGAGCATCATCTATCCTACTTGGAAGGCCATTCTTGAGGACTTCTAGATTCAAGCTTGATGCTTACTCGGGGAACTACTCATTTGAAATAGATGGGAGAATTGTAAGCTTTAGCCTAGAAGAAGCAATGAAGCATCCACCGGAGAACCACTCTCTATTTCGGTGTGACCCAATCGATAACATAGTAGCCGAAGTGCATCTTGCAAAATTAGATGAGAAGTGCATGGTCAAAGAAGCAAATGAAGAGTCAAGCGAACTAAATACCACACACCATACAAACCATCCGGAAACTCAAACTTCAAAAAATGACAAGAAGATGGAATTGAAGCCACTACCACCTCACTTAAGGTATTCATACCTTGATGAAGCCCAAAAGCTACCCGTGATAATTGCACAAGAGTTAACTCCTCAACAAGAAGAAAAATTGCTAAATGTATTGAGGAAAAACAAAAGGGCAATTGGGTGGAGTTTGGCGGATCTAGTGGGAATAAGCCCCCAAGTATGCGAGCACCGCATATTTCTTGAAGAAGGAGCAAGACCGGTCCGACAACCTCAAAGGAGACTTAACCCAACCATTCTTGAGGTGGTGAAGAAAGAAGTCACTAAGCTACTTGAAGCGGACATCATCTACCCTATCTCGGATAGCGAATGGGTAAGCCCGGTCCAAGTAGTGCCAAAGAAGTCCGGAGTGACAACAATCAAAAACGAAAGTGGTGAACTTATAGCAACAAGAGTGCAGAATTCTTGGAGAGTATGCATAGACTACCGAAGATTGAATGCGGCCACAAGAAAAGACCATTTTCCACTACCATTTATCGATCAAATGCTTGATCGGTTAGCCGGTAAATCATACTATTATTTTCTTGATGGCTACTCCGGATACTTCCAAATTCATATTGCTCTAGAAGACCAAGAAAAAACTACATTTACTTGCCCCTTTGGAACGTATGCTTACAAGCGTATGCCATTTGGCCTATGCAACGCACCGGCAACGTTTCAAAGATGCATGATGAGCCTATTTGCGGACTTTCTAGAGCAATCAATGGAAGTTTTCATGGATAATTTTAGTGTGTATGGTGAGTCATTTGAGCATTGCTTAGGTAACCTTGAAAAAGTCCTAGAAAGGTGCACCAAAACAAACCTTGTCTTAAATTTTGAAAAATGTCATTTCATGGTCAAACAAGGCATTGTTTTGGGACACATAGTATCAAAGGAAGGCATCTCCGTAGATCCGGCAAAGATAAATGTCATATCCAGTTTACCTTACCCCTCCTCCGAGAGGGAAGTCCGTTCTTTTCTTGGACATGCAGGATTCTACCGGAGATTCATCAAGGACTTTAGCAAGGTGGCCTTACCTCTCTCTCGATTACTACAAAAAGACACCGAATTTGAGATGAGCAAGGAATGTATGGAAGCATACGACAAACTCAAGGTAGCATTGACACAAGCCCCTATTGTACGAGGACCCAATTGGACTCAACCCTTTGAAATCATGTGTGATGCTTCGAATTATGCGATAGGAGCCGCGTTAGCACAACGCGAGGGTAAGATCCCCTATGTCATAGCTTATGCTTCCAAAACATTAGACGGAGCCCAATCCAACTACACTACTACCGAAAAGGAACTTCTAGCTATTGTTTTTGCTTTGGACAAGTTCCGAGCCTATCTTCTTGGTTCCAAGGTAGTAGTATATTCGGATCACGCGGCACTAAAGTACTTGTTGGCAAAAAAGGAATCAAAACCGAGATTAATTCGTTGGGTGCTCTTATTACAAGAATTTGACTTGGAAATCAAAGATAGGAGCGGTGCCCAAAACCTAGTGGCGGACCATTTAAGTCGCCTCGAACACACAAAAGGCGACACCACTCCTATCAATGATTCCTTTCCTTTAGATGCTTTGCATGCAATCTCGGAAGTGGTTCCTTGGTATGCCCCAATAGCAAACTATTTGGTTTCACGCACTTTTCCTCCTAATCTCAACAAACACAAAAAGGATAAGCTGAAAAGCGAATCCAAATACTATATTTGGGATGATCCCTATTTGTGGAGGTGTGGAGCGGACCAAATAGTGCGACGGTGCATACCTCAAACCGAATTCCAAGCAATCTTGGACGCTTGCCATGCTTCCGAAGGAGGTGGTCACTACGGACCCCAAAGAACGGCAAGAAAAATCCTTGATTGCGGATTTTGGTGGCCAACTCTTCTCAAAGATGCTTCTCTCTATTGCAAATCTTGTCCCCAATGTATTAGGTTTGGAGATATTTCCAAGAAGGACGAAATTCCCCAACAAAATATGCTTTTTTGCGAAATCTTTGACGTATGGGGAATCGACTTCATGGGACCATTTCCAAATTCCAATGGCTTTCTCTACATCTTGCTAGCCGTCGATTATGTGTCAAAATGGGTGGAGGCAATCCCCACCCGAACGGATGACGCTAATGTTGTGTATTCTTTTGTGAGGAACAATATCATTTATCGCTTTGGCGCCCCAAGAGCAATCATAAGTGACCAAGGATCCCACTTTTGCAACAAAAGAATAGACGGCCTCATGAGAAAATATGGCATCATCCACAAAGTCGCCACGGCTTACCACCCTCAGACAAACGGCCAAGCCGAAGTCTCTAACCGGGAAATCAAGCATGTGTTAGAAAGGATTGTAAAGCCGAATAGGAAAGATTGGAGCATCAAACTCCCCGATGCACTGTGGGCCTATCGAACGGCTTACAAGACACCCATTGGCATGAGCCCCTTCCGGCTTGTATATGGTAAAGCATGTCACTTACCGGTGGAGATTGAACACAAAGCTTATTGGGCCGTAAAGGAGTGTAATACGAGCTTGGGTGGGGCCGGAGTAGAGAGAAAGCTTCAATTGGCGGAATTAGAATGTATGAGATTGGAAGCTTATGACAACTCTAGACTCTATAAGGAAAAGTTGAAAGCCATCCATGACAAGAACATTAGGAGAAGAGAATTCCAACCCGGTGACCTAGTCCTTCTCTACAATTCAAGGTTGAGATTACTACCCGGAAAGCTTAGATCAAGGTGGGATGGGCCCTACCAAGTGGAGAAAGTAGAACCTTATGGAGTCTACCACTTGCGCCACCCATCAAGCCCGGACATCTTCAAGGTAAACGGGCACCGTCTCAAATTGTATCATGGTGAGCAAAGAAAGAACGCCAAGGAATTTGAAGTGTTCCTCTTGAGGGATGCAACTCTTGAATAAACACTATAAGCTGCTGAAAGTCCAACTTAAGGACGTTAAACAAAAGTGCTAGGTGGGAGACACCCCACCATGGTAAGATCTTCCTTTGAGACTTGTACATAGACACTTGACTTCATGTTTGTTAGCTAGATTTTAATGACAACTCCCCTTCATTTGTTGACTTCATTTGCTATAGTGCTTAAGTGGCTGTATGGAGGGGGGGTTTGAAATGTCAAAAATGGTGTAACCACTTGTAAATTTAGAAAAACCCACCCCTCTGCGCGTGCGCGCACATGGCGCGTCCGTGCACATGGTCGAAATCTGCCAATCGGCGCGCAAGCGCACTGTGCGCGTCCGCGCCGATTGCCTTGCTGCCCCCTAGTACATTCTACAGAGAGTTAAGCCTCTCTCAAGCCTACACTAAGCCACCAGCCCAGCACCTCTGCCGCGTGCGCGCACCCGGTGCGCACGCGTCCATACAAAGCGAGCACGGAATGCGCGCGCGCGCCACAGCCGCGCACGCGCCCTTTCACTCTGCACTCCTCTCTGAGCCATTTCACAGAGAGTTGAGCCCCCTCCAGGCCCCTCTCGTGCCTGGGGCACAACCACGTGGACGCGTACGCGCACTGTGCGCGCGCGCGCCAACACACGCTAAAGCAATCTCTGGTACTTCGTCCAGAGAGTTATGCCACCCCTGTGCCTCTCCTGAGCCCCCAGCCCAAGCGCATGGACGCGCACGCGACATGTGCGCGCGCGCGCGCCCCTAGTCACCTTACTCCCTGCGCAAGCGCGCACCGCGCGCGCACCGCGCGCGCACGCGCCGATACTCGACGCCACCTTTAAGAAGGGCACACTGACCCCTTCATTCTCATTCCGCTTCTCTTCTTCTTCCACATCCTTCTCCATCTCACAAGGTATTATACTAGGCCCCCTCTTAGGCCAATAATCTCTTGTGGTTCTTATTCATTTAGTTGCACCATCTTTTAGGTAACTTCTTTCTTCCTTTTTTTTCTTCTTCTCTCTTTCTTCCTTCTTTCTCTAGTTACTCCCTTGGGATGTCTTTGTTCTCCCCTCTCTTTCAATCCCATTCTTCATGGGCATCTAGGCCCCAAACTCACTTACATGAGTAGATGAATAGTGTTGCTTACTTTTCTTGCACTCAATATGCATTATAATCATTAATAATGGATTGTGGAAAGTTACATTGCTCTCATTTTCACATAATCACATATTACTTGAGGGATGCACACCAAGTGTTCGATGAAAGGCACACTTGAATTTTGGACTTATTGTGACTACCTTGCCTCTCAACCAATCACTTTTGAGTGCATCCCCACTTTCCACAAACCATTCATCCCCATTTATGGTCCCTAAGGGTGTGTGCTTCTCATGCCTCTTCCTTGCATGCTTAAACTACCCTTGCACCACATGAAAATTATTTGCCTTGCTCTTCACACATTATCCTAGTTACGTGTTGCAGCTGTCATGTAACGAAGATACCCATATTCTATGGCATAACTTTCATTACATAGAGCTCATGTATCTCCACTTCTTTGGGTTTGATATTTTTCCTTTCTTGCTTCCACAGGATGGTCATCAAAAAGGACAACGGAAAAGGCCCCAAGAAGCCAGCTTCCAATAAAGCACGCCAAGAACTAACGGCGAGGCCCCTCCTGAAGAAGACCAAGGGCCCCGTTGACGTTCTAGAGAAGGACAACCCTCCTAAGGATTCAAACAAGTTTCCCAACCGTTACTGCGAACTTGTTTACTCCAGAATGATTGAAAGGAATTACCATCCGGAACCCCTCCTAGTCTTACCGGCTCACCTCAGTCCAATTGTGATGCCACAAATTGACCGGAGGCAATGGAGGTTCCTCTTGAGGCAACCAACGGAGGCCAATCTCTCTTGGGTGGTGGAATTTTACTCCAACTTCCACTCACCTCATCTCACATCCATATTTGTGCGCCGAAAACAAGTGTCGGTCACAGTGGAAGCCATCCGAGAAGTCCTTGGGATTGCACCGTCAACGGATGCATATGACGCCTACCAAGAAGTCTTGGCTACATGCGTTGACCGCGCATTCGATTGGAGCGCGATCCTCCGCGTCATTGCTTTACCCGACGCATTTTGGATTCGGGGGACCATAAAGCGAAGACCCAAGGGTTTAGATGTTCGCCACCTCACTCAAGAAGCCACGGCTTGGGCCCAAATTCTAGCTCACTACGAGCACACATGGGTCATCCATCACCACCGAGCTTGCCTTATTGATATGGTGCATCTTGACCGAGAAACCGGTCAACGTTCCGCATGCCATCCGCCAATCCATGGGGCGCATTCATGCCAAGGGAAATCTACCATTTCCCGCTTTAGTGACGGCATTAGTTGCGAAAGCCGGCGTCAACCGGGAGACTAAAGATAGGCGAACCTCAATACCGGTCGATGGTGATATCATTCCAACCAAGAGATGCCTCAAGCCTCCGGAAGTCACCAAGGACATTGAACTACCCACACCAACTGGCCACGCTACCACTTCATCTACATCACAAAAATCGGCCGCCCAACGCCTTGAAGACCTTCACAACAAATTAGACCGCTATGAGAGGCGTAACCAACGCCGCTATGCTCATGTGAAGAGGCTTCTAAGCATGATCACCCCACCAATGGAGGAACCCGATATCTCCACCTCCACCGCAACTTCAAGCGGAGATAGCAATGGCATTGGAGATGTGGCACACTCGGAGCTCAATCAACCAGCGCGCCTAACCTCTAGCACGGAGGACCGTGCTAAGTTTTAAGTGTGGGGAGGTCGGCCGACCGATCTCCGTAGGTAACATCTGAATAAATTAGGATAGGTTGCATGATTAGGTTTTAGTAGGATAGGTTGCATGATTAGGTCTTAGTTGGCACCATTCGCATGATAAGCCTGCTTGGTTGGAACAATGAAATTCTCTCTTAGGAAACCAACACTTTGGGGCAACCATGGCATTGCAAATTTTAAATGCTTTGATGCCAAAGTTGCATGAAGAATTATATTTTGGAACATGGTTTTGAGCTAAGAACACAAGCTTGTGAGATTTGAGCCTAATGGTGTGGTTACATCTTATAACCACTTATTTTTCCTTCTTGTGTGCATTATTCTCCTCCTATGATTGTGATCTTTGATTTGTTTGACTCTTTATGTCCATTATTTGGTGTATTCATGCATTTATATGATTGAGGCCATCATTTCATTAGCTCACTCACCCAAGTGGCCTTACCTTCTATCTTTCTTTGTTAGCCAAACTTGAGCCTACGATTAACCCACTTTGTTCTTAATTTAGCACATTACAAGCCTTAAAGCGGAAAACAATAAAAGTCCTTATTTGGATCTTTGATTAGCTTAGGCTAGTGTGTGTGAGTATTATGCAAGTGTGGGAACCTTGGGACATTGGGTGAATAAGAGGGTATTTTGTATTATTATTGAAATTATTGGGAATTGGGTACATACTCATGTATTGATCAAATGTAAAACCTCATGCATTGACGCTCTTGTATATAGAAAAAAAATAGAAAAAAAATTGAGAAAAACAATATGGAAAAGAAAGAAAAAAAATAAACTAAAGAAAAAGAAAAAAAAAAGAAAGAGGAAAAATAATGAAAAAGGGGACAAAATGCCCCAAAGTGAAGCTCAAGAGGAATCAATGCATAAGTATAGTGAGACGAAAAGAAAATACATGAGTATGTGGAAAAGTGAGGAATGAGTAGTTAGGTTAGCACTTAATTGTATAGGTCACTATATAGGTTAGGTGGGAAAGCTCAAGTTAATCAAAGATTCAAATCCTAAGTCCACTAGCCATATACGACCCTACCTTGACCCTAACCCCATTACAACCTAGGAAAAGACCTCATGATAATTGTATGCATGCACTGAATAATTGTTGATTGTTAGATGAAAAACAAATCTTGGAAAGCATGATTAGGGGAGAATTGAGAGAATAAACCCCAAACACCGAGTGATTAGAGTGCAAACACTTCCGACGAGGGTTCGATGCTCAATCCTTTGATTCCCGGCTCTCGCGAGCATTCCTCATGCAAGGTTGCACATATTGCATTTGATGCTTAGAAAGTGGCAAGTCCTATGCTTTGACCATCATTGTACCCCATGTGTTCGCATATGTCCTAAGAAGGCTAATTTGTTCCCAACCAAGTGGATAGTGGCACTAGTCATAGTTGCATGCATATAAGTAGGTTGCACTTCATGAGTCTTATACTTTTGCAACCCCTCGGTCTTCTGTGTTTCTTTGTATTTCTCTAAGCATGAGGACATGCTAGAATCTAAGTGTGGGGAGGTTGACAAACCCCAATTTGAGGATTTATCTTGTGATGATTTCAGGGGTTTTATCAATGATTCCACACACTTTCTATATGAAAATACAAGATTTTGCATTCCTTTCCTAGTTGCGCCTCATGAATGAAAACATGCTTATTTCGCACTAAAATAGATACATTTCTAATCTTCTCTTGATGCCATTCGATGCCGTGACTTGTGTGTTAAGTGGTTTCAGGATATAGAGTAGGAATGGACCGAAAGAGAGAAGGAAGACGGGTACAAAGGAAGGAAGCATGAGGATTAAGCTTTGGAGGTTTCCGCATGGGCGCGAGCGCGCACCTTGCGCACCCGCGCGGATAGGGCAACGTGGAGCCAAAGCCAAGAGCCGGCTTGAGAAGCGGCTAAGCCAGGATCTTCATGGGCGCGTACGCGTACATCATGCGTCCGCGCACATTACAAGACGTCTCAACGGCGCGCGCGCGTGCCTTGCGCGTGCGCGCCGATTTGCGAATATGATTTTTTAAGAAGTCACGTGACTTAGGCATGGAGGCAGTTAAGGATCCCACTCTTGGAGAAACACCTTGGCGGGAAAAGCTTAAGAAGACCAAAGGAACAAGGGTTAAGGACACTTTTAGTTCATTTCTTCTAGATCTAGATATTTTTCCTTTTTTGGGGAGAAGAGAGAGTTAGTTACATTTTTTGGGAGAAGAAGAGGGAGATTCCAAGCTTCACTAGGGTTCATCCTCATCTAATTTCTGAACTTTCAATGACTTTTTGGTGAGATCCACTACAATTCTCACTCCACTTTGTTCATGTCATAGATTTTCTTCTCCAATTTCAAGTAGTAGATACAATTGATCAATTCTCATAGATCTAGAATTCAACCTTGTAATTTTGGATTTCATCTCTATTTTGGATTTTCATTGCTACTCTTTGAGACTTGTTGTTAGATCTTTGTGTTGCAATACTTTCAATTTGACTTTTCTTCCCATTTTACTATGACTTTCCTTATTGCTCATCACATGTTTGATAAAATGACAACACTAGTTATGGAGTAGAATTTTCACACTTGGCATAGGGTTTGGTCCTTGGAAGAAGTTGAATAGTTGCATCAATAGTTGATTTGGAATTAGGGATTGCTAGTTGGCTTGGAGTGCACTAAAGCTAGATTCCCATAAGGTGAAGCTAGGACTTGTGACTCAAGTTGATTGCTTTCATTTGACCTCCCTCTACACCTAGGGGATAACTAAATGGAGCAAGGCCTAATTGTTGTCAACATTGAATGGACTATAAGGATAGGATTTCTAATGCCAACCCTAAGCCAAGTCTTTTGATAATTGATTGTTTGTTTCTCATTGCTTTACTAAAACCTTCAAAGAATTCCAACAAAGCTTACTAAATCAATAAGATGCACACTTTGGCAATTCCAAGGGAGAACGACTCGGGAGACTAGTACTCTCGGATATAGATTGTAGATTTGTTTGATGAAGGATTTTGCGTCGGTTTAGACTATACTACGATTGATCATTTGATAATTTCTATACCGGCAAAAATTCATTTGTCAACCACCCTCTACCTCCAATACTCAATCTTCAAGCTCTAGTGCACTTTTCTCTCAACCTTTACCTAACCCCAATGGTGGAATCAATGCCATCACCTTGAGGTCCGGCACTACATTGCAAGAGAGGAGTTTCAGGGAGCCAAGCTCAAGAGAAGCCACTCAAGATGAAGATGTTGTTGAGGTAGAAGTTGTTGAAAACAAGGATGAGGTACAACAGGCGGTTGAAGAAGAAGTGGCTCAACCGAAGGATGGAGTTTCTAAGGAAGATAATGTTTTAAAAGATGCTATTCCAATTCCTTTTCCACACCTAGCTAGGAAAACTAAAAAGCAAGTGGAGCTAGATCCCAAGATGGTGGATATATTCAAAAAGGTTGAAGTAACTATTCCCCTTTTTGATATTATTCGCCAAGTTCCTAAGTATGCTAAGTTTTTTAAGGATTTGTGCATGAATAATGAGAAGATTCATGATTTAGAAACTATTCTTTTGGATAGCTCAATTTCTGCTTTGATGGGTGCTATACTGGAGAAATATGGTGATCCCGGTCCTTGTCTGGTTACTTGCACTATAGGTAGTATACAATTTGTTGATTGCATGTGTGACCTAGGTGCATGTGTTAGCATTATGCCGTTATCTGTTTATGATGCATTGAAGCTTCCACCGTTGAAAAGGTCGGCAGCCCATTTTGTTTTGGCAGATAAAAACATAATCTCGGTGGTTGGCATTGCGAAAGATGTCTGATGAGTAGGGATTTTTGCACCGGTTTAGATTTTTCCACTCAAGATAATTTATGTTGAAAGTATAGACCAATCCGGCAAATTAAATCCCAAACATCAAAGTTTAATATTTCTAATTTAAACCGAGAGTAATTCAACCTCGGGTCGTCTTCCCTAGGAGTTGCAACTAAGTGTATAATCATTGGCTATGAGGGAATTGGGGTTGGATAATAGCAATTGGCAAGAAATTAAAATGCAAGAAGGTAACTTAACGTGCAAGAAATTAAATGAAAGCAAGTAAAGGCAATGAAAATAGAAATTGAAAGCAAAAAAGGACTATTGGCAAGAAATGGGTAATTAAGGATTCCTATCCTAGTAGTGAACCACAAACATGGTAATTGTGTGTGAATTAATCCCAATTAGTCAACCCTACATCGAGGATAAGTCAACTAGGCATAATTAATCTCAATCCCTAAGTCTTAAGTCAACACTAGTTGGACACACTTTTCACTTTAGCTTAGTTTTTGAGTTTTTAATTCTAGTGAGAGAAACTCCTACTTCTCTCTAGGGTTTTTGGTATTCTTAGTTTTACTTTCACTTGGATCTTGAGAGAAATTGCTGTTACTTTCATTTTCTAGTCATTTTTCTTATAGTTTTCTTCTTTAATTCCTTTAGTACTCTTTTCTATTTCGTTACTTGAATTCATGTTTGGATCTTGTTACTATTGAATTTTGTTAATGCATTGAGTTATTTCCATATTTATTGTTATTACTTATTTTGTTCTTGTTAATTATTTTCAGTGGTAATTTGAATTGGATTATTTTCTAGTTTTTATCATGTCTTTTATTTTTGTTCACCAAGTGTTTGAGAAAATATCATCCAATATCATAGAGTAGATTTCCTTGCTTGGTTTGGGGTTGAGTAATTGGATCTACTTGAATTGTTATATTCAAGTGTTGATTGATAATTGAATATTGTTAATTAGCTTGAAACTCACCAACTCTAGTTCTTCTTTATGAAGTGACTAGGACTTGTGAGCTAAAGTTAATCGTTTCACTTGACTTTTCTTCAATCGTTAGCAGATAACTAAGTGAGAGCAATGAGCTTTTACCATCACACTTGGACAAGACAATAACGATACAAATTCCGATTCTCACCCCGAACCAATGCCTTTTTATATTGATTAATTACCAACTCTTGCTAGTTAACTGTTGCTCTAATTTTCTAGTTTTTTTTTTTGTTCTCAACTTCAAAAACCTCCAGGAAAATCATAACCAATAATTTGCATCTTGTGTCAACTCCGATGGAAACGACTCGAGATTCTACTCCCGGTTATTGAATTTAATTGTGACACACCTTTTAACTCTGACTAGTGGAAATCTCGTTGGTTAAGACTATAATTGCAATGTTGATTTGGAAGAAAACTTTTTGGTAATCTTGACCGACATTTATCTGCTTGTCAATGTTCAGTCAGAGAATTGAAGTCCTTTGAACTTGATTTTTTTAGTGGTTATTCACGTGCAAAAAAGAGTGGGAACGGTTACTCGAGAATTAGCTCATGTGGAAGTTACTCTTGAACCTGATTGGTCAAAGACTTTTATAAATAGATAAAGGATTCATGAAAAAATGGTTGAAATTTTGCTTCAGAAAAAAACTCAAGCACACTCACATCCCATAGATTTTTTGAGTCTGCATTCGAGTCATTTTCTGTAGGGTTCCTTCCATTGTTTTCAAATTACATTTACATTTTCTGTAACTTTTACTTTTTCTGCAAATTTATCTTTCAAGTAACATGCATCTTTCTTGTTTAATTTTAAGTTTCGGTATTTTACTTTCGACTTCAAAAGTCCTTTGATCCAATCGAAAGCATTTTATTACTTTATTTAAATTCAATACAGTTTCTTTCAATTCCAGTCAATTTATTTTCAAAGTTTTATTTTGTTTATCTTTCATATTTCATTTTATTTTGTTCTATCGAAAAGGTCCTTTGATGCACTTTAAAGAACTGGTACTCACAAAGGAGTAGGTTTTCCTCCCAGACCACTAGATTTCAAACAACTTTCCATTTGCTAAAAATCGATAAAACACATGAATCCACTCAAAATGTCCAACCCATCTTTGATCGCAATGGATAATTTAATTTAAATACTGGACTTGCAAAAATTGGCAATGCAACAAGTTCTATTTTTTTTCGTTCATCTTTGCAAAAATCTATATTTTCTTTGCAACAAATTCTATTGTCTAGGCGAATGAAATCGAGAAATGGTACTGTGCTGAAGCTTCTTTTTTTCAATAGGTGCTGAAATGAGTTGGTTGTGCCAAGAGAGGGACGCGTGTTGCTGCTGCTACCAGACGTAGAGACAAGAACTCAATCAAATCAGCAGTGGCAGGAACCCATCCGAACTGATGGAGTGTGTTTACGTCATGAAGTGGCAAAATTAGCATGGATTAATTTGTTCTTAATTATGCTAACAATTGGCGTGAATTTTTTGTTGGGGTTGGGCTCTTATTTTTTTTCAAGTGGTCTGGATTGAAAATGTGTACTTGATCCAAGCAATTTTGGCATAAGACTTTTTAATAATAATAATAATAATAATAATAATAATAATAATAATAATAATATAATTTTTGAATATTCAGAAATTAAAATATTAGAATTTAATTTTTCATGTTAATAATGAATTAAATTATATTAAAAAATTAAAATATTATTATTTGATATACTTTATTTTGTTTGTATAAAATATGCTATCGTAATTAAAGTTAAATTATATTCAGAAATTAAAATTTTAGAATTTAATTTTTCATGTTAATAATGAATTAAATTATATTCAGAAATTAAAATATTATGATCTAATATGCTTTATTTTGTTTGTATAAAATATGATATCGTAATTAAAGTTAAATTATATCCAGGAATTAAAAAGAAAAATAATTTTTGTTAGTATTTTGTAATTTGATAATTTTGATCTTTTATTTTTTTTTATAAAAAATTTGAAGAGCACAGTAAATACAAAGTAATTAACGAATCATTAAAAGTTTAAAAGAATAGTGAATTTATGAGAAAATAAAACTAAAAGAAATATATGTTGGATTTAAAAATAAGGATAATTTATGTTAATAAATTGATTGGAAGTCAAAATTACACATATATCTTGAATAAAAATTGGTTACATGCATATCCTAAACAGATCTATATAAATTGAATCAGAAAAATTTAATTTTTAGGCATTTACATATAAATTAAATCAGGTTGATTCGATTTATTATGCACAAGATATACACAGTAAATCAAATACATACATAATAAATAAGTATGAATTAAAATAAAATTTTTATTTTAATTCAAATATTAAAAATTTTTAATGTATTTATTAAAATGAAATTTATATTTAAGATTTATAATAATAATTTACATATTTATATGAATATACATCGTTAACAACATAATATGTAGTTGGATGAATATAAAAAATAAAAATAATAAAATATAAAAATTATTATTTATATTACAAATTTAAAAATATACATTTAGAATCAAATTTTTGTATAGACATTAAATATTTATATGTTAGAAATGATGTGTAAAATAATGGGTAAAAAACTAAAAATAGACATGATAACAAATTCTTTTAGGAAAGAAGTGATAATAAATTTCATTTCATTTTTTTTGGCCCACTTCATAAAAAGGTGGGACACTCTTAGATGTAAGTTTTGTTTTAGACAAAGTTCTAGCACTATGTACCCTATTCGCGGGTACCCAACCCGATTCTATCCGGTCGGGTAGGGTTGCCAACCCGATCTGTACCGGGTGTAGGGTAGGATGCGGGTAGGGTTTTCGTGCGGGTCGGATAGGGTGCGGGTTGAGCCTTAACCCTACCCGACCAACCCGCACCCTATATATGTATATGTTATATACTTATATAAAAATATATTTTAAGTGGATGTTGAACTAAAGACTTCTCACTAAATACAAAAGATCCTTAGTCATTAAAAGAAGATCATTAATTGATAATTTAATAAACTTTTCTTACATAAAAGTCAATCCTATTTTAAATTATCATCAAATTATATAATAACGTTGCATTTTTTTTGTAACCCGCGGGTAGGGTCGGATACTCGCGGGTTAAGAGCGGGTAGGGTTAGGGTTGAGATATTCTCAACCCGCGGGTAGGGTAGGGTTGAGTTTATATAAAAATCTCAACCCGCAGGTAGGGTTAGGGTTGACTCCAAACCCTACCCTACTCTACCCATTGCCACCCCTACTCACCGCATCTTCAATTATTATTATTATTATTATTATTATTATTATTATTATTATCTTTAAAAAATCTTTTGCCAAAATTGCTTGGATCAAGTATACATATTTTTAATCCAGACTACTTAAAAAAAATGAGCCCAACTCCAACAAAAAAATTCAACCCAATTGTTAGCATAATTAAGAATAAATTAATTCATGTTAATTATGCCATTCCATGACGTAAACACACTCCATCGGTTTCTGCCACTGCTGATTTGATTGAGTTCTTATTTCTGCGTCTGGCAACATCAGCAATATGTGTCTCTCTCTCGACACAACTAACTTATTTCAGTACCTACTGAAAAAAAGAAGTTTTAGTATAGTAGCATTGTCCATAAAAATCTAGTTGAGATTTTAAATATAGTTTGGGGAATTAGTTCTAATCGATTAATTTGACATGGTTAATCGAAAAAAGTTTATCAAATTAGTCCGGTTCATTGTTGGACCTTTTGTATTTTTTGACTATCCAATTGGAGTAGGGAAAAACATGTGATATATTCCTTCTAGAAGATTATGGTGAAGACATGGCTTCTTTAGATGTTTGTACCCAAATAATTCAGTGCATTGGCATCAAAGCAAATGTCTTTCGTGCATTGATTTACAAGGAAAACCTTCTCTCCCTATCTTCAAAGAAATTAATTAATTTGTTAACCTATAATTGGAAGAATTATACAAAATCCCCATTATCTGCAACTCAATAATGCACAATTCATTTTTATCTCATACTTTAATATCCCTCTGATTTTGGTCGTTTTATATTTAACTGTTTATTTTAGATTTGGGGGAAAGAAAAAGAAAGAAATGCAGAACAATGCCTTATCTTTGTGGTCAGTGATCAAAGGAAAGCTAATTCAAACAATATGGCAATGGATATGGAAATGAATACTATGAGACTATATAAGTTAATTTCTCCCACAAATTCTGTGTAGAAACAGCATATGCACATGGCTAAACTAAAGTTTGCGTCGTATTTATTGCTGAAACAAACCAAGGAGGGAACTGAACAAATAAGAAATAACATTAAGTTTAGTCATAATTCAAATGCTATATTACTGAAATCCATCACAGAAAACATGTTTAATGTAAAACTAAATTAAAACTCAATTGAACTCTAAGGGAAACAAACTTTGCTTTTCCCTAAGAAAAAACGGGGTCAACGAACAACAATGTTAAAGAAACCTAGCTGCCAAATTTGCTATACTTCATCTTCAACCGCAACAATTTTGTATTTCCCTGATTGCTGTTGCTGCCAAAAAAACCCCATCAAAATTGAAATCTAAGTAAATCAATTAAAGTGATAGACGAGTCAGTTATAAAACGGTTACCTTGTCCCAAATTTGGGTGTGGGTTTTGCAGAAGCCAGCAACAATGGTAGCACCCTTCTTGCCTTGCTTATACTCAATACAAAGCTCCTCTTTAATCCCACACGTAACATGAAACGCCAAACCGCACTTTGGCTCAGAGCACACAACAGCACAACCATCACAAGAATCACAAACATAGCACCTCTCCAACCACCTCTTCTTCGGAACCATAGAACAATCGATTCCCTCTCTCCCTTCAGGATCCAAGAAGAACACCTCCGGCACCAGTAGCGCGCAAACGATGTGAGCCCAACGGTTATCCGTTGTCTTTTTCATCGCGCCTTCGGTCACCGGACAGAGGCAGCAGCAGCAAGAAACAGAGGACGCATCTGAAGCAGCTTCTTCGTCTTTGAAACGACACCGTTCGCAGAACCAGTCTCCGTCTGGGATTGACTTTGAGAGCGGGTTTCCGTAGCAGGAAGCGTGGACCATTAGGTCGCAACCGTCGCAAAATACGATTGGATCCGTAGGGTCTCCGTCTGTGCTCTGGCACACACAGCATAAAATCCCGTCGTCAACGTCAACGTCAACATCATCGCAATCGTTGACGTTACCGTTGCCGTCAAGATATTGCTCTTGACGCTTTTGGGGAGATGAGGGGAGAGATTGGAGCTTTTTGTCGGTTTCTTGGTATTCGAGGTTGAGGTCGATTTGGAAGGGTGAAACGGCGTCGTTTTGTGGGAGGAAGGGTTGAAAAGCGCATACTCTTTTCTTGGCGGGTAAACAATAAGCAGTGGCGGAAGGAGGGATTGGATTTGGGTTCAGGTTTTCGTAAAACGCAGCGTTTCGGGAATCTTTGCGCTTCTTGGCAGGTAAGGGAGTGTGTTGTTGTTGTTGTTGGAGTTGTAATCTGAGTCTCTTGAGGGGAGGTAGGTCGTAGAATGTGGAACCAGAAGAAGAAGAATCCATTTTTTGTTAGGGGGCGGGGGGGTTCTGTCTCTGTGTCTTTGGTAGGTTCGTGAATTGGAATTTGACAAGTGAGAAAGAAATGGGTCTGGCACTTTGGTGCTATGCTTTCAATTCAAAACTAAAAAATGCAATGGAAGTGGAAGCGGTGAATTGAAATGGAAAATGAAAAATGAAAGGGAAAAGAGGGCCGGGAAAACGGAGGAGGGAAGCGAGGACGGGAGAGGTTTTCGAAATGAAAACATTTTTGGTGGTTTAGGGCAATGAAAATTTGGCGCGAAAGCCAAAACGGTTTGTGTGTTTACTGTTTACTGTTTAGAGTTTGGAATTTTTGTTTGATAAATAAATTAACGCGGGCGCGGTTTGTTTTCTGAAATCTGGATCTGGTTGATGCCATTCCGACTAGATTACTACTAATTAATTAAGTACAAGTTGTACAATACATACTAAATAAATTAGAATTAATCTCTGCGTACAGGCATTTTTTGTTATATAAATCTATATACTCACTTATACTTAAAATGCGCCTCTTCTGACACGTCTAGTCCACGCGTTTCTTAACAGATTTTTCAATTAACGCGCGAAAATATATAATTTCCTTTTTCGAAAAGATTTTGTTTCCTTTTTTTAATTTCTTCTGCGTTTTCGTGTCTTTTCTCAGCGATCTCTTTTTTGTATTTTTCTCTACGTTCTCCTTCGGCGTTTACGTGCATTTCTCTCTGTGTTCTCTTTGTTCGTTTTTCTCGATTTGCATTGTTTCTAAAATCAAGCTCTGAAATCATTTAGAAATCAAGCTCTGAAATCGTTTTGAAGATAATAGATGATTCAACTTTAGATTGTCAGCTGAACTAGAGCGAAGTGAATTTTGAATTTGAATCCAATGAAATTCCTGAGGTGTGGTTTAATTCCAGTTAATATTTTTGTTAGTAGTTTATGATTGTGGAGCTGAAAAATGTTGTGAATCTTGCCCGTGAAATTTGTTGTTCATTGTTCATTGTTTAAATTGAATGTAATGTACTAATTCAGATGAATTTTCTGCATTTTATATCAGAATTTCAGGTGTAAATCAAGAATATTTGGGTGTAACTTGGTAAAGTTTGAGTATATTTACAGGTTCTGACTTTTCATTTGACTAAGGGTGAATTGTCTTATTCTTTTAGTTGAATTGTTTTAGTTTCTGTTTGATGATGATTCATGAATCTGATTTTTGTTATTTTTTATGATGGTTTTATAGTTGTATTTGCATTTTATAGTTTATGGTTGTGTTTAATATGGTGTATTTTGGACTTTTTTGGTGTATTTTGCAACCCCTCTGTGATATTGATAAGCAGTTTGTTCCCAAGGTTGGGATGACTTTTAACACCCTTGAAGATGCTGCAAAATTCTACAAGGATTATTCAAAAGCTATAGGTTTTTCTACAAGAGTTTGGAGCACAAATAAGAAGGAAAACAAAATTAAGAATCAATTGATTACATGTAGCAGAGAGGGGAAATAAAAATCGAAAATATCTCCGACGGAGAAGACAAACCCCTTAGCAGGATTAAATTGTCCTGCAAGAATTTATATACACATATTGAAGGACATCGGTGTTTGGATCAATTCCAAGGTTGTGTTGCATCGTTCACATCCTTGCTGTGCAAATCAAGCAGAGATGCTTAAACAGCACAGGAAACCAAGCATGTTTGTGCGTCGTACAATAGAGAATAACGAGAAAGCGGGTATCAGACCAAACAAAACTTACCAATCATTTGTGGCAGCAGCCGGGGGTCACCGCGAGTTAAATTTTATTAAAAAAGACGTGAGAAATTACATCACGAGAGAAGTGCGGAATGTTTCGGAACTACAGGATGAAAAAGAATTTGAGAAATACTTATTAAGAATGAAAGAGAAGAATCAGAATTTCTTTTTCAAGCTCGAACTCGAGGACGATCAGTCGATTAAGCTTGCCTTTTGGGAGGACGCAAGGAGCAGGGCTACCTGTGAGTATTTTGGAGATGTTATTTCATTTGACACTACCTACAATACAAATACGTAATATACTGTTATGGTTTATGATGTAATGATGTTGAATTAATGTTGTTTATAAATCTGCAGCAGAGGTGTATATTGGATTTTTTTCGGTGTAGACGGTTATTATTTGGGTGTATTTAACAACTTCAATTCTATTTTGTCATAATCTGTTTCAGGTATAATATGGTTTTTGGTTCTTTTATTGGGGTAAATCAACACAGCCAGTCAACACTTTTGGGATGCGCTTTGATGAAAAACGAAGATATTCAATCATTCAAATGGTTATTTGAATGTTGGCTTTGTTGCATGGGAGGAAATGCTCCGAAAGGGATTCTCACCGTTCAATGTGCATTGATGCAAAGGGCTATCGAGGCTTGTATGCCCACAACAATTCACCGTTGGTGTATTTGGCACATCATGAAGAAGATTCCAAGCAAACTAAACGACTACAAGAGACACCTAAAAATCGAACATGACATGAGCCATGTTGTTTGGAACTCTCATACCAAAGAATTATTTGATAGGAATTGGAATGATTTTCTAATTAAGTATGGTTTTGTGGACAACAAGGAGCTTTCAGGTAATGTCTTTTAAAATCTACAGCAGAGATGTAAATTGAATGTTTTTGAGTGTATTATAGTTCTGATTTAGGTATTTTTTGCAGAGCTTTATGAAGACCGTGATATATGGATTCCAATTTATCTCAATCACCACTTTTGAACCAGGATGAGAAGCACAAAAAGGAGCGAAATCATGCATGCCTTTTTTAATAAATTCATTACGCGGAACAACTCACTTATCCAATTCGTCAAACAATACGATAATTGCCTCGGAAGCAGGGAGCAAAGAGAGAGAATCGAATGTTGCAGATTTTCACACTGTCATACCGTGTGCAACAAAATCCTCAATAGAAGCTCAGTTTCAACAAGTGTACACTCACCAGAAGTTCAAGAAAGTCCAAGCACAATTCAAAGGAAAGGTGAATTGCATCACAAGATCAATGAATTCTGCTCTAGGCTATTCGGTATACGAAGTTGTAGAACAAGTTTCTAACTCAACATTTAACAAGTTTGCAGTTACACATGACTCGGTAGCAGCCCAAGTGAAATGCCAGTGCTTATTATTTGAATCAAGAGGGATATTGTGCCGTCACGCTCTAAGTGTGTTAAGCTTTGAACGAGTAAACAAAGTGTCATCGAGATACATATTGAAACGATGGAGTAAGAACGTAAAGAGGAGACACACACATCAAGAGCAGCCACGACGAGCCAGTGTTGGAGCCAAGAAGCAAGAGGTTAGACGAATTGGTGTTTCATTCGCAAAATATATGCGAATTTGCATCGGAATCCGAGGAGCTCACTCTCATTTTGCACCGCGCCTATGACAACATCGTGGTTGAGATGCAAGAACTGAAAGCCAAAAGGAAGGGGACATGTTCGTTATCTCACGAAGATGCTAACTTGGAATCTGTTAACGAGCTTCAAAGCCCTCCAAGAGTGAGAACAAGAGGACATCCCAAAAATAGACTAGGTTCAAAGTTGGACAAATAGATTTCAAATGCCTCAAAGAAAAAGAAAACGAAAGCTCTAAGCAAGGTAAAAGTGATTAAACAGGGGGTAATTGAGTTTATTTTTTTGTTAACATTTTACTAATATGTGAGTTTATTTTTTCCAGTTGAACCTTTTTGATGGCGCATCAGTGGTGTAACCGAATTCCAACCAATATGATGGACATGTTATGAATTATCAGTTCAGAAATCCAGCAGCAGGGATAGATTTTTGGTGTATAATGACAATATTTTGGTGTAACAATCAATTTTTTAGGTGTATTTCTGCATTTTCTTATTTTTTATATTTTCCCTTTTTTTTATATTTTTCAGATGCTACTATTTGTGTTGGAAACAAGATTCTGAAAACCGGACCGGACTGGCCGGTTCAACTGGGTTAACCGGAAACCAGTCATCTAGCCGGTCCAGTTGAACATCAGAACCGTCCTACAAAAAACCGATAAAAAACATGTCGAACCGACAGTTAACCGACAAACCGAATGAACCGGGTGGTGCGGTAATTTCTAACCACAAACTAACCGACAAGTGCACCGGGTCATACCAAGCAATACCTGGTGCACGAAA
The DNA here is from genome assembly GCF_003086295.3 of Arachis hypogaea. Taxonomy (NCBI): domain Eukaryota; kingdom Viridiplantae; phylum Streptophyta; class Magnoliopsida; order Fabales; family Fabaceae; genus Arachis; species Arachis hypogaea. Next base: position 28,591,670 of record NC_092049.1, read on the forward strand.
TTGTGATTACACTTTTCACAACTCCACACAACTAACCAGTAAGTGCACTGGGTCGTCCAAGTAATACCTTACGTGAGTAAGGGTCGATTCCACGGAGATTGTCGGCTTGAAGCAAGCTATGGTTATTTTGTAAATCTTAGTTAGGGGATTAATGATAAGAGTGATTGTATTTATGAAAAATAAATAACATGAAATAAATAGTACTTGTGATTCAGTAATGAGAAACAGGCTGAGGTTCTGGAGATGCTCTGTCGTCTGAATCTCTGCTTTCCTACTGTCTTCTTCTCCAAACACGCATGGCTTCCTTCAATGGCAAGCTGTATGATCCTCTCGGATGAAAAATACCAGGTACGATCTCTGCACGGCTAATCAACTGTCGGATTTCTCGTCTCGGATGAAAAATACCATGTACAGCTACCGCACGGCTAATCATCTGTCGGTTCCCACTAACGTCAGAATAGGACCCTTGTCCTTTTGCACACTGTCACTGCGCCCAACATTCGCAGGTTTGAAGCTCGTCACAGTCATCCCTTCCCGGATCCTACTCGGAATACCACAGATAAGGTTTAGACTTTCCGGATCCTAGGAATACTGCCAATTGGTTCTAGCCTATACTACGTTGAGCTCAGATAGAACGGGAATGGTCGTCAGGCATGCGTTCATAGGTTGAGGATAATGATGAGTGTCACGGATCATCATATTTTCTATATTGAAGTACGAGTGAGTATCTTAGAACAGAATCAAGCGTGATTGAATAGAAAACAGTAGTAATTGCATTAATCCATTAAAACACAGTAGAGCTCCTCACCCCCACCTATGGGGTTTAGAGACTCATGCCGTAGAAGATACAATATGAAGTGTAAAAAATGTCATGAGGTGCTAAATGAATCTCTAAGAGTAGTTTTTATACTAAACTAGTAACTTAGGGTTATGATGATAAGGATTCTTGATGGTTTAGAATTTCCTCAAATGAATGAATTCTCGTTGTAAAGTATAGTTTCTAAACCAAATAATAGTCCTTTCATACAAAAATTTAGGTTCTCACATGTACAAACCCCAAATAAGAATTAACCAGAGTATTTAGACTCCGGGTCGTCTCACAAGGAATTGCAATGAAGTGCATGATTATCGGCTATGAAGATGCAAGGGGGGTTTGATTTTGATAAGAGGACAATAAAATAAATGTGCAAGAAAAGTAAAGAGAGCAATTAAAGAAAGCAATTAATAAAGAGAGACATTCATGGCAAGTGTTAAGATCATAGGTTTTCTATCCTAGTCATGCAATGATCAATTCATCTTATTTAGTCAACTCCAACAAATAGGGAGAAAGTCAAACAAGACTAATTAATCATGTCACAAATATAAACAAGAATTTATCTTAATACATCATCTCCAACATTGGAAGAAGGTATCATATTATCTTCCATGAGAGAAAGTCTAATAAGACTAGCTAATCTCAATCCAAAAGTCCTAATCAACTTACTAATTAAATTAGCAAAAGATTAGCATCAATGGAAATAATATTAGCTAACAACTCTAGATCACCAACATGAATTGGGTTTTTATGACTCAAGATTGCCTAATTACTCTTTACAAACCAAGAATGCTCAAAATCTACTCTAAGATCCAACCAAGCATTTTGTCAAACACTTGGTGGGTACTAAAGGAAAGCATGGTAAATGAGCAAGAATAGTAAAATCTACCAACTACAAATTATAAGGAAACAAGATCAACAACTCAAATCAACAATAAAGAAACATCAAACATTAAATTGCATTAAAAGTAAATCAAATCCAACAAGAGCATCCATGAACATAAAAGAGAACAAAATAAAGGAAATGACAAGTAAAAATAGAAGAGTAGAGATGTAACAACAAGAAATTAAAAGGAGGAACTAAATTAAAACAAGAATTAAAAGTTGGATTTAAGAAAATTAAACCTAAACTACCCTAATTTCTAGAGAGAAGAGAGAGCTTCTCTCTATAGAATTCTACCCTAAAACATGATAAAAACTAAACTATGACTACTTGGTTTATTTCCCCTTCAATTCTTGGGTTCAATAGCATCAGAAATGAGTTGGATTGGGACCAAAATGTTTCAGAAATCGCTAGGGGCGATTTAACTTTAGTGGACCACGTGCTCAATCGGCACGCACGCGTACATGGCACGTGCGCGCCCATATGCCTCAGGCAACATATAGCAAATTTTATATCATTTCGAAGCCCCGAATGTTAGCTTTCCAACGCAACTGAAACCGCCTTATTTGGACCTCTGTAGCTCAAGTTATGGTCAATTGAGTGCGAAGAGGTCAAGCTTGACAGCTTTACGGTTCCTTCATTTCGTCATGAGTTCTCCCACTTTGCATGCTTTTCTCCTCACTTCTTCCATCCAATACTTGCCTTATGAACCTGAAATCACTCAACAAACATATCAAGGCATCGAATGGAATTAAAGTGAGTTAAATTTAGTTATTTTAAGACCTAAAAAGCATGTTTTCACATTTAAGCACAAATCAAGGGAGAATTATAAAACCATGCTATTTCATTGAATAAATGTGAGAAAAGTTGATAAAACTGCCCAAATTAAGCACAAGATAAACCACAAAATCGGGGTTTATCAAATCTCCCCACACTTAAACCAAGCATGTCCTCATGCTAAGAATAAAGAAGGACAAGAAAAGGGGTATGAACATTTATTCAATGCAAATAAACTATATAAACCTATCTATATGCATGCAACTAAATGCAAGATGATTCTACCTACTTGGTTAAAAGTAAATCAATCTCCAAGAACACATATGCACATGTAGGGCTAAGATCATATGACGACTCAAAACTCCTACCAATTCAAATATCAAAATAAGGCTCAAATAGACTTGCAAGAAGAACGCTCATGAAAGCCGGGAACAAGGAATTGAGCATCGAACCCTCACCGAATGTGTATCCGCTCTAGTCGCTCTAGTGTATAGGGTCGATCACTCAATTCTCTTCTACTCATGCTTTCTATAATTTGTTTTTCATCTAACAATCAACAATTATTCAATGCATGCATATATTCATCATGAGGGCTTGTTCATAGGTTGTAATGGGCAAGGGTCAAGGTAGGATGCATATGGTCAAGTGAGCTTGAAATTTGAATCTTTGATTAACTTAAGCTCTCACCAAACACCTATAACAACCTATACAATTCTAATACAATACCTAGCTACCCATGATTCCCACTTTTTCATATACTCATGCATTCTCTTTAATTCACATTCCATATGCATTGATTTTTTTTTTTTTTTGAACTTTACTTTGGGTAATTTTTGTCCCCTTCTTATTTCTTTTTCTCTTTTTTTTTATATATATTTTATATATATATATTTTTTATACATATATATATATATATATATTATATATATATATATATATATATATATATATATGTTCTTTTTCTTTTTTTTCTTTATCTTTTTTTTAAAGTATATACAAATGTATCAGTGCATATGGTTTTATATATTTAATGCATAAGCATGTACCCAATTCCCAATATTTTCAACAAAATATAAAAACACATTTTTCTCTCAACCAATGTCCCAAGTTTCCCATACCCAAATGATACACACTCTCACTAGCCTAAGCTAATCAAAGATCCAAATTAAGGACATTTATTATTTTTCGCTTAGGGGTAGTGATGTGCTAACATTAAGAACAAAAGGGATTAAATAGGCTCAAAATTGGCTAACAATAGTTGATGAAAGGTAGGCTATTTGGGTAAGTGAGCTAAATGAAATGATGGCCTCAATCATATAAATGCATGTATACATGGAATAATGGACATAAAAAATCAAACAAATCAAAGATTACAATCATAGAAAGAGAACAATGCACACAAGAATGAAAATAAGTGGTTATAAGATGTAACCACACAATTTGGCTCAAAACTCACATGCTTGTGTTCTTAACTCAAAAACCATGTTCCAAAATAAATTCTTCAAGCAAGTTCATCGCAAAAAAATTTTTCAAATTGGTAGGGTACCCTAAAAACAATTTTTCTTGGAAAAGAGGCCATCACCCTAACCAAGTAGTCCTAACATAAAAAAAATGGTGAAATATGTACAAATTCTAACTAACATTCAACCTATCATGCAATGCAACAACTAACTAACAAAGACGAAAATTGAAAATTGGTGTTGAAAAAGGAAGTTGTTACCCATGGAGGTCGGTCGGACGACCTCCCCACACTTAGAAATTTGCACCGTCCTCGGTGCATGCAAAGGAGAGCAAGGTGGACGGGTTGCTATAATTGATGAGCTCCTTCAAAAGGTTGTGCAGATGAACTTGTTTGTTACCCCATTTAGAAGTATTTCTATTCCTTTCCTTCTTGGTGGCCAACCTAAAAGGAAAGAAAAAAGAAAGAGAATTACGCCTACAACAAAGATATCAAGGTAATAAAACATAAGCGGGGCTAATGCCAAATAAGAGTAAGGTTCTCACTACATGTTAGCTATGCATGTAAGTGAGAGAGCAATATAGGCAAAGGGCATATCAACTAATACTTGATGCAAGAGTAAAGTCAAAGCATAGGCAAATGACATGAAGAGCATGTTGCATCAAGCTTAATCAATAATTGACACAAACATGATTAATGATAAGCATGAAAGCATTTGGTCCCATCCTAACTCAATGATGATGAGGTACAAAAACAAGGGATCATGAGTTAGGAAGAACTAAAGCACTAATCTTGTGTGTAGAGCAAATATTAAAATTAATGCCAAACAAGTCACGAAGCACCAAAATAATCCAAAGAATTCTCAACAATTGAGTAAGAGTAATCTAACACCAATGTTAAAACAAGAAACTTAGAAAAGAAAACAAGAACAAGGTATGAAAACAAAATTAAAATGCAATAAATGAAAATAAGCAAATGCAATAAAAGAGGATGGAAGAAAAAAATTTTTTTTTGTTTCGAACCGGCGCGGACGCGTCATGCACGCCCACACGTCGATTCGCAGGTTGGCTCATGGACGCGTACGCGCCAGGTGCGCGCACGCGCGAGTTGGTTTGTGCCTCGCGCACAAAGTAGGCGCAAGTTAGGCAAAACTCTCTGGAATTTGGCTTGGAGGTGAAATCTTTGCATCCACGCGTACGCGTACATGGCGCGTCCGCGTGGATGATCGAAAATGCTTGAGGCGCGCGTATGCGCCATGTGCGCGCACGCGCGATTTGGTGCTCTGTTTTTCAAAATTTTTCCAAGTTCTTGCACCCAACCAAGCATTCCAAACCTCCAAACAGCTACCAAAACACCATAAAACCTTATTTAACCTACTAAACTACCAATTATACTCAACAAACTCAACAAAACATGAAATTAAACTAATTACCAATATGTACAAAAGGGAAAATGAAAAGATATTACCATGGTGGGGTGTCTCCCACCTAGCACTTTTGTTTATTGTCCTTAAGTTGGACTTATGGGGAGCTCCTCTTAAGGTGGCTTGTGCTTGTAACCATCTTGGAACATCCACCAATGCTTGAATCTCCAATAAGCTCCATTCTTCAATGTTAATATCTTCAAACTTTGATGGAGTTCTTCACAAACCATGAGCTCCCAAATTTGATTCTCCTTGTGCGATCCGGGATCCCACACTTTGTTTTGACACCCATCTTCAAATTGATCATCATGATTCCAATTGGGTGGCATGACCTTAGAATTCTCAAAGAAGCTTCCAAACAACCTCCTAGACCCATGCCATTTGGTTTTACACCAACCATTGCCATTCAACTTTGAGCATGCAACCATCATGAACTTGGAATGATATTTCCAACCACTACACAACTCTCTCTTACTCTTAACTCTACAAAGAGCTCTAAGTTGACCATCATTTTCAATCAAACCATATTCAAGTGGGAAAGTAAAGATTAGAGATAAGAATTTCACCCACTTGAATGTTGTGTAGGATGGTGACTTAGGAAGGGGTGTTCCCAATGATCTTGCAAGCTCCACTCCTTTGTACTCTTCCATGATTACTTCCACCTCTTTACATCTTTCCTCAAGTTCAACCTCTTCCTCTTGGTGGCTCTCTTCCAATTCAATCTCTTCTTCATTGCTCACCAAGGGCATGAGAGGTTGTGCATCTTCTTCTTTAATCTCCATGTCAAGCCCAATGGGAGAGGATTCAATTGTACATAGGAATTCCTCAACGATTGAATCCATCTCTTGGTCAACCTCTTCAAAGGCTTCAACCACTTCTTCCGGCTCAATTATCTTAACTTTCTCCTCTTGTTGCAATTCTTTCTTCAACTCCTCTTCTTCACCTTGAAGCTCTAAACTCACTCCCTCACTATGCTCCTTAATTGCTTCTCCACATTCAACAATGGGAGTTCCTTGATCACAAAGGCTTAGGCGGGAGGAGACCATATTGCTAACGGCTTCCGCTAGGATAGCTATCTTAGCTTCTAGCTCCTTAAACTCCTTTTGGTTCTCTTCTTGCCTTTGAATATAATAACTAACACATTCTTGAAGAGAATCATCCATTGGAGGTGGTGTGAAAAAAGAAGGTTCATTGTTTGGAAAGGAAGTTTCATAATTGGAAGTTGGTTCATCTTGGTAAGGGTATGGAGATGGTGTATATTGAGGTGGTTCTTGAGAGTAATTGTGTTGGAATGGTGGTGGTTCCATGTATGGTTCATATGGTTCATAAGGTGGTTGGTATGGTGGATAAGGATTAGGGTCATAATGAGGAGTTTGGTGAAAAGGAGCTTGTGAGTAAGGTAGTTCAAAATTATGTTGAGGAGGTGGTTCATAGGCATATGGTGGTGATTGTTGACAATCATAATAAGGGTCACCACATCCATTAGATTGATATGCATTAGGATGAGAGTTATACCCATAAGAATCCGGAGGTTGTTGTTGCCAAGAAGGTTGATCAATCCCTTGAGGCTCCTCCCATCTTTGATTGTTCCATCCTTGATGCACATCCTCATTGTAGTTCTCATTTCCTACAACATAATTTGAACCAAACTCATAGCCAAAGTGATGAGAATTCATAGTAGCAAACAAAAACAAAAACTAACAAAAATAAGCAACAAAGTCCTAAGGCTAACAAAAACTAACAAACAAACAAAAGGCAAACATATTCACATATTCATAATAGCCAATAACATAACACCATTGCTAAGAATTCTTGACGGTTTAGAATTTCCTCAAATGAATGAATTCTCGTTGTAAAGTATAGTTTCTAAACCAAACAATAGTCCTTTCATATAAAAATTTAGGTTGTCACATGTACAAACCCCAAATAAGAATTAACCGGAGTATTTAAACTCCAGGTCGTCTCACAAGGAATTGCAATGAAGTGTATGATTATCGGCTATGAAGATGCAAGGGGGGTTTGATTTTGATAAGAGGACAATAAAATAAATGTGCAAGAAAAGTAAAGAGAGCAATTAAAGAAAGCAATTAATAAAGAGAGACATTCATGGCAAGGGTTGAGATCATAGGTTTTCTATCCTAGTCATGCAATGATCAATTCATCTTATTTAGTCAACTCCAACAAATAGGGAGAAAGTTAAACAAGACTAATTAATCATGTCACAAATATAAACAAGAATTTATCTTATTATGTTATCTCCAACATTGGAAGAAGGTATCATATTATCTTCCATGAGAGAAAGTATAATAAGACTAGCTAATCTCAATCCAAAAGTCCTAATCAACTTACTAATTAAATTAGCAAAAGATTAGCGTCAATGGAAATAATATTAGCTAACAACTCTAGATCACCAACATGAATTGGGTTTTTATGACTCAAGATTGCCTAATTACTCTTTCCAAACCAAGAATGCTCAAAATCTACTCTAAGATCCAACCAAGCATTTTGTCAAACACTTGGTGGGTACTAAAGGAAAGCATGGTAAATGAGCAAGAATAGTAAAATCTACCAACTACAAATTGTAAGGAAACAAGATCAACAACTCAAATCAACAATAAAGAAACATCAAACATTAAATTGCATTAAAAGTAAATCAAATCCAACAAGAGCATCCATGAACATAAAAGAGAACAAAATAAAAGAAATGACAAGTAAAACTAGAAGAGTAGAGATGTAACAACAAGAAATTAAAAGGAGGAACTAAATTAAAACAAGAATTAAAAGTTGAATTTAAGAAAATTAAACCTAAACTACCCTAATTTCTAGAGAGAAGAGAGAGCTTCTCTCTCTAGAATTCTACCCTAAAACATGATGAAAACTAAACTATGACTACTTGGTTCATTCCCCCTTCAATCATTGGGTTCAATAGCATCAAAAATGAGTTGGATTGGGCCCAAAATGTTTCAGAAATCGCTGGGGGCGATTTCACTTAAGTGGACCACGTGCTCAATCGGCGCGCATACGTACATGGCGCGTGCGTGCCCCTATGCGTTAGGCAAAATATGGCAAATTTTATATCATTTCGAAGCCCCGGATGTTAGCTTTCCAACGCAACTAAAACCGCCTCATTTGGATCTCTGTAGCTCAAGTTATGGTCGATTGAGTGAGAAGAGGTTAGGCTTGACAGCTTTACGGTTCCTTCATTTCTTCATGAGTTCTCCCACTTTGCATACTTTTCTCCTCACTTCTTCCATCCAATAATTGCCTTATGAACCTGAAATCACTCAACAAACATATCAAGGCATCGAATGGAATTAAAGTGAGTTAAATTTAGTTATTTTAAGGCCTAAAAAGCATGTTTTCACATTTAAGCACAAATCAAGGGAGAATTATAAAACCATGCTATTTCATTGAATAAATGTGAGAAAAGTTGATAAAACTGCCCAAATTAAGCACAAGATAAACCATAAAATTAGGGTTTATCAGGTTACATAAAATGAGTAACTAGGTGTAGATAGTGCAAAATTCCACTTCCGGGGCCCACTTGGGGAGTGTTTGGGCTGAGCTTTCAAGCTTCCATGTGCATATGCCTCATATTGGAGTTAAACGCCACCCTGGGTGCCAAAATGGGCGTTTAACGCCGAAAAGTATGCCAGTTCTGGCATTTTATGCCAGAAAGTTTTTGGCTGGCTTTTAACGCTAGTTTGGGCCATCAAATCTCGGTCAAAGTATGGACTATTATATATTTCTGGAAAGCCCAAGATATCTACTTTCCAACGCAATTGAGAGCGCACCAATTGGGCTTCTGTAGCTCCATAAAATCTATTTCGAGTGCAGGAGGGTCAGAATCCAACAGCATCTGCAGTCCTTTCTCAGCCTTTGAATCAGATTTTTGCTCAGATTCCTCAATTTCAGCCTGAAAATACCTGAAATTACAGAAAAACACACAAAATCATAGTAAAGCCCAGAAATGTGATTTTTGAATAAAAACTAATAAAAATATAATAAAAAGTAACTAAAATATACTAAAAACTACCTAAAAACAATGCCAAAAAGGGTATAAATTATCCGCTCATCACAACACCAAACTTAAATTGTTGCTTGTCCCCAAGCAACTAAAAACAAAATAGGATAAAAAAAGAGAATATACAACAAATTCCAAAAAAATCAATGAAGATTAGTTTTAATTAGATGAGCGGGACTAGTGGCTTTTTGCTTCTGAACAGTTTTGGCATCTCACTTTATCCTGTGAAGTTCAGAATGATTGGCATCCATAGGAACTTAGAATTCAGATAGTGTTATTGACTCTCTTAGTTCAGTATGTTGATTCTTGAACACAGCTACTTTATGAGTCTTGGCCGTGACCCTAAGCATTTTATTTTCTAGTATTACTACCGGATACATAAATGCCACAGACACATAACTGGGTGAACCTTTTTAGATTGTGATTTAGCTTTGCTAGAGTCCCCAGTTAGAGGTGCCCAGAGCTCTTAAGCACACTCTTTTTTTTTCTTTAGACCACGACTTTAACCGCTCAGTCTCAAGCTTTTCACTTGACACCTTCACGCCACAAGCACATGGTTAGGGACAGCTTGGTTTAGCCGCTTAGGCCAGGATTTTATTCCTTTGAGCCCTCCTATCCATTAATGCTCAAAGCCTTGGATCCTTTTTACCCTTGCCTTTTGGTTTAAAAGGTTATTGCCTTTTTCTGCTTGCTTTTTCTTTTTCTTTCTCTTTTTTGTTCTTTATTTATTTTTTTTGCCACTTTTTTTCTTTTCTTTTTTTTTTCTGCAAGCTTTTCACTGCTTTTTCTTGCTTCAAGAATCAATTTTATGATTTTTCAGATTATCAAATAACATGTCTCCTTTTTTGTTATTCTTTCAAGAGCCAACAATTTTAACATTCATAAACAACAAATTTAAAAATATGCACTGTTCAAGCATTCATCCAGAAAACAAAAAGTATTGCCACCACATCAAAATAATTAAACTAAGTTCAAGATAGAATTCGAAATTCATGCACTTCTTTTTTTTTGCAATTAAAAATATTTTTCATTTAAGAAAGGTGAATGATTCATAGGACATTCATAGCTTTAAGACAGAGACACTAGACACTAATGATCATGTAATAAAGACACAAACATAGACAAAACATAAAGCATAGAATTCGAAAAACAGAAAAATAAGAACAAGGAAATTAAAGAACGGGTCCACGTTAGTGATGGCGGCTAGTTCTTCTTCTTGAGGATCCCATGGAGTGCTTTAGCTCCTCAATATCTCTTCCTTGCCTTTGTTGCTCCTCTTTCATGGCCTTTTGGTCCTCTCTGATTTATGGAGGATAATGGAGTGCTCTTGTTGAGGTCCATGAGTAGGCTCTCTTGTTTTTTCCATCCTCTTTCTAGTAATGGGCTTTTGAGATGAATCTCTCCATCTCTCATGACTCAGAGTTGGAAGCAAATGCCTTCCCTTTCCTCTTCCTAGAGGTTTCTCCGGCCTTAGGTGCCATTAGTGGTTATGGAAAGCAAAAAGCTGAGCTTTTCCACACCAAACTTAAAAGCTTTGCTTGTTCTCGAGCAAAATAAGATAGAAGGGAGTAGAAGAAGAATGATGCCATTAATTTTGAAAACTTATTACTGTATACAAGAAAAATTAAGAAGATTTGAAAAGAATTTGAAAAGATATGTAAGTTTTGAAAACGTTTTGGAAGAAATTGAAAAGAATTAAAAACAGAATTAAAAAAAAAGAATTGGAAAGATTATTAATTTTTAAAAATAGAAATTGAAAGATGAAAGTTTAAAATATGTTTGATGCAAAAAAATTATGAATTAAAACATGAAAAATTGAAAAAAAAAATCGAATTGGAAACAAAATTACCTCCCTTGTGTTATCCTGGCGTTAAACGCCCAGAATGCTATCTATTCTGCCATTTAACGCCCACTTGTCTGCCTATTTGGGCGTTTAACGCCCAGCCAGATACCTTGGCTGGCATTAAACGCCAGGAATCCTTCTTTACTGGGCGTTTTTCTGAACACCCAGAATGCTGCCTGCATGGGCGTTAAACGCCCATTCTGCTATCCTTACTGGCGTTTAAACGCCAGTAAGCCTGTCCTCCAGGGTGTGCTGTTTTTGATGCTGTTTTTTATTCCACTTTAATTCTACAGCTGTTTTTGTGACTCCACATGATCATCAACCTAAAGAAAACATAAACTAACAATGGAAAATGAAATTAAAAATTAATTATCATGGATAAATAAGATTGGGTTGCCTCCCAATAAGCGCTTCTTTACTGTCTTTAGCTGGACTTTTACTGAGCTTTTAATTTAGTCTCAGTTTTGAGCATTCTTGCTCAACATTGCCTGCAAGATAATGTTTGTGCTTACTGTACTCTTTGGATATGAATCTCACAGCTTTATAGTTTGCAATGTCTGCAAACCAAGGTACTTCCTGAATGGCAAAGAGTTGCTCATCCGGGAAGGTTTCAGAGATCTCAGTAGGAGGAGGGGATGCCTCTGCTACTGGTTCTATCCGGGACAGGTGATCAGCTACTTGGTTCTTTGTCCCCTTTTTGTCTCTTATTTCTATATCAAACTCTTGCAGAAGCAATACCCATCTTATGAGTCTGGGTTTTGAATCCTGCTTTGTGAGGAGATATTTTAGAGCAGCATGGCCAGTGTACACAATCACTTTTGATCCCACTAAATAAGATCTGAACTTGTCAATGGCATAAACCACTGTAAGCAACTCCTTTTCTGTGGTTGTGTAATTCTTCTGTGCGTCATTCAAAACACGGCTAGCATAGTAAATGACGTGCAGAAGCTTGTTATGCCTCTGTCCCAATACTGCACCAATGGCATGGTCACTGGCATCACACATTAGTTCAAATGGTAATGTCCAGTATGGTGCAGAAATGACTGGTGTTGTGACCAGCTTAGCTTTCAGAGTCTCAAATGCCTGCAGACACTCTGTGTCAAAGACAAATGGCGTGTCAGCAGCTAGCAGATTGCTCAGAGGTTTTGCAATTTTTAAAAAATCCTTTATAAACCTCCTATAGAATCCTGCATGCCCCAGAAAGCTTTTGATTGCCTTAACATTGGCAGGTAGTGGTAATTTTTCAATTACCTCTACCTTAGCTTGATCCACCTCTATTCCCTTGTTTGAAATTTTGTGCCCAATGACAATTCCTTCAGTCACCAAAAAGTGACATTTCTCCCAGTTTAAAACTAGGTTAGTCTCTTGGCACCTTTTCAGAACAAGTGCTAGATGGTCAAAACAGGAGCTGAATGAGTCTCCAAATACTAAAAAGTCATCCATGAAGACTTCCAGAAATTTCTCTACCATATCAGAGAAGATAGAGAGCATGCACCTCTGAAAGGTTGTAGGTGCATTGCACAGACCAAATGGCATCCTTCTGTAGGCAAACACTCCAGATGGACATGTGAATGCTGTTTTCTCTTGGTCCTGAGGATCTACTGCAATTTGGTTGTAACCTGAATAGCCATCCAAAAAGCAGTAGTATTCATGGCCTGCTAGTTTCTCTAGCATCTGGTCTATGAATGGTAAAGGAAAATGATCATTCCTGGTGGTTGTATTGAGCCTTCTGTAGTCAATACACATACGCCACCCTGTAACTGTTCTTGTAGGAACCAGTTCATTCTTTTCATTATGAACTACTGTCATTCCTTCCTTCTTGGGGATAACATGGACAGGGCTCACCCAGGGGCTATCAAAAATAGGATAAATAATCCCAGCCTCTAGTAACTTAGTGACCTCTTTCTGCACCACCTCCTTCATGGCGGGATTTAGCTGCCTCTGTGGTTGAACCACTGGCTTAGCATCATCCTCCAATAGGATCTTGTGCATGTATCTGGCTGAACTAATGCCCTTAAGATCACTTATGGACCACCCAAGAGCTGTCTTGTGTGTCATTAGCATCTGAATTAGTGCGTTCTCTTCCTGTGGCTCTAAAGCAGAGCTTATGATCACAGGAAAAGTGTCATTTTCTCCCAGAAATGCATATTTCAGGGATGGTGGTAGTGGTTTGAGCTCGGGTTTAGGAAGCTTCTCCTCTTCCTGAGGAGTCTTTAGAGGTTCTTCTGTTTTCTCTGGTTCCTCCATATCAGGCTGAATATCTTTAAAAATGTCCTCTAACTCTGATTCGAGACTCTCAATCATATTGACCTCTTCCACCAGGGAGTCAATAATATCAACGCTCTGGATGCTGCATAGCTTTGACAACATTCAACTTAAACTCATCCTCATTGACTCTCAAGGTTATCTCCCCTTTTTGGACGTCAATGAGGGTTCGTCCAGTTGCTAGGAAAGGTCATCCTAGAATAAGAGTTGAACTCTTGTGCTCCTCCATTTCCAGCACTACAAAGTCAGTAGGGAAGGCAAATGGCCCAACCTTGACAATCATGTCCTTAATTACGCCTGATGGGATTTTAATGGAGCCATCAGCAAGTTGGAGGCATATCCGGGTTGGTTTAACTTCATCAGTCAAACCAAGCTTTTTGATAGTGGATGCAGGTATTAGGTTGATACTTGCCCCAAGATCACATAGAGCTGTCTTGGTACAATCATCCTCTAATGTGCATGGTATCATAAAGCTTCCGGGATCTTTAAGCTTCTCTGGTAAGCTTTTCAGAATGACTGCAATGCATTCTTCAGTGAGGAAAACTTTTTCAGTTTCTCTCCAATCCTTCTTATGACTTAAGATATCTTTCATGAACTTAGCATAAGAGGGTATTTGCTCAAGTGCCTCTGCAAACGAAATCTTTATTTCAAGAGTCTTGAGATAGTCTACAAAGCGGGCAAATTGTTTATCATGTTCCGCTTGGCGGAGTTTCTGAGGATAAGGCATCTTGGATTTATATTCTTCAACCTTAGTTGCTGCAGGTTTACTTCCTATAGAAGTGGTTGGAGAGGCCTGCCTAAGGGGGTTGTTATCAGCACTTGCAGGTGTCTGATCCCCCATTAGCGTTTGAATGCCAGAATTGGGTGCTGTATGGGCGTTTAACGCCAGATTGCCACCCTTTTATGGCGTTTGGACGCCAGACTTGGCTATCCACTGGGAGTTTAACGCCAATTTCTTACCCTTTTCTGGCGTTTGAACGCCAGAATCCTTCCTCTCTGGGCTCTTACTGTCCTCAGAGGGATTTTGGGCAGTGGTTTGGTCATCTTCTGTCAGCTGTTCCTTTCTTGGCTTTCTGCTGCCTTGAGTTGAAACATTCAATGTCTTCCCACTCCTTAAATGAATAGCTTGGCACTCTTCTGTTATTTGTTTAGATAACTACTGTCTTGTTTGATTCAATTGTGCTTCCATATTCTTGTTAGCCTTTTCAGTGTCTTGTAGCATCTCTTTAAATTCTGCTAACTGTTTTGTTATAAAAAGCACTTGCTGATTGAGTTCAGCAACTTGTTCTAGAGGACTAAGTTCAGTGGATACTGCTTTAGCCTCTTCTTTCATGGAGGACTCACTTCTTAAGTATAGGTGCTGATTTCTAGCAACTGTATTAATGAGCTCTTGAGCCTCTTCAATTGTCTTCCTCATGTGTATAGATCCACCAGCTGAGTAGTCTAGAGACATCTGGGCCTTTTCTGTAAGCCTATAGTAAAAGATGGCTAATTGCATCTATTCTGAAAACATTTCAGAGGGGCATTTCCTTAGCATCCCTCTATACCTCTCCCAGGCATTATAAAGAGATTCATTATCCTCTTGTTTAAAGCCTTGGATGTCCAACCTTAGCTGTGTCATCCTTTTTGGAGGTAAATATTGATTTAGAAATTTGTTTGATAATTGTTTCCATGTTTTTATGCTTGCTGTGGGTTGGTTATTTAACCACCTCTTAGCTTGATCTTTTACAGCAAATGGAAACAGTAATAATCTGTAGACATCCTGATCCACTTCCTTATCACGTACTATGTTAGCAATTTGTAAGAACTGTGCTAGAAACTCAGTAGGTTCTTCCTGAGGAAGACCATAATACTGGCAATTTTGCTGCACCATGATAATGAGCTGAGGGTTTAGCTCAAAATGGCTGACTCTGATGGGGGTATACAGATACTACTCCTATATGAAGCAGTAGTGGGGTTAGCATATGACCCCAAAGTCCTTCTGGACTGTTCATTTCCACTTAGGTCCATGATGGAGAAAGGGAAGTGACGTGGATTGTAAAATGAAAATTTTCTCTTTTTTTTTTATTTATATAGAAAATTTCGAAAAAATCTAGAAAAAAAAACAAGGATTTTAAAATTTTAACCAAAAACAATAATAGAAGACGCAATTTTAGTGACTCTAAATCAAAAATATAAATTTTTTCCTAATCTAAGCAATAAAATAAACAGTCAGTTGTCCAAACTTGAACAATCCCCGGCAACGTCGCCAAAAACTTGGTGCACGAAATTGTGATTACACTTTTCACAACTCCGCACAACTAACCAGCAAGTACACTGTGTCGTCCAAGTAATACCTTACGTGAGTAAGGGTCGATACCACGGAGATTGTCGGCTTGAAGCAAGCTATGTTTATTTTGTAAATCTTAGTCAGGAGATTAATGATAAGAGTGATTGTATTTATGAAAAATAAATAACATGAAATAAATAGTACTTGTGATTCAATAATGAGAAACAGGCTGAGGTTCCGCAGATGCTCTGTCGTCTGAATCTCTGCTTTCTTACTGTCTTCTTCTCCAAACACGCATGGCTTCCTTCAATGGCAAGCTGTATGATCCTCTCGGATGAAAAATACCAAGCACGATCTCTGCACGGCTAATCAACTGTCGGATTTCTCGTCTTGGATGAAAAATACCATGTATAGCTACCGCACGGCTAATCATCTGTCGGTTCCCACTAGCGTCGGAATAGGACCCTTGTCCTTTTGCACACTGTCACTGCGCCCAACATTCGTAGGTTTGAAGCTCGTCATAGTCATCCCTTCCTGGATCCTACTCGGAATACCACAGACAAAGTTTAGACTTTTTGGATCCCAGGAATGCTGCCAATTTGTTCTAGCCTATACCACGAAGGTTCTAACCTCCGAACTCGATCCGTGGATTAGAAACCCAAGAGATACGCACTCAAGCTATCGCCCAATGACTACGTTGAGCTCAGATAGAACAGGAGTGGTTGTCAGGCACGCGCTCATAGGTTGAGGATAATGATGAGTGTCACGAATCATCATATTCTTTATATTGAAGTACGAGTGAGTATCTTAGAACAGAATCAAGCGTGATTGAATAGAAAAGAGAAGTAATTGCATTAATCCATTGAAACACAGCAGAGCTCCTCACCCCCACCTATGGGGTTTAGAAACTCATGCTGTAAAAGATACAATATGAAGTGTAAAAAATGTCATGAGGTCCTAAATGAATCTCTAAAAGTAGTTTTTATACTAAACTAGTAACTTAGGGTTACAGAAAATGAGTAACTAGGTGTAGATAGTGCAAAATTCCACTTCCGGGGCACAGTTGGTGAGTGTTTGGGCTGAGCTTTCAAGCTTCCACGTGAATATGCCTCATATTGGAGTTAAACGCAAACTTGGGTGCCAAAATGGGCGTTTAACGCCGAAAAGTATGCCAGTTCTGGCGTTTTACGCTAGAAAGTTTTTGGCTGGCTTTTAATGCCAGTTTTGGCCATCAAATCTCGAGCAAAGTATGGACTATTATATATTGCTGGTAAGCCCAAGATGTTTACTTTCCAACGCAATTGAGAGCGCACCAATTGGGCTTCTGTAGCTCCAGAAAATCTATTTCGAGTGGAGGAGGGTCAGAATCCAACAACATCTGCAGTCCTTTCTCAGCCTCTGAATCAGATTTTTGCTCAGGTACCTCATTTTCAGCTAGAAAATACCTGAAATTATAGAAAAATACATAAACTCATAGTAAATCCCAGAAATATGATTTTTGAATAAAAACTAATAAAAATATAATAGAAAGTAACTAAAATATACTAAAAACTACCTAAAAACAATGCCAAAAATGGTATAAATTATCCGCTCATCAATACCTCAGGTGAGTGAGGGTCGATCCCACGAGGATTGAAGGACTAAGCAACAATGATTGATTAATTGGCTTAGTTAGACAAACGGGAAAGAGTATTTGAGTATTCAACGAGCATTAAACAATCGTACAGAAAGTAAAATAGTAAAGTAAATAAATTGGGAGTAAAGTATGGATAAGGCAGTTAAGCTTTTAGATTTATTTATTTTTTCGGATTAACTTTTCTTACTAACTATTTTAATCATGCAGGATTTTATTTATGGCAAACTATATGTGACTAGACCCTAATTCCTTAGACCTTTCTAGTCTCCCCTAAAATTCATCAACAGCCAATTCCTTGGTCAATTAATTCCTAATTAGAGGGTGATGATCAAATTCCAGTTTATATGCCACAAAAACTCTAATTAACTAAAAAATAAAAGGATTATATGTCACGTATCCCATTAAATCCAGATAATTAAAATTTAGGAGAATATGTTTTCAAGCTGTTGTTCAAGTAAAGAGCTTTTCCAAGTTATACAAGAACTCAAATAGAAAGAGGGTCATACTTCCATTCCACCCAAATTCATAAGATAAAGAGCGAAAACAATTCTTAAATTATAAATCCATACATAAATTAAAATAGAAAAAGTAATAAAATCAATCCATACAAATAGACAGAGCTCCTAACCTTAACAATGGAGGTTTAGTTGCTCATGGTTCAGAGTAAAATAAGGATTGTAAATTGGAATGGAATAATGTTCAGTTGAGATGGAATGAAAAGTTAACTAATTCCCATCCACTTTTATATCTAATCCTAATAAATTTAAAATCTATCTTCTAAAACTTAAATAATATCTTTTCCTATTTTTGAATTAAAAATAAAGTTTAAATCAAAATTAATTAAAGCAATCAGCATGTCTTCAATTGATGGATGGGGACCACTTGCTTCGTAGGGTCCACGCCTAACTTGGAGTGGGCATAATCATTCTTGTGTGAATCCCCCTTGAGTCTCTACTATCCCCTGGCTCTAATATGTGTTTCTGGGCCGAAAACTGGGTCAAAACTCGGCCTGAAATCGCCCCCAGCATTTTCTGCATTTTCTAAATGTCGCGCATGTCACGTGTACGCGTCAGTCACGCGTACGCGTCGATGGCCTTTTTCGTGTGTCACGCATACGTGTCAGGTACGCGCACGCGTCGCTGAGCAACTTTGCTTTTCACGCATACGCGTCAAGCACGCACACGCGTCGCCATGAATAGCTCCAAATCACGCACGCGTCAGGCACGCGCACGCGTCGCTCCTCGCTGGTCAGCTCCTTGGTTTCTTCTCTTTCTCTGCAGAAACTCCATCAAATCCATCCGAATGCTACCTAAAATAAACAAAAATGCATAAGACTCAAAGTAGCATCCATATTGGCTAAAAGATAATTAATTCTTGATAAAACTTAACAAATTACATGCAAATTCACTAGGAAAAGATAGGAAAGATGCTCACGCATCATAACACCAAACTTGAATTGTTGCTTGTCCTCAAGCAACCAAAATAATATAGGCTTAGAATGTGAATTTGCATGAGAATGAGAGTTCAATTAAGCTCATGTCTCTTCTTATAGTGGGGTTTACAACTGTAATTCTGAATAGTTTTGGCATCTCACTCTTCTTTGAATCAGAAGAATGTTACTGTCATTCGGAATTAGAATCCGGATAATATTATGAATTCTCTGATCTTTTTGTAACTCAATTTAACCCTTGAACACAGCTATTTTTCTTTTCTTTGGTGCTTTGCACCTTGAGCCTAGCCGTGACTTGAAATGTTTTGTCTCAAGTTTTACTTGACACAGAAACACCACAAGCACTTAACTCGGGAACTCTTTTGAAGTTCTGATTTTTCTTTCAGCTACTCCCAGACAGTGGTGCTCAAAGCCTTTGGCATACTCTTCTAATTGCAGTTGATCTCGAATCTAAATGTTTTGTCTCAAGGATTACTTACTTGACACAAGAACACCACAAGCATGTAACTAGGGAAACAACTCTTTGAGCTTTTTATCATGTCTGACCTCCCTAGTCATTGATGCTCAAAGCCTTGGACCTTCCTTCTTCTTTTTTTTTTTTTTTTTTTGCTATTTCTTTTGCTTCAAGGATTAAACTTTTACGTATTTCAGAGAAGTCATAATAATTCTCTAAATTCCTGTTCCTAGTACATCAACATTCTTTGATTCAAATTTAAATATGCACTGTTCATGTCATGCATTCAGAGTTACAGAAAATACCACCACATGTAAGTGAATAAGACTACTCTTCAATATAAACTCAATTTCTCATGCAATATATCACTTCTTTTTTTTCTTTTTCTTTTTAGATTCAAGTTCAGTGAGCGGTACATGAGACAAATAACAGAATAAAACTAATTCTAATAACTGAAAGTACTAATGATCATGCAGGCAAAACAGCAGAAAACAAAAAACAACAAAATAAGAATGGAAGAGAAATAGAATGAAAGGAACTCAACCACCTCAGTTATGTTAGTAGCCATCTCATTCCTCCATGAAGAGCATTCATCTCCATTTTGTGCTTTTTTTTTCTTTTTAAAAAAAAAAAACATCAGCGAAGCGACAACACCAAACTTTAAATGTTTTCTTGTCCTCAAGCAAAGAAGAACTGAAAATAAAATAATAAAAAATAATAGTAAGATGAAAGAAGAATAAAAGGATAAAAGAACAAGCGAGAATTAGGATTGGGAGAGAGAAAAGAAAATTAAAATTGGGTGGAGAACTAGTGTAATTGTGCGGCACAGGCGACGCGTACGCGTACAACACGCGTACGCGTGGGGTGCAAAATTTCCTTAATGACGCGTGAGCGTCAGGCACGCGTCCGCGTGCCCTTGATTTTGTGCGATACGCGCGAAGCCAACTGCGTGCACGCACAACTCTATGTTCGCGTGGCTTGGAATTCAATATTTTCATACGACACGTGCGCGTCACATGACGCGTGGATGGCCAATTAGGGAAAGGACGCGCACGCGTCAGGGACGCGTCCGCGTGATGGGACTTGTGCTCCCAGCACCACTCCAGCCCCACACCATCACAACTTTTGGCCATGCACCCATTTACGTCGATTTTTCTAGGTCACGCGTACGCGTCAGGGACGCGCACGCGTGGGTGGCCATTTGCGCAAATGACGCGCACGTGTCAGGGATGCGTACGCGTGATGCGACATATGCTCCCAGCATGGTTCCAGCCCCACTCCTGCTCAACTCTCTGTCCAATTTAATTTTTCACATGCACACACATGACGCGTACGCGTCAGCGACGCTTGCGCGTCGTGTGCTCATTTTTTTTTCTGGCTCCTGTTCTAAGATAGCTGCATGATCTAAAAAATAGTAAAATCTTAGTAAAAATAAAATAAGGAAGAAAAACTACTAGTACAAAAAATAGCTAAGGATACGAAATTATCGGGTTGCCTTCCGACAAGCGCTTCTTTAACGTCACTAGCTTGACGGTCAGTTCTGCTAGTTCAGCAGATGAGTGGACCTCTGGCGATCAATCTCGCCTCCAAGATAGTGCTTCAGCCTCTGACCATTCACTATAAATTTTCTGTTAGAATTCTCTTCCTATATTTCCACATGACCATATAGTGAAGCTCTGGTAACCATAAACGGTCCTGACCACCGGGATTTCAGCTTCCCGAGAAAAAATTTGAGCCTTGAATTATATAGAAGCACTCTCTGTCCTGGCTCAAAGATTCTGATGGCAATCTTCTTGTCATGCAGTAGCTTGGTTCTCTCCTTATAGAGCTTGGCATTCTCATAAGCTAAATATCTGAATTCATCAAGCTCATTCAACTGAAGCATTCGCTTAATTCCTGCAGCTTCTGAATCAAGATTCAGATACATGATTGCCCAGTAAGCCTTGTGCTCGAGCTCAACTGGCAAGTGACAGGCTTTGCCATAGACTAACTGATATGGGGACATGCCAATTGGAGTTTTGTACGCTGTCTGGTATGCCCAGAGAGTATCATCAAGCTTCCTAGACCAGTCCTTTCTTGAAACACTGACGGTCTTCTCTAGAATCCTCTTGAGTTCCCTGTTGGAAACTTCAACCTGTCCACTTGTCTGAGGGTGATAGGGGTTGCCACCTTATGACGGACTCCATATCTTTGCAGAAGAGAATCCAGCTGTCTGTTACAGAAGTGACTTCCTCCATTACTAATGAGTGTCCTTGGGACACCAAACCGGCTAAAGATATACCTCTGAAGAAAGCTCATTACCACCTTGGCATCATTGGTGGGTAGAGCCACCGCTTCCACCCACTTGGACACATAATCAACTGCCACTAGAATGTAGTTGTTTGAATGTGAGGGTGGAAAAGGTCCCATGAAATCAATACCCCACACATCAAACAACTAAACTTCAAGAATCCCCTGCTGTGGCATTTCATGGTTGGCAGGGAGATTTGTGGCTTTTTCACATCTGTCACAGTGCTTCACAAATGCTCTTGAGTCTCTGAAAAGAGTTGGCCAGTAAAACCCGCTCTGAAGGACCTTTGTAGCTGTCCTTTCACCACCAAAGTGGCCTCCATAATCAGAACCATGACAGTGCCAAAGAATCTGCTGTTTTTCTTCATCTGGGACGCATCTTCGGATTATGCCATATGAACACCTTTTAAAGAGGTATGGTTCCTCCCAAATGTAATACTTGGCATCAGTCAATAGCTTCTTTACTTGTTGCCTGCTGTACTCCCTTGGAATAAAATTCATGGCCTTATAATTTGCAATGTCTGCAAACCATGGAGCCTGCTGAATGAGGAACAATTACTCATCTGGAAACGTCTCAGTCATAGCTGTGGGTGGTTGTACTCCTGCTTCATGCTCAATTCTGGAGAGATGGTCAGCTACTTGATTTTCTGACCCTTTTCTGTCTTTTATCTCAATATCAAACTCCTGAAGGAGTAGCACCCATCTGATTAATCTTGGTTTCGAATCCTGTTTGGTTAGAAGGTACTTCAAAGCAGCATGATCAGTATAAACAATAACCTTAGAACCAAGTAAATAGGACCTAAACTTATCAATAGCATACACAACAGCTAATAATTCCTTTTCTGTAGTTGTGTAATTCTTTTGGGCATCATTTAACACACGACTGGCATAGTAAATGACATGTACAAGCTTACCATGCCTCTGTCCTAAAACAGCTCCTATAGCAAAGTCGCTGGCATCACACATCAACTCAAATGGTAAATCCCAGTCAGGGGAGCTATAATGGGAGCAGATGTAAGGTTTGCTTTCAGAGTTTCAAAAGCATGCAGACAATCAGAATTAAAGACAAAAGGAACATCAGCAACTAACAGGTTGCTTAAAGGTTTGGCAATTTTAGAAAAATCCTTTATAAATCTTCTATAAAATCCTGCATGACCCAAGAAACTCCTGACTGCCTTAAAATTAGTTGGTGGTGGTAATTTTTCAATTACCTCCACCTTTGCTCTATCAACCTCAATTCCCTTACTTGAAATTCGGTGTCCAAGAACAATACCTTCTGTAACCATAAAGTGACATTTTTCCCAATTTAAAACAAGGTTTGATTCTTGACACCGTTTTAAGACAAGAGATAAATGCTTAAGGCAGGATTCAAAAGAATTACCAAAGACGGAAAAGTCATCCATAAATACCTCAATGAACTTTTCAACCATATTAGAAAAAATTGAAAGCATACACCTCTGAAAAGTTGCCGGAGCATTGCAAAGTCCAAAAGGCATTCTTCTGTAGGCAAATACTCCAAAGGGGCATGTGAATGCTGTCTTCTCTTGATCTTGAGGGTCCACTGCAATTTGGTTATATCCAGAATAGCCATCTAGAAAGCAATAAAATGCATGACCAGCTAACCTCTCAAGCATCTGATCAATGAAAGGAATGGGGAAGTGATCCTTCCTAGTAGCAATGTTGAGCTTCCTGTAGTTTATACACATTCTCCATCCTGTGATTGTTCTTGTAGGAATAAGCTCATTCTCTTCATTCTTGATCACTGTCATCCCTCCTTTCTTGGGAACTACCTGCTGATGAGCGGATAATTTATACGCTTTTTGACATTGTTTTTAGTATGTTTTTAGTAGGATCTAGTTACTTTTAGGGATGTTTTCCTTAGTTTTTATGTTAAATTCACATTTCTGGACTTTACTATGAGTTTGTGTGTTTTTCTGTGATTTCAGGTATTTTCTGGCTGAAATTGAGGGACTTGAGCAGAAATCAGATTCAGAGGTTGAAAAAGGACTGTTGATGCTGTTGGATTCTGACCTCCCTGCACTCAAAGTGGATTTTCTGGAGCTACAAAACTTGAAATGGCGCGCTTCCAATTGCGTTGGAAAGTAGACATCCAGGGCTTTCCAGCAATATATAATAGTCCATACTTTGGCCAAGAATTGATGACGTAAACTGGCGTTCAACGCCAGCCTTCTGCCCAAATCTGGAGTCCAGCGCCAGAAAAGGATCCAAAACCAGAGTTGAACGCCCAAACTGGCACAAAAACTGGCGTTCAACTCCACAAATGGCCTCTGTACGTGCTACACTTAAGCTCAGCCCAAACACACACCAAGTGGGCCCGGAAGTGGATTTATGCATCAATTAATTACTCATGTAAACCCTAGTGACTAGTTTATTATAAATAGGACCTTTTACTATTGTATTAGGCATCTTTTGATCATCTTAGGATCTTAGGATCACGTTTTAGGGGGCTGGCCATCTCGGCCATGCCTGGACCTTCACTTATGTATTTTCATACGGTAGAGTTTCTACACTCCATAGATTAAGGTGTGGAGCTCTGCTGTTCCTCAAAGATTAATGCAAAGTACTACTGTTTTCTATTCAATTCTTCTTATTTCGCTTCTAAGATATCTATTCGCACCCAAGAACGTGATGAAGGTGATGATTATGTGTGACGCTCATCATCCTTCTCCCTTATGAACGCGTGCCTGACAAACACTTCTGTTCTACATGAATTACGCTAGAATGAATATCTCTTAGACCTCCTAACCAGAATCTTCGTGGCGTAAGCTAGAATGATGGCGGCATTCAAGAGAATCCGGAAGGTCTAAACCTTGTCTGTGGTATTCTGAGTAGGATTCAATGATTGAATGACTGTGACGAGCTTCAAACTCGCGATTGTTGGGCGTTAGTGACAGACGCAAAAGGAGGGTGAATCCTATTCCAACATGATCGAGAACCGACAGATGAATAGCCGTGCCGTGACAGGGTGCGTGAGCATATGATTCACTGAGAGGAGGGGATGTAGCCACTGACAACGGTGATGCCCTTGCATACAGCCAGCCATGGAAAGGAGTAAGACTGATTGGATGAAGATAGCAGGAAAGCAGAGGTTCAGAGGAACGAAAAGCATCTCCATTCGCTTATCTGAAATTCCTGCCAATGAATCTACATAAATATCTCTATCCCTTTTATTGTTTATTTTAATCTAATAAAGTATCATGTTTAAATCCGCCTGACTGAGATTTGCAAGGTGACCATAGCTTGCTTCATACCAACAATCTCCGTGGGATTCGACCCTTACTCACGTAAGGTATTACTTGGACGACCCAGTGCACTTGCTGGTTAGTTGTATCGAAGTTGTGACAATTATGAATTAAGATCAAAGCACCAAGCTTTGGAGCCATTACCAGGGATTGCTCGAGCCTGGACATCACAATTTCGTGCACCAAGTTTTTGGCGCCGTTGCCGGGGATTGTTTGAGTTTGGACAACTGACGGCTCATCTTGTTGCTCAGATTAGGTAATTTTCTTTTTATTTTATTTTCAAAAATTTTTCAAAAATGTTTTCAAAAATCTATCATCTGTTTTCGAAAAAAATAAATAAAAATGTTTTCAAAAATTTTATTCAAAATTTTTAAGAATGAATTCTAGTGTTTCATGAAGCATGTGAAGCCTGGCTGGCTGTAAAGCCATGTCTAAATTCTTTTGGACTGAGGCTTCCAACCATCAGCTCTTACACGACTGTAGGGTATGTTAGGCGTGTCATGTCTGAATTAAATGCTGAAGCTTGGCTGGCCATTTGCCATGTCTAGTGTTTTGGACCGGAGCTTTCATTGAAAGCTTGGCTGGCTAGTGAGCCATGTCTAATTCCTGGACTGAAGCTTTAGACTAAGAATGCAAGATTCCTGGAATTCATGTTAAAAATTTTGGAATCCTTATTTTTTCTTTTTCATATAATTTTCGAAAAAAAATACAAAAAAAAAATTAGAAAATCATAAAAATCAAAAATATTTTTCTGTTTCTTGTTTGAGTCTTGAGTCACATTATAAGTTTGGTGTCACTTGCATGTACATCTTGCATATTTCGAAAATTTCATGCATTCATAGTGTTCTTCATGATCTTCAAGTTGTTCTTGGTAAGTCTTCTTGTTTGATCTTGATGATTTTTTGTTTTGTGTCTTTTCATGTTTATCATATGCATTCTTGAATTCTTAGTGCGTAAGCATTAAAGAATTCTAAGTTTGGTGTCTTGCATGTTTTCTTTGCATTAAAAATTTTTCAAAAATATGTTCTTGATGTTCATCATGACATTCAAAGTGTTCTTGGTGTTCATCTTGACATTCATAGCATTCTTGCATGCATCACATGTTTTGATCTAAAAATTTCATGCATTGCATAATTTTCATGTTTTTCATAAAAATTTCAAAAATCAAAAAAATATCTTTCCCTTTTTTTCTCTCATCAAATTCGAAAATTGAGTTGACTTTTTCAAAAAATTTTAAAAATCAAGTTGTTTCTCATGAGTCAAATCAAATTTTCAATTTGAAAATCTTATCTTTTTCAAAATCTTTTTCAAAAATCAAATCTTTTTCAAAATTATTAGTTATTTTCGAAAATTTCAAAAAAATATTTTTCAAAAATCTTTTTCTTATTTTTATACCAAATTTTCGAAAATAACATAATCAATTAATGTTTTGATTCAAAAATTTGAAGTTTGTTACTTGCTTGTTAAGAAAGATTCAAACTTTAAGTTCTAGAATCATATCTTGTGATTTCTTATGAATCAAGTCATTAATTGAGATTTTAAAAATCAAATCTTTTTCAAAACTAATTTCAATCATATCTTTCCAAAAATATCTTCTTATCTTATCTTTTTCAAAAAAATATCTTTTCAAAATATCTTTTCTAACTTCCTAACCTCTTATCTTTTCAAAAATTTGTTTCAACTAACTAACTAACTTTTTGTTTGTTTCTTAACTTTTTCAAAACCACCTAACTAACTCTCTCTCTCATTTTTCGAAAATATCTCCCCCTTTTTCAAAAATTTCTTTTTAATTAACTAATTATTTTATTTTTATTTTTATTTCAAAAAAAATTTTCGAAAAAAAATACTAACAATTTTCAAAAACTATTTTCAAAAATCACTAACTCCTTTTCAAAAATAATTTTCAAAAATTATACCTCCCCCATCCTATTCTATTTATTCATTCATATCCTAACATCTCATCTCACATCTCTTCCATTCTCACAGTTGTGTTTCTTCCTTTATATTACATTCTTTATCTCCCCTCTTTTCTTCCACTCACACAGGGATCCCTATACGGTGGTATAAAGGATCTCTATTATTATTATCATTTTCCTGTCCATTCTTCCTTGTCATATGAGCAGGAGCAAGGATAAGAACATTCTTGTGGAAGCAGATCCAGAACCTGAAAGGACTCTGAAGAGAAAATTAAGAGAAGCTAAAATACAACAATCCAGAGAAAACCTTTCAGAAATTTTTGAACAGGAAGAGGAGATGGCAGCCAAAAATAATAATAATGTAAGGAAGATGCTTAGTGACTTTACTGCACCTAATTCCAATTTACATGGAAGAAGCATCTCCATTCCTGCCATTGGAGCAAACAACTTTGAGCTGAAACCTCAATTAGTTTCTCTGATGCAGCAGAACTGCAAGTTTCATGGACTTCCATCTGAAGATCCTTTTCAGTTCTTAACTGAATTCTTGCAGATATGTGATACTGTTAAGACTAATGGAGTAGATCCTGAAGTCTACAGGCTCATGCTTTTCCCTTTTGCTGTAAGAGACAGAGCTAGATTATGGTTGGATTCTCAACCTAAAGACAGCCTAAACTCTTGGGATAAGCTGGTCACGGCTTTCTTAGCCAAGTACTTTCCTCCTCAAAAGCTGAGCAAGCTTAGAGCTGATGTTCAAACCTTCAGACAGAAAGAAGGTGAATCCCTCTATGAAGCTTGGGAAAGATACAAACAGTTGACCAAAAAGTGTCCTTCTGACATGCTTTCAGAATGGACCATCCTGGATATATTCTATGATGGTTTATCTGAGCTATCAAAGATGTCACTGGACACCTCTGCAGGTGGATCCATTCACCTAAAGAAAACGCCTGCAGAAGCTCAAGAACTCATTGACATGGTTGCTAATAACCAGTTCATGTACACTTCTGAAAGGAATCCTGTGAGTAATGGGACGCCTATGAAGAAGGGAGTTCTTGAAGTTGATACTCTGAATGCCATATTGGCTCAGAATAAAATATTGACTCAGCAAGTCAATATGATCTCTCAGAGTCTGCATGGAATACAAGCTGCATCCAACAGTACTCAAGAGGCATCTTCTGAAGAAGAAGCCTATGATCCTGAGAACCCTGCAATAGCAGAGGTAAATTACTTAGGTGAACCTTATGGAAACACCTATAACTCAACATGGAGAAATCATCCAAATTTCTCATGGAAGGATCAAAAGCCTCAACAAGGCTTTAATAATGGTGGAAGAAACAGGTTTAGCAATAGCAAGCCTTTTCCATCATCAACTCAGCATCAGACAGAGAACTCTGAACAAAATGCTTCTAATTTAGCAAATCTAGTCTCTGATCTATCTAAGGCCACTGTAAGTTTCATGAATGAAACAAGGTCTTCCATTAGAAATCTGGAAGCACAAGTGGGCCAGCTGAGTAAAAGGATCACTGAAATCCCTCCTAGTACTCTCCCAAGCAATACAGAAGAGAACCCAAAAGGAGAGTGCAAGGCCATTGACATAAGCGCCATGGCTGAACCTCTGAGGAGAGGAGAGGACGTGAATCCCAAGGAGGAGGACCTCCTGGGACGTCCAGTGGTCAATAAGGAGCTTCCCTCTGAGGAACCAAAGGACTCTAAGGCTCATCTAGAGACCATAGAGATTCCATTGAACCTCCTTATACCCTTCATGAGCTCTGATGAGTATTCCTCTTCTGAAGAGAATGAGGATGTTACTGAAGAGCAAACTGCCAAGTTTCTTGGTGCAATCATGGAGCTGAATGCCAAATTGTTTGGCATTGATGCTTGGGAAGTTGAACCTCCCTTGTTCATCAATGAACTAAGTGATCTGGATCAACTGACATTGCCTCAGAAGAGACAGGATCCTGGAAAGTTCATAATACCCTGTACCATAGGCACCATGCTCTTTAAGGCTCTGTGTGACCTTGGTTCAGGAATAAACCTCATGCCCCTCTCTGTAATAGAGAAACTGGGAATCTATGGGGTGCAAGCTGCTAAAATCTCACTAGAGATGGCAGACAGCTCAAGAAGACAGGCTTATGGACAAGTAGAAGATGTATTAGTAAAGGTTGAGGGCCTTTACATACCTACTGATTTCATAGTCCTGGATACTGGAAAGGAAGAGGATGAATCCATCATCCTAGGAAGACCTTTCCTGGCCACAGCAAGAGCTGTGATTGATGTTGACAGAGGTGAAATAGTCCTTCAATGGAATGAGAACTCCCTTGTATTCAAAACTCAAGGATCTCCCTCTACAACCATGGAGAGGAAGCAGAAAAAGCTTCTCTCAAAGCAGAGTCAACCAGAGCCCCCACAGTCAAACTTTAAGTTTGGTGTTGGGAGGCCACAACCAAACTCTAAGTTTGGTGTTGAACTCCCATATCCAAACTCTAAGTTTGGTGTTGGAGAGTCTCAACAAAGCTCTGCACATCTGTGAGGCTCCATGAGAGCCCACTGTCAAGCTATTGACATTAAAGAAGCGCTTGTTGGGAGGCAACCCAATGTTTATCTAATTCTTATTTTTATTGTTTTTCATGTTTTCTTAGGTTCATGATCATGTGGAGTCACAAAATAAATATAAAAATCAAAAACGGAATCAAAAACAGCAGAAAAAAAAATCACACCCTGGAGGAGCATCTGTCTGGCGTTCAAACGCCAGAACAGAGCATAGTTCTGGCGCTGAACGCCCAGAACAAGCATGGTTCTGGCGTTCAACGCCAGAAATGGCAGCAAAGGGGCGTTGAACGCCCAAAATGGGCACCAACCTGGCGCTGAACGCCCAGAGTTGTGTGCAAGGGCATTTTACATGCCTAAATTGGTGCAGGGATGTAAATGCCTTGACACCTCAGGATCTGTGGACCCCACAGGATCATCTCAGGACCTGTGGACCCCACAGGATCCCCACCTACCTCATCATCTCTCTTTCCATTCATGATCATCCCTTTTTTTTTCCATTTACCACTCACATCCATACACCCACTACCTTCAAAAATTCAATATCTCTCTCCCACCCAATCCCACCCATATGGCCGAATACACACTCCCATCCATCTCCTACATATCTTCTTCTTATTCTTCTATTCTTTCTTCTTTTGCTCGAGGGCGAGCAACATTCTAAGTTTGGTGTGGTAAAAGCATAGCTTTTTTGTTTTTTCCATAACCATTGATGGCACCTAAGGCCAGAGAAACCTCTAGAAAGAGGAAAGGGAAGACAAAAGCTTCCATCAAGGGTCTATAGCTCAGTGGTAGAACATTTGACTGCAAATCAAGAGATCCCTGAGATACCTCAGGGGATACATTTTCTTCCACACAATTATTGGAAGCAACTAAGGGTGGAACATCAAGAGCACTCCATCATCCTTCATGAAATCAGAGAAGATCTAAAAGCAATGAAGGAGGAGCAGCAAAGACAAGGAAGAGACATAGATGAGCTCAAGGACATCACTAAGGTGGACTCATTCCTTGTTCTTACTGTCTCTGTTTTTCGTTTTCTATGTTATGTGCTTATCTATGTTTGTGTCTTCATTACATGATCATTAGTAGTAGTAACTTTGTCTTAAAGTTATAAATGTCCTATGAATCCATCACCTCTCTTAAATGAAAAATGTTTTAATTCAAAAAGAACAAGAAGTACATGAGTTTCGAATTTATCCTTGAACTTAGCTTAATTATATTGATGTGGTGACAATGCTTCTTGTTTTCTGAATGTATGCTTGAACAGTGCATATGTCTTTTGAAGTTGTTGTTTAAGAATGTTAAATATGTTGGCTCTTGAAAGAATGATGACTAGGAGACATGTTATTTGATAATCTGAAAAATCATAAAAATGATTCTTAAAGCAAGAAAAAGCAGCAAAGAACAAAGCTTGCAGAAAAAAAAAAGAAAAAAAAAAGGGGCGAAAAAATAGAAAGAAAAAAAAATAGAAAGAAAAAGAAAAAGCAAGCAGAAAAAGCCAATAACCCTTAAAACCAAAAGGCAAGGGCAAATAAAAAGGATCCCAAGGCTTTGAGCATCAGTGGATAGGAGGGCCTAAAGGAATAAAATCCTGGTCTAAGCGGCTAAACCAAGCTGTCCCTAACCATGTGCTTGTGGCGTGTAGGTGTCAAGTGAAAACTTGAGACTGAGCGGTTAAAGTCAAGGTCCAAAGCAAAAAAAAAAAAAAAGAGTGTGCTTAAGAACCCTGGACACCTCTAATTGGGGACTTTAGCAAAGCTGAGTCACAATCTGAAAAGGTTCACCCAATTATGTGTCTGTGGCATTTATGTATCTGGTGGTAATACTGGAAAACAAAGTGCTTAGGGCCACGGCCAAGACTCATAAAGAAGCTGTGTTCAAGAATCATCATACTGAACTAGGAGAGTCAATAACACTATTCGAAATCTCAAGTTCCTATAGATGCCAATCATTCTGAACCTCAATGGATAAAGTGAGATGCCAAAACTATTCAAGAGGCAAAAAGCTATAAGTCCCGCTCATATGATTGGAGCTATGTTTCATTGATAGTTTGGAATTTATAGTATATTCTCTTCTTTTTATCCTATTTGATTTTTAGTTGCTTGGGGACAAGCAACAATTTAAGTTTGGTGTTGTGATGAGCGGATAATTTATACGCTTTTTGACATTGTTTTTAGTATGTTTTTAGTAGGATCTAGTTACTTTTAGGGATGTTTTCCTTAGTTTTTATGTTAAATTCACATTTCTGGACTTTACTATGAGTTTGTGTGTTTTTCTGTGATTTCAGGTATTTTCTGGCTGAAATTGAGGGACTTGAGCAGAAATCAGATTCAGAGGTTGAAAAAGGACTGTTGATGCTGTTGGATTCTGACCTCCCTGCACTCAAAGTGGATTTTCTGGAGATACAAAACTCGAAATGGCGCGCTTCCAATTGCGTTGGAAAGTAGACATCCAGGGCTTTCCAGAAATATATAATAGTCTATACTTTGGCCAAGAATTGATGACGTAAACTGGCATTCAACGCCAGCCTTCTGCCCAAATCTGGAGTCCAGCGCCAGAAAAGGATCCAAAACCAGAGTTGAACGCCCAAACTGGCACAAAAACTGGCGTTCAACTCCACAAATGGCCTCTGTACGTGCTACACTTAAGCTCAGCCCAAACATACACCAAGTGGGCCCCGGAAGTGGATTTATGCATCAATTACTTACTCATGTAAACCCTAGTGACTAGTTTATTATAAATAGGACCTTTTACTATTGTATTAGGCATCTTTTGATCATCTTAGGATCTTAGGATCACGTTTTAGGGGGCTGGCCATCTCGGCCATGCCTGGACCTTCACTTATGTATTTTCATACGGTAGAGTTTCTACACTCCATAGATTAAGGTGTGGAGCTCTGCTGTTCCTCAAAGATTAATGCAAAGTACTACTGTTTTCTATTCAATTCTTCTTATTTCGCTTCTAAGATATCTATTCGCACCCAAGAACGTGATGAAGGTGATGATTATGTGTGACGCTCATCATCCTTCTCCCTTATGAACGCGTGCCTGACAAACACTTCTGTTCTACATGAATTACGCTAGAATGAATATCTCTTAGACCTCCTAACCAGAATCTTCGTGGCGTAAGCTAGAATGATGGCGGCATTCAAGAGAATCCGGAAGGTCTAAACCTTGTCTGTGGTATTCTGAGTAGGATTCAATGATTGAATGACTGTGACGAGCTTCAAACTCGCGATTGTTGGGCGTTAGTGACAGACGCAAAAGGAGGGTGAATCCTATTCCAACATGATCGAGAACCGACAGATGAATAGCCGTGCCGTGACAGGGTGCGTGAGCATATGATTCACTGAGAGGAGGGGATGTAGCCACTGACAACGGTGATGCCCTTGCATACAGCCAGCCATGGAAAGGAGTAAGACTGATTGGATGAAGATAGCAGGAAAGCAGAGGTTCAGAGGAACGAAAAGCATCTCCATTCGCTTATCTGAAATTCCTGCCAATGAATCTACATAAGTATCTCTATCCCTTTTATTGTTTATTTTAATCTAATAAAGTATCATGTTTAAATCCGCCTGACTGAGATTTGCAAGGTGACCATAGCTTGCTTCATACCAACAATCTCCGTGGGATTCGACCCTTACTCACGTAAGGTATTACTTGGACGACCCAGTGCACTTGCTGGTTAGTTGTATCGAAGTTGTGACAATTATGAATTAAGATCAAAGCACCAAGCTTTGGAGCCATTACCAGGGATTGCTCGAGCCTGGACATCACAATTTCGTGCACCACCTGCACAGGACTTACCCAAGGACTGTCAGAAATAGGGTAAATAATACCTGCTTCGCATAGTTTCATTACCTCTTTTTAGACCACCTCTTTCATAGTTGGATTGAGTCTCCTTTGTGGTTGCACAACTGGTTTGGCATCATCTTCAAGGAGAATCTTGTGTATACACTTGGTTGGACTAATCCCCTTCAAGTCACTAATGGTCCACCCAAGAGCTGTTTTATGGCTCCTGAGCACTGAAATAAGCTTCTCTTCTTCTTCAGGCTTCAGAGAAAAACTAATAATAACTGGATATGAATAATTTCCATCCAAGAACACATATTTCAGAGAAGGAGGTAAAGGTTTGAGTTCAAGCTTGGGGACTTCCTCCTCCTTTATTGGCGTGTTCATCAACTCCTTTTGTGGTGGTGAATCATCAACTTCAACTAATTCATATTCTGAAATAGGATCCAGAATGTCATCAAGTACCTCAGCTTCCAGTACTTCTTGAACAAGTGGTTCAACAACATTAATTCTCATACACCCTTCAGAATCATTAGGGTGCTTGAGAGCTTTAAAAACATTAAGGACCACCTGTTCTTCATTGACTCTCAGGGTTAATTCACCCTTTTGAACATCAATCAGAGCTCTATCTGTAGCTAAGAAGGGTCTACCAAGAATAATAGAGGATTTTACATCCTCTTCCATGTCTAATATAACAAAATCAGCAGGGAAAATAAATGGTCATACTTTAACAAGTAGATCCTCAACCACACCCACAGGTAATTTAATAGAAAGATCAGCAAGTTGAAGAGAAATACGAGTGGGTTTTATCTCCTCAATTTGAAGCTTTTTTATCACTGAAAGTGGCATTAGGTTGATGCTAGCTCCAAGATCACATAAAGCTCTCTGAATGCCGAAATCTCCAATGGTGCAAGGAATCACAAAGCTCCTTGGATCTTACATTTTCTCAGGAAGTTTATGTTGAATAATAGCACTACATTCCTTGGTTAACACCACGGTTTCTTGCTCCTTCTAATTCCTCTTGTTGGTCAACAACTCTTTCATGAATTTATTTAAAGGGGCATTTGCTCAAGAGCTTCTGCAAAAGGAATGTTGATCTGTAGCTTCTTGAAGACATCTAAAAATTTAGAGAATTGCTTTTCTTCGGAAGCCTTCTGAAGTCTCTGAGGATATGGCATTTTTGGCTTGTATTCAGGAGCCTTTGGCAATGTAGGATAAGTGTCAAGAGAGTCAGGGAACGGGTTGTCTGCACGCTTTGGAGGGGCGTGCTCCACTTTTTCCTTCTTCTCCTTTGGAGCTTCCTTTTCAACTAGCTCTTCATTGGCCTTTGTCTCAGAGCCAGCTGTTTTACCACTTCTCAATTGAATAGCCTTGCAATCTTCTATTGGGTTCACCACTGTATCACCTGGAAATGTACTTGCAGACCTCTCAGGTATTTTCTTACTCAGTTGGCCCATTTGCACTTCCAATTTTCTAATGGAGGCTCTAGTTTCCTGCATAAAGCTCCTCATCATCTCCCAATTAGAATTTTCTTGGGATTTAGAGTTTGCCTGCTGAGATGGTTGTTGTTGCTGAGACTGAAATTGGCGATTATTGTAATTGTTCTGTTGACAGCCGCCCTGAGAATTATTATTGAAATTCTGAAGTCTCTGAGGTTGGTCCCTCCATCCAAAATTTGGGTGATTCCTCCACCCCTGATTATATGTCTTAGAATAAGGATCGTTGTTGGGATTCCTCGGACCATTCCCCCATGTAATTGACCTGTTCAGAAGAGGATTGAGCATAATCATAATTATCATTTTGCACAAAGTTACCTGCCATATCATAGGAGACCTCTAGAGGTAGATTTTGGGTGTTGATAGCTGAGACTTGCATGCCACCCATCTGTTGAGTAAGTAGATTTATTTGCTGAGACATAAGCTTGTTTTGAGCAAGAAGGGCATTAACAGCTTCCACTTCAACCACGCCTCTCTTCTGAGAGGTCTCAGAGTTCACAGGATTCCTGTTAGATGAGTATAAATATTGGTTTCTAGTAACCAATTCAATAAGCTCAATTGTCTCCTCCGGTGTCTTCTTCTTGTGTAATGAACCACCTGCAGAATTATCTAAGTATATCTTAGACATTTCACCCAAACCTTCATAAAAGATGTCTAGTTGGGTCCACTTAGAGAACATGTCCGGAAGGCATTGCCTAATCAGTAGCTTGTACCTCTCCCAGACTTCATAAAGAGTTTCACCATCCCTCTGTCTGAAGGTCTGAACCTCCACCCTAAGCTTAGTCAGCTTCTTTGGTGGGAAAAATTTAGTAAGAAACTCAGTAACAACCTTGTCCCAAGTATTCAAACTCTCCTTGGGTTGTAAATCTAGCCATAGCTTTGCTCCATCCCTCAGAGCAAATGGGAAGAGCATGAGTTTATACACCTCTGGGTTCACTCCATTTGTCTTCACAGTATCCCAAATCTGCAGAAAATTAGAAATAAATTGATTTGGGTCTTCGTAGAGAAGACCATGATACTGGCAGTTTTGTTGCACCAGGATGACCAATTGTGGCTTCAACTCAAAGTTGTTCGCAGTTATAGGAGGCACCACAATGCTTTTTCCATAAAGATCTGCAGTAGGAGCAGAGTAAGAGCCAAGCACTCTCTTTTGTTGATCATCCCCATTCGGATTTGCCACATTGGCATTAACAGTATTATTGTTATCCATAGTGGATCCTGCAGCCTTGTAAAGTCTTGCTTGTTGTAAATGTTGCCTACAAGTCCTTTCAGGTTTAGGATCAAAGTCTAACAAAGGTTCTTTGTCCCTGTTCTGCTCATAAACAGACAGAAGACAAGAAAAGATGAGATTCTCTACGTCAGAGTGTAGAGAAATCTCAGTGAGGTATCTTGTGTAAAATAATAAAATAAAAATACTAGATAAAATAAATGAATAAATTTCGAAAATAATAACTGAATTTGGACAAAAATTTTCAAAAATTTTCAGGAAAAATAAACAAGAAAATTAAAATAAAATTAACTAGGTGACACCAAACTTAATTTCAAAAATTAAGGAAAAATATTAGTGCTATTTATAAATTTTTTTTTTCGAAAATAATAAGCAAAATTTAAATAAAATTAAAACTAAAATTCCTAATCTAAGCAATCAAACAACTGATAGTTGTTAATCACTATCAATCCCCGGCAACGGCGCCAAAAACTTGGTGCGGTAATTTCTAACCACAAACTAACCGGCAAGTGCACCGGGTCGTACCAAGTAATACCTCAGGTGAGTGAGGGTCGATCCCACGAGGATTGAAGGACTAAGCAACAATGATTGATTAATTGGCTTAGTTAGACAAACAGAAAAGAGTGTTTGAGTATTCAACGAGCATTAAACAATCGTACAGAAAGTAAAATTGTAAAGTAAATGGATTGGGAGTAAAGTATGGAGAAGGCAGTTAAGCTTTTAGAGTTATTTATTTTTTCCGATTAACTTTTCTTACTAACTATTTTAATCATGCAGGATTTAATTTATGGCAAACTATATGTGACTAGACCCTAATTCCTTAGACCTTTCTAGTCTCCCCTAAAATTCATCAACAGCCAATTCCTTGGTCAATTAATTCCTAATTAGAGGGTGATGATCAAATTCTAGTTTATATGCCACAAAAACTCTAATTACCCAAAAAATAAAAGGATTATATGTCACGTATCCTGTTAAATCCAGATAATTAAAATTTAGGAGAATATGTTTTCAAGCTGTTGTTCAAGTAAAGAGCTTTTCCAAGTTATACAAGAACTCAAATAGAAAGAGGGTCATATTTCCGTTCCACCCAAATTCATAAGATAAAGAGCGAAAACAATTCTTAAATTATAAATTCATACATAAATTAAAATAAAAAAAAGCAATAAAATCAATCCATACAAATAGACAGAGCTCCTAACCTTAACAATGGAGGTTTAGTTGCTCATGATTCAGAGTAAAATAAGGATTGTAAATTGGAATGGAATAATGTTCAGTTGAGATGGAATAAAAAGTTAACTAATCCCCATCTCCTTTTATATCTAATCCTAATAAGTTTAAAATCTATCTTCTAAAACTAAAATAATATCTTTTCCTATTTTTAAATTAAAAATAAAGTTTAAATCAAAATTAATTAAAGCAATCAGCATGTCTTCAATTGATGGATGGGGACTACTTGCTTCGTAGGGTCGACGCCTAAACCCTAAACCCTAATCTGTGTTTTTGGGCCGAAAACTGGGTCGAAACTCGACCTGAAATTGCCCCATCATTTTCTGCATTTTCTGAATGTCGCGCATGTCACGCGTATGCGTCAGTCACGCGTACGCGTCGATGGCCTTTTTTGCGTGTCAGGCGTATGCGTCAGGTACGCGCACGCGTCGCTGAGCAACCTTGCTTTTCACGCGTACGCGTCAAGCACGCGCATGCGTCGCCATGAATAGCTCCAAATCACGTGTACGCGTCAGACACGCGCACGCGTCGCTCCTTGCTGGTCAGCTCTTTTGTTTCTTCTCTTTCTCTGCAGAAACTCCATCAAATCCATCCGAATGCTACCTAAAATAAACAAAAATGCACAAGACTCAAAGTAGCATCCATAGTGGCTAAAAGATAATTAATTCTTGAAAAAACTTAACAAATTACATGCAAATTCACTAGGAAAAGATAGGAAAGATGCTCACGCATCACCGGGCAGGTTTTTTTTAGTCCCGATTTCTTAACATTCTCCAAAACGGCGTCATTTCTGGCGTTGATAAAAAAGAAAGAGCCCCTCCCCTACCTAACCCAACGAAGTCACCATGCCTCCCAGCCCTCTCTCAACCCTAACTTCCCTTTCCTTCAACGAGCAGAACTGCAGAAGCCAGAAGGAACTCCACCATCCCTAGCCAAATCGACGCCGGCAATGACCACCAGCGGTTGCCACCGTCGCGGTTCGAAGCTTCAATCGGCGTAGTCATCGTTTGTTTGTCTGAACTTCGAAGATTTTGTCGTCGGAAGCACGATTTGAAGATTATGTCGTCGTCGTCGTCGGCTGGTTGGTTCCAACTTCGAAGCTTCTGTCGTCGGCCACCTCTGTCCTACCAAGCATCACTTCTGCCGCCGTAGACTCTGGACCTTCTTTCTTCTCTCTGACGCAGTGAGTTTTTCAATTAAATTTTTTTTATTTTGTTAAGTATATGAATCTGCAGTGAGTTCTTCCATTTTTATTTCAGTTAACTTTTTATTTTGTTAAATATATGAATTTTCACAGAGGTCTTTAGTTCTTCAATTTTTTATTTTGTTAATTTTGTAATGCTGAATAGAATTTTGGATTCTGAATGTTGCTGGAATTACTGTAAACTTCGAATCTTTTTATGCTTATGAATTTGATCATGTGCGGTGTTTATCTTAGTTGCTGTGAAGAGGGGTGAGGGGGAGAAGATGGGATATTGTTGGTTCATTATTCTGATCACTGGGGAGTTTCTAGCTAGTACTTGAATGTGGATAAAATTGTTGCAAAGTTTCCTCATATGAATGATTCTGATTGAGGCTTGTAATGGCAATGTGATAATGGTTATTGTTTGCTTTTTCTGATAATAGAAATTCCAGTAAATCAGTTTCCAAATACCTTATTTATAGTGGTTCTATGACATACTAAAATGATTAAGTAAAAATGAGCTGCTATAAATTAATAGGTGAAAAGGCTATTTAATTAGAGATAAGGTTTAAGAGTGAAAGTGCATAAAAGGTAGGAGGATGAGAAAATTCTCCAACATAGCAAGGCACTAACTCTCTTGAATCAACCATATTTATAAATGCCAATGAGAAGCACATAGTTTTTATGGTATAACAAAGCTTGGCAGCAAATCTTGTTGTATATGAAAGATTCAACTGATAATACTTTTTTAGTTTAGTGTTTTAAATTGCATTACATATTTGCAGTTGAGGTCTATAGTGGTTTTAGAAGTCTTTGCAACTGCTACGAATCTATAGCTTTGGCAGCATAAACAGCCTTTTCCTGCCATTGTTTGTAATTTCATCAATCGTAATGCAAACCACCACAGAAGCTGTAAACTTTGAATTTTATTAAGTTAGAAATTATTGAAATTATATATTCAATTTTTAATAATTTTATTTAATATTTAATTAAACCGGTTGAACCTCGATTGAACTCCGGTCGAACCAATGAATTAGTAAACCAGTAACCTTACCGATTTATTGACTGGTCCGGTTCTCGCAACCTTGGTTGGAAATTAGTGTCTTGTTTATATTTGTTTGTTTTAAATTTACAATACATATACAATTCAATTCCTAAAGAGGTTAACAATTCAAATTTCTGAATTCTCATAACCCTTGGTTGGTTTTTCCATGGAAATATGTGAGCAATCAATTTGGGTGTATACGGGTTATTTTTTGGTGTATTATGAAAGTAATTCGGCGTATTAGCACGTTTGATGTTGTTTTTCTTAATTTTTTTGAACCTATAATTGACAGCTTTTGAATACAGCACAGACAGTTTATTTATGCAAAAACAATTTATAATAAGATTGTATTAAATATTCACAAACTTTACAAAAATTGTTCAAACTATTCCAAGACTACACAACACTCAAACTAATCACTGTCAATATCATCTGAATCTATTTGACAATATGGACATAACAACAATGCAAATGGCTTGGACAATTTTATTGCTTCACTTTCTCTAATGGTTGTATCTCTGTCTTGATTCATCTCATGAAACAAAATCCGCGAAGCATATTCAATTCTAAAGTGGTCCTCCTTCGCCTACAAGTTAAAAAATATTCTTTTACTGAACTCCGTTAATTTAGTAAAGTAATAGAGAGTTATATAGTTTTAAACACAATTACCTGTGTCCAATTTTCCCAGTTATATTTCCCCTTTTTAATGTTTTAAAGCTCGATTATTTCAAGCCATTTCATTACATAAATCGCACGATCATAGCTGAAAACCAAAAATAAATTAGCAAATTAAAATAGGACAGCAAGAGAGAACACAATTTTCAGAGATAAAGATTTATACTCTATTTTTTGGCCTGCAATATTTATGTATGGCGGTTCAATTTCACAATCGTCTTTCTTGAGAGGTTCCCCTGACATATACCCTTATTTTGGAAATCACATACCCCTAAAAACAAAAAACAAAATAAAATATAAGAAAGAATAAATTTAATACCTGATTACACCTAAAAGATCCCATACTACACCTTATTTTAAATAGAATTACACCCAAATCTTAAAATACAAACAACAGAATCAACTTACAACAAATTTATTAAGCTTCATTCTAGGTGGGGAGGGATACGTCTTGTGATACGGGTCAAAGATACAAAATTTTTCTTTCTAATATCAGCCATCCCCACCCATATTGACGGAGAAAAATGTCGATAAAGATTTTTACAAAAATATCGTATTGCAATTATAGTTCTAAACCGACAATTAAACCTCAATCAATGTTTAGATTGTTTGTCACAAATATAAACCCAATAAAATTAACCGAAGTATTTAAACATCGGATCGTCTCTCAAGGAATTACAGGGAAGTATGTTTATTATTGGTTATGAGATTGTATCTTTTTGGGTTTTGAGTTTAATAAGCAAGGAATGTAAATAACAAGAAAATAACAAACAACTAAGAAAAGTCCTAGCAAGGGGTGAAAATCGTAATTCCTATCCTCATTATCATCGTCAATTGTGATGGTAAATGTAAATTGCCTTCACTTAGTTAATCTCTAACCAATGGAGGAAGGTTAAGTGCATACAATCAACTTGAGTTCACAAGTCTTAGTCAACTAATAGTGAGAGGCTAGCTTTGGTGAAGTTCAAGCTAATCAGCAATCTCCAATTACCATTCAACAAAAGACTTTTGATAACTCAAGGGTCTCTGAATACTCAATCCAAGCTAAGAGTACAAAAATCTAATTTAAAATCTAACCAAGTATTTTATCAAACACTTGGTAGACACAAAATAAAAGCATAGAAAAATAATAAAAGAATGTAAAATCAAAGACTAACAATTACAAAGAATCAATAATAACAGATGAAGAAAGAAGCAATAAACATGAAATACCTCAAATTGCATTAAA
Organism: Arachis hypogaea; assembly: GCF_003086295.3. Classification (NCBI taxonomy): domain Eukaryota; kingdom Viridiplantae; phylum Streptophyta; class Magnoliopsida; order Fabales; family Fabaceae; genus Arachis; species Arachis hypogaea. Next base: position 28,632,852 of record NC_092049.1, read on the forward strand.
AAGGAAATTGAATCTAACATGAAGAGTTCATAAACTAAATTGGAAAAATAAAAAAATCAACAAGAGAAGATAATTAAGATGCTAGAATAATAGAATGTAGAATAGAAACTAAATTAAAGCAAGATGGAAATCTGAATTCTAGAAGAGATAAAACTAAAAATCCTAAACCTAGAGAGAGGAGAGAGCCTCTCTCTCTAGAAAACTACATCTAAAACCAAAATTTGTGTATGAATGAGAAGTGAATGAATCCCCCCTTCCAGCTCCACTCTGCAGCCTCTAATCTGTATTTCTGGGCTTGAAACTGGGTCAAAAGCAGCCCAGAAATCGCCCCAGCGTTTTCTGTTAATGCAGTACGTGACGCTCTATCACGCGTACGCGTCGATGGACTTTGCACCTGTCCATGCATAGGCGTCAGCCACGCGTCCGCGTCGTATGTCTACTACACCAGTCACGTGTACGCGTCGCTGCCAGCTTCTCAAAACATCAATTTCTTGTGTTCCTTCCACTTTTGCATGCTTCCTTTCCACTTTCTAAGCCATTCCTGTCCTAGAAAACCTAAAATCACTTAATGCAAGTATCACGGCATCGATGGTAATAAAAGAGGATTAAGAATTAGCAAATTTAAGGCCAAAGAAGCATGTTTTTAATCATAGCACAAAATTGAGAAGGAAAATGTAAAACATGCAAATTATATGAATAAGTGTGAGAATAATGGATAAAATCCACTCAATTCAGCCTAAAATATACCATGAAATAGTGGTGCATCACATATCCACCAATGCTCCCCGTAGCATACAGGTGCAAATATTTGAAGTATGGCCACATTGAACAGTGTTTTAGTTTAATCGGCACATAAGCAAAGAATTATAATAAGAAGTTTTTGAAATAAAAACTTACATATGGATGGGTTGCCAATTTTTTCAGGTCCAAAAAAGGTATGAACAGTTTGTAGTCTTTAATGTTAAATGGCTTTTTTGTTTTTGGCTATAATAACTCGCGGCCCTCATGATTCCCAGTAGCCATGTTCTGCAACATTTGTGAAACACCAAAAGAAATATTTAATACACCCAAAACATTACATAAATATACCCAAAATTGAGTTCAATACACCTTACCACAATAGTGTGGGGAGACAGTAAATTTGTTCTTCAAATCTTCTAATATTTTGTTTGTTGAGAATCAGACACATAGTAGTGACAATCTATAAAAACAAAAAATCCAAATTAATTACATCAATCAACATTGCAGTCACAACTCATAAAAAAATCATTAATCTTATTCTAATATTACCTCAGTTTCGATATATGTACTAGCTCCATCCCCGTAGGTCTTTACATGTGTGGCCTAAAGGTAGCACTTTTCTTTTATATCGGCCGACAATTCCTTCCTCCTTACAAGAGTTTCAACCTTTTCAAAAATTTGGTCAACATGATGCTTTTCAAGCGGGAGACTTTTATCCTCTGCAAAATTTAATGCTGCTGCAACCCTAGTGTTTTCAATTTGCTCCACCAGCTCCTCTAATTCTTCAATTAGTATTGGTATCTCAGGACTTTTTTCCTTTTCAGATCCTGGTTGCCCCTCCTGAGTCAGCGTTTCTTCCTGACTTGAATCAGTGAAGCCAAGGCTGAATAATGGCGCCGGAAATTGTTTTGGTACATAGGATGCTATGTTGGCGATAATCACCAATGCAGTACTGGCTTCAGGGGGTAGATTAATGTGTGTTGACATAGAAGATACTATAAGAATAAAAATAAACGAATGATAACAAAAGAGAGTTATATTGTGTAGAACTTACATTTTAGAAGGAGCTGGTGGCACTGTAGGTGTACTTTCAGCAGGTTGCTGGGGTTGTGGAGTGCTGCAAGGTTAGAGAAAAAGATTTAAATTATAAAAAAACTAATTTTACCTCAATTCAAATGAAATACTCCCAAATAAGAAAAAAATACACCCAAATAATAACCAAATACACTTGAATATTATTCCTTACCCCTTAATTATTTTCTTTGCTGATTTTCTTGCTAGGAGACTTTGGCGGCAGGGGGGAGGGGATGGTTCAATTTGTATAGGGCTTGCTACTGTTGTCTGCGATGGAGGCATGCAGACTTGAATCGGAACTCTAAACAAGACAAAAATAAAAAGTTAAAAAACTCCCTTAAAATAGATTATTAGAAGGTTGAAATTTAGTTGTAAAACTCACATATCAAGCGGTTCAGAATGTGAATGTGTCTCCATCTGAACAATGATCATCTTCTGTTGAGCTAGGTCATTAACTGATTCTTCTTCTAGACCCAATGTGAAATACACCAAAATAATGTCAAAATACACCTGAAGCATTGAAAAGAAACACAGGATCTGTTTTTTGAGAACTTACGTAGTTGCATATTTTTCTTTTTTCCCTGCCTTTTTTTTTCTTGAATAAAATAATAAATGGCTTTTTTTTTTCTAAAAAAAATATATACAGAATTAGATGCAGATGGTAACAAAAGAATTAAGCAAATGGTATTAGAAACAGAAATTACATGCTATCCGTGGGTTTGTTTACGCTACTTTGATCCGTTTTTGTTTGAAACACAGGATCATTTTCGCTTCCTAAGTTCACCTCCGGTATTCTAAGCATAGAATAAACATCATTCAATAAAAATACTATTTAATTAAATCAAGATCTCAAAATTCTATCAAATAAAGGATCTTACGTTTCGGATGAATCATAGTGACCTCCCGTCCATAGGAGCCCATCTTCTTTCATCCTGGGAAAGCAAAAGCAATTATCAGCAACAAAAACCACCTTAAAATCGGCAATATACACCCAAATTCAACATACCCCTGTGTAGCCTTTTCATTAGTTTTTTACTTTTTTGATCCTCTAAAGAATTCTTCTATTTCTTCAGTTCTTACATCAGTTCTGACAGTATATGCAAAAGAACATGTTAACAAAAAAAATTTTGATGATAAAGGATAAGATAGCTTTAGAACGTATCTTACACATCATAGGATTCAATTTGTTCTTCAGAAGATGAATCCTTAACAATGTGCTTTCTTTTTTTTGGATTACATCCTGTAAATAAAAAAAGTATGAATCAGACAAACACAACAAAACTGATGATAAAATACTCCCGAAAGCAGTGCATACTTTTTTTGGTGGAGTCTGAATTTTTTTCTTTGATTTTTGTTTTATTATTGGTGATGATTCTTCACTTCTGAAATTAAATGAGAAACACTCTATTAATACATCAAATTTTAATAATAAATAAAAAAGAAAGCAATGCAATGACAATTTCAGAATCTTACTCATCATCGGATTCACTTTCACTTTTTGAAGAGGAATCCTCCATAATCTGTTTCCTTTTTCTATATACCATTCTGGAGAGCAAACAATCATTAGCAAAAAACTCCATAAAAATGAGAAAATACACCAAAAAATATTACTTATTTTTTAGCTGTCCTAGTGGGTTGTTTTCTTGTTTTTGTTGGTTCCTTTGAGTCTTTTTTAGACTTAAACTCAGAAGAAAAAGCAAATTCACTCTCCGATGAATCACTCTCGGATGAACTTACCTTCTTCTTTTTTTGTCTTTTTCTTTTTTTTTCTTTCTTTTCTTTCTCTTTCATTTTCTTCAATTTCTTTCTCACTTCCGCCCTGTTGACGATGCCCTGAAATAGATGAAACGTTAGTTACACCATCTACATAAATAAAATACACCCAAATTAGAGAAAGTATTCTGTTCAGTTACCATATGACCATCAATTTTTGCTCTGATCTTCACAACCAGTAGCTCCCTATTCCAATGGTTAACCTAGGGCGGTCTAGGGATTGCTTCTCCTTTCTTGTCTGTGTATTTTGTTAAATAAAAATATACTATCATCAAGGCATAGAGGCAGCCATCAATCAATTTTTTTTTCAAACGGTAATTGGTTATGCCTTTGATGATGAAATTGAGTATGTGGCTGGTGCGCAGAAATCGTGACGGATCCATTCCTTGGTAACGGTGCTAAAAACTCAATACGCACGTTCATAATCTTAGTTCTTTGTCACAACTTCGCACAACTAACAAGCAAGTGCACTGGGTTGTCCAAGTAATAAACCTTACGTGAGTAAGGGTCGATCCCACGGAGATTGTCGGCTTGAAGCAAGCTATGGTCACCTTGTAAATCTCAGTCAGGCGGATTCAATTGATTATAGAGATTTAATAATTAAAAGATAAATAAAATGTAAAATAAAGATAGAGATACTTATGTAATTCATTGGTGAGAATTTCAGATAAGCGAATAGAGATGCGTTCGTTCCTCCTGAACCTATGCTTTCCTATTATCTTCATCCAATCATTCATACTCCTTTCTATGGAAAGCTGTATGTTAGGCATCACCGTTGTCAACGGCTACATCCTGTCCTCTCAGTGAAAATGGTCCAATACGCTGTCACTGCATGGCTAATCATCTGTCGGTTCTCGATCATACTGGAATAGGATCCATTGATCCTTTTGCGTCTGTCACTACGCCCAGCACTCGCGAGTTTGAAGCTCGTCGCAGCCATCCCTTCCCAGATCCTACTCGGAATACCACAGACAAGGTTTAGACTTTCCGGATCTCAAGAATGGCCGTCCATGGATTCTAACTTATACCACAAAGATTCTGATTAAGGAATTCCAAAGATACTCATTCAATCTAAGGTAGAACGGAAGTAGTTGTCAGGCACGCGTTCATAGTTGGGAATGATGATGACTGTCACGATCATCACATTCATATTGAGGTGCGAATGAATATCTTAGAATCAGAATAAGCTTGAATTAAATAGAAAAACAATAGTACTTTGTATTAATTCATGAGGAACAGCAGAGCTCCACACCTTAATCTATGGTGTGTAGAAACTCTACCGTTGAAAATACAAAAGTGATGAAGGTTCAGGCATGGCCGAGAGGCCAGCCCCCAAACGTGATCTAAAGATGAGACTAAAAG